>NC_057838.1:49157500-50407500 GCF_910594005.1 Cervus elaphus
CAAATGGAACCGAGGTTGCTGATGGAAATACGTTTGCTAATCAGTTGACCTTAAAGTCAAGAGATCATCCTGGATTACCCAGGTTGGTCCAATGTAATCACAAACTTCCTTAAAAGTGAAAGAGAGGGGCGCCAAGAGGAGGTCAGAGTGATGCAACATGCAAAGAACTTGACCTGCTGCCACTGGCTCTGAAGATGGAGAAAGAGGACCATCAGCAACAGCTTCTAAGAGACGGAAGAGACAGAAAAATGAGTTCTCTCCTGGGGCCTCCAGCAGGGAACAGAATCCTGTCAACCTTTTGATTTTAGCTCAAGGAGACCTCTATTGGGTTTCTCTATCCTTCAGAACAGTATGATAATAAATTTGTGTTTTTTACGCTACTAAGTTGTGGTAATTTGTTTCAGCCTTCAGAGAAAACAAATAGAGATAGATATCCTTATCTCCAGTTGTAGGGATCACAGTCTGAGGCTCAGAGATGTTGGGGCACTTTCCCAGGATCACACAGCCTGGTTTCAATGATGGAACCAAGAAAGGAATCCAGGTCTATCTGACTACAAACCGATGCTTACACTTGCTGCTGGAGTTTACACAATCAAATAACATTGATAAAACTAATGACAACATCTATCATTGCCTAAGAAGCAACCTAGGTCTTAGCTCCTAAGACACAGATATGAACCTCAGGTCTCATTTGAGACAGCTGTGCTTGAAAACACTTTCCTAGTGAGTGTGTGGCTCCATGCTGCCAAGTTCTGTGGAAACATATGTCATTACTCACTGTAAAATTTTCATAGAAGGTTTAAGAGCTCAGAGAGTGCAAAATTAACAACCGACTTGAAAAAAAAAAAGAGCAGCAACATTCAGGACAACACGTAAGCTAAGGAATGTATCACGTTCTAGAAGGAACATGACAGTGGAAATCAATCAGAAGAGACCTGAAAGTCTGAAGAGACCAGGGGAGAAAATATCCAGGATAAACGTCACAAGCAAGTTCACAAGCAAGAAGGGAAAATACTCGAAATAAGGAGAACTGCTGAGTTTGTATTTTTGTTTTTGTCTCATTCACCAAAAGAAGCAATGTTACATGAAATTGTTCCTAGTAAGCAGGGAGATGACTTGAGTTCGTATGAGCCAGTGAGTCTAGTTCACAGCATAAGCCAATTAGACTCTTAAGCCCCAAGAGGTCAGGTAATGAAAATATGAATAAAATAGCAGAAGCTCAAAGGCAAATCCTTTTTTCAGCCACCTGGAAACATATCTGACTCATTACAACTTCCATCATGAGTTTTCTTTGATAAACCAGGGGGCCTGGCCCTTTAAGGAAAATACGCCACTTGACTTAAAATATTTTCCACAGGAACACAGGACTTTCAGGAACCCTTTTATTTTCATCTTGGCCTTTTAATGTCCAAATTCCATGGCGTCTCTGGTGGCTCAGATGGTAAAGAATCTACCTGCAATGTGGGACACCCAGGTTCAATCCCTGGGCTGGGAAGATTCCCTGGAGAAGGAACTGGCAACCCCACTCCAGTATTTTTGCCTGGAGAATGCCATGGACAGAGGAGCCTGGTGGGCTAGAGTCCATGGGGGTCACAAAGAGTCAGACATGACTGAGTGGAGTGACTAACAGCACAGCAGTCCACGATTCATGGAGGTGCAAGGGGTCAGGAGGAACCAGGGCTCTTCTTAGAAGTACCTGCTGCCAATGGGCTCCGAAGAGCACTCAATTGAGCCTGAAAAGCCTGTAAAGCCTTAGACCCCAAGTCAAGCATGTTAAAAAATAATTCTTCATTCAACTGGACTATTCACAGTTTTTCATGACTTAATTAAACTTATTCAGTGAATTCAGTTGATTTTATTCATATTGGTAAATGATTCTGCCAAAAGCTACCCTTATATCTATAAGAGACTCAGCATCTCTATGGAGAGTCAAATGAAGCACATGCCTTCAGGCTGTGGCTTCAGATAAGTCCTCAGGTTTTGGAGAAGGCGCAGAAAAAAGGACAGGTGAGTAGACAGCAGGTGGCAGGATCTCAGAGCCCAGCCTTTTTACTTGGATGTGTCACCTCCTCCCTAGGAAATGAAGGCTCAGGAATATGCAGTCACATCTTGAAATACAGCTAGTGAGCAGAGACACCGCTATGCCAAATGAGCTCTGCTGGACACACAGACCTGAGGCCTCCTACCACACTGATTACTCTCCTTTTAAAAGGCCAGATCTAACTGCTCTTTTCTTAAAGCCAGAAGGAATAAAATCAGCTTAATGAAATCCCCATTGGATTACAGCAGCATTTTACTGTAAATCTGCAGTGGACTCTGGAAGCATGTCTCTACCTGGACCAGGCCAGGCAGTGCTTTCCATTGATCAGTGCCTCAATGTATTTTGGGACTGTTGAGGTTGGTAAAACAACATGGACAACAAAGGCTGGTTCTGAAGATTTCTCCACTTTGGAGAATTCATGGAAGTGTAAGAATCAGAGGTCACTCTGTCCCTCTGGATAGAGCTGAAGAAAGCAGACCAATCGAGCTTCTCTTTCAGGAAATCAGAGGTGGATGTGGGGAGAACTCATGCCATTCTCCTAGCCCACTGCCTGATGGGTGCTAGGTCAAGGCTATTTCCTATCTCCAGGATGTCCTCTGCTCTATCCTACAGCAACCAAGATTGGGATTGACATATATACACTACTGGGTAAAGAATAGGTTCTAATATACACACATATACACTACTTTGTAAAAAATAGATTCTAATAAGAACCCACTATATAGCATAGGGAACTCTACTCAATGCTCTGTGCTAACAAAGAGGGGACACAGGAGATGCAGGCTGGATCCCTGGGTCGAGAAGATCCCCTGGAGGAGGAAATGGCTACCCACTCCAGTATTCTTGCCTGAGAAATCCCATGAACAGAGGAGCCTGTCAGACTACAGCCCAAAGGGCCACAAAGAGTCGGACATGACTGAGCACAGAGACTAAATAAATTGTAAAGCAACTAAATCCCAAGTAAAAAAAAAAGAAAATACCTCATTGTGTCCTTCTTCTGCTTAAATACTTCAGTGCTTTCCTTCAGCTTCTTTAGGATAAAGACAGAATTTTTGATCCTGGCCCCCAAGTGGGATTTCCCACTGCCTCCTACCCAGCAGCAGCTAAACCCCTCTCCAAGCCCCCCCTCACACCTCACGCTCTACAAATCCATCCTGCCTCCTGCCATCTGAGAGTTCTGTGAGGCTCCTCTGCCTGGGATACTCTTCCTCGCACCTTGTCTTCACGAAACCTTACCGTCTTGAGGCAGATTCAAGCTTCTTCACTTTCCCCTAAGCAGCTCAAGTCCCTCTGATAAGCATTCTCGTGGAATCCTGAGTCTTTCTTTCTCACACACAGTGTAGATGGGGTGTGATTATTTTACTCTATGTGTGATTACACACTCTCTGTGTGATTATTGTAATCACACACTCTCTGTGTGATTATTTTACTCTATTTACACCCCAAATAGAGTGTCAGCTTCCTGAATTGGGGCATGCTTCTGTATTTCTAGCCTATCCCCAATGCTGTGCATAGCGGAGGGTACACAGGAGGCCCTAGAACTACAGAATCAATGAATGAATAGCTCTGAGCTCACAAAATAAGGACAGGGTGAGAGACTGGACAGACTGTGCGTTTACCCTTTGTTCTCTTATTGTTCAAGTTCAGCAGGTTCTACTGCTGTAATTCTCCATTTTCCAGCCAGCATTGTATGCAATAACTTTATTAAGGTCAAAGAGATATCACATACAGATTTATCCAACAGGATCCAGAAACAGTTTACAGATATCATCTAAGACACGCGGCTCTTTTGGACTAAAATGTTTCCAGCATCACAGATCACACAATGAGTTTATACATCAATAACGACTTTTATCTGGAGATACAGATGCTCAGCTTGCCTTCACTGTGGGGCCTTGGTGTTTCCATTGAGTTAAAACAAAGAGGCAAAGATTGATAATGCATACATCCTAGGAAATATTTAATGAGATGACAGACTGCTTCATGGAAGTCATTTTCAATTTATGGGTAACATACAAATCAGACTTTGTAAGTTGAGCTGAGACTTGAAAATTTTTAGTAATTGGATCTAGGACTTAATTAACTTTACAAATAAATAGGATTTAAACATTTAGCTGGTGGTCTAGGTTCTCCAGAATATCCTTGATAAACTAATATGGCAGCACAATATCTTGACTGTGGTGTCTGACACCCACATCTTCATCATTGTAAGGAAACAACACTCCACCAACACTCACAGCTATTGGGCCCATTGTTCATGGCCCATAGGAGAAAAGCCACAAAACACCATAGAAAGTTACAAGAATGTAAATATTTAGCTAACTAAATAGAATAGATATCAGGCAATTACCATCTACAACACTGAATATCTACTGATCAGGGAGGGAAAAAACTCCAAACCTTACTCACAATGCATTCAGGGTTAGATAAACCCGGAGAGACAAACCTGCAAATATACAAAGTAGTGAATATATTTCTTTAAACGTCCATTTAACAAATTCGTGATGCAAACTGGAAAATTTTCATACAGTTCAAATGTTCATTTTGTGAGGAAATGCTTTCATGCACTAAATAATATGAGCATTGATTCATCAAATTAAAAAAAAATACAGAGTAATTGTCTGAAACCAATACTTAGAGACTTCACAATCCTACAGGGCCTGCAACTAAAAAATAATAATACATGCACATTGTGATGTGCCAAACTGTCTTAGAGAAATCATTAAAACATCTTTCGCATCAAAAAGCAAAAGAAAATTCAATGCTATTTAATTTACTTTATGCATATTACATACTAGAGACTTTAAGCTACAAAATGGTTCCACTATCTCAACACGCATACAAAACAACCATAAAAGTATGTGTATATAACAAGGTACTCTCCAATTAGCCATCTGTAATGAATAATATATCTCCTCATGTCATCTTTAAATACCATTTATCACGACCCAGGCCTTTCTGCTTTAATGAGGACGACAGATCTCTGATTTACATTCAACACTCTCCACATTAATAATTGATTGAAACTCTTAAAAAATTCTTCTGCCACTGACACAGAATGGGGAGAAACGATTTTCAGAAGAATGCCAAAACTACCCTGTTACATCTGATTGGTAAAAGAAGCAGGGGCAGCAGACTGTTGGCCAAACTCATCTGAGGATGGCCCCAAACTCGCCTGCTGGTTGTACCCACTGCTCGACCCATAGCTGTCTTGGTTGTACCCGCCTTGGTTGTAGCTACTGGAGTGCTTCTCCATGGGGTCTGAAAGATATCTCTGGCTCGAGGAATGCCAGCCGGTCTCCTTGAAAACAAACCAGATGTTTCCAGCCCAGAGGATAAAGTTCAAGAATCCAAAGACCTGAAGGAGGATCAAAGCAAGTGAGTGGACAGATTGGAGAGAAAGCTCAGAAAAATCTCAATTTCAGAAAAATCCTTCAAACGCAAAAGGTCACTTTTCACCTCCATGCAGAGGCTTCTTCCAGTTTCTGGTGTGGTCACTGTTTCATTTAGAATATATGACTTTTCATGAAGGCTTACTATGTGTTTGGCAGACAGAGGATGAGATGGTTGGATGGCATCACTGACTCTGTGGACGTGAGTGTGAACAAACTTTATGAGATAGTGAAGGACAGGGAAGCCCGGCATGCTTCAGTCTGTGGGGTCACAAAGAGTTGGACACAACTTTGTGAGTGAACAACAACAATGGAAGGGCTTTATTGCATCTATTCATTTAGTCATGGAAGGTGCTATTATACTCATATTAAAGATGTGAAAACAGGTTCAGCAAAAAGATAAGGAGCTTTTTTATGGCCACATGACTGGTTAGTAGCAGACCTGGGATAAGCCCTGTTCCACCTGACTCCACAGTCTGACCCTCTATCTAATCCACCACTATCTCCCCAAATGAGGTAACCCTCATGGTGTAAAATATCTTTAGGGGACGTGGGGTTATTTTCATTTTAATGATGGACCATTAACTTATAAGGTTACCTTCATTTTAATGCTAGAGATACTGCTTTTCCATTTATTGAAATGACAGAAATAAAATGAGTCAACTTAAAAAGTACGGAGGAAGCAGTGGTATAGGTGGTGTACAGACAAACACATGCATGGTAGTGCACACAGAGGTTGTGCTTTGAATATTGTATATTCTGTGCATCTCAGTCAGAGGTGAATGCCCAAACAATACTCTGAAGTCCAGGTTTCAGAGAAGTATGAAACATTTTCTCAACAACTGAATGTGAGACTTGCCTCACATGGAATCTCCTCCCTCTCTCCAGAAGCATGCCCTTGGTGAGCCAGAGGACTGGGTGTCACTTCCCTGGGTCCTAAGTGTTTTATGGAAACTGAGCTGTTTGTTACTGTAAGAGGTCCAAAGAGAACAGTTGTTTTGCAGCCTCTTCCAAAGTGGGTCAGTTGACTGCGAATTAAGCACAGCCAGTTGTAGCAGCCCCCTCTCAGAGACGGACAATGAGAGTGTGTGACAAAGCTGTGATGACATTAAAGTATATGGAGTAGTCACTCCAGCAGGATGCTGAACAATCAGGATGAACTTGGGCAGCAGTCACAGCTCTGGAGTGGGCTTTCAGAAGTTCCTTGCTGCGTCCAAGTAATTTATCCCTTAATTGCTGGATGGTGGGACGCCACAGAGTCACCTGGGGATGGGAGTGGCAGGTTAGGGAGTCAAGATGAGGGATACTGGGAGCTTGGAAAACCAGCTCCAAGCTTCATGATTTTAGCAGCAGGTGGGTCAGGGCATAGTATCTGAATCTCAGCCTTGGAGCCATCCCTTCTGGCTTCAGAATCTGAATGGCCTGGGCTCTGCAACTTTTTGCTTTATGTCTTTGGGCAAGGCAGTTAGCCTCTGAACTTCAGCATTTACAAAATTCTATGAAATGAAGACAATTATTCCTTGGTGGATAGTTGTGAGGATCAAACAGGGCGTATGTAAAGCAGCTAGACAGTGCTGGACACTGATCTATAAATTATGCTTTGAATCACTTTCTAAAATATTTCCACGAATTGCATTTGACTTTTCCTGAGACATAAACTGAATCAGGCTTTTTGATAGTGAGGTCATGTTCTTGAGGTGTCAAGATCAAAACTGAGCATCTAGGGGCTTCTCTAGCAGGACTCCCCATTTCCAGTGCTTCCACTACAGGGGGTTGTGGGTTCGATTACTGGTCAGGGAACAAAGATCCCAAGTGCCATGTGGTGTGGCCAAAAAATGAAATAAAATAAATTGATAGCACTATTTTAAAAATATGATTGGACAGTCAAACCTTAAAATACAAAACAAAACAAATGACACTGCTAGACTCCTAAAAGATCTCACTGAAAATTAGTTTATCCGGACTTCCTTACCTTCCTCTCACCCTCCTCCCTTCCCTCCTTCCATCCCTCCCTCCAACCCTCTCCCAATCCCATCTTTCTTTTCTTCCTTTAATGTTAACCGAGATTTATTTAACATTGTGTGCCATGCTCTAGGCTCCTTGCTAAGGGAGATACAAAACATAAATGAGGTATTTATAGTATAATAGTTGCATGATCAAAATGAACTAGGAATCACTGACACAACTCTAATTTACACACAGGAGCCTTTAACCATGTGTACAATAACTAGGGTATTTTCCCTCAAGGGGGAGATCTTGATTAAATTACACCTCTGAAAGTATAGGTTGATATGAGTAGAAAAAACTATCGTGGAATCTTTTCAGATATGAAGGGATGGTTCTACCCAGGACTATAATTTTATCTGTTTTCTATTCCTTGATCACTTCCTTTCCCCTGATGCTACTTCATTTCTAAAAAAGAGATGCCTGAAAAGAACCTAGAAATCAGGGGAATGCAGCTTTAAAGTAAGAATGTAAACAAGGCATTGCCATGGGCCTATTTAAGGAGTGGTGATGTCTTATTCTTACATCATAGAGGTAGACATCTATCACTATTGTAATAGGTGTCTTACTCTATTGTCATCACAGAGGTATCACAGACTTCTTGGCTGGCACATTTTAGGGGCACATGGGCCCTTGAATCTTTCCTTGTCATTTTGTTGCAACTGAAGTCAGAGTTGGCATTTTTATTCTAGCCTAGATGTGGGACAACAGAAAGAGAGGCTGAAAGAGACAGCACATAATATGAAAAAGAATGGGAGAGGACATTTAAATGATCTGACAAGATGTATCAAGATTGCACTGGTGGAGAAACAGAAGTAGAAATTATGGATGATTTGTCACTTTCTGTTACTTGCAACCCAATCATCACACCTCATATAGACACTGGTACCAGAATTGGGCTACAAGGAACAGACTTTACAGATAAGGAGACTGTTTTGGTTTAGCCAGTTTAGGTGGAGTTTTCTGCCACTAGGAACTGGAGGACACTGACATGGATAACTTATGGATAACCTACAACAGCACCAGACCCACCCCTCCACACACATGACATGATTTGCTTTCCATCCATTATTCTTTTGGTTTTTAAGACATATGTCACATGGTTTCTCATTCAAAACTTCCAACGCCTTGTTGGAAGAGACATCAGAAGCGGGATTACATGGACTATGGAGGATGTCATCATTTACTAAAAGAACTAACAAACATACTGAATGATTTCATCTTTGCTCTCTTAGATTCTGAGATCAGGGTTATAATAATTTTCATTAAGCACTGCCTGTAAACAAACTATAGAAGCAGTAGAATATATTTTAACATATACCTCAAAGTATTCACCCACAGGTATGGCTAGAAATAAGTAAAAATTACTGTGAGATCCTAATAATAGTTTATTTCAATGTTATTATCTTATTAATAAGGCAAGATTCACAGTCAAATCATCAGCAGCCGATGAGCCAATCTTTTTCCCTTTTCATATGCCTTCTTAAATTCCAGAAAGCTGTAGAAACATAAGTTAACCTTGAAGGAAAGATAATTATTTTTTAAAGGTTGCTAAAGAATGTCGATCCTTCAGTGAACACTGTTGGCCCTTCTATTCTTTGTAACTACTACTTTTTGCTGTCATTATAGTTTCTGTCTCTCAGATATAGTTTCCCTCTTTGGAATAACACAAGTTCTTACACTCATGAAGTAAGAATCCAATTTAGTGGCTCTGCTACCTGTCAGACGTCCTGTCTCCCAGTAAGAGTCATATACTTGATGATAATACTGGACTTTGTTCAACTAATATAGCTCTGCTTTTCTGAAGTTATCAAGCAACTAAACCAAGAGCATGGAGAAGATTAAAAAATTACCATAACTATTATAGGTATTTTTTATTCTATGATTTCTCTCTGTACCTGACTGTGTCTGTGTATTTTTCTCTAGACAATCAACTGGGTATATTCTATGTGTGGCTTGAACGAAGTTTTCATCCCAGGAAACCTCTAAGCTATCAAATATTCCTTTTAACTTCTGGCAGACTTCAGTCTTAAAGTTCAGATTTTATATCTGCTTCTGCCTTAGAATTCTGACTTGACCGTCATCCAAGCAAAAGCTGTCTGAACCTGCTGGGCTCTTGTTAAGAACTCCGTAATTGGACACATTAAAGTCTATGGGTTCTGACAATAGAAAACTTGAAGGCCAAAGGATCATCTAGCCCATAGAGTGAACCATCACCTTTTAGACTAGACTCCATTCAGAGGCAAAACATTTCCCAGATGACTCCTGGGACACTTTTCTGATTCCCATGATTGGCAAATGAAGATCTGAGAGGGAAACATACCACAGAAGTGTTTAGGCTGGACATCACAGGGCTGTGGACAGCCGTGCATTTGTTGGATGGCTGTTTGCAAGCTGACATCAGTAACAATACTTCTTTGGGATCTGTAGCGACCTTGACATCAGACAGTCCTTTTGCCCAAGCTGATGAACCCACCAACCACAAGAACGAAAAGACTACAGTGACGATGAAGTCCTACAGGAACAAACAGAAAGAGAAAATAGGAAGAGAAAAGTGAGTTCTAGAAACAAATCAATTGGTTTGCCTTTTGAAAAATTCCAAGATCCCACAGCATTGGAACCACGTTGAAAAATGAGTAATAGTTATCTGATATTAATTTGTATCTCCAGAAAATAAATAATAATAGTAACACTAATGAATGATTACTGTGTTTCTGACAAGGGGAGGGGGCGACTTGTCCTAACTTTCTTTGTGACCCTCCCTCTCTAAAGAGGGTGGGACTGGGAGGCACTCCCAAGACTTCAGCAGATCATGTTCTAACATAAGACAATCGTGCAGATTTACTGTATTTATGTTTGACTACTAGAAAGATGTTGCATCCTATTTACCTATTTACCTACTGATCTGGGAAGGAAAATAGTATATTTAATATAGCAACAGGAATTATTTTAAATGAAAAATGCCTCAAGTAGAAAACCTGTTTCTTTCCTATCTGAGGCCATGGTGCTATCACTTACTCTGGTTAGCCTTCCCTCATGCTGTGACTGAATTACTCTCCATCAAGATCCTGAGGAGCACTTACATTCTAAAGATGCTGTTGTGGATATTTGTTAGGTGTGACTTTTGGAAAGGGTCCACTGCTAAGACTGAATCTTCTGAACAACTGGTCTCTTTCCATCCAGGGGTCATTGTAAATTATGTAACTCACCAATTGACCATTTCATGTTGCCTTTAGAAAACTTAGGGCCAATTCGTTACCCACTTATAATGTGTTTTTTTTTTAAATAAAGTCTGGCTATTTGAACCCTATTCTGAACTGTGTTTTATATACCCATCCTGCCTTTCCTGTCTTCTTTCCTTCTCATTTGTAATTAATTTCATCCTGAGTTTCATATGTCCTTCTAAGTCATTTGAAGGTGTTTCTGGAAAGAGATAGGGGTAAAAACAAAAAGGCAAACAAACATAGTATCTATAGTTGTTTCAAATCAGAAAGACCATTTGGAATAGAGAAACTCATGGGTTGGGGTTTGAATTAGAAATTGGAGGAATGGTTATAAATAAATAAGCCAGATTAACTGTATCAAATACAACTTCTATTCATGTTCAATCTGGTACCTTTATTCAATTACTCCTCCATCTACTCAGACAATTTTTGAGTCATGCACCAGGTCTTACAAGGGTTTACAAATGTAAAATATGGACTTTTCTCTCTTGAGATTACATAGTTATTAGTGGTCATAGACACTCTGTAATTCTAAGACAGTAGCTGGCATTATGCTCATCATAAATAGAAACAGTTTTATTGGAGTATAATTGCTTTCCAACATTGTGTTAGCTTTTGCTGTACAATGAAGTGAGTCAGCTATATGTACACGTATATTCTGTCCCTCTTGAACCTCCTAGCCCCATCTCATCCCACCAGTCTAGGTCACCACAGAGCACCGAGTTGAGCTACCTGTGCTATGCAAGAAATAGACTTTTAAAAAGGCTGTTAGGATGGGGAAATGCTGAAGAACAGAGTCAAGTGAAAACTCTCAGTTGGAAATTATAGAAAATAATAAAGTTTTCAGACTTATGTATTAAAATAACAGTAATACTACCTAAAATTTACTGAGCAGTTATCATGTGATTCCAAGTTTACATGTATTAATTCCAAGTGTACATGTATTAATTCATTTAATCCTGACAACAGATCTATGAAACAGATGCTAATCCTGTCCTCATTTTACAGTTGAGGAAACTGAGGCCCAAAAAGTTAAATAAAATTCTCAGAGTCAAGAGTTAGTAAGTTGGGGAGCCAGGATTCTAAGCCTGGCTGTCTGCTTCCAGAACCTGAGAGCTTCACTATTCTATATAGCTTTTCATGTCTGCTTTAAGGAATACTTGGCTTTTTTTTTTTTAATCTTCTTTCTTTACAAAAAAAAATTATTTGACTGTTCAGGCTCTTAGTTGTGGCATGCGAACTCTTAGTTGCAGTGTTTGGGATCTACTTTTCTGACCTGGATGGAAGCTGCATTGGGAGCACAAGTCTCAGCCACTGGACCACCAGAGAAGTCCCAGGAACATTTATTTTTTAATTTAAAATAAGTGCATTAAGAAACTTAAAAAGTAGTAATGAATCACTTTCGATATAAACTTTTTGACTGAAGTCAGGACCTATGTCCTTGGAGTTATTTTGGGAAGCCAATCCAACCCTTTCCCCGAGTACCATTTCATAAAGAGGGATCAGTATATTGTATACAATATCTCAATACTAATTAAAAGCTCAGAGTCTGTCTTCAGATTGACCTGGGACTGAATCCTGATGTTTTGACTTACTTGAAGCCTGAATTCTGCCCTCTGTAAATTGGGCTAATAACAGTATCTGTGTCATTGGATGGTTGTGAGAAGTGAAAATGTGCAGGCTTGCCTCTTTTCCAGAGTAAGATGTCAGCTGAATGAGGGCAGGTGCTTTGTCTACCTTGCCTATTGTTGGGTCTTGGCAGAAAAGGTGTTAGCAACATTTGTTGAGAGAATGAAAGAAAGAAAGAATAAATGAACATACAAAATAGTCTCAATCTGGTTCTATAAACTTTTATATAGGAGTTTACCAGGTGGTATGTAAGCTTGTATGTTTTTAAACATATTTTATAATTAGATCAAATAAAAAGAGCATGGCAATGTGATCAAGGCACTGACTGATTATATCAATAGCTGTCCCAGACAGAACTTCAGGTGCCCTATTTGTACCAGGATTTATAATTAGACCAAACAAAAAATGTCATTAGAATTGAGTTTTTCTATTAAAAAAAAAAAGCAGCCTCAAATGGTTTTCTATAACTAAGCAAAGCGTGACAACCAGGAGACTATTTCAAAATTCTAGCTTGAGTATCAATTAGCCTGAACGTTTTTTGGACTTTGGGTATAATCTAAGTTTTGAAGCTACATTCAGGGAGAGATTTGGGAGCAAACCTGACCCCCACTTTCTTCCCATCTTTTAATCCAGGGGTCCCCAAACTCCAGAATCTGACACCTGATGATCTGAGGTGGAGCTGATGTAATCATAATAGAAATAAAGTGCACAATAAATGTAATGCACTTGAATCATCCCAAAACCTTCCCTGCCCCCACCCCACACCACCATCCATCCTCCCCCTTCCCCATCCCTCCTCTCTCTTCCCCCACTCCTCCTCCTCTCCCCTCCCCCATCCCTTTTCCCCTCTTCCCCTCTTCCCCCGAGGAAAAACTGTCTTCCATGAAATCAATCCCTGATGCCAAAAAGGTTGGGGACTGCTGCTTTAATCTACTGAACCAGGTTCATTTTGCTCAATGCTCAGCAAGCCAAAATCCTGACAAGCCTAGGAGTGCAGCAAAGAAAAGATTTTTTTGCAAGAGAGCCAAGCGAGAAGATGGGAAAACAAATCTCACATTTGCCCCAGAGGGCAAGGGGTGAGATATTTATGGAATACGGCAGCAGAGCGGGTTTAGGCAAAGGGAGTGTGGGGAAGGGTGATTGAAAGAAGGTGCAAGAATCCTCGTTCTGCACAGGCATAACTAGGCCTAGTAGGTCTCCGCTCTTGGAGTTTTTCTAGCCCACTGATGTGAAAAGGTCAACTAGCAGACACTGGTGCATACCCAGTTGAAGGTTGTGGGTTCTATTCCATCTTCATCAGATTAGTTGAAACTAAACACAGCTGATTCCAGTTTCCTTCTCCTTGGAGGAAAGGTAAGTCTTAAAATAACTGTGATTACGGAAGGTAGGTGAAATGGACTTAAACCGTGGTTTCACTTCAATTGGCCAAACCCACCTGGAACTCGCTGTGATTCATGCAAGTCACCTCCTGGACACAGAACATGGTAGAGAGGGCAGAGGGTTCGTTAAAAACTGTCCCAAACTAGTGGCTGTCTTAGGAAACAGCTGCTGTCACGTGTGTGCTGTCACATTCAGAGTGTTCCCTGTATGCCAGGCACTCTGCTAACCACTTGCAGACGTCATTAACCCTGTAGCTGAGGTCCTTAGGTCAGCCCTGCTTTGCTTAAGAGGAAACTGAAGAACAGACAGGACAAATGCTCTCCTGATAACTAGTGCCTCACTTGACTGCTATGCCATATCATGAGCTTTCTTCAGTGCATTTTAGGAAGATAGCTATCTTAGTTGATGCTCTCTAAGCTTCAGTCATTTGGTACTACCTGAACAATTCTGATTTTATGTGCATATCTCTGGTGTTACTGTTCAACATTTCATTTAAAGCAAATTACCCTTTTTACATAAATAAGGTTATCTTAGAAGGAAATTATATGTGTACAATAAATGTTAAACCAACCAACTTTTTATAGGTAGAAGAAAACTGCAAACATAAAGGCTATACAGTGAAAATACTTTAAATTCTAGCTGGGGATGTTTGCACAAGGCTTTGGGATCTAGGATCTCTGTTAAAAAGGAGATTCATGAGTGTTAAAAGGATATTAAAGAAATACTAGCATGACCTAATTAGAAGGCTTAAACTAAATATGGAGCAACTTTTCACTCATCTTACTTAATGCCATGTTAATGGTCCACCTAAAATAACCTCTGTGCCAGGAGAGATAAATGCCTCGTACTTGAGAAGTGACTTTCTTCTGATGGTGCAGGCGAGGACCCAGTTTTTACAAATGCTATACCTCGTTTATCTAACAGAGATAAAGTATGCATGGAAGAAACTCAAGACATACATTTGTAACATCTACCGTTAAGTTACCAGGATGCACATAAAAGGTATCTTCTGCTAGCTTGGCTTGTGCTACTTCCTCTCATAGAAAGGAGAGGCTGCCATTCAAAAGGTGCTTTAATGTTTCCCCCAAACTCTCAGTGTATGTATGTGGCCCCTATAAGACCCCAAAAAGTAGCCAGAGCAGACATTACTAGCTCCATACTGTAGACGAAGAAACTGTGACCATGAAGGCTGAATGATGTGCCCATGGTCCATTAAGTGGTTTATAAATTTTGCTCTGAGCTACTGGTCTCACTTTTCCAAAAGAACATGGACACGCTATGTGGTTGTGTTTCTGCAGTATGTGCTAAGAATCTGCTCAATGATCCAAGAAAACAGCTTCCTCAGCAGAGGGAGCAGCCTGGCTTCATGCTGCCTGGGTGGTTTGTTTCTATTTTGTTGGTTGGATGTGTTTTTGTTGCCCCCAGTTCTCCTAATTTACTGTTAGCAAGCTCATTTTTACTAGAATGTAATTTAATATGTTAAAGATCCTTGTCCTGGATCAGTCTGGGGAATACAAAAGGGAGTCATCTTTGGTGACAGAAAACTTGGTATTTTAGAACCAGGTAAACCTGTCTGGCGGCTCAGTGGTAAGGAATCGCCCTGCAACACAGGAAATGCAGGTTTGAACCCTGGGTTGGGAAGATCCCCTGGAGGAGGAAACAGCAACTCACTCCAGTATTCCTGCCTGGAGAAACCCAAGGACAGAGGAGCCTGGCGGGTTAAAGTCTATGGGGTTGCAAAGAGTTGGACACGACTTAGGGACTAAACCACAATCAACGATAAGAACCTATCTCTATTTCTCCCTGATGATGGCACACTGCAGCTCCACTGGATATTGGTAAACACGGTCAATTTCACATGTCTGTTAGCAACTATTCACAAAATGTCAACTCCAATGACTTAATTATCTATCCTATTTGATGGCTTTGCTCTTTTTACCATGGCTGACACCTACATTGAGAGCCTACACTAGAAACTGGGTAATCCAGTGGGTCACCCTCATCCTCAGTATAGCTGGATTCACTTTTCTCAGTCAGCTTTCAGGAGTCCCAGAATGAAGCTGTGAATGAGGAAACACAAAAATCAAACAGCGTGAGAGAGGCTCTGATCAGGGAAGAGATTTGGACCTGTCTTTGAAGAGACAACTGCCGAGCAGTGGGCTGAATGGGATAACCTTCTGTTCTCTCACAGGTTTATTTCATTATTTCATTTGAAACACTAATAAAAATGACATCTGACTTCTGGAGAATGTCTAGTTTTTAACATGCTATGGCAGAAGATGCTTGTGGCCCAGTTGGTAAAGAATCCGTCTGCAATGCGGGAGACCTGGATTCGATCCCAAGGTTGGGAAGATCCCCTGGAGGAGGGAAAGGCTACCCATTCCAGTATTCTAACCTGGAGAGTCCATGGGCTGTATAGTCCATAGGGTCACAAAGAGTCGGACACGACTGAGCGACTTTCACTCATGGCAGAGATCATTTGATCTACATAATCACTGAGTGATGATGAAGTTAATTATACTCATTTACAGATCCAGGGAGGTTAAATGATGTGTCCAAATTGTCATAAGTAACTGAGAGTAGAATTTGGGCTGCATGAAAGTGAGTAGTTTTCCATCATGCCCTGCTGTTCTGAAGTTTCAGCTACCTAATTGTGGGAACACAGATATAGCAAGAAATTACACTAAGTTACAAAGAAAAAAATGACTTCTCCTTCACAATTCTCTTTCTATATGGACAGTAAAGGAGAAAGTCTCAGATGGCTGCTAATATGTCTCTAATACCTATTTAATAAACTTAATATCCACCTATTAAAGAAAATCAGCCCTAGGCTCAGAGCCGTCAGGCAAACAATGGTACTTGGCTGGAACACAGTACTGTTTATTTTCTATTGATTCACTTCTGGGTTTATCTTCTAATTATGTCGAATAACACTAGACTTCTATATTCAGGAGTGGTAGAGTTTTCTTCAACAATAGATTTTGTTGAAGTTAAAAAATAATTTAATTTAAAGAACAACAGTAAATAACTTGTGGCCCACATGACAGAAGAAGGGCGGAGAATGCCTGAGGTTTTGAAAGAACTGCATGGCCCCATTCTGGGCTGGAAACACCGAGATTCTAACCCAGTGCTATCTCATAGAAATAGAACGTGAGCCAGAGTTGGCTGTCACATATGTAATTTTATGTTTAATAGTGACCACATTTTTTCATAAAAAAGCAAAAAGAGATTTGTGCAATTATAGTAATACATTACATGCATTAATATAATATAGCTCAATATTTAAAAATATTATCATTTCATATATTATAAAATTATAGATAAGACAGTTTACTTTTTTTGGTATTAAGTCTTTGAAATCTGGTGTGTAATGGATACCTACAGTACATCTCACTTTGGTGTCAGCCACATTTCAAGTGTTCAACAGTCAATGTGTGATGGGACAGTTTAATTCCAGTCTACAATTAACAAGTGGAAGCACATTTACATTCAGGCTCCACTGACAGTGATGCCCTTTGTTTTGTTTTGGGTCACTGAGGTCACAATTTTTCTTGGAACTTGAGCCTGAGATGACGCTGGAAGCCATTTTTTAGCTTAGCTTTTACAAGGCCAGCATGCCTTTTGCATCCGTCCTGGCCTATAGGATTTCTTACATGGATTGAGGTGATAGCCTGAAACATTGTCTCAGTGGTCTGGTGGAGGGCTGAAGGAAGACCAATGACCAAAGGGAGCCTTAGGTTTTCAATACTGGCAGTCAAGGGAGAGACGGACCACAGGAACAGCCCTGCCAAATGGGAGCCACGTTTCAGCTTCAGAGTGGGGGCAAAGTTTGAGGTGACCCCTCTATTCTCAAGACATATGCCAAGATGGTGGCTGGTGAAATGGGATGACACAAGGAGTCCCATTTTACAGATGGGATATATTACTTAAATCCGCTTGAAAGATGCAGAGCCAAGATTCAGACCCAAGGAGTTTGGCTCCAGAATCTGTATGCCTAATCTATTATAAAAGCACTCTGTTGCTTTTAAAGGCCAGCGATTTTATTTACTCATGATAAAAATTAAGTTGCAGTATTTATACTTATGGCTGTCATTTAGAGATCAGTTACTATGTACCAGACACTGTACACAGTGTATAACCCATGTATAGCGCATTTAGTTCTCATAATAACACTTCAAGGTGGCTATTATTGACTCCACTTGACAAATGAGAAAACTGATGTTCAGAGAGATCAAGGAAGTTGCTGGAGAGCTCCCAGTCACTAAGTTGGCTAAGTTCTGCCTGCGACTATGGTTTGTTGAGCTTCAAAGTCTGTGTTTCTTACTGGAAGCTGAACCTCATTGTATTCCAAACCAGTTTTGATGGGGGGCTTGCTATGTGTCAGGCATGCTGTCGATGTGCTTCACACATTTCCCCTCGGTTCAGTCTTACTACAACCTTATGAAGTAGCATCAGCTTTTCCATTTTACAGATGAAGAAGCTTAGAGAAGGTAAGTAATTAGAGGAATTGGGCCCCAAACTCAGATCTAACTCCAAATTCAATGGATTCATTCATTTGCCCATCATTTTACTTGTCCCTTTTTTAAATCATCTGTTCAATACTTATTATTTTCCCACTCTGGGCTGGGTTCTGTTCTAAAAATGGGGTGTGTATGTGTGTGACAGTCATGTCTGACTCTCTGTGACCCTTTGGACTGTAGCCTGCCAGTCTCCACACCAGCCAAAGACCTGTTCTTGGCCCACCAGTGGTTTACATCTTTGCCTGCTCTGCACTATCTGGGTTGTTTCACATTACTACTGTGACAATACACTATCGCCACACTGTCAGCTACTCAGAACTGTGCAGAAAGAAAGATGCAGAGGGTGGGGATGCTCTTTCATGGAAGGTAGGTAACAATCAATCATCTGGTTCCATGTGTGAAGAATCTGGCTTATGCTGGAGAATCAGTGTAGGATTTCATTTCTTTTTCTCTTAAGTTAAATTTGATTATGATTGCCATACTGCACTTTTCCAGTCTGTTCCCAGAGAACTTTATCCATCGATTTGTGGTTGCTCAGATGTGGAACTGAACCTTCCTGCTTCTTGTTTCAAATGTTTCTTATGAAAAAAAAAAAAAAAGATCTCCTGCATTCCTCCCTATAGCTCAGTCATAGACAATTGATTTCATAATCTGGTTGCAAGAAGGAGGTGTTCTTGGCTGTTTGGCGTTTTTGGAATGGAAACAAGGTCTTCAGTAGCTTGCTGCAATGCTGTTGTAAATCATATGCTAAAAACACTCCTTACAACCTGCTCTGGTTTCCAATCGATTCAGCCAAAGCTTTTCATTACAAATAGCACAAACATTTCTGAACAAGTTAATAGTAATATAAGAAAATTAACTACTGTTTTAAATAAATTACTAGAAATAATAGTAACATTACTAGTAATAGATGCTATTGATCTAGTGCCTACTGTAAGTCAGGCCCCATGCTAAGACCTTTACAAACACTATTCCACTTAATCTTTACCAAGGATTTGTGAGGTAGGTCTTATATACAGACTTTTAGAGAAAAAAGTATTACCTAGTAGTACAGTCTAGTCTTTGTAATCAGGTAGCCCTGGGTTCAAATCTCAACTCTTTCTAAGTATCTCTGGGACCTTATTAAGCCTGTTTTCCGATCTGTAAAAAGGGACAATAGTGACATATATTTTCACAGGATTTTTGTCAAGAATAAATGAGTTAACTCAATAAAATGCTTTGCTCAGTACACAAATATATAATTTACACAAACATATTCTATACGTAATAATTGAATATATAACAGTCTAGAAAAATCCATTGGTATTATCCAGTGGGTTTTGATGGTAAAATAAATCAGGTGGTTCATTCACTTATTCAACAAATCTCTAGTAAGAACTGACTAGATGCCAGGTCTCAGGAATACAATACACTATCAAAAACAGACATGATCCTAATATCCATTCTTTTGGAGGAGAGAAACCTTATGTAACCACAGAAGAATTTGTAATTGAAAATGGTGATAATGGATTTTCAGGAAAGAGACCTGGTGTTCTTAAAACAAACAAAAATGCATGTGGGGCATTGATCAGTTTAGCGGGGGACAAGGAAAGCTACACAGACCTGGTTGTATCCAGAATTCTTTCAGGTTTGTCCCTTGGGTGGTTCTCCAAGCAGACTCATGTTGAATAATAAGCACACTGTGAAATGACTTATCTGGAAGGCCCCTGAATTAGCATGCAGAGGAAGCTTCGGGCTTCTCTCTGCTACCTGCTTAATCAAGGCCCAAGAAGGATGCATGTTCACACTGATCAGGACCAAGAGGGAAGCTGAAGTGTGAGGGGAAGAAGCTTGTTTATTGGGGACTTTGGGGGCCCACATGTCTGCTGAGGCTATCAGCTCTTTGCACTTGTAACTCTCTCCCTCTAAGAAGGCCAAGAAACAGAGTGAGACCCGGGGTAAAGAGACCTGAGATGGGTCTGTTTATATATCTAAATGTTGGCAGAAGAGTAGTCCTGCCTTTCTGGACCCTTGCACTCTACAGGGTTATAAGCCTAGGGAAACAACCAGCGCTGTTACTGTTTCTAAGTGAGTTGCTAGCGTGTGCAGAAAATGACACTCTTTCCAAATACTTGGATACTGGTTTTGACACATCTACCAATAAGTACAGAAACAAGTAAGATGCCTAAGTCTTAGGCTGCAGATGAGGCAACTGTTGAAATCAATTTAGATGTCTTAAAAATAATTGGGAAAAATCACATCTATAGAGTTAGTCAAGGATAAGTCTGGAAATTTGGAAATGATGCTTATTGAGCATCTTGCCAATTTTTTTAAATAAATTTTTCTGTATTATTTAGCATTTCTAAAATATTTTTTGATCTGCCATTGAACTAGCTAGATGAAATTTGTCTAAGGTTTAGACAATTAACCACCAGCTTTGTTTACTTGACAATAAACATCTGGGTACTGTAAACATTTCTGGAAAACAACAGATGTCAGGCAGCATATAGATGAAACATCTGGAGGAAACACAGTGTATAGGAGATATGACAGGAGGCCAGAAGTCAAGAGCAGCCATATTTGAACTTTACCACTCACATGTACCCTGGGCTACAATGTTCTTACATTGTAGGAACAAAACTACTCCATCACAATGATACATATATATGAATATACATAGATGCTTCCCAGGTGGCACAGTGGTAAACAATCTGCCTGCCAATGCAGGAGAGGTATGAGGTGTGGGTTTGATTACTGGGTTGGGAAGATCCACTGGATGAAGAAATGGCTACCTATCCCAGTATTCTTGCCTGGAAAATTCTATGGACAGAGAAGCCTAGTGGGCTACAGTCCATGTGGTTGCAGAGTTGGGCAAGACTGAATGACTGAGCATGCACACACATAGATAAACAGCTCTCTCTCTCTATGTGTATGCATACACACACACCTCACACACACTTTTTGAAAAACAGATAACACACAACTACGTTTTTTCCTCCATACAACGACACACAGTAGAGACACGAATGTTGAAAATACCAGGCAATCTAAAGAAATTTCCTAATTGGTCTAAGTAAATTTAAGTTGCCTCCCCCACCAACCTATATTTAAAAATGGACGCATTTTATAGAAAATCATTTCAAGTAAGCTACGCTGAGAAACTGTGACTCTGAAAATGACAGTAGACCTCTCCGGGGCCACCTTCTGAACCCTTCAGGTTCCTCTTTGAACTTTGCTCTGTGCTCTCTTGCTATCACTTTTCTTGAAGCTGGAAAGACGTGCATACCTTCCTTCTCCAGAATTACGTAATGTTAGAGTGGGAAGGAACTGCCGACGAGATAAATCCAGGCTGTCAAATACTCCTTTGAAAACATAATCCTATTATTAACTTACTATTCTACACTACTGAAATCTCCAGATAGGACATGGTATGCATGGTTGGAAATAATACAGTGAAGAAAACTTAATCACAGATTTAAAAACTCTCTGGGCTTCAGTGTTTACATCTGTAACATGGAAGAGGAGTGCCTGACTTACAAGGTTGGTGTGAGGGTTATAAATACAAATGTTAATCATGGGGACTGCAGTACTTTCACTGATGCATTAACAGTTGAGATAGTGACCTTGGATAAGAGGATGAAACCTTCAAGAGATATGGCCTGATTTTGTCATGGTCAGTGACAGTTGACAATGAGTTCAGCAATAATGACTTGCTTTTTTTTTTTTTTTAAACTCTATATCCTGGTGTTCTTTTAAAAATAGATTCATCCTGCTGAGGTTAAATTCACATAGCCAAAATTTTTTGTTAATAGTCTAAACTTTGGGCCAGTGGTTCTTTGTGGGGAGAGCATCAAACCTATTTGGTAACATCCAGGAATGTGTGTGTGTGTGTGTATGAGTGTGGGACATTTCATCTGGTGACAATGCATGATTGAAAAGAACTGGGATAATTGTGTTAAGATATGTAAGGCCATCTAAAGAAGTTCTGCCTGGAGAATGAGCCACTGCTATGATTGATGGACATGTTGGTCTTTGCTACATTCTCAGAAGGCACATAATACGAGCTATTTAAATTCTGTTCATATGTTGACCTCATTCACTGGAATGTAAGTTCCTTGGGGACGCAACAATCTTAACCACCTGTGTCCCAGTGCCTAGCCAAACGTCTGGCATGATTTCTCTTCTATATCCACTGAAGAAAAGAAGAAAGGGGCTTCACATTTGGCAGAGTAGAAATCATTTGGGTTTCAAATATCTCACAGTTCATAAATTATTTCAAAGGTATAAGAAACTCAGAACACTGGCTGCCTATAAAAAATTAAATGACTGGAAGAAGGGTTTGGGGGTTTGTTTTTTTTTTTTTGCTATTTTTCTTTATATCTATCCTCCTGTATACCCTTCTAAATAACTGAATTTGAAAACTTTAGCATCATTTTAGAATAGGCATATTTTATTGGATTTGACCTTCGGCAACTGTGAGAAACTTTCTGTTTAGGGGAACGATTATGATTATATTTCACACTTCCCTCCCACCGACATTTTTCTTTTTTTTTACAAGTGAGCAAGCGGTGTTAGCACAGTTAGGTTCATGAAAAGAGCTGCTATTTTTCAAGCATTCCTTCTGCCTTCCTAGAATTGAAGACCTATTATTCTGTCACATATCAACCCATCTGTCAGCCTGCAACAGATGGTTAAAACGAAGAACTTCTAAAATACCAGCGAGGAAATTATCCTGCACTTCACCATCCACAGCTTAAATTCAGCCTGACTTTAGAAAATTCCTTTGCCACTTGCCTGCTCATCATACAAAATGGAAGCGAAGGAAAATATTACATTTGCATTACAAATTAGAAGCCATTTCTTCAAAAGATGGTTATTGGATTCATCAATGTTGGCTTCACTGTGTCAGTTGGGAAGAAGACAGACCTGGATTTGAGTCTTGGTCATAGTTGGTTCTCAGTTGCATAGCCTTTGGCTGATTATTTCCCTTGTGGGTCTTTATTTCCTCAGCTGAAATAGTAGACAGTTAATGGCCTGTCTTAGAGAATTATTGTAAGAACTGAAAAAAGAATGGCTAATTGGTGAGACAATATCATGCACAACTAGGTACCCAATAAATCACAGGTATTATTTTTTTACCATCGGTTCTTCCTTCTGCTCTTATCCTGTTTCCCATAAGTTTATTCCAGATTGAAGAGTCTGTGTCTCTGGCAAGCACGACTTGAGCAGGTGCCTCAGGACAGAAGGAAGGCAAGCACGAAAAAGTGGCAAGGTGTAGATGAGTCTGAGAATGTGTCTGTGTGTCTGTCTGCAATGTGTGCTATGTGCAGAGTGTAACTTGTGGAAACACAGTGTTGTTTGGGGGTGTGTGAGGAGAACGAAAAGGGAGATGCATGGAACTGAAAAGTCATTGCCTTCTGCAGGAATCCCCGTTCTTTTTGTAAATCTGAGGGGACCAGGAATTTCTGTCCAAACCCTCCCCCAAAGAGTCATCATATATTTTCTTGGTTTTTGTTTCCAGTCTGGAGGAAATAAACATTTGTTGATTTGTACCCCGTTGAGGCATAAATATTAATGGATCATAACTTATGTTTCTTGCTTTACTTAGCTGATTCTACTTATTTTTGTCAGTTCTATCATATTCCCAACAAGGGATTGTGAGACTGTAACACTCGAAGATTTTAGCAGTGGGAGTTTTGGGGAGGAGGGCTTCCCTTTTCCCTGGTGCTATGCTGTTCTAAGTGCCGATGTGTATGAGAAAACAGCACACAAGACTGAAAGCTCTGAGAAGCAAGATGTGTCTGGGAGCAGGGCTTCTCTACCTGAGGTGCCGTGTACCACTTGGGCATCTAGCTGAACTGCAGATTCTGGTTCAGATGGTCTGGAGGAGGTCTGAGGCTCTGTTTTTGTAACAAGCTTTCATGTGGTACCAGGGCTGCTGGTCCAGGGACAAACTTTGAGAAGGAAGACCCTAGCCTATGTGGAAATTTCCCCCATAAAAGCTTCCCAGTCCTCTCCAGCATCCACAGCTCTCCACTCCTGTTCTCAAGGGCTTTCCCACACTATTTTGCACACATTGCTACCCTGTCACATTTTCATAGGTAGGTCTCATTTTCCCAATTTGATTTTAAGATAACTTTCTTATTTTCTCTCTTCTAGCATTTATTAATTTCTATCTGGTGTAGGCACTGTGCTGAGTGTTAACCTCATTCAATTCTCAGTGATAAGGTAGGTACTATTATTCCTATCAGGCTTCCCAGGCAAGAGTGGTAAAGAACTCACTTGCGAATGCAGGAGACATAAGAGAGACGTGGGTTCAACTTGGGTCGAAGAAGATACCCTGGAGGAGGGCATGGCAACCCCCTCCATTATTCTTGTCTGGAGAATCCCAAGGACATAGAAGCTTGGTGGGCTAAAGTTCATATGGTTGCAAAGAGTCAGATATGACTGGAGTGACTTAGCATAGCACAGCACACATTACTCCTATCAATTAGTAAGTGAGGCTATAGAGGCACAGTGAGATGAATAAATCACCCAGTGCCACCCCGCAGCCTTGACTCCAGAGCCTGGACCCTCAATCATTATAGCTCTGCTTAGATTATGTCTTACCGAAACTGCTGAATATATTTTTATAACTATTGCCTCACTGAGTCCAGGGTTCTTTCTAATAGATGCAAGCAGAGAGAGCAAAATCTATTATACAAATGAAGAAGAAACACATATGCTCTTTTTCCCTTTTTTTCTCCCCAAACTGACTGCTTAATGAAACCTATGAAGCTGAGTATCAGGGGATTAGGACTAATATTATCAGACAAAAGTCCAATAATAGGCATTTAGCTAAAACTGCACATTATTAGAATCTGGTCTTGAGCAGTTAGCTATGTGGGCACCATTTGACCTGTGGTATATTAAAATCTTATAATGAGATCTCATTATATGCCATATTGTATCCTGTTGATGAGAGGAAGAAATGAACTATTAAAAAAGTGAAGGTTCTACATAAGATATTCTTAGTCACAAACATGACCCTTTGCAGACAACTGTGCAGAAATTAGCTGAAGATATAATAATCTCATACCAGTTTGCAGAGCTGTCCCAAGTGCCACTCATAATATCATTTCTTTTTTAAAAGGAAAACCTTGTCTTCACTATTACAAAAATGAAACCAAACAGAGTCCTTTTTTTGAGCACAAAGAAAGCTGCACCCTGTTTTGGAGGTAAGTATATGATGTCCTGGTTCCAGATTTCAGGAACCACCCTCATTCCATTTACACACCATGGCAAACAGTATTGAACCTAGTGGAAAATTCTTGGTAAACAAACATTTTGCAAGTACTTTGACTGATGATTTGGAAAGAGTCTGAAAGGAAAATTACAGTACCTGTGAAAGTAACTATGTGCAGCTGAAGGTAAAGAGAAATCCATAGCTGCAATACTGACTTTTTAAAATATGTTGGAAATGTGATAGTTGAATCATGCATAACTGCAGATGGGGTCTAAGACTTTTTCTGTAATAAGAAAATCACCAAGAGTATAAATACTCTTTGATAAACCTTTCAAGTCTCTCACACAGCAGTGTCCTTGCTTCTGTGTATGCATAAGATGGTGGGCCTGTGTTTGGCGGGCATGTATGAGACACGCGAGCCCTGGAATTGCTTCAGTTCAGGGAGAAACTCTGAGGACCAGGAGGGAGTGAGGGGCAGTATATTGCTGTGTTGATGTTTCCTGGTTGAATGGAAGACTAAGTGTCAATAGGTTGGAAATGTTCTATGTTTTTACATATCTTTCTTATATATGGGCACATATTTTGCTAGTTTTTGCCTTTTTAAAAAATTGATCATGGAATGATCATATGTCAAGTGAACAAAGAGTGCTCTCCACTATGTTATGGGCTTGGAATGGCCGTCAGGTCTTTTTTGTTGTTGTTTGATTCTGTTATAGTGACAACCTACTACCCCTACCTTACCCAAAGGTTTAAAAATCTCAACTTAGTGCTCCCTTGAAACAGTTTGTGAAGTGTCAGCTTGGAGCCAAGTGACCTTAGGGGTCATTTTTTACCATTTCCCCAACTTCTTAGCTTTCATTCTTTAAAAGGGCAGGAGAGAGTAGGGGTTAATTGCCATACTTCTGAAGTCAGTTCTGGATTCTTCATGGCTGATTCACTGTGTGACTTTAGACTTTAGTCAAGATCCCTGAACCTTCTCAACCTCAGTTTTCCCATCTGTAAAATGGGACAATACCTATCTAGCAAAACTTTAGTAAGGATTAAAAGAGATGTCACACATGAAACACTCATCACAGGATGCCTGACTTTCTGTAGCTACTGAATAAAGATTAACTGTTAGAATTATCCCTTCCAGGTAAACTAGACACAGGCTAGAATTGTTTGACAAGGAGACCCACTTGTTAAGAATGAATTTTGGAAGTGAGATTGTGGATGCTGGATGCCAACCCACTTAACCAGAATTAGAGCCACCCATTGGCTTTCAAGACTAGAGACTGACTGAGTGTTAACTAAATCTAATTAGTTTTGATACCACTTTATTTTTATTTTTAGCCTGTACCGTAGCATACGGGATCTTAGTTCCCCAACCAGGGATGGAACCCGTGGCCCCCGCAGTAGAAGCGTGGAGTCTTAACCACTAGACTGCCAGGAAAGTCCATGACACCACCTGAATGAAAAGGCTGACATTGACTTTGGTTTCTTGAATGATCAGCAGCATATGCCCAGCTGCATTCCTCCCTCAGAGATGCCTGTACTGCACCATTTGCCTGGCTTTTTTGGGTATTTCTTTCCACCTTATACTGAGAACAACCCTGCCTTTTAACTCCCCCCAGGCCATGCCTGAATTAGGATTTGTAATGCTACGAGCAAAGAATAGTTATTATTTTTTGGAGTCACATTAACAGTTGCCCCAGGGCACTTAATTCCATGAATCTGGGGAAGAAATGCAATCTTGCTTACAGATACTGTTGTGTTTGCTAAACTACCTGCATTTTATCAATACACATACTTTCCACGAGGCAAGTAGTCTCACAACTGTGAGTTCTGTCCTAAAGAGGATTTGATGTACTTGGCTCAAAAATAAGTAGTGACATAGATTTCTTTTTCTAATATTCCCCAGTTTCTTCATTTCTAAATACAAAATGGATGTGAGGACTAATTTCACCTGTTATTCAAGATCACCTACCTCCATTGGGTCATATAATATTTACTTATGAATTTAATGAATGGGAAGACCTTGCAAATGAAAGTTCCTAATTCATTTTCCATAATTTTAAATGCAACAGTCCTCAACCCCACCCCACGCCAACCAAGTTTGGCATTCAAAACTAAAGAGAAATAGCAGAGTGTTCTTCCTTAAAACAACAGGCAAATTCTCCATTTGTTTTTGTAGCTAGATATGAGAAAACAACCACAAAAGTAATTTGAAATTATTTATTCATTTCAAATGAGAACTAGGAAAATTAACGAAAGCTAAATAATCCAGGACTATAAATGAATAAAAGAACCAAAAAAAAATCAGTAAACATCATTGATTATTCACTTACTTGCCACCATGTCTAAAGTGGGCTTCTAGATCCTGGAAATACAGGAGTGGACAAAAGCAGACAAAAATACCTATCTTTGTAGAGTGTGCTTTCGTGTGGAGGAGACGATGAGCAAGGTAAGTGAAGTTATGCAGTAATTTGGGTAATGGTGTTATTGGAGAAAAAATAATGCAGGGAAGAAGGGGAAAAAAGGATGTGGTGGGAAAGTAGATGCTGAAATTCTAGCAGGGATGGCCAGGGAAGTCTTACTAAGAAAGGAGGCTACAAGTAAAATCCTGAAGGGAATAAGGGAGCCAGGCATGTGGACATCTGGGTAGAATCTTCCAGGCAGAGAGAAGAGCAGGCACAAGGGCTCAAAGAGGGGAGAGAGACTGGTGGGTTTACCAATCTATATAAATGAAAGCACGCACTCATTCACTTGAAATGACTTGAACATTGTTTCTTCACCTTTTCAGGGTCAGAGACCTTTTATAAGGATGCGATAACAAATGTACATATATGGCTCTAGGGAAACTGGATCTGGAGGAAGGATGAGGAAGAGGAGTAGGAGACTGTGGTCACAGTTTCAAAAAAAAGTGACAACAGTCTCTGATGGCTCAGTGGGTAAAGAATCCACTTGTGATGCAGGAGATGTGGGTTCAGTCCCTGGGTTGGGAAGATCCCCTGGAGAAGGAAATGACAAACCACTCTAGTATTCTTGCCGGAAAAATCCTATGGACATAAGAGCCTGGCCAGCTAAAGTCCAAAGGGCACAAAAGAGTTGGACATGACTGAGAAGCTAACCTAACTCTGAATTAGGGGCGTGGCAGTTGGAGTCAAGCAAGATATAATCAGGAGATAGATTTAATGGGATTTGATTTGGAGGTGGAGAGAAAGTGTCATAGAAGATAGCCAAGTTTCAGGCTGGAAAAGTCAGAAGTCCATTTATTGGGGATTCAACCCTGAGAATCTCTGATTTCAGGTTATTTCATAATAGCAAATTCTACCAGCTTAGTACATTGGCTTGGTGGACCTACCCTGCTGGACTCAGTAAGTTCAGGGGTGCAGGCAAGTCAGGCTCTTGGATGGTCATTTAATCAAGACACAGGTTTGGGCTTGGTCTACCCCATAAAAAGTACATGAAAAAGTATCACTGTTCTCTTTGAATAGGGATGGTTCAGAAAAACCTCTTATTTATTCATTTCAAAATCTTTCAGATGGGAGATCTTCTGATGGTCAGTTCTGTCACCTTAAGTTCTTGAGAGTTCTCTTTGAGAACCCTTTTCTTGTTTATCCCTAAAATAAGGGAGTTTGTAAGGTCATACCGTCAAGATGCTTGCTCCCTGGAAGGAAAGTTATGACCAACCTAGAGAGCATATTAAAAAGCACAGACATTACTTTGCCAACAAAGGTTCGTCTGGTCAAGGCTATGGTTTTTCCAGTGGCCATGTATGGATGTGAGAGTTGGACTGTGAAGAAAGCTGAGTGCCGAAATATAGATGCTTTTGAACTATGGTGTTGGAGAAGACTCTTGAGAGTCCCTTGGACTGCAAGGAGATCCAACCAGTCCATCCTGAAGGAGATCAGTCCCGGGTGTTCATTGGAAGGACTGATGCTGAAGCTGAAACTCCAATACTTTGGCCACCTCATGCGAAGAGTTGACTCGTTGGAAAAGACCCTGATGCTGGGAGGGATTGGGGGCAAGAGGAGAAGGGGACGACAGAGGATGAGATGGCTGAATGGCATCACCGACTCGATGGGCATGAGTTTGAGTAAACTCCGGGAGTTTGTGATGGACAGGGAGGCCTGGCATGCTGCGATTCACGGGGTCGCAAAGAGTCGGACACGACTGAGCGACTGAATTGAACTGAACCGTCTCTTCTCACTCCCCTCATTCTCATCCACTGTCATGACCTTCCCTGAATTTCGGATCCATATCCCATTTCTTTGCTACTCTCCACAGATGGATGGATGTCTTACACTCCTCCAATTTAATTGGCTGGAAGATGAATTTCAAGTCTCCTTCCCTAAACCTACTTCTCCATCTGCAGGTATCAGCTTGGCTGAAGGCAGAATCTCCTGTTACATGGGGAAGCCTTCTTAAGCCCATCCTCCCTAACCAACCCTCCCGGCTTCCTTGGATGGTGTGGGGTTGGGGACTGCCAGCCCAGGCCCTGGATCAGACAGACCTGGTTTAACTCCTGGCTCAGCCATTCACCTGCCATGTTACTACCCTTGGGTCTCTCTTGACATGGGAATAAAAATACTTAGCTCAGGATTTCTGTGAGCTTTAAATGAGTCATGCATGTGAAGCCCTTGATTTTAGGTCTGGTACTCAAGAAAAGTTGCTCAGGAAAGAGTTGATGTTACGTTTAGACTCTTATTGCTATTCAATTGTTAACATAAACTTTTTTTTTTCTTTACAAATTTTTAACTTTTTTTTTTTTTTTTTTTTTTCCTTCCTGCATGGCGTGTGGGATCTTAGTTCCCTGACCAGGGATTGAACCTGGGAACTTCCCATTGAGAGCATGGAGTCCCAACCATTGGACCACCAGGAAATTCCCTACATAAACTTTTTAAAACACAGGTTTGCTAGTCCCTTTCTCCAGCTGAAAACTTTCATTTGCACAGATAAGTGTATGAGAATTCATTCTACCTCTGGGGGAGTTGGGGAGGGGGGAGTTCTTTTATAGACTGTAAATCTAGGCTCCGCAATTAGGCTCGTCCCACTTCTGATAACCTCTTATCCTACTAACCCACAGTTAAATATACTCACCCTCACTCGTACACACTCCTGGCTGCTCTCTTCTCTGTCTGATCCCTCACTCCACTTGTCTCCTCTTGGAAGAAGCTTCCCACTGTATTCACTCACGGAAGCCAACCTTTGTTCCCTGCTTTGACCCACTTCTCAAAGACAGCTTACCAAGTCTGTCTGGTTGAAATCAACCCCTTGTTCGTTCTTTCTTCTCCACTGCTTTTCCCTCATTTACTTTCTCCTTATCAGAGCCCTTGGCAGAGTGAACCAAAGAGCCTTAAAGCCAGGATTCTCTATACTTCAACTTTCTCAGAACCTAGCACAATGTTTTGCACATAACGATTTCCCAATAACTGTTTGTTGAATTCAATTAGGAAGATTTCAGCTTCTAAGAGCTAAGTGTAAACATCCAGACAGCATTTAAGCACTGCCGTTTCCCCAGCCACCTGCTGCTGCCTGGTTCACAGTTTACCTTACAATCGAGTGTGAGAATCCTATTTGCATAGCCATCTGTCTTACATGTTGCCAACAGGCCCGGATTCACCCAGTCTTTGCATCACTACACCTTACATTTAGTTCCCCACCAGTGAGCCTGTCTGGTGATATTTGCTACCTGACACTTTAGACTAGAGATTAAAAACTGGCTCGTCCAGTTTGACTCTCTAAAAAAAGGGTACTGGTTAGGGAGAGAGGGAATGTGCAAACTGGCCACAGGTTTCTGAAGCGCACCACTGTCTTGGTCAATATGTTTATTAATGATTGGGAAGAACATTTACATACCATGTTTTCTATGCATGGAATACTACGATCTGGCCTGACATACTGTTGGGCATAATGATAGCACAGTTTTAAGAAAATCAGACAGCTGCTTTTTGAAACTTGGAAAGTCATTTCAACTGAGAATTCCCTTCCTAATTTTGGGTGAGAGAAATGGCCAAGAACTTTCTAAAATTAGCACCAATTCCCTTATCTTTATACAAATTACCAGTTGGTGTTTGTTTCATGTACTCAGGAAAGCCAACTGGAATACAGGATATCAACTGCCAGTAACATTTTATTCTGAAAGGTCCACCTGATACAAAGTTGTGAAATCTCTAAATCTGTACAAGGATGATTGCTGCTGCTGATTTTGTGTCAAGGAGAATCTTTTTTATCTAAGGTAGGAAGAGGCAGTGCATTACAGTCTCAGGTAGGGATTTCTCTACCACAGTCGTATATCAGATGGACTACAGAATAAAGGAAGTGATTTCACCTAAAGTTAAAGATAGCAACTTTTCCTTTAAGATTTTTTTTGGTTTGTTTTTCGGATGTGGACCATTTTTAAAGTTTTTTTTTTTTTTTTTTAATTGAATTTGTTATAACATTGTTTCTGTTTTACCCTTTGGTTTTTGGCTGTGAGGCATGCGGGATCTTAGTTCTCCAACCATGGGTTGAACATGCACCCCCCTGCATTGGAAGGTGAAATCTCAGCTACGTGACTGCCAGGGATGTCCCAAAGATAGTAACTTTATTGTCCCTAATCTTTGCTCTGATATTATGATCCAAAGTGTCATAATAAAGTAGGTGTTCACTTTCATAATTACTGCACTAAAAATTATAAACAATTGGTTTTTATTGAACCAGAGTTTAGTATAAAATCAAAATAAAAATTTAATGGGAAGCCTCAGTGTCTTTCTTTCAAAGCTTAAGGTTTGAGAAATCACAAACTAAACTCATTATTTACTTGACTCTTTAGCAAGTTTCTATGTAAGATCTTCCTGATCTCTCAACAAAGAATGCTTACAGCTCAAGGTAACTCTACTCACCCAGAAAGCAGCAGGCCCAGATCTTTTGTCATGTTTCCATGTCTGATGATGTTTCCATGTCTGATGATTAAATTTTCTTTGAGTAAACTGACAACAGAGTCTGTTTGAACATTATTGTTGTTGTTTAGCCACTAAGTCATGTCCCACTCTTTTGAGAACCCATGGACTGTAGCCTGCCAGGCTCCTCTGCCCATGGGATTTCCCAGGTAAGAATAGTGGGTTTCCATTTCCTACTCCAGGGGATCTTTTGAACTTTGTATCTTCTCTAAAGCTCCCTCCCCCCACCAGCTCAATTCTAGCTAGTGTTAACCTTGCCCTTCTGTCCATAACCACAGTATGACAGAAACCCCAACTGTATCTTGGAGCCATGAGAACCACATCTTATCTGGGAAAGGTTACTTTAAAAAAAAATTCATTTTATATTATAGTTGATTAATAACATCGTGTTTGTTTTGGGTATTCAGCCACTTGATTCCATTATACATATACATGTATCTACTCTTTTTCAGATTCTTTCCCTATATAGGCTGTGTGTATGTGTGTATTAGTTGCTCAATCATGTCCAGCTCTTTGCGACCCCATGGACTGTAGCCTACCAGGGTCCTCTGTACATAGAGTTCTCCAGGCAAGAATACTGGAGTGGGTTGCCATTCCCTTCTCCAGGGGATCTTCCTTACCCAGGGATTGACCCATGTCTCCTGCACTGTAGGCAGATTCTTTACCACCTGAGCCACAAAGGAAGCCCTCCATATAGGCTATTTCAGAGTACTGAGCAGAGTTCCCTGTGCTATACAGTAGGTCCTTGTGGATTATCTATTTTATATAGTACTGCGTGTATGTTAATCCCAACCTCCTAATTTCTCTCCCCACTCCCACAATATGAAAGGGTACTTTTATTTATGATCTCCAATGGGTTCCTTTGCAGAGAGGACTCCTCGGTGACTGAGCAAGGCTAATGGGTGTGCAGATGCAAGCTGAGAGACAGCTACATGTTTGTGATAAAAAGGAGACCAGGGAGATCATGGAAGGCTGGGGTGGCTGGTAGGGGAGCTTCAAGAAATGTAGGAGACAGGTGCTGCACCTGGCAGAGGGTGGGCAAGAAATGGGGGCCTGGAATGAAGACCAAGCCTTTGATAAGGATTTTATTTATTTATTTGTATTAACTTTTTGTTGTGTGACATGCAATGTAAACCTCTCCAGCAACTCACAACATCTTCCATTGGTTGCATCCCTCGCTCAGGCACGTGGTTGCAGATTCTGTGAAGCATCAGTACCTGCTTCCTCGTGGGTTCTCAGTACACGTGGGCTGTAGCTAGTGTTTCCCGTGAAGGTGCCGGATGTTGCAGTGTAGGCCTGATGAGGAGTTTCACCTGTCACCCTGCCTCAAATATTTGAAAGTGCTCCCTTCCATTCTCAAAAGTGTACCTAGCAATCCCACTTCTGGGCATACACACCAAGGAAACCAGATCTGAAAGAGACACGTGCACCCCAATGTTCATCACAGCACCGTTTACAATTCCAGGACATGGAAGCAACCTAGATGCCCATCAGCAGATGAATGGATAAGGAAGCTATGGTACATATACACTATGGAATATTACTCAGCCATTAAAAAGAATTCATTTGAATCAGTTCTAATGAGATGAATGAAACTGGAGCCCATTATACAGAGTGAAGTAAGCCAGAAAGATAAAGACCAATACAGTATACTAATGCATATATATGGAATTTAAAAAGATGGTAATGATAACCCTATATGCAAAACAGAAAAAGAGACACAGATGTACAGAACAGACTTTTGGACTCTGTGGGAGAAGGCGAGGGTGGGATGTTCTGAGAGAATAGCACTGAAACAAGTATACTATCAAGGGTGAAACATATCACCAAGCCCAGGTTGGATGCATGAGACAAGTGCTCAGGGCTGGTGCACTGGGAAGACCCAGAGGGATGGGATGGAGAGGGAGGCAGGAGCGGGGATTGGGATGGGGAACACATGTAAATCCATGGCTGATTCATGTCAATGTATGACAAAAACCACTACAATATTGTAAAGTAATTAGCCTCCAACTAATAAAAATAAATGAAAAAAAAAATGAAAAATAAATAAATAAATAAAAAATAAATAAAAGTGCAAATAGTCATTATAAAGCCATATAAATATTTTAGATTTCATCAGCCACAACAGGGAAAGAAAAGAACCCAGGTTCCAAGAAGGGGAAAAAAAAACCCTGACATTCAACTAATGACTTTATTAACTGACGCACCCACCTGGCAGCTTGAAACCAAGTGCATCTTGGAAGTAAATGTTCTTTGCAAAATACAGTTAAATCTGTCCCAACTTTGGTTGAGGCATTTGTCCCCTAGTTGGCTATTGTTTTGATGTAAATGAAGACAAAAAAAATCACAGTACAACCCACATATTCCTTTCACACAGCCTCTGCCCTCACCCAGACTGACATGCAATAATGGGACAGCACAGCTGATCTGCAAGACAGGTTTGTTGCATATGTTGGCCTGTTTTCATGGACTTGGACATACTGAACAACAACGGAGCTTTCCAGAACAAGCTATGTGACTCCAGGCAAGTGACAACTTCTCTGAGCCTCTATTGTTAAGACAGCGCACAGAAAGCAGTGATTTCAAAGCTGCTCATAGCTCTCATTAAGATTATATTTATACTTTTACATCCTTAAAGATTAATGGAATTGAGAGGTTCACAGCATTAATTTTGATTTTTGGGGTGGGGAAGGAATGTTAAACAAAAGTCAGCCTGTCAACTGTCCTGACACCCTTCCTTAAGAACAGTTTTGTGATGTCAAAACTGCAGTGAGATATCATCTCACACTGGCCAGAATGGCCATCATCAAAAAATCTACAATGCTGGAGAGGGTGTTGGGAAGACAGAACCCTCCTACACTGTAGGTGGAAATGTAAATTGGTGCAGCCACTATGGAGAGCAGTACGGAGATTTCTTAAAATTTAAAAATAGAGCTACCATATGAACCAGCAATCCCACTCTTTAGCATACATCTGGAGAAAACCATACTTTGAAAAGATACATGCACGTCAGTATTCACTGCACTACTGTTTACAATAGACAAAACATGGAAGCAATCTAAATATCCATCATCACATGGATGGATAAAGAAGGTGTGGTATATATATACAATGGAGCACTGCATTTGTGCTAAGTCGCTTCAGTAGTGTCTGACTCTTTGAGACCCTATGGACTAGGGCCCACCGGGCTCCTCCGTCCATGGCATTCTCCAGGCAAGAATACTGGAGTGGGTTGCCACTTCCTTCTCCTTCCTTCCTTCTCCAACAATGGAATAGTACTCAGCATAAAAAGAATGAAATAATGCCATTTGCAGCAACATGATGGACCTAGAGATTACCATAAGTAATTTGGAGAAAGACAAATATCATATGACATCACTTACAAGTGAAATTAAAAAAAATGATATGAATGAATTTATTTACAAAACAGAAATAGTCTCACAGACATCAAAAGCAAAGTTACAGTTACCAAAGGGGAAAAGGTGACAGGGAGGGAAAACTAGCAAGTTTGGGATTAAAATATACATACTACTATACATCAAACAATAAACAAGGTCCTATTGTATAGCACAGGGAACTCTACTCAACCTTCTATAATAACCTGCATGGAAAAAGGATTTGGAAAAGATTGGATATATGTATATGTTTGACTGAATCACTTTGCTATACAGCTGAAACTAACACAATATTGTAAATTAACTGTAATATAATATCATATAAAAATAAATTAAAAAACAGTGATGTGACATCTGATGAAAACTTACGGAACAGAGTTCTGAAGATGGCAGCCACAGAGAATAAATGGGCATTAGGACTTGGTCAGTCAGAGCAAGCTCCTAGCTCTCGCCTAGTTGGTTTTGAGTTGACCATTATGGTGCCCATGGACCAGAACAGGATCCAGCTGGTAGCCATGGACTTTTGGCTAACAAATCTCTAGGAATTTTCTGAAACCTCTTCCTTCTCCCAACGTAAATATTCCCAGAGACTACAAGGAGACCCACTGATGCTATTTAGAAACTGCAATTAATAATATTCTACTCCCCTACCCAGAGGAATTGGTTGTCCACCTAATGGGCAAACCATCAGTTCTTTGCTGATTCCCAAAAGGGTCATTTTATTCATAGCATTATTTTTCTTTTTTATTCATAGCATTCTTAAAGCATATACGAAACCCAGCAGAAGAGCCGCTATTTTTATAATTACACCTTTTCATGCATACAGTTCCTGGAGTCAAATCAGCTTTGATTTAGGCTGATTTAATATAGTCTTTCTAATTTAAATCTATCCCTTCACTTTCTACTTAGCTGTTGTTCATTTTTAGATGGGAAAAATGTGTTCTTATTTTCTACTGTCACAAACCAATAGGATTCTGTGAGTCTAAACAAGAGTGATGAAGTAGCATTTAATTTCTGACCTCTTTCCCTAATTTGAGAGCTTTAGGGAAGGAAAGTATTTCTGTTTTGGAGAGATAAACTATTAACTGAGAGGCCAAAGGAGAATGGAGAGACGTAGGCTTAGGTGATGGTGCCAGCACAATGCTTTACTCAAAGTCAGCAGGCACTAATCTTTGTTGCAAGAACAATGTGTAAGATAGGAGAGAAGGCTGAATAATCTCAGAGCAATGAGGCAGCTAAGAGCACACACAAAGAAAGCATAGTTAGAAATGGAATTCTGATGAAAGCGAAGGCCTGTTAGAGTGATTTGGTTCAGTAAGTAGAGAAAACACCAACTGGAAAGACTTAAAGAGTTGAATTACAATAGAAAGAGTCATTTGTTCTGCTAACCCAGGACCTATGGTAACACAGAGAACTTTCAGATAGATGTATGGTTGCCTTAAAGTGACAGACAAGTGGATACGGGGGTTGGCATTCTAGTTAAAGGACCATGAAAACACACATCAGAGCTTGGAGTTCATTCCTTTAGTAAGCATTTACTAAATTCCTGCTCTGTCCCAGTTAATGCCGGTTCTTCAGAGATAATAAACTCAGTCCTACCTTCAAGAAGCATAGGAAACTTACACAGAAGCAGACAACTGAAAATGTGGCATTGTCCTGGGATCAGAGATGTGGACAGGGTCTCCCTGTCCAGCCAGGAAAAAGTTATCTTCCAGGGAATTTCATTTGTTTCAGAGAAATAAACTGACTTAATTTCCACTGACCCCAGTAATCCTTTCATATATATTCTATCACCAAATTACTTTATATCAGCAAGATTATAAAGTCTTGGTGAATTAGCTTTATTTTGTTAGGCATAACAGACAAAACACTTCTTTTATTTTATAAGCATTTGGAAACTATTTGAATTCTGCAGATAAACTATCACCAGTTCTCTACTTCTTATGGAGAAATTTTATATCTGACTCTAAGAGTATCGCTATTATTCAAGAGCAATTCTTTAGTTTTCTGATTACACATTTCCCAAATAATCCCCCACAAGCACAAAGCAGATAGGCATTGGTAAACAGTGGCAGAAAGAATGCTTCAAATGTTGATAAATTTGAATTTGCCTTGATGAAGCACAATGATAAATACTGCTTTTAAATGAATGGTATGAATTAAGGCCAAATCTAACATTTTCAGAAAGGAACAAGAGGATAGAGATGCTAGTGTACAATATTGTGATTCCATCACAAAATGCCTAATCAGAGGGAAACAAACGGCAGAGATACCTTAAGATCCTTTGGTTGGTCAGTCTTCCTGTACATTGTAGTATGCATGTTGTAGGCGGAATCTGAGAAGAGCTAGGTTCCAATATTTTGAAACAGCTAGCTCAGTTTTTTCTGAGCTGAGGGACTGTCTTAATAACAATGATGCTTATTGTGATTTCTGAAATGCTGTTGAAATGTAAAACAGCCCCAGTGGATACTTCCAATATCTAGAGACCCAGATCTCAATAATGCTATATTTCTGGCAGTTCTTCCTGCGTTTCTCTTGAAATACATATTTTCTGTGTGCAGCCGCTACTAACTACAGTTCCTGGCACACAGTAGGGATTCTCAACGAATACATGTTGAAGGAATGCAAACAATAGATCCTATTCTTGATAACCAACTTGCAAGATCATTAATCTCACTTTCATACCAACTTTAAAGAACTACAGCTAAGTTAGAAATAGCCCATGCCCTTCAGATATTTGATGTTTAGTCATGGAATTTGACAAAACAACATCTAATTCAAATACAAAGCAGTAATGCTTTCCATACAGAGAAAGATTTCACATAGAAGTATGGAGGTGTGAGGAAGGAGAACTCAGATACCTGCTGGAGGAAGGATGGGAACGATGAAGAAATACTGCAGGGAACAGTGTGTTGGAGCCAGATCTTTGAGGATGAGTCAGATTTTGATACACTGAAATGGAAGAGGAGAGGAGAACCTTCAAGGAGGCAAGTTTTCACTAACTGTTCAGAAATAGGCCTGTAAACAGCATGTTCACGGAATGGTGAGTCGTCCAGTTTGGCAAAATCATGGTATATATGGAATGGTAGGAGATGGTTTTGGAGAATAGGTGAAGGGTCATGGCTTAGGAGGGTCTTGAATGCTGGAGTGAGAAGACAGTCTTTCTATGAGATAGAGATGGCCCGTGGCATCAACACAGCTGTGTTTGGAGTGATGGCTGGAAGAACGGAAGTCAGGAGGTAGGGGACCACTTCATGAAGAGTCTCCACAAATACCACCTAATACAAATCGATTCTCTTCTTTCCACAGCCCTTCACCTAACCTCCTCCCCCACCATCTGTTCCCTATAACTCTGCCAGTCCTCTTGGTCTGAGGGTTTCATAAAGCTCAGAATAGAATTTTCAGCAGCCAGATCTTCTAACCAGGGACATGAATCCCATATAGTTTGGCCTTGTTTCTTTTCAATCCTGAATCAACAACTTACAGAATGGGTAGAGGGGAAGGAAGGCTGTGGGATACAGCTTAATTGGGGTTTGAAAGAAGCCACCAGATTTATGCAGGAACTCTTGGGAGGGACTGCAGCCGGCAGGGATGGACACAGACGCCTGCTGATCCTGCTGCTCCCCAACCATCTGCTGTCTTGCCACACACAGAACTGCAAGCATAAAAGACATGCCAGGATGAAACTATAAAGCATTTTATTATTTTAAAAAATCATCACATGTGACTTCTGTATGTTTGTTTTCTTCTTCCATCTGTGGCCAGAGCAGCAGTTAATGATCTTAAATTTCACTTACTGAGCCTCAGTGAGAAAGGAGACTGTCAAAGCGAAAGGTATGCAGAGACCAGCTCCGGGGCCAGGCTTACGCTGCCATGCGGGTTAATGTCCATCGTGGGGATTCTCCCCAGTAATTAAAGCCTGAGCTTCTGCATACTTAAACTTGGCTTGAATTGAATTTTTGCTGTTCCTTTAGTATCCCAAGTTTCAAAGCAAATATTTCAGTGGCAGCCTCCTTAGGGCAAATTATTCTTTGATTTATTTTTTTAGAAGAGAATATTCTCTTTGTAGATCTTTTTGGGAGAGCTCTTCTCCAATAGCATGAGACTGCTGGGTCTATGGCAAATTTAAAACCTGAAATCTAAAATTTTCACTGAGATCAGAGGTTCTTAGGGATATATTTTATATGGACTTAAAATATAGAAACTTTTGCCATAGAGGTCAGGAAAACAATTCATTTCTGGGTTTTTATCCTAAAGAAATTATTTAAAATACATGTCAAGATTGAAGTACAATCAATCACAGCTGATTATCACAGCATTGCTTAAGAGAGAAGAAAAATTCAAAGCCATGAATAACTCAAAATCCAACAATAAGAGGTTAGATAAATAATTCATATTATCTCCAGATAATGGAATATTATGCAGCCACTACAAATGGAAATAAAGAGTTAAATAATGATGAATATTAAAGTACTGTCAGAGTTATTCTGTATTATTCTTTCTTGGTCCTATGAATAAACAAACTATTTTTAAGCATTTACTATGTGCTTAGCACCTAACTTCCCTGGTGGCTCAGATGGCAAAGCGTCTGTCTACAATGCGGGAGACCCGGGTTCGATCCCTGGGTTGGGAAGATCCCTGGGAGAAGGAAATGGCAATCCACTCCAGTACTATTGCCTGGAAAATCCCATGGACAGAGGAGCCTGATAGGCTACAGTTCATGGGGTCGGTGCAAAGAGTCGGACACGACTGAGCGACTTCACTTTAGCACCTAACCATCATACTAGACATTTGTTGTTTAATCTTAGTCAATATCTTTGACATACAGGTTCTTAAAACTTTTTTTCTTTTAATAGAGGATGCAGAAATTATGTATAGGTCAAGATTATTTCATTGGCAAGTATGAAAAATCCAAAACTAGCAAGCGCAAAGGCAAATTCTAGAGTGTGATGGCTTCAGGTATGGCTAAATCCAGGTGTTCTTTTTTTTTTGGTTTGGTCACTCTGTCTCTCTCCACCTTTCTTTCTCTCCATATCTAGGATCTGCTTATCTCTACTCAACTTTATTCTTTTCACATATTTATTCCACATTGTGGGCAATGTGACCACTATCAGCTAGACTCACATCTTTCTAGCCTAGCAATTCCAGAGGAAGAATTTAACAGATAAATCCCAGAGGAGACTCTGACTGCCTGGTTTGAGTCCCCTGACCATTTTATGTTATCAGCAGAGGCACCATGATTGACAGTTCAGTAGGGCTGTATGAGTTAACGAAGGCAGCTGGAAGGCCAACAAAACTGTCTACTATCATATTTATCCTTACATTCTTGCTCAAGCCATTCCCCTAGTCAAAAAGTCCTCCCTTCCATCCAGCTAGTCTCTATTCTTTGTCAAGTCTCACAGACTCCATAAACCTTTTTTGATCACTCAAGCCAATAAACAGCACTTGTTCTTTCCCATTGATTCCTACACAATGTCTCTATCACTGGCAATAGTAAAATACACTTCTCTTGTGCTTTTATCATGGTGCATCTTTGTCCTGTCTTACTGACTTGACTGTCAGTTCCAACACAATGAGGGCTTGTGTATTTCATGTCACTACAGTCCCCGTAGATCTTGAACCTAGTAGATGCTGAATAGGCTGATAGATTTTTTTGGATTTTCATTTTCTTACTTTCAGGTAAAACCAGGGTGGTAGCAGCATACCATGGTTAAGAGTGTGTCTCTGAAGCCTCACTTTCTGGGCATCATAGTATAAGTTACTTAACCTCTGTAAATATGATCAAATGGGCACAGTAATATCTGCCTCAAAAGTGTTTGGTGAATTAAACAAGGTAACTACTATCTTATTTAATTTCTGGCCTCTGGAAAGTGCTCAGGAGTAAATGGCAGTTCATATAGCGGCATTTTAGCTTTCATCTCCCTAGCCTAAACTGCAATTTTTCTAAGTTCTTTTGCAATCATAATAATTTTTTTGGGGGGGGGTCTTGTAATTTCTGGATTGTCATTATTTACATATTTTTCTGCCTATAGATGTGGCTGGTCAATTGTGTAGTGGACCCACTGGGTCATGAATAAAACTGTAGTACAGGCTGAGTTGTTGTTGAAATAGTATATGGCTCAATTAGCTGTTTCTTGGACATTTCAGAATAAATACAGACAGATTCTAAGTTGCACATATCAGATAAGCAGGTGTTTGAGCAAAGGGGGACTCACAGCTTAGCCAAGCTCTCAGGTATTTTCAATTTATCATGTCCCTCATAAGGGATCCAAGCCAGATTTACCTTGAATCACATCCTTTGTCTTCCCAGGGCAAATTTTGAAGCACTTTTGAAGCACAGAGCCTTCCATGGCTCTGTGGCTTTGATTAGAGTCCTGCTAATAAGCAATGGAAATGAAGATGCCCAGCTGAGAGAAAGGGCTAAAAGGGCTGCAAAAAAAAAATCCAAGCTCTGGACTTTGTGCCAATTATTTGAAAGTTTAATGAACTGTGGGTATTAGTACAAGACATTCTCGAACTGTTGAAAGCCCCAGTGAATCCAGAGCTGCATGTGTGAGAGTCTGCTCGTTCTAGAATCAAAGAAATAAACTTAGCAAAGAGTAGGATATTTTTGCCATCATGGGGGCGGGGTGAGGTGGGCGATATTTCACCACTTTCCAAAAATGATAGGAGGAGGGTAAAAGTCTGAACCTAGTTTTTCAGTTGGATGCTCCCAAACAATCAAAATTTCCAAGTTTCTTCCTGTTACACTATTGTGCTCTTCACACTCTGCTATTTTCAGACTTACCAGCTGATAAGGGATTCAAGCACCTGTTCTCTGGAGCCTGGTTTATTTAATGGAACTGTGTTCTTTCCCTTCTTTCCCTAAAGTGTGAGAGCTGAGTGCTGGGGGGCAAGGTGTCGGGGCAGAGCTGAAGGGAGGGGCACCAAGCAACGACAGAGTGACCCATCTAGGAGCTTACAGCATCTGTCTCTAACGACAGCAGCTTATGCTGAATCTGGAGGCTCTAAAGAGCAAAAGACAATACCGAAGAGCATTTGATGTCAAGAGTGCAACAAGAAGCCTTCCAAAGCATTTCTCAAGGTGATAGTCAGTGGAGTTTGTACTTAGCACTTGTTTTTCAGCCAATGAGTCCACTGAAATGTAATGAACTCTAGCTACACAGAAAACACAGTATGGACACCAGGGTAGATGATGAAAATAATGGCTTGATCTACGAGCACCGATCTTGTCCTAAATGCTTTGTGTGCAATCATGCATTTAATCTGATTCATGACTTTACAGGCTGGGAACCAAGTTATCTGTATTTCACAGGTGAAGAAAGGCAGGTACAGAGAGGTTCTATAACACATCCAAAATCATACAGGTGACAGACGGCAGTGCTGAGATGAGGACAAAGCAGTCTTGGTACAGAGCCTGAATTCTTAACTGCTGGTCCCCTACTGTCTTTCCATGGGAAGGGTAAGAAGATCAAGCAGGGAGCTTGAGGCCAGGAGCTAAGTCTTACTCTGCACTGTGTCCTTAGAGCTTGGGACCCAGCAGGACCTAGGTAGCCATGATCATTACTCTTGAATCCAAGGAAGAGCTTTGTCTTGTAATCAAAAAGGAAAAACCACATGAACTTTGGCCTGATTGGAAAAACAAAAACTAAAACCCAGTAATATCTGAGCATACTAGAAGGAAAACTAGAACAAGAACAACTTATTATTATTTTTTAAATGTAGATAGCTCTCAAATGAATAGGGAAATATCTTAGCCCCCTTTCTTCCTGATTTTATACTATTTTGGGAGTCTTGCTGAAATGATTCGTAGCCCTGAGTTTAAACTAGTGCCCTGAGCTGCCTGGAAACATTTAAACTGGCTCTAATGTCACAGTTAGAGATGGATTCAGGAGCACCTGAGGTCTTCTGGGAAAATACAAGGATTCTTTCAGAGGTAACATCTAAGACTGGTTAAAGAATTGGGCATTGGCACAATTTTTCTTTCCAGTATGTCAGCTAGACAGAAGGCAGAGCTTGGAGAAAAAGACTACAAAGTTGTGATGTTCAGACTGTGTGTGTGTCTATGTGTGTGTGTGTTGGGAGCAGCCGAGAGAGGGGACACAAGAGGACCAACTGTGCACAGTTTGCTCTGGGTATCCTGGTCCACGGAGCAGACATAGTTCCCATTTCATGTTGTTTTTAAATGTAAAAAAAGAAGCACGCGGGAAAGGCACATCCGGGGCTTTGTCAAGTTTCCACTAGGCCCTGATTTTCCTGAGTGATGAGATCCCTGGAATGCAAGGAAATCTGACAAAAAAGGACAGGGTTCGGACAAACACTCTCTGCTAGTCTTCTGAAGTCACTGGCTCCAACACAGGACAGGAAGAGCTCTGGACCCTTGAATAATTACTCTAATTCCATTAGCAGTTCACTGCCTTTTTTAAGGCTACTGGACTACAGCTCATCTCTTCGTTTAATTAGTGAATTGGAGAAACGTATTTCCGACTATGGTGGGAATTAACAACCCTCATCTAAATTGTAATTAAGAATCCACTAATCATAAGAAAGGTGGGAAAGACCCGAGGGTGTAAAATCTGATCAAACGTGTAGACTGTGTGCTGGGAACATTTAAAGTGGTTTAATTTATCTGCCTTCATCTGTGGTGCTAATTCTGGAACAATGTATTTGTGATGCAAAATACACACTAGTTTAGGTTAGCAGTTCACTTAAGGTTAGGTCCATGCTTTTTGGTATTGCTAACACTTCTTGGTTTAAAGAATGAGAAGTGGAAACTAGACACACACACACACACACACACACACACATACATATCTTACAAGTCGGTGTCAGATTCTGACGGGTATAGTGAAAGTATAAGTCGCTCAGTTGTGTCCAACTCTTTGAGACCCCATGGACTATACAGTCCATGGAATTCTCCAGGCTAGAATACTGGAGTGGGTAGCCATTCCCTTCTCCAGGGTATCTTCCCAATCCTGGAATCGAACCGGGGTCTCCTGTATTGCAGGTGGATTCTTTACCAACTGAGCTATCAGGGAAGCCCTAACAAGTTACACATTTGGGGGCCTTCAAATGATGTTGTTCTTTTTTGTATCAAATACATTATTCTTAGAGTAGAACTTCAAAAACAATCTCCATTTATCTTCTCAACAAGCATCAGATGATCTGGAATTGTCTCTAATATTAGCCCAGCCCAACTGGGAGGGGGTACCTTGGCTTCTAAATGGAGGTATGCTTCCTCCTCTAGGTCACCAGAGCCCATCTACATAACCTCTAGGAGGTCATCAGTAGAAGAACCATAATTATTAAGTAGTTTTCCTCACCAGACTGAATGCTTTTAGATCTGTATATGCACAGTGCTTGGCCTGTTGAAGATACTATTATATTTAAGTGAAATACACTTAGATGTGAAGCATAATTAATATACATATTAATTAATAATATGATGAGAGAAGAGAAAGGGAAGAAAGGAGAGAAGAAAAGAGGAAATAGGCAGGGGAAATGGGAGGAGAGAAAAGAGGAGACAGGGATTTCTCCATAATTTCTGAGTAGCTCGGAGACTGTAATTATGATTTTTATTTCTGATGATGGCCAAGAAAGCGGAAGTTGATGGTGGGAACCTGTGCAAGATACTCTGAGTATCCAGCTCTGTGCCTGCCTCCTGTTCTCTCAGTGATGCCCTCAGCCTGTATTTGACAAAAAAGTGAAAGTCACTCAGTCATGTCTGTTTGCAACCCCTTGGAATTCTCCAGGCCAGAATACTGAAGTGGGTATTTCCTTTCTCCAGGGGATCTTCCCAACCCAGGGGTTGAACCCAGGTCTCCCACAATGCAGGCGGATTCTTTACCAGCTGAGCCACAAGGGAATCCCACAAAGAAGAGCCTTATTTTGTTTGGAGGTTTTAAAAAAAATAAACCTTCCAATCATCCAATAGAGTGGGGTTCCAGAAACAGAAAGGTTAACCGGATGGCTCAACCTAGCAGTTGCATCTTAGACACAGTCCTAATTCAAGTGTGATCCTATGAGACCTGGGGGAGAAGAAAGTGCCTGGGGTAGGGGGGTCTGGAGGAAGGAACTGTGAGAGCTGCAAGCCATGAAAGGAAGGTGTTTTTAATTCCCCTTTATGAGGCTAAGGTACCACTTAGTAAAGGGCAGGAGAAAAATTAAAATGAAGGCTAACAACAGTGCTGCAGTGAGATACCATGCATCCATCACGCATTGGTCTGCCTCTCTCTTTGCTGAGAGCTTTGCAGGCATTAACTCTTTCCCTTCTTACAGCAGCCCTGTGACTTGTATTATTATCAACATCATCCTATAGATACAGTTCTAGACTTTCAACTGATCAGCAGTAGGTCATTCAGGGGAATTAAAATCCAGGATGCTATAGTTTAGCCACTACCCTCAAGATCACTGGCTGAAGAATTTGAGTCCTTGTTCTGCCATGAACTTGCCTGACCACAGGCAAGGTCCCTAACCTCCCAGAGACTCATTTTCTCATGCCTGGTGCTACATAAAGAGGAGTTAAATGGAATCTGTAGAATGAAGCTGACTGTAATTGTGCCACTTCTCTCTCAGGATTCTTTGGGGGCTGATGGGAAATATGAAAACACTAGAAATGCATCAGGCATAAAACAAAGGTGAGTCATGGTTTGCATGCCAGCAAACATTTCGAGTCCCATAAACCACCTCTGGTCAACCTGGTCTCCTTCATGGGAAAAGGAAACCTTGAACAACACAGCTTCTTCCCTTTTCACAAAATCTTCGGGTGAATATTGATTTTCCTTAACATTAAATTGAATCTCTCGTGACAAGGATTCACCAAAATGTGGGGTGGTGTTTATTAGGTGCTCATTCTGAGAGCACTTTGTCAGCCCTGTAAGGTTAAGCTGTTTTTTTAACTGACTTTATATTAATATTAAAAACAAAAACAAAAAAACCCTAAAGCCTCACATTGTCACTATTTGACATGAGATCTGAAAATGGTCCAGAACATCCTGTCTCAGAAATCTAGGCAGGAGATTGGCTTTAAAACTGTACTGTAGGAAACATGACAAAATGATATAACCAGAGGTGACATTTCAATTCCACAATCATGCACCATTCAGGTGGCCACTTCTGCTTTCTGAGAATGGTATTTATTCATCTGTACAAGAAGGCGAAGGCACTTACTATAGTGACGTACAGTAGCTGGCTGGTTCTTTTGGTCTGATTTTCTTGCTATTGTGTCATTAACAATTATGTTTCTTCTAAAGATATTCATATTCTCATTTTCACTTCAAGGTGGGCAATCTTGTCAAGCATATTCAGTAGAAAAATATACCTTAAAAAATAGCCATTGATAACTTGGCTCTGGTCTGCCTGAAATTGCTCACACTGCTTGCAAATGTACAGGTATCAGTCCTGATAGTCTCTGATTTATAACAGCCATTGATCTTGGCATTTTAACGCTTGTTTCCTATTACTGACAGCCTCCATGTACAACAGAGATAAGCAGGAGAACACTCTAGTGATCCTTGCATCATGGCAGTCATTCTGTAACTCCACATGGATTCTGAAGGCAAATTGTAAAAATCCTCTATGACAGTCAAATGAGCAGAAAATTCTAGGGGATCTAGGGTTTGGTTCCACTACAGCCAGAGCAAGAAAATAACAGGAGCTGTCCAGGTGTATAGAACAATTTGTCTTACCCACCTATGCCCCTCTAAATTGGTAGCATATTGCCTATTAGGATTTTGCACCCTCTTGCATGGTAGCTGTGAATTCAGACCCTTGATCTGGGGAGACCTGGGTTCAAACTACCCTCTGACTATTAGTGATGTGACCTGGGAGAGTTAATTAGGTAACTTCTCTGAGCCTCCCTCTCCTCATCTATAAAAGTGGATAACAATACAAACTAGTTGCTTTGAATATTAAATCAACTTTAAACCGTATAAAAAACTCAATCAATACCAGTTGATAGTATTGTTATTATAAACTCCATTACCATCCCCATCACTTTCCTCCACTCCAATATTATCTATGCATGTTGTGTCTTGTCGTGTCCTAGAGATTACAGAAAATCCTGCACTAAAGAATAAAGGGGGGAAAAATGTGTTTTGTAGAAAACAAAGCAACAACAACAACAAAAAATAGCACCAAGGTCAGAGAGGAACAAGTATCGATCAGGAACTATCTTTTTTAATAAATAGCGTTGGCTTTTTAAAAAGTATAATTACTGTTAGCTCAGTATTTGAAGGTTTTCTTAGGTATGAACCACCCTGTTGAGATCCTGCTCATGCTGTGGACTGGCCTTAATCAGCTGACTCAGTTAAAGGTGAGGCCTGTCGTGGTGGGATTAGAAATGGAAAGGCTTGCCATTTGCAGCTGCAAACGGTCATGCTGACTGTCTACACTCATTTTGTCTCTGTGACTCTTAGGATTTGGGCTAACTTTTAAATTAACTTTCATCTGCTAAGTAATGAGCATATTGGTTTTTTAATATCACCGAAGTTTCACCTAGGAGCCTTTTCCTTTTTATTACTAGAATTATCTCTCCACTCTTCCCCTTCTTCTACAATCTAATAAAATAAAGCCTACTCAATGTAGTACACAATTCAGGATTTCATTATATCCTGCTTGATGGGAAAGACTATTTACACAGAGATAAAATAGCATGGCTTCACCAAGATCACTTCGTATGAGGAGAATGTAGTTTCATATAAAAAAACAGATCTTTTCCCACTTTACGGGCAAACCAGCTGAGTCAGTTTCTTCTCTGTGGAAGTCAAGAGTATTTCCTTAGACTTTAGAATTCTTTGAGAGTGTCTACATGTATCCAGGAATGGGTACATGCATGTTAGTTTTATGGTGCATACACACACACACACACACACGCACGCACACACATACCTTGACCTCTTTGGTGTATCTACCTGCATATCAGGGAGGAATAAGCCCAAGGTGGGTGATACTGTCAGAGATATTTTAAAATCATTAAGACCAGTAGCTCCAATTTGGGTACGGGGAGACATTTGTCCAGGGGCTCGAGTTCTGCTGATTTACTCTTCTTTTTCCACAGTAACACACTAAAGTGCTATAAAACTGATCTTTCCCTCAGTCCTTTAAACTTAAATCATGACATTTTACAAATAGGGGTTTCTCCCAGTGACCCTTCAAAACATGTTTACTTTAAGGCTTTGGTCTCTATAATATATAGATTCTTGTTGTTTAGTTGCTAAGTTGTGTCTGACATTTTTGTGATCCCATGGACTGTAGCCTGCTAGGCTCCTCTGTCAATGGAATTTTCCAGGCAAGAATACTGGAGTTGGTTGCCATTTTCTACTCCAGGTGATCTTCCCGACCCAAGGATTGAACCTGTGTCTCCTGCATTGGCACGTGAATTCTTTAACACTGCACCACCTGGGAAGCCCTAATATATAGATGAGAGATCTGTAAAATTTATTTCATTTACATACTCCTTAAAAGAATTTGTAAAAACTCCATTTGGATGAAGTTGACATATGATTTTTCTTTTTATTAAAAGTCTAAACAGTTGCAAGAATGCAATTTCTGGCATAAATAATGATATTTAAAAATATCCTCTATTGTATCCATTTTTAGATAAATTGTTAGTTGATACTCTTTATTACCCATTTAAAATTTAATAAACAAATACCTCTTTAACAGTTGGAAATTTTACATTTCTTTTTGTTCTCTTTGAACTTGTATTTCCATTATACTTCCTACACTGATTCACAGCTTCATATAACATGTATTTATTTTTTTATCTTGGGAAGGATTTTATCAGTCATCCTGTTGTATTTCAAAAAAATACATATCTAAATTTAAATTACTTTTGATTACCCATAACCCTAATGCTTTAAGGATCAAAAATTTCTTTTGAGTTGGGCAATCACTAAAAATATTATTAATGCACATAATAATCCAAAACAACATAAACGTATTATAAATGTTAATAATTATTAAATTTTAAAAGTAAAATTTTTACTAGAATTATATGGGCTTATTTTTTCTTCAACTAGTTTATGCATTTTTTTTTTTAGTTTATGCATTTTTGAGGGACATATATTATTTACTTCTAAAATAGGACATGATTAAGCATAAATTTTATTTCTAATTTTTGTTGTATAGATGTGTTGAGAAGGCTTGCTGGCATAAATGAGTAGATGAGAATGAATGGGGTTTTATTATAATGATGCCATCAGTTTCTCTGAATTTATTCTGAGTAATATGTTCCAGATCACATAGTGATCTGTCATCAAAAACTATTTTTTAATGATCTATCCGTTGATTGGTAGATTAAGACTTTCTATTTTACTGAAAGGAAAAAATTGGAAACCTTCTTACATGCAAAAGGATACATAACCTAGGCATTTGAATCGGTCACTTTTGTCAGTACAACACCAATACTTCAAATTGTCCATTTTTTTTTCAGCGCCTCCAATGTTTTGCAACCTAACAATGTACCACGTAGAAATATTTGGGATGTAAAAGAAGGATGTAAAATTTGGGATGTAAAAAGGTCCAGGGTCAGGAGTGGCAGCCATGAGGAGATACCCCATGTCCAGGGTCAGGAGCGGCGGTTGCGCTTCACTAGACTGGCTGCATGGAGAAACCCCACGTCCAAGGGCAAAGGAGAAGCCCCAGCAAGATGGTAGGAAGGGCAAATTTGCATTTAGAATCAAACCCCATTCCCACCAGAGACGCTCAGAGGGCTCAAACAAACCTTGTGTGCACCAGGACCCAGGGACCCCACAGAGACTGTGCCAGAACTGTGTTTGAGCGTCTCCTGTGGAGGTACAGGTCGGTGGTGGCCTGCGCAGGGGCAGGGGTTCAGGGTGCAGCAGTCTTGGGTATGGCATAAGCCGTCTTGGAGGAGGTCACCATTAACCCCACTGTAGAGCTGCCAGAACTTACACAGGACTGGGAAATAGACTTTTGGAGGGCACAACAGAACTTTGTGCACCAGGACCCAGGAGAAAGGAGCAGTGACCCCACAGGAGACTGTCCCGGACTTGCCTGTGGGTGTCCGGGAGTCTCCGGCAGAGACGTGGGTCGGTGGTGGCCTGCTGCAGGGTGGGGGCATGGACTGCAGCAGTGCATGCATGGGGTCTTTTGAGGGAGGTCAGCATTATCTTCATTACCTCCACCATAGTTTGGCCCCAGGTAAATAGCAGGGAGGGAACACAGCTCCACCCATCAACAGAAAATTGGATTAAAGATTTACTGAGCATGGCCCCTACCAACAGAACAAGACCCAGTTTCCCCTTCAGTCAGTCTCTCCCATCAGGAAGCTTCCATAAGCCTCATCCTTCTCCATCAGAGGGCAGACAGACTGAAAACCACAATCACAGAAAACTAACTAATCTAATCACATGGACCACAGCCTTGTCTAACTCAATGAAACTATGAGCCATGCTGCAGAGGGCCGGCACCCAAGACAGACAGGTCATGCTGGAGAGTTCTGACAAAATGTGGTCCACTGGAGAAGGGAATGGCAAACCACTTCAGTATTCTTGAGAACCCCATGAACAGTATGAAAAGGCAAAAAGATAGGACACTGAAAGATGAACTCCCCAGGTCAGTAGGTGCCAACATGCTACTGGAGATCAGTGGAGAAATAACTCCAGAAAGAATGAAGGGATGGAGCCAAAGCAAAAACAACACCCAGTTGTGGATGGGACTGGTGATGGAAGCAAGGTCCAATGCTGTAAAGAGCAATTTTACATAGGAACCTGGAATGTTAGGTCCGTGAATCAAGGCAAGTTGGAAGTGGTCAAACAGGAGATGGCAACAGTGAACGTCAACATTTTAGGAATTAGCAAACTAAAATGGACTGGAATGGGTGAATTTAACTCAGATGACCATTATGTCTACTACTGTGGGCCCTTAGAAGAAATGGAGCAGCCATCACAGTCAGCAAAAGAGTGCGAAATGCAGTACTTGGATGCAATCTCAAAAATAACAGAATGATCTCTGTTCATTTCCAAGGCAAAGTATTCAGTATCATGGTAATTCAAGTCTATGCCCTGAACAGTAATGCTGAAGAAACTGAAGTCAAACAGTTCTATGAAGACCTACAAGACCTTCTAGAACTAACACCCCAAAAAGATGTCCTCTTCATTATAGGGTACTGGAATGCAAAGGTAGGAAGTCAAGAAACACCTGGAGTAACAGGCAAATTTGGCCTTGGAGTACAGAATGAAGCAGGGCAAAGGCTAACAGAGTTTTGTGAAGAGAATGCACTGGTCATAGCAAACACCCTCTTCCAACAACACAAGAGAAGACTCTACACATGGACATCACCAGATGGTCGACAACGAAGTCAGATTGAATATATTCTTTGCAGCCAAAGATGGAGAAGCTCTATGTGAACTATGAACTATGCCTGATGAACTATGGATGGAGGTTCGTGACATTGTACAGGAGACAGGGAGCAAGACCATCCCCCAGAAAAAGAAATGCAAAAAAGCAAAATGGCTGTCTGAGGAGGCCTTACAAATAGCTGTGAAAAAGAAAGGAAGTGAAAAGCAAAGGAGAAAAGGAAAGATATACCCATTTGAATTCAGAGTTCCAAAGAATAGCATAGAGAGGTAAAGCCTTCCTCAGTGATCAGTGCAAAGAAATAGAGGAAAACAACAGAATGGGAAAACAATAGAATAGGACTAGAAATTGTGTCAAGAAAATTAGAGATACCAAGGGAACATTTCATGTAAAGATGGGCTCAATAAAGGACAGAAATGGTAGGGACCTAACAGAGGCAGAAGATATTAAGGAGAGGTGACAAGAATACATAGAAGAACTGTACAAAAAAGATCTTCATGACCCAGATAATCACGATGGTGTGATCACTCACCTAGAGCCAGACATCCTGGAATGTGAAGTTAAGTGGGCCTTAGGAAGCATCACTACAAACAAAGCTAGTGGAGGTGATGGAATTCCAGTTGAGCTGTTTCAAATCCTGAAAGATGATGCTGTGAAAGTGCTGCACTCAATATGCCAGCAAATATGGAAAACTCAGCAGTGGCCACAGGACTGGAAAAGGGCAGTTTTCATTCCAATCCCAAAGAAAGGCAATGCCAAAGAATGCTCAAACTTTCACACAACTGCACTCATCTCACACACTAGTAAAGTGATGCTTAAAATTCTCCAAGCCAGGCTTCAGCAATATGTGAATCGTGAACTTCAGATGTTCAAGGTGGTTTTAGAAAAGGCAGGGAACCAGAGATCAAATTGCCAACATCTGCTGGATCATTGAAAAAGCAAGAGAGTTCCAGAAAAACACCTATTCCTGCTTTATTGACTATGCCAAATCTTTGACCGTGTGGATCACAATAAACTGTGGAAAATTCTGAAAGAGATGGGAATACCAGACCACCTGACCTGCCTCTTGAGAAACCTGTATGCATGTCAGAAAGCAACAGTTAGAACTGGACATGGAACAACAGACTGGTTCCAAATCGGGACAGGAGTATGTCAAGGCTGTATATTGTCACCCTGCTTATTTAACTTCTATGCAGAGTACATCATGAGAAACGGTGGACTGGAAGAAGCACAAGCTGGAATCAAGATTGCTGAGAGAAATATCAATAAACTCGGATATGCAGATGCAACACCCTTATGGCACAAAGTGAAGAACTAAAGAGCCTCTTGATCAAAGTGAAAGAGGAGAGTGAAAAAGTTGGCTTAAAGCTCAACATTCAGAAAACTACGATCATGGCATCTGGTCCCATCACTTCATGGCAAATAGATGGGGAAACAGTGGAAACAGTGGCAGACTTTATCTTTTTGGGATCCAAAATCACTGCAGATGGTGATTGTAGCCATGAAATTAAGAGATGTTTACTCCTTGTAAGGAAAGTTATGACCAACCTAGACAGCATATTAAAAAGCAGAGACATTACTTTGCCAACAAAAGTCTGTCTAGTCAAGGAGATTGTTTTTCCAGTGGTCATGTATGGATGTGAGAGTTGGACTATAAAGAAAGCTGAGGGCTGAAGAATTGATGCTTTTGAACTGTGGTGTTGGAGAAGACTCTTGAGAGTCCCTTGGACTGCAAGGAGATCCAGCCAGTCCATTCTAAAGGAGATCAGTCCTGAATATTCACTGGAAGGACTGATGTTGAAGCTGAAACTCCAATAATTTGGCCACCTGATGTGAAGAGCTGACTCCTTTGAAAAGACCCTGATGCTGCATAAGATTGAAGGTGGGAGGAGAAGGCGACGACAGAGGATGAGGTGGTTGGATGGCATCACTGACTTAATGGGCATGAGTTTGAGTAAACTCTGGGAATTGGTGATGGACAGGGAGTCCTGGCGTGTGCTGCAATCCATGGGGTTGTAAAAGAGTTGGATGCAACTGAGTGACTGAAGTGAAGGGAACTGAGCTGAAAAGGATACTTTCCTTTTATAAAAGGGGAGTAGGTGATTAAGAAAGATATTTTCAGAAGCAGGCCATTCTCAGTAAGATAAATGTTAGGCAAATGTACATATGAAGGCTGAGAAATACATTTCTTTAAAGTTATCTACACCATGTACCCCTCCAGGGGTTGTGGCATCCCCCGAGGTGTCTATGTGTCTCTTACCCACTAGTTTGGTTTCACCCAGGAGAGTCCTTGAACTACTGTGTAAGGAAACAGGAAGTAGGGTGGTTTGGTGGTATGTGCATGCTAGGTCTTTTCAGTCATGTCAAACTCTTTGCGAACCCATGGACTGTCTGCCAGGCTCCTCTGTCTATGGGATTCTTCAGGCAAGAATACTGGACTGCATTACCATGCTCTCCCCCATGCGATCTTTCTGACCCAGGAATCAAACCAGGGTGTTTCCTGCATAGCAGGCAGATTCTTTACCATCTGAGTCACCAGGGTTGGTGGTGGAAAGAGACAAGATGGGGGAGAGAAAGAGAGATTGAAATTCAGAGACAGAGAGCTACATCTTCAAACTAAAGCACTCTATGACCAGTTTATCATATACTAGAGGAACAACACATTTCAAGTAAGTACAAGTCATGCTGTCTAAACAACCAGTGAGAAAAAAATGATCGATTAACTCTGTAATACTGGAGTTACCAATAAATCTGCAGCAAGCCTCACTACTCTTTCCATGACCTCATGAGATTTCCAACCATCTATTTCAGAAGAGTTTCTAGCAACTCTAATGATACTTCTCCAGTACAGGGGCACAAAATATATGACAGGCATCATATTTCTGTTTTAGATCTAAGGGATCTGGATGAAAAAGAACGTGATTGCTTTTCAAATACCTGCCCTGAGGACTCGGGTAAACCCTTGAAGCATTGGAAGAAAGAAATTAGAAACGACAGAAAAAATCATTTCATAAAGCAAACCACTTACGATGAGTGGACCCCGGTTGTTCTCTCGATACTTGTTCTGGAAGAAAATGTAAACGACAGTGGCGGCCAAGGAGTAGAGGAAGGCGAAGACAGCGACGGTGACGAAGAACTCTGCCGAGGATGAGGAGTCCCCAATCAGGGACACCTTCTGTCGTTCCTTCCCCTCGCAGGTGGGCACCTCGAAGGTCACCTGGTGCAACCTAAAGTATCAGAGATACCAGAGAGGGGAATCATTAACATGCCAAGGAGAGAACGCGAGAATGGCAGTAAGTGAGCTTGAGGACTTTCCTGGTGGTCCAGGGGTTAAGACTTCATCAGCAGGGGTTTGATCCCTGGTTGGGGAGTTAAGATCCCACATGCTTCGGGGCCAAGAAAACCAAAACATAAAACAGAAGTAATATTTTAACAAATTCAATAAAGGCTTTAAAAATGGTTCATATCAAGAAATCTTAAAGTGAGATTTGATTTGGGACCTTACAGTGGCAAGCCTCTGTGACACTGAGAACTTATAGAGGTTACAGTTGTGATTGTGGCAGTGGATACTACAGTTAAATATCATTCCACTGGGCTCCACAGTAGCTAATTACATTAAAGACAGGGAGAAGGGAAGGGGAAAGTGAACCTGAAATCGATGACGGATTAGATTATGACATTCTCTCCCTGAAATTCTCCAGTGCTTCCTTATCATACTTGGACTCATACCCTAACTCCTAAACATGACCCATCAGGGCCTGGTTTAGGGTCTTTTCACTGACTCTTCTCTTTTCCTCAATCACTCTGTTCCCTGACATTGCCCATGGCTGGTTCCTTTGCAGCACTCAAGTGACAACTCAAAATGTCATCTCCTGGGAGAGTCTTTTCCTGACTATTAATCTAAAATAGCTCCTTTCCCTTAGACATTTCTATGATATCAACCTGTTCAATGTCATTCATAGCACTCAATACCAGCTACATTGCCTTGGTGATGTATTTTCTTGTTTGTTTTTGTTTTTTCCATCTTTCCTGGATTTGGGATCTTGATTTTCTTCTCTGTAAATCACGAATCCCTGACTCTGGTTAGATACTCAGTAAACAGGACTTGGATAACTAAACGAACATTCTTGATTCTGTAAGATGATTGATAGACCCTAGTTTGACTGAACTTTGAGACTTTCTATTTTAAAGAATAAGATCTATCAGGATAGCATTCAGGATCATAGCAGCTTATTGTTGTTGTTGTTCAGTCGCTAAGTCATGTCCAACGTTTTGCACCTCCATGGCCTGCAGCATGCCAGGCTTCCCCATCCTTCACTATCTCCCAGAGTTTGCTCTAACTCATGTCCACTGAGTTGGTGATGCCATTCAACCATCTCATCCTCTGTCGCCCTCTTCTCCTCCCCTTTCTCTATTACTTAATAGAGAAAAATAAGATTTGGGAGGGTAGTAGTATAGGAGCCAAAATTAGGTTTCTTCAGAAATGCCTAAATCATTTCTTGAGTATTGGAAGGAACTTGGAAATAGAAATGAACAAGAGTAAGCAATATCAGTAAAGGATCATCTGGAAAAATAACCTACAAAAGTAACAATGATAATAAAACCATTGATAAACTCCCAACTTAAGCTTAAGGAGTATTTCTCTTACTAAGAAAAAGCTAATTCCTTTAAACAGATTTGTTGTGTACATTCCCCTAGATAATACAAAAATAATAAAAGAGTAATACCAATATAACTAACATACCCAAGCATTTATGTGCCATATACTATGTTGTATATGTATTATTTCATCTGATGCTCACAAAAAGCCTTATGATGTAGGCACTTAATTGTCCATTCCCCCTTTATACATGAACATACAGGCTTAAAAAAGATTAAATGATTTGTGCTAAACCACAAGGCTAGTAAATAGGGCCAGAAAATTTTAAACTGTTATGTCAATTTGCTTCTGTTGATTACTGAAAATATTAACTAGGATGAATTTTTTAAAAAGTGGAGCCCATGGACAACTAGCATAACTATAAGTCCTGCTAAAAATGTTTATTCTGGGGTCTGTCTCAGAGCTACTGAATTGAAACTGTTAGAAGTGTAGCCTAGTTGACAACCAAAACAGGAAACGCCAATCCCCCTTATGTCTCAGAAATCTATTCTTTTTCATTTACTCTTTGACTTTAAAAAAATAAATAAATAAAATAAAATAAAATACAAAACTGTTTACATTGTCCACTTGATTTTGCTTATTTATACTGAGCCTCCTCCTGTTTCTTATAAACCAGAAAAGTGTACAGCTGCAGTAAAACTCAGGGAAATAGAAGCATTCATCATGGTTATACTGTAGAGACTCTTTCTTTCCCTTGCCAGACATACTAAAATATTTCTCAGTAGTTGAGTCTGTGGGAATGCTGAAAAAGGAAATAAATTTAAAAGGTAATCATGCCAATTATTCTGGTAGAGGTGATTTTCAGATAATGAGCCCCCCCCCCCTTTTTTCTCACTGTTATGTAATGGATCATTCATTCAACTCATTTTTAACAAGAAGCTTTGTAGTTCACACAGTGTCTAGATTCTGGGGATAAAGTAGGGAACAAAGATATATGGGCTGGGCTCTGTGCATGTTGAACTTTGAGTTTAGAGGGAAAAAATGGCTTTTCTGAGAGGAGCCCAAGACTAGTTTGGGGATGAGGTGGTCAAGGTAAGATTCCTTGTAAAAGTGATTATTTAAGCTGCAACTTGAAAAGTGACTAGAAAACTGTCTAGACCAAAAGTGGAGAAAAAAGCACAATGAAATAGGACTTCAGAGCCAGTAGGATGGTTATAATCAAAATGATTATAAAACTGGAATGAGACTGGAATAACAAGATAGGATTAGAATAGGAAATTCCATAATTTGGAAAACAGTCTTGCAGTTCTTCAAGTGGTAAACACAGAGCTATGGCATGGTCCAGCAATTCCACTCCTACATATTACATATCCAAGAGAAATGGTAACATTTGTCTGTACTAAACTTGTACTAGAATGTTCATATCAGCATTATTCATAATAGCCCCGAAGTGGAAACAATCAAACATCTTCAGCTGATGAACGCATAAATAAAATGTGGTATATACTCATAGGGTGGAATAGTATTTATCAATAAGAAGGAATAAGTACTGATACATGTTACAGCATGGATGATCCTTGAAAACCTTATGCTAAGTGAAACAAGCCCGTCGCAAAAGACCATAGATTGCATGATTCCATGTAAAGAGAATGATCAGAATAGGCAAATTTATGGCAATAAAAAGCAGGCTAGTGTTCACCAAGGGCTGGCTGGTGAGAACTGGGGATGATGGCTAAGTGGTACAGGATTTCCTTTGGGGGTAACAAAAACACTTTAGAATTGATTATGGCGATGGAGCCTTATGCTGTTAAACATTACAAGTCATTCGACAGTACATTTTACATGAATGAATGCTATGCTATGTGAATTATATTTCAATAAAACTGTTAAAAAATAGAGATGAAAGAGCATGTACCAAGACTCTGCAAAAGCAAGGAGCACAGCACATGTAAAATGATGAAATATGGCTTGAAATTGGAATATGGCAGGAGAGAATATGAAAGTTGTAGGATGAGATGGAAAAGTAGCCAGAGACCCTCAGTGCTGGGTCCTGTGGGTCAGATTATAGACTTGGGTCTTTTATCTTTTTTATTTTTCCTAGTGATGACAACTTTAGGGTTTATTTCCTTAACTTTCAGATATAACATATAGTATGTTTATCATATTTTACATTATGTCCCTAGTATTTATTTATTTTATAACTGGAAATTTGCACCTTCTGAATGCCTTCATCCAATTCCTCCCTCACCCCCAGTAACCACAAATCTGATTGCTTTTTTCTATGAATCTGTTCATTCATTTTTGAAGTGTAAGTGACCTACAGCACTATATTAGCTCCCATTGTACAACAAAGTGATTTGATATTTCTACACGTTTCAAAATGATCACCATGATAAGTCTAGTCATGGTATTAAGATATAAAGATATTATATAGTTATTGACTATATTCCCCACACTGTACATTTCATACCTGTCACTCTTTTTTTTTTTTTTTTTTGCAACCTCTTAATCTCCCTCATTTAGTTCTCTCCTCCTCCCACCCTCCTTCCCTCTGGCAATCACCTGATTGTTCTCCTGTTCTCTATATCTATAACTCTGTTTCTGTTTTGTTATGTTTGAGCATGTTTTGTTTTTTAGATTCCACACATAAGTGGAAATCATGTAGTATTTGTCTTTCTCTGTCTGACTTATTTCACTAAGCGTAACACCCTTTAGGTTCATCCATGTTGTCGAAAATGGTAAGACTTCATTTCTTTTTTGGCTAACTTTCCATTACACACACATCTTCTTTATCCTTTCATCTATTAATGTGCACTTAGGTTGCTTCCATATCTTGGCTATTGTAAATAATGATGCAGTGAATATGAGGGTGCATATATCTTTTCTATTTGTATTACTATTTTCTTTGGATACATACTCAGGAGTGAATCTTTATCTGAAGACCAATATTGGAAAGATTCCCTTATAATAAACAACATGTAAAACAATAACAGGCAGGACCACATCACCTGTGGTGACTATTTAGAAACATGCACACCTCCTGTCCAGGTGTCAGGATCTGCAACGCTTCTAATACACCAGATCCCTCAGTTCACGTGGAGACATTGGGTCTCCAATTTTTGAGTATACAGAGAGCAGCAGGAAGGGGGAGAATAAAATAATTTTTTTCTATGCAATTCAGTGGAATACCAACATTTTCCTCATTGCTAACTTACTGTATTGATTTACAGTAAATGTTAATGGTGCTTAAGCACAAGGCAAAAAAAAAAAAAATCACTAACAAATTTGCTGTGCTTATTAACATCAATTATCTATAGCTTGGTACTTAGCTTGAAGCCACACGGGTAAAATCAGGACCAAGGGGAAACAGAAGTGAAGCTGTATGCTGGTGCCTGTTCTGAGGAAGGGAGTGGGCATCACTCATAAAGAAAGAGCATGTCAGCTGAAAATGGTCTGAGCACAATAATTCATGTCACTAAACACTTTGAATGCTATGGGATGGCATTTATTACTAAACATATATATTTAACCAGAAAGGTTCTTCTAGGCAACAGTTACATTTATACACATAAGTTTGTATGCTTTATTTTGGAGAGAGAGATTTTAGAGTCACCATATGTTTATCAGTTATAATAACCTTGGAAGCAAATATCATTCATTCAGAACCTAAACAATGGGGAAACTCTTCTGTACAGATAGTGTCAGTTGATGGAATCTGAAAGCTGATGGCCTACCTCTGTTCTTGTGAGGGACTAGTCAGGAAGCAATCGCTGAGACTGCAAAAGGACCAAATCCAATTTGTTGATTTCAAATGTCTAATGCCCTTCTCGGCTGGCCTGACTCAATCAAGAGGTACTTGAATTTCACTGGGTTTTACTACATTGTGCCTATCCACAAAAAAACCCCATGTGAGAGTAGATTTTTCCTTTTTCTTTTTAAAAACTTACCAACACTTAAACAGAGCCTTTTAAACATTTCACTCCTGCATCAATTAAATTAAAGGAACTGCTGGGCACCCACAGTTTTTAATTCTATTTGTAGGGTCTGAAAAAGTATTAAGCAAGTTGGTGTTACTTTATTAATAAAAATATTTATGACAACCAACAACAACATTTTTCAACCTCCAGGCATTGTATTAGCTTCTTTACTGCTCGTGTCTCACTTAAAGATCATAACAGCCTTCTCAGGTAGGTTCTATCTGCCCCCATTACACAGATGAGGAAACTGAGTCTTGAGGTAGGTAGTGAGCTTACTGGAGGTCAAACAGGTAGTGAAGGGCAGAGGTGAGTCTTGGATGCAAGCAGATTAGAAAGAGCTATACTAGTAAGTATGACACTTTCTTGCCTCTCTGCTTCAAAAATTACAGCATCCTTAGATTTCCAGCCAAATATTTGTATAAAAATGACTGAGCCAGCTTTCCCATGCCCTCTAATCTAATGGTAGACAGATAGTTTACACTGAATAAGATTCTAAACCAATATTCGTTCTGCTTCCACCTCACAGCACTTGAATTAGGCATCGTTCAAGGTACCCAGCAATGACAGAGTTGAATTCCTTTAGGCCGACCAACAGGAAGTCATTAAAAGCATCTGAGTTTCCAAATTTTGTCCTGGGTTATCCTAACATTTGCTTTATAAGTAAGCAGAGGGCAATGAACCTGACTGCCTCAGGTACTGAAATGATGACCATCATAGCATCTGTGGTTCTTTATAGGAGGAGAGTAAAGGACAGCACAGATTCATCTTCAGATAGCACTGTGCCAGTAAGGGCATCTGGTCATAAGACTTTTGAAATTGTGGACAGTATGTTTCACCAGGTGCGGAACAAAATAGGACTTAAGCTCCTAACATTATACCTGGGGGTGGTTCAGTGCAAGACAGTAATGACACATCCCAAGGGTGGTGACCCCACCCAGGAGTAAATGCAGGAAGCATTAAGGTATTGGGGAGAAAGTAGCTGCCACAGAATTTCTGACAGCCAGGATTAAAGTGGCCAAGCGGAGATCAGAGGGCAACCGGCAAATCGTGGTGCTGAGCACACGTCTCCTCACAAGATAATTTTCTGTAGCCCCTGTTTCAATCTTTGCACCAGTTGATAAAGACTCAAATCCTCTTGCTCTACTTCTTCCTCTCTTCCCACCAGGAAATACTGGTATTTGCCTGGTTTTTAGATTTTCTTTTCCTTTGCTAGTCATACGTGTGTATGTGTGTGTATGAGTGCATTTATGTGCACATTTGCAGACACCTCTACTTGCTCAGCCTGTATAATTTGCAATATAAATGACTACAAGATCCTGTGAGTTTACATACACTTTTAAACACATCTCATTTTTTCTTCCCAGCAACCTTCTTCGTTTACAGATGAGAAAGTTGGAGGTCAGACAACTTGAAAGAATCACCGAAGATCACCCAGATGGCAAAGAGAAGATGCAAAAGTCTGCTATGCTCAAGTCCTCTATTCATTCACAAGGGATTTGTTGAGCCCCATGCGCCAGTCATTAGAGAAGCTAAGATGGGATGGCAATGAGTTGTGAGGAATTATGGTTGTGGCATGAGGTGTGGCAATGAGGAGTGAAGATTATACAGAAGGTTGAAAGGGACAAGTCCCCTCTGACTGCCATTTCCCCTGGTTTTCTTACTGAACCTGAAGCATGGCATTTGGTGATGCTACTTAGGACAGTGATGGTGAGCCCACCTCTCCTACTGCTGGGTGCTGATCACCAACTGACAACTTCTTTGAGCACATACTAGGCCAGGCACCAAGCCAAAGGCTTTCGTGTATTATCTCACACCTTCAAACTAGATAAAGTGGGTACTATTTCCCTTCTTTTTAGTGGAGAGGAAAGTGAGGAGCACAGCGGTAATTCAACTTACTGAAGCAAGGCCTTCAAACAGAGTGTGTGTGTGTGCTGCATTGCTTCAGGAGTGTTCAGCTCATGGGCTTTAGCCCACCAGGCTCCTCTGTCCATGGGATTCTCCAGCAGGACTACTGGGATCCATACTGCCTTCCCAACCCAGGGATCAAACCTATGTCTCTTACGTCTCCTGTATTGGCAGGTAGGTTCTTTACCACTGGCGCCACCTGGGAAGCCCAAAACAGAGTGTACATGACCCCAAAGCTTTTACTCTTAATCTCCCACATGAAAAAAATACTATTCATTGTTTTTTATCACTCACCTATTTACTGACTTCCCACAGCAAGGCTGCCCTTTCTGAGAGACTTCTTGCAGTCAGTCATGGCTCAGATGGTTGAGAATCTGCCTGTAATGCAGGAGACCTGGGCTGGATCCCTGGGTCGGGAAGATTCCCCTGAAGGAGGAAATGGCTACCCAATCCAGTATTCTTGCCTGGAGAATTCCATGGATAGAGGAGCCTGGCTGGTTACAGTCCACAGGGATGGAAAGAGTCGGACACGAATGAGCGACTTTCACTTTTCACTTTCCCTCTCTCTATTAATCTCCTCTTTAGGTTGTTTCTTAGCAGGAGAGTGGTCATGGGCTGAATGTCGGAGGATCTGGGATCTGTGATATTCTGTTCCACGTTTCCTGGGCTCAAATTGTTTCTCAAGACTCACACATTGATTATAGCAAGGATTTCCTTTATGCCACCAGCACCTCTCAAAGTGTATTTTTATGCTGTGGTCAAAATCTGGGGAGTGTCTGACTTCATGGAGCCTTAGGTACAGGATCTATTTAGGGTGGAAAAGGCAGAAGACAGGTACAGTGTGAGGTCTGAGAAGGGTCTTGGGAAACATGCCAGTTGCAGTTGAGAGCTGAGAGGAGGCTCCAGCATCTGCTCTCTGGTTGCTAAAGCTGGACACAAGTTTGAAGTCCTCATCCTGCAAAGGAACCTGGAGAGACTCTGTCTGAGACACAGGACTCTGATCGGAAGCTGAAAAGGATCCGCTTACCTGGAATGCCTCTGTGGACAAAAGGGGTCATTACTAAGCGCTAACCAATGTCAAAGAAAGCAAAATGAAGACAGTTCAGGTTACAAATATCCTTTGAGGAGCACCTCAGGGATTTTAATGATGCTCTCTGTTACCAGGAAGGTCAGTGGACCCGCAAGTGGTACCCACACTCCTGTCTGCTAGACATGAGCGCTGATTTCCAGCTTCCTTATTTTCAGGTAAGAGGCATTGCTTAGGCAGCCAGAACCACTTTTGCAGATGTTTTTGCCCTAAGTTTGAATCATCTCCAAGACTTGCAAAAAAAGCACATCAGGAATTCACTAAAAATATTTTCATAAAAGAAGAAAACAAAACTAAGGGAAAGAAAAAACACTGTATATATTTCTGCTCTTAAACACAAGGGCTTATCTCCTTGATGTGACTCTGCATTAAATGAACTAAAGCTTATTGGTTTCCATCGGAGAAACTTTCTATTACTTTTTTCTGTTCTTTACCTTACCATTAGGGAAGATACTTTTTTTCTTAAGGAGAATATTGGGCAGAGAGAACTGAGCTAGACATTGGAAAATGCAATTAAGGTTATTGCAAAGAATACTCTTTTCTATATAATTTGCTGTGCTTGTTCACATGAAGATAAGGCTGGAAAATGACTGGCTCTCCCCGCTAGTATGTGCATATCAGTTCCATGGGCCAGAAAGATATTAATCCAATTTACTGAAAGTGCACTATGCTAGAAGGATCTTTTCAAATTTCATCCCCCCTCCACAAGTTTACATTTGTATAGATTCAAAGTAAAATGGTAGACTCCAAGGTGATTAAAAAGAAATGGATCTGTGGAAGCCGGGGCATGGCCTGGAGTAGGACTGAAAGAAGAAAAACTCTCTGAAACCATATAATGACTTGCAAAGAGGCACTGCCATTCTCATAAGCTATGATTTATTAATTTTAGTTTCTTCAAATAGAGTTTGAGTCATAGGGAACTCAGACTGCCACTACATTGTCAAATTAAAATAGATAATGAGGTCATTATCTGTATATTTCAGGGAAATTTTTTTTTCCCCTTCTTGTTTGCCTTCCCTGAACTATGGTGCTATACTCAAGTGAATTACGAAAGAAGTCTCAGAGTTTTGTTTTTTTTTACACTTGAATGTCCAGGCAACTGCCTCTCTCTGTCCATTTTATCTAGTTAGTATAGAAATAAACAATTTCAAGGCTTCAACTAAAAGATTTTTATATTTGGAACACATACAGGTCACGTGGGAGAGGACTGCAGAAATCCATCTGAGCTGACCTTTTGTTTAGAGTTTAGGTCAAACTGATTTGATTTATTAACAGTCAAAATATGCTATGTATAAAAGTTCAATCAATACAGAAATGATTAGAGAAGGAAAATGTATGGTTTCTCATAATTTCATTTAGTATTAACAACTTAAAAGATGGAAATCAAACAGGGTCTTTAAACTGCTATTTATTACCTAATAAGATGACCAGCAAATACCTTAACTTTTTAGGAAGAGCTACCATATTCTTAAGTCTTATAATATACCTAAAGATCCCTGGGTTGAATATTTTCAACCCAGAGATTGAACCCAGGTCTCCCACATTGCATGCAGATTCTTTACCGTCTGAGCCACCAGGGAAGCCCAATATACATACAGGATATATGAATTATCATATTGTATAGAATGTCCTATATTAGTGCACATCACATAATATTTTTCTTAATGGTCCTCCAGTGGTGGAAATTTTATTTCCCATCTTTAAACACTGAAACAATGCCTTGAACATGTATCTGTGGGTATCTGTGTATTCTTTGGATAAATTTCTAGAAGCAGAACTGTTGGGGAAAGGATTTGTTTATTAGTCAGGGTTCTCCAGGGAAACAGTATTAATAGGATATATATCATAAGGAATTTAAGGAATCTATTTTAAGGAATTAGCTCATGTGAGTGTAGGGGCTGGCAAGTCTGAAATGCACAGGGCAAGCCAGCAGCCTGGAGATCTAAGTAAGAGTTGATGTCACGAACTTGAGTCCAAAACCTGGAAAAGCAGAATTTCTATGTTGCACTCTGAAGGCAAAATTTTCCCCCCAACACCCCCCTTTTTTTTGTACAAGAAATCTCAGTTTTTGCTCTTCACATCTTCTACTGACTGGATGAGACACACTCACATTATGAGATAATATATTACATTTATTGTAAAGAAAGAAAGAAAGTGAAGTTTTTCAGTCCTGTCCGACTCTTTGCGACCCCATGGACTGTAGCCTATCAGGTTCCTCTGTCCGTGGGATTTTCCAGGCAAGGATACTGGAGTGTGTTGCCATTTCCTTCTTCCTGACCCAGGGATTGAACCCAGATCTCCAGCATTGTAGGCAGACGCTTTACCATCTGAGCCTCTAGGGAAGCTTTATTGTAATACTTGCATGTAATTGGCAATTGCAGTTGCTACTACTAGGTAAACTGCAAACAGTTTCCAATTCTCAAAATTCAAGGCAGAAGTCTAATTACTAAAGTTGATTTTTTAAAAATCCAAATGCTTTCAAAAAGAAGAATTCCAAGACCTAGAAATACAATGTGTTCTATTACTATACTGCTCTGTCAAAAAGTCACTCTTATCAGGCAGTTATTTGGTCATTTTCTTCTTCTGCCTGCTGTCATTTCATTCTTCACATAATAACAACCTCGTTGAATGTTCAGGATAGGGAAACTAACAGAATCCTTGCTGGGAAGGAAATTCAATATATCTGCCAGATTATAATAAAATAAGCAGGAATCGTTTATACGTATAGAACAAAATGCAATCTCCTTTAAACCACTGAAAAGCCTGTCAAGTGGCTGTGAAGTTGTAAATTTCCAGTTCTTCAGGTTGTTAATATTACCACAAATACACAAATTCTTTTTTGCGGGGGAAAAAGTCTAAGGCATAAGGAAACACTGTTCATCTTAGTTAACTAAAGACAGTTTGTCCAATAAATTTATCAGCTCAGGATGGAAACTGCTCTTCATTGTCAGCAAATATAATGTCATCCATGTTCCTGATGCTTTGCCAGCAACAGGGGATTAATCATACTTTTTTCAAGTTGCATTGAAACATGACATCTAAGAATTCATTTTCCACACAGCAACCAGAAATCTCTTACATAAATCAGAGCATTTCACTCTGTGGCATAAAGCTCTCCTTTAAGGCTTCCCCTCCCACTCAGGGCCAGATGTAAACACCTCATCATGGCTTACAGGTCTAACATCATTTGGATCTTGCCCACTTGTTTGCTATCATCACACCCACTTGATACGCTCTCTTTCCGGAACACAACTCCCCCGCCCACTGGGGCCTCTTAATTGGCCTTCAAGCTGTCCACCGTCAGCTTTATCTCTTCATTCAGATCCTCATGGCAAGTACCACCACCACTGAGAGACCTCCCTTGACCATCTAATCTAAAGGGCCTGTCCATCCCATTATCCTACTTCACTGCTTAATTTATTTTGTTTATTGCTCTAGTGCCTGTCTGAAGTCACACTGCTTATTTGTGAACCTGTGTTTTGCCTATCTCTCCTCCTAGGCTCTAAGTAGCATGAAGGCAGGGATCCTGTTTATTTTCGCTGCCTATGACGGAGTACCAGGTCAAATCTGGGGCAAAACACAAATGTATGGAAAATGGCTTTCTAGCATATTTAGTTCTAGTGGGAACGAATGGAGACACGCTCAGGGTGACCCCACACTGTCTATCGCTGGAAAAGAATTCTTGGGGACAACTTGGTGCCTCTGAAGTTAACAATGAAAAAGAGACCGTTTTTCACACTGCCCAGGAAAAGGCATGAGGTAGCTTCCTCTCCTCACCGAAGGATTCTCAGGGAATCCTTGACTATGTTCTGCTTAATCCCTTCCTGCTTATCCAAGCCATCCTCCAGAACATCTGTTCCCAAATACATCACCTCAATTTGAACCAATCTCCCATGAAAGACCATTGTATACAACATCTAGCAAAGATTCTACCAGAAAAGCTTTGAATATTTTAATGAGGCAAGTGATACTAAACTATTCGTTGAAGGGTCCAAAAAGTCTTCAAAAGGAAAAAAATAGTAATTAGTCATTGGAAAGATTTCAAACAAAACCAAACCCAAAACCCTTCTATGTGTGTGTTTTTTTTTTCCTTGATTCACAGAATGTTTAAATGGAAGAGAACAGAAGTGAAATCTTGCTTCTTTCCCTGATAATTAGAAATCAAGGTCTAAACCATGTGAACATATGCTGCAAATAATTCTTGCAACTAATTTCATATTCAATATTTCTATTTAGCTCCCTAGAAATACTTAATGTTTATGAAAACTCTAGATCAGAACTCCTCAAACTGTGACTCAAAGACCCCTGAGGATATATGAAACCCTTCCAGGGGGTTCATGAGATCAAAACTGTTTTCACAATAATACTAACATGCTATTTGTCACTTTCAATCTCATTCTCTTGCAAGTATATGATAGAGTTTTCCAGAAGGAAAACTGCTATAAAATGTAGCTGTTGTTATGATGGCTAATAAAATGCATATTTTTATATTTCATACATTCCTTAGCTTTGATCTCTAATTTTGTAATCTTCTAAATATCCATAGACATATTCCACACAAATGAAAAGCTCTTTGTAGTCCTCAATCATTTATAAGAAGGTAGAGGGGTCTGGGACTTAATGTTTGAGAATGGCTGCTCTAAATGATGATTTTTTTACTTTCCCCCAAATTTTCATTTTTCTTATGTCCATTTTTGATATTCAAGTTATATGGACATGCATGACCTGATATTGAGTACCTATCATATGCATGTCATCACACTAAGCAATCGTTTTTATTGTCATCAGCCAATGAGCGTGTAGAGTATGTATCAGCTTTCTGTCCTTGGCAAATACTCAGTAAAGGGCTCTTGTATGAGAACTGCAGATGATACTACCTAGATAGCCTCTATCCCACTGACTGTCCATGCCTCACCTAGAGGGCATATGCTTTTATCTCAGATTATGAATCCTCCCTGGTCTTTGACATTTCATTTTCATCCTACCTCAAATGGCCTCTTAGGCTACAGGTAAGAAAAGAGAGGTCAGACTTAGATGTTCCACTCTGATGATTATCCAATGCACTCATTCCCTGTCCATCCTATCTCTTCCCTGAAAGCGAGTCACAGACAGAGGCCTCAAGATGGGGACATTTGCAACATGAGATCAAGAGTTATTTATTTTAGTATCCCCATGGAGTAGACATCTGATGTTTCTGCTTCAGTTCAGTTCAGTTGCTCAGTCATGTCCGACTCTTTGTGACCTCGTGACCCATAGCATGCCAGGCCTCTGTGTCCATCACCAACTCCCAGAGTTTACCCAAACTCATGTCCACTGAGTCAGTGATACCATCCAACCATCTCATCCTCTGTCGTCCCCTTCTTCTACCACCTTCCCATCTTATGCAGCATCAGGGTCTTTTCAAATGAGTTAGCTTTTCACATCAGGTGGTCAAAGTATTGGAGTTTCAGCTTCAACATCAGTCCTTCCAATGAACACTCAGGACTGATCTCCCGTAGGATGGACTGGTGGATCTCCTTGCAGTCCAAGGGACTCTCAAGAGTCTTCTCCAACTCCACAGCTCAAAAGCATCAATTCTTCAGTGCTCAGTTTTCTTTGTAGTCCAATTCTCACATCCATACATGACTACTGGAAAAACAATCTCCTTGACTAGACAGACCTTTGTTGGGAAAGTAATGTCTCTGCTTTTTAATATGCTGTCTAGGTTGGTCATAACTTTCCTTCCAAGGAGTAAGCGTCTTTTAATTTCATGGCTGCAGTCACCATCTGCAGTGATTTTGGAGCCCCCCAAAAATAAAGTCAGCCACTGTTTCCACTGTTTCCTCATCTATTTGCCATGAAGTGATGGGACCAGATGCCATGATCTTAGTTTTCTGAATGTTGAGCTTTAAGCCAACTTTTTCACTCTCCTCTTTCACTTTCATCAAGAAGCTCTTTAGTTCTGCTTCACTTTGTGCCATAAGGGTGGTGTCATCGCATATCTGAGGTTACTGATACTTCTCCTGGCAATCTTGATTCCAGCTTGTGCTTCATCCAACCCAAGAGGTACTCTGCATATAAGTTAAATAAGCACGGTGACAATATACAGCCTTGATGTACTCCTTTTCCTATTTGGCACCAGTCTGTTGTTCCATGTTCAGTTCTAACTGTTGCTTCCTGACCTCATACAGATTTCTCAAGGGGCAGGTCAGGTGGTCTGGTATTCCCATCTCTTTCAGAATTTTCCACAGTTTATTATGATCCACATTGTCAAAGGCTTTGGCATAGTCAATAAAGCAGAAATAAGATACTTACCTAGCACCTATTCTTCCTTTTCTGAATAGTTTCTTGATTTTTCCAGTTTGAATGTCAGATATAGACCTGATCAATTGTCATGTTTCATCCTCTGGACTTAAAGACCTAAGACAGGCATATTGGATCCTACTTGAAAACAATGAGGCCAATACAGAAGAAATCATGTGGAGAAAGAGAAAAGGATTCTAGTCCCCTAGATTTAGGGAATGCTAGATTGTGTTCCTAGCATTCCTTGGCACATAGCAGGTGCTCAAAAATATTGATTCAATTAACTTTAATCTAGTTTCTTTACAAATGACTGAAGCATCTCAGATAAAAACCTTTTAATAAATAAAACCATTTAATCCTTTATCCTGAATAGGCATCAACTGCAGAAATACCCACTGGCAACTCAAAGTTTGATAAAATCCTTTTTTTCTCTCTTCTATTGAACCTCTCTCTTTGTGCTACCCTGCACTACTTCTCTAGATTTTTATTTTCATTCCAAGTGTCCTCTCGAGAAAGTAGTTGTTTTAAATCAGGATATGTCCCATGATTCAAGAACATTCTTTTCTGAAAGTACCTTTAGTTTTGCATTTCTCTGTTTAGTTTCTTTGATTTTTTAAATCTTAAGAAAGAAATTCCACACAAGGCCAAACTATGACAACCTTAATAGTCTGGATATCAAGCCAATGAACATGAACCAAAGTGAATGAGAAAAGAAAGATTTTCAATAAAAGGAGGATTATAATTAGGATTCAGTACTCAATTTGGCTCCTTCAATCAAGGGAAAACTTAACCTAAAGTTTAGATTTCCATCTAAAATCTATGCAATTATTTCAGAATCGCACATATATAAATATTCAGTGGGTCTAATGGTCTGTGATGAGTGGGCCAGTGTACTATAATTTGGCATCTTCAATTGGTTGAATTTAATAAGAAGACTATGCTATGTTTTTCCAGCAGTCATGTATAGATGTGAGAGATGGACTATAAAGAAAGCTGAGTACCAAAGAATTAATGCTTTTGAACTGCGGTGTTGGAAAAGACTCTTGAGAGTTCCTTGGACTGTAAGGAGATCCACCCAGTCATCCTAAAGAAAATCAATACTGAATATTCATTGGGAGGACTGATGCAGAAGCTGAAACTCCAATACTTTGGCCACCTGATGCAAAGAACTGATTCATTGGAAAAGACCCTGATGCTGGGAAAGATGTAAGGCAGGAGGAGAAGGGGACGACAGAGGATGATATGGTTGGATGGTATCACCGACTCTACGGACATGAGTTTCGGTAAACTCCGAGAGTTGGTGATGGACAGGGAGGCCTGGCGTGCTGCAGTCCATGGGGTCGCAAAGAGTCAGACACAACTGAGTGACTGAATTGAACTGAATAAGACATGTTAAGAAAAGCTTACCAACCAAACTCCCTTCTTCTATGGGATTAGCAGGGCTTCTTTCGAGAAATTTGAAATGAGATTTATCTTTTGTTCACTATTATCACTGAGTCCAAGAGCATACACACATACACACACACACAGATTGGCAGGGCACAGACTGACCATTCCTCAAATCTTGCCTCTGCTTGACTTTACTCTTTTTCCTAGCGGTACGCAAAATGGCAGCTTCATACCCACATCTCATCAACTCATTAACCCTGATCACCAGAAGCAAACATCCCTCCTTGCTCCAGATGAAAAATCTAAATTAAGTCATGTGTCTATCTCTAAAGGGCCTTCCAGGTAGCATGGTGGTAAAGAATCTGCCTGCCAATGCCCGAGACACAACAGAGGTGGGTTAGATGCCGTGTTGGGAAGAGTCCCTTAAGTATGAAATGGAAATCTGCTCCAGTATTCTTGCTTGGAAAATTTCACAGACAGAAAAGCCTGGTGGGCTCGTGGGCTACAGTCCACGGGGTTGCAGAGAGTCATATATGACTGAGCAACTGAACACAGCACAACACAGTCTATCTCTAATACAATCACTGAAGCCAAGAGGCTGGGTGCTCTAATTGGCCAGGCTAAGTCATGTGTCCTGTGTTTGTGTGTGTGTATGTGTGTGTGTGTGTGTAGGGGATAAAAGGAGATGGAGTAGAACTTCATGTGACCTTCATGAATGGGTTATTCACAGAAAGACAGAGTTCCAGTACTAAAAAACAGAAATAACAAATGTCTACTGGATGGGTATCTTCCTTAGCAGAGCATGTCTGGGTTAAAAAAAAACAAAAAACTCTGTGCCTCCAATGGCCAGTATTAAGCAGATGCTCAATACATATTTGTTGAATGAACAAAGAATTACATGTAATATTACATGTGCCTTACTCCATACTAAGGATCAACTCTGTGTACTCTCTAATGGGGATATTTTGCTGAACTCATGCTTATCACGTTATAGCCCCTTCTACCTTCATCTTTCCCTATTCTTATCATAAACAAGCTCATTTCTCTTTCTGCACTTTCCCACTTAAACTACTACCTAAAGTATTCCTCAAGTCTGTTTCCACAATGAAGCCTTTTCTGAGGATTACATGCCTCACTATATTCCCATCTTTGAGTTACCCGTGCTTCTGATTTCTGCACTTAGCCCTTCGTGAGTAAAGACCCCTAGAGTCAGGCTACCCGTGTTTAAATCTCCACCATTTACTTGTTTTGTCATCTTGGCAAATTTCTTAATTGTTTTGTCTATAGAGGGTGTGAATCACAGTATCTACCTCTCAGAGGTTGATGCAAGAATTAAATGATATGATACACAGGTCACTAGCACTGTGCCTGGTAGAGAGTAAGTGCTCAGGAAATACTGAATACCATTCTAGCTGAAGGAACAAATAGCTGTGTGCCCTGTAGCAGACAAAGGTGGTGCCCTGTACCATGCTGCTTGGCCCATCTGAGTTCAGGCAGCTGCTGGAGATGCTGATAAACATCCTACCTTACGCTTTCTCCTCTGACTGAGGGCCTCCCTTGGCCTGAGGAAGCCTTTTCTGCTGCAAGTAAGGGTAGTTGGAAGTAGAAGGTACAAGGTTAATCCTCTTGTATGCAGCTTTTAAGCACTGGGGGATAGAAGTCCCAGCCTCCCCGGTGCCTAGTCTTAGGATTCTTGGGTGTGTTCCACACAGTTTCTCAGAGGATCCCAGCAGGGTTGGGTTCGAGTTGCCCATAGTGGTAACCTGCATACTAATGCAATTTTTTTTTTTAATTTTTAAAAACTTTATTTTGTATTGGAGTATAGCTGATTAATAGTGCTGTGATAGTTTCAGGTGGACAGCAAAGGGACTCAGCCATACATATACATGTATCCATTCTCCCTTAAGCTCCCCTCCCATCTAGGCTGCCATATAACATTGATCAGGGTTCTCTGTTGCTATACAATAGGTCCTTGTTGCTTATTAATTTTAAATATAGCAGGCAAGTTTTTTTAGCTTGTCCCCCTTATCTGCTCACTTTCTTCACTCTTTTGCTTGTGCTTCTTGGGATCACCTCACACAGGGGCTCCCTGTGCCCAAGTCTGTCAAAAGGCCTGCCTTGGGGGGAGCCCAAAGTAAGACAGCTCGCAACGGTTTCAACTGTTAAAGTCATTTCTCAGGGTGTGCGTGCTAAGTTACTTGAGTTGTGTACGGCTCTTTGTGACCCGTGGACTGTAGTCCAACAGGCTCCTCTGTCCATGGGATTCTCCAGGCAAGTATACGGGAGTGGGTTGCCATTTCCTCCTCCAGGGGATCTTCCCAATCCAGGGATTGAATCCGCCTCTCGCGTCTCTTGCATTGGCAGTTGGGTTCTTTACCATTAGTGCCACCTGGGAAGCTCTAATTTCTCAGAGTATATTTCCTTAAAGCAGAGATCAAATTCTTTTTCTTTTAATTGAGATGTAATTGACATATAACCTTGTTTTAGGGTGTATAATATACTGATTTGATTTACGTATATATTGCAAAATTATTACCATAATAGGTTCAGTCAACATCCATGACCACATACAGTCACTATTTTTTTCTTGTGATGAAAGCTTTTTAGCAAATACAGACTACTGTACACCATTGTTAACTACAGTCACCAAGCTATACATTATATCCCCAGCACTTGCTTACAACTGGAAGTTTGTAACTTTTGACTACCTTCATTCATTTTGCCTATCCCAAACCTCTCACATCTCTATGGCTAGACATGTTTTGTGAACCTACCCCACAGAATTCCTTGCTGAATAACTGATATATTGTGAGACAATTTTTAGTATTTAGATTCAAGACAAGGAAGTCTTGTGATTTTCTCACCAGAGCTGATAGGTTTGATTTTCTTTTTGTATTCCTGATATGGTTCAAGTTTGGGATATATAGGTATGAAAGCTTGACCCCCTTTTGGAAAATTTAGCCTAGGAACTATAACTTGTGAAAATGAGCCATAAACTGGGTTTATTTATAAAAATAACTTCACACTTGTGTGGTGGATTTTACTTTGTTGAGGGATCACTGATCTACTGAGTGACTAGTACAAACATACAAAGATGTCAAAATATACACTACAAACTAGAGTTGTGTATTTTTTCTTAAGTAACAGAAATCTGTCAAACTCTGAAACTGAAAAAGTAGATGTCCTGGTGCAGAGGTGTAAACAGAAGTGGGGAAAAGAGAAAAGGCCTTTGTTTTCCTTCTACTAAACAAATGGCTAGAAGAAATTAGGGATCTAGTTAGATGAGGTTTCTTCTTTGCAATAAAATAGCTAGGCTCATGTTGGTTCTATTTATGACTTACAAACACTGCCATTTTCAGAAATGTTTAGGCAACTGTAGATTATATGAACAACAAATTGTTCTTGTTCAGTCGCTCAGTCATGTCCGACTCTTTGTGACCCCATGGACTGTAGCACACCAGGCTTCTCTGTTCTCTATTTCCCGGAGTTTGCTCAAACTCATGTCCATTGAGATGATTATGCCATCCAACCGTCTCATCCTCTGTCGCCCCCTTCTCACAATAAATAATGCTTTTTTTAAAAGTGAAAAAATAGAGACAAAGGTATACTAATAATGTGTAAAGTTACTATTGAAGACTGCATGAGGTAACCAATGCCACTGTAAATTCTACATAATAAATCAGGTCCAAATTCAGAGGCTTATAACAACCACCACCTACTTCTGCCCTTGTGTTTCTGGCTGGAGTAGCTCTGCTTCATGATTAATGTTAATTCTAGCACTCAGGACGAAGTGGGGGTGGCGTGTCTACCTGGAGGCCTTTTCTTGCTGATGGCAGACGCACAGGAAGGCAAACAGGAATATGCCACGTCTGTTAAGGATTCATCTGGACAATGTCACACCATTCTGCGCACCTTCCATTGGCCAAAGCAAGTCACCTAACAAGTTAAACATCAATGGGCAGGGAAATACACTCTGTCTCATGTGACCATGGTGACTGACATTGCAAAAACTAGCTTGGGGAAGGGGACAAAGAATTGTGACCGGTAAGTCTGTCTGTCGTGAGGAATAATAATAATGATCACACTGCTTTCTCATGTGCATTATGCCCCAGTATCCTGTTCTCCTTCGACTTACCAAACATCACCTTTATCCTAATTATTCTCTCTGCTTGAAATTATTTCCCCTTATATTTCTTCCACTTCTATAATGTAAACTCCATGAAGGCAATGTTTTGAGGGTCTATTTTCTTCACTGATGGTGATCTCTTATCTCTCAGATGCCGCCAGCTGCTTATATAATGAGATTTGAGTTCAAAAATCTTATTGATGAAAATTCATTGTATGTACACTCTTTTTTTTTTAATGTAATACTGTTTATTTAACTTCAGAAACATTTCAACATTCTAAACATACAAAAAAAAAAAAAGAACGTTGCAGATCATGTTTAGTACAGAAGGTTCTTGGACTTTCATTGGTGCAGTGGCTCTTGGCTTTGCTGACAATGAAGAGTTCTATGGTTTTTTCAAAGAAAAACTGTTTAAAACTACTGCACTTCAACTAAAAAGGATCCAAAACACTTCTCATGCCAACTGACCACCTCCCTATTCCACAGCTAAGAATGGCAGCGGGACGCTATGTCGCTATATACTAAAACAAGACAACCTGAAGCTAAATGCATGCCCACTGCAGGGTCCACCGGCCCAGCCCCACAGTGCAAGCCCTGAGCTACGGCCCCTCTGGAAGGCATCACCCCGACAGCCTCCATACCAAGCAAGGAGAATCAAGAGTGTGTCTTGGTTGCTTTGTTCTTTTTACAAACTATAGATATGTACAGTTGAGAACTCAGGATTTCTAGCCAATGACCATAGAATTAACACACCACCTTACAAATTAAAAACAAACAAACAAACAAACCCAGAAACATTTTTAAATGCCTTGTCACACCACAGAAAAGTGCACAGAGTGAGGAGAACACGAGAGCCTTTTCGTTTTAAAAACGTTTGGAAATACGTACAACTTTGATACAGTTTCCAGGTGCTTTGGACACCCATGGCCGCTTCATGTAAAGCAATGACAATTGCTAGAGCGCTTTGAGAGAGACTACGATATGATTGTGAGCCAACTGGGTATTAATTAAACCTAATGATGGCAACAGACACACCTTGGGTGAGAGGTGTGTCAATCACGGCGTTCCCTACTCTAAGGTATTCACAAGGCGAAAGAGCAACAATTTTTTTATTCATCCTCCTCCTCTTCCTCTTTCTCCTCCTCCTCTTCATCTTCCTCATCCATGTTTTTCCGGGCAACTTTAGCAGGACCCTTGGTGCCACCAAACTCCCCTTTAGCCTTAGAGTCTGCAATATCCTTCTCATACTCCTCCTTCAGCTTCACTGCCTTATTGCTTCTCACTGTCATTATTCCACATCTTGCTCAGCTTCTTTGCCACATCTCCAGTAGAGATGCCAGGGTTTGTAGACTTGATCTTTGGGTGGAATTCAGAGCAGAATAGGAAAAGTCCAGACTGGTCTCTTAGGGGCATTAGGGTCCTCCTTCTCGCCTCCCTTAGCTGGTCCATGATGCTTCGTTTCCCGATCACAGTGCACTTTATCTGCCTGTGCCATTTCATCAAATTTAGACTTCTCTTTCCCAGGTATGGTCTTCCACCTCTCAGAGCATTTCTTGGAAAATTCAGCAAAATTGACAGGGACCTCTGGGTTTTTCTTCTTATGTTCTTCTCTGCACGTCTGCACAAAGAAGGCATAAGCAGACATCTTGCCCTTTGGTTTCTTGGGATCACCTTTAGCCATCTTGACTGTATTGTTTGCTAGTCTGTATGTACGCTCTTAATACATTTGTTGATGAGATAACTTTGCTCAAATGTTTCAAACCACAGGATGTTTCAGTAGCAGAGCACTGAGACATTGTTCTGGAAGGACAGTAATCTGCATAAAACTTATTCACCAAAGGGTCTATTTCCCACCACAACACACCCAGGATTCAAAGCTTCAAATACCTTGGATTACTGACAACGAAGGCTAAATACTCCAACAAAGTATTTTTGGGTCCTGCAACATAGTTTGTTAATTGTACAAGAATTTTCCATGTGGTGTGCTTCCCAGGTGGCTCAGTAGCAAAGAATCTGCCTGCAATACAAGAGATGTGGGTTTGATCCCTGGGTCGGGAAGATCTTCAGGAGAAGGAAATGGCAACCCATTTCAGTATTCTTGCCTGGAAAATCCCATGGACTGAGGAGGCTGGTAGGCTACAGTCCACAGGGCTACAAAACAGTTAGACATGACTGAGCGAGTGAGCATGCACACACACATTCCATGAGGTAGGAAGACTTATTTGTTTCTCTTACGGAGCTCAGCTTATCTTCGGACATGTGAGGACTGAGCTAGAATCTCACATTTAGGAGGCAAATAATTACTCATTGTAGCATGGATTTCCATAGGTAATCTCAATTCATCATACCAAGTATTTCAGGTTTAAATCCAAGACACTTTCTGATATCAGAAAATACCTTGATATCATAGAATCCTTCAACCTGGAAACATTTAATCTTCTATCTTTAAACATTCAAGCATTTATTTATTCAGTAAACATTTCTAAGTATCCATTACCTGCCAAACATTGTAGCATGCCTCAAAACACAAATACCTAAGGAGCTTATACACTAGTGGGGACACAGACACATAAACAAATAATTACCATGGAATATGATCTTTGCTGGAAAGAAAATGTGAACCTTCAGATAAATGCAGCTCATGGCTGAACTAGGGATTCAGGGAGATTTCCTAGTAGAGATGAAAAATAAGTCAGTTCATGAAAGAGGAATAAGAAATTTACAAGGCAGGAAAGGGGTTGGGTGGGAAAGTGGGAAGAATTTTGTAGACAAAGGGTAAAGTTATAGAAGTGCATGAAAATAATAAGTTTGGGGAACTACAAGTCACTCTACAAACTTACCATCTCAGGGAGATAATGACTGATTGTGGTTTTTATGTTAAAGCATCAGCTTGAGTGAAACATAACTAACCATAATATAATACCACAAAATTCATCCTGGCTTTTAATATTTTTATAGCCTTTAGTATATTCACAGAGCAACCTATATCACTGTCTAATTTCAGAACATCTTCATCACCCCCCAAAGACGTCTCCTACCTATGAGTTGTCACACTCCATCCTCCCATTCTTTTCCCCTGGAAACTATTAATATACTTTGTTTCTACAAATATGCATATTCTACATAGTTCACATAAGTAGCATATTGCAAGTATATTTCATCTAAGCAATTCAGAAAATAATTTCTGCAGTTAATAATCATGTTTATAATTATATGTATTAGTGTGTGTGTAGTGTATTCATTTCCTCACCAGTATTTTCTGATTTTACTTTATTACTTTATTTTCTGCCACTTAGTTGTGTAATCTTGGGCAAGTTATATAATTTCTCTGATTCCTATTTTCCTAACACGGAGAGTACCTCTTTTCACTGAGTTCTTATAAACATTAAATGAGAAATGCATGTAAAGCTCTGAGTAGAGTGTCTGATATACAAAAGTACTTCAAAGGCTTAGATGTTAGCTTTTTCTATTTACTTTTACCATGAGTTAGGTGATACACTATGAGTATCTGTTGACAAAATGTAATTTTCACAGGTTAATTAAAGAAATTGGAAATGGAATAATGCAATTCCTAAAGTTCCATTTCACTAAATAAAATCAGCTTGCTCATCTTTCCTCCAAGCTGTAACTTGGTCCCATACCCACATGAGAAAACGGAAAAACATTGACAGACTTTCAGTTACCTTAATGCTCCCATCAATTCTAATTTCTGATTTATTTATTATTTGATGACTTCTTTCAAGGTTGGCCCTTTCATCTTTCTATAAAAAAGAAGGCATCCTAAGAAATGTAGTAGGTTAAAGGAAAAAAAAAACCTCCTGAAATATGTGGGCAATACAAATGATGAATAAACTATTTGAAAGCACTTGTCCAAACATCTTGCACTGGAATTTAAAGTCTAATTTACTTAACAAATAGAAGTTTTCTAGTGTTTCATCTTTCCCATTAGCTCTAAGGGAGTTTCATCCCTTATAGTGGTTTTCTGACTTGCACATTTTCTAAGGTAAACTCTAATGGGCATTAGCTGTGCTCTGGTTGACAAGCACTTATTCTTCTTTCTCTTATTAGTAGCACCTTGGTTTCTTTTGGGGAATCACATCTCTTTGAGAGACAGCATTTCTTCCTCAAAAGGAACAGTTCTAAGCCAAGGGTGTGTGTGTGTGGTCCAACTTAGACAACTATAATAGATTATTTTTCTGGATGTAGGCCCTTGAGTGGTATTATATAAGAATGGGATGAGGGGTTGAGTTGAATCATTTCCATAGCAATGCACAGATTTGACTATAAATTTAAGTCATTTCTTAGTTTCAACTGTATGTATGTCTTGAGTTGCCCCATTTCCTGTATTTTCTCGAGCCCAATTCCTCAGTATTTCCTTTCATTATGTGAACTTCCCTAAGACCTTCCAATAAATTACTTCACCTGTTGCTCAAAGGCAAATCGTGTTACTTGCAACCTCCAAACTCCTAGGCATACATAGTCTGTCTCCAGCCCCTGCGCACTCCTGGACCTTCCAAAAGAAGCAGGGCTACTTACAGCCAGTTTTTGTTAACTCATTTAATCTTCAAAAAGACTCATTATAAACTCCCTTGAAATTCTTATTCCATTTTTTCCCACTTTTTTTTTTTTTTTTACAATGTTGTGTTGGTTTCTGGTGTATAACAACGCGAATCAGCCATAATTACACATATATCCCCTCCTTCCTGAGCCTCCTCCCCCTGCTCCCATTCCACCCCTCTAGGACATCACAGAGTGCCAGACTGTGTTATACAGAAACTTCTCAGCAGCTATCCATTTTACACATGATAGCATATATATGTTGATGCTACTTTTTCCATCTGTCCCACTCTACCCCTTCCCCACTGTGTCCACAAGTCCATTCTCGATCTCCTATTCCTTTAAAGTTTCAGAATCTCTCGAGTGCTCCAGACCTTTCCTCCAAAGGATTTGACTGAAACCACGTGTGATGGGAGAAAGTGACATTTGATAATGATGGAGAAAAGCACAAAATCCTCTTTCCATCCATCCTTCAGTTTTTCAATAAATATCTAATGAGGACATACCTGCCCTGTTCTAGATATTATAAATACAAGAATTACTAGGATTGAGTCTTGTTCCTTAGAGAGCCTAGAGTCTAGTAGGAGAGATAAGACACACAGAAATAGTGCTAATGCCAACAGAGGCTGTGATAAGAGTTACAATTGAGGTAGAGATCAAGGGCTACAGGAGCACAACGGAGGGAAGATTAATTCAGGCTGGAAGGATTGGGGAAGATTTCAGGGGAGGAGATGAAACTTCCAGCCGACTAATCCTTCTGCAAGTGTCCAGTGGCCAATTATCTCCAGGAAATGGAGTTTGCAAAATTAAGCCTTGCCCGCAGAGGATCGTTTATTTTCTCTTAGCATGGCATATTACAGTTTCCAAGGTTTATGCCTTCTTGGGAAATGTACTAAATTGCTTAGGACAGGGACTGAGAACATAAGGATGTCAAACCTTGCTGGTCTGTGCCTAATATGTCTGGGGCCTGGTGTCTGCCTCATTTTAGTTGGTGGGACCAAGAGACGACTGACCGCGGTCTGGATTGGGGCCAGTGTGTCTCTAAGCAGTCTTTATGGCTTAAAATGAACTACCACCTCCACATAGCCACTTGGGCTTATTTTCTTCAAATGGGGACAGTGGCTACACCAAGCCTGCAACTTGTTCTCAGCTGCCTTGAAAACAGATATTCCTTTCATGTCCTTTTATTGCTTTCTTCTGTCCACATAATGCAGCCAACGTTCTTCATTTTAACAGAGAATGGATGCTCTGAATAAATCTGGGATGGACAATTGACCTGACAGAGCAGGCTTGAAAAACTTATTACTGATCATGGCCATGCTGCCAGGGGTTTTATGTGAAATGCCCCTTGCATGCTGCTAACCTCAAAGACATTAGGAAGCAGTGTTATTTGGACTACAAAATGTTGTATACCTTGGTGACAATGAATTCATCTACAAAGTCAGAAAGTATATAATTGAAAGAGATAAAGTCACTTCTTTTCTTTAAAGAGCCCATTTTTTCAAAACAACAATTAAATTTGGTAAAATAAGTAGCCCTGTACCCACTTTCACCTACCTACAAACTTCACATTGTGGACAGTGTTCTCACTAAGCTTTCACTGGACAAGAGCAAAGTGGGGGAAAAAAAAAAGGTTGGCCATTGCTTCTCACAGAGTCCAGAGAGAAAGACTTTGTAACATCATTATTTTATTGGACTCTCCTGTGTGAACACATTAGGGAGGGTGCTTCTGGGGCGTGCGCTATCAGAAGCTCCTTGGGAATGACATAACATTCCTGCAGAAGTTGGCAGAAAAGAGAAATAAGGCTTCAGTGGAATTCTAATGCTGCCCTGATTTTTCCCAGCCTCAGGGACCTGAATTTCCAGCTTAGTTCAATGACCCCTAGGATGTCCTGAAGATCTTTTCCTACTTGGGAAGCAGTGAAGACAGAAAAGGCAGAGGTCTTCAGCTCTATGGACCTTCCTTTGTTTCCAGGGCTCAGTGGAAAAGAGTCACTTCTGAATTTCATCTGACAGGGCGCAGGAGATTGCTGGGGCCCAATGAGTACAAATATATTTGTTATTATGAGTTGAATTGAATCCTCTATAAAAGGTATGCTTAATTCTTAACCCCCAGTACCTTAGACTGTGACCTTATTTGGAAAAAGGATCACTGCAGATGTAATTAATTAAAATGAGGCCATGCTGGAGTAGGGTGAGCCCCTGATCTAACATGATTGGTACCCTTAAAAGAGGATGGCCACATGAAGACAGAGACACAGACAGCATGCCACATGATGACTAAGGCAGAGACTGAGTTATGCAGCCATAAGCCAGGGAACACCACGGATGGCCAGCAAACTGCCAGGAGTCAGGAAGAGGCCAGGATGGATTCCCCTGCAAGTTTCAGAGGGAGCATGGCCCTGGAGACACTTTGAAAAAAATTTCCCATGGACAGTCTGATCTTAGACTTCTAGACTCCAGTACTGTGAGATGATACATTTCTGTTGTTTTAAGCCATGTAGATTGTTACAGCAGCCCTGAGAAACTCATACATTTGCTCAGAACTCACCTAGACTGTGTATTATTGATACCTATGACTAAGAAACTTACGGTCCACTCTATACCTGCCTCCTCCTCACCGCCCCCTGAGCATCTCCTAAGTTCCCCATGCACTCTCTCACCTCTGGGAGTGTGCCATCTTCCTGGCACGGCCAGAACCTGTGACCCCCAAGTCTGCTCAAAGTCTACTCATCATTCAAAGTCAGTTCAAAGGGAAAAGTCGCCCATTGTTCCAAAGGGAGTGAGAATAACAGTGTCTTCTAAAGTGCATCATTTGTATCAGAACTCTGCTTGCCATTTAGGTAGCTTTATTTATTATACAGTTACTTATTGTAACTCTTTAAAAGTTGAGACTCTGTTTGGTTCCTTTTACATCTCTGAGATGCTTGCTTCTCAAAATACAGTTCTTAAATTACAAGAATAAATTCAGAGAATCTTAGCACCCATTCCATACCGAAATCAGAATCTGCATTTAACAAGCTCCTGTGAGACTGCATAGATAGTAATATTTGAGAAGCAGACCCTAGAGGACCTTGACATACCAGCATACCATACACTGACTGAATGTATACTTCACATTGGCTACTTGGCTGATTGTTTAGCTGATTGATTAGTCATTTTGACAATTCTATTAGCAGTTCTGTGAGGAAGGTATTACCCTATCACATGGTTGAGAAGATTGGAGGGAAGCTAGATTGGAAAATGCAGGATGTATTCCCATATTTCCACCTCTCTGCCAAGTTCAACACAATGCCTACGTGGCCTACCCAGCAGTTTTTCAGGCAACAGTGGTATCTGTCCAGGAAGCTGGAATTTCCGGGGGACATCTGAGCATCTGTTTTCGACATAGGCTTTCTTTTTCTTCCACTAGCTTAACACTTAGTGGATGAACATGTGTCTCTCCAGATACTCTATCAAAAAAGGGTTCCATGGAAACGCTCATTTTGCGAAATGCTGCAAATTACACAGCCCTCTTGAACATTAGTGGTGGAGAGCACCTATCAAAGGCTTCATCCCATGACCTCAGTAAATATACCTACTCAACTTGGTTTAACTCAGTTTTCCCTAAAGTTTACTTGACTCCAAATTAACATTGTGTAACAGCCATTAATATTCTGTGAAGGGCATTCTGGTTTAAAATCAGCTGTTAATGACAAAGAGATCAAGAGAGAGATTCACTTCATGGATTGCTTTTTAATTGAGAGAGAGAGGTAGAGAGAGAAAGAAAGAGAGAGAGAGAGCTTGCTCTCCTGTGGTTATCCTTCAAAATGCAAGTTTTCTCAAAATGAGATATTAGCATGTGGCAAGAGCTAGGAATCAGCATGAGCTTCTGAACCACTGGGAAGAGTGGCTCATTTCTTTATGCATTATTTAATATCAAAACGTCCTTCCTAGAATCTTCTGTTCCATGCTATAACTCGAGACAAAGACCTTTGATAAAATTAAGTAGGATGTTAGCTCTGAAGCACAATGGGAAGATAAAGTGGCAGATTAGATCATGTTAACTTTTAAAAATGATCACTAAGGTCATGAGCTTGACACATGGGGGGTGTGGTATTGCAAAGTAGCAGGATAAAGCCATGCAAAAGACATTAATTACCCAACAGGGGGTTTCTAGGGAGAGGGAGGTGGAGGCTTATGCATTTGGCTACCAGGGGAAATCTCTTTTCAAGGATTCTTTTCCCCTTTGAGATGAAGGACTTCATTAAGAGCCTTTGTGCTTGGTGTGGACTCTTGATAGTTTCATGGGTAGATTTAGTTGGATTCCTGGTGCTGATGGAGAGCAGCTCCTGTTCCACAGAGCTTCTCAGGGTTCTGGCAAGTGAGGCCCCCATTTTCTGGAGTTTCTAGTCAAGGACAGGCATCCCTTTAGTGCAAATCCAGAGCCATGATTGATCACTACCTGCATGCTTACAATGGAAACAAAGGATGGGGTTTCCTAGGTATTTTCTTTTCAGAAAAGGGGGCATTTGAGGTTGGTTATTTGGAAGCAGCAATGCCTTCTTGAAGCTCTTTCTTCTTTTTAAAAATAATTTTATTTTATTTATTTTTGGTTGTACTGGGTCTTTGTTGCTGTGTGGGCATTTCTGTAGTTGTGGTGAGCAGGGGCTACTCTGTAGTTGCGGTGTGCGGGCTTCTCATTGCAGTGGCTTCTCTTGTTGAGGAGTACGGGCTCTAGGGTGTGTGGGCTTTAGAAGCCGCTGCCAGAGGACCCAGTAGTTGTGGCACACCACAGGCTTAGTTGCTCTGAGGCATGTGGGATCTCCCCGGATCAGAGATCAAACCACGTCTTCTGCATTGGCAGGCGGATTCTTTACCACTGCGCCACCAGGGGAGCCATGAAGCTCCTTCCTGTGAAGACATGGACACAATCACCTGAAATACTTCTCAGACAAAGTATGTGGCATCAGTGATACAAAAAGAGATGAAAGCAGGTAGAGTGGAAGTTCTAATACCAGTTTTCCTCTGAAGTCCATAGATATATTTTTCACAGTGCCCTTTGAGCTCATATCCCCATATTATTTGCTGCTATTCTGCCTGGCTTTATTTCAGCAGTCCCCTTTATCTGGAATGTCTTGGCTCCTATTTCTTTTTTAACAAATCTTTTGGCCACACTGCTCGGCACATGGGATCTTAGTTCTCCAACAAAGGATTGAACCAGCACCCCCTGCATTGGAACTGCCGAGTCTTAACCACTGGACCACCATGGAAGTGCCTTGGCCCCCATTTCTGCTGATTGAAATCTTACCCATTCTTTAAGGCTCTGTTCAAATGTCTTGTTTTCAGAGAAGGGTTTCCTGATTACCTTCAGAGAAACAAATGCTACTTTTCTGTGGCTTCTTTGGACCTTTATTATAGCATTGATCACATTTTGATTTCTATGATTCTGGTGTCCATGTCTCTGTCTCCGAGGTTCACTTTTGAAGATGGGGTTGGATTTTTCATCACACTTACTCCCCACCACACTGAACTCATAGCTGATATTCAGTAAATGCCAGATGAACAGGACCTCAACATTGCAAGAGAGACTACAATTGTGGGCAGGCAAAGTTTATCATTCAGTATGCTGATGTGAATTTAAGATAATATTCCCCTTACTTCTAGGCCTGGTGCTTCTTTCCTTGTTTCCTGATCTGTTTCTAGACCAGTATTTCCCAAACATGAGTCACTGGAATCACTCTCATGAGTCAGATCACATCTGTAGGCAACTTATCCTTTCATTTACTTAATATCCTTCTTTAAATTGATTCCCCTTTTCCTGATACCAACTCATTTAAAAAGCAGACCACTTATCTTGAATTAAAAGTCTAGTATCATAAGAAACTATTATGAACAACTATATAGCAATAAAATAGATAACCTGGAAGAAATAGACAGATTCTGAGAAAAGTTCAATCTTCCCAACTGAACCAGGAAGAAATGGAAATTATGAACAACCCAATTACTTCAATAAGCATTGAAACTGAAGGTGTTATAAAAAATCTCCCAAAAAACAAAAGCCCAGGACCAGATGGCTTCACGGGAGCATTCTGTCAAACATTTAGAGAAGAGCTAATGCCTATCCTTCTAAAACTCTTTAAAATAACTGCAGAGGAAGGAACACTTCCAAACTCATTCTAGGAGACCATCATCACCCTGATACCAAAATCAGACCAAGACAACACACAAAAACAGAAAATGACAGTCCAATATCACTGATGAACATACATGCAAAAATCCTCAACAAAATTTTAGCAAACAGAATTCAGCAACACATCAAAAAGCTCATATACCATGATCAAGTTGGGTTTATGCCAGGAATGCAAGGATTCTTCAATATATGCAAATCAATCAATGTGATATACCATATTAACAAATTGAAAGACAAAACCATATAATAATCTCAATAGATGCAGAAAAAGCCTTTGACAAAATTCAGCACCCATTTATGATTAAACTCTTCAAAAAATGGGCATAGAAGGAACCTACCTCAACATACTAGAGGCCATATATGATAAGCCTACAGCAAACATTATTCTCAATGGTGAAAAACTGAAAGCATTCCCCCTAAGATCAGGAACAAGACAAGGGTGCCTACTTTCACCACTATTATTCAACATAGTTCTGGAAGTCCTAGCTGCAGCAATCAGAGAAGAAAAAGAAATAAAAGGAATCCAGATCAGAAAAAAAGAAGTAAAGCTCTCACTGTTTGCAGATGACATAATATTGTACATAGAAAACCCTAAAGATAGTATCAGAAAATTACTAGAGTTAATCAGTGAATTTAGCAAAGTTGCAGGATACAAAATCAATACACAGAAATCACTTGCATTTCTATATACTAACAACAAAAAAATCAGAAAGAACAATTAAGGAATCAATCCCATTCACCACTGCAACAAAAAGAATTAAATATCTAGGAATAAACCTACCTTAGGAGACAAAAGAATTTGACACAGAAAATTATAAGACACTGATGAAAGAAATCAAAGATGACATAAACAGACGGAGAGATATTACATGTTCCTGGGTAGGAAGAATCAATATTGTGAAAATGACTATACTACCAAATACAATCGACAGATTTGATGTGACCCCTATCAAATTACCAATGGTATTTTTCATAGAACTAGAACAAAAAATTTCACAATTCATACAGAAACACAAAAGACACTGAATAGCCAAAGCAGTCTTGAGAAAGAAGAATGGAGCTGGAGGAGTCAACCTTCCTGCCTTCAGATTATACTACAAAGCTACAGTCATCAAGACAGTATGTACTGGCACAAAAACAGAAATATAGACCAATGGAACAAGATAGAAAACCCAGAAATAAACCCATGCACCTATGGGTACCTTATTTTTGACAAAGGAGGCAAGAAAATCAATGGGGCAAAGACAGCCCTTCAATAAAAGATGCTGGGTAAACTGGACAGCTACATGCAAAAGAATGAAATTAGAACACTTCCTAACACCATACATAAAGATAAACTCAAAATGGATTAAAGACATAAATGTAAGACCAGAAACTATAAAACTCTTAGAGGAAAACATAGGCAGAATACTCAATGACATAAATCAAAGCAAGATCCTCTCTGAGCCACCTCCTAGAGTAATGGAAATAAAAACAAAAGTAAACAAATGGGGCCTGATTAAACTTAAAAGCTTTTGCACAGCAAAGGAAACTATAAGCAAGGTGAAAAGACAACCCTCAGAATGGGAGAAAATAATAGCAAATGAAATAACTGACAAAGGATTAATTTTCAAAATATACAAGCAGCTAATACAACTCAATATTGTATTGAGTTGTACAATATTGTTGAGAAAAACAACCCAGTCAAAAAGTGGGCAAAAGACCTAAATGGACATTTCTCCAAAGAAGACATACAGATGGCTAACAAACACATGAAAAGATGCTCAACATTGCTCATTATTAGAGAAGTGCAAATCAAAACTACAATGAGATATCACCTCACACCAGTCAGAATGGCCATTATCAAAAAGTCTACCAACAAAAAATGCTGGAGAGGGTGTGGAGAAAAGGGAACGCTCTTGCAATGTTGGTGGGAATATAAATTGATACAGCCACTACAGAAGACAGTATGGAGGATCTTTAAAAAACTAGGAATAAAACCACCATATGACCCAGCAATCCCACTCCCAGGTATATACCCTGAGGAAACCAAAATTGAAAGAGACATATGTATCCCATTGCTCATTGTAGCACTATTTACAATAGCTAGAACAATGAAGCAACCTAGATGTCCACCGACAGATGAATGGATAAAGAAGTTGTGGTACATATACACAATGGAATATTACTCAGCCATAAAAAGGAATGCATTTGAGTCAGCTTTAATGAGGTGGATGAACCTAGAATCTATTACACAGAGTGAAGTGAGTCAGAAAGAGAAAGATAAATACTGTATTCTAATGCATATACGCGGAATCTAGAAAAATGGCACTGAAGAATTTATTTACAAGGCAAGAATGGAGAAACAGACATAGAGAATAGACTTATGAACATGGGGAGGGGGAGGAGAAGGTGAGATGTATGGAAAGAGGAACATGGAAACTTACATTACCATATGTAAAATTGATAGCCAACGGGAATTTGCTGTATGGGTCAGGAAACTCAAACAGGGGCTCTGTATCAACCTAGAGGGGTGGGATGGGGAGGGAGATGGGAGGGAGGTTCAAAAGAGAGGGGATACATGTATACCTATGGCTGATTCATGTTGAGGTTTGACAGAAAACAGCAAAATTCTGTAAAGCAATTATCCTTCAATAAAAAATAAATAAAAAAAGAAGTCTGGTATTACTTGCCCTTAATACAAGATAAACATACCTATGAATACAGTGAGAATAAAACCTTATTAAATTTATTATTTGATAAATATTTATTGAGCATCCACTCTCTATCAGGCACTGGACTAGCAGATGGGACATGACAATCAGCAAGATAGACATAGTCCCACCTCTAGGAGCTCACACTCTATTAGGGAAATGGAAAATGAACTGCTGAACAGTAAATATACCATACTAAAAACTATGAAGAAAAGTTATGACCAAACTAGATACCAAATTAAAATGCAAAGACATTACTTTGCCAACAAAGGTCCATCTAGTCAAAGCTATGGTTTTTTCAGTAGTCATGTATGGATGTGACAGTTGGACTATAAAGACAGCTGAGTGCTGAAGAATTGATGCTTTTGAACTGTGGTGTTAGAGATGACTCTTGAGAGTCCCTTGGGCTGCAAGAAGGTCCCGCCAGTTCATCCTAAAGGAGATTAGTCCTGAATATTCATTGGAAGGACTGATGCTAAAGCTGAAACTCTAATACTTTGGCCACCTGATGAGAAGAATTGACTCATCGGAAAAGACCCTGATGCTGGGAAAGATTGAAGGCAGGAGGAGAAGGGGATGACAAAGGATGAGATGGTTGGATGGTATCACTGACTCAATGGACATGAGTTTGAGAAAATTCTGGGAGTTGATGATGTACAGGGAGGCCTGGTGTGCTACAGTCCACAGGGTCACAAGGAGTCAGACACGACTGAGCAACTGAACTGAACTGAACTGAAAAGCTATGAAACAAATGAAGCAGGGCAAAGAGATGGAGAGGAATCAGGGTACTATGTAGATAAAGAGGTCAGGGAGGGCCTCTCTGAGGAGGTAATATATACGCAGAGACTGAAAAGAGCAAATTGGGTAACCATGTGGCGACAGAGGCTTAGAGAGCCCAGCAGAGAGCAGGTACTATGGTCCAGAGAAGGGAATCACTCTTAATGGGAGAGGACACGGGGGATTCTTTGAGTTACTTGTGATCTGGGACTTTGATTTTGATGAAATATATGCCACATGGTCCATAAAATTTCCCAAGATTCTGAAAGACCCTGAGCCACTGCTGCATCTGTGAAATCAGCCTCAGGAAACACTGTTCTCATACTGTTTTCAGCCCTTCCCTCCCCAATCTGCACCATGAAATCATTCTTTTCAGTATACACTTGACTGTCACCCTTGCCACATTGCACTGCACGAATTCATTCCCTGATGTCTTCTTTTCTACATTATGAGTGCTCAAGGGCACAGAATATATCCAGCACACAGCAATGATTAGAATCTCTGACTTTGGGGTTGAGTACTCCCAACTAGAGACCTCTTTCTCCTGACCCTGTTCAGATAAATGAAAATGCGTCCTATAACTTCTATGTTTTGGGGGCAGTTTTAACCTAGAATAGATGGGTGCCCCTGAAGTTTCAAAATGCGACGTGAATGTGCATGTTTCCAAGGAGAATTCACACTTTCATCACATTCTCAAATTGGGGAGGGGGTGGAGGGAAAACGGTTCCAAAAGAAGTAAAGAATTTCTCCCATAATTAAATAAATTACATTTATGAAGTAATTCTGAGCTCTTCATAGCACTTTTTATAATAAAGAAAAGGGGGATGGTATATCTTGACCTCTACATAAAGAGAGTCCATTTTTACATCCCTTTAATTCTTTTCCAGTAAAAATTCAATTAGTGTATGATTTTTTTCTGCTTCTTAAAATATCTTTTCCTTTATGATGATCCATGAAGATTGAAACCAGGTGCCAAGCACCCTACTAAGTACTTGAAAGTACATTAACTCATTTAACCTTTAGGGTGATTCTCCAAGTAAATCTTATTATCCTCCATAATATAGCAAAGGAAACTGAGACTTAGTGGTAAGATCAGTCCCAAAGCTGCCAATCTGTGCTGATAACCCCATGCTATATAGACCTCATCTTTGCTAGAGTCCTCAGCTTATGGAAACAAGCTTGTTTAATTCACTGTTTGGTTTACAAAACATCTGCAGCTAGAGACGTCAGAATTTTCCTTAAGCATTCAGTCAACACATAGATAGAAAGATGACTCTAAAGCTCACAGTTTATGTTCCCTTTGACTCAGGATGTTAATATCCTCCAAGAAGTAGGTCCTGCTTTTATACACAGACTTTGCCAGGCAGGTTAAATGACATCCCATGTATAACACTATACAAAGCCTTCATGAATATATATTACATTTTTGGGCAAAGAGAAAAAGAGTACTCTAACATATCAAGGATTCTAATGAAAACATGACCTACATATAAAACAAGAGAAATGTTGCTTTCTAACACCAGGAAAGCCAAATGTGTGCCAAACTGATATTTAAAGAAAAAGAAAAAATTGACAGACGATAAATAGAGCTAAGTGAGAGGCAGACTCTTCATGGCTTTTGGAACTCTGCTCTGAGCAGTTAAACTACAAAAGTGAGTTACAGAGGGGAGGAAGGACCATGTTCTTTGGCATCAGGTAGAGCTGGATTTGAATCTAGCTCAGCTATAAAATGAAAGTGAAACTTCACTACCTTAAAGGATAGTCAAGAGCAAACAAAGTCAGCACTGTATAGGTGGTCACTAAGCATTAACATTCTTTCTTCCTTCTTCAGAATTTCTCTTCTAACTTGTCAAAGAGCCAGAGTCACTGCCTCCAGTGGGCATTTCTTTAAACATGAATGTGCCTCTGATACAACTGACTTCCCAGGGATACAGGACCTTGCTGATGAATGATGCAAGGAGCCCTGGATCATTCTTCAGAATCTCCCTAAGAATCCAACTGACATTTCCAAGTATTGTCCATCCAGAAAGACCAATCCAGTGTTAGCTGTCCAAGCTAAGGAAAGACAGGAAAGAAATACTCTGACTGTGTGTGCATGCTCAGTCACTCAGTCGTGTCCGACTCTTTGTGACCCTATTGGACTGTAGAAAACCAGACTCCCCTGTCCATGGGATTTTTCAGGCAAGACTACTGGAATGGGTTGCCATTGCCTGCTCCAGGGAATTTTCCCAACCCAGGGATCCAACCCGTGTCTCCTGCACTGGCAGGTGGATTCTTTACCACTAATGCCACCTAGGGAGCCCAGGAAAGAGATGCTTTGAAATGGGATATCTTTTTCTAAGCCATCCAAGATGGGCAGCATGAGTTAGTACCATCTTCTTGGTGTCTTTCTAAATATCCAGTGCTAAACTAAACTGTCATATCCTTTGAGCAGCAAATTCAACTTTAGAAATTTCTGTTGAATAAATAATTATTAAAAAAATAACAAAACTATGCTGGCAATGTGTAAAGGATGTTGATAGCAGCACTCTTTACTTTGGTCCAATTAATTATTGGACTAGTTGTTGATTGGAAACCAACTAATTGTTCACCTGTGGGAACTGGTTAAGCAAGCTATATGGTCCACGTGTGTAAGAGGGGGTCCTACAGTCATGACGATGTGAAGAAAATACAATTTAAATGTTCACAGTGCATTAAACATAAGCATACGTTAGAAAACATTATGCTCAGGTTGAATTTATTTCGTGTGTGGTGCACTGGGAAGACCCAGAGGAATCGGGTGGAGAGGGAGGTGGGAGGGGGGATCGGGATTGGGAATACATGTAAATCCATGGCTGATTCATATCAATGTATAACAAACCCACTGGAAAAAAAAATAATAATAAAAAAAAAAAGAGATTAATATGGATATATTTTCAAACAAAATTTGGAATATGAGAACACATGTCATATGTCTTTTCATCTGTGTGCAACAATTATCCAAATTCCGAATTATCCAAATTATGCAATTCTCTGAATTATCCAAATTCTCTGCAACAATTTTTTTGTGTTGGTTTGGTAATAAAAACAGAAGTCATTTAAAAAATCTCTAATACCATTATCTTCCACGATACACATTATAGTGTCTCAACCTTCCCTGTTTTCTTTCCCAGGCCAAAAGCACATGGATATATCTGAATTATCCAAATCCTCTGCAGCAATTTTTTGTTGGCTTGCTAATAAAAACTGAAGTCATTTAAAAAATCTTTAAGACTGATCATTCACAGTTCACATTCTAGTGTCTCAACTTTCCCTGTTTCTTTTCCCAGGCCAGAAGCACTTGGATATACCTCAATTTCTGCTAACAGGAAACCTGGGAAAAAGAGCTCAGCTATATTTCCATTCTTCCATTTAAAGAAAGATTGCATTCATTATTCATATCCGGATGATTAAGAGAGAGAAAAGAATGGGAGAGAAGAAGCTGATTATGGTGATGTGAGGCTTCAAGAGAATAATTAGAACCATCCCACTTAGCACTGGGACAGCACCTCACATCTTCAAAGCTGTCTCAGATATTATCTAATTAAGCAAAGTATAGAGGACAATGACAACAGTGGAGGATTTAATCTAAGAAGCACGAGGGGGCCTTTGGATACTGAGGAGAAGAAATTAACAGAGGGGGCAGTAACAAGAGGGGCCAAATGAGAAGTTCAATGCAGAGTATGAGATATCAGAAGCTCATAGAGGTTTTGAGGGCTGAAAGCAAAAATCATAAATTGAAAAAATAGAGAAGGGAGGAGGAAAAGAATGATGAAACTAGCAGAGAGCTGCAGGAAAATTCAATACCACTACATTGTTTCTAGAACCTTACATCATTAATCTATTTAATTATGCTTCCCATATATTTGAATGCAGAATGATCCCTGCGACCCTGGGACTCACATAATTCCAAATGCATTAGATATTGGGCCTGCTAATCAGAATCCCTGCTGACATTTATCTCTGTACCAGGGAAAACATTATAAACACAATCACAGATGCACGTTCTTGGAGGAAGCTTTAGACCACTGTCAGTTCCTGCCCTGTGACCCAATTTAAATGCACTGAGAAAACAAGCACATCAGAGGCTATAAAAAGAGCACGTCTCAGGCATCCTAAGAGCAGAAAGTTATTCATCAGAAGCTCAAGGAAATGCTAAAATAGAAGAATGCTTCTTTGGGATGCTGCAATTCTTGGTTGGTCTGATTCTTACTAACACTGGTTTACATCTTCATTCAATTACTGGTCCCTAGTGGCCTTATCCTATAGTAAATATCAGTTATTACAATTTAGTAAGATTTATGATCTGTTCCCTTGAAGATATATCCCGGGAGGTGGGGGGAGGCGGCAGGTAGAATTTGCAGTGGGCCTTGATGAGGGGAGGAAAAGTCAGAAGAGGCAGTGCCAGGAGCCAAGGCCATGTATGTGCTGAAAAGCCAAGTCAAAGACAGGCGTTATGTCCAGTCCGCAGGTACCATAGGCAGAGATTTCTTAGAGTCGTTCCGTTTTCCATGACTTACTCTGTCACCTTCAGCAGGATTAAGGACAGGCAGTGAATCATACAGCCCCCAGACAGGCATATCAACATCTGCCCTTTCTTTCTTTTCCCCTGAAACATTTAAGACTGCAGTTTAAAATACAGCTGACAATTACCAAGCAGGAGCTTCCTTGCCCAGCAGTAATTCCCACATCGGTTCAGTGCAGTAAACACACCTGTGTACTGTGATTACACCTGCATGCCTTATTGACTTTTTCTCTTTTTTTGGTTTTGGCTTTAGTGCTTTACTGATCAAAAAGAATCAGATTCCTAGCTCTTTGCCTGGGATATTGCTCATTACATTTCAATATCTGATTTGAAATAGTGGGGGTAGTGAGAGTGGAGGCATGGCCAGCTTGTGTCACCAGAGTGGACAACAAGCACATTATGAGCATTTTTAGCCATGTTTGTAAATTAAATATAAAGGGCTTAACTTTAGCACAAGTGGGGCATTCAAAGGTCTCAACTAGTCCTCATCACGGGGTCTGCTTTCTCCGTCTTTTTCTCCTCCCTCCGTCTCTCCTCCCCTTCCTTCTATCTATTTACTCATTCCCCTTATGCAAAGCTACTAAAAATCTATGCTGCTATAGATCACCTGAGAGGATTCTGCCTAAGCCTTTACTTTTCTTTGCTACTCATTCCACACTGGGTCTGTCTCTCTTCAATACATTCATTGGAAGCTGACTCTGAAGTGTAAACTAATTTCATAATTTAAACAAAATGGCATTGGAAGATTAAAAATCACAAAGCACATTCACAAGAAATAGACATCGAAATAATTCCTGTGTGCTTTATGGCTTTTGGGATCTGACCTGTTATTCCTCTGTCTTCCCAGGCGATTGACAGCTACCCACAAGCCAAACAAAGGAGGGCAGGAGAACCAGTTGCCTTCACAACCTATGCCTTAGTTTCCTAAGGCTTCCATAACAAATTACCACTAACTGGGTGGGTTAAAACCACAGATATTCACTCTGTCACAATTTGGAGGGTCAGAAAGCAGAAGTCAGGTGTCAGCAGGACTGGTTCCTTCTAGAGGCTCTGTGACAGGAGTGCTGCCTCTCCCCCAGCTTCTGGTGGCTGCTGGCAGTTCTTAGCATCCCTTGGCTTGTAGAGGCATCATTCCAATTTCTGCCTCTGTCTTCACATGTCCTTCTCCATGGTCTCTGTGTGTTCTCCTTTTCTGTACTTAATAAGGATACTCATCACAGGATTTAGGGTCCACCCTAAATCTAGAATGATCTCATCTCAAGATGCTTAATTACATCTGCAAAGACTACTTCCAAATAAGTTCACATTCACAAATACTGAGGATTCAGGCTTGCACATATTTTGTGTGTGTCGGGGCGACACTATTCTACCCTCTACGCCCATCCTTGTTCTATTCTTCATCACACTCTCACATTACCAATGTTGAGGGAAAAAAACCCAAGTAAGTCCTATAACATGTACAGAGATACACTGAAGGACAGTACATTCAGTCTTCTTTGGAAGCAAAGATTAGAAACATCTTAAATGTCCATCAACAGGAAACTAGGCTAAATCAGTTTGGCTCATCTACCCAATGGAATAACAGGCAGCTACTAAAGACAACAAAGTAGGATTTAAATAAATTGAAATGGAAATACCTCCAAAATATGTTGTAAAGAGAATTAAGAAAATTATAGAACAAAATACATCTCACAAATCCATTCTGAAAAACAAGCTATAAACAACAAACCCACACAAGCTTCCTTTCGGGGAATTTCTCTGTTCCCATGCCAGTTATGCAGCTCTGAGTCGATCCCTTTTCCCTGCCATAAAGAGTAATCAGATCTAGACAATCACAGTATCCTGTTCTGCTGACCATTGTGACAGGGATGGAGGTTGCCTGAAAACCAAGCTAGGCTAGTCAGAAGCCTTCCATGGATTTTTAACAATTTTGACTTTAAGGAGAAACAAAATCTTGATTTTGGGCCCTATATTAGGTTTCTATGGCTACCAGAACCAATCACCAAATACTTGGCGGCTTAAAAGAACACAGATTTATTATCTTATCATTATGTAGATCAGAAATATGACAAAAGTCTCATCGTATCAACATGGCTGTGTTCCCTTCTGGAGATTCTGGGGTGAATGAAGGGAATCCATTTCCTTGCTTTTTCCAGCTTCCAGAGGCATCCACTTGTTTGGTTCACGGTCCCATTTTTCCATTTTCAAATCCAGCAATAGATGTTTGGGTGAGGTTTATCACATTTTTTTCTCTGTCTGACCTCACTTTCATGGTCACATCTCCTCTGACTCTAACTCTTCTTAACCCCTCTTTCATTTTTAAGGACTCTTGTGATTACTTTGGGTCCACCTTAATAATGCAGGATAATATTCCTATTTTAAGTTCAGCTGATGAGTGAGTGAGTGAAGTCACTCAGTCGTGTCTGACTCTTTGCGACCCCGTGGACTGTGGTCTACCAGGCTCCTCTGTCCATGGGATTCTCCAGGCAAGAATACTGGAGTGGGTTGCCATTTCCTTCTCCAGGGTATCTTCCCAACCCAGGGATCAAACCCAGGTCTCCCTCATTGCAGGCAGACTCTTTACCCTCCGAGAGACCAGGGAAGCCAATAGGTCAGCTGATGAACAACTTTAATACCATTTGCAATTTTAATCCTCCTTTGCTATGTCAGACAACACATTGACAGGTTCTGAGGATAAGGATTTACACATTTTTGAAGGGAGATAGGACATTATTTTGTCTTGAATCTGGAGCAAATCCAGGTCTGCCGATAGCTATCCTTCCCAACACATGCGGAAAGGCGACTGAGGGGACAGACACATAGAAAGAGGACAAGCTGAGCAAGAGATGAGAGAAACAAAGACTGCCCTGCTGGAGACCCTGGATCCAGCCATTCCTGAGGCTAGCACAACTCAGGTAAGTATGATTATATAGGCCAAGAGATTCCTCCTATTTTTCTTTTCTTTTTTTGAATTGGGCTGGTCTCCTATGCAATCTAAAGATCTCAGATATTTGCATATGTCTAGCACAGTCTTGAAAGAACAGCACAGGATAGAACCGGATTGACTGGTGTGTGATAGCTCTCATTTTTTCCCTTAGTATATCTGTATTATTTGAATATTATACAGTGGGCAGCTATTACTTTTGTAATTTAAAAAATGAAGTAAAAACAAGAGACTGTAACATAAAAAGTAAGTTTATACAGGGCTAGAAGGTCTAGTTAAAGAGCACAAACCTTCTAAGTTTCTCTTTCATTTGGTGCTTTTAAACAGTACCTGAGTCCATATGAGAGCTCATAATTACAAGTTACTTCTTAGGCCCTGATAACATGCTTTATCCTTTAAGAAGAGCTATTTAGATGGGAACCACAGATGTAAAAGGGCTATCTATGTTCAGAGTGCAAACAAAGAGCCTGCTGGCTCGTTTTTGGAGTTCTGACATGTCCCTGCCCAGGTCCGCATGGCAGGCCTTGAAAGCACAAGTCTGCACAAGAAAGCACAAGTTCTCCTTCTTGCCTCCTCAGACTATAAATATGTGCAATATAGTACATCAAGTGAAAAGAAAAGAAGCAGAAGCAAATGCCTGCATTCCCCTTAGCAAAACAAAGCGATAAAAGCAGGCTTGATGCCAGTTGCATTAAACAACAGGAAGAAAATCGTTTGTTAAAATATCACAATTAAGAGCTCTGAAGAGTTTTCCTGCTGGACCCAGCACAGTAGGGGTTAGTATGCTGGATCCAAATCCCCTGATCTTCTTGTTACACAGCCTGATGGATTGAGAACCCAACAGGCAGGAGGCATTTCAGTATCCTTTAGAACAAACCCTCTGAAAATCCCAGCCAAAGAGCAGAGGCACCGGCATTAAAATCTGGACCTTTCTGACACCAGGACCCAAGGTTCTCAAAACCCAGTCGGCATAAGAATTACTCAGGAACCTTATGAACCACCCAGATTCTCAGGGTCCATCTTCCAAAGCTCTGGAATCTAGAGATTTGGGGTTAGGTTCAAAATTCTATATTCCAACAAGCTCCTCACATAATCAGATGCAGGACAAACATATGCACAATACAATCTTTTTCTTTCTGTTGCAACTCCTGCCTTTTTACTTCTTTAGGTATCTCAGACTTGGAAAAGCAGAGGTTGAAGGATTCCTAACACATATTTCTTGCAGCCACTCTTTTCTCATATCCCAGAACAGAAACAACTGCAATTGGGAGGTATTTCAATGAGTAACTCTTACAGACCAAAAGTTAAAAAAAAAAAACAAAACAGTGAACCTCACAAGGAGAGTAAACAAAATTCACAATCCTCTAGAGATAAGAAATAAATTTTTTGAATATGTTAAATTCACCAGGCTATAAGTATTCAAATTTCAGGGCAAGAAAGAATCAAACTATTGATCAAACCTTTCCGGACTCATGTCAAGAAATTGCAGTGGGCTACATAATTTCAAAAAGTGAAAGTCTCTCAGTCATGTCTGACTCTGCGAACCCATGGACTGTATAGTCCATGGAATTCTCCAGGCCAGAATGCTGGAGTGGGTAGACTTTCCCTTCTCCAGGGGATCTTCCCTACCTAGGGACTGAACACAGGTCTCCTGCATTGCTGCCAGATTCTTTACCAGCTGAACCACAGGGGAAGCCCAAGAATACTGGAGTGGGTAGCCTATCCCTTCTCCAGTGGATCTTTCCAACCCAGGAATCAAACCAGGGTCTCCTGCATTGCAGGCAGATTCTTTACCAACTGAGCTATAAGGGAAGCCCATAATTTCAAACCCCTCTTTTATTCTGAGATATCCTAGTCCTTACAGGGTAGCTCCTGCATATTTCTGCTTTGTTTAGTTGGAGGGCTGGCCGTTTGGGACATTATCAACTTCTTTAAACCAGACATTGAAAATAGCAGTCTGGTGTTGCCCTTTATGACTAAGCTGGATTTGACCTTATTAAGTCCTAAATTAGTCAAAGTAGTACACTTTTTTTTTTTTAACTTTTCCATTAATCCCTCCATTCAAAACTGTCTGTTGAAACTAAACAACGGAAAATACCAGAATGAAGCCATAGGTGAGCAGGGTTTGGTTTAGATCCTGACTCTTTTAGCTTTTCCTACCCTTACCATACCGGAGGCCCTTTAACCAGCTCCATGCCCTCAACACTTCCACTCCATAGCACTTACTATTTTCTAATTACTGTATAATTTACTAATATACCATAGCTACTGTTTAAGTCAATCATTTCCTCAAGAATGGAAGCTCCAAAAAGTTGAAAATTTTTGTCAGTTTTGTGCATAGAACAATGCCTGGAACAGATACGTGCTCGTAAAGTGAGAGAAGGAAGAGAAGTCTATAGTAGGAAAGAGCAAAACCCTCATAGAAAGAAGCAGAAATATAATAAAAGATGCAAACAGACTGGGTCCTGATGGTGGTAAATGTGCTGTCCAATATGGTAGCCGTTAGCCACATGAGGCAATTGAGAACTGGCAAAGTGGCTAGTCTCAACTGAGACTGGATCTTGAAGACTTAAAACAGGAAAGAATATAAAAGATCTCAATAGTTTTCCAAACTGATTACATGTTGAAATAATATTTTTGACATAGTGGGTTAATTTGCTAAAATTAATCTCACCAATCTTTTCTTACTTTGCTACTGGAAAATTTAAAATGACATGTGTAACTCATATTCGTGTCTCCCACTGTATTTCTACAGGTCAGTGCTGTGTTGGGGTTTCTGAATCTCACCATTTCTTTTTCTTTGTTTTTCTGCTCTACTTATTTCTTTTAAACTAATTTCAGACTGACAGAAAATTTGCAAAAAAAAAAACAGCATAGAGTGTTCACGTATATCTTTTCCTCACTTTCTCCTAATGTTAATATCTCATATTTTTAACTCACCTGCAGAGATTATTCAAATTTCAACCATTTTTCTCTTAATATCCTTCTTCTGTTCTGGAGCAGAGGATCCCACACTGCATTTCGTTATTATGCCTCTTTAGTCTTCTTCAACTGATGACAGCTCCTCGTTCTTCCCTGTCTTATGACTGTGGCACTTCTGATAATTACTAGTCAATTATTTCACAGGATGTCTCATTTTGAGTTTGCCTCCTTTTTTCTCATGATTAGATTGAAGCTATGCATTTGCATCAAAAAGGGCCACAGAAGCAATTTTGTGATCTCACCACGGGGTCCATGCTATCATATTTCTGGTGATGTTAACCTTGGTTAAGGTGGTGTCTACTGGGTTTCTCCACTGTAAAGTTTATTATTTTGCCCTTTGTAATTTATAAATCTCTTAGGAGAGATATTTAAAATTATGCAGATATTCAGTTTCTCCTCGAACCGCCCTGCCCTGTTTTTAGCATCTGTCAGTGAGGATCTCATCATTTCTTAGACCTGAGGTTCTTCTTAGACCTGAATGGCAGCAGCTATTTCTCCATTTCTTTTGCACTGTGATGTCTTCATGCCCTGTCCACTCCATCACTGATGGGACTTGCCTGGCACTGCTGGTATTTGAGTTTACAGCCTCCTTGAAACAGGCTCATTATCTATGAAGCTGAGGTTCTCTTAGCCCAGTGTTCATGAACTGTCATATATAACAGAGTATAGCTTACTTAGACTTACAATCATTGATGTGAATAATTTAAATAATAAGTGGGTTCTACAACAGCAACTCCTGATACAAATTCCAGTGTGCTCTTATTCTTGGGAGACATTTATTTGACTGCTCAGAAGAGCTCAAGTTCATCTATATTGGTCACAATTCTGTTTCTGTACTTTCTCTCTTCAGAGGGTAGGGGAAAGGAGGACAAAGGTGGTAAAGTCTAGTGCTTTTTCATGGATGAGGTGCTGGGGTAAAAGACTGGGACCTCCATTAATTAGTAAATTTTGTCTGACCATACACTCGTGAACTATCTATTTACAATCAAGGAAAATGCAGCATGATTAAGATACACCTCTAATTTATAAACTTGGCCACCCAAGATAAAATCACAGGAGACATCCTTGATGTCTTGATAGTCTTCCCCCTCCATTTGCATTTGATTGACATTTTATTCATATTAGACACTTCATCTTTCGATCTTCTTCAATCACTTTCAGCATCATCACTAAGTCAGGCCAGCAGAGTTAGTGTTCAATATAACACATTGACTAATAGATGGATAACATATATTTGGAAGTGTTAACCCACAAAAAAGGACTGGAAAAGGTCAGTTTTCATTCCAATCCCAAAGAAAGGCAATGCCTTTCTAGAATGTTGTTAAGAAGATCTCCAAAAAAAAAAAAAAAAAAGAAGATCTCCATAAAGCAACACAGTTTCTCTCTGCTCTTCACTGACAAGGGCTATTCATTTTAGAACCCTTCTCAGCAAGGGTGGGATGTTGCAAGGGTGGGATGTTCTGAGAGAACAGCACTGAAACAAGTACACTATCAAGGGTGAAACAGATCACCAGCCCAGGTTGGATGCATGAGACAAGTGCTCAGGGCTGGTGCACTGGGAAGACCCAGAGGGATGGGATGGAGAGGGAGGCGGGAGAGGGGATCGGGATGGGGAACACATGTAAATCCATGGCTGATTCATGTCAATGTATGGCAAAAACCACTACAATACTGTAAAGTAATTAGCCTCCAACTAATAAAAATAAATGGAAAAAAGAAAAAAGAACCCTTCCTATAGCTTGAATACCCAGACCTACAGTTGGTAGATTCATATGAGATTTTAAATATCATCAACATATTACTTTATAAAACGTTTTCATTTTAAAAGTGAACTAAATTAACTCATTAAAAGGTCTCCCTGTCATATGTGTACTGTATACTTGATAGAACTTTGGGATCTGCATGTTATACAAGATTATTTTCAGTAAAAACCCACTGTATTCGCAAATTAATATGGTATATTGTGTAGGACATGGTAATTGTTTATAATCTACAGTATTGCTGGGCATAATGGAACTTGTTTAGTTGCTAAGTCGTGTTCGACTCTTTTGTGACCCTACGGACTGTAGCCTGCCAGGCTCCTCTGTTCATGGGATTTCCCAGGCAAGAATACTGGAATGGGTTGCTATTTCCTTCTCCAAGGGATCTTCCCAACCCAAGGACCGAATCTGCATCTCCCGCTTGACCAGAAAGTTCTTTACCACTGAGCCACCTGGGAAGCCCATAATGGAACTACTGAAAGCAATATTTTCCTATTATAAATTAATCAAAATACTATCGATATCTGAACAACCCACCACTGTCTTCAGACTCATCATCTAATTTCAGCCACTGACACCCCTTCGAGATTATTTATATAATTATAACATTAGTCACTTTTGTGTCTGTTATTTTGTTAGTTTTAAGGTAAATTGTCACTTTTTTAGATCTTTCATTCAGTGGAAATGACTGCTTTGAATTTTATGTCACAAAATGTGTGTGTGCTAAGTCACTTCATTTGTGTCTGATTCTTTGCAACCCTATTGTAGCCTGCCAGGTTCCTCTGGCCATGGGATTCTCCAGGCAAGAATAATGAGTAGGTAGCCATGCTCTCCTCCAGGGGATGTCACAAAATAATATATTTTAAATACTCTAGAATAAGATCTAAGCAAGTAACAGAACTAGATGATCAACTCTACCCACTTAAAATCATGGCCTGCTACAAAACAATGTTTAGAAAGTGACTTCGACAGATAAAAACTATTAGTACAAAAATATTAATAGTACAAAAATAATTTACATTGAAATTCTGAAAAAACATTGCTACTATAAGATGAGCCATGATATTTTGTCAACATTTGAACTATGAAGTGGCTTAGATTAGTGCTGTCCAATAGAAATATAAAGCAAACAACAATGGGAGCCACAGGTTTAATTTAAAATTTCCTAATAGCCTCCTTATAAAAGTAAAGAGACAAGTAAAGTTTCTCGGCCTTTTGGCTAAGATCAAGTGTAGTATCTGTTCTTATCAGTTTAAGATAATCTATTTAAACCAATATACCCCAAATATTACTATGTCAATGTCTAATCAATATAAAATATTATGAAATTTCATACTAAGCCTTTGACATCTAGTATGCATTTCATACTTTACAGCATATTTTCATTCAGACTAGCCACATTTCAAGGGTTTGTGGCCACAAGCAGTTAGTGTATAATAGCACAGGTCTAAGATTTTATTAGTAAAAAGTTTCAGGTATTCAAATCAATGAGATGATGCTCATCTTTCCTGTTTATCACATAGTATCTTTTGAACATCTATTATTTTCTAAGGCTATGTTAAACTCCTATAGTATTTTTTGAACAAAGGAATAGAGATGACAACATCGACAATCAATTCTGATTTAACACTGAATTTTCTACAACTAAGAATCCTGTCATCATATTCTGTTTTATCCAAAATAAGAGGTACTGTAATAAACACTGAGATAACAGAAGCTGATGAGGACAGCAAGGGCTCACATTTATTAAGCAACTTATATGTGCCACACATTGTTTAAATGTGAGAACTCTTGATTTATTTCTATAACCCTACAAGGTAGGTACTATGATACTTGGAACCACAAACTCCTAATATAGGTGGCACCAATGTGAATAGCAATTCTCATCTTTCATGCAGTAAAGATAATAGTGACTGATTATTTATTTAGAGCTTGCTATGGCTCAGGCACTATATTAAGCAATTAACTGTCATTACGTCATTAAAATTCACAAAACCTTTATAAAATAGGTATTATTTCCATTTTACAAGTTAGAAAATAGACTCAGAGCTTCAAAGACTGTAGTCAAGACGCAGTACTAACTCTTTGTTTATGCCATGCTATATACTATAATGTATAGTCTGTTTACAATGAACTCATTTGATAAAAAAGGTGCCTTCTCTGGGGGTTCCCTTATACACTTGGGAAGACAAGGCCTGCTTGCTGGAAATAATTGGAAATTATTTTGAGCACAGTCCAAATTGTGTGGTCCTGATAATAAGTGAAAACAGATATAAAGGGTTGGAAAATTCTGGAGCACAGCTTAGAGAAGAAAAGATACTTTTTGGTTTTTAAATGCCACCACTGCCCAAGTGGCACTTACATTAAGAACCCACAGGTATAATCATTATAGTACACAACTACATTCTCAATAAGCACTGCAATTCGTTAGGTACTTGTCCTTCACAAAGCATTTCAACATACTCTGGCTTATATGAGCCATATAATCACTTTGTAAGATGGGCAGGGAAGGAATACATTCATTTTACTGCTGAAGGAAAAAGAGACCGATTCACCCAGAACTGCATAGTAGCTTCGGATGATGTGACAGTATGTATTTCAGTTTCAAAAGTGAATTTAATTACATGAAAACATTAAGTAAATAATAGTCCCAGGTGGGACGTATATTTGGGAAAACCCATGATCAAAATATAAGAAACTTCCACTTTATATAATGCCATAAATTTCCTAATATAAATCATTATTTACAGGTTATATTACTTGATGCAGATTCCAACAGACAATTTGTACTGAATGTTTTGCTTGCTTATAAGAAACATGTAATATTAAATGTCAGATGAATGACATTTTAACACTCTTAGCATTCCATTTGGACTTTATATAACAATTCTTTATACTACTATCTTCTTTACTGGGCTGTGAACTCATTGAGGAGAATGACTTTATCTGACTTATCTTTGTGGTCCTCAGTGTGTTGAGTTATTCATTTCAATTAGGTTAGTTTATTGGAAAGAAACAGCAATCCACCTGAATTACATCAAGAAAACAGCATATTTTGGGGAAGGTACATACAGACTGGTTCCAAATCAGCAAAGGAGTACATCAAAGCTCTATATTGTCACCCTGCTTATTTAACTTATATACAGAGTACATCATGAGAAATGCTGGAATGGATGACGCAGAAGCTGGAATCAACATTGCCGGGAGAAATATCAATAACCTAAGATATGCAGATGACAACACCCTTATGGCAGAAAGAAAAGAAGAACTAAAGAGCCTCTTGATGAAAGTGAAAGAGGAGAGTGAAAAAGTTGGCTTAAAGCTCAACATTCAGAAAACTACGATCATGGCATCTGGTCCCATCACTTCATGGCAAGTAGATGGGGAAACAGTGGAAACAGTGGCAGATTTTATTTTTTTGGGCTCCAAAATCACTGCAGATGATGACGGTAGCCATGAAATTAAAAGATGATTACTCCTTGGAAGGACAGTTATGACCAACTTAGCATATTAAAAAGCAGAGACATCACTTTGCCAACAAAGGTCCATTTAGTCAAGGTGATGGTTTTTCCAGTAATCATATATGGATGTGAGAGTTGGACTATAAAGAAAGCTGAGTGCCAAAGAATTGATGCTTTTGAACTGTGGCATTGGAGAAGACTCTTGAGAGTCCCGTGGTCTGCAAGGAGATCCAACCAGTCCATCCTAAAGGAGATCAGTCCTGGGTGTTCATTGGAAGGACTGATGCTGAAGCTGAAACTCCAATACTTTGACCACCTGATGTGAAGAGCTGACTCATTGGAAAAGACCATGATGCTGGGAAAGATTGAAGGCAGGAGGAGAAGGGGACGACAGAGGATGAGATGGTTGGATGGCATTACCAACTCAAGGGACATGAGTTTGAGTAAACTCTGGGAGTTGGCGATGGACAGGGAGGCCTCGTGTGCTGCGGTCCATAGGGTTGCAAGGAGCCAGATACGACTGAGCAAGTGAACTGAACTGAACTGAGCATATGGCCAGAACTAGAAAGTCAGAAAGACAGGGGCAGGTCTAGGGAGCAACAGCTCAACTCACATCTCCCCCTGGGGTGAGGCATCCTGATGATGCCTCAAGATGTATTTAACTCTTTTGATAGGATACTTTCCTCCCTCCAACTGGCTTCCTTTTCTGATTCACTTTCTGCTTCCTTAGCGCTTTGGCTCAGAGAGAGCTCTCCACGGCCTCTCTGGCTTTGACTCGTCTGTCACTCCCTTCCTCTCTCCAGTTTCTCAGTGCAAATACCGTAAATAGGGAATCTGACTGGTCTACCATAGCTTTCTATAACAAGCCATTACTTTGTTTTAAAACAACAACTAGTGCATCTAATAGGTATCTCAACTTTACATGTCCAAAATGGAACAACTGATCCAGGTCCCACCATCTCCCAGTACCATCCTCCCATTTTTGGACCCTAAGCCTTGATTCCTTCTTTGCCTTGCCTTCTCCTCACATATTATTTCACAAAGCTAGTTCTATGTACCATCTCTTAAAATATATCCCAAATCTTTCCACTTTTGTCCCTCTTAATAGGAGAGGGAGAACCTCTTAATAGGGTTTTAGTGAAAACCCTATTGAAGCCACTATCATCTCTTGCGTATGTTAAATGAAAAATGTATTTTGCACACAGCAGCTAAAATTATGCTTAAAATAAATAAATCACATCATGTCACTCCTTTATTCTTAAGTAAAGGATTCCCACTACATCCAGAATAAAATTCAAGTGTCTTACATGGCCCATGAGGCCCTATTTCTTACCGACCCCTGCATGACTCACTGTACCTCCCCTCCTCTTTATCCACTGTTTTCTGCCTGCACTATTCTTCTACCTGTTGCTTTACTGCACCAGGTTCCCTCTTGCCTTTGTACCTGCTATTCCATCTTCACCTAGACCTTCCCAGGGTATACCCTTGTTGTCACTCACATCTCAGCTTAAATATCTTCTCACAAGAGAGACCTTGCCGACTCCATTCCCAGTTATTATCCACTGTATCACTCTGTTTAATTTTTGTCACTGTGCTTGTCCTACATGATCTTGGTCTTTTGCTTGCTTGCATGTTTCTTTTCTCTAGTCCTTGCCCTCACTACAATGTTAAGCTCCAGGAGAAGAAAGACCCAATGTAACTTGCTCTCCAGTACCAAGAATAGTTCTTGGCACAGTGTAGGCATTCAAAAACGTGCTACATATCTAGAGAAAACCATAATTTGAAAGATACAGGCTACCCAATGTTCACTGCAGCAACCTAATGGAAGCAACCTAAATGTCCATTGACAGAGGAATGGATAAAGAAGATGTTGCATATGCATTTACAATGGAATATTACTCAGCCATATAAAATAATGAAACAACACCATTTGCAGCACCTGGATGGACCTAGAGATTATATTTTAAGTGAAGTAAGTCAGATAGAGAAACTTGACAAATATCATATGATACCACTTACATGTAGAATCTAAAAAAAAAAATGATACAAGTGAACTTATTTATAAAACAGAAACAGACTTTGAAGACAAACTTATGGGCTAAATTAGGAGTTTGGGATTAACATATATACACTACTATATGTAAAAGAGATAATCAACAAAGACCTATTGTAATAGGGAACTCTATTCAATATTCTATATAGCCTATAGGGAAGAGAATCTGAAAAAGAATGGATCTATGCATAACTGAATTACTTTGCTATAGACCTGAAACTAACACAATACTGCAAATCAACCATACTCCAATATAAAATAAAAGTTAAAGTTTTAAGATGTGCTAAATGAATGAATGAGTCTCTCTTTGTTGCAGCAACTATTTATAGATTGTTGATCAATTAATCACTAACCCATTTAGTGTTAATCAACTAATCCATTTAGCTGGGATGCGTGGGGCCCCTAGGACCCAAACATGGCTGAGTCTGGGTTGGATCTGCAGCAGAAGACAAGCATTCTATACTCATCATGTTCACTCATGTCTGGCTTACACTGATTGATCAGATGAGTAAATGGACAAGTTCAAAAGTTCACCAAGTCTCTGAGGACTCCTGGTGATGTACAGTGAGATTCTGAAAGATGAGCTGAGTATGCTTTACTGTTTTCCCCATATTGTCTGTATCTCTTCCAAAAAGCATTGTAGAAAGTGATAGAGACACACTGTATATGTGGCTAGTAGCATTTGGTTGAAAATTGAAGTGATTTTTTAAAACTATAGAAATACAGTCATCTGGGTACTAGTGATGAGCCTGAGCTAGAAAGTAATTCACATTACATTTCCATTTAGTCTTGTGCAACATAAGGCATTCACAGTCATTTTCTTCTATGGCACTGTTTGTTACAATATGGGGTATTTAAGCTTTACTTTTTAAAATCTGCATAAAGGAAATGCTAAAAGTTAAACTTCTTTTTTTTTTTTTTTTCAGAGGATACTCACTATGCAGAGAGACCAAATTCCATTTCTAAAGACCATGGTAATCAGAGTAATAATTTCAGGTTTCAAAATGGTAAAGTTAAAGTCAGTCTAAAACGATGACTTAAGTAACAAAAAATCGTATTTAATGGGGTACAACTGACAGCATTCACTCTCTCTTAACAGTCACTTATGAAGACTGGTAAAAAGATCAGAGAAACCAGTCCTTTCTCATTTTGACAAGCAATAAACTAAACACACAGATAAATAAGACTAAATTCTTAAAAATTAACCCTGAAGACAAAATCTTCTATGGTATTTTTGTATCTATGAGGGCCCACAGTTGGCAAACGAGTTCTCTTTGCAATCACTTTTGGGCAGACTGCTTTCAATGCCAACATTTAATGAGGGTTGGTTAAGATGAGCACCATGCCATAAATTAATTTGATACGTGAATTATTAAAAAACTCAATCACACTGTGTAAATATTAACTTATCAATTTGGGCAATTTGTTCGGGACCCCATTGTTACTAGTAAAGATTAATAGTGCCTTAATTCTAATTATCTGCACTGTGACTCTGTGTGATGGTGATATTGGGGAAGGATTTCAGGGACATTAGTGCAGATTCCTGTAAAATCAGGGACTTGTCATGGGTACTGACAAGACATGCAATCTGTGTCTTGATTTCATCCATGTCTCAAGTACCCTTTTAAAAGCCTAAGCTCCACAGAAAAAGAATCTCTTCTCTTTTCATTTTTAAATTTCCATCATTGTCCAGAACCATGCCTGGGCCATACTGAGTATTGCATGGATTAGCAAACATCATCAATGTGCCCAATGTGCATTGGGCAAAAGGGGTCAGGGGGTGGAATCAGGCACACACGCTAGGGTGATATCAGATATAAAGAAAGGTGAGTATACGGCTCTTCAAAAATTTTTGCCAAGAATATAAATGTCTAATAATTATATAACAATGTGTTTATCTTCGCAAATAATTAAGTACATACTTTTATAGGATTCCATTGTTGGTGAGAATGCAAAGAACCATATCCTTCTGGTGAAAATCTAAACTGCTTTCTGGAGAGGAGTTTGGCAAAATTTCTGAAAATCTAAGACCTATCTACCTTTATATCCCAGGAACTTAATAAAGTTATAAAACTCTGTTAATTGCACATTGTATCAGTGAAAAACTAGAGCAATCTAAATATCCAACAGTAAGTGCCTGGCTTAATACATTATGGTATGGCTATGAGGCCAAATAATGTGGTAGATCCATAAAAGCTGATGTGGGAGGAGATTACAATTGTTTTTTTTTTTTTAAATAAAAATTTGCAAATAATATTTACACCAAAATCAGTTTGCATGAAAATGAGTACATGCAAAGAGAAAGTCTCAAATGATACACATGAAAGGAAACTCTTAAAAGTGATTATCTCTGAGAAGTTACATTAACAAGAATTTTGATATTCTACTTCATTAATTTCTGTACTATGGGATTTTTAGAATAGGAAAAATAATGTGTTCCTTTTTCTAATTAAAAAAAGCTATTTAAAAATGTGGTTATAAATAACAGAATGTGTCAGATGACGAATTGTCAAATGGTGGGAGAATGGGTGGAAAATGAACCCCCCGTTTTATTTATGTAGAGGTTGTTGAGCATAATTCTCAGCTGATTTCTAAAGAAACCCAGAGCAAGTCCATCTTGGAGAATATCTCAACTCTGCCCTTAAGAAGAATGGTTCTCTGCACTTTCTCCTTATTTCTGGTTTCTCAGTACTAGGTTTAAGGAGCATTGTAACTAACACTACTTCACTGTGATCAAAGATGTTCAACTTCCTCAATCATATCTGGGAAATCTCCACTCCCGAAATCCTGCTTCCAAGCCTTTGCCAGGGAAATAAGAATCTGCTGTAGCATTAAACTCTTCAGTGTAACTGCATTCTTAGAAAACCTTGTCATTTATGTGATTCCTTAACAGTCTCCCAGTGACAGCTGCTACTTTGGCATCCAGTTTTTCAAATTAAAAAGTAAAACATTCTACAAATGGTATGAGCAACAGCTCATTTCTTTCAAATTCCACCCAGCTACAAAAGGAAAAAGGGTGATCATGATAGCCCCAGCATGGGATTGTTCTGCTTTCAGAGTTTATTCCTGGGCTTGGGAAATCAACTAGGAAATAAATGCTGGTAATTCTGAGTCCCAAGGAACATGGTATCCCTAACAATTATTCCTGGCATCCTTCTTGCCTGCCCAACTTGTGGGCTGGTGGGGAGCAGGCTCAAAATTTAGGAGTGAGGAAAGAATCTTGGCTAATGTGGTGGTCTGTCACCTCAAGGACATCACTGGTGCTCCCCACAGTGTGAAAGGTGAAGAGTCTGACCTTTGAGGGAAGCCAAACCCCTCATGTCTGGTTCTGCTACTTCCCAGCTGTGTGGCTTTAGGCAAGTTATTCAACCTCAATGAGGTCAGACTCTTCACCTTTTATATATATGGATATATATATATATATATATATATATGTGCAGGTGCATGTATATACACATACACACATATATAAAATACACTACTACTTTGTAACTGCTACTTGGCCTAGGGAGGAAAAGCAACTAGGACTTCAGCCCTTTTTTGGGAGGACATGCTCAAAAGTACATTATGGGGGATAGGTAGTGAAATTGCTGGTTTGCCCATTACTACTAAATTTAACTTACTGCTTGTTTTTTTGTCACATTGTTTCTCATTCTAAGAGCAATATGTGTCACAACAGAAAATTTGGGAATAACAGAAAACAGAAACATCCATTTGTTTAGTCATGGTACTCTCCTTTTTTCTATTTTATTCTGTTAAGTAAAATAAATAAGGCAAGTGTTGCTTAAACCTAAGTGTAAATCCAAAACATTTTTTTTCTTAACTATCACAAAATGTGAGGCAATTGCAAATTGAAGTTCCACCTATTTATTTCTCCTTGGATCAGCAGTTCTCCAATTTCTGTGTGTCTAAGACTCATTTGGGGAGTACCGGCAGTCATGCTGATTAAGTAGGCCTGGGGTAGGATCTTCGAATTTCCATTTTAAGATTTCTACATGACATGAATGCAGACTGAAAGGGTGAGGGGGGATCTCTGAACCTGACTTTTTTTTTTTTTTTTTTGGAGTATAGTTGCTTTACAAGGTTTTGATAGTATCTGTTCTATGGCAAATTGATTCAGTTATATGTATACACATACTCACTCTTTTAAACATTTCCTCCTCACTTAGATCCCCACAGAGCACTGAGCAGAGTTCCCTGTGCTATAACTTAGGTTCTCTTTAGTTATCTATTTTATATATAGTAATGTTGTTGCTGTTTTTGCTTAGTTGCTAAGTGGTGTCCAAATCTTTGTGACCCCATGAACTGTAGCCCACAAGGTCCTCTGTCCATGGGATTTTCCAGGCAAAGAATACTGGAGTGAGTCTTCCCACCCTAGGGACTAACTCTGCTTCTCCTGCATTGGCAGGTGGATTCTTTACTGCTGAGCCATCAGGGAAGCTATGCAGTAGTACACATATTAATATTTCAATATTGAAATAGTGCCATTTGCAGACACACGGATGGACCTAGAGACTGTCATATAGACTGAAGTAAGTCAGAAAAACGACTATCATATAACATTGCTTATGTGTGGAATCTAGAAAAGTGAGCCTGACTTTGAGAGACAGTCTGCAGCCCTGACTCACGTCCAGGGCTCTGAAGTCCCACGGCTGGGACCTGGAAGAGGAATCAGGAATCCAAATGCTAGCCTCACAGATGTCACCACGTGCAGCCCCAGGCTCCCAGGCACTTACTTTTCAGCTCTGTTTGCCCAGCATCTGGCAAGCAAGGCAGTTGAGCATCTGCCTTCTTTTTGTTTGACTCCGTGGTCCCCAGAGAATTCAGTTCCTCTCATGGCTCATAAGATGCCATTCTTTTAGGGATGGATGGGTGGGGCTAGGGACCGACACCAGGTAAGGTATATGGTGAGACTTCTGGCCACCTGCTTGATAGCTCTGGGGGATGCAAAAAATGCTCTTACATTCCTCTGGGTCCAAATAGAAGGAAGCAGAGATGGAGGTTAATGGGACCCTGGAGCAGACACCTAACATTCCTGATAAACATGCAGAAAGGTATGAATAGGCAATTCAACCCCAATCCCCCAACTCCTGCCTCCAATCCTAGGAAAGGAAGCAGCTGAAAGGAAGAACTGGAACTTGTTTTTTGTAACTTCGAAAAAAAGCAATGTGTGTGTTCTTCTAGGGAGCAGGGCTTGTCCCAGGTAATGAGGCTCTGCCCACCACACTCCCCCATGCCTGCTCTGTAAAATGACACACAGGGAGACCAAGAACTACATAAAAGGCTCACCCAGCATACACTGATTTAATCTCTGCCACTTGTCACCTCCCTATGGGAGCTCAACAGAAACAACAGCCTTCATTACATAACCTACAATTATTTTCAATACATGCCCAAATCTAGGTTTTAAAAAGCCCTGTTCGGATTTTATGGGAATAGGACAAATATCAGAACAAGCCCTGTGAGGCTGAAAGAAAAAGACACATAGAGTAATTTTGTTGAATTTTTACATTTTCGTCTGCTCTCTCTGAAGCATCAGTGGCTGGGGCACTACCCAGGTTCTTGGCCGAGGTTAAGTATAACCATTCCTCTGGAATGGAAGTTAGGAAAGTATATTTCTGCTCTCATAGAGTCAGAGGTCTAACTAAGTCTCTTAAGAAAGCTTCAATCCAATTTGCACATTTGTAGATGAGGAAACTGACGTTCAGAGGGGAACTCTGTGCTGGCCATTGCCTGTTTGTTCTGTTCCATGACCTGCTCCTCCCCTGCTCTGCTCTGATTCTCAGGGGCCTGATTTCCTTTCCAACTGGCTTCCAGTTAGTTTGGGCCAATGGGAAGCTCTGGTGGGAGGCTAGAGGACAGGAACAAGGGAGAAGCCAGAATATCTGGCCACCTGCTTGATAGCTCTGGGGGATGCAAAGAATGCTCTTATATTCCTCCGGTTCCAAATAGAAGGAAGCAGAAATGGAGGTTAATGGGACCCTGGAGCAGAAACCTAACATTCATTAACACCTAACATCCACGCCCCCCACCCCCCAACCCCACCCTTTCTCCTGCTGCTTTGGGTAGCATGTCCAGAGTGGCTGCATCTCCACCTTGGTTCATTCATGCTCCTCTGATCACCTCCTCCATCTGTGGTCCCAGCTTTTGCTTGCTTGGGTAACCCATCTTGTGCTCTAATAAGACCAACTTCTCCCATTATAGCCTCTTGCCCAGGGGTGAGTAAACTTTTCAAAGGGACAGATAGTAAATCCTACAGGCTTTATGGGCCAACAGGGAAAGTCAAACTTTGTAGGTACTGTACACATACAATGTTTAAAATGTAATCATTAAAAAATATAAAAACCATTCTTAGCTTTTGAACTAAGTAAAAGCAGGCTATAGGCTGGCTGGACTTGGCTCAAGGGCCTAACTCTGCCACCCACGCTCTAGTCTTAGGGGTTGTGGTGAATTCCTGCAGTCTCTAATCTGTGAATTGCCTCCTGATATGATCGTAAAAGCCCTGCCTCTCTAGTTTCCTATAACTTAAAAAAACTGAATCACTTGGCACGAGGTCTCTTTTCCTGACTGTATGTGGGCAATGACTTGTTTCAAACTGTACTCCATGAGTGGAATTGTTATCTACTTCATATATTTCTTATTGCTTTCAGAAACGCATTGTGTTAAGTTTCCATTCAAGTTGACTCTGCTGGCTGCCTACCTATGTTTTGACTATCCTGGATGACATGCAGTGTTGTAAAACAAGTGACCCCTCCCAAGGGGATGCTCAAGCTAATGTTGGGAACAAGAAACTAAAAATGTTAAAGTTGATCCTCCTACTGACCAAATGCTGTCCAACATCACTGACAAAAGTGATGAAAAAAGCTGCGAAAAGCTGACAAACCAGGCTGGCTTGTAGATGCAAATTTCCACAATAGCTAAGGCATGGATGACCATGCAAATCTGATGTGTTATATACCACACAGGGCCTTGCCCACTGCTTCCACATGTGTTTAAACCCCCACTGTCCCTTCCCTGATTGCCTACAGCTGCCTTCTAACCAGCCTCCCTGACTCCCACCCCTGCCACACACTCCCTTAAGACTATTTTCAAAGCTGCAGGCCAGGTCTTTTAAAAATATAAATTGCATGGCTCCACTGCTCAAAACCGCCAATGGCTCCCCATCTTACACACTATAAAATCCCGATTTGTCATGTTCTCTCTCCACTCTGTGTGACCCAGCCGCTGCCCACTTCTTCAAGCCTATCTCCTGCCTCCCTTCTCCTCCTCCTTCCAACCTAGCAGTGCTGATCCTCGCTGCTTCCCAGACTCTCCCCAAGCTCAGATGTCAGGCCCCTGCACTGGCTCTCCCTGCCCCTGGAATACACCCTCGGGGATCTCCAAGAAGTGTGCAGCTGTCTCTTCCTCTCTTAATTCTTGCAGGTTTGCACTCCTCTGTCACTTCATCGGAGTTTCCCTAACCAGCTAATCTAACATAGCTCAGCTTCTCCTTCTGTCCACTTCATCGTCTTATGACTTCAGCATGGCCCACGCTGTTCCCTTGGCTTAGAACATTTTTCCTCTCCATTCTGTGAGTCTTTTAAAATTAAAAAAAAAAAATTACAATGTTGGGTTTAATTTCTGCAGGACAGCAAACTGACTCAGTTATACATATATATTCTTTTCCATTATGGTTTATCACAGGATATTGAATATAGTCCCTTGTGCTATACAGTAGAACTTTGCTGTTTATCCATTCTATATATAATAGTTTGCATCTGCTAAATCCAAATCCTTCCCTTGCCACCCCTCTTCCTCTCCTTTTTTGACTGATTTAAATGCCATTTCCTCAGGGAGGTCCTTCTGGATCATTCTATATAGGTAGGTGTCCTTTAGCCCTCTCCATTTCACATTTTTTGTACAATGTCCACTTTTTCTTATACACCACCACTACTGTAAGTGTGTGTGTGTGTGTGAGTGTGAGTGTGAATGTGTGTCCTCTGTCTACCTCTTTACTGTTTTTCTCCCATTCCCAAATGATTGTCAGTTTCATGAGGGAAGGGGTTATGTCCACTTTACCAACCAAAACATATCAAGTGCCTATACACTTCAGGGCCTTGTACACTGTAAGTGCTCAATAACTATTTATGGAGGGAATGAATAAATGATCCAATGTGGAATCAGTCACAGACCTAGGAGAGATGAGATAGCCTCACTGTATAAGAGACCACTGGTTGCCCACCCACATCTCTCTGGTACTCACTATTTCTGTATATGATGATGGCTTTCTAAAGTAAGCATCATGACCCCTGCCTGAAGGCTTTCACAGGCTCCAAGTGCATGCTTGGTCTGCATGCAGTGCCAGGGAGTTAATGCCTATAGGAGCAGCTTTGGATGGCCAACAGGAGTTATTAAATAACTACCCCCAGTTTTACCACATGCCAGAAGTGAATTATGTTATTCATGGTTTCTTACAAGTCTCTGCTGTGCCAGATGACCACCGGGGCACCTTGCTCATTAATCCAGTATTCACTGACCTCCTTCCCTTTCTTGTCTCACTACCCCATGACTTACTGGTATTTCCAGGGATCATCCGCCAAGAAAACTACAAATCCTTGTCTCAGCATGCACTTTTGGGAGAACCCAAACTAACACATCCTTCTATGGAATCCCTCACCACTATCCTTCTGGAGAAGTGTTGCAACAAAAACGTTCCCATCTAGCAGTTGCTCAGGTTGCCAGGGGAATTGTGGGATGGGATTGTGTGTGTGTGTGAATGAATTCTCTGATGTTTTAATTTAACCGGGTTCATGGCAGCAGCCACATTTTCTGTGAACTCTGCAGACAGGCATTCCCTATAAATGATAGCTCCTTTCTTTAATGTAGATATCTCCAAATAGGACTGTCCTTGTCCCTGGTCTATAACTGTACTCTGGGCCAGTTCCTTGCACCAAATTCTACTGATAAAATTAACAAGGACAAGACACAACTCAGTGAATACCTGATGTTCACCAGACTCTGTTATACAACTTGTATGACCTACTTAAGTGGTCGCAACCATACTACAAGGAAAGTACTCTTATTTCTTTCTTAGAGTTTTGAACCCTGGGTCCAGGGAGGCTATCACTTGCCGCATCTGCAGGGTGGCAGAGTCTGGATGTGAAGCCAGGGATGTGGCCAGAGATTCACTGTTAATTCTTTGGCTACACCATCTTTCAACCTCCCCAACTATCTGTCCCAGAGACCCCCCAGGTCTCATCACATCCACAATTTACTATAAGGCACAAAATTAACATGAGATACTATAGTTATAAAGTTTCTAAAATGTGTGTGTGTAAGTTGCTCAGTCATGACTCTTTGCGACCTCATGGGCTGAAAGAAGACCCCTCCAGGCTCTTCTGTCCATGGAATTCTCCAGAACACTGGAGTGGGTTGCCATTTCCTTCTTCAGGGCTCTTCCCCACCCAGGGATTGAACCCATGTCTCCTATATCTCCTGCATTTCAGGCAGATTCTTTACCAGCTGAACCATTGGGGAAGCTCAAGTTTCTGAAATTTTAGTCAAAAAAGAGTGAAACCATCTGGCAATGAGAAACAATAAACACATGTTTAAAAGTAATTGCAAATGCAGCATTTCCTAAACACAAGATATAAAAAAATTTACAGTTCTTAACATTTTTATTTTTCCCAATTTGGCCCTCATGGTAAAAAAAAAAAAAAAAAGTTTATCACCATTGCTCTAGGGTGAAGATCTTAGGGGAAAAATGCTTTTCCCCATGACAAAGCCAGCATTACCAGATAATGGCCTAAACTCCAGAGCTTTCTTGGCATCAACCTCCATCTGACCCTATGTTCCACAAAAGAGTGTGAGAATCAGAGCAAGTGGCCAGAGTCATAAAGAGTGCTTCTGTTCTCCGGACAGCGCTGGGCAGCCGTTGGCCAGCAAACAGTCCAGGTGAGCCTTTCCTTCAACACAGAAGACCCACCATCAGATTCTGCTTCAAGGATCACAAAGACTAGATTCACAGTCTCATTCTCCCTTCTACTCATGCCAAATAACCCTGGGAAAATCATGCTTGTGCCAGTGAGCCTTTTCCATTGTTCTGTATGTTGGGAGGCTTTCGTGCTCCCATTAGTTAAATGAGAGAGAAAAAAAAAAATAGAGAATGGATAAGAATACCTTCCAGGGCAAACCAAATAAGCATCAAAGAGTTAAAGAAAGTTAATAAATGTGAAATAGTTCAATATGTACTCACTCTTTTAATGTCTGCATATTTGGAGAGAGAAAGATGGGGAAGCTTCCATTCTGGGTAAAATATAACCAACATATTGTCTTGAGGGTAATTTTGCAAATTAACTAGAATAATTATCTTCCTCAGCTCTCTATTTTTAATTACCTTTTCTTGATAATGAAAGTAAAAACAATACACTAAAAGAGAACTTTATGAGTGCCAGGCCTTGCTTAAACTGTTTCCTGCATATGATTCATTTAATGCAACACCACTATGAAACAGGTAACACTGTCTCTGTTTTATAGATAAGGAAAGAGAGAGTAAGTAATACTCTTAAAAAAGACAGTAAGTAAATTCTTCAAAAAAAAAAAAAAAAGACAGTAAGTAAATTCTTCAAAAAAAAAAAAAAAAAAAGACAGTAAGTAAATTCCAAAGTTCCATCTCTATAGTTCAAGCTACATTATGTTGCTTCAGTAGATTCACAGTATAGAAAATCATAAAGCTTGTTGCAGAAAATCTGGAATATGTGGCCAAGTATACAAAGAATATTTGATGTACTCATAATCTCACCACCTAGAAATAAATGAACATTTTGATACAGTGATCATGACAGAATCTCTATAAATATGACATAGCTTTTGTTGTTATCCCAAATGAAAAGCTATGTAATTAATCACAAATGTGGAGAATATACTTGCAGTAGACTGATTATAGAGTACGACTTAGGCAGAATTTGGGGGGGACCTCAATGGATCACCTCCCAACTTTTAGCAATCATTTAATTTTCATAAACTAAGGTTGAAGTACATGTACTATGGCTGTCATTTGGAAAAGACCTATCATGCATAAGATGCCATGAATGAAGAAAACCAAAGGCGACTTCAACTTTGAAACCTGAACTGAAAACCACTAAAGGAGATGTTATGGACTAAAGGTTTTGACTTCTAACCAATTTGAAGCAGTGTTCAACATGATTCACAGTGGGAGGAAATAGGGATCTCTGTATCATCTATCTTTACCTCTCTATCTATCCATCCACCGACCCATTCACCCATCCACATAATTCACATAACAGTACTGTCTTAGGTGGATTGGTACTGGGAAGCAGACCCTGAGATCAAGATTTGAGTGCAACTGGTTTTTGGAAGATTCATCTTTGGAAACACCAATAGAGCAGTGGAGAACTGAGAGAGGAAAGGGAAAACAGGTAAGAAAAGGTGTGTTAATGAACACAGGGTGGAGCTCTCCTGCTGGGTACTTCTGAGAGCTTAGTGTGGTAGCCCATGAGAGGTGAGGAATTTGGGATATTTATTCTCCAACTCACAGTTGTCATTGGATGAGAGCAGCTCTAGGAGTCATTTACTCCCCAGCATTTCTGGCCTGCCCTGCATACTAACCAAGCAGGTTCCTGTGACTAGTGAAAGCCCTTTAACAGCCACATGGGTTTACAATAAAAAGTGTAGGTGTAGATGTGAATTGTGAGTGACTGATAGGTATGGGCAATGTCAGTATGTGCTATAGTCCTATAGTCAGCCAGTATAAACAACAAAATTGGAGTCATTATATATATACATACACATATACATATATATGTATATACATATATATAGTCTATATATATACATACACATATACATATATATGTATATACATATATATAGACTATATATATACATACACATATACATATATATGTATATACATATATATAGTCTATATATAAGCTATAGTCCTGTAGTCAGCCAGTATAAACTAAAACAAAATTGGAATCATTATATATATATATATATACACACACACACACATACATACACATATATACATGTATATATATTCATATATATAGTCTATATATATGCTATAGTCCTATGGTCAGTATGGTCAGTCCTATGGTCAGTCCTATGGTGGGTATAAACTAAAACAAAATTGGAATCATTATATACACACATATATACATATATACATATATGTGTGTATGTGTATATATAAACGTATATATATATACAGAGAGAGAGAGAGAGTTTTGTATTCTGCTTTTCTCCTACTAAAATGCTGGGAGCATTTCAGGTCCTTACATGTTATTTGAAAAAAATGACTTTTAGTGGGTGCCTATCACATTTTATTTAACTGATTCCTTATTTTTGGACACATAAGTTATGTTTAATTTTGAAGTACTTAGAATAATTCAACAATAAATATTTTCATACACATATTTTTCTCTATATCTCTGGTGCCTTAGGATAAATTAATCAAGGACAATTTTGTTAATTATCTAAAGCAAGGATTACCAATTCCATATCTATAAGAATGCTTGAAATTGATAGAAAACTTAATTTTTTTTTATTCTGATGGGTGTCTCCAGACATAAAAGTGATATAACAACTTAATTCATTTTTATGATGAATCTGCTCTTAGTCTCTATATTCAGTTGTTCTCAAATGATGGGAGATTTTTATACATTTATTATGGAAACCTTTATTGCTGTCTAGCCAAGGTGGCAAGTTTATCACCATGCCATCGAATGAGCTGATTACTTTCCAGAAGCAGAGGTGAACACCTCCTCTACAAAAAGGTCATTAATAACCTTGCTGTCTTTCTTCACAAACATCACCTCATACAGAAGTGAAGTCACTCAGTCATGTCCGACTCTGTGACCCCATGGACTGTAGTCTACAAGGCTCCCCTGTCCATGGACTTTCCCAGGCAAGAGTACTGGAATGGGTTGCCACTTCCTTCTCCAGGGATCTTCCCGACCCAGGGATGGAACCCAGGTCTCCCGCATTGCAGGCAGACGCTTTACTGTCTGAGCCACCAGGGCTTAAGGAAAAATGGTTTGATCCTTAGCATTTTGCATTTTACTTGTTTGAGGGAAAAATACCCCATTCTCCAACAGTCTGGCATGCTTTCTTTCCTATTGAAATATCTCATCATAGTATCTCGTGAAGTATCTCATGATACCATTTGTTCCATCCACTGGCCTTTTAGTTTTCACTTCTTGACTTCTGTGAAGTGCTGAGTGGTATCACTCATGCATGACATATCCCTATTTTCCACGCAGCCTACACTTGTCTAGTGGTCCTATCTCTTTTTCTTTTGGCTCTTCTTGTTCTCCCTCAGTTATTCCTCTCCTTCTTCATTTCTTCTACATGTGGACATCATCCATTGCTTAGCCCTGTGTGCCTACTCTTCTATTTCTCTTGATGACCTCTCTTTGTTCAGGACCTGTTTTTCACTCCACGATTATGACTCTTGGAGCTCCATTTGCAGGCTCCCCTCACTCCTTATATGGGATTTAAACATGAAACTTCTTGATAGAAAATACCTCAAACCTGGCATGATCAAACCCAAAGTAATCGTCTTCACTTTAAAATGGTTTTCCCTATTATTTTCTCTTTGTCTTTCCTTAACCTCTTTCCCCTATTTAGTCATGATCAGTGGCAATTCTCCTCTCTTCTGCTAGATCCCCTTTGTTGAGCAGTATGCACGCATTGCCTCAGTCATTCGACACAAAAGCCAAGGAGTTCCTCCAAAACCTTCAGACATGTCAGACATTCCTACCCCAACTACCACTGGCATAGGAAACTCTTATTACTAAATTACCAGGCATTCTATGCTTAGTATTTCTCTGCTTTGGACTCTCTTATTAGTTTATTAGAGGAGTATCTACCTGAGCAGAGGTGTTTGTAACTTGTATTACTGTATAGTTCTTAAAAACCGTTTAATACATTGGTATAAATGCCACGTCTGTGTGATTCACTGCCTGTGAACCGAGACATTTTTGTTTTGGACTAGGAGAAGTTCACTAGATCGATATATTAAGGATGTGTTCCATGATATATTAATCTTCTGAGATGTTCAGTGAGAAAGGCTTTCTGTGGTCAAATACATTTGAAGAAACATTGTGTTCTTGGTGATTCAAAATGTGTGTTAAAAGGGCAAAGTGCTAAGAAGTATTTCTTAAACTTATTTTATCAAATCATTTAATGATTCTCCAGCTCTTTCTCCCCCCTCCCCCCTATTCCCCATCCCTTTCCTCTGACTTTCTTTCTCTCTTCCTTTCTTTTCAGAAACTTTAAATATCTAGGGCTCTGTGGGAAAGATTTTGGAAAACACTGTACTTACTTGTTTAAGAAAGGTTTTTTAGGAGCAAATTTTTACCTTTCTCTCTATTTCCAGAGCCAGCACTGTATCTGGCACAAAATGACTGAACAAATGTCTGCTAACTTGAAGTGCACACAGGCGAGTATATTAATAAGAAGCCAAAATATTATGTTGAAAGCTGTTCTCAAAAATCACACCAGTTTTTTGGTACCAAGCATTTGTTAGTTTTACAGAAACGAATCATTTAAATTTTTATTTCAATTAATTCACTTTGGATCATAACCACAAGATGTCTGACTCGGGACAAATCTTGGTAGGTATATAGCCATTATTTTATAGACAGGTCTTATCTTTCATCATGAATTTATATAGAGATTGAAAGAATTATCTCAAGCAACTTAAGTATAGGAATAGAGATGTGAGCTCTGGGAATACCCTGGGTAGGCTCAAACACTGACTTTGCCACTTACTGACCAAGGGAAGGTGGGAAAATGTACCTGCACCTCAGTTTCCTCATTTGAAATGGTGATGATACCTGTACTCCCCTTACAAGGTCATTGTGATAACTTAATGAGATTAAACAGGTGAAAAGCTAAGCACAGTGTCTGGCACATGGAAACACTATTAGCTATTAATACCATTAAACATATTATCAGCCAGGATTGCATAGTTGATATGAAATGAAAGGTGACCACACAATTTTAGAGAGAATTTGAGATAACTCATGAAAATATGGATGGGGAGGAAGGAATTGTGTGATTGAAGTCTCCGTATTGATAAGACTCCAACATTGGGCCATTTGTAGCAGTTTGGGTTAGGGAGAAGAGTTCATTCTGGTTTGAAGCTACAACTTCCAGAGAATAACTTTTCCCAGGGTAGGGTGCTGGATGGGCATTTTACTTATTTGGGCATTTTGGAGGCTCAGGGAGAATCCTTTCTTTTTACCCAGAAATTCCTGGGAGATTGCACCTTTTTTAAAAGAAACCAAGAAGGAAGAAAGTTCCCTGCCTCTCTGTAAGAGGGCACCATTCCCTACCTGAATGGGTAGGCAAACGCCACGTCAATGCTGAGGTCACTTTCCGTCTTGTTGGCACAGTCCACACTCAGCCGTAGGCCTCCAGAATAGCCACCGCATGTTGCAAATGCAAAGATTGCAAAAAGCTGGGGAGAACAAAGAAATAATAGAGAAGGCAGCTATTAGAATGGTGTTGATCTCATGAAATACGTCAACAGGATGTTAGTGTCTACATTGAGAGAGGTTAGGATGACAATTATGGCCATCCAAGTATGGCATCATATATGGTTTAGGCTGGAATGAAGGCCAGGATGATGATGGAGAGTGGGATGGCTGGGTGCGAAAAATTTCCTGGAAAGCTGGAGTCATTTTGCTTGTGGAAAAATTAAATACAGGACAAAATATCTGCATTTAAGATCAAATATCTGTGTAAAGATGATTAGACAGTATCACCGACTCAACAGACATGAACTTGAGCAAACTTTGGAAGATAGTGAAGGACAGAAAAGCCTGGTCTGCTGCAGTCCATGGGGTCGCAAAGAGTCAGACACAACTTAGTGACTGAACAACAGCATCTGTGTAAAGAACTGTCACACTACAGAAGGTAGAGATGTAATCTTACATCAAAGTCTCTGGAAAGCTATACACTGAGAGATTAATGATGGGTATCTCCATGTGGGAAGAATTTCAGATGTTTCCTTGCTTCCTTCTTTTTGGTTATCTGTATTTTCTGCAAAACACATGTTTTGTCTTTTGGAATAATAAAGATTTTTAAAAATGCACAAAGAATTTTAGGGTTGATGGGTGGAAGAGGTGGAGATTACCTAAAATGTGTTATTTTGGAGCACAACATCTCAGTATATGTCAACCTCAAAGCATCCTTGGTGGTTTCATCTCTGTTTTACTTGCTCTTTCTAGAGGCAACTATTAAAAGGTTCAACTGATGATCAACTAATGTTAGTCTATCCTAGCATAAAACATGCATCTATGGTAATCAGGCAGTGAAAATTAGAAGCAGGAACTCAAAGAAGTCCTCCAGAGAAAGAAGATATACCTGGGAGGGTGAGAATGCCCTAAGATGGGAAGAAAACAAATACCAATCTTTGCCCACTTAGTTTGGCTAAATTCAAAATAATGTCTTGCTCATCTCTGTAATACCTCCAGTTATTTTAACTTTGAAATTCACCTTCTTCTAGTAGCTTGGGTTCCCATTAGCAACACCAGCTCACTTTGCATAGTGAGAGGAATTACTGTGTAAGGGTTTGTAGTCTAACATGTGATCTATCCTGAAGAATATTCTTAAGTGTATATGAGAAAAGTGTGTATCCTGTCCTTTTGGATGGAATAATCTGTATTTGTACATTAAATCAATATGCTATAATGTGTCATTTAAGACCAATGTTTTCTTATTGATTTTCTGTCTGGATGATCTCTCCATTGACATAAAAGGGGTGTTAAAGTCCCCTACAATTATTGTATTGCTGTCAATTTCTCCTTTTTTGTCTGTTAATATTTGCTTTATTTTTGATCATTTTCATTATGTAATGCCTTTCTTTGTCCCCTTTTGCAGTCTTTGTTTTAAAGTCTATTTCATCTGATATAAGTATTGATAGTCCAGCATTCTTTCTGTTCCCACTTGTGTAGAATATCTTCTCCCATTCCTTCACTTTCTGTGTGTATCTTTAACTCTGAAGTGGCTTCGAGGCCCAAGTGGGCTATTGTGGGTTTGCTGGTGTGGGGGCTGGACCCCTGGAGCAGGAGCCACCTTGGAGGGGTGCCAGGGTCAGATGGCAGTGCCTGTTGGTGGAACGTGACAGCAGCTGCTTTGGAGGAGCCAGCTGGGGCAGGCGGGATGGGCAGGGTCGGTCCTCAGGGATAGGCCAGGTTGGTGCACAAGGCATTAATTCAGTTGATGGAGAGTGACAGAAATGGTACACACCAGTGCTGGGTCCACTAGGTAGAAGGAAAGTTTTGGTTTTTTTTTTAATGTCACCTGCCAGTGTTTCTGTTCTGGAGAAAGTTCCACCACATCTCTACCCCTCCAGCACATGTCCTAAATTTAGTCAGTGAATCTCCTTCTCCCATGACACAGGTGCTTTTTAAGCTGCTGTCTCTGTGCTGAGACTTTGAGCAGTGAGCATGTGTGTGCGTACTCTCCAAGAACAGAGTCTCGGTTTCTAACAGCCCTCCAGCTTTCCTGGACATAAGCCCCTCTGGCTTCCAAAGTCAGATGTTACAGGGGCTCATCTTCCTGGTGCAAGTCCCCCAAGCTGAGGAGCCCAATGTGGGGCTCAACGCCTTTGTTGCACAGAGGAAACTGCCATGGCTGTGATAGTCCTCCCTCTGTGGATAGGTTCTCACTAGATCATGCTTCTGTTCTTTTGACCCAACTTGATGTGGCCTTTTCCTTATAGATTCTTAGTTTTAGAAAACCTGTTCTACTAGTCTTCGGGTCATTCTCAGTGACAGTTGTTCTGTAGGTAGTCCCAGATTTTGTGTGTCTGTGGGAGATGAACTCAGGATTTTCCTACTCTGTTATCTTGATCCAGAATCCACCAAGTTATTGGTTTTTAAATCCAGTAATTTAAAATAGAAACACAATGTATGACAAAACCCACTGGAAAAAAAAATAAATAAAATAAAATAAAATATTTATGACCATCAAAAAAAAAATAAATAAAATAAAATAGAAACAATTTGACCAAATGATATTATAGACGGAGTAAAAGTAAAATGTGTTTATCTGTGTTAATGTGTGTAGAGCACTTAGAACAGATCCTGGCACAGAAAAAGCACTCAATAAATGTGAACAAGAGTTATTACTCTAAATAAATGTGTATGAGATTTTGGTAAGATCTTGCAGAACATAAAATGGGAAGTTTAGACTTCCTCCCTAGCTAAATCTATATGACCATCAGCCCCAATGAACCAACATACAAGCACTCCAGAAAACCTTATCTTTTTCCTTTGTTAGCTTTCCTTCCTAGTTTATATCAATACCCATGGGACTTGTGGAGACATTTAGAAGGTATCCAACCCATCGTGAAATCTGAGAATGATATACACAGAACACCAAGGCTGACAGGACTCGGATCTGTATCCCTGTGATATGGATTTGCTCATGACCAAATGTTCTCTTTCTGTCAGCTCTTAGTATTGGTAGGAATAAGGAGGACATGATTTTAAATGTTCAATGCTTAAATCTAGGTTTCATCATACAACACTGGATGGCACAGTCCTTTGTGCCATGTCATGATAGCGTCTTTAGTATGATTTCTTCCAAAAGACAGAATGGAGTGGCAGCATCCAGAGCCCTGGGGTAGGATGTGGAGATCGCCCTTTCCTCATCTGTACAACAGAAGCATCCTCTGTGTCCTCCCAAATCACTGAGAGAAGAAAATGAGATGGAGTATGTATCTATGTGCAGTCTTCTCTGAATCCATGCGGATTTGTGTGGTATTTACACATGTGTACTTCTCTCGGGCAAGAGTCCTCAGAGCGTAATCAACACTTGTACATGAAAAGGTTAGGAGGAATTATCTGTTGTCGGCTTTATTAAGTACCTACAATGGGCTAGCTATCGTGTCCAGCACTTAACATGTGTGATCATATTTCCTTTTGACAACAACAATTTGTGTGTGAAGCTTAATAATCCTATATTAAAAGTGTGGCAGGATAGCATAAGATTTCAAACAGTAGTATTCTTTAAAATCCCCTGTAACATTAAACTGGAGTGATTTAGAGGTAAGATAAGACCCAAAGATAAGACCAAAGATAAGATCTTAGAGGTAAGACCCAAAGATAAATCCTTTAAATTCAATGCTTAATGGCTGCAAAGAAACTACTTTTGGCCTTTCATCTTATATTAAAGCGCCTTACATACAGTAAAATATTATTAATACTACCATGCAGTGAAGTTAAGATGGAAAGATAATTATGTATTGAAATTACATATTTAGCTCAAAATACTTGATGTGTAGAGGAAGGCATCAGAGTATTGAAACCACACACACCACTGCTTTTTCTTTTAACGTCTATCGAGCTCTGAAAACATAAGACATTGAACTTGAGTTAAATATGATACCTATGGGCTTTCTGGTTACCTTGCATTACCCACAGTCCTCACTGATTAAAGAGAAATCATACTGTGTGACTGATATGAAACTCATGTGGGGTTGGTGAGGATTAAACCGATAATGTCTGTACAACACTGGAAGAGTCAGGTCCTGCTGAGTGAATAACATTATAGGGATAGTTTGGAAAGTGAAATATCTGGGAGAGTGAAATTAACTCTTTCACAGTATATCAGCTAGGAACCTGGTCCTGTAATTAGGATACATCAGGACAGAGTGAGGAGAGGGAAATGGAGTCCTTTAGGGATCTGAAATTCCCTTAGTGTTGCAGAGAAATGTACAGTCAGATGGAACTTTGGAAATTTTGGAAGTTGGAAGTCCACCCAACAACTCTACCCTAGGTGGTAGACGGGAGCAGTTCCAGAGTCAGGCAGACCTGAACCTGAGTCCAATTTCTAGCTGCCTGACACCGAGTAAGATACTTAACTTTTCCCAACCTCATTCCTATATCCACTAAATCAGGACTAATTCACCGGCTCATTCAGCAACTGTTTAATGGTGTATTTACCAGGTGCCAGATGGTGGGAAACAGAAAGGTAAAAAGTTAGAGAAAAGACAAAGAAAAAGTAGGTCCCTGCCTACTCTGAAGTTTAATGCTGGATGGGGGTTGGGACAGAATTAAAAGAACATACAAATAACATAATTACAAATTTTGTCCTGGGGGACATCTTCCAGACCAGGGCATTATATCTGAGGATGTCACATTTATGCTAAGACCTTGAAGACGAAAGTGAGAAAGCCACAGGCAATGGAGGGTGGTGTGGAGAGAAGCCCCAGGGACTGTGGGCACAGCGTAAATGACAGCGCTAAGCAAGCAAAGGCTTGACAAGTCCAAGGAGCCAATGGAAGGTCAACGTGACAGCTGGACGGTGAGTTGAGGTTGACAGTAATTTACCTCACGCGGATTTGTGTACATCAACTGAGAGAACACACACAAAGCATCAGGCTCAGAGTTCTCAATAAACCATTAGAGTGTATCCCTCCTCTTCCTCCTCCTTCCCCTCCCCTCCCCTATCACCACACTACTGATGAAATTAAGAACTAGAGAAGAAGATCCATTTGCCTTTAACTCAGCAAGAGCAGAGTTGGAACTAGAATCCTGGTGTGTAAATTCCCTCAGTCAGCAGTCTTCTAATTAGCTCTAGAATAACAGGAAGAACAATTTTTGACCACATGGATAGAGAATTGTCAAATGGTCCATACTTCTTTGACCAGAGATGCATCATGGTGCTGCGGGGGCCTGAGGTTTTCCATGTTGCTCATTAGTGACTCACAAACACATACTGCAAACCTAGTGCTAAGGAGGATGGGTAATATATTCTCTCTTTCTCCTTTCCTTCTTTCTTTCCTTTCCTCCCCCCCACCCCTTCCTTCTCTCTTCTCTCCCTCTCTTCTTTCTTCTTTCCACCCTTGGTGGGGTGGAGGATTTTAGAATTGTGCAAGATGTTGTAAAAGAACATAGACTTTCTCAGCTTGACAAGTGTTGCTTAGAGAGGCCATGGATATTAGCGAGAAGATGGTCCCTATGTCTTGTAGATGATAGACTCTGAGAGACTAATGCTGATTCCTAAGACAGATGATATCCTCTCTTGGAAGTTGGAAGAGATGGAAAAACTTTGTGTTATGCAGACAGGATGGAGGGAGAATTGAAGGTGGGTCCTGGAAGGCTAAGGAGGGAGAAGAGTCTGAGAGAAAAACTCCATCTGGGGCCAGCTCTCTAGGCTATATGCAACATAATGACAGATTAATGACACTGTGTTTCTGTGTATGCATGTGTACATGTATGAGTTTGTACAAGCTTTGGGCTCTGTGTTCATCCTCAGCCAAACCTGTGCCTTCCTTTTGGTAACGCAGTGTACTTACTCACCTTCCTAGACATCAAGGGCACAGTCCAGCGGCAAAAGTTCATTTACCCAAATCAAGTGAAATTATAAAAGTTCACTCAGAATGGCCATCATCAAAAAGTCTACAAATAACAAATGTTGGGGAGGTGGAGAAAGGGGAACCGTTCTACACTGTTGGTGGGAATGTAAACTGGTGCAGCCACTATAAAGAACAATGAGGAGATTCCTTTAAAAATTAAAAACAGGGTTAGTGTATGATCCAGTGGTTGTACTCCTAGGCAGATATCTGGAGAAAACCATAGCTGGAAAAGATACATGTAACCCAATATTCATCAAACCACTATTTACAATAGCCAGAATATGGAAGCAACCTAAATGTCCATCAACAGAAGGATAGATAAAGAAAATAGTTATATATGAGTAATATTCCATTGTATGTATGTGTATATTACTCAGCCATTAAAAAGAATGAAATAATGCCATTTGCAGCAACATGGGTGGACCTAGAGATTTTTATACTAAGTGAAGTGAGTCAGAAAGAGAAAGACAAAAACTGCATGGTATTGTTTATATGTGGAATCTTAAAAAATGATACAAATGAACTTATTTACAAAACAGAAATACACTCACAGACATAGAAAACAAACTTATGGTTACCAAAGGGGAAGAGGAGATAGATAAATCAGGAATTTGGGATTAAAATATTCACATGACTATATATAAAATAGAAAACCAACAAGGACCTAGTGTATAGCACAGGGAACTCTATTCAATATGCTGTAATAATCTATAATGGGAAAGAATCTAAAAACTTTTATGTTATATATATATAACATATATATGTTATATATATATTATATATATTTATATATACATATTGTCAACACATATGTAACTGAATCATTTTGCTGTATACCTGAAACTAACACAATATTGTAAATCAACTATATTTCAATAAAAATTAAAAGAGAAAAAAATAGTTCTGTGTTGCCATCTTTCTAATTCTCCTCAAATAGAGCAGACACCTCAGCCTCTGGCACAACCTCAGATAATCAATATCAAAACCACCAGCCCAATCACTCACTTCTGTATAGTTCAGGAAAGTAAAATAAATCTCCTACGATGAACTCTCATTTCACTACTGTCTTGGATGATCTATGGCTCTGTTCCTAACAACAAAAATTACTCTCTAATGGGTGAAATTAGCCAGCAGAGATTTCCCTTGCATGCAGTTAATTAGGAATACATCCGGCTGAAAGAGAACAGAAGCATTGCCTTGCACTTTCTGGCTTAATAAGCATCCACAAACCAAAATTCCTCATAGCAGGAATACCTTTACACAGTTAACAATACCAAAGGTTTTCCCCTGGAAAGAGTGCAAGCAGCTCCCTCCTTTGAATTAATTGCACCACACGAGAAGTATCAGTGAAAGCTGTTATTAATCCTTCTGGTTAATTTGCAAGGCATAGTGGAAAGCAATAGGTTGGAGGAGGACAGGAAATCAGCCTGATTAATGACTCTCACGGGGACTGTGGTCTTCTGTGAAGTCAGGGAGGGGACATCTTCAAAGGTCTGATGCATAAACTCTGGCAAGAAAGATCCCTTGGAAGAAATAAGTGAGAGTAAGGAGCCTGGCTAGAAAGAGATTAGGTGATCGGGACCAAGTTGTGGTATTTCTCTTACCACCAAGCTGTGTGTGCTGGCAATCAGAGCTCCACAGATACAGATATGACTTACACAGCATTTGCCAATTTCCATGGTATAAATACTTCCTCCATGGCCAATTCTAAGCCACCAAAATAACATCTTTGAAACTTGACTGGGAAGAGAACCGCAGAGTCAGCTGCGCTTGAGCACACCACAGCGACCAAGGGACTTTCCTCGACTCTCCCCTGAAGCACCCGGGGCTGATTTCAGTGGTTCACTTCTCTTATTTCACATTTCCTCTTATTCCATATCTCATATTTCCTCTTATTTCATATCACTCACCTTGGGTTTATTTGACTGATTTCACTTCAATTATTCATTCATTCATTTGTTGTATACATTTAATCACTTATTATTTACTTACTGATTTAGTTATTGTAGGAAAAGCTGTTGATGCTCTGCTTAGGATCCCCTCTGCACTCCCTAAAGGCCACCTGCAGCGTCAGGGGGACAGTCCTCATATGCATCAAAGGCTCCTCCCTAAACATTCAGTTCTCTCTGTTGAGGACTATCTCAGGCAGCAGGGACACAGCCTGTGATTGTGGCATGGTGCAAGGTTCTGGGGATCAATTCCATGTCAGTTTCCAAACAATGTGGGATAGAAATTGGTGGACAAATCCCCCAAGTGTCCTTCTCTGTCTGCTCGGACATTTTGAGGTGTGTTTAATATAGTTTCTTTCAATGGGATTGAGCTCTATTGCCTACAGCAAATCTGCTCATGAATGACACCTGTGGTTGGAGTCTTCCTTTTCCTCTTTCACTTCCTCACTCATCATTGTGCTTCCTGGCATCATCTCTCAGGTCACCTTCTTGAGCCTACATTCTTGCATTTCCCAAAAGCAAGTCTCAGGACCTGCTTTTGGGAAATGCAACTGATATAGTTACCAAACACTGACCAAGTACCAATTGTTCTCCACGCACTGCAGTGGCCCTAGGACTGTATTAATGAAAGGACGGGTACCACTCAGCACACCTTAGCTCGTGCCCCTCAGCTTATAGCTAGACACACTCTCATCTCTGCAGCCTTTTCCAAATAGGCAGAGATCTTCTGCAAACAGAAAGTCTTCTTGGACTATGCTATCTACAGGAGGGCACCTGACCCCAGCCCACCCCCACTTTCACTCTCATTATTCACTTCTGTTGCTATTTACCTGAGCAGATATTTAAAAATCTGTGTTTGGCATTATGCATTCATCTGTTTATGTTTTGCCTGGCCGCTTCTCTGAGGAAAGGTAATACCCTTGTCTTTACTGATGAATCTCAGCTCTTGGCATGAAGTGGGTGCTCCTAAACACTTTTTGACTAAAATATGTAAATATATCCCCCTCCGCCACCTTTGGGCTTCCCCGGCGGCTTCCCCGGTGGCTTCCCCGGTGGCTTAGTGGTAAAGAATCTGCCTGCAATGCAGGAGACACAGGATACACAGGTTTGATCCCTGGGTCGGAAAGATCCCCTGGAGAAGGAAATGTCAACCCACTCCAGTATTCTTGCCTGGAAAATCCCACAGACAGTGAGCCTGGCAGGCTACAGTCCATAAGGTCGCAAAGAGTTGGACACGACTGAAGCAACTTAGCAAGCATGCACACCGCCACCCCCAGGAACTTGCTATCTATTTGGGAATGTGGACAAGTGGATGAGCAGGTATGGTAACACCTGCTTTTTGGTGGTGGCACTCACCGGAGCCCCTAAAGGAAAATGTGGAGTGTGTTTGCAGAGGAGTGGAGGGACATGAGGAGTGGAATCTTGAGGAATGGACAGCTAAGCAGATGCCAGGCAAGCATGCCAGGTTCAGCTGGGTAAGAGGGAGAAAATGAGTGTTTCAGGCAGAGAGAAGCAAATCAAAGACACTCAAGTGAACGAGTAAGGCATATCTGAGTCGTGTGGCTGACAGGATAGGAACAGACACTGAAAGATGAGAAGAAAGCTGAGGCTCCATTCAGGAGGCGGCAGGGATGTGCCAGGTCTGATGTAGCAAGGATCTCATGGCCTCTGGGCCATGTCAAGCCACATATATTCATTCACACATGCAGTCTATGGTTGCTTTCAGATTTCAACAAGAGAACTGAGTATGGACAATAAGAGACCCTATGGTCTGAAAGGCAAACCTATTTACTATCTGGCCCTTACAGAAACCCAGGAGAAACTGGGGTTTTAGATGGGGCTGGGTTATTGGCCAGGGAGGGGTATGACCAATTTGCATTTCAGAAAGGCCATATAGGTTGGACTGGAGCATGTGGATGGACAGAGAGCAAGTCTAGGTGCTAGAAGATGAGTAACTGATTTACATCCCCAGATAACCTGCAAACGCCATGTCAGCAGGACTACCGCTCAGCTCTCTCTGTACTCTTGTTGTGCCAAAACATGGTAGTGGCTCATAAATGCTATCAAGGGAATGAACACCCAGTGAAGGCGCAAGAGAAGATGAGAGGATGAAGGACTTGGAAATGTGTACCCTGGCACTGAAGCCCAGAGTAATAAACATCGTGATGGTTACAATGATGGCCATGAAAATGATGATAGTAATAAAAAATCAACCACACTTGATGCTCTGGGCCAGTCCTTTCAGTAAATACATTATTTATATGAATTTATTTAATCCTCTCAACAACCCCCTCTGAAGCGGAAAGAAACATAATCCCTCATTTTACACTTGAGGAAACTGGGTCAAACAGCATGCCAAGATTACATGGGTTATTGGTACGTGAAGTAGTCATGGTTTGAAAGTGGATTTGCCTTTCTCTAAAATTTATCTTCATCTGTCCCAACTCTCCCAGGGCTATGAAGGGTATGTCACTTGGCTGGAGTAGACTATAGAAAGATTAAAATCAATCATGGGCTTGTTAAGGCCAAGAATGCTCAGAAACCCAAGTAAGGACTAAGTGAAGCATTTGTAAGACAAAGCCCTGATCATGCAAATGGATGCCAGTGGCAGCTCACAGATCTTGCCTGGCATTACAAGACTTCGCTCTGCAGCATCACAAGTCATCATGGGGGAAGGACTGAGAATCTTGGATGGTAAGAATTCTGGAGAAGCCTGCCAGGAGTAGTTCTGCCAATTACGTTTAACAAGACTTTCCTACTAATTGTCAGCTACTCACGGTGGGTGGGGAGTCCCTCACAACTCCTGTCCATCATCCAGCAGCTTTTAAGTTAAGGACACCCAGTTCCTGCCTCTCCAGCTCCCTGTGATGAGCCATTCCCTCTTGTCCCTTCTCCTTTTATGGTCCGTCTTGGGTTGATAAGCCACTGGTCCTTAGCACCCCTGAGAAGCACTTCTGTGAACACAGCTGTTTAAAGGAGCTGATTACTCTCTAGTAGCCCTGGAAAAGCAAGGAATACATACTGTCAGGATATTTTCTGGTGCAGAAAGAGTGTTTGATTAACTGTGGCTTCCCTCATACCCCATGGGCTGCCCAGGCGGCCCTTAGCTGACTGATGGAACACCTCTAAAACTTAATGTTCCATTTCTACTCATTTTGACCCAATTCTTCTTTCTTTTAGTGTTTCTTCTTCTGTTGATAATGGGATTTTTCCAAAGAAATTGACCAAGTACCTACTCTGGTCATCGGTTTATGGTTACTGCAAACCTTCTGACCCAGAAGGTTTTTGTGAACAGCCCTGTAAAACCTCAGAAGAGACCTTCCTGTGAAGATAAAAACTGCAGGTCATCCCTGAAAGACAATATAATTCTATCTTATTTGGAAGCACTGAAAACCATTGTCAAAAAGCTCTCTCCTATGGAGCTGTATGCTTTTTCTTGTCATTGTATATAACTATCTGTGTTCTTCACCAGCTCCAATATCTTCCATGCTGCTTTCCATTTCAGGCTACATATCAAAAATTGGATACTATGCCCTTCTAGCTGTTTTGTGATTTATATGAAATCTTCCCAAGCAAAGGTAGCCTCATAAAACTGGCATTTCATACTATCACCTGAGGAATTCTGACCAGGCCCTGCAGATGAGTGTGTGTGTGCACGCGCGCTCAGTTGTGTCCGACTCTTTGTGATGCTGTGGATTGTAGCCTGCCAGGCTCCTCTGTTCATGGAATTTCCCAGTCAGGACCCTGCAGGAGAATCCAAAATTATCAATATAGCATAAAAAGTTTCCACTTTCATTTTCATAAACCTGCAACCTGGAGATGGATCAGTACTGTATTTGCATGTAGGTAACAGAAATCTTCATGCATAGTGGCTTAAACAAAAAGAACTTTGTTTTTCATACGTATTGAGAAGTCCAGAGCTAGGTGGCTATTGGTATGATGATGTCTGAGCCAACATCTCTGTTTACTGTGGTCTCTGTCTCATCACCAAAAATTGGCTGCTGCATTTCCAGAGACATCCTTAGCTACATGGGAGCCTAGGAAGTGAATATTTAGCTTTCCTGGGCTGCAGAGGGGAGGTCAGTAATGGTACAAGGACTGGGAACGGTTGTTCAGTCAGCCAGTCACCACTGTCTGCTCCATAAATGAATAGGAGAAAAATGCAGAAGTAAAACAAGCATTCATGGCATTTTATAAAGGCAAGATAGCATAGTCACGCCCATTCAGCATCTAGTCATTTCCTTTTCCCTGGACAGTACCCAGAGAGTTCTTTCTGTGTGTCTTATAAGCTAAATTTAACACTTGTTCACGAAATGAAATGTAAATTTCTGTTAGAATTGTATTTTCTCACATAAAGCCTGACCCAAATCTTTAAAGTAAAACACATGACTGAAATAGTGAAAATAAATTGGAAACAATCTTCATGCCTGTTAACAATTTAACCAAATAAATTTTAAGGTAGTCAATGAACTATTATGTAATAGTTAAAAAGTATGAAAAGTATATGTATAGAAAGTTATATGTAATCTCATGGAAGGCAAAAAAAAAAAAAGGGCAAATTGCCACGTATGACACATGTGCATTGCATTTTTGTAAAAAGAAGTATTTATACATATGCACATTTTTAATGGATTTGAAAAGGTTTTGAAAGGTTTTGATGTAGTATCATCAGTTGTTAACACTGAGGAGTGAATGATGGAATCAGAATCTAATTTTTAATTCTTTTTACATTGCTTCAATTTCTTCTAATAAGCATGTGTAACTTTTATAACTAAAAAAATATTTTATTAAAGCAAACTTACCATTACCAAAGGGGAGGAGGGGTGCGAAGGACAAATTAGGAGTATGGGATTAACATATACAAACTACTATACATAAAATAGATAAGCAATAAGGATTTACTGTATAGCACAGGGAACTATATTCAATATCTTGCAAAAACCTATAAAAGAAAATAATCTGAAAAAATATATGCAACTGAATCACTTTGCAGTACACCTGAAACTAACATAATATTAGAAATCAATACACTTCAATCAAAAATAAGATTTTATTAAAACTGTAAATTTAGACAGCCTCTGGATAACTTGAGCAAAGTAAATTCAGGCCTGTCATTAGATGGCTATGCTGTTTTTAACATTCATTTTGATGAAAAAATGTAACATCAAAGAAAATTCACTCTCTTTCAGAATTATCTTCAATAATACCTTCAAATTATTTATATTTTGGGGGGCAATGTAAGGGTAGGTGAGGAAACAGTGATTATGGGATTGTATGAAATGCTATATGTGAAATTTGAAAATTATAAAGTACCACAGAATTTAAAGAATCTTTTATTAAAAAGTTATTTACTTTTACAGAAAATGTAAGTGGAATCACATTTTTGACTTGCTCATTGATCAAAATATTTTGAAAAAAATCACTGTCTACAATCAAGGTAAGAATATTTCAAAATATGCCATGGGAACATATGGTTTACATATGTGTCAGACTTTATTGAGTAAAAGTGTTAACTCATCTTTTATCAGATTCAATGATGGTCACTGTGTTTAAAGGAATCAACTCCAATTCTCTCATAATCCATCATAATAGAATAACAAGAAAAAATGAAAAGTCCCTAGAGCTTCTCATCTAGAATGAAACCATTTCTCTGACAGCTGATTTGAGAGTCTTATGAATTAATTTCTTGCCTATTGTAGTGTATTTGAACTTGACATTTTTATGGAGAAATCTGATCTTAGATCACTGAAGAAAATCACTGATGGATATCTTAATTCCACATTTTTGCTGGATAGGAAAATTAGAGCAAGATAAACGCATGGAACACTGTCACTGTTCTGCAATTCAGTAACATGTATAGAACATGCTGGCATGAACTATTCCTTGCCAGAAGCCATGCTTTCATGATAATGTAGAATATTTAGAATTAAACAACAAACAAACAAACAAACAAACTAAAGTGGCAATCCTTTAAGTGCATTTTTTTTTTTTTTTTGCATTTTTCTTTTTAAGAGGAGGTTTTAGTTACCAGGTCTCTAAATAGAAACTAAAAGTCAAGTTTGGATTCTGTTCTGAATGAATTCAGTGTATTTGATGTGTATTCTTTAAAAACTGAACATTTCATGAACTACAGTTATATTTATATTCATCAAGCAAATTAGAATAATGCAGGATTTTGAGCGGGGAAGAAAAATCTTGATCCATAACTAACTGGTCACATTCAATCAATTCTTTTCACTAGACTGCATGGCTCAAAGTTTCTCTCCTCCCCTCTCCTTAAATTAAAACAACAACAAAAAATTTGTCTTAAACACATCTTCACTTTAATGAAAGACAAGCACAGGGTCCCATAAAAAGGACAGTGAAGGTTGATCTTTTCTGTTTGTTTTGCATGTTTTGTGCTTGTGGCTATTTTAAATAAAATCCAGGGCTTACAAAGTCCAAGCCAAGAATATAAACAGCCATCATATTTAAGTTCAGGAACTAAAAGGTAGAAACCCAGAATGGTCATAAAACCTTTTATTGTCAGAATTTTAAAACATGCAAATAACTATGTAGTAAGATTTGAAGATCTTTCTACATTTTACTTGCTTTGCACATCTTACTTACAAGTTGCAACTCTCTCCTATTCATATTTCAAGGTATTTGTGAAGTTCTGATAGTTCTGATCCTTGACCTGGGAATCAATGTCTGATCTCCCAAACATAATGCGTAATCATCAGATCACCTCTGGAATAACAGGGAGCTTGCTAACACGTGTTATTTTGATTATATATGAAGAAGCAAGCCTAAAATAGGCAGTTGAAAGGTAGCACATATTAATTTTAAAAAATACCCAAAATACTAGAAGAGAAGTTCTAGAGGAACAGTTGGAAGTATATTCCAAAGTAACATTTTCCCATTATAATCCTAATCATAGTAACACAACTGCTGCTGCTATCTAGGGGCTTCTGTTTGTGTCCAGCAATACATTTGTCTTTAATGACTATAATATGCTTTGCAGACATTATTTTATTAAAATCTCATAACTCTGTGAGGTAGGTATCATCATTAGCCCCATTTCAGGGCTGGGTAAACCATGGCTCAGAGTGATTAAACGACTCATCCAAGGCTACATAGAGAATAACAGTTTGCATCCATGAGTTCAAAACTATAGTAAAAGGAACAATTAATCATAAAAATCTAATTGGTCACTGTTAGAGGATACTAGTGAACAAATCTGCTTAAAGAAAACTAGTCACTGAAAGGGAAGCATCAATCTTTTATCTTGCCTTTTCTTTAAGAATGCCAGCAGGGCATGAATTGAGACACACACATAGAGAACAGATTTTTGGACACAGCAGGGGAAGGAGAGGGGGATGAATTGAGAGAGTAGGATTGGCATATATACACTATCATGTGTAAAACAGTAGCTAGCGGGCATCTGCTCTATAGCACAGGGACCTCGGCTCGGTGCTCTGTCATGACTGAGGAGGGTGGGAAGGAGACTCAAGAGGGACGGGATATACGCACACTTATAGCTGATTCATGCTGCTGTACAGTAGAAACCAACACAACATTGGAAAGCAATTATCCTTTAATTAAAAATAAATAATTTCTAAAAAGAATGCTACTAGTATGTGACCTTTTTAACAGTAGAGAAGAGGAAGTTTCCCATCACAGAACTATTCACCTAATAATGAAGAAGGGGTAATACAATTAGAATATCACCATTTTACAATCTATTATGGACTGACTATTTACATACACCCCATTCATATGTTGAATACCTAACCCCTGAGTATGGCTGTATTTGGGGTTGTTGCCTCTAAGGAAGTAATTTGAGTTAAATAAGGTTAAGGGTGGGACTCTGATCCCATATAGGATTACTGTTCTTAAAAGTAACACCAGCGGTGAAGAATCAGACAGAGAGAACAGACCTATGAACATGGGGGGAAGGGAGGAGGGAGAAGGGGAGGTGTATGGAGAGTAACATGGAAATTCACAATACCACACGTAAAATAGATAGCCAGTGGGAATTTGCTGTATTACTCCGGGAACTCAAACAGGGGCTCTGTGCCAGGCTGAAGTGGGGGGTGGGGAGGGAGAGGGGAGGGAGGCTGGGGAGGGATGGGATATGGGCATACCTATGGCTGATTCTTGCTGATGTATGACAGAAAGCCACAAAATTCTGTAAAGCAATTATCCTTCAATTAAAAAATTTTAAAAAATTAAATAAAAATCACATTTTGGACTTAGGAAAGATCATATGAGCACACAGCAAGGTGGCGGCCACTTACAGTCAAGAGAAGAAGCCTCAGAATGAAATCTATCTTGCAAGCATGTTGATCTTGGACTTGTCAGGCTTCAGAACTGTGAGAAATGAATTTCTAATTTTTAAGTCATCCAATCTGTGGTACTTTGTTATAGCAGCCCAAGCTAAGACACAACTCAGAACGAATTCATCTAAGCACTGGTAACTCTTAGCACAAAACAGAGGCAGCTAGATATTATGTGTCTTTCGCTGGAGAGGATCTCACCAATTTTGAAATATTCTTTGCAAAAACAACAACAACAACAACAAAACCACCTGGATTTGATCAAGTTTCTATGTCCAACTGCCAGTTTATAAAGAAATACAGGGCAAGGGAAGGACATGTGTAAGATGACATCACAAGGATGAAATGAGCAAAATTCAGACCTTGAGAAACTCTCCAGGTGAAAACATCCATTTGTTCAAGAATAACAGCAACAAATTACAAAAATGTACAGAGGAAAGGGGAGACACAGAAAGAAGAGCTTATGGGTTAAAAGGTCTTAATAGATATATCAAAAATCCAGATTTCAGGAAACTTAAATCATGAGATTGAGATATTTGGAAATTTATAGATCTTTGATGACACTGAACTATTGCTCATTTTTTAGATAGGTAAAATGGTATTTAGCATTTTTATTTTCAATACCTTTGAGCGACACACACCAATTTATTGTATGTTAAATGATATGATGCTTAGGGAGAGGGTAATTATTGGGAGTATAAAAGGAATACTGTTACTTATGAGTTCAAGTGATAAGAAAAGGAGGCTAATTTTATTATTCTTGTTTTTTTATATGTTTGAAATTTTCCATTATTAAAAATTTTTACAAATTGAGACCATATTATAAACTAAATATATATGTTGATGTATATAGTCAAAATTCAATAGTTTTAAAAATCTAACATATACCTGAACAGTTTTCAAAGTTTTTTTAAAGGGTATTTAAGAATAATCTTAAAATGTCTGAGAGGGTCATTTTTAAAACTAACAAAGTCTCATTCCATTTTATTATTATAATACTGCAGGACTTAGAGGATATATTCACTTTTCTTTCTTAATAATTTTTTATTGATTATTCCAAGAATCCATTTAGTTCTGCCCCATTATGAGAGAGCAACTTTGTCTCATTATGTTTTAATGAGACAAAAGATCACCACAGCCTAAAAGACTATACATTCCATATAAAGGACATTATTTCCTAGACAACAAGACAAAAATTCCCAACATCATTCAATAATGTCTTTCTATTGATTAAATTCAAAAAGTAATAAAATATATAAAATATTATATACATAATATTCAATAGATTGGCTTTAGTTTCTGAGTACTGATGTTGTTAAGTGGAGTTCATACAGACCACACCCATAAGTACAAACAATTATTATCCCAACTCCAGCACTGCAAATATGTAGCCATGTAGTGACTGTGGAACTAAAAGACAGAGTGACCTTTTCTAAACATTTTAGCTTCTGGCTCCCAAGTTAAACTTAAATTACTTTTTAACGCATCTAGCAAGGTTAAAATACCAGCAGACAGTCATCTTATTTGTTCATGGTATGCAAAGATGGTTATGCCAGAAAAAAAAAAAAAAGTGACACAATTCTAAAAGAAGAGATTTTCGTGGGCTAGAGAAAACTGAAAGATGTGGGAATAAAAATGTATGTAAAAACTGCTTTGCCAGTAGTAGATGCCCAATAAAAACGCAATTTATGAGTGTGAGGGACAGTTCTTCCTCTAAGAGACAGGAAGTAGACACTGGATGGGGCTCCAGGAAATTACACTGAGTTGGAAAGGAGGAAAATTGAGCAGACCTATGTAGAAGGGTCTTAATTTTCTTAGCAGATGGGTAAGTAAGTGCAAGCAAATAATGAAGGGACGTGAAGGAGGAGATTAGGAATTTGAGGAACTAGGAAAAGAAGTTTGACTACCTACTGAAGAGGCAGAAAGAAATGAACTAAAAATGAAATGAGAATTTAAAAAGGGCACAATGCCATAATGCTACTTGCCTTGCTTGGCAAGAGGAAGCCCTCTGAGGGCAGAGGCCATCTCTTGGTTATCTTTGCATCCCTTATACTGTAGCAGTACTCACATCATGTCTGTAAATTAAATAATCTTCTCAATTTGTGCAAGTACACCCAGAGCACACCTCTGGGACATATCAGATACACCCAGAAAGAAGCTAAAAAGGAGGACAGAATAGCAGAGTCAAAGTTCTTTGATAAAGGTAAAGACCAACATGTCAGAACTGTCATCAGGGTAAACACAATACTTAGGTCATAGTAGGCATTTCAGAGTAATTTATTGAACAATGGAAATACATCTCTCATCTCCTTCCAATCAGGGCAGAGCCCACAAGTTTATATTAAAGCACCTGGCTGGGAGGGGGGTGTCCACCAGAAGGGGTTTAAGTAAGAGTCGGAGGAGAAGGAAGTAGAACTAGAAGTTAGAAGAAAACCATCCACATCAAATTTGAAGTGATAAGGGAAAGAAAGCAGAAACTATGACAAAAAATAGGTTAAGAGTCATAATAATTAAAAGACAACATTCTGAGGTGTGGGATCATCTTGGAAGCTGGAATAAGATAATTTCCCATTCTGTTTTGGGAAAAAGGTGATAGTGGTCATCTAAGGTCACCTGATGGGATGACCTGGGGGAGCAGTGTTGGACCTCTGTTTACTCTTTTGGGAACCTACTGAAGGTGATGGACTTACTTAGGAGGCAAATTCTCATCTCCACATGTATTTAAAAATTATCATACAGAATTTGTGCATTCAGAGACCCTTTGAGGCTCCCTAATAAACCACATCCAGTGACCAAGGATCTCAGGCTCTTAAAGAGAAGCACAACTTACCAGGTGCCACAGCTGGTGACAGACCACCTATCAGTTCAGTTCAGTTGCTCAGTAGTGTCCGACTCTTTGCGACCCCATGAATTGCAGCACGCCAGGCCTCCCTGTCCATCACCAACTCCCGGAGTCTACCCAAACCCATGCCCATTGAGTCGGTGACGCCATCCAGCCTCTGTCGCCCCTTCTCCTCCTGCTCCCAGTCCCTCCAAGCATCAGAGTCTTTTCCAATGAGTCAACTTTTTGCATGAGGTGGCCAAAGTACTGGAGTTTCAGCTTCAGCATCAGTCCTTCCAGTGAACACCCAGGACTGACCTCCTTTAGGATGGACTTGTTGGATCTCCTTGCAGTCCAAGGAACTCTCAAGAGTCTTCTCCAACACCATAGTTCAAAAGCATCAATTTTTCGGCGCTCAGCTTTCTTCACAGTCCAACTCTCACATCCATACATGACCACTGGAACCTCCTACCAAAACCTGGCCTTCACATTCTTTCAACAGTTGTCTTTCAGACAAGTACTCTTTAAAAGGTACCTCCCTTCCCTGTCCCCTGCCAACTGAGGTTTCTGATTCCACTTCTTCCAAATTTCCCCAACACTCATCATAAATCACTTCTTTTAGAATTATGTCTTTATCTAATTCCATATGCACCAGAATCTGACTACTAGGAAAATGCTGGATCTAGACTTATTTGAGGCGGGGGGAGGGTGACAGGCTGCTTCTTAAAAGGGGGCTTAACCTGAAACAAAATCAATTCACTGTAAAGGTAAAGTATACGATGCTCCACAGTAACCAGCAACTCTAGAAGAGGCCGAATCCTTTCGGGAAACCTACTGGCACACAGGAGACCTCAGGACTCTGTGTGGCGTGGAATTGATTTCTAACAGAATAACCTGATCTCTGAGAAACGTGGTTAGCAGTGGCTGTGGCAGCAGAACTTTTGTGCCTGCAGAGCAGAGGATCCCAGCAGGAATAGCAGACCATGACCTCCACCCACTTCCCTGACGGCGTTGGATCTGGATGCTGCCCACCAGCACACTTTCCCTTACAGGAAACTGAAAGGCATGACCAAGAGGCCAACGGGAGAGCATCGAACCTTACAGTGTTTGGCTTCCTCAGCAGAGATTGGTTGGAAATGCATATTTTAACGGATGTACACTGAAGTATGCAAGCAACATCCTTTCCCAGTCTCATGTCTTCACCTCTTCTTGGTCATAATAGATGTGAGAGGATATCATCATTTGAAAAAGACAAGTCCCAGCTCATTTCCCATCAACACACAGTTCAGGAAGGGTAGCTCAGTGACCTCTGTTACCAGTGACTCTAAGGAAGCTGGTTCCCTATGATCTGGGAAAAAAGGGTAACTCAGCAACCTAAATTAGATGTTAATGAGTATAAATTCACAGCACTGAACTAGAGGTTTTATTTGAAATATGGCTTTTCTTGGAACCGTCTTTTATCCAAGGCAATTTTATCAGAAGTTTGTGAATTTTTTCCTTAAAATAAAACAAAAATTTCTAAATGTAATATTTATTGTCTACCTACTAAGTGCCAGGTGTGTAGGCTAGAGATACATAGATAGGCAGAGAGATAGACACATCTTGATGATATTGATACCGTTCTCTTGGAGGTTAAACTACGATGGGAGCAACATGCAATAAATGAAGAAACTCATCTAAAATTGTGATAAAGGAAATGAAGACATGAGCAGGTACAGTGATGGAATAACTGTGGAGCTTTCTTAGGTGACAAGGTGAACAGGGAAGACTTCTTTAAGGAGGGAACACTCAAGCCCTAAAGACTAAATAGAAGCTCACCTTGGGAGTAGTTACAGATAGATGGAGGGAGCATCCCAGGCAGATTATAAGATGGACCAGAGCATGCATATTGGAAGAATGAAATGAAGCTGTTGCAGCTGTCTTGTGTGAGGAATAGCATGAGATGAGGCTTGAGGCAGGACCAGGCAGGTCTTCATTAGGAGTCTGCATTTACCATATGACATCTGCTTTTTATTTATTCCAAGTAATTTATTTCCTGCATGCCAGACTTGGACAAAGTGCTTTGCATGCATTATCTCAAATGATCACCCCAACATGCCTGCAAGGTAGGCACTATCCTGGTTCTGCAATGGGGAAACTGAGGGTCATAACACGGGAATTTTTATACCATACAGAGTACCTGGTAAAGCCATGGGGCAAACCGCAGACTGTCTGACTTGAATTCTTAGCCACATCCAGTGACATTCTCCTGTTGAACATCATCTCTACCTTGAAGCTATCAAAGACAAGCAAAAACTGCCCTTAAATGAGAACCTGGAGGCACCCTGGCTATCTCGATCTCACTGAACCTTACCATCATATTCGGCAGATGTTGGGGTGGAATCCAAATCCTAAGAGAACCAATGGTCTGTGGGGTTCTCACCAAAGGATGAGAAGCGATGCTTTGACACAAGCCCAGGAAAAGGTCAGAACAAAGATGTAAAAAGGTGTCAGATTTGCTCAAGTAAAAGGAGGAAGCTGTGGCATATGGCTTTTATTGGCTGCTGTGTTTATGTTCCCTGGGAAGAAATGGTTGACAAATGCCAGAGGGAAGTGTTAATAGAAAGAACTGGATAATAGGGAGCTTGCTTCATGGGAAGCAAATATCTAATGATCATGATTATCATAATGTTCTCATTTCTTAATGCTACAAGTTCAGTGAAACACTGGGAATGAAACAACAAATCCATTTATGTGGTAGGGCATTAAGACTCTGGGTTTAATGAGTATTTAAAGGCTATGTTCCTTTTAAGGTGACTCCTAAAATCCACTGGAACAGTCTCCTCTGAGATATCTTCCATCTCAGCCCATGGTACCTCCTTCTGTCCCATCATCAAAGCAAAAAACCTGAGAACACTCCTACATTCCTCCTTCATCTCATCCACTCAGTCACCTGCTTTGTCGGCTCTGCATTCCTGATATTGACCAGAGCTTCTCTATTCACTTGCTACTGCCTTGGTCCAGGCCACCATCACCACCGGCTCAGAGTACTGGTGTGATCGCCCATCAACTGTACCTGCTTCCAGTCTCTCCCCAGGACATCTAGGCTCCATTTTGCTGAAAGGCCTATCTTTCCACAGTGCAAGTTTGACTTGCCTCCCTTTTCCCATTATCACTGCGGAATGGCCCTCCTTTGCACACCGGATAAAGTAGGCAAGGCCTTCTGTCTTCAGGCCTCTGCCTCCTCTCTGGCCTCATCTCTTATTATTTCCTGTGAACAACAAATTACTTACAACCCACGCTACCGAATTATTAGCCATTCTATGCCTGTAAGCCTTCACATATGTCTGTCTTTTCCTACAGTACCTTCATTATTTTTATGTTAAAGACTCAGTTCAAGTGCCACTGTCTCCATGAAGCTATTCTTGTATCACTCCTTTACTGATTGACTGGCTATGCCATGTGGACTGTGGGATCTTAGTTGCCCGACCAGGGATCGAACTTCTGCCCTCGGCGTTGGAAGTACTGAGTCTTAACCACTGGACTGACAGGGAAGTCTCTACAGCACTCCTTTATAATTTTGTGGCAGACAGAATGACGACCCCCCCTAAAAGATATCCACATACTTATTTCCTACCACATAATTATCATACATGATAAAAAAGAGTTGGCAAATATAATTAAATGAAGGAGGCTGATATGGGGAGATTATACTGGATTATCTGCGTGGGTTCAATGCAAGCATAAGCTCCCTCTCCTTATAAGAGAGAGATAGGAAGGTCAGGTCAGAGAAGATGATGTGATGACAAAAGCGGAGGTGAGAGAGGGAGAGAGAAAATGTGAAGATGGCTGAACCAGGCTACTGGGTTTGAAGCTAGAAGAAGGGGCCACAAGAAATGCAGGAGAAGACTCTGTAAGTTGCAAAAAAGCAAAGAAAGATAATTCTTTCCCACAGACTCCAGAAGGCATTCAGCCCAAAGACACCTTGATTTTAAGGATTTCTCACCTCTAGAACTGTAAGACAAACTTCTGTTATTTTGTCATAAAGTTTGTGGTAATTTGTGGTCATTGTGGCAGCAGGAAACTAGTACACATTCCCTGTCCTTCTTTCCCTCGACTGCAAGGGAAAATTGTCCCTTCTATCTTTAAGCTTCTATTGGACTCTTTACACTTTATAATTTACATATCAGTATCTCCTCCTAACAAGGATTTACATACTTAAAGGCAGAAACCACATCTATTGCATATTTATGCATGGGCACAGGTCTAGAAAATACATGGCCATTCATTCATTCATGCATTTGTTCACTCATTTTCTCATTCAAATGTATTATTTATTGAGTGTTTAACATGCACCAGACACTCTTATGTTTAGTAAATGTACTGAAGAGCAAAAGTAGAGGCTTTCTGTCTTCAAGGACCTTGCGGTTTGATGGAAGAGTGAACATCAGTGAAACCAGCCCCAAACAGAGTTGACTGAAGATGGTATAAAAGTGGATGAAGGGTTCTCTAGAAAGAGAACCAGCTTGTTAACTACTCAATGGCCACAGATGCATGATGAGTGAGCTGGTCTAGACCAGCAGACATACTACTCAGCTGAGCTCAGGCCAGCTTGCTGACCCACAGAATCATGAACTACATAAACAGTGAGGAGTCAAGCCATGAAGTTTTGGGGTGGTTTGTTATGCAGCAAAAACTGATAAGTCAACTCTGTGGTGGAGGGAGGAGAGAGGGGGAGAGAGAGAGAAGAAAGACAAAAATAGAGGGGAGTGCTATGTAAGTTAATCACAAAAATTCAAGGAGGATTGAAACTTGTTAGTAGATTTTATGCAACATTATTAATGTAATAATCTTATCATATATCAAAAACAAAGTTTTAGGGCCCCAAGTATCATGATTTTCACAAAAGGTGCATGCACAACTAGGATGAGGAGTAGACCAGGTAAGAATAATATTGAGGGTCTTGAAAGCAGAGAATGATTCACAAGAAGTTTGTTGAAATTTCTTCCACTTAGAGTAAACAAAGACAAGATAGGCAAGTGAATACAAAATTTATTGTGCTTAGTAATACCTAAAGCATCTAATTATGTAACCTTCCACTTGCCAGGCATGAACACTATCCAGGCAGTAAAGACTTCACCCTTCCTGGACTAATACTAGCCAAATAGTCAGTGTGCCCATAAATGGGCTTGAGCTCTGTGGGTTTGTGTAATTTCTCAGGGAATATTTTCTCTCTTTCTAAGGTAATGCAAATTCGAATTTGCTCCACTGAGATTTTTGACCCTTTTTTAAGTGTAGGAGTTTAATGACTTTCTTATTCTACAAGCTCTTTCTACTTCTTCCTGTTTTCTAGCTAATCAAGTCAGTTTGTTAGATGCCGGGGCACTTGAAGCTCTCTTCAATCTTATTTTGACCTAATTTATTTTAGTAGATGTAAGAAACTTCACCGTGGAACTCATTAAAATGAGCCTTCTGTGTCTCTCCTGCTATGATCTGGTGAGTTCTCACATGTCCTTAAGTTCTTAGGGGAAAAACAATGACCTATTAGGACTTTAAGGAAGAAAAATGAAACAATAAAAAAGAACCATTTTAAGTGGAAATATCAATTCAAGAGAATGAAGTTACGAGAATAAAAAAAACCTCACTGGAATTCCAAATTACCCCTGCAAGTCGGAGTTTGGATAAAGAGAAAACACTGAGGAGTATCTCAGAAGGCTAACTCTTGTCCTCAGAGGGAACAAGAAAGCTCGGGTGCGTGTCAGAGCCTCAGGCAGCTCCTGCAGAGGTGCTCTGAGGCAAGCTAGAGAAGGCATCTTTAGCTTGGAGAATGATAACTGCAGATAAGGAAAATGAGCAAAGGCCCAGGGCAATAAACAGTACTGACAGAACCCCCAGCTGGGCTGGCTATGCAACGCAGCCCAACGGAGGCCGCTGTTGAGGTGCCCCCCAGCAAAGAGGGGAGCTTACCTGGGGCTACCAATTTTGGCAGAAAATCCAAGGCTGTATTGGTCGGTATTTGTGTTTGGTCCTCATCTGGGGTGGACAGTCCCAATCTTGTAAGAGCTGAGAGGGGTTTCAGGATGGATTTGAGGAAAAGGACCTCAAGGCAGGGGAAAACAAACAAAACCAAAGAGAGAAGTGGCTACCAATGGGAGAGGGAAAGCGGGAGGGGCAAATATGGGGTATGGAAATAAGAGATACAAACTACTGTGTATAAAATAGATAAGCAACAGGATATACTGTATAGCACAGGGAATTATTGCCATTATCTCACAATAACTTTTAATGGAGAATAACCTGTAAAATACTGAATCACAATGCTGTATACCTAAAACTAATATAATATTGTAAATCAACTATACATCAATAAAAAATAAACACAGTTAAACAGATAACAAAAGCAAACCGATCCATACACACACACACAAAAAGAACAAAGAGAAATCAGCTGGTTGGAGAGAGGGTCCACCTGAGAAGTTGTAAAAGTACTGATTTGACAGAATATACCTGCTGAGAAAGCAAATTCTACATGGTTGTCTCTTATTTATTCAACAAACATTTACTGAGGGTCTACTCTCGGCCATACCATTTCTGTCCTTTATCGAACCCATCTTTGCCTGAAATGTTCCCTTGATATCTCTAATTTTCTTGAAGAGATCTCTAGTCTTTCCCATTCTGTTGTTTTCCTCTATTTCTTTGCATTGTTCGCTGAGGAAGTCTTTCTTATCTCTCCTGGCTATTCTTTGGAACTCTGCATTCAAATGGGAATATCTCTCCTTTGCTTTTCACTTCTCTTCTTTTCACAGCTATTTGTAAGGCCTCCTCAGACAACCATTTGCTTTTTTGCATTTCTTTTCCATGGGGATGGTCTTGATCCCTGTCTCCTGTACAATGTCACGAACCTCCGTCCATAGTTCATCAGGCTCTCTATCAGATCTAGTCCCTTAAATCTATTTCTCACTTCCACTGTATAGTCATAACGGATTGGATTTAGGTCATACCTGAATGGTCTAGTGGTTTTCCTTACTTTTTTCAGTTTAAGTCTGAATTTGGCAATAAAGAGTTCATGATCTGAGCCACAGTCAGCTCCTGGTCTTGTTTTTGCTGACTGTATAGAGCTTCTCCATCTTTGGCTGCAAAGAATATAATCAACCTGATTTTAGTGTTGACCATCTGGTGATGTCCACGTGTAGAGTCTTCTCTTGTGTTGTTGGAAGAGGGTGTTAGCCTTTGCCCTGCTTCATTCCGTACTCCAAGGCCAAATTTGCCTGTTACTCCAGGTGCTTCTTGACTTCCTACTTTTGCATTCCAGTCCCCTACAATGAAAAGGACATCTTTTTGGGGTGTTAGCTCTAAAAGGTCTTGTAGGTCTTCATAGAACCGTTCAACTTCAGCTTCTTCAGTGTTACTGATTGGGGCATAGGCTTCGATTACCGTGACATTGAACGGTTTGCCTTGGAAATGAACAGAGATCAGGATAAAGGACAGAAATGGTATGGACCTAACAGAAGCAGAAGATATTAAGAAGCGGTGGCAAGAATACACAGAAGAACTGTACAAAAAAGATCTTCATGACCCAGATAATCACGATGGTGTGATCACTCACCTAGAGCCAGACATCCTGGAATGTGAAGTTAAGTGGGCCTTAGAAAGCATCACTACGAACAAAGCTAGTGGAGGTGATGGAATTCCAATTGAGCTATTTCAAATCCTGAAAGATGATGCTGTGAAAGTGCTGCACTCAATATGCCAGCAAATTTGGAAAACTCAGCAGTGGGCACAGGACTGGAAAAAGTCAGTTTTCATTCCAATCCCTAAGAAAGGCAATGCCAAAGAATGCTCAAACTACTGCACAATTGCACTCATCTCACACGCTAGTAAAGTAATGCTCAAAATTCTCCAAGTCAGACTTCAGCAACAGGTGAACCGAGAACTTCCAGATGTTCAAGCTGGTTTTAGAAAAGGTAGAGGAACCAGAGATCAAATTGCCAACATCCGCTGGATCATCGGAAAAGCAAGAGAGTTCCAGAAAAACATCTATTTCTGCTTTATTGACTATGCCAAAGCCTTCGACTGTGTGGATCACAATAAACTGTGGAAAATTCTGAAAGAGATGGGAATACCAGACCACCTGACCTGCCTTTTGAGAAACCTGTATGCAGGTCAGGAAGCAACAGTTAGAACTGGACATGGAACAACAGACTGGTTCCAAATAGGAAAAGGAATACGTCAAGGCTGTATATTGTCACCCTGCTTATTTAACTTCTATGCAGAGTACATCATGAGAAACGCTGGGCTGGAGGAAGCACAAGCTGGAATCAAGATTGCCAGGAGAAATATCAATAACCTCAGATATGCAGATGACACCACCCTTATGGCAGAGAGTAAAGAGGAACTAAAGAGCCTCTTGAAGAAAGTGAAAGAGGAGAGTGAAAAAGTTGGTTTAAAGCTTAACATTCAGAAAACTAACATCATGGCATCTGGTCCCACCACTTCATGGCAAATAGATGGGGAGACAGTGGAAACAGTGGCTGACTTTATTTTTCTGGGCTCCAAAATCACTGCGGATGGTGATTGTAGCCATGAAATTAAAAGACACTTACTCCTTGGAAGTAAAGTTATGACCAACCTAGATAGCATATTAAAAAGCAGAGACATTACTTTGCCAACAAAGGTCCATCTGGTCAAGGCTATGGTTTTTCCAGTGGTCATGTATGGATGTGAGAGTTGGACTGTGAAGAAAGCTGAGCGCCGAAAAATTGATGCTTTTGAACTGTGGTGTTGGAGAAGACTCTTGAGAGTCCCTTGGACTGCAAGGAGATGGCTGGATGGCATCACTGACTCGATGGGCATGAGTTTGAGTAAACTCCAGGAGTTGGTGATGGACAGGGAGGCCTGGCGTGCTGCGATTCATGGGGTCACAAAGAGTCGGACACGACTGAGCGACTGAACTGAACTGAACTGAACTCTTGGCCAAGCATCATGACTCAGACATGAGGGAGTGACAGTAAAAGGAACAGGGCCTTGATATTCAACATCTATTTCAGAGTAAACAATTAAATGGGAATAGGATAAAACAATTGGCATTTCATATTGACATTATTTGAAAATACAGACACATGCGCACACACACATAACTACATACAAAACAAAATAAGAAAAAAATGGGGGCATGTTTTTTGAGGTTTAGTACAACTAGCTTACTGTGTGAATAAATATACAAATCAGTTAGTGGGTTCAGCAGAGCATGGCTGTACCAACTTACCACAAGAAATCAACATGTCTAGGAATTAGCACTTTTTTTTTTTTAAAGAGGGAAAAAAGAACAGTGATAAATCCAACAAGTGCAATGAGTGAGTTTCTTTTAAGAGTTTCTACTGTGTTTGCAAAATATAAAATATTAGTATTTTCTAACACCATCAGGTCCCTCTACTCTTTTTAAATTGTGGATAGAGCACTTAATATGAGCTCCACCTTCTTAATAGATTTTTAAGTGAACAATATATTACGGTTGACCATGGTACAATGTTGCACAGCAGCTCTATAGAGTTTAATCACCTAACTTGATGGAAACCTTATGCCCAGGTCTCCCTACTCTTGATATGTCCTAATTTCTATCACCAACCCATCTGCACATGGCAGACATCAAGGCTCACCATGACGAACTATATAGCTCTTAGCTCTGAGGAGCTGGAACAAAGAGGCTAAAGAGCTTTCAAAACATTACTGTCTTTAAAATCATTATTATGAAAAAAAAAATCATTATTATGAAGAAAATTGCCTTTCAATCACACTGCGTTATGTATGAACCAATTTCTTTTTAACTGACTATCTTAACTTATACTTAAGTTGACACATTTCTGGATAAATATTTGTGCTGCCAGGACTTCGGGGCCACACACATTAGCAAACCTTGTGTACTATATTGTTCTGCCATCAACGATGGCTGATATGCTGGGTGTTTCCTATTGTTTCCTGAATCATATTCCGTGTGTAGTTGGGGGGAAATGCAGCAGTGTGTGTGTGAGTAACAAAAACATAGCCAATTATGACTGTAGAAAATTTCATTGTTTCATTAGAGAAATAGCTGCAAGCAGAGTTTGAACAGTGTAATGTGAATTTTAACCTCAGTGTTATAAGATAAGAAAATTAATGAGGCTGTTCTACAGTTCAGAGGTGAACAGGGTTCCAATGGAGCCCAACTGTTTTCTAAGCTGAAACAGCTAACATAAAAGTTAGATTCATTCTAATATATTTCTCTTTTAATATATTATGTCTAATATTTTATTACTACAGTTCTTGTAGCATTGTTTGTGAATTAGTGACCAAATGAGAAGGAGGGATGTTATATCTTCAAGGTACATTTGCATGTTCAGCTGGTAGAATTCACTAGGATATAACTACAATTTCGAGTCAGTAAAAATAAACTGTTTCTGAATTTTAATCAGAAAATGTTAAGGGACAGGTATTAGTAATACAATACTTTAAAAGCCCATTCTAAAATTTAAAAACAAAGTTGCTTTGACAAATGCCTTTTGTTCCAAACTGTTTCGAAGCTGATGTTCCATGCCTCATCAATTCCATTTGCCATTACATTATTTATTCCATTTCATTCTCAGCACCATCATATTTAGACAATGGTAAGACCTTAAACTTAAAATAACCTCAACAAGTCCCTACACTGCACTCAATATCCTAGAGCCCTGACCTTTATTTTATAAGGTTTTGCAGAGACTGTCAAATAAGGAGAAGTCTTATTGTAGAGTCCATGTTGAATTCGAGGAGAGAGGATCTGTGTATCTTCATGTACCAGAGGTAAATCTCTAGTCAACTGAAATGATTTTTCTGAGCCATAGTTTCCCTACCTTGATAGAAAACTCAATATATAGCTAATAATTTCCTGGGGTTACTGTTAGTATCACATGAAATTATGCATGACTTTGTCAAGTTTTAGGAAGATGGAAAGGTGGTACCACTGGTCATCAAGTCTTGAACTGATTTAAAATTTTCCAACAGGCTGACTCTTCATTTTTAAGAAAACCTAAAGAGAAAAATCCTAAAATTCACAAATGTAAAAAATAGTTATGTACACTTCTAAAACATTTCTGGAAGTTTCCCTTGATACATTTATTGTTTAGTTTGATTTATAAAAATACAGTTTGAAAGAACAGTTCAGCCTCTCTACCTGATCTATATTTCTCCACAGCTCTTTCCATGACCTAACATTTTCTTTTCTTTCCTTTCTGTCCACCATCTCCACCTTGCTGAGTAACACATTAGACTGCTGTCTTTCCAGTGTCTGTGGAAGTTACTTGCACTTAGTAGAATCTTAAATGTTTGTTGAATGAATAAATACATGAATGAATGTTATGAGAAGTTACCGTTTTTGTTGTTCAGTCGCTAAGGCATGTCAAACTCTTTGTGACCCCATGGACTGCAGCACAACAGGCTCCCCTGTTCCTCACTATCTCCCAGAGTTTGCTCAAACTCATATCCATTGAGTTGGTGATGCTATCTAATCATCTAAACATCACTTCTAAAATATTCAAAGTAGCTTTTCCTTTATAACAACCAGTCTTTAGTTTCATAATTATGTCATTACTTTATAAATAATTTTAGGGTAGTGATCTTATAAAATTTCACTCAACAACTAACAATAATAATTACATCATATTTAGCACTGTATGTCACACACTTATATATACTATTGAGAATCTCAAAATAGCACCTCCCTCCCCCAACCAATGTTGAGAATTCTTTTCTCACTTCTTTCCTCACTAACAGAAGTAAGTCACTTAATTAAAAGTTACACAGCTAGTGGGGATTGGGAGCCAGAATTTGAAACCAGAGTTTAGATGGACCATTCCACTGGAGAGACAGTTTCTCCCCAAAGAAGATTAATTAAATGTAAAAATTAAATGTGATTTAATGTTTATCTGACAATGTCTTTACTGCATCCTTGTTCTGGATAAATACCTTAGGAAAGATACTCAATGTTAAATAGACCGTTGTTTTCTCTTGGTGTTTGAAGACATTGTTACATCATATATTTTGGCATTTATTGCTGCTTTGAGGAGTCTACCTTTAATCTAAGCATCATTTAAAATAAATTTCCCAGGTGATTCTGATGTAGGTGGTCCATGCCTAGAAAAAACAATTCTGGAAATAAAAGAGACTTAGAGCTTCTAGAGAACCTTCTTTCCTAATAGCTCCAGGCTCTTCTATGGGGTGACCCTCGATTCCATCCATGTGGAGAGTTGAAGTCATCCCCACTGAAGACAAAGAACAATGAAAATCAGGGAAATCAAACAACCGGTCAGTTCACATCACAACCAGAGCTGGAAGCCCAGTTTTTTAACATGTTCTAGAGCTGACCTTATAAATGTACATGTGAACCATGTGGAGATCATAAAAATGTGGATTGTGATATTCAGTAGTATGGAGTGCAACTGGAGATTCTGCATTTCTAACAAGCTCCCAGGCAATGCCAATGCTTGCTGTCCCCATCCCATCCTTTGAATAGGAAGCTGCAGAAGCAGCTGGTTGTCCCTCTTGAAACATGCCCAAGGATTTAAGCATATTTAAGGATGCAACACTCCTGGTCCCACAAGCTCTAATTTACCCCAAGAAGGATGAGTGTATTTCTTATTCTGTCCCTATTGTTGAGTATTTTCTAGAATATGAACCAAATGAGGAGTGTCCTAATCAGGCTTTCACAGGTTATCTGTGTTTTAAGAGCCCAGGTTGGGGTCCAAAACACCAACTTATAGTTTCAGAATCACCACTTATAAAATGTGTGATCTTGAATAAGTAGCTACATCTACGTCTCCTTTATCCCATCCTGAAAATACTAATAGTGATCCCTCAGGATGCTGCTGTGAAGGATTAGACTGTGTGGGATCCAGAGCACAGTGCCTGGGAAACAGTAAGCGCTGTCTAATTGTCAGATACGTGAACTCTTAGCATACTGCTGTCTGACCCTCATTCTGATATTCCTAGACTTAAGAAAGGAGTCCATGCCCTTCAGGATTTTATGGGCTCTAATCCTTCCCTCTTTGAACTTCCTTAAAGAGTCATTATAAGGATTAAAAGAATATGCATGAAACACTTGGAGCCGTACCTGTCACATAATTAGCACCCAAGATGGCTTAGCTTTTATTTTTAGCACTTACTACAATTATAATTAAGTCACTTTTGAGGGGCTTTTAAATTACCTCTTCCCCCATTAGACACGGAATCTTAGGAAAGTAGGGATGACATCTGCTTCAGTCACCTCCGTATCCTGCATCCTAACACCACACCTGGCACACAGTTGCTGCTCAATAAATACAACAGAAACATAAATGAAGGAGTGTATGAACAAATGAAACAGGGGATGGTAGAGAAAACATTCTTGCCTTCTTGAAGAGATCCACAGGGAGCAGAAAGGATTGAGAAACACTCTCTTAGAGCATAGAAGCAGTGGGAGAGAAAAAAGGCAACCATATTGGGAAACTGGTCTGGGGGAGGTTTGGAGGGGGTGTCTTCCAAATTCCCTGGAGAATGAGGAATTTATAAATATCAGTCAGAGCATGTTCCCGGAAAAAATATGAGTTAACCGAGTTTTCAGATAAAATACATCCGGAGCTGCTTTGAGGTAAATAAAATATGAGACTATGTATAAAACAGATGACGAATGAGAGCCTAGTACATAGCACTCTAATCAATAGTGTATTGATTAGGGAACTCTAATCAATGCTCTGTGGTGACCTCAATGGGAAGGAAATCCAGAAAAGGGGATATACGTATACATATAGCTGAATCACTTTGCTATACAACAAAACTAACACATATTGTAAAGCAACTATACTCCCATAAAATGTTTTAAAATGAAATAAAATACGATAAATGAGAAGCCTTTGAACTTCATACATCAGGGGCCAATGAGAAACTCAGAGAAGGCAGCAAGAGGTTTTCCTGAACTTTGATCTTCACAGAGGAGAAAACTGGGATCTGGCAGTCCGTCCGACGGACTTTTGGGATCATGTGAAGGGAAGAGAGGGTTAAGGCCACAGAATTATTAGGTCAGAGGTTGGATGAACCCCCCTTTTTCTAACCTCTCACAATGAATGGATTATGCCTGAACAGACGGCAGGGAAAGGGTTTTGAGGAAGTAGAAAGGGAAATACAAAAGAATTCTTTGAGCTGAGCTGATCATAGGGAATTGCTTTATCCATATTACATTTGGTTTTATTATGGTTATTCTTCACTGAAGATACTCTGTCTCTGCAATTTATAATATGAACATAAATCTCCCCTTGAGATGGAATTACCCAGGAAACCATTTCTAGACGACTTTAGACCCATCCCATTACTGCAGTCATTTTCTTGGTAGATTGGGGAAAACACTGCCCCTCACCTCTTGCACTCATCAAGGGCATTGAGTGAAAACTGAGAGCAGCATGGACTTTGAATAGAGAGGGAAGGAAACAATGATACTATTGTCGAGTCCATGTGGTCTCAAAGGGGTTTTCTCACAGCATATATGAAAGCGGTCTTCTCCAGAACTCTGGAGAAGGGACCTATTATTCCCATTTCACAGATGATGAGAACTGAGGCCCACAGAAGGCTAATGAATTGCCTAAGACCAAGCACATTTCTAAGCGGCAGAGCCAGGATTTGGATCTATAACACTTCCTCTCCTTCTAAGTTCAGTTCTTTAAGACAATGTAGGCAGAAGACAGCTTTAGTGATGGGCATTCTATTAGGGCAATATGTTTGGAATGCCTTTTATCTTGGCAAAAGTGACAAGTGTCTCACTAGTGACAGGTATCTTTTAACAGTTAGTCATCAGATAATCAAGGATGTGGGTCCAGGTTCTCTCATCTGGGAAAGCCTTACATTGATCCAAGCTCATGAGTAAATGTGAAGAGCACCACTGCAAACTACCACCTGTCTTTGATGTGTTCTTCACGTCTATGACACTTTTTAGATCCATTCAGGAGCTCGATGTTTCCTGTAGCCTCTAAAGAGGCTGAACTATGGTTAAACTAACCCCCAAATTCTTGGGCATACCCAATTAAAAACCTAGGGTCCAATCTCAGGCACCCAGACATTTGGTAATAACTCAGAACACATATTTCTCGTATGTACCAGATCCATAAACTGGTCTTTCTCCATCTGAAATGATTCTTCAGTTCATTGGGCTGAAAGAACAACTGAGCTCTGCTGTTATCACCTTTCTGCACTGAATTCACTATCGGCCCTGGAGAAACGCAACTCACCTTACAGGGCTTCACTTTTCTGACTTAAAGAAATTAAGGTTTAATATTTTACTGTCACTGTCAGATGGTTTGAGGACGTCATCTCTTCCTGCTGGGATGCTGACTCACAAAGTAGGTATATCTGACTTCAAAACCTGTGCTCCAACCACTCTGCTAGACTGATCTCTAAGGCTTCCTGTGGCTTTTGCCATGTATCACTCCACACTCCTTGAGCAGCTGAGGATGAGGATGAGGAACGGATGCTGCTGTTTACTATTTACTGAGGGCAAAATTTACTATTTGCTGCTATTTACTGAGGGCAAAACCACCCAGTTAACAAATAGTGAGTAAGAAGTCAAGCCTGTGGACCTCCATCTGCTGCTACACTGCCATTATTTCCCAAACAACCTCAAAGAGAACCTGTGTGCTTTAGACATACTTACCTTTATTTTCTCACTAAATTTTATCAATATAATTTTGTAGAAAAACTAGATTTTTGAGTCAGGACATCTGAGTGTGAACGTAGGTTCTATCCAGTTGTAAGCATTTGGGCAAAACGATTTTAAACATTCATTTGTTCATCTATTAAAAGGTTATGATATTTTCCATTTCCTCTTTTGTTGAATTCTGAAATTCAATAAGACAATGTAAGGCAAGTGAGCATGGTGGTAAAGTGCTATACAGAAAAAAGGAATATAGTAGTAAAAAGAAAGACTTAGAGATGCCTTACTTATCTTTGTTAGATAAGTTGCACAGAGTATTTGGGGAAAACCACTTAAGAATCTTAGGTAAACCATGCAGCAGAGTATCTGAAAGTCAGAAAAGTAGATGTGTTCAGGGAAGGTTCTATCACAACTGGTGGTGAGTACTCAGTTTCTTTTAAGAGGTTACCTGACTTACCTGGGGGTAAGTTTGGTTCTCAGTACTTGGTGGTGTGTTGGGGGGCAGCTGGCTACTGACATCTAGTGGTAGAGGCAAGGGATATAGCTAAACACCCTGTAATACATATACAGCCACGAATTATCTGGGCCAAACATCAACGAATTATTTGGGCCAAAAATGTCAATAGTGTCAAAGTTGAGAAATCCTGCATGAGTTTTAGAAGCTAGTGTATCTTATGTATTCCTGTGTTCTAGCATCTAGAGCTATACTTGGCATAAAGTAGACACCCAATATATATAACATGCTTTCTGAATGAATGAACACCCACAGAGAACTCAATGCCAGATAGAACTAATTCATACTGCCAGTGAAATCTTATATCCTCTAGGGACCCTCTCTATCTACTCCTCTAGCTTCTTTACTTTTCTGTTCTGTCAGAGCGTCTTTCTTTTCTCTTCCAAAGTCAGGTAAGAGTAAGAATAGCCTATCAGATCTGAGGATACCTGGGAGCGATAAATAATGCTTAGGAGGCACAACTGAAGGCCTTCCCCAACTACCCCCTTCAGAGCACTCCATTTCAGCCAGACAGTAATCACATCAGTAAATAAACGGATTCACCCTCGTTCCTTCACCGAGCCTGAACAGATAGGACCAAAAGCGCATATTTCCTGCAAATGTTTTTCCTAGAACAGTTCAATTATGCTTGTAGAAAGACACATCCTGGCCATGAAGGAGAAACTAGGTTTAGATGAGAAAATGGAAAATGAAGGCATTTAGTTCTAGGAGTGCAGATATTTTGTCTATCTGTTCATCACTGTATTTCCCATGCCTAGCAGGGCACCTGGCATGTGGCAGGCATCCTTAAATATTAGCTGAATGTAAGAATAGCCTGGTGAAGTCACACTCCAAGCCTTCCCTCAAATCTGCCCTCAACTAAAAAAAAATTTTTTTGGACCATTCAATTTCATAGGAAGGCAAATTGAATGTCATAGGTTTTGAAAAATTATATCCCTTTTCTTCCCTTATCCAAAACTAGATAAAGATATATGGGTTCATCATTGAGATGTGGACGTCAACATGGCGACTTAAACAGTGCTCACAATAATAATCTATATTGGGCATGAATGTTCTTAAGTCCATGTTTTACCAGAAATAAAACAAGCCTAAAATATTTGTCATGTCTTTGCCAGAAAGCCTACATGGAGACAATGTGTGGTACTTTGGGAGGATTTAAAGATTCTGTAAGCAGGGCTGAGGAAGTTACATGGTGACTATCAATAGAAACTTTTTACCCCCAACCTGCCAGTCCCCCCAGAAAACCCTAATGACACGATTACATACTTATATTGGCCAACCCAGAGCTCCCTAGTGAACTGACTGCCCTGTGTTGGTAATAAGCTTTCCAGAAGCCATAGGAGAATGTGTTTAAAGTTTCCCAGTAACCATTTCCCATTAAGACTTTTGGCTGGAATCTGTGTTAAAAAATGATCACTGTAAAATATATTAATTATGCAGATCCATTAGTCTGCAGAGTAGAGAGACTGAGGTGTTTCCATTTTTGATTCAACCTTAACCTTTAAACATTTAAATGCACACCAATGACCAAGAGCTTCTTCTGGAAGACAGAACAGTGCCTGTGCTCCTTTCAGGCTCAAAATACTCCCTGACTCCATCTTCTTAGACAAGTACGGGACAGGACCACCAGCTCTGTTTGTACACTAGCTTAGAAGGTTTGATGACAAATTCAAGCCTCATCCAGCACTCATTATGTCTTAACACCAGATGCTTCCTCCAAACTTAATAGATCGTTTTTAAGCTCTTAAGGATCAACATGATTAAGTATACACATCCACAGCCAAAGAAAAGGCAGAAGGGAATGTAGGTAAGATGAAATACAATCTCTATGTGATTTATATTGGATTTGGTCACCTCTGGGAAGAAACATCTATCTTGAAGATGAAGACTGACATATGATAACACTTAATAAAACTGTCTCTAAGTTTAGTTTGAAGGGGTGAGCCTATATCTGATGAACACTGTGGATGAAAACAATGTTATATTTTTAAAAGTGCTCATGTGATGATTGTTCATATATTTAAAACTCATGAATGCTGTTGGAAAAAGCAGATTGATTTAAAAATTTCTTTTTCTTCACTGGCTGTAATACAACGCCCTGATTAACCACACAAGTATTAATTTTCAAGAGCAAGGGAAAGAGGTATAGAGAATTTATAGTTACTAACCTTGCCTTTGACAAAAATAGCAGTCATTCTGGAAACATCTTATTGGGTACTGTACTCTGAACTCTTTTTTTTTTTTTCATTTATTTTTATTAGTTGGAGTCTAATTACTTTATAATATTGTAGTGGTTTTTGCCATACACTGACATGAATCAGCCATGGATTTACATGTGTTCCCCATCCTGAACCCCCCTCCCACCTCCCTCCCCATCCCATCCCTCTGGGTCATCCCAGTGCACCAGCCCTGAGTACTTGTCTTATGCATCCAACCTGGACTGGCAATCTGTTTCGCACTTGATAATACTCTGAACTCTTAATTCACTAGAAGTAACTCAAAAGCTATCACTAGTAGATGCAGCAGGCCACACCAAGAAGTCAATATTGTGTCAACACTTCAAAACTGAACTTTTAATCCTCCCAGTTTGGGATGGGTTGTTTTTGTTTATTTGTTTGCTTGCATTTTTAGATCCCTCTGGTTTTGGGTGAAACAGAGTAAGAGTGTCCTAAGCTCAGTTCTCTCTCTTCTGGCAACATTTTCATCAATCACAATCCTTTCTCTCTCATTGTGGGAAAAAATGCAGCATTTCACAGGTTCACCTTATGAAAGGTGTGCCCTGCCTCTAGCCTGAAAACCGCCAGTGGGGGAGAAATTTCAAACATATTGATTCTATGTCAGTTGCATTTTCCTCCCAAAAGATCCATTTGAATTTTATCGGCTTAAATGAATTTCAAATAGGGGGTTCAGTGCTCAGGTGCAAAAGAATGTGTCTGGGACCTCTGAATTTCAACTGTGGCATGCTTCTCATCATGCTTATTGGCAGCTGTTTTCATTTTTTAATAACTCAGGTGGTATAGATGCTTTGCAATGTTCTACCTGAAGGGCCACCTCCATGCTTTCCAGCTGACCACAAAGTGCAAGAAAATAATGCTGAAGGTGAATTAAAAAAAGGTGAGAATTCTACAAATCCTCAACAAATACATCAATTCAGCAGCAACTGCTTTTTGTATTTTCCCTCAGTGACAAACCAGATGCCTTGAAGTACTGATATGTATGTTATCATTGCATCTTTATTTTGACTCTATGTTCCAAAGAGTGAAAAGCAAAGGGATGGATTTCTTATGATCAATTTAAAAAGCTACCTTAATTTAGCCACTACTGCATATGCCTCTCCCTAGACTGGCTCCCTTTCGTCATATCCACATCTTTGTAGTTGAGTGGAAATACAATACACGTTCTCCAGTTACAAATACATAATTTGCTTGTAGTCACAAAAGCACAGTCTGAGAAGGAGGCTATGCAGTTTTAGAAGACAGAAAAGCACTAATAAAATATGGTGTGTTATTGTAAGCCCCTGCAAATCACTGCAGACTAGGAGCTGGCTGTAGATTGCACTGATGAAGTGAAACTCTGACTGAGGGGAACGATGAAGACCTTGACTCCGGAATGAGTCTGCCTGGCTCTGAGTTTCATCATTATCACTGTGTTTGTGCCTCAAATTTGCCCTCTATCTCCGTTTTCTTATCTGTAAAACGGGGAGGTAATGTGATCTCCATCCTGGGATGGCTGTGAAGACTCAAGGAAACAAGCCATGCAAAGTGCTTAGCACAGTGCCAGACATACAGTAGGCACTTACTGAATGGAAATGACGGCATTCTTTATCTTGCTAAACAGAATAAATGGTCTCATCGTGAAGTAAAAATTCCCTTTGTTATTCCCAATGTGGCACAGATTCCTACCCCTTGGAAGAGATTACAACATTACTGGGGGGATAGGGCATTCTGGACTTCTCCAAAGGGATGCTTTTAAGACCAGGCGTGCTAGTCCTCTGTCACACAAAAGGTCTTGATGTCTTCAAGACACGGATGCCCCATTGCTCTTCCTCTGTCACTGGATGTGAGCCTGCCTGGAGCCCTAACAGTTTTGTCAACTGGCAACCTGGAGGACAAGATGCTTTCACCTGCAGGGTGCCACCCCTCACATCTGCATTCATTCCTATTACTGAACAGCTTCAGAGGACAATCAAGTCTTTTTACACCTCACAATTTTGTACATAACCTGTTACGACAGCCACGTAAAGAGAAAGATGGCAAAAATATTAAGGGATCCACTGGGGGAGTGGGTGTTGGGAAGATGAAGACAGATGTTCAGCGCTGTTGAGTTTACTTAGCACTAAATGCCAACAGCCTAAGGATGAAAGCTTTCTTTTTTCAACAAATGATCAGCTAAGGAATGCTTGGTTCCAGTGAGGGTTTATGCCATCTAATACTGCTGGCATTAGGAACATGCCTATTTGACTAATAAGAGGCAATGTAAGTTCATATGGGTTTGGAGGATTTTGTTTTAAATATATAATAGCTTTTTTTTTTTTTTAATTATTGGAGGATTTTTGAGGGTGAACACAATTAACCAAAACTTAAAAATCTGTTTGTCAGAATGAGTGGTTTCATTCCAGCTTGCAAAGAGTGTGTGAGGGGCTGAATGCTCAAAAGGAGATGTGAGGACCACATTTCCAGATTCGTAGACACTATATTTCCATGAGCTGCTCCTAGACTACCTCAGGATCTGAATCATGGCTCTTATGGAAAAGATTCTATGCCTAAGAGGTCTATGCACACATGACGTTCCCAACTTAACTTTCAAAATCTCTGAAAAATAGAACCACCCCTCTTGCTTCTTATTCAATGATGCTTTAACTTTCATTATAAATATATTCTCTAATCCATTTCAACATGAAAAAAAGACAATGCAGATTTGTTGTCTGTGCAACAAAAAGAGAAGATGAAAGCCTCAGTTTGTTTCCATTAGAGCAATTACTTAATCATCTTATCATCTCTGTCTAGGATAATTATATTAATAGACTTTCTCTGAGATTTCTGAATTAACAACAAAGAATTCAGATCCTTTAATACTTTCTGGGGGAAAAAAAAAAAGCAGTTAAGCAGTTAACCAGGTAGTGCCTTTTAAAAACCATAACCAGCAGTGGTGAGCAGATAGTGGGTTTGCACTAGTATGAATTTAATAACAGCAACTTTTCTCTTGATCAGCATCAGATATAGAAACAGGAGAGCCAGGGCTGGGCATTTGACAGATGGTGGCACAAATACACAGTGCAAAGAAAGAGAAGCAACAGCCACTTAACAATTAGCTCTTTTCACAGAATTCTGGAGTAATGATCTGAACACTTTCCATAAATTCAGTTCTTTTCAAGGTGCATGTACCTAATCGTAAGAGAAAACTCATCCATCCTACTCTGGTTTAAGACCTCATGAAATCAGCATACCCCTTTTGGCACAGCACATAATATTTATCAGCTATTTATGGAGTTTAAGAAATTCTTGCTCTGACACTAAGGAAGAAACTTTAATTAAAATGGTATGCAGGCAGGTTATGGCACAATGAATATACTTAAGACATTAAACACTCCTGGCGTGAGGCAGAATGACATTACATTTTTATGAAGCCAGATATAAGTTTGCTTTAATAGTTTCCTTACTATGTTCAAAGACACCCAACACATTCTTGAACAACCAAGATAAGCATCAGACTACCACACAGCACAGCTCTTCGGTTTAAACAGACGAATACAAGCAAGCAAAGTAAGAGATAAAAAAGACATCACTAAAGATTTCAAAAAATGATATTTGGAAAGATAAGTGACTGTACAGTCTAAATCTATGCAAACACACACACAGCCAGCTGTAAATCAAGAGAGAGAGAAACTTACCGGAGCAAATATCACCATACACATTTACAAAAGAATTGATAATCCAACTTCCCTCTCCTGAAACAAAATAGAGGCTGTCTCATACTAAAAATCAAGCTTCTCTGTCCACAGCACCAGCCACTGGTCCCTCTTTTTATGAAGCAAAGGAGGAGAACGAGAAAATCAATGAGGAGGGTAAGGGAGATGTTATACCAATCAGGTAGCAGCTTCTGCTTTATTTGCAGAGAGATGGCAAAACGGTCATATTATTAGACAGTGACAACCCACAGGCGAAGTACAGCAACCTGATACTTCCCTCTGGTGAGAGGCTGCCTGCTTTGTGGGAGGTGGTTACCATCCCACACTTGGCTTTTTGCTCCCAACTACAAGTGCGGGACTGGCTGCTTTGAGTAAGCCGCCTGCATCACCCAGGGAGCACCGGCTCCCCCTTGACTCTGCCAGCCCCCTCCTCCCTTCACCCAGTGCTTAAAAACAAACTGGGAAATCAAAAGGAGCTGGGATTTTATTGTGTCTGGGGTGCATGGGGGAAGCGTGGTTTTAGAAAATCCTTATGAATAGATTTGCATAGATTAGGGAAATAGGTATTTGTTTTAAAAATTGCCCCTGTTTTTATGGAAAAGTCTGGGTGTGATGTCGGATCCCTGTTCGGGAAATTCATACCACAACCCTAAATAATGAGGAAGGTGATGGCATCAGAAGACAGGCTTTTCAGGCTCTGGCTACTGGGGAAAAGGACAAATGATGACTTCGTGGCTTATCTGTCCCAGGAGTGTGACTTAAAGTCTCCCTGGCAGGTTTCGAAAGCTTTTGGTGTGACCTAGGTCTGCTTTATCTACAAATGGGCCTCTGCGGGATGGGGTTGGCCCAGAAAGTGTGTACATCATCCCAAGACAGCATATTTGGAGGGTATATGTACTGAATTCGTGGGGAGGCTCCCGAAGGTTAGATGTTCTCCACGCAAGCTTCCTGAGGCCCTTCTCTCAGGGGTCTGCACCACAGTAAAGGAGGGAGAAACCCACAAGCCTCTTTCCCACCAAGTTCCTTACTTCAGGATTCCTCTGGGGACAAGAATAGTGTTAGGCTGGCCCAGGCATCTCTGCTTCATCTTTTGTGTGGTCAGTGATGGCCCAACCGAAGCTCCCTTCAGCTGGCTAGACTTTTTATTGGTGGTTATTAATTCAGAATCCGTCCTGAGTCTTTCCTTGGGTCCCTCTCTCTGTCTCACACACACTAGCACCAGCACCGCAACAAGCATCATGACAGTCGTCATCTCCTTCCTCCTGTTCTTCCTCTTCTACACACACAATAACAGCTCGAGGAGGTCGGGGGCCAACCAAACAACCAAACCTGATGAGGAGTCAGGGTTCCAGCCTCAGTCTTCCATTGTCTCGTTCTGTAACTTGGGAAGTATCTGAGGTCTCCAAGCCTCAGTTTGCCCTTTTTGAAACGGGCATACTAACACCTCACAGAGCTGTTAATGGAGGGCGATGGGGAGCAAATGAAGAATGGCTATAGTATTTCAACTCAGGTACAACTTGGGCTCAACATCCTCCAGTCGCCTGTCCCCACCTCCTCCTGTGATGTGCCTGCTCCTCACAGGTCACCCTCCAGGAGATGCAAGAAAGCTTCAGCCTGTAGGTGGCCCCTTTGAAATTCTGATAAACTCATTCCATCCCTTACCTGTACTCTCTTCACTGCCATGCCTTACCAACCAACTGAAAAACCACTGCATTTCAAGAAGAGAAGTTACACAGGGGAGTAAATTAAGCAAATGAACACAGAAAAAGCAAGCAAAAAAAAAAAAAAAGACTGAGAACCACCTGGCATTTCCATTAGCTTTCCGTAAGCATTTGTGGAATAAATGAATGAAAGGCTGACTAAAGGAATAAGGCCCCTTTGCTAAAGGCCACAGTTCCTGCCAGGCAGCTGGTGATCAGTAGTGTTCCAACGAGTTAAAGACACGCAGTTACAGCCACCCACCCGTGGGGCACATGCACACTTGACAGTTTCTTCAGGTGGACAGTGAGTCATTTTTATCAGCGTTTTGAATATTAAGAGCCCTACTTCCAGGAAAAGAAAAAAAGCTCTGTCTTCCACATAGCAATGCCAAACACTCCCTAAGTATTTGCTTGTGTCAGGAACTAGTCTAAGTTTCTGTTGTTGTTCTGTGTAAGTGGTTGTCATGTGTGGGCCTCACAGAACTGTGAGGAGTTACAATTTTCATTCTGGTTTAAAAAGAGGAAACCAAGATGCCAAGAATTAAGTCCAAAGCCAACAGTCAATAACATAAAGCCACGGTTTGAAGCCAGTTGAATGCCAGGTGCCAAAGCATTAACCTCTCTGTTAATAGACACCACTTTGTGGCGTTTACACTTTCATTTACTCAGGGTCCAGGGTGTGCGGAATCCACACATGGATTCCTGGACCCTGAAGTGACTCCACAACTCTTCCCAGTACATGTATTCATACCACAGAGACTGGGAAGCCCAGGAATGGAAAGAAGGTCTACCAAGCTGCCAAAGCCCCAACCAGGCTCTCCATTCTGTGTGGCCTTGACCTTATTTAACCCCTGGCGGATGGGCAGCGCAAGGCCCAGTTTCAGGATTGCCAGTGGCCTGTCCAGTGACCCTGGGTATGTCCCATCATTTACCCGTCTTTCAGGTTTCCTCAAGTTAAATGGAAGGGTTTCCAGTGAAATCTCTAAAGGGCTTTCTGGGTCAACGTTGACTAGATAAAGTTCTAAGACTAAGGGTGTGAGTCTATCCTGTTGCTGGGGTGAGCTGTCCATGCCTCCTATTTTTTCAAGATAAAACATCAACACTCTGGCTCCCCTGCCACCTCTTCCCTCCCCTTATGTCTCACCTGGATCAGATAGATCCCTAACTGTCCTCCCTGTCTTTACTCCTATCCCACGAAATCATTCTCCATGTTGTCCAGATTGAGCTACTAAGAATATAGATTAGATCACTCATTTGGGGGAAAAAAAAAATTTCCATTGTTTTCCAATTGGCTTCAAGTAAAACTCAAACTCTTTATTGTGTCTTCAAATCCTGATATGACCTGGCTACCACCTGCTTTTTTGTTTTTATCTATTTCCAACCCTCTCCTTCCCTACTCTTTGGTCACACTAGCCTTTACTGCCTTCTCACTTGCTGTTTCTTTTGCCTAGAACATTCTTTCCTCAGATCTTTGCCTGCTCTCTTCCTTTGTCACTGTTGGTTCTACTGTCCACTCTTTAGAGAAGGGGTCCCCAACCTCTGGAATCTAGTGCCTGATGATCTGAGGTGGAGCTGATGTGATAATAATAGAAATAAAGTGCACAATAAATGTAATGTACCTCAATCATCTCGAAACCATCCCTGCTCCAGCCCACTCCATGGGAAATTTTTCTTTCACAAAATTGGTCCCTAGTACCAAAAAGATTGGGGACCAATGCTCCAGAGGGTCCTTCTCCCTAACCACCACATGTAAAAACATCCTGATTCCCCAGTCACTCCCTTTCACACTGCCCTTTATTTTTGTTGTAGTGGTGATGGTGGTGTTGGGGTGTGTGTGTGTGAAATATGGGTTTTTGTACTTCTTATTGCCTGATTTGTTCTTATTTACTTGTTTAATTATTGATTATCTTCTTTTCTTTGAGATAACCTCTGAAAAAACAGGAAGTCTGTTTTGCGTAACACCATATTCTCTGTGTTTACGAGAATGTATGGCACATAGTAGATGTTTAATAACGTCTCATGCATGGATTGATTAATCAACACAAGAACAACTCAGTGTTGACAAAGAGGCAAAGAAACCTGCTTCTCAACAGAGCTTAGCCTTGAAAGGTAATGCAGGTGAACAGAGGTGACTGATTCACTCATATTAATGGACACAGACTGTTTGTACTTCCTCATCTGGGGAATCTTCTTGAAAGGTTGTGGACTTCTGCATTATGTTGATTTAAGTGGAGGCCATGTCAAAGAGGAGAGCTCCTTCTGTAAAGCGTCTGAGCAGATGTTCTATAGAAGCGTGGGTGCCAGGGTTCAGTTCTTCTAGACTCACATGGATATTTGCATACCTGACTCTCATCAGAAAACAAACAGTCCTGAGAGCCAGCCACTTAGACTGCCTTTCCCTCCATTCTAGCAGACAGCTGAGACAGTCGGCTACCACTCTCTCAAACATGCCACTGGAACTGACAAGAAGAAAGCAATATGCTATTGTTTGACAGTTTTTATTTTGAAAAAATGATATTAATATTGTCACTACTGCCTTAAAAATAACATTTATCATTATTAGACTATTCAAAATCGTGCAGTGTTCTCTAAGTTGGGCATTCATAGAGAAAGTAAAATAGATGAAAACAATCCATGATTCTCTGCAAACATCATTAGCAATGCTAATTTCCAATATGGTCAGGTCTTCAACTCTGGTCTTTCAACTGAGTGTGGCCTTCAGACAACTTCAAATGATTTTTTTTTTTCCCCCTGAACTGAAATGCTGGTCTCCCTTTTGGTGGATGTGCCTCCTGGCAAATGCAACAGTTCTTTTTCCTTACAGCTTCTATTTCCAAACATCTGGCTTCTCCAAAGGGGTCCTTTCAGGCCTGTTTGCTTCAAGTTTAGACAGTGGGAGGTCTAGCTTTCTAAGCATTTAGCAAACACTGAGAGGAAAATTCCAGCACCATGAGACTTTCTTCCTCCGCTGCTATAGGAGGAGCAAGGTAATCAAAGACAAGAAGGCTACTCTGGCCACACTAATAAATGGTCCAGGGTGTTAGCTAAGTTTCTTCCATTTAGTTCCCAAAACAATTTCAAATCTTTTGAGCTATAGCAATGAGAGCACTTACATCCAATCCACTCATGGAACAGCCTTGAAATCTTTAATTGTGCCTTCCTTACTCTGACTGCAAACAGCTCCTAGCAGGAGTAAAATGCAGTTATTTATTTATTCTGATGTGGATGTAGAGAGGATCAGGGGAGAAATTTCTAGACCTCTTTTTAAAAATTTTTCTTGAAGGAAAAAAAATGATTTCTTCCAACTTTATCTTTTTTTCTTTTTCAAATACCTAATGCAATAAAATAATATCAGTAACATTTGAACATTTATTAGGTTACTAGCTTTCCTCAGCCACATTTAAGGCTGGCAAATGGAAAGAAGTTGAACACAGATGAGCAGTGTGTGGAAATAAAAAAAGGTAAGAAATATAGTAGAATAAGGTTTGAGGAGCATTTGGATGTGAGGGTGGAAATGTAGCCCCAAATTATAGTGGGAGGATAAAGGCCACAAATGATAGTGAAAACTGCAAGTGAAACAGACAGAGAAAACAAACTTCTGGCTACCAAAGGGGAAAAGGAGGGGGAGGGATAAATCAGCAATTTGGGATTAACAGATAGACACAAGTATATATAAAATAGATAAATAGCAGAGACCTACTGTATGGCATAGGAAACTATAGTCAGTATCTTATAATAACCTGTAATGGAAAAGAATCTGAGTAGGTCTCTCTCTCTCTCTGTCTCTCTGTCTCTCTGTCTCTCTCTCTCTCTATATATATATATACACACACATATATGTATATAGACACACATATATATATAACTAAAGTTACTGCACACCTTAAACATTGTAAATCAACTGTACTTCAATAAAAATAAATTTAAAAAATAATAAAACAAAACAAAAAATAGCAAGTGAAACATGGTTGACAGTCTCTGAAGACCATGCATCTAAGCAGGATCACACCATGTTCATCTCTGTATCCTCCAAAGCAAAATGCCTGGCACAGAGCAGCCAAGCAAAGACGATTTGTTGAATGCAGGAGGACAGAGGACCTGGGGGCAGACACCGCACTGGATAGCTCCTGCATGTCCCTCCAGCTCCCCTTTCCCACCCGTTCTGGGTCCACCTAACTGGACCACATGGATCAATGCTCATCTCCGAGGCTTCCCAGTGGAGGGGCAGCCAATGGGAAGCACTGCCAGGAAGTCAGAGGGTGAGAGGAAACAGGTCTGGGTACTTATTCTCTTGGTCCCTGCTGATGTGTATCTAAGTTGCTTCTGCCTCTCTGGCAAATGCTATAGGTGCTGTGATGTTGCCTTCTCCATACACTTTCTCTGTCTCTCTTTCTGTCTCTCCCCTCCCGTCCCCTACACCCACTTGATCCTTCAGGTCTGGGATGCTAACAGCTCCTTTCAGTTGCTATCCTCAAGGTGCTGCATAGACACCACTGCTTTTTGCTTTAGTTAAGTTCTGCCTACTCCTTTTTTAAAATACATACATACATATATATATATATATATACACACACACACACATATATAAACCTCCTCCTTTAAAAAACAAAACTCCCCTTAATCACCCAGTTTGAGTGTGCCAGCTCTTTCTTACCTAGAACATCACTATACAAACAGGTGGATCTGAGTTCCAGTTCTGTCCCTTACTCCACGTAGTGTTTTCACTCTCCATCACCTATAAGATCAGTGCTTATAAACTACTGCAGAGTGTAAATACAGAGCAAACGTGATATCTAACAATGTGGGGACAGTTACATCTTAATACTGCTTGACAGCTTCTGTTTGTTTTATAGAGATTATCGTCTGGTTCTTTCATTTTTCCTCTAGAGGGAAGAACTTGTCACGTTTCAGAAAGGAAAGGACAGCCCATGCTGTGTTCAGAAAGACTTACCAGATTTTCCTCTCTTGAATATGAGAGAGGTATAGGAATGAAACTGAGGCATAAAGTTTAAAGTAAGTAAGTATTTGTTGAACTAGCTTTGAGTGTCTGCATTTCTGAATATTCATAGGAAATGGGTCAATCTACTCAGTCTACAGAGCAGGTCTTTGGAGAGTTGCTTCCTACTGACACTTCATGGAGGGCAGACTAGGAATTCCCTAATATTCAACCATGATCTCCTGGACTTTAGGCAATAACTCCAGTGTTATTATAAACTAGGTAATTTCTGCTTGCATTCCTACTCTAATCAAATACTTCAAGCCAATAGAGGGATTGAGTACCTTTAGAAACTTCTTCAATATCCCAGAAAAACTAACTCTAGAGGGAAGGGGACTCAGGTTTCATATATCACAGCTAAAACCTACTCAGGGCTCATGTTTTCAATAGGAAAGAATAATCTCAAACCCATGAGAACTTTGATATTTTCCCAAAGGAAGGACAATTACTCATCATTCTAAAAATTTCAGTTCAACCATTGTTCGTGGGGTGAATGCTATATGCCAGGCGTGTGCTAAGTTCTGTGGATTGTTGTTATTTAGTCGCTAAGTTGTGTCTGACTCTTTTGAGATCCCATGAACTGTAGCCTCCCAGGCTTCTCTGTCCATGGGATTTCCCAGGGAAGAATACTAGAGTGGGTTGCCATTTCCTTCTCCAGCGGATCTTCCCAATCCAGGGATCAGACTCAGGTTTCCTGCACTGGCAGGCAGATTCTTTAACACCGAGCCACCAGGGAAGCCCATGTTCTGTGGATAAAGTGGTGAAAAAGATAAACATGATCCCTGCCAATAGGTTCTGAGGATCTTTCTGATTTATCTGCATAAGTCAGGAACCTTGGAGAAGGAAATGGCAACCCACTCCACTACTCTTGCCTGGAAAATCTCATGGACAGAGAAGCCTGGTGGGCTATAGTCCACGGGGTTGTAAAAAGTCAGACATGACTGAGTGACTCAGCAACAACAACTGTATAGAGTACAGTATTACAGTATCTTTATTTGAATCACAGTATGTCTGGAAGCAAACGTGAAAGCAGCAGTATAGAGCCAACTGGGTTAGTTGGATACCTAGGCTAACTCTGTTGGACTTAAAAACAAAATGAACTTATAAATGTGCTCTCAGAACAGAACTCGTTTGTATATAGAGGACTTACTGTATCTGGAACAAGTGAGACTGAGGGGTGGAGATGTTTTAACAATGCAACTTTATATTTGTTTTCTTCCTATTAAGCTACCAGATACCAGCCACGATAGTAATAAACACAACAGATACCTGATCCCATATGATTGATTAGCTTTCACCTCTCTGACCTAGGATCTGTTGTTATTTTCATTTTATCAGTGAGGAAGCTAATGTTTAGTACAGCACAGAACTTCTCAAATAGGCAAAGCTAAAAGCTGTTAGAAGTAGGGTTTGAACCTAGGCTGTCTGACTCAGAAGTTCCAGCTGTAAATCTTACTACCAGCATTGCTAATGTGTGCAATTTTAGTGTAAACATACAAAGTGAGTAGCTGACCATCATTTCTCTGAGCTTATATTTACTGGAAAACAAAAGTGATGATGTAGTTTAATGGCATAATTTCTGATGATAACATCTGCTGTTCTGGTGTGAAAGTGAAAGTTGCTCAGTCGTGTCTGACTCTTTGCGATCCCATAGACTACACTGTCTATGGAATTCTCTAGACTAGAATATAAAAGTGGATAGCCTTTCCCTTCTCCAGGGGAACTTCCCAACCCAGGGATCAAATCCAGGTCTCCCTCATTGCAGGCGGATTCATTACCAGTTGAGCCACAAGGGAAGCTGTTCTGGTGTAGATGTTTAAAATAGTCTCACCAGACAGCAGAATCATTCTTCCTGCTAATATTGCATAGTATCCAATATTGCTTTGCATGTGTGTGTGCGCATGTGTGCGCACCCATGCACACCCATGTCCACCTCTTTGTGACCCCGTGGACTTTAGCCTGCCAGGCTCCTCTGTCCATGGAATTTTCCAGGGAAGAATACAGGAGTAGGTTGCCATTTCCCGCTCCAGGGGATCTTCCCAACCTAGGGATTGAACCTGCATCTACAGTGTCTCCTGCGTTGCAAGGGGATTCTTTACTGCTGAAGGTACTAAATACATCTTTGCTAAATCAAGAAGAGAAAATGAGCAAGCTTCCTTAAGCCCACATTCATAATTCTAACTAGACAAAGACTCAGCTTTATGTTTTCCTACCAGTTTTTTTTTTTTAAATAATAGAGAGAGCTCCCTCAGCTTACAAGTTTGGCTGTTCCTGACACATATTACTTAAAGCCTCGTGTGAATCCACAAGATTGATAGCTGTTGCTATGATGAAAGATTAAGACTTTATATCAGAAAGAATCCCAGAGGTCCATTTTTTACATGAGTCTTGGTAATGTCATAAGAGGGAGGGAATTAAAAACATGGAGACCATTTTCAATATTCTCGCACAGTCCACTGAGAAATGGATAGTAAACCAGGTCATGGGACACATGACTTCACTGATGGGTTCCCCACAAAGAGAGGCATCATGACCAATGTGTACACTTGTTGGGCCCCTTTTAGTCTTTAGAAAGTTTAGTCTTTCTAAACTTCAATTTCTTCACCTGTAAAATGGGAATAATAGTGATGATGCTAGCATGTTGTAAGTAACAGGGAAGGAAGCCTGGACGGTAATTATAACAACACAAGTGTCGTGTACTCTCTCTCACTGCAAATGCTTAAGGCCAGAGAGGTTTAAGAATTAAATGCCTGCAAAACGGCTTTCTGGTTTTCCTTTCCTTCCCAACAAACATGCCTCCAAAATCTACACCAAATTCCAGCTCTTAATAAAATACAGCATCGGTAGGAAAGACAAAGATGTCTGCATCTACTCCATGTATTTTACAAAATGTAGAATTTGTAACACGAGAGCCAAGAAGTTCCAAAAATTCTAGTCATGGGCTATCTGCCTATGATTCTGTCTGAAACTATTCTCCCCACTCTGCTCCCACCTTCCCAAACCTGCCTCAGTTTGGGGATGTGACTGGTTATATGAGGTACAGCAAGAGAATGGGGTCCATCAAAGAGACCTGAGGCTTTATTTCAATTTAAGGGCTTCTGAAATTTTTGAAAAACCTCTCTCTTTGGCCTGAGCATGTCTTCTGCCAGAAGTGTCTCTGGATTACTACGATATGGAATTTGGCCATTTGACTTAAAACAAACGGTCTTTTTGGCCAGTTCATTTGGCCAATCTCTTAAAATTAAAAAAGATCCCCCTCTCTGAGGATGTTTCCTGCAATCTTAATTTATATTTTACCCAACTCCTTGGATTCAGGACCACCATGAAAGATGCTGCAGCCATGGCTACCCCACAGGGCAGCCGAGGTGCCAACACAAGACTTCTTTGGTGAAAATATTCTGAGAACTGAAACTTAGAACGCTATACAGAGTAACCCTTGCTGTCTGTGCTCGGTGTCTGCCTCCAGAAACATAATACACAACCACACTTTCTGTATCACTTGATTATTTATTATTGCAAGCCTGCTTAGAACTATTCAATATGCCATGTGCACTCACACAGAGAGAAACCAGTTTTCTTTTTCAGCTGCGCATCTATTTTTTAAAATAGACTGCTTTACCAATGTCTCCCTTAAAATGTTAGTTTCTTCGTAAACATCCCAGAGTTGTTAAATGATACAAATTAAGAGAGTGGCGCTGAAGAACAGGACATTCTGATATTTCCAGAATGTCACTTATCACAACTCTAAGAGCAGCCCTTTTCCTCCCAGCTCTATGGAAGTGTGAGCACAGAAACTCCCTGGAAGAGTCAAGAAACACAACTTGTTCTGAAACGAGCCGGAGTAGTATAGCAGAAGTCAGCCTTATATTCTGTTTGAAAAAAGAAGAGTCTACTCTTCCTGTTAGGATACCACAACACTCTGGGGTGTGGGTCCTGGGGATCAAAGCCACTTAGAAGTGGGGTTCTTAAACCCGGCTGCGCATTTGGACACAAGCAGTTCAGGTGACAAGAGGAAGGACCTGTTTCAAACTCAGACCTCCTGAATCACAAATCAGAAGGGTCCCCACCACCTCCTCCCCAGTGGGAATTTGATAAGGCATGGGTGTTAGTGACCCCTGTACAGTGGATGAAGCCAGTGCTTGGAGTAAATAACCATCAGCCATGGTGCTTGTTCCATGAGGTGAGATCCATATTCAACCAAGACTCTGAGAAGGAAGAGGAGTCTCACCTCCAGAATGAAAATCTGCCTCTGGAATCTGTGTCATGGAAGTGGGAATGGGATTCCTCATACCTCTTTCTGTCTTAAGGTTTCCTCTTTCACTAAGCACTCTCTCACCCAAAAAGACAAGAGGGGAAAACAATACAAAAGTAACTACAACAATGACTATGGCATGTACTTATGTGCCAGGCCCTGGTCTGAACACTCCATATGAATTAACTCATTTTGTCCTTCTTAAAATACAACTAACTTAAAAAAAAAAAAGTCCCCCAATCAACAAAAATGCACCTTGAGCCACTTTCCAGAATCAGCCTGGATCCTGCCCACTCCCATCAGACAGGCCCAACCCTCTCCAGAACAAGCGGTCTTTGGGTGCCCTCTCCATCAAGCTTTCTACTGAAACAATGCTCTAAGTGCAAGTAGTTTGTTCAGAAGGCAATTCCAGGAAAGACAGGGAGGGACTGAGTTGGGGAGGTGAAGGCAGCTCGCAAAGGGTGCATTAATGAGGTGCAGGAGGCTGGCCTGGTTCTTTTCCAAACCCTTTTCAGCTCCGGCAAGCATTAAATCCCCTGCAATCCCACTGGAGGGGCTGAAGCCCTCAGGCTGAGAAGCTGGGTCCTTGAAGGAGGAGGCCAAGGGCCTGTGCTGGAGCAGTGAATGCTCGGGGATAGGGTGTGGACCTGACTCTGACTGCTCCAGAGCCTGCCGGGGATCTTTGAAAGGCCTGTCACCAGCAGGAAAGGAAATAAAAGGGAAGAAGGAAACCATGACTCTTCTATGAGGGAATCAAAGAAAGACTATGTTGCTTCTGGGTCTGTTTTTCCTGCATGATTTTTTCCTTTATGTTTGGTTTTTAAGGGGCTTGGTGATTTATGGACCTGACCAAGCTTCTCTTGTCAAGTGTTTGCTTTAATGCCTCGTCCCTTTGCTTGTGCTGTTGCCTCCAATAAAATGCCATCACTTTTCCTCTTGGATAAATACAACCCTACGTGCTCTTCAGAGACCAATGCAATTGCCTCTGCTACCCGTTTTAGTTTTTTTCATTGATAGTCTTTATTTCCTTTGGTCTAATTCACAGTTAGCCATCTTCATGTTTGTCTTTCCCTTTTAAACCAACATTTTACAAGTGATGTATGCTCACTAAATGCCTGTATTTTATATTTATTTTTTTTTAATGCCTGTATTTTAAATGGATGGAAAAGGTGACTTCTAAATAAAGCGATTTCAAGCTTTTTCCCTACGCTTTGCCTTCAGACCCAGGGCATATGATAGTGGAAGGGTTATACTGTACCTCTTTGTACAATTTCAAAATTCTGTTAGTTCATTCAGTGTTATGGATTTCTAGCATCTTCCTCTCTGTCCTTAATCAAGGCCCAATACTGTCTGATTGCAATGAGGGCTCAAGTAATGTTTCAGTAAGGAGGTGGTATAGATGAGGTGACAGATCCACTAGTGAGGGAACTAGAATCACCGAAGACAGAGTCAGAAATAAAAGAAGCACTGTTGACTCTGCCAAGAAGGACATCTTCATTTATCACCCGCTACTTCCAGGAGCAAATCTCCCCATATTCTTTGTTGAAAAGCCTCTTTCCCTATTGAGGATTCACTATTTGGTTTGGTTTGTGAACTCCTACTCATCCTTCAAAACCTAGCTTATTTGTCACCCCTTAGGTGAAGAGGAAAAAGAGAAAGAAGCTGATATTTGTGGAGCACTATTTCAGGAGCTTCCTAAGTGGTTCAGATGGTTAAGAGCAGGAGACCTGGGTTCCATCTCTGGGTTGGGAAGATCCCTTGGAGAAGGAAATGGCAACCCACTCCAGTATCCTTGCCTGGAAAATCCCATGGACAGAGAAGCCTGGCAGGCAATCCATGGAGTTCCAAAGAATCAGACATGACTGAGTGATTTCACTTTCACTCTACTATTTCCAGGCACTGTGTGGAGCACTTAGGTTCTTTTATTTTATTCTTTCAACAAAACTGCAAGGCAGGCTTTAGCCTCATTCTCCAGAAAAGAACAGTAGGGCTAGGCAAAAACCTACTTAATATGTGATGAAATCAAGTTTTGAATCCAAGTCTTGCCTAATATATAATTCTTTTCATAATAAGCTTTGAGTTTACATGTCCTAACTCAGGGTTATAATGAACCCTCACAATAAACCTGTCAATTAGGTATTATCCACCACATTTTACAAGGACACATGGATCTAGTGGGATCTTGTCTCCATTTTCTCTTCTTCTATTGTGACTGAAATGTCTGTTATGATAGGTGCTTTAATATTTCACAATGCTTTGAAAAAGTTCATAATTTATGTGACAAACTAACCTTTGGCAAAACAGGGCTGTGGAATGCTAATATCCTAAGCACACTAGCCCATCTAGATGTATTTTATTTATTTCATTCAGGTCACTCATATCTTTACCTTCTTGGCACCTGATAATGTGCTTTGGATGCAATGTGCCTTGGATTCTCAGATCTGGCTCTTGTCTTTTCTTGGATAGAGGCAAGACCAAGAAAAGCAGCCAAGGACATGTCACCAAGCTTCTGTATGCTAAAGTTCATGTACCTTACTCAGGTTAAAGGTTTCCTGGTCCTTGCTCAGAGCATAATTACTCTTATTCTACAAACAATCTTAATAAAGTGGGTTTTTCTAAGATGAGAGCATATTAGAAGAAGCCAAGTAAAATGGAACAAACTGTCAAAGGCAGGCACACTTAGAGCCCATGGGAGCAAGAGACAGCACAGAAACAATAAAAAGGGCATAAACGAGAACTTGAAAGCATAACATTCTCAGAATATTTTATATAAGGGTGAAGAAACCCTACTTTGCTCCACAAAGCTCTGAAGATGTCATTGCACTATGGCAAAGAACAATACTGTCAAAAACTATGTTATGTTCAAACGGTTTTCATCAACTCTATTTTAAAACACAAGGACATGAAAAACTTATACTTTTAAAGACTTCTGTTCAAAATAGTCTTTCTTTTAAAAAGGAACCAAAATTTTGGTTCTTAAACAGGCAAAACGTCAACTATCAGAAATCACAGCAATTAAGAAAGAATACTTCCCCCTAGGGGTTCCAGAGACTGCTACAGACCTGAGATGGTGCCAGCCCTGGTAATATGCAGAGTGTGCAAAAGTGCTAAGAATAATTGGAAATTTCATGGCTAAACTCCACTTGAGACCAAGGCCATTGGATATATCTTAGAGAGCTACTTTGCCTTGGCAATTTCAGGATCTTTCCATTGTTACCCACTTGCAGAGATTATAGAAGGCTTTATTGATTGGCTTGTGATATGCAAAGTATGGACCCAATTCTCTCAGTATAGTGAGTAATGAAATGGTTTGTCTTACTTTCACTTTGGCTCTCCTTACTGTGTTTTTGCTTTTCAACAGTGTTGTAACTACTTACATGAAATAACAAAGATATAAAGGAAAAGAATAAAAGCCCACATCCCTAACTCGTCAACACCTTAGTTCTTTGCATTTTTAAAATAGGTTGTCCAGTTCTTGTTCATATCTGTGGTACACTGATGCCAAAAAAGTGATGTTTATTCCTTTCACCCACACTCATTCAATGAGATTTTGTAGCTCTTCTTATGTAAGAAATAGAGTTCATTTCTGTGCTGTGTGAATCTGGATTCACCAGTAACTTTCTGTAGCCAATAGAATGTGGTAGAGTGAAGTTGTGCCTGTTCTCAGCCTGGGTCTCAACTTATTTTTCAGTTTCCACTCTCTTGGAAGTTTTCCAATCAAGCATGTGAATAATGCTGGGATCACTTGATGAATGATCTGGAAAAGACCATGGTCTAGTTACTCCCATTGTCCAGCCAACAGCCAGTTGACCACTAAATTTGGCCATGAAGTCATTCTAGACTTGTGAGTCTCTGGCTGACTTGACAGCTGACAATAGTCACAAGAGCAAGCCCTGCTGATCACCAGCAAGCCTGTTTAGCCACAGATCAATGAGAAATAATAAACGCCTACTGTTTTAAGCACTGAGTTTTATGTAGTTTGTTATGTAGCTATAGCTGACAAAATAAGCATGCACAGAGTTGATCTAGTAGTAATCATGTTATAACTCATGCTTTTTAATGGTCCTCTAATATTTTATATAATGGATATACAAAGATTTCTTTAAATATTTCCTCTATTACTGGATATCTAAATTGTCTACCATTATTTAGGAGAGGCAATGATGCAGCGCAATGAGCACATGTTATTGGTCTTCTAATTTGCTATAACAGCTCACAGAACTTAGAGAAACACTTGCCATTACTGTTTATTATAAAGGATATTAACAAGGATGCAAGTGAACAGCCAGATGAAGAGGTACATAGGGCAAGGTCTGGGAAGATGCTGAGCACAGGTGCGTCTATTCCTGTGGAGTTGGAGTATGCTGTTCTTCTAACATGTAGATGCAGCCACAAACCCAAGAGTTCTTTAAACCCCATCACTTAGGGGCTTTTATGGAGGTTTAATCACACAGGTATGATGAATTATTAACTCAATCTTTAGTCCTTTTCCAAATCCTGGAGGTTAGGGAGAGGGGCTGAAAGTTTCAAGCTTCTCATCAAGATTTGATTTTTCTGGTGACCAGCCCCCAACCCGAAGCTATCTCAGAGCCTGCCAAAATGCCTCATGAGAACAAAATTCATTCCTATCAGTCAGGAAACTGCAAAGCATTTAGGAGCTCTGTGTAAGACAGTCTGATCACCCCATCACTCGGAAACTTACAGGGTTTTAGGATCTGCATAAGGAACTGAAGATGAAGACCAGAACATATATTTCTTGTGATATCACAGTATCACACATTAAATATAAATAAGCAGATAGACAACAATCGATCTGAAGAAACCAGTGCTTAGAGGGAATTATGGTTTTCCTCAGCTTCCATTCATTCCATCTATATGGCTATTTTTGAGACGAGGAAGCACTGCAAGAAACAGTGTTCTACAACATTCAAACTGTCCTGGACCTTGTAAATCAGAAATCAGCAGCCTGGTGGTTTCCAAACACCAGTGCCTGGTGAAAACTAAGTGGGTGTACAAGAGTAAGCCAATGAACTTATTTAATATACAGATTCTCAAGAGCCAAAAAACTAGAGATTCTGATGCAGCAGCTCTGGAGTTGGGCCCAAGAATCTGTAAATTTTAAGATTTTGCTGGTGTGATTCTGCTATACAGCCAGTTTGGGGAACCCCTGCCTTATTATCCACCCTCTCCTCATTTTTCAGGTAGAAGATCAAGACCAAAAAAAAATGAAATAAGAAGCTCAAATTTCCTAAAGGAGTCAAGCACTGCCTGAGCTAGGATTGGAACTCGTACCTTGGGACTTCTTAGCCACTGTTTCATATGTCTTACAACTGGGAGAGTAATCTTGAGTTCATCAAAGGACAGAAATCTGCTGAGACTCTTGCTCTAAGCACTTACTTTTCCTCCCAAGGCCAGCCTCTACCTCATCCTTGCTGATACATAACATTATACACTAGGGAAATGATTAATGTGAATATATCTTTTATTCTTCACTGAGAATATATTCTCTGAACTGCAACCAAAGTAACTGACTTTCAGACAACTTGAAATATATCAAGAACTGGCTTATCTTATATATCAATACAGAGCTCAGTATTTTTTTGTTTTATTTTTAAAGGAGTAAATAAAATCAAGATAACAGATTCTTTTAAATTTTACTGTCTCTTTGAAACTTTGTAATACTTTCTTTTGTTTTAAGATAAAAAGCTTACTGCTCCATATGACTTATCCTTTCAAACAAATAACATAAGATTTGTTTGGTCTTCCAAATTTGAGGCTTGGGAAGACATTCTTTTGTCATGTGGTTTCCTTAAGAAATGCAGCTGTTGAGATAGATATCACAACAAGAAATTTTATTTTGGTAGACCTAGAAAGCACGATAGGCTTTTAGAGTTGTTTAAAACATTATTTTAAATTAATTTGGAAGTTGACTTCCAGCTCAAAGCAAGTCAAATTATTTACAGAGACAAAAAGAAAACTTCCAGCCCAAGTTAATTATCTGCAAAGTGTTAAGCTCCATGGTCTCAACAAAGAAAGTAAATCCTAGTATAATGATTAAAAGCTTAACACTTGAGAAGACAAGGGTTTGAAGGCTTCTCTCCTTTGAGGCAAGTGCCCTTGGAAAATACCTCAGCTTCTCTGAGCCCTAATGTCTTCTTCTATATAATGGGAATAATTGCAGCACACTTGTTTACCATATGCCGAGATATTTTATGGACTCTGTTTCTGTTATTTCATCTATTACTTATGATAACTCTATGCTGTAAGGGCTATTATTATTCCCATTTTACAGATGCAGGTACTGAGGCTCAGAGGGGTTAACTCATCTAGGTCATATGAACAGTGAGATAAAGCCTGAATTTGAAACTAGGCAGGATGATTCTGGAACCTAAGCATGTAGTAACTAGGCCAGAATGAATAGGTCTTTATGAAGTTGCTACAAAGAATAAATAAGATATTCTCTACCAAGTGCTTGGAAATGTTCTTGGACACAGTAAGAGTTCAAAAATGGTGGTTCTAATTGTCAGAGGAGTACCTTGAGATGAATTATTTATGTGGGGAGGCCTCTGCTAGAGCTGTAAGCTACCTTCATGTTTGCTTTTAATGATTCCTAGTGCAAATTCCTATAATAATAAATTAACTTACACCTGTCTCTTTTCATTCTTTTTCAAATTCTGTCTATTATAGTCTGAAAAATGCAGAAAAGTATTCACTGAATTCCACCATTAAGATGACCACTCTTTTGGTGAAGAGCTGTTCTTTCCAGCCTTTCTTCTATGCAAATACTTACTTTAAAAAAAAAAAAAAAACCAAAAGGTAGATTACTCTGCAAATAGGATTTAATCCTGCCTTCCTCTTCTGATGGTTATATATATCCTAAGTATCCCCCCATTCCATGTACTAGCCTGTGAAAACAGGACTTTCAAATGGTACATCATTTCATTTTATAGATAAATCACAGAGAGAGGCAGGCAGACTGTGCTTTTTCCCTCTCCTCCCTCCTAAGAGGATGGAGCTAATGCAACTAGGATCCTGCACATATACTAGTAAAAAATATCAGTGTTAAATATTTACACCCAGGGCTCTTGCCTTGTCCTTGGCTCCCTTCCTCAATGTGGCTGAAGGAAGAAGATACCAGCATATACATTTTTTCCTTTGATCCCTCTCACTGGATAGAGGGTGGTACAATGACATTTGGCTTTGGATTTATGAAGAGTGGGAGAGAAAATTCTCCCACATAAGCATAATGTCTAGTATACCTCAGGATACCCCTTCACTCTCCAGAGTCTCATATTGTCAAAGGGACTGTTACCACTGTGTACATTTTTTTATGTTTGTTAATAGGGGGATTATAAACCTGTCCTGGGCCACTGGTGTATTAAACTGAGACAATTCAAACTTGCTTTAAGAAAAACAAATAAATAAGGATTCTGGATATTTTGGTTTTCTTATCTAGTACAAACACATCTGAGGAAATAAGAATATAATAGTCATAATAAAATTGGAGTAACATGTACCTTTTTGCACATATCAACTTCTGCACCACCACCACCCCCCCACCATCATGTAATAAAATTCTAAGTTGGCTCTCATTCCCCCAACCCTGGTACATATGCTGTGTAATCCTCTTACCTTGAATGTGAATGGGACCTGTGTACAAGATGGAACAGCACTTCAGTGATTACCTATGTGGCAAAAGTGAAGAGATTTTGAAAATATAATTAAGGTGCCTCATCAGTTGACTTAAGGTCTCCAATCAAGTTGATTAACTTGATTAAGTTGGTCATCCCAGTTGGGTCTGATCTAATCATGTGAGTTCTTTGCAAGAGGTTCAAAAGATCAGAGAAAGAAGTCACAAAGATTGGAAAAAGCAGCCAAGAAGAACCAAATTGCAGTGATGTAGAGACCACATCACAGATAATGACAACTTCCCTATAGAGTGTAGGGCCTCAATCCTATAGCTGCAAGGACTGAATTCTGCCAGCAACCAGAGAGCTTGAAAGAGGACCCAGAGCCTCAGAAGAGTTTGCAGCTCTGATTCCACCCTAAGCAGATAACCCAGCTAATTGCTATCTCATGAGAACTGTGACATAATAAATGTGTTGCAGTAATGGAAAAGGAATATATCAAGTTGATTTGCTTTATTTTACCATAGATTAGTTTGCATTTTCTAGATTTTTAAAAAATTAATGGAATCACTCCATATATATTTGCCTTTTGGGTCTGGATTTTCACTCAGCATAATATTTCAGATTCACTCATTTTGTTGTATTTCAATACTTAGTTCCCCTCTATTCAGTGGATACATGTACTACCTTTTGTCTATACATTAAGAGACATTTGGTTAGTTTCCATTTTTTTGGGCAATTACAAATAAAACCACAAGTCCTGTGTGGAAATATGTTTTTATTTCTCTTATTTTAATTTTAATTTTCTTGATTACTGGTTAGAGTGATTATCTTTGCATATTTTATTGCCCACTACCTTCTGTCTTTTTTCTATTGGGTTAGTTCAAGATTTTTTCATCACTGATTTGTAAGAGTTCTTGCTGTATTCTGAATGCAGGTTCTCTGCTTATCATTATACATGTTGAAAATGTCTTTTCCAAAGGTGACTGTTCCCCTTTAACTTCATGCTTTTACTTTCTCCTTTCTTTCCCCTTTCTCCTTAACTGTCTCCTTTACGATATCCTTTGTCATATAAAGTCAAGTGGGACTTAGAAAGCATCACTACGAACAAAGCTAGTGGAGGTGATGGAATTCCAATTGAGCTATTTCAAATCCTGAAAGATGATGCTGTGAAAGTGGTGCACACAATATGCCAGCAAATTTGGAAAACTCAGCAGTGGCCACAGGACTGGAAAAGGTCCGTTTTCACTCCAATCCCAAAGAAAGGCAATGCCAAAGAATGCTCAAACTACCACACAATTGCACGCATCTCACATGCTAGTAAAGTAATGCTCAAAATTCTCCAAGTCAGACTTCAGCAATACATGAACCATGAACTTCCAGATGTTCAAGCTGGTTTTAGAAAAGGCAGAGGAACCAGAGATCAAATTGCCAACATCCACTGGATCAGCGAAAAAGCAAGAGAGTTCCAGAAAAACATCTATTTCTGCTTTATTGACTATGCCAAAGCCTTTGACTGTGTGGATCCCAATAAACTGTGGAAAATTCTGAAAGAGATGGGCATACCAGACCACCTGACCTGCCTTTTGAGAAACCTGTATGCAGGTCAGGAAGCAACAGTTAGAACTGGACATGGAACAACAGACTGGTTCCAAATAGGAAAAGGAGTATGTCAAGGCTGTGTATTGTCACCCTGCTTATTTAACTTCTATGCAGAGTACATCATGAGAAACGCTGGGCTGGAGGAAGCACAAGCTGGAATCAGGATTGCTGGGAGAAATATCAATAACCTCAGATATGCAGATGACACCACCCTTATGGCAGAAAGTGAAGAAGAACTAAAGAGCCTCTTGATGAAAGTGAAAGAGGAGAGTGAAAAAGTTGGCTTAAAGCTCAACATTCAGAAAACTAAGATCATGGCATCTGGTCCCACCACTTCATAGCAAATAGATGGGGAAACAGTAGAAACAGTGGCTGACTTTATTTTTCTGGGCTCCAAAATCACTGCAGATGGTGATTGCGGCCATGAAATTAAAAGACGCTTACTCCTTGGAAGGAAAGTTATGACCAACCTAGACAGCATATTAAAAAGCAGAGACATTACTTTGCCAACAAAGGTCCATCTAGTCAAGGCTATGGTTTTTCCAGTGGTCATGTATGGATGTGAGAGTTGGACTGTGAAGAAAGTTGAGCGCCGAAGAATTGATGCTTTTGAACTGTGGTGTTGGGAGGAGACTCTTGAGAGTCCCTTGGACTGCAAGGAGATCCATCCAGTCCATCCTAAAGGAGATCAGTCCTGGGTGTTCATTGGAAGGGCTGATGCTGAAGCTGAAACTCCAATACTTCGACCACCTCATGTGAAGAGTTGACTCATTGGAAAAGACCCTGATGTTGGGAGGGATTGGGGGCAGGAGGAGAAGGGGACGACAGAGGATAATATGGTTGGATGGCATCACTGACTCAATGAACATTGGTTTGGCTGGACTCCATGAGTTGGTGATGGACAGGGAGGCCTGGTGTGCTGTGGTTCATGGGGTCGCAGAGACGGACATGACTGAGTGACTGAACTGAACTGAACTTGTCATATAAAATATAAATTTTAACAAAGCCCAAGTAATTTATTTTAAAAAGTTTGTTTTCATTACTTGTTTTAAGAAACCCCTACCAGACCTGTTAAAAAGATGTTCTCCTAATTTTTTATAGTAGTTTTAGAGTTTTGTTTTTTCCCATTAATATCTTCATTACTTTTGGAGTTTATTTTTGTATGAAGGAAGATAGGAATAGAATTATTTTTTTCTCTAAAGAAAGCCAATTTCCTTAACTCTACTTATCAAATAGTTCATCTTTATTCCACTGATTTTCAATGTCAGATAAGCAATTCCCATATAAACGTGTGTCTATTTTTAAGCTTTCTATTCTGATGCACTGGTGTATTTATTTATTAATGAACCAATAAGATACTGTTTTAATTATAGTATCTTTGCAATAAGCTTCATATGACATTTATAACATTTACTCCTCTTTCACCCTCTCTTTCAGAATGATCTTGGCCTTTTTTGGATTTTACTTCTTCAGCTAAAATGGAGAATAAATTTACCTAAAAACAGTTGATGCATTTTTTGTATTTGAATTACACTGAATTTATAGACCAATTTGGAGAAATTTGCATCTTTACAATATTGAGTCTTCTCATCCATGGGCATTTTTTAAAATCTAACCAATTTTTCCTGTCTTCTTTTAGATGTCTTAATAACATTTTGCATTTTTTCCCATAAAGGTCTTATACTTCCTTTGTTAGATTTATTCCTATGTAGATATGGTCTTAAAATTTTATGCAAACCATTATAGCTATTTCCCTAGGAAAGTTTTAATGTGAAGAAACTGGAATTTCCCCAAGTGGACTGCTTTCAACAAAGCAAATCAACCTACTTCTAGTACTATTAATAAACTGATGTCTACAAAGATCTTTTCTCTATCTTGTGTTTAGCAAGTAGATTGTTGTGATCCTTATATGAGAATTCCATGTCTTTCCTGGAAAATCATCTTGTATACTCGGTATTCAAAGTATGGATATCCCATAAAGTCCCTGACCTGCTGAACAGGAACAGCTATTCCTACACACCTGATCTCATTGAAATCAGTAAATGTGGGAACTAAGGTTTTTAAATCTTTCCATTTTTCAAGAAAACTTGGCAATCCAAACTTTGAAATGAAATTTTGATTTTTAAACATTGGCAAATAATATTTAAAAATACTAAACACTATATAGGACAAACTATCAGGCTTGAGACCTGATACTGTCTGAGACATGAGACATGAGACCTGAGACATGAGGGCTGCCAGTTTTCAACCTCTGGGGTGGCTCTGTCCCCACAAGACTCTCAGTGTAACTCTCCTCCCTTGCACCACACTCCTTGAGCCCATGAGAGTAGGCAGGGCAGTAAAAAAGGTGCCGGGGAATTACTTTCTAGCTCTAAATATCAGACATCACAGAATGTGAGCTGTAAGTGATCTCAGAGTTTGTCGAGTCCTACTTCTGTTTTGATGGTTATGGCCATTTTGAGGTTAAGGCAGGGAAACATCTAGTTCAGGTTGACTCAGTGACCTAGAGAAAAGACTGAACCTAGAACTTAGATGGGCTGAGTCCACATCCAGTAGGCTTACCACTACTTACACTGTCTAATTACTTACAGAGCCTCCGAGGGGTAAGCTGGGACCCCTCCCGTAAGGCCTCCAATAAATAAGAGTTTGACTGGTGACATAAGACTGAGGTACAATTCCTTTTCAGGATGCATGTGGAGGAACTCTAGACAAAATAGAAAGAATGTACAGGTACAAAAACATTGCCCTTCAAGATGAAATGTAAAATATATACAAAGGGACTTCTCTGGCAGCCCAGAGGTTGAGACTTGGCCTTCCAATGCAAGAGGTGCGGGTTTGATCTCTGGTGGGGAAGCTAAGATCCCAAATGCTTTGCATACAAAAAACCGAAACATAAAACGGAAGTAATACTGTAACAAATTCAATAAAGACTTTAAAAATGATCAACATTAAAAAAAAGTCTTAAAACATGAATACAAACTATTAAGGTGCTATTAAACCAACTATTCATTAAATCTTAGTGGATCATGGGCCTAAAATCTGGGCAAATGTAATAAAATTTTCCAGATTACTGGGTGGAAAGACTGAGAACAGTGACAACATTCATACTTTAGGTGTGTTAGATACCTATCCTGAGTAAGAGTGTGTCTATGCAGCGAGACATACACACACTCATATAAAGTAGAATGAAGTATAATAAAATGCCAAGCTTCTTACTACATACAGTCATGTGAACTTCTTACTACATACAGTCATATAGTCACAAGAATAACTCTAAGAGTATAGATTACAGTAAGAGGTAATGAAATAATTAGAAATTGGTGACTTTTAAGTGTTTATTCTTTTTCTAATATAACTTATTCAATTCTTCTTTTTGACACAATAGATTTTTATTTATTGTTATTATTATTTCTTAAAAGGATGGTGACTGCAGCCACAAAATTAAAAGATGCTTGTTTCTTGGAAGAAAAGTTATGACAAACCCAGTGTGTTAAAAAGCAGAGATATCACTTTGCCAAGAAAGGCCTACATAGGCAAAGCTATGGTTTTTCCAGTAGCTATGTACGGATGTGAGAGTTGGACCATAAAGAAGGCTGAGCACCAAAGAATTGATGTTTTTGAACTGTGTTGCTGGAGAAGACTCTTGAATGGCCCTTGGACAGCTAGGAGATCAAACCAGTCAATTCGAAAGGAAATCAACCCTGAATATTCATTGGAAGGACTGATGCTGAAGCTGAAGCTCCAATACTTTGGCCACCTGATGTGTAGAGCCAACTCATTGGAAAAGACCCAGATGCTGGAAAAGACTGAGGGCAAGAGAAGGGGCAGACAGATGATGAGATGGTTGGATGAAATCACTGACTCAATGGATGTGAGTTTGAGCAAACTCCAGGAGATAGTGAAGGACAGGAAAGCTTGGTGTGCTGCATGCAGTTCATGGGGTCACAAAGAGTTGGACGTGACTTAGCGACTGAACAACAACAAGCTTTTTATTTTGTTAGCGGGGTATAGCCAATTAACAAACAATGTTTTGACAGTTTCAGGTGAACAACAAAAGGACTCAGCCATACATATACATATATCAATTTTCCCCCAAACTCCCCTTCCATCCAATATAACTTATTCAACTCTAAGTTTGTATGATTTAATAAAAAAAAAATGACCATGTTTAAAAATAACAACCAGCTCACAAAGTCCCTGAAAATTTGACCATTGGCTCCTGGAAACCAGGACAAAACTCCTGCACACATCACTGAGTTTAGGAAATTTTCACTGCTTAGAGAGAAAAGAAAACTTAACTACCTTACTCTAAGTTAGAAAGTGGTACATTTCAAAATATACACAAATACATAAGAGGAAGAGTTAAGCACGAACATGTTGGCTAAATAACATCATGTGCAAATGATACTGCTTGAATTACCATATATCTAACCTGAAAAGCTGCTGTTTATACATTCAGCAACCAGACTCTCATATTCTCCACCCAAAAAACATTTTAACGTCAAAAAACAACCCACCTCAATAACGGGTGGATTTGATCTTGACTGTTTCAAAATATTTAGTGAATAAATTTTCCAGTTTTTCATTAGCAGTAGATGGTTTGAAAAGTTTCTGTAATCACCTTGAATATTCACAATATTTCTAAACTGCAATAGTGAAGAGGCAGAAATAGGTTTTGTGTTTTTTGTTTCCCTCCCCCGACCCCAGCATTGCTGACATCTTATTATCATTGTTCCCGTGATGAAAGCACTTGGCAGATTTGCCAAGCAAAGTCTCCTTTTACACTTCTTCCAAATCAACAGACTTAGAACCCAGGCTGAGGTGAAACATTCATAGCTTAATGAAACTCCAAAGACTAAAGAATTCATCATATGGGTTTCTATTGTGTGTGTTTTTTTTAAAAGGTATTGAATGTTTAAAGTTTTTAAGAAAAAGAAACACAAAACTAATTACTGTCAACTATATTTTTTCAGCTACTTAGCCAGTAGAAAGCTGTTATTAAACCACTGTAGGCCTCCTTTGTTTTTCTTCCCACATAAGAATCATTATTCACAATATCAGCTTCATAACAGAGGTTGTCAATCAAGATACTCAAGTTACCGATGGGTCTCTGTGTTTATTTCTGAGATACATATTTTTTTTTCTCATGGAATTTATTCTCAATTGTCACTAAAAAAGAATAAATTAAGAAATGTCTTTATGTGATGATACTGCAGCTCCTTGCTTTTAAAAGGTCATTTCCTTTGTTAATGTTCAAGTCCCCCGTAACTTCCATAGCACTAGAACTGTTAGCATCGGAGCAGAGTGGAAAACACACTTGGTGTTGATCTTCCTTCCCAGTCCCTTAGATCCTTAGCTCTTTCCTAAGTAGAAATTTTTGTGAGCAGCAACTGCCAGCAACTTAACATATAACAACATACATAAGACAAGAGCTCATAGTGATTTGAACAGCGTAAGCCAGAAATATTCATAGTATTGCTCTTATAAATTCTAGTTTAGCAGAGCTGTTTTCTTTTGCAGTGGTACTTGGGCTCTATTTGTTCCAAGTATCTTGTCTTAATTTTTGTCCTCATCACCTGTGTCAGTGAAGGAATAGAAAATGGCTTTAGTGTAACTAACAAAACAATCTTCTATCTTGCTTTATTGGTGGGCCCAATAAGACTTATGGGCCCATAAGCTTTCAGGGACTCCTTCTTAGAATTTGTTCTCAATTATTTACTCATTATTTAAATTAAGACCAAACAAATCCAAACTTTTACCTCCAAAAGCTATCCTCTGAGCCTTTGACAAATTGTGGCAGAAAGATAAAGGGCCTATAGTTGTCACCTGCAGTCAAGACATTGTGAATCATGGACTATGACAGAAGGTAATACACATCAATTAAAGAGAGCTTAAAGACACACTGTACCTTGTTCCAAATTTCCTTTGTGATGAGAAAATGGTTGTTTAATGAGGAAGGTTATTTTATGGCTTCTAACAAGTGAGCAAGCCAATGTCATTTTGTGATCATTATCTAATTTAACCACGAATAGGATGAAGTATAATAGTACACTGATTTGCAGCATTTTCTCATTGCCTTGATTCAAATGAGATAAGATAATGATATAGACATTTGGAACTTTAAAGACACTAATAAATACAAAATCCTCTGTCAAAAAGAGGCAGAGAGCAAGTCTGTATATTTCAGATCGATCTCTTGCTAAAGCCGACCACCAAGACTTTGGCTGAGTAATCTATGTAAGACACAAATCTGATTCCATTCTCCCATACTTGAAATGATTCTGTGATACCTGGCAATCTTTAGGTCACAGTTATAAACGTTTATAGGGTGGCTGATACCACCCTATATTTAGGATTCTGCCTTAATCTCTAGCCTCACCTTCTACAACTGCCCAGTCCCCAATTCCCTTACTTCAGCCTTACTTAGTAACACTGGTGACTCCTTAAGAACAATGTACTGTCAGATGCCTCTAAGCATTTGCCGCACTGTCCCCAATTCCCAGAATACTACTCACACCTATACCTCAGTCCTAAAACACACCTCCAAATGTGTCTTTTCAAACACTTCTATCCATACTTCCATTGCTTACATTTTATTATGCTTGTGTCTTGATCCTTTAAATTCTCAACTACACTATACGCTCCTCTAAGTCAGCGTGTACCCTTTCTTTCTCTGTATGCCCATGCTTGTTACTAGGTCTATGCTCGATAAGACAGAATTGAATAGGGACTTACTTGGTGGTTCAGTGGCTAGGACTCCATGCTCCCAATGCAGGAGGCTGGGTTTGATTCCTGATCAGGAACTAGATAATGCATGCCACTACTAGAACCTGGTGCAGCCAAATAAATAAATAAATACCAAAAAACCCCCTGCATCAAATAAATGGGTTTTTCAGTCTGGATGTAGTCAGATAATAGCTTCAGAAGATTCTGGTTTTTTTTTTTTTCTCCCCAGTTTTGTGTGGTTTTGAAATTTTTATTTATTTTATACTGTAACTGAAGTATAATTTATTTATGATATTATGCTAGTTTCAGGTATACAGTATAGTGATTCAGTATTTTTGAAAATTATATTCCATTACAGATAATTACAAGATAATAGGTATAATTCCCTGTGCTATACAGTATATGCTTATTCCTTATCTATTTTATATATATATATATATAGGATAAGAAAATGTGTTATAAATATATATGATGGAATATTTTAAAAATTACTCAGCTGTAAAAGGAATGAAACGCTGATATCTGCAGCAATTTGGATGAACCTAGAGAGTACTTTGCTAAGTGAAATAAAGCAGAGAAAGACAAACACTATAAGGTATCACATATGTATTAATAAAAATTAATACATTTGATTGCATATGCAAACCAGAAATAGACTCACACACACAACAAAGCAAAAGGTAGAGGGAAGGGGAGACAAATGGGATATGGGATTAACAGAAGATGCTGCCTTTAAGATGAGTAGAGAGATTTCTCCGGTGCAAAACTCTTCACAAAGTTTCAGATTTACATATTCAACTGTCTATGTACTTCCTGTCCTCCCTTGAATGTTACAAAGACACCCCTATCTCAGCATGTACTTTCTCTGCTCTTTTATGGCCAAAACTTATGTCATTCCAATGGTTCTTCATAAATTGTCCAAGTCAGAAAAGCTGAGATCCACAGATTAGATTATGTTAGTTCATGGTGTCGCTCACTGAGTCTCCTCTTCTCCATCTCTCTCATTACCTCTCATTACTTTTTCTCTCACCTTTTCCCTCTCTCCTGCCAATGCCCCAGCCTAATCTAGTAACCCACTCATGCCTAGATGATTGCAATAGGCTCCTAATTCACTTTCTTATACTCAAGGCACTCTTGGACCACATATACTGTCCCCACTATAAACAGCATGGCATTCCAGAATGCAAATCTGACGGTGTTAACCCACAACCTAAAACTCTTCAACAGCCTCCTATTGATTTCAGGGGAAAGATCAAAATCTTTAATTGAGCTTCTGAATTCTACAGCGTTCTCCCTGCTCTGTGATGTTACTGCACAGCTTTATCTAACTCCGCTATCACCTTTTCTGTTCCCATCAATCTCATTAGCTTTAGAGTGCTTCAGACAGACCATGTTCAGTCTGTCTCTGGCACATGCTGTTTACATCTCCTGGAATCTTCTGCTGTGTCCCACCCACTGCTTGTTCCTTCTGTTCTAATCTCAACTTCAAAATCACTTCCTTGGGAAGGCTTCTCTGCTCTCCCACCCTTGCTCATATCATCCTATTATGTGCACAGAGTATCACATTATCTTATTACCCTTTTGTAATAACATATTTGCTCTTTAGTGCAATCATTTGATTAGGGCCAGCCTTCCCATTACACAAAACTATTGGGATTATGCTGTTTATCCACCATTACATCTCCCACCGTCCAGAGCAGGGGTCAGGCACACAGTATGTGCTCCATAAACATTTGTTCAACGATTGAATGAACAGGTCTAAGAGCCATAGGCCTGGAGAAGGATGCTGTTTGCCCCAGTTTGTTCATGGGAAACCTGAAGCTCACCTCCTTTTCAACCTTCCCATCTTTGATCTCAGATTTCCTAGACTTTAATTCTTCACCCACCTACACACCTTTAGATTAGTCATTTGCTGCTTTCCTTCCCCAGGATCTGGCTTGAAACTTTTCTGACTCAGCTTCCACACAGCATCAGTTGGGGTTCTTCCCTGCAAGAAGCAGAAGCTGACTGTGGCTGATTAAGCAGAAAACAAGTTCATTAAAGGATAGCGGGTAGCTCACAGAATTATTGGGACGTTTAGAGAACTGTGCTTAAAGCCAAATTTCTAGGAATAATGTCCCAAATCATGTTCCAGAACTAGCCTGATGAGAAGAATGCTGCTCCCCCTAGCACCGGTACTATGGAATGAGCTACTTGCAACACTGCAGCCTCATTACAGATGTGACACCCGTGGCAGGTACTCAGCCCTGCCAGCCCTGCTCTCAACACCAGGGAGCTCTCTGCTTCCCTCATCAGCTAAGCAGATTCCACAGTAAGCCTGTTCCCTCTGATTGCTCATTTCTGAGTTACAGTCTAGAGGGGGTGCATGTGCTTGGTGGAGAATTGTGATATGTTTCTGTATTCTTGTTGCACAAAACCAGCAAGTGGGAAAATCCTATAAACATACTAGCAAATTTAAAAGATGCTAGACACCCAGAAAACAGGACAGATGCCATCCCCCTAAAACAAGGCCAAAATTTCAGCATCTTGTTCAGTCTCTGTTTGATGGTGAGTCTAAGTTTATTTACTTTGTCCATTACAACTCAACTGACAACACATTAGGAGTTTAGCCCACTATGCTAAGATAGACAAGACCTAGCCCCTGAAAGATGTTTTCTTAAAGTCAGTTGCAAACTACTCTAGAAATTTCTATTTGAGATAGTAGAATGCAGCATTTCAGAGCACAAACTCTGGAATCCAATGGTTTAAGTATGAAACCCAACTTACTCATTTTATTAACTGCATGACTTTGGTGGACAAAGTATCAGAGGTTATAACAATAAGGACCATGATTTGCTTTTGCAGTATCTACCGCGTATCTGGCAAAATAGATATTCACTAATTATTTGTTGGATAAAGAAGTGCATGAATGAATGACATCTATACGAATCAGGATGATCAAGGTCAAGTTGGGTTAACAAACAACCTGAAAACCCAGTGGCTTAAAACAAGGAAGTTTTCTTTCTTGCATGTTGCTACCTGTCCACTGAAGGTTAGACAGGGTTGTTCTCTTTGTCATCCTTATTCTAGCATTTAACTGAATCAAGTTTCCATCACCTGGAATCATGCTGAAGCACAAAGAAAGAGCATGGTGAATTGTGCGTTGGCTCTCAGAGCTTCCACCCATATGTAACATGTACCACTTCTCATAATTTATTTACTAAAGTAAATTATGCAAATATACTTAATACCAAGGGAGTAGAGCAGCACTTAAAAGGGGAGCTGAAAAATATATGATAAACAGCAAAAACAATGGCCTTGACTTTTCTGAATCTCAGTTTCCTCATCTGTAAAATAAGGACCAAAAGATGTTGAAAAGAATGAGTGTGAACTTCAGGAAACTCCCATCACTCTGGTCCTTGTTTTACATCTTCATTAGGGTAACACAGCCGAGCCCAGGGATCAATGTCAGCACAGAGTCAAAGATAGGAGGCAACTTGCTGAAACCTGAAAGTGGGACTCAGAATGAGTGGATATAATACAGCAAGATATGATCTTGAAGCATCAATCACTGTGCTTTTATTCTCTCCCTTGATTATGTCCATCTGAAGCACCATATAGCCTCAAGGAGAGGCAATGTAAAGAGAACAATAACAAAAAATTGATGTTCAGTGTTTCTGAATTCCAAAATATGTTCTTCAAGCTAACATCAGAAACAATAGCTGTGAAACCATGACTTTTGATATGTAAGAAATGTTGTGGAGAGAAGTGCTTTTGAGAATCAAAATGGAAGCCTCTGAGGAATGAAGGAAGGAGATGGGGTTTATGCTGTGAATTTATCTGAACAAGAAAAAAGGAAACTGCAGATTGATTCATCTGTAGGGAGACAAACTAAGGGTCACTCAGCCCCAGGGGGTAGATGAGAGAGTAGAGGTTCTTAGAATTCTAAGAGAGGTTGGCAGAGTCACACAGGTGAGACTCCATGAAGAGGAGAATTGGATGGGGTCAGCAGGGAGACTGCAGAGGCTCTCTGTGGGCAGCCCAGGGGAAGTCAAGCCAAAGCCTACGAACTTCTGTGAGTGCATCATGTTGCCTTTCTCAGAAGACCAGTTAGCCAGTTTGGTAAAGATGCCTGTGAATCAATCAATAGAAAGGTGCCCTTAGTAAGTCCAGTGTCTTCGCTGACCCCAACCCAAGTGGAAACCCTCGAATGGCCATGGGGACACTAACCTTCTGAAAGACAGGTGCTGTTGACAGGTGCCCTAATATCTGTAGTTGGCTGGGAAACTGGAGACACCCACTGTGGATTACAGTTTAGCATCTGAGTACCCCTTCTACCCAGGTGGCTTAGCGGTAAAGAATCTGCTGCCAATACAGGAACTGTAGGAGACGTGGGCTTGATCCCTGGGTCAGGAAGATTCCCTGGAGGAGGGAATGATAACCTGCTCCTATGTTCTTGCCTGGAGAATCCCATGGTCAGAGGAGCATGGCAGGCTACGATCCATGGGGTGGCAAAGAGTCAGACGTGACTGAGCAAAGCACCCCTTCTACTCATTTCATTGGTTTTGATCCCCAACAAGACTAGATTGCAGCTCTGGATCCACCTCTCGAAAGAATGATTTATGCATGTGTATTCCTTTTTTTTCTCTTGAGCAAAGGTATTTTTGCAAAATTGTGTAAAATTACCAAGTAAGGCATTTCATTTGTATGTTATTAGAGCTGACAAGTAACAGCTAACACATTGAGCACTAAATCGTACATCAGGCCCTATTAAGCACTTTCGGTGGAATATCTTACAATGGTATTATCTCCACTTTACAGATGGGAAAACTGAAGTCAAGAGAGCTAACTGCCAAATCGGCAGCTGGGATGATCTGAATTTAAACAATCTGACCTCAGCATCCAGAGGCTTGAGCACTAGATGACCACCGTGTTTCTACCATATAGGGATAAACTGCTCATCATTTTTGTTACCTTTCATTCACCTAAGCGTTTTTATTTTTTTGAGAGCTTACTGTAAATTATACCTTCTATTAATCACATGCATAAAGAAACCACCCAGACATAGCATTACTACTTGTGAACCACCCTAGTCTGTGCTGCAACAGGTTATTGCTGCTGCAGCTGTGAACAGTTCTGGTGAGCTCCATGGAAAGCCAAGATGCAAATGAGACAACTCTGTAAGCCTGACCACCAGGGACGTGTGTAACTCTTGATAAGTAAATAAATCATTTAAACTGCCAGTGCTTCAGTCCTTCAATTGTAAGATCCTGGGACTAGGAACAGATGAACTAAGTCTAGATATCGTCTACTCCAAGGAAACTCAGAGGTGAGCTAACATTCCTTGGACTCTCAATTATTCAAGGACTGATCTTTAACAATTCAAAGGCACCATCCATTTCTACCAGCAGTAAAAATATCTAGACTGGAACTTCTGTGCCGGTCCTGACTTTTAACTGTTGTAGAGTTCAAAGCAGAGCACTAAAGCTAACAGAACACACTACCCCTCTATCAAGGAACTTTGCACCAACTTGAAGAAAGGAGAATTCTGTTATTCTAATGAGACCTGCTTGTGAGATTGCCCAGTTCCAAATTCTACACTCAGTAAAGCTTTCCTTTTCTTCTCTGATTTCTGCATCCTTGTTTCTTTTTGCCTCACCATCTACCTGCCTTGCACATCTGTCTTCCTTGCCTCTTTGAGAGGCAGCAGCATGCTCTGAAAAGAGAACAAGTGCCAGGCTGGGCTCTGGTCTGTCCAAGAGGAAAGACCTAAACCACATAAAGCTAAATCACGGTCAATTTCAGGTTCTGAATCCATCACACACTGTCCGCCTCCTAGAGTTGCTTGGAAGATTAACGATAACATATCCCCTGCAACTGGCAGGGTGAGGAATAAAAATGAAGCACCTAGAAAAGTACCTGGCACAGGTAAAGTACTGGATACCTAGCTCATGCTCATGCCGTAAAAGAATTGATTTTGTCCCTCCTTTTTCTCCTTCTCCTCCTAAGTCTATGTTTTCTCCACAGCAAAAGGAATAAATCTCACTGAAAACCCAAGGATATTGGTCCTGACAAGTACAGAGTATTGGTAGTAAAAAACAAAACAAAACAAAACACTATTAACCCATATACCTCAGGACTCAGATGTTATATGAATCCCATTATTGGTCTCCATTTATTTCCAGCAAGGACATGGGCTCTGGAGTCAAACTGCCAGCACCTAAACCCCAGCCCTGCCACCTAACTTCGTTATTATTGTTGAATTCAGCACATCAAATGTTACCCAGTAACACAGGATTCAAGCTATAGTGAGCCAAGTTTTGCGGTTTCTGTTACTTAAAGCTCTCTTCAAATACCATTTATTGTTTTCTATCCCTCAGCGCCAGCCACCCCCATCTTCTACCCAGCATCTCACAGGAAGGAATGACCTAACCACTCTCCCTGCTGACAATCTTGGTCTTACCAAACCACTCAGCCTGAACGAACCTCCTTAAAGGTTAATCTGATCTCTTCACTCTTGCTGAACACCCTTTATCTGCTTCTGATTGCTCTGGAGAAAAACTCCTGGCTTTCAACAGGTCCTGAACTTATCTGAACTCGGCACTAAACAAAAACCTCCTCTATCCTTTACGATCTAGCCTTACAGAACTGTTTTCACTTCCTTGGGTGGGTACCACACTCTTGCCTTCAGGGCTCTGCATCAGATATTCATTCTTGCACCCTGAATTTGGTACCACCTTCCTATCAGTCAATAGTTCACTTCTTCCCAGAACATTTCCTTAATCCTTGTTACATACCACCCATGTGATCCATAGTTTCAGGTGTTCTGGTAGACTACTGATTATGCCCATTGTTTTCTGAAGACCTCCCATAGATGGTCATGGACAGAGTCTGAGCCTCTCTTCTTCATCACTGTAGGTCAACCACATTTCTCAACTGGTAGAGGTGAGGGATCACCCACACTGCAGTAGCTGTGGTAGAGAGCCACTAATACCAATGCCGATATGTCCTTTTCCTTAGGAAAGTTACCAAATAACGGTGTGGATTACTGCCTACTCCTCTTTCTTGATATGCGACACCTGATAGGTCTGCAGCACATATTTGTTGAACGAATAACTAAATAAATGCTAGGACGTTTGTCAACACTGCTCACTAGTAATTTGTGACTCCGAAGAATTAGAGCAATGCCTCTCCCTTCTGCAGATTTTTTAATTCTGGCTTGAGAAGACAGATTAATCTTGCTTTACCTCCAAGGTTTATATGAAATGTGTTAAATACATAAAGCATATGCTCTATTTAAAAGAATCAAGTGACTTTTTTTTTTTTTTAATAAAAAGGAGGGCTTCTTCAATATTAAAAAAAATAAAATAAATATAAATATATGCTTTACATACTGATACTCCAAATTGTGACTTTAAAAAACACTAAAAATAAATTAATTAAATAAAAATGTCTTATGAAGCAAATGATCATAGAAGTTATTGCAGAACCAGAGTCCCTGTAGTACATAAAAAGCATGTAATTAAAATATCATTAAAATGATAGGTTTATAAAGTCTGTGATATGACCCAGTTCTAAGAAAAATCAGAAAGATACAGTCTAAAACATTCCAATGAAACCCTGAGGCGGGGATTTAAGATAATTGGTTTTCTTTTAAACATGAGATTCTGTCTCAAAAACTATTTTTCATGATTTTCCTCAATATATCCCATATACTTCATGTGTGACTATTATCATTGTTACAGTCCTTTGTTAAGAAATCTATTTTACTATAATTCTATTCACTGTAATTTCCTTAGTAACAGGCTGCTCTCTTTTTCTCTTAAAAACTATTAAAATGTCATTCACATTGTATTCTAGATGTGGATCCAGCTATTCCCAATAGCTATTCAAAAAGCATAATCACCATAATTACTGTTGACATCTAATTAACATTCAGCTTCCTTTCTACAGCATCTACAGCTGGACAAACCATCTATTCCAGGATAAAAACTAATTCTCTGTTGCTTTTTCTTTAAAAAATAAAACAAACCAGGATGCTAAGCACCTGGGCTCAGTGTTTTTGTTCTTTCTGTAGATGGTGGTTGGAGGGAGGACAGCTATCATGAACAACTTTCTAAATATTACCAACTGATAAATTGGACCTGGTCATAAGAAATTAAATCCATCCAACGGGTTATGGGATGGCTGATGTTAAGCTGCAATGTGAGTTGTGCTTGATTAAGAATGACTCCCAGAGTTTGCTAACGTGTGGTCTCGTGATGAGGCCTTCCTTGATCATCTTCCTATCTGGCTAACTTCATCCCTTGCCACCCTCTTTGTTCTCTCTTCATGATCCGCCTGGACTCCTTCCAGGTTCTAACATCCGGCTGTCTCTCAACTCTGGGACATCAACCATGCTACTCCTCTCTGTGTTCCTCCATTAGCATGAGGGCTCAAGGTGTAGGTCTAACACTAGAACTTTCAATTTCATATCCAGGCTCTCCATACCACAAGCAGTATCACCTTGAGCAAGTTAGCTTAGCCTCCAGGGTACCCATTTGGCTTTTTCATTTGTTAAATGGCAGTGGTATCCAACAAAGATACCCACTTCATGGGGCTATTGCGAAGATTAAATGAGTTAATAGGTAAATTCTATAATATACATATAACTGTTTACTGTTTTAGTCTTTCCTCCTGGCCAGAGCCTGCTGGTCTCAGATTTGAGGCCATTTTTCCTTCATATTATGATATAGTTTAGGTCTCCAAGCTCTGCTCACTCCCACAGCTCCCTGTATTTCCATATGTGCATTACCATTGTTACCAAAACCCAAGTCCAGGTGCTTGACTCACAGTGAGGCCAAATGATACCAAAACATTGGAGTTTGGAACACAGAAAGGTGTATCGAGAGCCACCCAAGGAGATGGGTGACTCATGCCTTAAAAGCCTCAAACTCCCCCAAAGCTTTCAGCAAAGCCCTTTTCTAGGAAAGGTGAGGGAGGGGTGTGGTGAGTTGTTGCAAATTCTGGTGTCAGAGCCTTTGTTCTTCAGGTCATGGTCAGATAACAATATTCCTGTAAATCTCCAACAAACTAATGTTATTATCTGTTCTGACAAGAGAGGGAAAGATCCCTCAGGTACAACTTTCACCCTGAGGTCCTGGTCCTGGCTGAGAGGAGGTAGGTCTCCATTGGCCCTCCGTCCAGGCCAGGTCCCCAGGCCCTGCCCAGCTGAGGTAGCCAGAAGGCAACCCAACTGCCTCAGGCCGCCGGAAGAGTGGGTCAAGCGGGGACCAGGTCCCACAGACTCTGACCCAAGCAGATGGCCACTGTCATTAGGTCCCAGAGGTGGGGATGGGGGAGAGGTTCACCATCGCCTCAAGGACTGGGCCCGGCCAGTGAGCGGCCTTGAGGAGGGCTCTGGAGCCCTGCAGGACACAGCCCCCAACCTGTTCCCTAGGCTCCCCAGCTCACCCGCCAGCCTAAGGCCGGGGAACAGGCTGCGGGGCTCTGGGGAGAAGGCCGGAATCTGCCTCTTACCTTGCTGTCCACCGGAAGACCACCTCTCTGACAGGGGGCGGAATCCCCTCACTAACCGTTGCTCCTTGACAGCTGGTTGCTTGTGGGCGGGGCCTACTGCTGGGCCGACCAATGGCTGAGCGGGACCTGCTGCCCGGTAACAACAGGGTGCCGGGTAAGAGTGCACAGTGACGGCAGCGTATTTGGCCGCACACTGTGACACCATCACGCTTGTAATGATTACGTCAGGAACCCTACGCTCTACTCACGAATACAAAACATAGTGTTTGAGCTGCCACTGAGTGCCAGTAACAGAGGGATACAGCAATGAATGAAAAAGATCCTTGCTCCAATGGGGCTCAAACTGTGATGAGTGTTTGGAAGTAGGAAATAAGTACATGCTCAAACTAAGAAAACAAACTCAGTTTAAATACTACAGGAAAAAATGCGACACTATAATGGTGGCTCAGAGGGTAAAGAATCTGCCTGCAGTGCTGGAGATCTGAGTTCAATCCCTGGGTTGGGAAGATATCCTGAAGAAGGGAATGGCTCCTTACTCCAGTATTCTTGCCTGGAAATTCCATGGACAAAGGAGCTACAGTTCACAGGGGTCTCAAGGAGTCAGATATGACTGAGTGACTAACATGTTCAGTTTCATAATGAGATAAAGCATGATTGAGTAGGATGCTCTATTTTTAGTTGGGTAGTCTTTTAAAAAGTGACATTTCAACTGAGCCCTGTTTAATCAAAAAGAGTCAGCTATATGCATACCTGTGGGAAGGGAGCTCCAGGCAAAGGGAACAGCTAGCAAAGGTGGGACTGAAGGTGGGACTGACCTAAGACTTGTGACCCTACTCCTTCCCTTTCCTTCAGTGAATGCACAAGCAGCCACCCCACCTGCTTCTGATGTCTTGAAGTCATCAGATAGGAGGGCGCCTCCCCAGCTACATCTACAAACAGACTGCCCTTTCTCCTGTTAAGGGGAACCTGCCAGAGGGGTTAATGCAAAAAAAAAAAAATGAGGACAGGCCAGAGTTTATGGAATCTGTCAGGTCTCTGATCATCATGGACAGAAGTATTACCAAAAAAAAAAAATTTTTTTTTTTGAGATGGGAACTAGAACTCATATTGGAATTTGATCCTGTGATTTTTATCACTGAGGGCAGTGATTCTCAACTGAAGTATATTCTGTACCCTTTAAACACCCCCAGGAAACTTGACAGTGTGTGAAGACATGTTTGACTCTCACAACTTGACGGGGAGTGCTACTGGTGTCCAGAAAATAAGTTGCTAACCATCTCATGATGTACAGTTTGCCAACCCCCTCACAAGAAAGAATTATCCAGCCCCAAATGCGAGTATTACCTGACCTAGATGGTGGTCTTCTTCAAATCTTTTTCCCTGCTTCCAACTGCATTTTTAACTAGGACAGTACTGGTCTCTTCCTCTGCCACAGTCCTCTTCCTTCACCAGCTGACACACTTCAATATATGAAATTAACGGTAAATAGCAGGGGCCGCAAGAGACTAATGTGTGTCTCTGAGGATGAGCAGATTGGAGAATATTGTGTTCTCTGGCGTCTCCTTTGCCAAGGATACTGCTTGCTTTATCTCCTACTGACCAAGAATTCACCCACTCTGACAGACTGATCTAGGGGTGGCAAATAGGGCTGCCTCTGCACTACAACTCTGATCAATTGATAGTGTCTGTTTGGAGCACCATTTTGATTCTCATAAGGATTCCCACAGCCACATTCAGACTTGCAAAAAAAGTGTAATCAACTAGTGATGTCTGCCACGAATGCAGGCACAGTATCCCTTCATGAAGGAACAGCTAAGTCTTTACTCTAACATTGACTTGATCCCGCAATTTGTAGTGCTCTGGACTAGATGCAGGACTCTACATAAAGTTCACAGTTCACACACTCAAACTCCACACCGACAACCTGAGTAAGTCAGTGAGTGGATAACGATGCTTTGTTTTCCCCGTCTCTTGCTATTGTCCTTAAGCCAGCTCATTTGTTACATGGTGGGAGGTAGCAAGGCCTGAGCACCAACACCCATGATTAGAGGAGCACTTTCTGGCCTCACTTTGGTAAAGTTCCACGTAGTGGTAAACACCAGGAGCATTATCATCCTTTTCTTCTTACTTCTAATTCACCATAGCAATGGCATGCTCTTAACGGAATGGCTCTTATCAAACATGTTATTTGATTCCTGGCATGCATGTTGAGTGCATGTCTGCAGGCCACTCATCAGCAAATCCAATCATCTTCTTTGGTGCTTGCTTTGCTTTTCATTTGTGGCACTCCCTCCCAGACTTCTTCATCATACCTTTATGAATGCATGAATTCCATCTTTCTATCTTCCCTTATCCACCTGTCTTATATAGGTTTTAAAGCATTGCTGGTTCTATAAACCTATGTCTCTCATGCTGGAATCTCTTCTTCATTAGCATCATAATTAAGCCTGCTGTGCGTATTACATCTAGTTCTTGTACCCTGACCTTGCCTCTACCACTGGTCACTCTACTGCCAATTTTGCTTTCTTCTGAACAAGCTCATCACATCACAAGCTCATTTCATCCATCAGAATATATCATGCCATTCTGTCTTGCTGAAGCTCTTACACACATGGCCCTATTCCTTCTCTTCCGGTCATATAAAGAGCATACTTAAGCCTACTTTTCATGACATTTCCTCCTTTTGTGTTTATTTTTTGACTGCTCTGCTTCCACTTCCCTCTCTATAGTATTTTCTTTGGGGGAATTACTCAAATACTTTTTGGGGAATTCCCTTATTCTATTTTAGGGAGCTACCTGTTCTGCATTTTGTTCAACAATGACCTAATCTAGTATCTGCCAGTGGGGCTTTAAAATCTGTCCCTATTTCCCTTGACAAACCTATTTTTAAATGACGGAGCTGACTTCTCTTCCCCTTAAGTGGAGGCTAACCTATGTGACTCTTTTCAAAGGAAAGAATGTTACAACAGGGATGGTGTGGATGGTTGCCATGCCCTCCTCCAGCAGATCTTCCCAACCCAGGACCGAACTCACGTCTCCTGCATTGCAGGCAGATTCTTTACCTGCTGAGCCACCTTGGAAGCCCCGGCTTCAAGCCTCAGGAAACAGCAATGCCAAGACTACTCCCAGATACCTTGTCACCCAACAAAACACCTTCCCTTCTCTTCCTTTGTTAAAGCTTCTTAGAGCTAACCCACCCCACCACATTTTCATGTTCAAGTCCTTAAGGTTTCAGTCTGTTCCCTTATTCTATTATTAGAGAATCATAAGCTGAGAGCACTTACAGAAAATTTAAAAAAAAAAACAAAAACAGGTATGAAACATTTAAATGTTACTGTTTGCCTTTTTGTCAGATTTTGAGTGTTGGTGGTCCTTGAGCTGGAGGGAGAATTCCCACCCATCACGCATCTTTTCAAACTTAAGACCTGACAGCCTGGAGATTTAACCAGGAGTGTTCTCGGCGGGTTAAGAAAAAAGGATGTTGTCAGCCTGGGAACTGAAGATGTTGGTTGAAAAGAGGCGATATCTGAACTAATATTGTTTCTGAAAGAGAAGCTGATTTAGGATGTCTCAGGAAAAGGTGATTGAAAACTTCTCCCACGCTCCCTCCCTCTAGATGGGGGATGTTGACTTGCCCACAGAGTTGGTTTTATCATTTTCTTCCTTGGATTTCTATAAAAACCTGTTTTGTCAGAAGGGAAGCTCTCGAAGTTTCATTTTTAGACTAATAGCTTTTCTTGAAAGAAAGATCTTGAAGAGTCTTGTGATATGATGAATCACTGAAATGAAGGGCAGAAGAGTCCTGTAATGGAGAAGGCAGGCCAGCCCCAGAATTAATTAATTGGGGATCTGATATCATACAAGGGACTGTCCAATGTGGGGGTATAATCACCCCAAGGGGGTAAGTATGCAGCCAGCAATAGCTGGTCCTGGGCAGTAGTTCAACCATAGACGGCTGGTTATGCTTCAGTAGCTATTATTAGGTTATTCTTAAGTAATAGCTAACTTTATTAGGCTGCTTACTATGGACTGGACACTGCTCTCAATGCTTTCCCTGTTTTCATTTATTAAATCCTTACAAAAAAATTAAAGGAAATTGAGGTAAAGTGAGATTAAAAGACAGAGGGTAGAGCTTTAGATAGATGTAAATGCATTTTTAGGGTTTTAATTACTGAAGCTGTAAAATAGGAGACATGTTCATCTTTACAATTAAGAGGCATTTTATTTTTATCCTAAGGGATGATTTTATATCTACTAAATAAGGAAAAGAGAAAAAAGAAAGAAAAACTGAAGTACAATATCCAATGCAGATGGGCTTTCCAAGTGGCACTAGTGGTAAAGAACCCGCCTGCCAATGCAAGAGACATGAGACACAGGTTCGATCCCTGGGTCGGGAAGATCCCCTGAGGAGTGCATAGCAACCCACTCCAGCACTCCTGCCTGGAGAATCCCATGGACAGAGGACCCTGGAGGGCTAGAGTTCACAGGATCGGAAAGTTCAGTTCAGTTCAGTCGCTCAGTCGTGTCCGACTCTTTGCGACCCCATGAACCACAGCACACCAGGCCTCCCTGTCCATCACCAGCTCATGGAGTCCAGCCAAACCAATGTTCATTGAGTCGGTGATGCCATCCAACCATATTATCCTCTGTCGTCCCCTTTTCCTCCTGCCCCCAATCCCTCCCAACATCAGGGTCTTTTCCAATGAGTCAACTCTTCACATGAGGTGGTCAAAGTATTGGAGTTTCAGCTTCAGCATCAGTCCTTCCAATGAACACCCAGGACTGATCTCCTTCAGGATGGACTAGTTGGATCTCCTTGCAGTCCAAGGGACTCTCAAGAGTCTTCTCCAACACCACAGTTCAAAAGCATCAATTCTTCGGCGCTCAGCTTTCTTCACAGTCCAACTCTCACATCCATACATGACCACTGGAAAAACCATAGCCTTGATTAGACGGACCTTTGTTGGCAAAGTAATGTCTCTGCTTTTTAATATGCTGTCTAGGTTGGTCATAACTTTCCTTCCAAGGAGTAAGCGTCTTTTAATTTCATGGCCGCAATCACCATCTGCAGTGATTTTGGAGCCCAGAAAAATAAAGTCAGCCAGTGTTTCTACTGTTTCCCCATCTATTTGTTATGAAGAGATGGGACTGGATGCCATGATCTTAGTTTTCTGAATGTTGAGCTTTAAGCCAACTTTTTCACTCTCCTCTTTCACTTTCATCAAGAGGCTCTTTTGTTCTTCTTCACTTTCTGCCATAAGGGTGGTGTCATCTGCATACCTGAAGTTATTGATATTTCTCCTGGCAATCCTGATTCCAGCTTGTGCTTCCTCCAGACCAGTGTTTCTCATGATGTACTCTGCATAGAAGTTAAATAAGCAGGGTGACAATACACAGCCTTGACATACTCCTGTCCCAATTTGGAACCAGTCTGTTGTTCCATGTCCAGTTCTAACTGTTGCTTCCTGACCTGCACACAGGTTTCTCAAGAGGCAGGTCAGGTGGTCTGGTATTCCCATCTCTTTCAGAATTTTCCACAGTTTATTGGGATCCACACAGTCAAAGGCTTTGGCATAGTCAATAAAGCAGAAATAGATGTTTTTCTGGAACTCTCTTGCTTTTTCGATGGTCCAGCAGATGTTGGCAATTTGATCTCTGGTTCCTCTGCCTTTTCTAAAACCAGCTTGAACATCTGGAAGTTCACGGTTCACGTATTGCTGAAGCCTGGCTTGGAGAATTTTGAGCATCACTTTACTAGTGTGTGAGATAAGTGCAGTTGTGCAGCAGTTTGAGCATTCTTTGGGATTGCCTTTCTTAGGGATTGGAATGAAAACTGACCTTTTCCGTCCTGTGGCCACTGCTGAGTTTTCCAAATTTGCTGGCATATTGAGTGCAGCACTTTCACAGCGTCACCTTACAGGATTTGAAATAGCTCAATTGGAATTCCATCACCTCCACTAGCTTTGTTCATAGTGATGCTTCCTAAGGCCCACTTGACTTCACATTCCAGGATGTCTGGTTCTAGGTGAGGGATCACACCATCGTGATTATCTGGGTCGTGAAGATCTTTTTGATACAGTTCTTCTGTGTATTCTTGCTGCCTCTTCTTAATATCTTCTGCTTCTGTTAGGTCCCTACCATTTCTGTCCTTTATTGAGCCCATCTTTGCATGAAATGTTCCCTTGTTATCTCTAATTTTCTTGATGCCATTGCTAGTCTTTCCCATTCTATTGTTTTCCTCTATTTCTTTGCATTGATCTCTGAGGAAGGCTTTCTTATCTCTCCTTGCTATTCTTTGGAACTCTGCATTCAAATGGGAATATCTTTCCTTTTCTCCTTTGCTTTTCGCTTTCTTTCTTTTCACAGCTATTTAAGCGACTTAGCAGCAGCAGCAACAGCATCCATTGCAGACAAAGCTATAGTGATAAAGCATGTGCATTAAAGAAATAATGTACATATATAATATAATGTCGGTACATGTAATACTTGGTATAGATTAAACACACAATACTTGTTATCTGTTACTGCTAGTTATTACTATTATCATTTTACATGTAATGAAGAGACAACACTTTTGAGCTGTGTGACCTTAGTGAAAGTGAAAGTTGACCAGTTGTGTCTGACTCTTTGTGACCCCATGGACTATACAGTCCATGGAATTCTCCAGGCCAGAATACTGGAGTGGGTAGCCATTGCCTTCTCCAGGGGATCTTCCCAACCCAGGGATTGCACCCAGGTCTTCCACATTTCTAGCAGATTCTTTACCAGCTGAGCCACCAGGGAAGCCCTGGTGTGACCTTAAGGGAACTTGAATAGCCTCTCTAATTCTCTGAATCTCATCACCCTATTTCAAAAATAGGCATCATTATTGTACCTAGCACACAGGGTTGTTGTGTAAAGTATTTAGCACAGTGCTCAGTACACAATAAACACTCAACAAGCAGAAGCTAGCCAATTTGTTACTGTTATTACTATCATTGCATATATTTTGCCAGCAGCACTGAAAATGTGTTCCATGCTTCTGGAAGAACACTAGGATAAATTCACATGGAAGTGAAAATTACTCAGTCATGTCCAACTCTTTGCGACCCCATGGACTATGGAATTCTCCATGGAATTCTCCAGGCCAGTATACTGGAGTGGGTAGCCTATCCCTTCTCCAGCGGGCCTTCCCGACCCTGGAATCGAACCAGGGTCTCCTGAATTGCAGGCGGTTCTTCACCAACTGAGTAAATTCACATACTAAAAAGTTATAAAGAGGTTATTTCCACTTCTAGAAATTTATTATAAGGAAATAATCCAACAGAGTTAAGAAGGAACAGGAAAATTGCCTTTGGTAGCATTAACTTCAATAATCTTGTGGTTTAGGCAAAGAAGCATAGACCTCCAACAATTCTGAATAACATGGAAACTGGGGCCAGAAGCCGGCATCCAGTATGATTTTCCCCTCAAGCAGCAGAAGTGTTAGATAATCAGTAGTCAAGCCCTGAAGCAAGTCTGGTTTAAACCTATTATTACCCACCGTGTGTGGGTTATAATAGCACACTGCTTTTCATATGGTGGTATAAACTATTAGATCCATATCTTGACGAAGATGCCTGTTTAAACTGAAGACTTTTAAATATAAACTTTGCCCCATAAACATGAGGCAACTGCAAACTTTATTTGATGCTAACACTCAGAAGAACTGCTCTAGTGGTTAATATTATCTTTTGGTTAGAGCACTGTTTAAAGCATAGTTATTTAAGACATTTTTATTTCTTTGAACATATTTTTATTCTCTCAGAGCTAAAATACTGGAGCAGTGACTCTGAACAGAATGAGACTTGGTATTCAGATTTCTTTGGTGAGATCTTGGCAGTGTGGCCTATAGCAATTTAATGTACTTACTGCCCAAGGAATTTTGGGGAGCATTTTCTCTTTAGAATAAAGCTGAATGCCTCCTTTGATCCAAAAAGGCTGAACATGATTTGCTTTAAAGGTAAGTGGTTTTGCCATGATAAAAAAAAAAAAATAATAGAAAATTGGAGAGGGGAGAAGGAGGGAAGGAAGGAAGGAAGAAAGAAAGAATCCAGCTATTTATCAGTAAGGTGAGGGATAAAATAAATGGTGGGATATTTGATCCTGTTCAATATCACACAGCTTTCCCAATGAACCATTTAGGTCCATATGTAACAAAACAATAAATGTTCAACACATATTTTTCAGTGATTTATAGCTGAGTCCAGATACAGAACAATGCATACAGAATATCATTTATGCTTAAGACTCCCACTCATACCATTTAGTTTCACAGAGACATATGCATATAGAGAAGTATAAAAAAAAGTCTAGAAAAATCAAAATATACTCACTACAGTGCTTGCCTCTGAGAAAGGAGGCCAGATGGGAAGTGGGATGTGAATAAAGAAAAACACCTATGATATTTTAGTATGGCTTTTTTTCCAAGAATAATTCATTCATACATTATTTGCGTTAAGAAAAGTCAATAAAAAAAAAATGTTGCTTACTGAGTGACAGCATGAAGAAAATGGAGACCTAGCTCATCACCACTTTCCAGGAAGAGTTTCCATTTGGGCTGGATATTATGGCTGAACCATCAAGCACCTGAAGTGTAACTGAATTCCTGGGATGATGATGAATAATACCACTTTCCATTTGTCCAGCACTTTGCAGTTTTCAAAGTACTTACCCCATACATTATCTCCCTGGAGGCTCACAACAGCCTTATAAGGGTGCTGCTCCATTCCCTAGATGATGGTCAGGATCACAGAGAAAAAAACAGACTTCCAAGACTCCATAAACACACACACACACACACACACACACACGCACACACACATTGTGCCATTTCCTCAAGGATAGTGAAGAACCTTGTTTTAGGGGTCCTTCTGTGTATATGGACATCCTTCTGGTTGGGCGAATGCAGGATGGAAAAATGTAATCTGGAGAGTTTGTGTACAATGGCGTAACCTGAGAATCTATTTGATTTTTGCCTCTGAAACCAGAGAGCAGTATCTTTTCTGAAAACTTGACTCTTACTGCCTGGAATTAGGTAATCTAATATTCCCCTCTGAGTATGCTAATGTAAGACCTTGAAGGAGGGACCTGCGGTACCATTACTGGGACTGATTCTATATCTTTTCTTCTCCATGATAGACTTATTATATATTAATTATTGATGGTGCATTTTAGTTAGAAAGTACAGTCGCTAGTCCTAATGGAGTTGGAGATGACTGATAAGATGAACTCACACTTACAAGGCTCTGCTCATCACTCACATCTGATACGAGGCAGCACAGACCGAGAAAGGGCAATAGACATGGTCCTCAAGGACCACGGAAGTTGGGCACACCTGAATTATTATTAATATTTTGCCTCTGCTATTTTCCAGCCATGAGACTTTGGGTACATAAACTTTCTTCTATAAGTTTCAGTTTCCTCATCTGCAGTTCAAGCAGACTCTATGACTCTGATTCCATTCATCTGGGTTCCCATCTCAGCTCTGCCACTAATCTCCCTGTGATTGCCACTAAGTCACTTATTTGTCTAACTTTGCTCATCTTTATGAGAGGTAATAACTGTACCCACCTCATAAGGTTGTTGCGAGAATTAAGCCAGTATGCATATATACACACACACAGATCTATATCTGGGTCAGGAAGATCCCCTGGAGGAGAGCATGGCAACTCACTCTAGTATTATTGCCTGGAGAATCCCACGGACAGACGAGCCTGGTGGATAGCAGTCTATAGCATCACAAAGAGTCAGACAAGACTGAGGAGACAGCACATATGCACACATCGATATGTATATAGTATATGTGGTAGATAAATTCTCACAGGAGTTTGAAATTATGATTATTGCCCTAACAGCATGCAGCATTTAGCAAGTCCTCAATAAATGGTGCTAATGGTGCTATTGCTACTAATGACCTTTAGAAAGATAATTTTTCATATTCAGATAAACATGAGGCCAGATTGCTGCATTCAGGGAGAGGTGAAAAGTGGTACTCAGCAGAGGCCCATTACTTGAATGACTAAGCAGATACAAATGTCCTCAGAAAGCCAAAATAAATGCCTATACGAAATGGTGAGTCATAAAAGTACACTGATGCCAGTTTTATGGACTTCATGTGTCCCAGTGAGGCGGAGTCTGCAGTGGCCTACGGTAGGCTCCAGGGAGGGACCAGAAGGGACGGGTGGGAGATTGGAGCGCCATTAGACCACTTTCAGGCCTGGGTGGAATGTTCAATAGAGATGGAGAGAAGCCTAGGAAGAGCCATCCTTGATGTTTTCTCCCATCAACAGGCCAAAAGCTTATTGTTAGGAGCAGGTGGGTTGTGATGAAATTCAGTGTATCTATTTTAATGATAATTAATTAATCTGTTCACAAAGTACGGAGGACTTAGTATGGCCCAGTACTATCCGTGGGACTAAGCATATACCTGGTAGCATAGCTGATATGATTCCTAGCTCCACAGGCTGAGGGGTGAAGGGGCAACATGAGACAGAGGGCAAAAGACTCTGAAGGAACACAGTAAATTGTGGAGGCACCAGGAAACCCAGGGAGCACAGGAGGAGAGAGGAGGAGAAAGGCGTGGGTGAGGAACTGGGAGAAGTTACAGGTGAGTGCTCCGGGCAGAGAGAACACTGTGACAGAGGCACTGCGGAGAGGTGCTTTTTTTAAGGAGAATTTACGAAAAAACATCAGGCTGGAGCCAGAGAACCACTAGGAATGTATGAAGGGATGAAGACTCTGTGTGCTAGGGTATGAAGACATTTTGCCCAAGTTCACACAACGGGATGTTTGCCATGGTTGTCGGACCACAACAGTGCTCTGTCTCCTCATACAGGGTGCTGCTGGCATCGTATTCCCACAATGACAAATGATATGTGTCCTCAGAAAGCAATCATCATATTATCTTCCAGGGATCAGCCAAGATCCCTTTCTTTTAGGTATACAGTCACATTTATCTCTAACCTTTCAGTTAAATCAAAACCCATCACACTTGAATTTCATAGCCATTCATCCCTTTCCGGGTTTCCTGTCTTTGAGGTATTTAACAGCCACCTGGGTACCATTTGGAGAATGTATTCTTGCTACTCTGATTTGTCAAATGCGCCATCAAGAGAAAGGCCTGATTGAAATTCTATCCAGTTCTGTTCAATCTTCTCACTAAGATTCAACATTGGGTTGCAAAACATATTTGTTGATCACAATCTTTAGAGACAGAACTATCTCCCTGTTGCCAATTTGTGTACAGAGTGGAAAATGCTTAGATGTCACAGCCTTCTCTCTTCATGGTGCTGGGACAGCATTAACTATCCTGTGAAAAGATGGAAGTCATTAGTGCTTAGTCCAATTTAAAGGGTTTCATAGGTTCCTAATGGAAAGTGAGAAAATACTGTGGAAACAGCATACAGCCCAGAGTGTGCTCGCCATTAACTGTAATGATAGTTCTTAATTAGTGAGCACCCACTATGTTCCAAAGAGCGTTTATATACATATCAACAGCTACCATAACACCAATCCTGCCAAATCAGAATTATCAGCCCCATTTTATACATGAGAACAGTGTGTGTGGGGGGCGGGTAGGGGGAAGAATGGAAGCAATTTGTCAAATAAAAGTGGCAAAGGTGGAATTTTCTCACTTTGGCCTGAAAGGGTGATAGATGTTAGGTACTTTTATCTGACTGGCATTCATATACTCCTTTTTGTTTCGTGGACATCATGTTGACTTTCTTTGGGAATCATCCCTCCTGAATTCTCAATCCACATGGTTCCAGAGGGGCTGATGGGATGTCCTGGCTGCAGGGTGGCACCATGTACCTACCTGGCCAGTGAGTATTCCCTCCCCTCCAAACTCTGCGACTGGCTCAGAGATGGACGCCTGACTGAAGGGAGCTAGCTTGCAGCTCACTCACCCAACTTGCAGCCCCTTCAGGGATGGCGTTAGATGTAGAGGGAAGCCCTGCCCAGAATCCTTTCCCTCTCCCTAGGACAACCCACATTCAATAGCTGACTACTGATGGGGACAGATCTGAAGGGTCATTCTGTTCTCAGGTCTCTTGCAGACTCAGTTGAAGTCTTTCTCTCGACACTGTGGCTCACCTTCTTCCTCTGCCCCACCCTACTTCCTCCCCCCAAGCATGGACCCAAGTTGTCTCTGATGTACTGAGCACGAGTCTCTGACTCAGGGTCAGCTTTCTAGGAAACCTAACCGTTCACACACAACAGTATATCTCCAAGCTGCCTCTCTCCCCTCGACCATTCACACCCCACAGCTGCTTCCATACCTCTTATTTCAAACCCCAAGCTCAGGTAGTCCTGTCCCCGCCCCTTTCTTCCTGCTTCTCCTGCTCCTCCTCCTGGCCCAGCTCTTTGATAAACCTGGCCTCTTTGATATGATTGTGTTCCTATATTCCTTCCCACTCTGTCTTTCTCTACTTACACTCCAATTCTGAAGCTGGGGTGATAAACAGGAGTCTTTAACTGGATGAGACAGACAGGAGAACGCACTAACAGTTGATCTAACCACACAGGACCATGGCAACACTAAAGTTCTCTTAACATAGTGGTAAACTTAAGTCTGGAAAAAAGGTGGGGGCTGCAGTGAACGATGGCACTTAGAGATTATGAAGTTGAACTTGTCAACAGAAAATTCTAAAGGTTAAGAGATGTGAAGCCCACCTATGAGAAAATCACATATTTTTGGACCCTTCCTACTAAATGTTTTATTAACACAACTGTGTGGGGGAAATAAACGTGTTTATTTGAAAGAAAAAAAAACAGTGATTGAAAAAAAGTCATTTACTTGGATACGAGGAAGGACATGGATATAATGAATATTGTAAAGGTGATATGCTTGCGTGCTCAAGTTGCTTCAGCCATGTCCAATTCTTCTAACCCCATGCACTGTAGCCTGCCAGGCTCCTCTGTTCATGGAATTCTCCAGGCCAGAATACTGGAGTGGGTTACCACTCCCTTCTTCAGGGAATCTTTCTGACTGAGGGGTTGAACCTGGCTTTCCCACATTGTAGGCAGATTCCTTACTGTCTGAGCCTCCAGGGAAGCCCTAAAGGTGGTATGCAAATAACTAAATTGGAGGAACCCTTTCTTACGGGGTGGGGGGCGGGGGGGGGGGCTGTTGTGAGGATTGGGTCAAATCATTATGTGAGCGTTAACGCTGTGTGTGAGTGGCAGACATCTGCTGACTTCTATGAAACACTGCATGATCTATTAAAGGACAGTCCCCATTTAGAGAGGTGGCAATTTTCCTAAAAGGACTCTCAGGTCAAATACAACCTGACCCCAGAGAAGTGGGAGTCTTGAAGGACAAGATCATTTGTTTTGAAAAATCCTAATTATCTGGAAAGAAGAGAGGAGGCCAGTGGCAGGGTCCCCGCTGTGTTGTCGAGGTTCTCCTGTGGCCCGAGGCTCACCATCAGCCATGGATGCAGACGGCAAGCTATCCTCCATGGCACAGCTGATGTGCTGAACTTGGGCAGACCCATGCTGTGTTCCACAAGCCCAGCCCCCAGCGCCCAGCAGGTTGACTGTGGCTGGCTGTCTGCTGCATCCCTTACGGCTGAGCCCAGGTCAGTCACCCAGAACGAAGGCTCACTGGAGCACAGTGAGTCACAGTTGGATTTGCATGTTAAGAAAAAAAGAAAAAGGAAGTAAATATAATCCAATTCTACTCTTACTCTCATAGAAGATAATTACAACTAAACAAGAAAATGAAACGTCAAAGTGCCAGGCTATATTATAATTAAACAAACACAAAGCAGGTTTCAGGGACATTAAGGATGCCATCGAAAAGATTCAAACAAAGCCTGTTAACGAGGAAGGCAGACACCTTGTCATTACTCCAGAACTCAGCACTGCCCCATGCCTTCTAAGACGGCAGGCCACAATGGAACACATGGACTCCTACTGGAGAGGAGTTTCTTTCTTTATTTTTGGGGTGAGATAATCGGGCTCAGGAGCTAAGGTAGAAGCCAAGGGGTCAATTAAACCAGGGTCCAAATGCCACTCAGTCCCTCAGTAGAGGCATACTCTGTGCCTTCACTTCTTATCTATAAAGTATGGATTAATAACAGGTTTTGAGAAATGTGGGAAGCCACCCACCATGGAGCTTCATGTGTAATAAGTATTCTCCACGTGCTAGCTGCATGCCACCACAATAATTAGTATAGATCATAGACGTGATGCATTATAGGGACCCCAGAGGTGTTGAACAAGATGAAATAAAGGTGAATAATCTAGCTAGTCCCAAGATATAATTTGGCATTCATCTTCTATGATCTTGACATGGCTAACGTTTGGCCTTGGGTCTCCCAGCTTTGATAGTCTATGCAAGACTTTCAGCTCTATGAGGTTAAGAACCATATTTGCTTTTTCTCCAAAGTTTTTTTGACTTACATATAACGTGCTTCAAAGGAGTCACTGACTGACTCCCTACTTAAAAGAGCATTAACCAGCTTATCACCTATATTTTCCCAAACTTGCAAGAGAGGGTTTTCTTTTATTTGGTCTCATAGAAAGTCTAACCACATACTCCCGGTTCTCAACCGCTATCTCATTTGAAAACATTTTCTAGATAATTTTTGGAAAAATATAAATGAGTGGCAGCAGAGAGGAAAGCCAGAGGTACTATCAGTGTTATTGGCTAGATTATCCGTCTATGTTTCTTCACTGGGAAGAGAGGAGTTCTAAAAGAAACTTCCAGTTTACAGAGTGACTTCATTTCCATACTTCCATGTGATTTTTTAAAAAAATTCTCAGAGTTTAAACCAATGATCTTCAAACTGTGGGGCATATTCTTAGAATGAAAGGTAGTGAGTGCAGCATTTTAACAGCATTGTCATTTAGGATTTTAAATAGTTCAGTTGGAATTCCATCACTTCCACTAGCATTGTTCGTAGTACTGCTTCTCAAAACATCGTGGTACAGACCAAAAAAAAAATTGATTTGAGAAAAAAACTTGGTTTGAGTGAATAACATTGAAACATGTATGTTACCATATGTGAAACAGATGGCCAGTTCAAGCTCGATGCATGAAACAGGGCATTCAAAGCTGGTGCACTGGGACAACTCAGAGGGATGGGATGGGGAGGGAGGTGTGGACACATGTACACCCATGGCTGATTTATGTCCATGTAAGGCAAAAACCATCACAATATTATAAAGTAATTAGCCTCCAATTACAATAAATAAATTTATATTAAGAACTTACATAATGCTTAGTTATAATTATTGCCATAGTTATATTTCACCATACTACTCTTTACTTTTACATTACTTCATGTTTTTTAATACATTTATTTTTAAAAGAAACCTTCTCTTACTATCATAATTAAAAACTTGTATCTTATAACCTAAGAGGAAGCCATTTGTGAAAAACAAACATTTTATTAAACTTTAGTAAAACTGTACCGCCGGCTCTCTATTAAACTGTCACAGAGGAGAAAGATGATCTTCCCTGGTGGCTCAGTGGTAAAGAATCTGCCTGTAGTTTAGGAAATGCGGGTTCAATCCCTGGGTCAGGAAGATCCTCGGAAGGAGGAAATGGCAACCCACTCCAGTATTCTTGCCTGGGAAATCCCACGGACAGAGGTGCCTGGTAGGCTACTGTCTACGGGGTCTCAAAGAGTCAGACACAAGTGAGCGACTGAGAATGAGCCTAAGCGTGAGAGGAGAAAGACAAGAAGCCAAGACGTGCGTCCTGCTCTTGCAGGGAGGAGGGCTGTCCCTACAAACAGCAGAGAGTCCTACCAGGGTCACTCATGGCCTCTTCCAGCCCTTGGCTCATGATGCTCCAGGAGAGCTGGACTGACTTATCTGCTTAGTAAACGTGGGAAGGGTAAAAAAAATCTTGGTTCAGACCCACTCCTTTCTCTTGGGAGCTACTGAGTCTCATGTTGTGCTGTTCTCCCTATCTCAGTCCTTCAGTGGTCTTCATGTGCTTGCTACTCTTGGATTTTATGACCAATTTGTTCAGAATGTTGGTGGGTAAAAAGTGGGCTATTTTATTAGAACCGAAGGTGAGCTGATCTGAAAGTCTTCAGAGAAAGTTGGTAGGAAATTATTTAATGGATGAGTAAGGCCAACAACTCCTTAGCTCTCTGATAAATCTGCACTTCTCTGAAAGTGGGAGGTCCAGTGTCTTCCACATCTCCTGATGTGAAGGATTTGTGGGGCTAAAACAAAAGATCTAACACTCACGTCACTGGAGTCCAAGAAGGAAAGGGGAAAGAGGCTACAGAGGTGAAAAAGTGTTCAAAAGAATTATGGCTGAAAATTTTTTAAATTTAGCAAGAGACATAATCTTGAATGTACTATTCTCTCTTTTGTGTGTGCTTGCAAAATTCTATACTAGCTTTGAAGAGAGAAAGAATTTGAAAGTGAATACCTTTTCCACTCTGTGATTTAATGTTACTTAATGCTATGACTTTTTGGGAATGTAAAGTCACATCATGAAATACTGTATTAGATATCAGTTATAATACTAATATAAATATCTGTAATTTATATACAAAATACATATGTAGTTATTACTTATTGAAAACATTCTACTAGACTGTATAATTTTTCTTTATAAAAGGTTTGATTTTATTTTTGTAGTAAATGTAATATAGATTCATAAATCAACTCTGAAGAATCATAACTTGAACCTTTCACTCTTTACTTTCTGAACCAATACTAATAAGACTTCTTAGATCTATTGAATATATTGTGCCTACGTATTCTAACAGCCTTTATCTTATTTTTCTCTAATTTCCATTATACTTGTTTATTAAAAGATTCAAGATTCCCTTGTCAGTAAGGGGAAAAAATTAGAAAACATAGAACATTCTGTATACTAACTATAATGCGTTACTAAGTATAAAACCATGGAATTAATGTTTTTGTTTAATAACATAGATTCCAATTTTCTGGAGCATTGTGACTTCACGAAGCAAGGTTTTTAAAGCATCTGAAATGTATTTCACTTGGTTTGCTTCATCCTTGCTGCTTGATTCTTTGAAAATTTTTTTCATCTTTTATTTTTACAATATACCAAAACATAGACTTTAACTCAAAGTACGTGATTTCATTAAAGATGATAGGTTGACATTACCTTGCTGAAATTTGCTATTGTCCTGAAGCTATTTTATTGTACCTTTCCAGGCCGTCAGTTTCACTTAAACCTGATAATTATACTTATAAAATAAGACTTCTTTTCTTACCTGAAAGTGACTTCTAACATGTGAGCAAGTTGCCCATAAAACCTAGAGTCATTACCTTTGTTTAAGCTTCAGACAACTAGGGAAGTGAAGTGAAATGAAGCTCAGTCATGTCCAACTCTTTGCGACCCCGTGGACTGTAGCCCACCAGGCTCCTCTGTCCACGGGATTCTCCAGGCAAGAATACTAGAGTGGGTCTCCATTTTCTTCTCCAAGACAACTAGAGAACCATTGGCTAAAAAGTTGAAAATAAAATGCCACATTCTGGGTAGCTAACTCAATAAGAAAACATTTTTCTGGTGCTTAAATATTTTCAAGTGCTCTTTGTTAAATAAATGTTGAAGTCATTGAACAGCAGATGCTTTTCATAAATGTTATCTCTATTGTGTAGCATCAGAATCTAAAAGCATTAACATTATTAGTCCCGGCTTTTCCTAAAAGTTTTTACTGACAATTTAAAAATGAACTATCACCTCAACTCACACAGAGCTAAGTAAGCTGTAGTTGGGAAAGGCGGACAGTTAAAAGTGAATGATAAGAAGGGAAAGTAGTCCAGGGCATGACTTTGTGAAAAACATTAAAATGAGGATATAATACTGACAACACTCTTCATCAAAGCATTTATCATGTGCCAGGGGCTGTGTTATGCACTAGGTATACCACAGAAAATAACACAAGTAGGGTCTTTGCTTTTGTAAAGCTTACACTGTAGTGGAGGAGAGCCTCAATAAAGAAAGAAAGAAAGAATTCTGGATAGTAACCAGTTGTATGAATCAAATAAAACGGAAGTGATAAAAAGAGAGGGGGGATGTATGTAGCTACTTTAGATGAGATGACCAAGAAAGGTCAACCCCATAACTTGGTACCTGAGCTAAAGCCTGGATGAGGAGAAAGACCTAGTCAAGTGATGAAATGAAAGGGAAGCGGAGTGGCAGGCAGAGTACTGTTTTCGGCTGATATTCAGCAAGTGTAAAGGCACTGGGGTGGGAAGTTTGGCCCATTCACAGAAACAGAAAGAGGCTCAGGGTGAAGGCAGAACAGTGATTAAGGTATAGAGGGGTGTATATTGAGGTACAGAGAGGGGCAAGAGGTTGTATCATGTAGGACCTTGCAGGCCATGAGAAAGAGTTCATATTTTGTCCTAAGTATAAGAAGAAACCATAAGAGGTTTCACAATGAAGTGACATGAACTGACTTGCTCTGTAACAAGATTGCTCCTGCAGCTATTTACTAGAATGGATTTTAAAGGGCAAAACTAGAAGAAGGTTCAGGTAGGAAGACTCATGCAGGGGAGGGGCAAGATAGGAGTAGCGGATTAAGAGCTACAAAATACTCTGTACGGGCTTCACTGGTGACTAAGTTGTAAAGAATCCGCCCGCCCATGCAAGAGACATGGGTTTGATCTCTGAGTCAGGAAGATCCCCTGGAGAAGGAAATGGCAACCCACTCCAGTATTCTTGTCTGGAAAATCCCATGGACAGAGAAGCCTGGCAAGCCACAGTCCATGGGGTCACAAAAGAGTTGGATACAACTTAGGCATTAAACAATAACAATGCTTTGTGTAAAATAAATAAGCTACAAGGATATATTGTACATCATGGAGAATAGAGTCAATATTCTATAATAACAATAAATGGAGTAAAACCTATAAAATATTGAATCACAAAAAATAAAAAAGAAAACTATTGCAGGAGCCCTCTTGAAAGATGGTGATGGCTTGGACTAGGGTGGGCGTAGTAAAGACGGAGAGAAGCAGTTTGATTTGAGACATGCCCAAAAAGTGCTATTGATAGCACTTGCTGATTAATTTGAAAGGAAATGGGGAGAAAAGGAAAGAGATCAAGGTTGACTCTTAGGTTTGTGGTGCTAGGTCCTAACAGGAGAAGAACTCTAGAAGAGCAGGTGTTAAGGTGGAAACCAAGAGTTTCTTTTGGGACATGTTAATTTCCTGATGCTTTTAAGACATCCAAGTAGATATGTTTGGTGGACCATTACATATTTAAGGCTGGAGCTGCAAGGGCAGTTCAAGGCTGGAGATAGGAGTTTTGCACACACTGACACCTAGAAAATATTTTTTAAAGTAGTTCCCAAGGAAATCACTATACTGACATTAAATATCATTTCAGGGATTAATGTGTACAATAGAATTTAACTGTAAACCTAAGGCTTCAGCCAAAACTGATGGTAGGAGGTTCCATTTATACCAACTATAATCAAAATATCATATAAGTATAGCAGGAGACCCTGAAGGACTTGAAGACTCAGGGTCTAAAAGTGATTTAATCATGCAAACAAAATGAGATTATTTAAATTTTTATTCAACAATGTGGCTTGCAGGGTATTTTCTGAGCTTCTGAATGCACTCTATACAGGATTCCTCAACTCAACACTAAATTTTTACAAAGTTCTCACTCATGAATTCAGAGCTCAACCTGATAGTATAACACATAAAATTTGAAAATTTCCCCTTATTTTGAAACCCCAAATGTGCCAAGAGATCCATCTTGCAGTCCCACCTCTGACCTAGAAACTTCCAACTATGCCCACAAATAATACAGAAAAAGTCCTGTGGCATCAGTCCACTTTAAAGATACCAGCGTGAAATGGGCACAGTTAAGTTCCAGGATAATGTTTGGGGTAGGTACAAACTTCTGTTTTCAGACATCTAGAGAAGATAATGAAGTTCTATTAAAATAAAGTGTCCAGTAGATTCTTTACTGGTAAACAAGATAGCTTATCAAAGTTTTTTTAAAAACTTAACCAAAGGATGATCAAAAGATTAGAGAAATCCCGGACACAGGAAGAGTCAGTCCCTTCAGAACATTCTCAAGGGCCAGCCTTTTCTAAATGAAATCTTGCTGAGTATTTTAATATCATTGTTTTCATCTTGGTCTAGATTCGGGGAAAGCTTCTCCCACAGAGAACTCAGAGGATAAAGAAGGATTAACACACCCACTTCATGATGACATCTACAGATGTACCACTGGTCTACACTACTCCTCCATTTCTAGCCACTTGCTTATTATGTGGGCTTTAACAAGCCAGAAAGAATGTGACTAAACCACAAGGACGAAGCCACATAAACCACTTTTGAGTTTTATCCTCTGCTTCACATAGGGAAAATTCAAATACATTAACGTTCCATCTATAACAAATCTCAGGGGATAAGAAAAGGACTTGGACAAGCTCTGAGTTTCTGAATCTTTGGATGCTGTGGATGGGGAAGGAAAAGCAATTTAGTTTTCACCGGCCTGCATCAACCTCAGAACTTCACACAATGATAAAGAAACACAAAGGGCATCTAGGGATTCCCAGGTGGTCCAGCGACTAAGACTCTGCACTCCCAGTGCAGGGGCCAAGGTTCGATCCCTGGGCAGGGAACTGGATCCTGCATGCCACAGTGAAGATGCCACGTGCTGCAACTAAGATCTGATGCAGCTAAAGAAATATTTCAAAAGAGCAAGAAGAGAGTCTAAAAAATGCTTTAAAGCAAGAAGTAAAATATAGTACTAGATGACTGAGAAATATCCCAATTATGAGCAAATTTAAAACAATGACATAGAATGCCTTGAGAGCAACATCTCTCTCACTAACCTTCACACCAATAGGTAGTAATTTATTAAATAACAACAGTCACAAAAAGAGAGTAGAATAGAAAAAGAGATCAAACCTTAGGGAGTTTGAACACCAAATTTCAAAGGAATGGATGGGTATATTCAATGGAAAAAGACAAGAATTGAAATGTTTTAAGAAAAGTAAAAATGAAGAAATATCACATAGGTCAGTTATTTGGCAATCAGCACTTGACTGTTTTATTTTCCCAACCGACTTTATACTGCTAATGCATGTACAAAGCTCTTTTCCATCAATTTCCCCCCAAACCAGCTGTCCCTCTTGGTACACTTAACCTCACCACCACCTTGCAGACTGCATTAGTCAACTCTGGCTGCCAGAATGCCACAGACTGAGGGGTTTAAACAGCATAAACTGACTTTCTCACAACTCTAGAGGCTGCAAGTCCCAGAGAATGTGGCCATCTCCCCGCGGCATGCAGATGACTCTCCTCTTGCTGCTCTGTCATGCGGTCATGATCACCCCTGTGCACACACACCTTTCTCTTCTTGTAAGGCCACCAGTCATGTTGGGTTTGGATCCCATTGTAATGGGATCATTTTCATTCAATCAACTCTTTAAAGACCTTATTTCCAAATATAGCTAAATTCTGAGTTACTGGGGGTTGGGGCATCAACATGTGAATTTGGGGGTGATGATATTCAGCCCACAATACAGACCAGAAGCAAGGATGCATTATTTTTCCTAATCTTGAAAATAACAGCATCTTGACAAAGCCTTGAAGTTTCTTAGACTTGAGAAGGCAGTCCCCCTGCTCAGGTCTGGGCTTTGAGTCTCTATCGACGTACGGCCATCACCTTTCACTGCAGTCCCTGCAGCAACTCTTTGCAGTCTACTGGAAGCAACACCACAGAAATAGAACAGCTCTTTCCAAAGCTACTGATAAAGTCCTTTGGCTGCATCTGAGGACCATTTCTCCATCCTGCTTCCTCTGGTTCACTGTGTGGCCCTGGACATTGTCAGCACTGCCTCCTTCTAAAAGCACATTCTTTCCTTTGGCGACCGTGACTTTCCACGCCAAAGGAGTCCTCATTCTTTCAGCCTGTTCTGTTTTCACCTTCTTTAAGAAAACTGCCCTTTTCACTTCAGCCATCACCTTCTACACAGGTGGCCCTGAAATGAGTTCCCCAGACCTGGACTGCCTCCAAGCTGAAGTCTCCTACATTTAGCACTAGGCTCTGCATCTGCAATTGCTGTAACACACTACTCTAAATAAAAAAGATAACCAACAAGGACCTACCATGTAGCGCAGGGAACTCTACTCAGTATTCTATATACATATATGTGTACATGAATCATTCTGCTCTACACCCGAAACCCACACAATGCTGTAAATCAACTCTACTCCAATAATGTTTTTTTAAAAAGAATCTGCAAAATCACATTTCTTTTCCCTCATACCAGCACCCTTTCCAGCACTCTCTTTGCTTCTGTGCAGGACACGCAGGCTTGAAGCCTGGCACTATCTTGGTCTTTCCTGAACGTATCCTACAAGTGCTTGGAGATTCCTGATGGGAGGTACAGACTGTGACAAGCAACTTAGATATTAAGTGAATTAGAGAGACACAGCCCTGCACCTGCTCTTGGTCTAGCCAGCCCTCCTTTTCATGTCCCATAGCTTGCCATTAATTTCCAGAGACCCTTCCTTCCTTCCTTCTACACAGCACTCAGATCCACCTCCTTTTTTTTTTTTCACTGCTCCATGCTGTCAAAATCCACATCCTGACACCTTGTTTCTCATTACATCCATTTTATCCCACTTGATGGGTGTGATCGTCTCCAAACTGATCACACGCCTCTAATCCCCACTTGACCTTCAGCACCTAGTCTCTCCAGAATATCCCTACGACACCAGCCCTAACCACCAGCCTTGTCACGGTCACCCCCTGCAGAAATTTTTCAGTGAATACACCAGCCCTCTGAAAACCAAAATTCAAACTCCAGAGCTGGGAAGGCTGGACAGACAGGACAGATCTGAACTCCTGCTTTGCCATGTCCAGGCTTGGTGTCCCCAAGCAAATCATGTATCCTCACTGGGGCTGTTTCTCATCTAAAATATTAGGACCAAAATTGCACCGGAGCTCATGGGTTGATGCTATGGCTAGGGCCACCCCCATCACAGGCTGTACAAGCGGATGCTCGGGAAGTACGCTGTGGGCCAGCCACTGGGATTCCTGCTTCCTGTTCAGTATCTCATTTAATCCTGCCTCTGTACACTCGTGTGACACTGGGCAAGCTTCTTAACCATTCTGTGGCTTGGGTGGTTTTTTTTTTTATTTTCAAAATGGAGCACTGTAAGCAGGAACTGTGATAATACATGCGGGTGACGGTGCCTGGCACGGAGTAAGTTCTCACTAACGGTCCTATGACTCCTGGTCGGCATCACTCGTTGTAAATCCTGGATAGGGATCGTAAAACTATGCATGTCCCAAGTGTGTCCATCTCCTAGTTCCTAGCCTAGACCGATGAGCTGCTAGCAAAAAGGAACTGTGTTTTCTATTTACCGTGTTTTCCCAGCAGTAGCAAACAGCACACAGAAAGCACTAGAAACCCTCGCTCAGTGAATGACAGTGAATGAATCACCCGGTGACAATGTTACCTATAAAGGTGCACACTCTTAATTTGAAAATGTGATCCAGAAGCTTCTGAGAGCGAACTTCTGTGGTTTATATCATACTTGGCCCTCTCCCTTTCATTCCTTTCTTCCAGCCGGATTACTGTAGTGATAAAGATTGCCTAAATTTATCCAAGACAATAAATATTCTTCTTCTCACCCCACTCCCAGATAAAATTAGCATTTTAGAAGGAAAAGAAACCTATAGAGGAACAAAGAAAACCCTTAATTTTGTCCCAGGGAAGCCTTGAAAAGATTTATTTAAATTCTCCTTGAATTCAATACATAATCAGAGATTATATATGGGTTAATGAGTGCCAGGAGTAAAACTAATTAAGATTCTGCCTCTTTTGCAGAAAATAAAATGGATTCAGCATAATTGTCTTCCAAATCTTTTATTGATATAATGACTAAATGCAAATATTTATGAATTATACAGACAACATTCAGTATCATTTAAAATAGCAAAGAGCTGTTGCTGCAACAAAGGATATCAGGGAGTAGAACATCAAAAGCTTCTCGCAGATCATTTGCTCACCACGTTTATGTGAGAAACAATCGGAGAATGATCTGTGTCCCTATTACAGACTCATTGCACTGAAGTGGTACCAAGGGTCAAAACATTTGCATTGCTTTTCAGCTAGATGGCAAATGCAATAAAAGGAAAATTTTGTCCAGAAGACAGATAGGTAGGTAGATAGACAGTGGCAGGCATTTTTGCCCTGGGTAACAGTTTTTCCTCAAGTTAATGAAAAGAGCACTGTGTATGTTTATTTCCTCTTTCAGCATCTTCTGGAGAAAATATACCCTGCTGATATTTTTGACAGCAAATTGTAAGGTTGACATACTTGTCAGGCGTTCTTCAGCTTTATTCCCCTATCGTAAACTTTCATCACACAAATTTAAGAATAAATTTCTCACACAAACCTCTATTTGGACACCTGACATGTACAATAGAGATCAGCAGAGCTTCTAGGGTGGAAGCTCCCTTTAAGGCAGGAGTGCTGAGTTCTGCCAACCACCTCCCACCACAACCCCCAGGTCAGGAAGCCTCCCTGTGGAACCCAGAGATCCACAGAACTCTGAATACCTCCAAACTAGATGGCTGTAGATCATTCCAAACTCTAAATTCTATTTTTCTGGGACATTCTGGTTGTCGAACTCACAGGGTGTCATTTGGTGAAATTATAAATTGCACAGTTGAACTCTCATCCATTGGCAAATAGCCTGTGCTTCAGCTCACAGTTGCTGGGTTGGAAACCACAGCCCTCTGCTGGCATCTGTTTACTCTGCAGTCAGCTAACCTCTAGATAATTTCTGTAATGACTAATCTTAAGATATTACTCCCCCTTCATGAACTTATGCCAACGGGTTTCCAGACTCTCCAAAGTAAGCGTTTGAATTTACTCCTGTGTTTCAAATGTCATTTCATTAAACCTGGTCCTTGTTTCATCTTATTCAGGTCACTTCAGATTATAATTCAACCACCTAATGTATTCATTTATCCTCTAAGCTAGTGTCATTTACAAGATTTATGAAAGCACCTTCTTTAAAGCAGAGCATCCCAGTTCCCATCTCATGCCCACAGAATCATAATCTCCAACATTAAATCCAAGCAGCTCTTTCTCCCCCATGTGTCCTTGGTAATTCAAATGTCTGGGAACCACTTCTTGAGGTCTTAATAAAAGGCATGGGTGCCGGTGCCTGGTCAGGACCAAGGACAGAAGCCACCTGAACTCTGGTTGTGTTAAATCCACAGTCTATGTTTGACAGCTCAACCAAGTAATTCACTGACTCTGTAACCCAAACTGACAACAAGAATTTCTCGAGTGATTTTTCCAAATACCTTACTGATATCCAGATATATCCATTCAAATGTGCTATTTTAAAATCTAACCTTAAAATTTTAAAGAGACAGTAAACTTCGTGCTTCTAGTTTACCTGCTTCCTTCTCTATGTGCGCATAAACGATCTATCTACTGGATTGTATACAGTTTGCCAGTGGATTGACATTAAGCCCCTGAATCTATAAGTCATACTATCTACTTAACCCTCTCATCACTTAAAAAAAAAAAAAAGCATCACCAATATCCAAAGAGAGAAGCTCACTTACTACCTTGCACCCCATCTAGATTACGCACACAGACTCATCTAGATTTCTGTCATTTCACTTCTACGTAGATGTCATATCCTTAGCAGGGATGTTTTTACATTTCTAGACAGATGGTCACTCTTCTCGACAGAGAAAATGGTAAAAAATAGAGGAGCTAAATATGGGAAAGCTTTTGCAGATAGTAACTCCAATATTATTACTAAATTCGTGGTGTTAACATTTTCTCATCCTTCCAAACCCGGGAACCTGCTTCTTCTGGGGGTAACAGTGCAAGCAGGAGTAAGATGGTAGTGGTGATAAATTTCCCTTAATATTTAAAGTCCTTCTCATTATCTTGCACAATTTTCATAATTGGTGCAGGCAATGATTCTATAGAGTAGGTTATCAAAAAGAGAACAGAAGGAAATATTACTATGTGAGCCTTAAAGCACCTGACTATTACCTCCTAGTCTCGATGCTACATAAAAGCAAAGACGGACTTACTCAGGGCTGTGTTATGAGTCTCTAGACATCACATGGCACTGAGTGGGGTTCAAATAATACTCAAATGAATAAGTAAATAAATGATGACATGAGTATGAAGCAGCTCACCTTGTTTAATCCTTATAATAGTCCCTGGAGTTAGCTATCATTTCCTATGTTCTAGATGAGGAAAAGGAGGCTCAGAAAGGTTAAGTGACTTGCCTAAAATCACAGAGAGATATCAGTGTATGAGCAACAACCTAAGCCCATGTATTTCAGCTGCCAGGTCTTGAACACACCTCATTCGTCTCTAAGCCATGGTTTCAAGAGAACTGAATTTACTTTGCTCTTCGGTCACCTAACAGCTGTATCTCCTGGGAAAGCCTCAGAAATGTTCAAAGCTTAATATCCACACTCAAAAGAAAGGGGAAAAAGTTGCTGGCTCTGCTTATCTTTTCTGACACTCAAAAGTAGAAAACGTTAAACATGAAAATTTATTGTTATTGTTATTATTATTACTATCTCTCTGATCTTCTTTAGGAGAAAATAGCTAAATATCTAAATATCATGGAGTGGATATTTCCTCCTATTACACAGAGGCTGTACAAAGGAAATTTTTTTTTTAAATTGCAGCACTGGATAGCTATAAAACAAGTAATAATTCTGTGAAATGATGCTGACTTCCTGTATTTTAAGTACACCACAGCATTACTTTGGATGGTATGAAAACCAAAAGTTGTATGTGCTACCATGTAGATGAGTGAAACATGAAGAGTGGAGAAATGTCTGTGTCATACTCACTACTATCCAGTCTTCATATTCAGGGAACTGTTTGGAATTCAGGTAATTCTATTGGTGCTAACAGTCAACAGTCACTTTCCTTAGGAATCACTCAGATAATGGCTCTGGCTGTCCATGAAATTTTGTCTTTTTCCTTGTCTAGCAAGAGGGTGAAGGTATAGAGCAATTTTTAGAATCAAATGACTGAAAGAGACAGGTTTCAGAAAACAGAATCAGTATATAGTCATCCCTCCATATCCAAGGGGGATGGATTCCAAGACACCTTTCTCCAGGCTTCCACACCAAATCCATGGATGCTTGAGTCCCTTGTATAAAATGGCACAGTCTTCGCATATAACCTATGCTCCTGTATACTTTAAATCATACCAACATTATAACATCTAACACAATGTAAATATGGGCTTCCCAGGTGGCTCAATGGTAGAGTCTGCCTGACAATGGACCCTGGGTTGGGAAGATCCCCTGGAGAAGGAAATGGCAACTCACTCCAGTATTCTTGCCTGGGAAATCCCATGGACAGAGGAGCCTGGTGGGCTACAGTCCATGGGGTCGCAAAGAGTTGGACACAGCTTAGCAGCTAAACAACAACACGATGTAAATACTATGTAAATAGTTGTAAATACCATGCAAATACTATCTAAATAGTTACCTGCACATGGCAAATTGAAGTTCTGATTACTGGAACTCTCTGAAATTTTTTTTTCAAATATACTGAACCAAGATTGGTTGAACCCATAGTCTATTCAATGAATTTGGAGGAGTCTAATGTGCCAAGCAAGGGGGAGAGAGCTACACAGTGAGTCTGGAGATGCAGCCAGGGTCTGGATAAATTTGGGTCCTATAGGCCAAACACAACATGCTGGATTTTATTTGCAATGAAATGGAAAGCCACTGGGAGGTTCAAGTATAAGTGACATATTGTGATTTTGTTTTTTAAATAATTAATCTAGCTGCTTAGCACAGAACGTAATTAGGACAGGGCAAAAGTGAAGCTAAGAGAAGAGATAAGAGGTCATTGCAACGGTCCAGCTAAGACAGGGGGGCTTCACGGTCTGTGCTGACATGTGGGAGGTGAGACGCCATCAGAATCATGTATAGGTTGAAGGCAAGAAGGAATTTGCTGATGGACAAGATGTGAGGTGTGAGTAGAAGCAAAGAAGTCTGTAAGATTTTTGGGTAAGGTAATTGGATAAAAGGGAATATGGTTACAAAAATAGGGGTAGCAGGGATTTTATTTTATATTATAAATATTTTATAAATATTAATGTTAAGATGCTTATTATAACTCTAGGCAGAGATTTCAGATGGCAGTTGGATATACAAGTCCTGATTTCAGAAGAGAGGTATGAACTGGGATATATATTTGACAATCTGATGAGACTAGCTTTTCATCCTTAATTCATAAATCCCCAGGACTGCTTAATTCTCATTCTTTGAGTGTGCTTCTTAGTATTTTCACCAAATCTACAAGTTACCCCACAATCTTGAAATAAATTCTCCACCTGTGTCCCCTTCCAATTATGAAAATAAGTTTCTGTCACTTGCAACCAAAGACCCTGATGCATATAAGTACCATCATTATCCCCATTCTGCAAATATGGACAGTGACGTTCACAGACATTAGGAAACTTGACCAAAATCATGAAGATAGTCACAAAGAGCTGGGACTTGAAGCCAGGTGTGTTTGTAAGATAGCCACCCCTCTAAAGTCAGACTATTACACAGCTGCTGCCTGCATGGTCTCTTTAGCAAGACATCTTCAAAGGCCTGGAGCCAACAGTGATGTTCAAAGTGACTTCCTGGTGGTGAGGGGGAGCTGGAGAGAGGCACAGCTGCAAACAGAATAGAGCATCTCTCCGGGAGAGCCAGCAGTTGCAACCTGAAACTTCTGGAGGCATCTCAAAGCCACAGGGAGTCGGCTCTTCCTCCTTTGGTACCACGCGGTGATTTGACACTGAGCCTCCGTCCCAAAGTGCAAACAACTCAACTTAGGGGTTAACTTTCCTAACAGAATTATTAGGAAGGGGCTACTTTTCTGTGGCCAGGTAGAGACATTCAATTCACATTCAAAGAGCCAGAAGTGGTTTGACTCTCTTGCTGGGAGAATCTGATAAAAGTCATCTCCAAGAAGCATTACTAGAGGATGTGGTCCTATGGATTCCTTACTGAAAGCCAGCCTTTCATCAGGTTACTACACAGAACAAGGAGAAGGGCGCTTCTCTTGTCGCTGCGTGTCCTCCCCAGGGCCCAGCACAGTGCTGGGTACTCAGCAGTTTAACGTGTGTGTACTGAAGGAAAACACGGAAAATACTTGGAATTCCCTAATATAAAACAGAAGGCTTTAAACATCCTTAGCATCATAAAACATGAGTGGAAGGACAGTAAACGATATCACAGGAATTCTATTGGAGACTCTTGAAGAAGGAGGGGTAGATGCTGACTTGCTTCCCTTCAGTGGTTCTATGGTCAAACTACTCGGTTACCGTCCGCGCTCAGCCAGGAACTAGCCAAGTCAGACTCCAGGAGTCAAATGGAGATTCTAGAGAGGCTGACAAGTGGTAGTCCAAAACAGGAATGATCTTTGCGCCTCAGATGGGGAAGCGCACCAAGGGACCAGGAAATGGGGAGTGGGTAAGAGTCTTAGAGCAGCAGGAGAGCTGAGGGCTGCTTATCCAGCAGGCGCAACCGGGGAAGGGCTAGGACGCAGGTCTAATCCCCGCCTTAGTCTATGTCTCAAAAGGCCCTGTGTGCTTCTTTAACGACTTTGTCATCACCGTGAGCTGTACACTCTCTGCTAGTCTGCTGGTCCAGGGAGGAACAAACCGTGACCTGCAGCATGGCGCAGAACCAGCTGAGCTGTTCTTAGCTCAGCTGGATCCACTGACCTTCAGCTTTCTCTGACGTGTGTATACAGCTCAATCTCTGGGTCGTAAGGTGGCCTGCTGTGTGGCACTTTTATGGCAATTGCTAACTGATGCACTCTCTATGATGGCTATTATTAGTGCTCATTTCTACAAATGAAGAAACTGAAGCACAGAGAAGCTTAGAAACTGCCTAAGTTCTCGCGGCAAGTGTCAGAGCTGAGATTTGAACCCAGACAGCCTGACTGCAGAATTTGTATTCTTACCTTTCCTATACATAACCTCACAAGAAAGCGAAACCCTTCTAATCTATAGTGTCAGCTGGTCTTTGTAAACACAACACATAAAACAGATCATCAAAAAGGACCCTACTGTATAGCACAAGGAACTCTTAGCAATATTCTATAATAGCCTAAATAGGAAAAGAATCTAAAAACAGAGTAGATATAGGTATATGTATAGCTGAATCACTTTGCTGTACATCTGAGATAAACACAACACTGTAAATCAACTATATACTCCAATAGAAAATAATTTTTGTTAAATAAACAACACAAAGCACGAAGAGCGAATAAGTGAAAACTGAGGACCTCACAGCACTCTATGCATTAAAACTCACACAAAAATCAGATTTCTCCATGCTACAATAATGCCTCTTCCTGGATTCCTATCATATCACCACCCCCAGTATTAAGAGGCCAGCCTCAGTCACCTGGCTGGATGCATTCACAGCTTAGGGTGATGTTAAACATTTATAAGTGGAGGGGATGGTTTCCTTCAGGTGAAGCTGTGATGAGGAGGACTGGAGTCATCAGTGAGTCAGGCAAGAGTGTGACTGCTGAGGGCCTGAATCATCCAACTGATCGTCTGCATTGTGATCCAACTCCTGGCTAATCCCCAAATCTCCACCCACTGCCGCATGAGCAAGGACTCAATAACCCATCACGAATGTCAAATACCCTGGAATGTGCTGCTGAATCCACAAGAGGCTCAAAGCCAAAGTCAGAGGTTTCATTTCAGCAGGAAGCCCATGGCATTCTTAATTCTAGGCAGCCTCACAAAGTCTCCCTCGCTGTCATGGAAGATGAATAAAGATGATTCAGCTCATTCCTGGGAAGACATCTCAACTCCTGTGTGTTGATAGCAACCTCGTACTCATCTGGATACACCTAACAATCTATTTGTGCCTTTCTTCCATGACTGTATGTTTCCTTACAATGAAGACTTCTTTATCGATTTCTATTTCACCCACAGAACCTTGTATATAGTAGAGATTAATAAATGCTTGCTCAGTTAACAAATAAATGTACATGCAGAAAGGGAGTTAAGGTTTTAAAAGTGCACGATGAGGACTTCCCTGGCAGTCCAGTGCTTAAAACTCTGTGCTTCTATTGCAGGGGGCACAGGTTCAATCAATCCCTGGTTGGGGAACTAAGATCCCACATGCTGTAGAGTGCAGCCAAAAACAATAAATAAATAAAAAATTAAATGGGCATAATGAATTAGGCCTCTTGTTTATCACTGTTATCATCAGTGTCTACCACAATGCCTGGCCCCTGATAGATGCTTAATAACTATGTGGTAATTAAAGTCTGCACTGGGAGGCACAGAACCTGACTTCGAGTTGATTTCTAGACTGCAGGGTCTTAAAAAGACACCCCATTTTTCCTGCAAACCTAGCTGCCTAGGGCATCTGTGGGTCTTATTAATCGACTTCCCCTTGTTCCATTAGCTCCCCAGCTGCTTTCCATAAATTCTCTGTTTACTTCACTTAGCTGGGGTTCAAACCCATTGCTTGCAACCAAAGAACCCTAACAAACAAATTAACATTTTCTTAAAATGTGGTCCACAGACCCTTTGCATCTCTAATCCTTGGAGCTTAAAGATACACATCCATAGGCCTCATCTTAGACCTTTGAATCAGCATTTCTGCAGACTTTGCCTATCTGACAAGCTCCTCGGGAGATTGTTTTGTGAGCTTCCAAAACAACAGGATGTATAACACTAAAAGTGTACAACACTAGAAGTCTGACAAATAGCAGTTCCTTGCCTACACCTGCATGTCTTGATGCAAGATTCCTCATCACCTCTTTCAGTTTACTTCATCCTCTCTCTTCCCAGCTCACCTCACTCCAGCTTCACTGGCGTTCAGTTCTTTTCCACCCCAGGACCTTCCGACTGGCTGTCCCCTCCATCTGGAACCCCCTCCTCAAAGTCTTTGCATGGCTGGCTCCTGCTCTTCATTCGGATCAGCTGCAACACCAACTCTTCAGAGAGCACATCTCACGTCACCTGAACCACACTGCCCTCAACCTTCACACTATCTTAGCATCTTATCAGTTATCGTACCCTAATTGATCATCACTTGCTTGGTCATTTGTTTTATTTAACCCCTACTTAGAATGCAAGTTGCATGACCACATGGATGAGGTTTTTCTTTTCTCTGCAGTGTGTGTGTCCAGTGCCTACAATGTTACTTATCACATAGCAAGTTCTTAGTTCAAGTTCTAATTATTGCTGAATAAAGGAAATCAAGAATATTAGATAATCCTTGAACACTATGCTACACAGGACATTACTCTAAAACTAGCCTGGCATTAACAAAACCAAATGTCTCATTTACCTTTAGAAATCTGTCATCTCAGTTAATATTTCTCAGTACATCATGTACCTCTCCCAAATTTGATCTTTATTGCCTAAAAGTGCAAAAAAACAAACAAACAAACAAAAAAAAACCCCACAGTGTCTACTTTAAATTTTCTCAGCTAAGACAAACGTGGCTTAAATTTCCTTAAAGCAAAAAATGACCAAGAATTCCTGTTCCTTGAAGCATCAGAGGAAAGCCAGATAAAATGAATTCCCAGCTACTGCAAACTCACACTCGATTTGAAAAGCACACCTGCCCTCTAGTGGAAGGATGTATTATTGCAGCTTGAACTCAAACTGTCAAACCCATTAGGCACGGAGTGTCCTGTTACCCCTGAAACCAGATGAAGTAAGCAGATGAAAAGACCAAGACCTCCAACAAATAAATGAGCCTATCTGTTTTGAGGGTTAAATTTCCCAAGACCAAGTAAGCAGACCGCTCAGAATTCTGGCCTGTGAGACACTGATCATATGTCTTCCTGCAAAATCAACAAAGATGAGGGATAACTGGCCACTTCAGGGCAATCTAAGAAACCATTAGGTTTAGAGGGAAAAATATGCAAGAAGGAAGCAAAGTTTCTCAGAAGAGGCACACAGTCAAGAAAGTGAGAAGCTGACCTCAGGGAACCCCAGTGGGGAACAAATGCCTCCTTGCTGAAACAGCAGGAATTAAAAGATGCCCACAAGCAGCAGTGCCTCAAAGAGAAGTCAGGAAATCACTCACTGACAGGCTCTTGCGCAGCTCCAACTTACAGATCGGGTTTGGCCCACACGTTGCCGAGGAAGCTATTAACCATGGGAGGCGAGGGCTCTCCAAGCTGCTCCAGCACGTCGTCTCTCGTGTGCACACATGCACACTTCTGAGTGCACGTGTCATTTCTATTTAGCACACTGGTGGATTTCTCACAGCCAGCCTGCCTCCTGCATCACCTGACCTGTCTGAAGCATTTCCATGTGTGCCTGATACCTTTGGGATGTTCTCCATGATGGTGCAACATTTCTCTTCCTTCTTCACCCCAAAGCACATGTGCATATGCACACACACACACACACACACACACATATACACACGCACATCTTTAGCAATATGAATCTTCTTCCTCCCTCTACCATGATATATTCTGCTGTCCCATTTGCAAAAAAAAAAAACAAAAACAACTCAGAACCTTAAATGAAACTCCTCTTGTCTCCCATCCCCAGACCTTGTAGTGGATTTGGTTAATGAGAAACTATAGTGAAACAGGTCCGTATTGTAAGCAAAAATCTCCCTCTCCCTTCGGAATTTAGTGTGTGTGATGGGGGATTAATCCACGTATTTTCCCTTCCTCTTAATATTTGGACGTACTAAGTATAATTGTAAATGTGGAAAGAGCCTTCTGATAGTTAAGATTCCTTTCCTACAATGATGTAGAAGGGCTACTGAAATGGAAAATCATGACATGTTAGCTCTTCCCACCAGTTTCAGCATGAAGGGACTACAAAAAAGATGTGCCTTTTAGAAATATAATGCCAGGGTATTAAGAAGAGCTTACAGTTTAAGCTTTCATTAGCTTAAATATAATTGGACAAACTCAAAGGCTTATTCCAATTTTTGGATTTCATCTTTATGAGAAAGACAAGAAAAAGAGCCAAAGTGAAACTAAAAGACAAGTCTCAGAAGGAAGGCAAAACCACACCATCTGATACCTAAGATAGGTACATCATCATCTGTACCTAAGATAGGTACAACTGGTTCACCTATGCACTGCCACCCATCATACAAAGGAAATTGCTTAAAAAGAGGCAGAAGATCCTTCAGTTCTCAGGTCAATGAAGAGGTCCGCAGAGATTCAGCAACAGTGTACTTACAGAAGGCATGGGTAGGTGTGGAATTCAGGCAGAAGATACACAGGTCTTCACAAGCCAACTCTAATCTTCCAAAAACTAGCCTGCCTCTTGCCAAAATTCAAACCGGAAATGTTGGAATTTATCTACAGCAACCACACGAAAATGTTTTTCAGTCACATGCTTGTATTTCATTATTGCCAAATTTCACCTTTAATCTACTACCTACTAGTCTGAATAAGAGTAATCATTAGTCAGGATAGTTCTTTAAAAAAATGGATTATTTAGGGCCATTGAGAAACTTCACAAAAGTCCTCAGTTTTGTGTTAATTTTGTTGCTGTTCAGTCACTAAATCATGTCTGACTCTTTGCGACCCCATGGATTGCAGCACGCCAGGCTTCCCTGTCCTTCACCATCTCCTGGAGCTTGCTAAAACTCATGTCCATCGAGTCAGTGGTGTCATCCAACCATCTCATCCTCTGTCGTCCCCTTCTCCTCCTGCCTTCAATCTTTCCCAGCATCAGGATCTTTTCTAATGAGTTAACTCTTCGCATCAAGGTGGCCAAAGTATTGGAGTTTCCGCTTCAACATCAGTCCTTCCAATGAATATTCAGGACTGATTTCCTTTAGGATTGTGTGGTTGGATCTCCTTGCAGTCCAAAAGACTCTCAAGAGTCTTCTCCAACACCACAGTTCAAAAGCATCAATCCTTCGGCACTCAGCCTTCTTTATGGTCCAACTCTCATATCCGTGCATGACTACTGGAAAAGCCGTAGCTTTGACTAGATGGACCTTTGTCAGCAAAGTAATGTCTCTGCTTTTTACTGTGCTGTCTAGGTTGGGCATAGCTTTTCTTCCAAGGAGCAAGAGTCTTCGAATTTCATGGCTGCAGTCACCATCTGCAGTGATTTTGGAGCCCAGGAAAATAAAGTCTGTCACTGTTTCCATTGCTTTTCCCTCTATTTGCCATGAAGTGGTAGGACTGAATGCCATGATCTTAGTTTTTTGAATGCTGAGTTTTAATCCAGTTTTTTCACTCTCCTCTTTCACGTTCATCAAGAGGCTCTTCAGTTCCTCTTCACTTTCTGCCATAAGGGTGGTGTCATCTGCATATCTGAGGTTATTGATATTTCTCCCAGCAATCTTGATTCCAGCTTGTGCTTTATCCAGCCTGGCATTTCGCATGATGTACTCTGCATGTAAGTTAAATAAGCAGGGTGACAATATCCAGCCTGACCACTGCTTTCCCAATTTGGAACCAACCTGTCCACTGTTCCATGTCCAGTTCTAACTGTTTTTCTTGACCTGCATACAGGTTTCTCAGGAGGCAGGCAAGGTGGTCTGGTATTCCCATCTCTTGAAGAATTTTCCACAGTTTGTTGTAATCCACACAGTCAAAGGCTTTAGTGTAGTCAATGAAGTAGATGTTTTCTGAAATTCTCATGCTTTTTCTATGATCCAACAACATTTCTGAAGTGATCTCAATCAATCGTACTTTTGAACACTTATTAAGGCAAGCTGATAGAACTGGTCAAAAGAGAAGCAAAGAAATTTAATACATTTTTTAAAATCATACTTTCTATTAATATGATCTCTCCAGTATGGGATTACCTTGTGTTTCAGCTGGTAAAGAATCTGCCTGCAATGCGGGAGACCTGGGTTTGATCCCTGGGTTGGGAAGATACCCTGGAGAGGGGAAAGGTTACCCACTCCAATATTCTGGCCTGGAGAATTCCATGGACCCTACAGTCCATGGGGTTGCAAAGAGTCAGACACAACTGAGTGACTTTTACTTTCACTTTCTTTCTTCAGTATAAGGAACAATACCATTAAAAATAACCTCTTAAAGTCATTTTTAGAAGTAAAACAGTACGTAGTTACATAGCAAAGTACTGATATTTAAATATAATTTATCTATAAGAAGAATAAAAAATAATAATAGCTGAAAGTCTATTTGTGACTTGGGTAAAAATTCCAGTAATAGGATCATAGAACGATTTAGAAGTTCTATATTTAAAAAGTAAAGCTCTCTTAAAACTGTATTAGGTGATTCAAAGACAGCTCTACTGATGAGAATAAAATTGATGCATCGATAGAGTTCAAATAAAATGGTCTCAGGAAATGATACAGTTGGCAAAGGCAGTGTTTCAAAATTAATATGTTAGGATAAAAATCTTTTTTAAAAAACATATGAATTTGTGCCTCCAGATCCACTTCCCACCTCTCTCTCCCAGGAGGTGACCTGGGTAGACCACAAGCATGTGCTCCCTTGGGCTCTGGTTTGGGTTGGATTCAGCCAATGGGAGCCCAGCACGAGATCAAAGGATGGGGAAGAAGGGGAGAGTGATTGATTCCTCAGCCTTGGTCCCTGCAAGGGCCCCTCAAGCAGGCTATGGCCCTCACTGGAGGTCACCACACTCTCATCACAACTCCCTTTCTCCAGGTTCCACAGGCGCTTCATCCTGCATCCCTCTCTGGGGCTACAAACCCGAGGCCATGTGGTCCCTCTACACCCAGCTGCACTCTTAGGAATACTTCTTTCGTAGTGAACCATCTTCTTTGTACCTGTTTCCCACTGGGATCCAAAGATATCAAAGAAATAATTAAGCTAAATATTAACATGATACTATTTAATATTATGGGGTTCCCTGGTGGCTCATTCGGTAAAGAATCCACCTGCAATGCAGAAGACCCAAGTTTCACCCTGGGTTGGAAAGACCCCCTGGAAGATCCCACTCCAGTATTCTTGCCTGGAAAATCCCATGGACAGAGGAGCCTGGTGGCCTACGGTCCATGGGGTTGCAAAAGAGCTAGAAAACACTTTCACTTTCATTTAACATCATAATTACATATTAACAATTTCCTCTCTATTTCAAAAAGTTTATACAATGAAGCTGACCAAAAGAAATTTTAGGGGACTTTAATATTAGAAGGAAAAAAAAAAAAGCAGAACTTCTAAAATGAGGATCCAGGGCATTCTGACTTGGGAGGTTAAGTGGCCGTCTCCTTACTAGCCATAAGATAGGTAAGGAGAAAGGAGGGGCTGCAGACAAGTGGACAATTGGGTCAAATGGAAAATGGTATATTATCTAAAGGGCTGGTGATACTTTTTTTTTCTTTTTTTAATGTTGGACTTGTTATTATAAGCACATTCTGTTGAATACAACAAGTTGGGTTATTACCTTTTATCAAAGTGTCAGGAGGGCAGATTTTAAAGAGAGCTAGACAATATGAGAGAACATTCTATCCATCCACAGAGTCTTTGAAACTGATTGCAAATGAATTGCCTCTGAACAGCATAGGAGCGAGGCAGACAGCTCTCCTAATGATGTACATCTGCGAGGCTTCACTTGGGGTTTGGCTGCATTTACATCACTATAAACTCTGCAATTACAGCTCAAGCCGTTTCCGGCACTGACACGAAGAATACGAATTGCAACAGCAGGTTTCCTGGCTTGGAGTTCCGCCAGGAGCCTGAGTCACCGTCCCCAAACATCTGTAGCACATTAAACTGTACTCTTGTTATCTCTCAACACTGAACAATGGCCTAAAGCTCTGACAAAACAAATGGCTGAAGTCTTTTCCAGAAACCCTCTAATGTGAGGCTGTGAATCACGAGCCTGTCCAAAAATCTTAGGGTCATTTACACTGTAGAAATAAACCCCAAATATCGCTGCTTTGTTTTTTTGATTGTCTGATCTTTATTTAAACTTGATGGATTTAGATGGCCTAAACTGCAGGTTGAATGTCTGTGTCCTCTGCAAAATTCACATAATAAATCTTAATTTCCAAGGTGATGGTATTTGGAGGTGAGGGTTTTTGAGAGGTTATGAATGGAGAAGGAAACAGCAACCCACTCCAGCCTCTTTATGGGCTTCCCCACCCCTCCTCTCATGTGAGGACACATGAAGAAGATGGACCTCTATAAACCAGAAAGCAGACCCCAAACCTGCCCATACCTAGATCCTGGGTTCCCCAGACTCCAGAACTATGAGAAATACATTTCTATTGTTTATGAGCCACCCAGTCTATGCTTGTTTTGTGATAGCAACCTGAATGGACTAAAAAGAAAATTCAAAATATAGCTGAGATGATATTAAACTTTACTTAAACTTCATGAACACCAATAGTCTGAAAAACAACTTTGTAGGAAGAGCAACAAAAAAGCATGGTGGGTCTTCATCCCTAAGAGAAGGCGTTCAGGCCAGCTGCACAAAGAGGAACTCAAAGTGTCTTCAAGCCATGTTCCCACTCCGGCTCCAACTCTCCATCTTCTCAGCTGCCCCTAGGAGCCAAGCCACCATCATTCTGGGGAGAACACTGCCAACTCTTCATCACTTGTCTTCTGACTCATGGCTGTCTTAGCATCTGTTCCCCTAGACAGCAGCCACACTGATCTTTTATCAGTATAAATCCAAGCATCGTTTTTCTTACTTAAAACCATGCAATGATGTCCCATTTCTTCTACAATAACATCTAAGGTCCTTCCCACGGACTAAGCCCACCATATTCTTTAACCCCTGTCCTTCTCTTCAGGTTCAACGCCAGCCTCTCTCCTTGTTGCTTTTCCTACTCCAGCTGTTTTTCTCTTCCTTAAACATGCCAAGCTTGTCCTGCCCTCTGGGCCTCTGCACTGACATCTCTCTTTGCCAGGAATGCTTTCTCCAATTATCCACAGTTGGCTCCTTCAGATCTTAACTTACCTATCACCTCCTTGGAGAGGCCTTTCCTTATTTGTAACACTTATTATTTAAAAACAAGTGCAAGAGAATAATAAGGGAATGTGACAAAGAACTTTATGCTTATAAATTCTACAGCTTAGAAGAAATGAATGAACTCTCCAAAACAACAAGCTACCAAAACTCAATCAATATGAAATAAACAATCTGGATAGTGCAATAACCATTAAAGAAATTGAGTTTATAATTAAAGAGCTTTCAATAAAGAAATCATCATCCCAGATGGTTTTGCTAGAAATTCTACGAAACATTTAAAAAATAATTAACACCAGTTTTACACCATCTCTTCCAGAAAACATAAGAGAAGGAAACACTTTTCAATTCATTTTATGAGGCCAGCATCACCTTGACAAAGACATCATAGAACTAAACATTGCAGACCCATATCCATCATGAATTTATGCATAAATCTTCAACAGAACATCAGAAACTTGTCCAACAATGTACATAAAGAATTATACACCACGACCAAGTATATACCTGGTCATTACTTGGTCACTGATCATGACTGTGTACATGGAATTTATTCTAGGTATGTATATTTGGTTCATCACTCAAAATTCAATGTGACTCATCACATAAACAAACTAAACAAATAAAATCATATGACTAGATCAATCAGTGCAAAGAAAGCAGCTGACAAAATCCAACAGCCATTTATGATTAGAAACTCTAGGCAAACTAGGACTAAAGAAGAACTTGTTCAGGTTGGCACAGAACATCAACAATAATCAATGCAGTGCGGTATAGGAGAAAGAATAGATGACTAGACCAATGGAATTGTTTAGAAAGCCCAGAAATAGACCTGTGTCAACAGAGTCAACTGACTTTGACAAAGGAACAAAGGCAATTCAGTGAAGAAAGCACAGCATTTTCCAACAAATGGTGCTAGAACAAATACATACCCATATGCAAAAAAAGAAAAAATCTAAACATGGATGTTACAGCTTCCACAAAATGAACTTGAGTGAATCATGCATCTAAAAATAAAATGCAAAACTATGTACTTCTAGAAGACAACAAGAGAAAATCTAATTGACCTTGGACTTGGTAAAAACTTCTTATATACAACACCAAAAGCCAATCCATGAAAGAAAATAACTGCTAAGTTGGACTACATTAAAATTCAAAAATGTTTGCTCTGCAAAAGACATTGTTAATAAAATGAAAAGGTGTGCCACAGAATAGGAGAATATATTGCAAAACACTATCTGATGAAGAACTTGTATCCAAGATATATGAAGAACTCTGAAAACTCAACCATAAAAATGTACAAAATAACCCAATTAAAAATGGGGAAAAGGTCTGAACAGACATCTCATAGACAGCAAAAAAGCATATGGAGAGATATTCAACAGCAAATGTCATTATGAATTACAGAGTAAAGCAGCGAGACACCACGGCACACCCACATGTGGTTAAAACTCAAACACTCGCAACACCAATGCTGATGAAGATGAGGAGCAACAGGAGCTCTCATTCACTGATAGTGGGAATACAGAAAGGTACAGATGGTAGGAATAAGGAATGGTACAGATGTGGGAATACAGAATGGTACAAATAGTGGGAATACAGAATGGTACAGATGGTGGGAATATGGAAAGGTACAGATGGTGGAAATATGGAATGGTACAGATGTGGGAATACAGAATGGTACAGATGGTGGGAATACAGAATGGTACAGATGGTGGGAATACGGAATGGTACAAATAGTGGGAATACAGAATGGTACAGATGTGGGAATACAGAATGGTACAGATGGTGGGAATACAGAATGGTACAGATGGTGGGAATACGGAATGGTACAGATGGTGGGAATATGGAATGGTACAAATAGTGGGAATACAGAATGGTACAGTCAAGCTGGAACACAGCTGGGCAGTTTCTCACAAAGCTGAACCCAATCTACCATCCAGTCTAGCAACTGTGTCCCCAGGTACTCAGCCCAACAAGTTGAATGTGTGTTCACACAAAACCCGCCAATAAATGTTTCATAATTGCCAGAAATTCAAAGCAATCAGGATATCATTCAAAGTTGAATGGATAAGCAAAATGTGGCACTGCCAAATGATGGAATATTATTCAGAAATAAAATGAAAGGAGTTCTTAGACCACAGAAGACATTGTTGTTATCACTGTTGTTTGGTTGCTAAGTTGTGTCTGACTGTTTTGGGGACCCTGTGGACTGTAGCCCACCAGGCTCCTCTGTCCATGGGATTTCCCAGGCAAGGATGCTACAGTGAGTTGCCATTTCCTTCTCCAAGGGATCGTCCCAACCCAGGGATTGAACCTGTGTCTCCTGCATTGGCAGGTGGATTCTTTTACCACTGAGCCACAAAAGACAGGGAGGGAACCTTAAATGTACATTGGGAAGTGAAACAAGCCAGTCTGAAAAGGGCACATACTGCATAATTTCAGAGGCAGTAAAAAGATCAGTGGTGGTCAGGGACCCCAGGAGGAAGGAAGTGAGGGATGAATAGGTGGAGCACAGGGAATTTTTAAGGTGGTGAAACTATTTTGTGTGTGTGTGTGTTAGACGTTACGTCATGTCTGAGTCTTTGTAACCCGATGGACCCTCTGTAGCCCACCAGGCTCCTCTGTCCATTGGATTCTCCAGGCAAGAATATTGGAGTGGATAGCCATTCCCTCCTCCAAGGGATCTTCCCAACCCAGGGATCAAACCCAGGTCTCCTGCATTGCAGGCTGATTCCTTGACATCTGAGCCACCAGAGAAGTCCTGAAAGTATTTTGTACGATACTATAAAGGTGTATACATGACACTATGCATTTGCCCAAACTCATAAGATTACAATACAGCGTGAACCCTAATGTAAACTATGGACTTTAGTTAATAATATCAAAAACAATAATATCAATCAATATTGATTAATTGTAACTCATGTATCACAGAAATGCAAGATATTAATAACAGGGGAAACTGTATCTGTACAGGAAACTGTATCTGTACCAGGAGAAGGGCTATATGGGAACTGTCCACACTACCTGATCAACTGTTCTGTAAACCTAATACTGCTTTAAAAGTAAATTTAAAAATTAACGGTAGAATCTAAGCGGTGAGTATATGGCTGTTCACCAAAATTGTTTCAACATTGCTGTATGTTTGTAACATTTTATAATAAAATATTGAGAAGGAAAAATTATGGTCACACAAAATGTACATACATAAATATGGACAGCAGTTTCATGCCTAATACCCATGAACTGAAAACAGGCTCGTTATTCTTCAGGGAGCGAATTCTTTCACAAGCTGAGCTCCAGCTATACTCTGGAGTACCACTCAGCAATTAAAAGGGCTGAATACTGATACACAGAACAACCTGGATGAATCTGAAGGGAATTAACCTGAGTGAAGAAAGCCACATCCCAAAGGTTATATACTCTAAGATTCCATTTATATAAAATTCTTAAAAAAGAAGAAAAATAGAAAAAAAGAACAAATGATTGGTTGCCAGAGGTTCAGAATAAGATGGAAGAAGGAAGTGAATATGGTTATAAAAGGCAATACAAAAGATCCTTGATCCTTTTCTATCTTGACTGTAGTGGTGGATACATGAGCCTGCATGTGATAAAATCACACAGAAGTATAGATACACACACACACACACAAACAGATACAAAGAAAACTGGGGAAGTCTTAAAAAGTGAGGAGGACTGTATTTGATGGTATCAGTGTAACTCTCCTGGTTATGATACTGTACTATAATCTTGATACTGGAAGACAGTTTAATCTTAGAACAGGGACTGAGTCCCCAGGATGAGCCCTGCATGGTCCAACATCTGGGATATATATTTCTTACACCTGCATGTGAATCCAATACAACTATCTCAACAAAAACACAATTAAAAAATTAAATGCTCTACAAAATTTGTTAATTTGCTTACTGTCCGTCTCTTCCCGGCACAAAGCAAGGACCACGTGAGCAGGGCACTGCCTGCTGTGTTCACTGACGTATCCCCATTGTGGATCCCTAGAACTCAGCAGGTGCTTCATAAAAATGGGTCTAATCCACGACAAGACAACATGTTAGCATGAACTGACTGTTAGGATAGAGGTGTTATTCCACTCATTCATTCATTCAACAGGAGTTTATTGAGCATTACCCAAGCATCCGACAGCGTACCAGATAACATAGACGAAGCCAAGAAAAGTCACCCTCTTCAGGGAATTAAACACATAAGCATGAGGCAAGGATTCTAGAAGAGGGACCGTCTGCCTGCCCTTAAATCATCCATAGTGTCTCTACTGGGGGAGAAAGGCGGGTACCCCGACATTCACTGGTGTGGTCACCCCACTTTGGACAGCAGTGGAGCTGCAACGTTGAAAGAGGCAAGTGAAGCCAGAAAATGAGTTGGAACGTGGTGGGATTCTGAGATGCTCCTGCCTCTGGGAAGCCTGTCTGAACAGAGCAGAAATGACGACTGGTCCCTTCAGTGTTTCTGTGTGGGTTCACAGCTGTGTGCCCTGGGACTCACTACTCAGACTCTTTGCGCTGCAGCTCTTCTCAGGTATCAGTGGAATTAATAACACTACCCTTGTGTGTATAAAGCTTTCAGATTAGGATCTGGTCTATGACTCTCTAATGGTCTCACGTATCAGACGTTGATAGAGATAAGCTCACATTTGTAGCCTCTGAAAAATATTTAGAATGCATCTGAGTTCAGAGGCAGACAGATTGGATACTTGGAGATTTACTCTAATGCCATCAACTTGATTTGTTATTTGAAGATGTTCAAAATAGCAGAGAAGAAATGATCAAGAAAGCCAGACACTCACTTTCAGGTCCTAAACTTTCCAACACTTATGACTTGCACTCTCATGAAAATTCTCATGCAGTAGTGAGTGGATAAGAAGCTAGATTGGTTTCCCATAGGGCCAAATGTCAGAAGAGAGCTTTCAAAGCATTTATTCATGGTCAGATTTTTTTAATAATAGACTTATTTCTTGGAGTAGTTTTAGGTTTACATAAAAAGTGACCCTCTCTCTACCACTCTCCTCCATTGTAAAAGACACCCCCCCCCCATTATGAACATCTTGCAATTGACGTGGTATAGTTGTTACAGCTGGTAAACCAATATTATTGACTATTAAAGTCCATAGTTAACACTAGCATTCATTCTTTGTTTTATATATACTATGGATTTTGTCAAATGCATGATGTCACGTATATACCATTACAATACATTGTACAACATAGTTTCACTGCCCTAAATATCCCTTAACCTCCACGTCTTTATGCCTCCCTCCCTTAATCCTTCTGGAGACACTGGCAACCACTGATCATTTAACTATCTCTATAGTTTTCCCCTGCCTAAAATGTCATATGATTGGAGCCACACAGTATGTAGCCTCTTCAGACTGGCTTCTTTCAATTAGCAGTATATACTTAAGGCTCCTCCATCTCTTTTGTGGCTTAATAGCTCATTTCTTTTTATTGCTGAATAATATTCCAGTATTTGGAGGTTTCACAGTTTGTTTATCCACCCAATAACTGAAGGCTATCTTGGCTACTTCCGGGATTTGGAAATCATGAATAAAGCTGCTATAAACATTTGTGGACTGTGTTTTGCATATACAAAAGTTTTTAACTCATGTGGTAAATATCTAGGGCACACTTGCTTCATCATAGAGTAGTCTAGGTTTAGCTTTGTATGTGACTAACAAACTGCTTTCTGGAGTAGAGACTATAAATAGAGACTGCCTTCCACAGTGGCTGTAGAATTTTCCATTCCCACCACCAATGAAACTCCAGGAGATAGTGAAGGACAGGGAAGCCTGGTGTGCTGCAGTCCAGAGGGTCACAAAGAGCTGGACATGGGGCCTAGAGACTGAACAACAACAATCATCAGTGAATGAGAGTTCCTATTGCTCCACATCCTCACCAGCCATTTGGTGGTGTCACTGTTTTGCATTTTAGCCATTCTAACAGGTATGTAGTGGTATCTCACTGCTGTTTTAATTTGCAGTTCTCTAAGGACATCTACTGTTGAGCATCTTTTCATCTACTCATTTTCCATTTACAATCTTCCTAAGCTAGGTGTCCACACAGTCTTTCATTGAGTTTTAAGGTCTTAAAAAAAAAAATACATCTTGGTTACTAGGCCTTTATCAGATATTTGTCCTATGAATATTTTCTCCCAATCTGTGACTTGTTTTTTCATTTTCTTAACAGTAAGTTTCACAAATCACAAGCTTTTAATAAAGTCCAATTTTCAATTTTTTCTTTCATAGATCATACTTTTTGGTGTTGTATCTAAAAAGCCATCACAAAACCCAGAGTCACCCAGACTTTCTCCTATGCCCTCTTCTAGAAGTTATATAATTCTGATCTTATATTTAGGTCTCTGATCCACTTAGACTAGAATTCTGTGAAAGGTATCAGTATCTAGTTTTATTTATCTATTTTTTTTGCATAAATGTCCAGCTGTTCCAGCACCATTTGTAAAAAGACTATCCTTTCTCCACTGGATTGCCTGGAGGCTAGATTTAAAAATAAAATTTTTAGGTTATAAAATATTAAATGTTTATGAATACCTAGAGGTGATCACTATTAACATTTTGATGAATATTTCATCTGTCTTTTACTCCACTTCATGTGTATATATGTGCATTTTGTGTATTTGGAACCGTATTATGTATGATCTCTACCCCTCCAGCCCCTTATCCTTACTCAGTGCTTTTCTGGGACAATTTCTGGTTTCATTCTAGAGCAGGAATTTGTAGCAGTAGCCACTGGGATATATTACACACACTCTCTTATAATCTATTTTTCGCTTAACCAAATATTGTCCATGAGATACTTAACCAAATTCTAATGGTCAGAGACTTAGGCTGTTTGCAATATTTCTATTTGTTGATAAATGAGACATAAGAAATGAAGCTATTGTGAACCTGAGTGCAGTCAGCAAAGTGACCTTTAAAGATGCCTAGGAGACAGGCAAACAGACGGCTCTGCAAAGAGCAATGGCCCAGACAGAAGGTACAAGGTCAGAAGGGTGAGGGAGTTTTATGAACCAAAAGAACACTTGAGTGAAGAATACAGCCTACTGAGCTCAGAAGAAGCGGTCAGAGGAATAGTTTTCCAAAGGCATGACCACTCCAAGGGCACAGGTCAACCAAACTCAAGGAAGGCAGAAAGTTCATGGACTTCTGGGTGTGGTGGGTTCTCTCGGCCCAGCCCTCCTTCATGCCCACATTCACTTGCTGCTCTGTCTCCATGGCACCAAACGCAACCCAGACATGACCACTCTCTCCCCTGGACTTGGTGTCCCTGAGCAATTTTTTTCCAGCTGACTTTTTATCCCAGAGGTTAGTGCAGGGCCCATATTGGGGGCTCAGTCTCTGTTCCAGAATTAAACTGTACTCCAGTAGCAGGATTTCTGAGCACCTCCTAGTGAAAATAATTTCACCAGCTACAAGAAATCAAAGGAAACACTCATCAACAATAAGCTGGGTCAGAAGCAACTGCAGGGAAATAGCAATTGTGAATCAGCCCAGGATTCAAAGTCTGCACAACAGGTTTATAGAAGCAAGAGAAGCGTGTCCCTCTGAGACAGCCAGCTTTCATTTTGAGTGCCTGGGACTAGTAAAGGGACCTCTAAACACCATCATCTGCCTACACACAGACACACACACACAAGACAACTGCTTGGAAATTACAGGCCATACTTTAACACAAGAGCTAATGAGAAGTATTGAGTTGGCCAAAATATTCGTTTGGGTTTTTCCATAAGACGCTGTAGAAAAACCCAAAAGAACTTTTTGGCCAATCCAGTAGCTGTGACCGCGGCTGGTATGTGTACCTACCTGGCCTCTCTTGACTACCTCCTTTGCCTCACTGGGTAAATGGCATTCGTCTCCCATTCCACCAGACTCTCCCTTGCAGCAACCATGCCCATCCCCTTTCCAGGTGGCCCATGTTCTACAGTCACCCAGGGCTAACTTTCTGATTTTAAGAGTCAAAGCCAATTCCGGGTGAGGTCTTACAAGCATATGGATTGCCTCTGACCACTGTTCCTGCCTGCATGAGGCTCTTACATGCTGGGAAAAAAAGATGTATTAGTATAAGCTATTCTGAATTCCACTGCTAAACCATTTGTAATTATATACTCCTGCCCTGCTCATTAAAACAGCTGTGAGCCAAAAATACTTTATAGTACTTGACTGAAATAGCACAGATTATTCTTTTTTTTTTTAAGTAATAATAACCCTGTTAAAACTCCAAAAAGTTTCATGTGATCCACCACCAGGTGTCACCAATTTCTCTATTATTATAGATCATCACTTCATTCTTAATAGAGTTTGTTTAGTAAAACATTGGAGCTTTTTTTTTTAAAAAAAAATTCGCCTTTGCACTGAATAACCATGCAAAATAAGTTAGCTGCAAAAGACAAAATTTAGTTGCAGATTAAATTTTATAACTGTCTTTGGACTAGTAACTGCTTTGAATGAAAAAGAGAAAATCTGATAGTAAATCAGATATTCCCCCTTTTGGTCTGAACCATCGTTTTGAAACTGAGGCCATTTACTTTGCTGTTCTGATTCAAAGATGACACCAGGCTGAGGTGGGGGCAGTAGGAACTTACTACTTGTCAAGTTTCCGAAAAGTCCAGAGAGAGAGTGAAACCAGCAAAGAGTTCACCAGATTTGAAAGTTTTCTTAGCTAAAATTCAGCAAAGGAAGGTTAAGATAAACATAAGTGTTAGTCGCTCAGTCGTGTCTAACTCTCTGCAATCCCATAGACTGTAGCCCGCCAGGCCTCTCTGTCCATGAAATTCTCCAGGCAAGAATAAACAAAAGGATGAGGAGAAAACCTGTTTTTGAGAAAGCATGAATTTCAATACGTTGTTTTTAGGACGTGGCTTATTACGCTAAGGCAGTGATTCTCAGTCAAAGATGATTTTGTCTCCCAGGGGACACCAGTCATGTCTGCAAACATTTTTGGAAATAGTGCTGAGCGAAGGTGCAACTGGCAGCTGTGAGCTGAAGCCAGGGATGCTGCTAACCAACCTGCAGGACACAGGGAGCCTTGACAATGACGGAGGATGCAGCCCAAAGCATCAGCAAGGCCAACAGGGAGAAGCTCTACTCACGAACGATACAGACTCCAGGAAGGACCTGGAGTCAGACAGACTGAGTTTCAAATCCTCTCTGCATCACCTGATAACAGAGTGATTCTCAGTTCAGTGCAGTTCAGTTCAGTTGCTCAGTCATGTCCAACTCTTTGCGACCCCATGAATCCCAGCACACCAGGCCTCCCTGTCCATCACAAACTCCCGAAGTTTACTCAAACACATGTCCATCGAGTCGGTGATGCCATCCAGCCATCTCATCCTCTGTCGTCCCCTTTTCCTCCTGCCCCCAATCCCTCCCAGCATCAGGGTCTTTTCCAACGAGTCAACTCTTCGCATGACATGGCCAAAGTACTGGAGTTTCAGCTTCAGCATCAGTCCTTCCAATAAACACCCAGGATTGATCTCCTTTAGGATGGACTGGTTGGGTCTCCTTGCAGTCCAAGGGACTCTCAAGAGTCTTCTCCAACACCACAGTTCAAAAGCATCAATTTTTTGGCACTCAGCTTTCTTCACAGTCCAACTCTCACACCCATACATGACCAAAAGAAAAACCATAGCCTTGATTAGACGGACCTTTGTTGGCAAAGTAATGTCTCTGCTTTTTAATATGCTGTCTAGGTTGGTCATAACTTTACTTACAAGGAGTAAGCATCTTTTAATTTCATGGCTACAATCACCATCTGCAATGATTTTGGAGCCCAAAAAAATAAAATCTGACATGGTTTCCACTGTTTCCTCATCTATTTCCCATGAAGTGATGGGACCAGATGCCATGATCTTAGTTTTCTGAATGTTGAGCTTTAAGCCAACGTTTTCACTCTCCTCTTTCACTTTCATCAAGAGGCTTTTTAGTTCCTCTTCAATCTCTGCCATAAGGGTGGTGTCATCTGCATATCTGAGGTTATTGATATTTCTCCCAGAAATCTTGATTCCAGCTTGTGCTTCATCCAGCCCAGCGTTTCTCATGATGTATTCTGCATATAAGTTAAATAAGCAAGGTGACAATACACAGCCTTGACATACTCCTTTTCCTATTTGGAACCAGTCTGTTGTTCCATGTCCAGTTCTAACTGTTGCTTCCTGACCTGCATACAGGTTTCTCAAGAGGCAGGTCGGGTGGTCTGGTATGCCCATCTCTTTCAGAATTGTCCACAGTTTATTGGGATCCACACAGTCGAAGGCTTTGGCATAGTCAATAAAGCAGAAATAGATATTTTTCTGGAGCTCTCTTGCTTTTTTGATGATCCAGTGGATGTTGGCAATTTGATCTCTGGTTCCTCTGCCTTTTCTGAAACCAGCTTGAACTTCTGGAAGTTCATGGTTCACGTTTGCTGAAGCCTGGCTTGGAGAATTTTGAGCATTACTTTACTAGCGTGTGAGATGAGTGCAATTGTGCAGTAGTTTGAGCATTCTTTGGGATTGGAAAGAAAACTGACCTTTTGCAGTCCTGTGGCCACTACTGAGTTTTCCAAATTTGCTGGCATATTGAGTGCAGCACTTTAACAGCATCATCTTTCAGGATTTGAAATAGCTCAATTAGAATTCCATCACCTCCACTAGCTTTGTTCGTAGTGATGCTTTCTAAGGCCCACTTGACTTCACATTCCAGGATGTCTGGCTCTAGGTGAGTGATCACACCATTGTGATTATCTGGCTCGTGAAGGTCTTTTTTGTACAGTTCTTCTGTGTATTCTTGCCACCTCTTCTTATGGGAGTTATAAAACCTTTCTAGGTTTTGATCTCTAATTTGTAAAATAGAGATGATGAAACCTATATTCCAAGGAAATAAGAAAGCAGCCTGGGACATCATAGTGGCTCAAAAAAGGTCAGTCTCATTTTCACATTAAGGTTAAAACCTTAAGGTATATATACTCCTCTTTTCTCTCAATTAGAAGAGTCCTCACAACTCCGTGAGGGATGTTTTACTCTTACATAGAAGTCTGTTCCTGAAATCATGTGTTTTAGAAGAATGCACCCAAAGGACCTGGAGGAGACTGACCAGAGCCACCAGCAAGGACTGACAGGGCCCCAGTCTGCTTTTCCACAGGGCACATGAGCTGCACAAAAGGCTCCTGAGGGGCTGTCCCTGATGGTCCCGTGGTTAAAAGTCCACCTTGCAATGTAGAGGATGTGAGCTTGATCCCTGGTCAGGGAACTACGACCCCACATGACACAGAGCAACTAAGCCCATGTGCCACAGCTAAAGAATCCACACGCTGCAATGAAAGATCCTGGACAACGCAATGAAGACCCGACACAGCCAAATAAATAAATATTCTTTAAAAAGGCTCCCGAGGGCTGAGAAGTACTTTACCGCCCAGAAAGGGTCACTGAGCTTTCTGACAACACCAGACACAGCTGAGCTGACACGTGTCAGACCCCAGGATGCCCAGCCAGCCCGAAGTGATGCCAAAGTGAAAGGGAAAGTCACTCGGTTATGTCTGACTCTTTGCAACCCCATGGACTGCAGCCTGCCAGGCTCCTCTGTCCTTGAAATTCTCCAGGCCAGAATACTGGAGTGGGTAGCTGTTCCTTTCTCCAGGAGATCTTCCTGACCCAGGGATCAAACTCAGGCCCCCCACATTGCAGGCAGATTCTTTACCATCTGAACCATCAGGGAAGCCCAAGAATACTGGAGTGGGTAGCCTATTTCTTCTTCAGTGGCTCTTCCAACCCCAGGAATCGAACCGAGGTCTCCTTCATTGCAGGTGGATTCTTTACCAGCTGAGCCACAAAATGATGCTAAAATCTCTGCCCGACGCCCACAGCCCTGGAAACAAGTTGTTACGTGGTCCCCCCACAGGCCATCTGATTTCAGAAAGCTGTGCTATTACTTCCCTGCTCTAATAAGGGGAAGGTAAGACAGGGGGCTGCTTGGCCAACCAAGGGACACCTTTGTGAGTAAAATCCAGTGGTGCTTGGACAGCTGGTTTCTAAGTCAAGCAGTATCCTGGTCTGGATCCTAAAAGTCCTGGGTCAGATGAAAAAAAGTGGTCTTATCCCTGATTGAGTCTCTATTATAGACACTTGAGTTTTAATTGAGGCATTTGGATATTTTTGGCAAAGACAAATATGACTCTAGGGTGACCATATAGTTTTTTGTTCACAGACACTGTTAGGAATGAAAAAGGAACACAGTGAATTCCTCCAGCCCTCAGGAGTGAACCAGGACAGTCCTAAGACTTGAGATCAACCTTACGAGTCATTGGGAAGTACTGCCCTCTCCTTACAAGTGAAGACCTGATCTGATCCAAGAAATAATTTGGACTGAGAACAAATAAATTCCATTTCCCAAATTATTACATCATGATGACTAGGGTAAAGGTTAGCAAGCAGGTTGGTTAAAGGATTAGACTATTTTAGATATATTTATAGATTTTAGAGCCTGTGTTCAAATCCTGGCTTGACCACTGAATGGCTGTGCCATTTTGGGCAAGTCACCTGTGTCTGTTTTCTCACCTATAAAACAGATCTGAGAAGAGAAGCTACTGTTGGGTTACTGTGATAATAAAATTGTAATGTAGGATGAGTGGCTAGTGGCTCACACATAGTAAATTTTTAATTATTATTAGCTATTATTTTTAACATTTAAATAACCCTCCACTGTGAATTGAGAGCTCTGAAGTCAGTTTGCTGCACAGCTCAAGTCTTTCATTTATTTGTTTGAACAGGCAGTGTATTTTTCTGTCTTTCAACAGACTCACTAATAATAATCATTACTTTTGCACTAAGGACCTGAGGACTGGCCCTGCTTTTCAGAACCGGGAGAGCTGTGATCATCTGCAGGTTGGATTTGACTTGTATTCAAATTATACAAATAAGAAATATAATGTGCCGTTATTATAGTACATCTTATTTGATAAATGTCCGACATATAGCAGTAAGTTTGGAAATACAGGTCCTGGCCTCTCATGGACATAATAGTAAGTAAAAGGTAGAAAAAAATGTAAAACCCTCTGCTTCTCATGTGCCGTAAGCCACTAACAAACATCACAGGCTTATTTAGTCATAGTGGACTCAGACTCCAGCTCTCGGGAATTCGGTTCTTCAGAGGTCACCTCAGTCCTGCGGTCATACACTGGCTCGCATGCTCACAGTGCACAAGCCTCCACAGCTTTCCTGCTCAGCCCTGGAGCGCGGTATTCTTCCCAGGATCGCTGGCTACTATTCTTAGTCACCAGCAATTTTGCTTTTATGCTCATTCTCTTGTCCATTTAAAAAACACATGATTGTGAGTCAAAGCTAGAGATAACAGACATGTTAGGGGAACAGGGGCTGGGAGCTCTCAACCCAGTGATTAAGTTTTTAGATCATGCTGATACATTATGAATTCCGCCTTTTAAATATAGACCAGTTTCATTTGATATGAATTGGGCTGACTCAGGCTAGGAATGCTAAACAGGTCACCTAATTGTGGTGAAATGTGCAGCCTGAATAAGAGATTCTGGATGGACCCAAAGATGGAGGGGGTGGATCTGAGCTTCTAGACACTGGGCTTAATGGGGAAAGTGAAAAGGAACTCCCCTCCACGTTTATCTCAGTTTTTCTGAGGTTATGCAAATTTTTTTTAATGGCTTAGTATTGAGAACATCGTGAATGATATGGTCTTATGACAGATATGAGACTTGTAGACTTTCATAAAAGTAATGCTAACACCTAGTGTTGGGCCCAATAAAACCTATTTTAGATTCAGCACAGGTGACACTCTACATTTGCATAACATTTCACAATTTATATCTTTTAAATTTGTTAACAATATTTAGTTTGTTCTGTTTTTTCCATCTGGGTCTTGCCTGGTTCTTTTTTCTCAGACTGCCCTTTTCAAAGCAAATCTCTTGACCTATTACATACATACAAAAAAGTGCGAAAGAGCCCAATGAATTTTTACAGAGTGAACACATCTATCGACTCAATTCCTAGATCGACAAAAAGAATGTTATCAGAACCCTAGAAGTCACACCCCATCCTTTTCCCAGCAAAGTCGGCTATTGTCATGACTTCTGAGACCATAGATTATTTTAAAAATTGAATTATCTACTATATACTCCTTAGTATCTGGTTTCCTTTGTTCAGTATTTTCTGGGTGAAATTCATCCATGTTGTGTGAACTTATAGTCTGATTGTTATTCTTGCTGTAAGCAGTCCAGTGGACAAATCCACCACAAAGGATTTGCCTGTCATGCTACTTATGAACATTTGTTGTTTTATAAACAGTCTATTATGAATATACTTCTTTGTATCTTTTGGGGAACATATACTTTAGAATCACAGTTACATTATATATAACAATATAAATAATAATATATAATATACATATATATACAATTCCATATTGCATATATGATACTCCTACATACATTCCATATGAACCTACATGTGTATTTACTTTATTAGATACTACTAAATAGTTCTCCAAACTTACCTGCATTGATACCCCCAACCATCAGGGTAAGAAAGCACTCGTTTTTCCATATCCATGTTATCTCTTTGCATTGTTTAGTTCATTTTAGTCATTTCAGTGGGGCACATTTCCTTTTATAGTGTATATTTATCTCCATTCGTCATAGCCAGTGGCTATTTTCTTCCTCCCAATTTGCACAAATGATCACAACCTTAACATAGCTAGTAATTAATATATATCCAGTCACTGAAAAAGAAAACAAAATGCTAAAAATAAAATGTCAATGGTTCATTTTATTTCTAGAAGGAATTTAATTTTCTAATGGGTTGAGAAAATATTACTATTATGTCTGATTTAGAAGAAGGGAAGTGGATCTGATAGCCATTTAAATTCAAGATATTTCCATATTACAACTCCTAGAACTAACCCAATGTAAACTTAATTAGAGTACAAGCACAACCCTTCAATTACTTCCATGAGTTACTGAGTCCAAGTCTTGCCATGAACTTCTGCTTTCTTCTAAAGATCTCAAAATTAGTAACCACCAGAACTCCCTTTCTTGGTGCTATTGAACAGAGTGAGACACCGATGGGTGATGAAGAACACACGGGTTTCCGGGCCTCACTGTGAGAAGGGAAAGACCAAGGGCCAGAATCTAGGCTTCCAGCCTTTAGTTTCACCATGACAGGATATCACAGGAACAGCCACTCAGTGATCTGGAGTAAACAAAGCGAAATCCCTACCTCTCCCACCTGCAGAGTGATGGGTAAGAGCTCACTGTTTGCATCAGACAGCTCTGCCCGAACTCCTGCACCACTGTAAGCTTCAGTGGGACCTCTAACACATCCCTTAACTTTTCTAAACCTTATCTTCTTATTAAAGTCATTGTTTCTACTACCCAGAGGTGCTGTGGAGACCAGAGATCATGCACGTGTGGCAGAACCGTAATTTAAGGTCCTTTCAAGTGTCTTCCTTTACTCTAGCCTGCCTCATCCCCATTCAGTTGGGGAGACATGGGTCACCATTTGTCCTGGGGTTGGAGTCCTCAGAATTGGATCAATGTATAAAAATGACAATTTCTCAACTTCTGGTTCCATCTCAGACACACAGGGGTAAGGAGACAAAATCAATCTCCTCTTTTTTTTTTTCCCCCATTTATTTTTATTAGTTGGAGGCTAATTACAATACTGTAGTGGTTTTTGCCATACATCGACATGAATCAGCTATGGATTTACATGTGTTCCCCATCCTGAACCCCCCTCCCAACTCCCTCCCCATCCCATCCCTCTGGGTCTTCCCAGTGCACCTCCTCTTATAGCCCCAAGACCTCCAGAGCCCTGAAGTGTTGTGGGGAGGGGGATGGAAAAATTTCCTCTGGGTATTGAGGGGGAAGTGAAAGTTGGCTGAGAAGGATAGGTAAGTGGACCTGTAACAGGTCCCAACATGGGCACAAGGAGATAAGTGCCAGATGCCAGCCATGGGGACAGTGCCCATGGGGAATAACAGGAGGAATGGACATCACCTCACCAGGTTATTGGGCCAGGGAGTCCAATGAGAACCAGTGAGGACCAGCAGATTGGTCTCTATCTGCAGGTGAATAAAGATCTGACTAAATGAATTTACACTGAGCACGGGAGGCCAGCAGAGGGTCTGCACATCTAAAAGGGTGGACACCCACCAAGTTGGCACCAGGTGGGCACCTGAGTAAGACTTCCTGGGTTTAGCACCCTCCCTGGGTCAACAGGAGGAATAAATTAGAGAGAGGGTGATTCTCAACATGACTGAATTCCAATCCTGGACTGATTAACATAATTTCTGAATCATACCTACCTTTGAAGTATGTGGATAATGTTCTGACCATTTGGTAGACTGTGCGCTCAAATTATTTTATTAAAGGACCTGCACTTCACTTCTGTTTCTTGTATACCCCCAAGTGAGTGATGCTGAGAATTATACCCATTACACATGAATAAAAAAAAAAAAAAAGCCTGGTACTAGTCAATGGTCATTACTATTATCTGTGAGATCTAGTTAACATCCTTTCTCAGGTCACCCAAGAATTAAGTTGTAATTGCAGTGGCTGTTCTGTCATGCTATAAATAGTTTCTACTAATATTGTACAGGCAGAGAATTATTCAGCTTCTAGTCTGCTGTGGCTACTGGGATATAAATGCAGACAACCTACCAGATGGCCTTATTAAAAAAAAATTCTGATTCGTATAAAACATTCTTCACCGCTATCAACCTGAGTTCATATCACAGAGATAACATGGGGAAAAAATACCTTGAGAGAATCAGAAATGCACAATCCAAGTTTTCTGAGCACAACACAAGTTTTCTGAGTCCATGGGAAGCCATGTGCCTCTCACTTGTGATATCTGTTGTGTTCTCTCGAGGTCCATGGAGAACAGCCAGTTACCCATCACCATCTGGCCAGGCTAATTCTGGGTGGCTGCAGCTGCAACCCAGAGTCTTGGTAATCACAGCTCCAGGTTCTCTCCATACTAAATAGCTCCCAGCTCAAGGGCCAGCAGATTCACTAGAGGCAGCCTCCCTCTTGAGCAGGAAATCCAGATTTCAAGGCACCGAACAGCACCCTAATCATTCATAAACCCAATACCATATGCTTCCTGTCTGTCCTTTCAGGAGTCTCTACTGAGCTTTCAGGACCAACTGCCTTGTCCACACATCTCACCTGGATAGAACCTCTTAAATGGACTTGTGCAGTAGGTCCTATAACTGCTCCTTCTCTTCTGATTTTCCAGTCTATAATATATCCAAAGCCAGTTCCACGTTAATCACTCAAAAGCCCCAATCAAGCTGCATCCACTCCTGGTTCAGAAACCTTAGTATTTCCACATTAGCTACAGGAGAAATGCAAACTTCCTGGCTTAGCATCAAGGATCTTATCATCTGGTCCCAGTCTTAGGAGGCAATGCAATGTAATGGTTGGGGTCACTGATACTGTTTCAAAGTTCAGATCTATTACTTCCTTAACATCCTTTTCTCAAGTCAGGTGCTCTATCAGTTTACTCATCTTAAAATTAGTGATACTTATACAACTGTTGTAGAGATCAAGTCAGATCAAAGTAATCTGCCTATACGTTTACACTGAAAATGCTCCTTGGAGGCAGGTGATAGTTGTGATGATTACAATGAACTTTTCAGTAGTATTACTTCTTGCTATTGGCCGATATTCCAGCCAAAAAGGAATACCTATTGAGGCAGAATACTGTAAGTGGTTAAGCATCAGGATTTTGCAGTCAGATTGGGTTTAAATGATGAGTCTGCTATCTGCTATGTGACTTGAGAAAGTTACTTAATTTTTCTGGATCTCACTGTCCTCCTCAGTAAAATGAAAATACTAATACCAGTCTCATGGGGAGGTTCTGAGTATTAAGTGAGTCAATGCATGTGAAAAACTTTTGAAACAAAGCACTTTTGAAACAAAGTGCTGAAGAAAAGCCAAGTATTATTTCCTGTCCTGTTTTGAACTTACTTTAATATACTCTTTGAACATACATACATTCTTTCATTTGCATCTTTTGTCTTTCCCCTCCCCCCATTCTAGAACCATCCTTCTATTTATAGTTGATCGGGTCCTACAGTCCTTAAATCCAGATCAAATACTCAAATGTTTCCTCCTCCAAGAAGCTTTCCCTAATGTGTTAGCAGGAAATCACCCCAGGAATAAATCAGTCTGTGAGTATAAATAAGTCCTTTCCAACAGAACTGAGGCATTCTCTTGTGGACAAAGAATGCTGCCTGCCATTTCCCCCATCAAGCCCTCAGCCACTGGAACCACCCTGACCATGTAGCCTGAGGGGATGCAAGATGGAGAAAAAAGGGAAACCAGTCCTAGATAGTTCAAGTGAGTGAAAGTTGCTCAGTCCTGTCGGACTCTTTGCGGCCCCATAGACTATACAGTCCATGGAATTCTCCAGGCCAGAATACTGGAGAAGCCTTTCCCTTCTCCAGGGGATCTTCCCAACCCAGGGATCGAATCCAGGTTTCCCACACTGAGGGTGGATTCTTTACCAGCTGAGCCACAAGGGAAGCCCTTTAGATAGTTAAGATGCACATCAAAGAAATAATTTCAATGAGGCCAGACTCATGAATCTTCCCATTCACAGAAAAGCACTAAATCATTAACTTGAGATGTCTGTTTCTTTGTGATTAGCAGTAATCTTCTGACTACAAGGTTTCTGGTTTGCTTTTGTTTTCCAGCAAAAACGCCTATATATCCTAGCTCCTCCCTTACCTCTCGGGAACAGCTCCTCAGAGCGCTCTGAGAGGCTGTCTCCTGGGTCACAGTCCTCAGTAAGCTCCAGGAATAAAATATACTTGTCAACTTTTAGGTTGTGCTTTTTTTTTTTTTTTTTTAAGTTGACACTGAACTGTGTATCATATTTGAGAACAGAAACTTAATTTCATTTTTTCTATCACCTCCTCAGTAAATGCTCATGGAACTGACTGTGCTTCATCCAGTTCCCAGCTGATTTGCCAAAGGACCCAGAAGTTTAGAAAACTGAAACCATAGAGTGAAGAGAAAGGTGTTGAGCTGTCCACTGCAAGATGAGCATCACTAATCCTTAAGTCAATCTATAGTACACGTTTAGCCCTTTCTTATTTCCTCTGGAGACAGCTTTTGAGTGTTTTGCCCTCAAAAGAAAGCTTGCTGAGGATGCAAAAGCTCTGCTGTTGCTTCAAAAGGAACCAGTGTCAAAAGCTCTGCCCTGACAAATGGCACAGTGGCTGTGCAGCTAGGGTCATGCCACTTCAAATTCTATTGATGTCCTTCTGTTCAAGCCTTTCCTGGATCTTGACAAAGAGGCCTCTTTGAGGTTAAAAGTCCTATTTCTCGCTCCTCGTTTTGCAGTGTCTACCTGAGCAAGCTCTTACTGGATCATCCTCAATGAGTGGCCGCTCCCCACTCTTCAAGGGGATGACTGTGCAGGAGAAATGCCCTGTGGACAGATGGCCCCTACAGTGTCTTTGCAGTTGCTTCCAGAAAAGATCACTTTTAAGGAGTATGTAAATCTTAGATGAGGACTGGTAAATCTCTTTACATCTGTGTCTATTCATCTTGGTGACAAGCTGCTCAAGGGCAGGGAAGACACTGGAATTGAGTGAAAAGGGGGCTTGGCTTTTGACCTCACACAGACCTACGCTCTAACACTGAAGAGGTCGAGTGTCATGGACAAGTGACTTAGCTTTTAGCACTTTAGTGTTTCCTTTGTAAAAGGGGGACAGGGTCACCTAACTTACAGAATCAGTGTGAGGATTGAAGACCTAAAGACCTATATAAAAATGACTTTATATGATCAGTAATGTTAATCTCCAAATACACTTACTACTTGTAGGGGCAGTACAGACCAATGGTCAAGCTCACAGATTTTAGGGGGACAAGGCAGATGTAGATCCAAGCTCTTTTTAATCCACTTCAAACTGTGTGACCTCAGGAGAGTGCATCTCCTCTCTGACTTTGTTTCCTCATCTGAAAAGTGGAAATACCACCACTTACCAGAAAGTAAGTGAGTTAAACCAGTGAGTTAAAGACAGTTAAACGAGAGTTAATGACAGTTAAAGTGCATTAAATCAGTGAGTTAAAGACAGTAACGTGCCTACCACAGTAACCAGTCCATATGCGGCACTCAAATTTGTATGTCCATCCCTCTGCTTCTATGTACTCATATCTTCAGCATCTTCACAGATGTTTGCAGTGATACGATGGGAACCCTAGGCACTGAAGACAGAGAATTTCCAAGAGCCCCTCCAACCAGTGTCGGGGCTACTATTCCTCCATTAGGAAGTCTTTCCTAGTATTCTGGCCAAGCAGGGACATTGCGAGGCAACCTCACCCCCCACTGACTGGTGTCACAGACCTACCTGGGTTAGGAACAAGGGTGGACTCCCTGGGTGACAGGAATAGCCACAACTTCAACCTCCTCAAGCTGAGAACTGCAAATTCCCTGGCAGTCAGCCTGGCACGATGGCTTTCCAGCAGACCCCCTTCCAGGGAAACCTCAGAGGGTTCACTGGGAGCTCTCTAATGTAAGGCACCAGGAAGCCTGCAGCTGATTTTATTCAAGGGGAGTTTTCTTTGTGTTCAGACTGGCTACCCATATGGAGACATGTTTGTAAATACACGGAGAACTTTTGTGTAGATACACAAGGCTAGAAATGTAAACTTTTCTCCCTAAAAGGGAAACAGAGGAAATCTTTTCCTGTTCCAGGTGATAAAGCAGAAGCACCTGCTGCTGTTCTTTAGTAGCTAAGTCATATCCAACTCTTTGTGACCCCATGCAACTGTAGCCCACCAGGCTCCTCTGTCCATGGGATTTCCCAGGCAAGAAAACTGGAGTGGGTTACCATTCCTTTCTCCAGAGGATCTTCCCGACCAGAGACTGAACCCATGTCTCCTGCATTGGCAGGTAGATGCTTCACCACTGAGCCACCTGGGAAGCCCAAGCACCTATATGTGCTAAGTAATGAACTGGGTACTCAGGCGACAGGCAGAGCAGACTCTGCATTTTTAAGAGACAAGCAAAATCACAGGAGATTTGGACACACATACTACTCAATCCTTCAGAGGCTCAAAATTAATTGCTTCTTTTTCTGTGCCCACAACTTGACTTTCATAATCTTTTTAACAGTAATCACATTGCTGTACTCCAGAAATAGAAATGGATCCTTAATGGAAGTATGTGACTCCCACAATTGTCAATACAGCAGGATTAGGGAGAGAGCAAACCACACTTTCGTCTTTGAACTTTTCCCCAGGACCCTCATTTTCTTGCATAAAATATGTTTTATTTATATACTAGGGTGATAAAAGTATTATAATATTTATAGGTCAGAAATGAAGTCATATTCTAACCAAATGAAAAGACTATACAAAATATTGATATTTAAAAGATAAATCCAAAGTATGTAAAATCTTGTCTATAACTGAAAGAAATTTCTGATAGGTATAAACTTCTAAATGTAATCTCAGTAATTAGGTTATTCTGAGTTAAGTATACAATCCATATCCAGCATGCTTATCCACAAAATGCCCTTTATTCTTCTGACTTTTCCATAATAACTGTTTTCTAGCACTGTTACTGCTCCTGGCTTTTGGATTACAATTGCTTTGAAGTGGCAAGAATTTCTGGAAAACCAATTATGGCATCCTCATTTTACAGAGGAGTAAACTTGAGAAAAACAAGGTCACAGAGTAAAGCACAAAACTACTATTAAGATTTCTGTTTCTCAAAAAAGTTTTTTTCTGTCTTTCAAAGTGATGCTATTTTCATGCAGAAAGTCAGTAAAAAATTAGTAATTACAATATCTGAAATGTACAGATGGGCTATTAGGGTCTATAAGTTCTGTTACACCAATCCGGGAATAATGGTTCCTTCATTGGCATTCACTAGCCATCTCCTGACTTACTGCTATGTGCCAGGCAATTTTCTAATTTCTGTGAATACAAAGCAGGACCTATACCTGGATCCTGCCTTCCTGATCTAGAGATGCAGAAAAGTTCTTGGATCTCAAAGTTCTCTGTATTATTTTTTTTTATCAGGGTGTGACTTTATTATGGTGCTCTGTAATAGAAAGTTTGAATATAATTTTCTCTAGTTTTATCTACAAATATCTCTCTGAAGGAACAGGAATATTTTCAAAGAATATGGTAGCCATACATGAGATCCTTTTTCCTTCTGTATGACCTCGACATCCTTTAAAAATAACTAGGCCTAGTTGTTTTGACTTCCCATTGACTTGTTAACTCCACTTTAAGCATTTTTAACCAGGAAATAATAAAAAATGTGCACAAAGGTGTATATCTGAAGATGTTCACTATAATATTGTCTATAAGATAGCAAAAGTAAAAGCAATCCAGTTTCAGTTCAGTTCAGTCACTCAGTTGTGTCCAACTCTTTGAGACCCCATAGACTGCAGCACACCAGGCTTCCCTGTCCATCACCAACTCCTGGAGCTTACTCAAACGCATGTCCATTGAATCGGTGATGCCATCCAACCATCTTGTCCTCTTTTCACCCCTTATCCTCCTGCCTTCAATCTTTCCCAGCATCAGGGTCTTTTCCAGTGAGTCAGTTCTTCCCATCAGGTGGCCAAAGTATTGGAGCTTCAGCTTCAGCATCAGTCTTTCCAATGAATATTCAGGACTGATTTCCTTTGGGATGGACTGGTTGGATCTCCTTGCAGTCCAAGGGACTTTCTCAAGAGTCTTCTCCAACATCACAGTTCAAAAGCATCAGTTCTTCGACGCTCAGCTTTCTTTACAATCCAACTCTCACATGCATACATGACTACTGGAAAAACCATAGCTTTTGACTAGATGGACCTTTGTTGGTAAAGTAATGTCTCAGCTTTTTAATATGTTGTCTAGGTTGGTCATAGCTTTTCTTTCAAGGAGCAAGTGTCTTAATTTCATGGCTGCAGTCACCATCTGCAGTGATTTTGGAGCCCCCCCAAAATAAAGTCTCTCACTGTTTCCATTGTTTCCCCATCTATTTGCCATGAAGTGATGGGACCAAATGCCATGATCTTAGTTTTCTGAATGTTGAGCTTTAAGCCAACTTTTTCACTCTCCTCTTTCACTTTCATCAAGAGGCTCTTTAGTTCTTCTTTGCTTTCTGCCATAAAGGTGGTGCCATCTGCATATCTGAGGTTATTAATATTTCTCCTGGCACCCAAGTTTCCTATAATTGGAGACTGATTAAACCAACTATGACGCAGCAATATGTTATAGTATTATGCCATTAATAAAGTAATCTTTTAAAAATATTCCTAATATCATAATTTTTTTCACAATATGTGGAAAAATAAGGCTCTAAAATAATATTTATAGCATTATTCTAATTTTGTAGAATTTTATATACACACTGTATGTTCTAAAAATAGACCTTATCTTTGGGTGTTGTAATTATGACATATTTATTTTCCACTTTTTTTCCTATATTTTCCAAATTTTAACAAGAGTGTCACTTGCGTTTGAGAAAAAAGCTGTCATTTAAATTAAGAATGCTATTATGTATAAAATAAGTTATACAACATGAGTCATGGGCTATTATAAAGCAGCCAGTATTTTATAACAATAATAAATGGAATATAACCTTTAAAAGTAGGCTTCCCTGGTGGCTCAGATGGTAAAGAATCTGCCTACGACGCGGGAGACCCAGGTTTGATCCCTGGGTTGTGAAGATCCCCTGGCGATGGGAATGGCAACCCACTCCAGTGTTCTTGCCTAGAGAATTCCATAGACAGAGGAACCTGGCAGCTACAGTCCATGGGGTCACAAAGAGTCAGACACAACTGAGCAACTAACACTGTAGTCTGCAATCTTTAAACATTGCAAATCACTATATTGTACACTTTAACTTATATAATATTATACATCAACTATATTTCAATAATTTTTAAATGATACCAATATGCCTTCTATTAATATAACAAAAGTTATCTTAATAAAAACGAAATTTCCTTCACAGAGATGCATATGACAGAATCATTTAACTTTTTTTGTAATTCTTCAATTAAATCAGTAATTGCCAGGAACGAGTACTGCATTACTGTGTTCTAGCTAGACCACTGTTAAAAATGTAAGTTACGAGGAAGTGTATTCCTTCCTTACTGACTGACAGAAGTATAGTAAGATTGACTATGCTTGCTTTAGAACAGCAAGTATAGTCAATCTAGAAAGTCACTCAGTCTTTGCCACCCCATGGACTGCAGCTTGCCAGTCTCCTCTGTCCATGGAATTCTCCAGGCTAGAATACTGGAGTGGGTAGCTTCTACAGGGGATCTACCCAACCCAGGAATCGAACCCATGTCTTCCTCACTGCAGGTTGATTCTTTACCATCTCAGCCACCAGGGAAGCCCACAGTCAATCTCGATGTACGTAAAATCTGTGTGTACGTGCATCTTTGTTCACAGGCAAAGAAAATCCAGATGGAATTTCATCATCATGTCAAAATCTATACACTTACAGGGTGAGTGATTTTGATACACACTTTATTCTTTGCCTTTTTAATGATTTTTTTATGACTGTTAGATTTATTTCCTATTTGCACAGCATTGGGATTTATGACATTGCCAATAGAAGGATTTAGAGAACCATGGAATTCTATATCTGAAAGGGACTAGGTTGTTCTATCTTCTTTTAAAAGTGAGGAAAGTGAGGCCCAGAGGAGGAAGGCTACTTTTTCTTAAGCTTTATAAGGATGGAACTGCATCCCTGGACTCCTAACTCCCACACAAGGGTCATTCATATGCTAAGTTTAGACAAGTATCAAATTGAAAGTAATGCACAGAAAATTGGCTTTAACACAGGTATTGAAGGTAATTTTTAGATAAAAATATCCTGCTTGATGACATGTACACACATACATATACACAACTTTAAATTCGGACTGCATTATCCACATCATCTACTTTTACCTTTGAGATTACCTGTTTTTACAGCTACTGCACTGGACACTCCCATGGAAAAGTTGATCAGGTGATTTCTTCACCATCATTTTCCTCTCTGTCAGTCAGTGGTTGTCAGGGGTATAGACGAAATTTCTCAAACAACTGCTATTCTTTTATGAATATAATTCATCTCATTTCTCCATATAGTAAGATGTGAAGGGGAAAGCCAGAAGTTAGTTAAAAACACAAAGAAAGCTAAAAGATCTCTCAATAAAACTAAATCACAAAACAACAAAAAATACTACCTCCTTCCCTTGGCTTCTGCTCACACGTGCACACTCCACCGTACACATCTGATTTCTGGCAGCATGTGGGAAGGACACTTGCGTTAAATGTGTATACGTGTATGCTGGATGACCTGCAGCTAGCTGGGCCAGAGAGCGCAAGGGTCAGCCCAGCAGCTGCCCCTCTAACACTCTGGTCTGGACGTGTTTACCTGAAGCAGGAATGACATTCATGCCATGTGGTCCACACTGGGCTCCTCTGTTGGTTCTCCCACAGAAGCCTTGGGATGGGCTCAGTGTTGGGCACGTGAATCCATCAGAGCCCATGGGGCAGGATGAACCTTTCATTAAGATGTTAGAACAGGAGTCGACCTTTTTTCCACTGGACTTGGACCTGAGAGGACATACACTAGGGCTGCCTAGCTATCTTGACTTTGTGAGCAAGAATCTGTCTGACACAGAAAACAAACTTATGGTTACCAGAGAAGAAAAGGCAGGGGGTGATGGGGATAAATGAGGAGTTTGGGATTAGCAGATACAAGCCACTATATATGAAACAGATACAAATAAGGTGCTACTGTATAGCACAGGGGACTATATTCAATATCCTGTGATAAACCATAATGGAGAGTAATAAACAAAAGAATGGATACATAGGTATAGCTGAAAGACATATGCTGAGAATTATGAAAAATTAAAGGAAATGGAACACTCTTGAATTGGATGAATTAATATTGTTAAAATGGCATACTACTCAAAACAAGCTACAGATTTAATGTGACCCATATCAAAGTACTGATGACTTTTTTTTCACAGAACTAAAACAAAGAGTCCTAAAATTTATATGGAACCATAAAAGACCCAGAATTGACAGAGCCATCCTAAGGAGAAAGAACAAGGCAGGAGGCATAACCCTCCCAGACTTCAGGCAATAATATAAAGCTACAGTCATCAAAACGGTGTGGTACTGGCATAAACACAGATACACGGATCAAGGGAACAGAACCGAGAGCCCAAAATAAACCCCCATGCTTACAGTCAATTCATTTTTGACAAAGGAGGCAGGAATACACAACGGAAAAAAGATAGTGTCTTCAATAAGTGGGTATTGGGAAAGTTGAATAGCCACAGGTAGATCAATGAAATTAGAACACACCCTCACATTATACACAGAAATATACTCAAAATGGCTTAAAGACTTAAGTATAAGACATGACCCCATAAAACTCCTATAAGAGAACACAGGCAAAACATTCTCTGACACAAATCGTACCAATGTTTTCTTAGTTCTACTATCCCTTATATTTTATGGATACTCAGGCCCTCATTCTTCCTATTCTTTAATATTTTTTTAATATATGGTTGAAGATAATCTTCCCTTTCTCTTTGCCCTTCAAAGTCCTTTACTCTGAAGTAAAGTAAAATCCTTATTATTTTTCCCTAATGTGAGCCATGAACCATGCCCTTCTCAAATGTGCTATCAGATCTCTATTAGTCCCTTAATACCAACTGCAATTAGACCAGAGCCTAGTTTTTTTTTTCTTTCTTCTTCTTCCCCTTGAAAGTGAACTTTCTAAATAGACTTTCTCCAGGAATCTTATCAACACATGATGTCTCACTTCATCTCAATGTGTGACCTCTTTTAAGACAATTTAATATATTAAAAGCAAAATTTACAGACCTTGTAAATTGAAGGCTGATTATCTGCACAAGAAAGGATTTTCATGAAGAATTCCTTCAACTTAGAAGAAAATTATTGGCAGAAAGGCTCAAGTGAAGAGATGACAGGGAAAGGAAAGACTGCAAAACTGCCAGCTAGAGGGCTGAGGAAGCTGCTAATTAAAGGGCAATGAGAGAGGAGGATGAAACATTTCTGAAATAACATGTCAGTCAAGAAGAAAATACAAATAATTAGTATTCGACTTCTCAGGAAACAAACATATCAAGAAATGAAGACATTAAAGTGAACGTTAAAGTGACACTTTACTAATGTATTAGCAACCATCTTTAAAATGATTTATCAAGAAGAAAACTGATTTCAATAGAAACTCCTTTGTCTTACTGGGAAATCTCAGTTGCATAAAACAGACAATGGATAAAGCACAAGACAACTTTAAATTCACAGAGGGATCATAATGAGAAACCTCACCCAAAATAGACACTCTCACTGAGTACAGGTCCTAGCCAGACTAACTATTCAATATTATGACAATTATTATTATTATTATTATTATTATTGCCATGTACACTCTTCACCATGGAGAGTGTACATTTTATGCTTCAGGAGAACAAGCACAATAAAAGTGAAGACAGTTGAAAAGCCTCCCTCCTTTCTCCAGATCAACTGAATGAATCTGCCTTTCTCAAGTCGAAAGAGCTGACGTCAAGCCTGTGACTAAAATTACCTGTCCCCTAAAGTTCAGTCTTTCCTTTGTATGGAATCCATCTGAAGTTGGGCAGAGAGAACCTAATCCTTTTCAAGGATGAGGGAGAGAGCGTCGATGGATTTCTTGGCATTTCGAAGTCATAATTAAGCGTATTGAGTTCCCTGCTACTTTGATCTTTATCATTTTAATTAACTCCTTGGCAAATTTTAAGGGGACAGCTGCAAATTAATTTTATATTGTTTTACATCATTGGTAAATCTGATAGACAGGGGCTGGGTATAAGTCCCCAGGAAAATGTCAGTCTGCTCTGCCGGCGAGGAATCGTCAGGTGTGAGGAAAGAAGTCACCTGCCTTTGGTGCAGCATCCTATTCACAACAGCAGCCTATTTACTGTTTGCAGAGTAAGGAAGACAGGCTTGCTTTACATTCAAACATACTGACAGGGAGCATATTGAGAAACCTCACTAACAAAAGATGCTTTCTTCTCTGCCCCAAAGGTTTGCTCCTCAGGGCTGCAGTAAGCTGGCACCTGTTCTTGAATCCACACTTCAAATCAAGAAGCCTGACATTCAATTATGAGATCAGTAAGACAGCAGTTCTTGCCTCCAGGAATTTACAAAGGATAAAGAAGGTACAAATGTTACTTTCATAAGATGCTGTAAAAGGAAACACGCTTTGAGAATCTAAAGGCACTTAGGATAAAAGAGGGGAATTTGAAAAGTTATCTGGGATGGAGACAAGGCATCTGAACTGGGCCTTGAATGTTGGGTGAGACATGGCAGGTGGAGATGCAGAAATTGGGTTGAAATAGCAGTGATGTTTATAAGGTCATACTGAACATTTTACTCTCAGATTTTTTTTCTGAGTTCAGAATTACAGGGTAAAATATTTCCAAAGCCCTTATTTGTTTAATTTTTTTTTCCATAGATCAATATGAATCAGTCACAGATTCTATTTATTTTTTAAATCACCTTAATCTGAATTGTTACTTAGTTGCTCAGTCATGTCTGACTCTTTGTGACACCATGGACTGTACTGCACCAGATTCCTCTGTCCATGGAATTTTCCAGGCAAAAACACTGGAGTGGGTTGCCATTTCCTTCTCCATAAAGCCAGTATTACTATATGAAGATTTTTCAGCTTTTTATACTTGATGATCTTCACTTCTGAAAATATACATTTTTGAAAGTGAATTCTTTATTGTACTCACTGTTAATTTCTAAGTTTAGGATGATGACTATCTGTTACATTCACATTTAGATAAAAATGTGTTTAAAGGAATAGGATAAATTATGCACAGTTATTCAAAGTGGCTGCTGAATATTATTGATGCTTTATTTCAATAATGAAAACCAATACATTAAAATTTTTGGTAAAAAGTCATCTTTTACTGAAAAATGTACTATATGTCTAGATACGCTCAAGGCTACTGAAATAAAGTGGTGCACAGGATTGCATAATAAACTTGGGGTCAGACCCATAAGATTTAATTCTATCCCAATAACTTACAGTCCCATGGCTTCAGACATCAGGTTCACTATATTTGAACAATAATAGGAAGAGATTTCTGCTATGAATACAGAGCCTAGTTTATGATGGGAAACACCAACCTCACTCATTAGGGCAGACAGGGAAACCATAAGTCTCCCCAAACAGAGGAAGACATTTCTTTCATGAAACTTCAAATAAATAAAAGAAACACTCTAAGAATTTGAGATGGTTCTATACAGATGGGCAAAATTTCAAGAGGGGAGAAAATGATGAAACAAGGGATGCTGAGAGGAAGAGTGTTCCAGGTGAGAAAATGACTAGTTCACTTATTCATACATCCATTCATTTAGGGAATATCTGGGTGTCTACCACGAAGCAGGCCCAGCTCTAGCTAACAGAATTGCAGAGGTGAAGTTCACAGGCAGGCTTATCCTCATGGAGCACGTATTTAAGGAAAGCTTATGGTAACATTCCACATTAGAGTGAAATTAATTCATTAGACAGACCCCAGGTGAGCTGCTGCTGTGAAGACAGGAACTTGACAAAATCCAGAGGCATCAAAAAGCTACATAAATTCATGACAAAACCATCCATCTGCTGGTTACTGCTAAGCTTCTATGGAGAATTTTCTAAAATAGTTCAACTCTCCTCCACAAATCATATGTATTTAAGCATAAGCCTACGGCAGTAAACTTGGAAGGGTTGTATAAATTACAATATGTCATTTCCAGAAGATTCATACCACAGCCTCAGGACAGAAAGTCACTTACTTTGCTGAAGAAATACTGTTGGACATTTTAATTGTTGATAGATACAGAATAGAAATAAATTTATCAAAATAGTCAGTGTTGGTATATTCATCAAACTCAATATGAGATGGTTAAACCATGCCCTCTATCCATTTCTTCCTACCAGTACAATTAAAAAACAAATAGCTAAATCATTGTAATGAAATCTCTTCTAGATTTTGTTCTATGGCTTGAGCTCTCTTTTAAGTTAACCAATAGATACAAATGTATGCCTTTTTAAGTATAAATATTTAAAAATAACTGCTCAAAATTTACACCACTTGGAGGGCCCCATTGTACATTAGGTACTGTGCTCATAAAATAAACACATTTCTTATCTAAAGGTCATTCAAAACATTATCTAAATGTCCAGATTTATTTCTCCAACTTGTCACAGTAACACTACTGAAAAATAAGGCTATGTCTGCAAAACACCAGATTCATCAGAGATAATGAAGGAAAAATCAGTATACACTCCGGCCTTTCCAATGAGGGAGTGAAGCCTCAGAAATTGACTTGTTTAAGGTCACATGAGGGAAAAGAGATTCAAGGCTGGATTTTCCAATCTGGTTCTCTTCTCACTAAGTCATATCTCACTTCATTTAATAGAACTGTTTCCAATTCACCACAGCTTACTTTGCCAATACGCTTTGCAAAAAAAAAAAAAAAAAAACAGTGTCCAACCACAGTTAACATCCCCAGCTTTGAACAGGTTCCACAGAGGCAGAGTCTGAGACAGAGACAGGAGTGCTCCTGATTTACGGGGGAAGTGCTCTCCAGGAAACAGCAGAAAGTGGAAGAGGAGACAGCAGAGAGCGGATGAAGGGGCGACTCAACGATGTGGTGTCAGCTAGAGGGCAGCTCTGGTCTGACCCCGCCAGGTGCTCTCAAGTGTAAACTGTGCCAGACCCGGTCCCACCCTGAGGCAGGGGGCCCAGTCTTTTGTGTGCCTCAGTATTAGGCTATTACCAGCTGTCGGTTTCCCCGGTGCAGAGAATACGTTCCTAGTTTTGGTGTCTTTCATTCAGCCAAAGGCAATTTTCTGGATAAGGGACGGCTATGACTTAGCAATCAGCATTCACAACAGCTGTGGGAGGAAGAAGGCCGTGCGCAGCACGGTGAAGGGATTTGGGCAGGAGACTGGTGCAGTTATTTTCTCCTTAAAGCACACCTGAAGGCTGGTACCAAGCTCATGGATACCAACACCATGCCACTTGTTTTTTTTTTTTTTTTTAAACCAAGATATCTGAGTCAGCAGGTTCAGCCTGACCTTACCTTAGAATGAAGATGGATGGATGGATGAAGACAGAGAGGGAGGGAGAGAGAGATACAATGTACCTTCTGGATTTCATACTCAGAACACAAGTAGCATTTTAAAGCAGCATTCTAGGCAACAGATTTTATAAAATGTTGCTTGCCAAAGTACAATTTGCGAGACATCACTTGAAGGTGAGTCATATCCCCTCCTTCTTCCACACTCCATTTCTGTATCCTAACCAGCTCTTTTGTGAACAGTTCTTCTGAAACTGGCAGGGAAACTTGGAACAGTTATCAAAAATATATCCCAATCACTCTTGAGCACCACAAGTGAAAAACATATCCCAATTCTGCAATCAAGGACACTCATCATTTGCTGCTAATTTTAATACCAAGCACCTCTAATGATTAATGAATTCAACCGTGCTACATTCAATACATGGAAGGGGCTCTTCCTGCTACACAGGAGATGGTCTGAAGAGGAGTGTCCCCCAACATCTAAGTGGCAGTCACCACCCACAGAGACACCTCATTTGTGCTTATTTCTCAATTATTGGGAAACTACTGCCACCATTCTCCTGGGATCCTGTGATTCAGCACTGATAACCCACTGCCTTGGGATGCTGCTTTCTTAAAAATGTTGCATTTTCTCATACCTGAAAAAAGTCACTCTCAGTGAAGTAGAGATAGCAATCCTTTTCTCCCTACTCATTGACCCTTCTAGTAGAATCTCCCTCCCTCCCTCCAACACTCCCCAGCCTCTGTATGCTACATGGTCCTACTCCTCTCCCCAGATCTGGTGATGGGACCCTAGCTTAGCCATGACACAAATGAGGCCAAGTTGCCGTTCTCCATCTTTGGAGAATCTGTGTTGAGCAATAGTGTTGGATGCTTGCACTGTGTGGCTGAAATCAGGCTGGGGGCAGACACTGTCTTCCTTGCATACAAAAGGCAGAGCAAGACACCGATGGTGCAAGTCAGAGAAGTGGAGCCAGCACACACAGAGGCACATAAAGCAGAGAAGACAAGGATGTAGCAAGACAGTGGAGAAAAACTCTTCTTGGATTTTCCACCTCCCAGCCCTCCCCTTTCTCTCCTCATTCATGAACACTGATGAACCTTGCCTTTGGATAATCCTGATTCCTTCCAATATATCCCATTTCCCCCTCCCCGAGTCACTTTGAATGGGTTCCTATTCTTTGCAACCAAATGATTTCTGCTTAATGATCTCTGATAAGGATCAGACTAGACCACACGTGTGTGCATGCACTCAGTCGCTCAGTCATGTCCAGCTCTTCGCAGCCCCACGAACTGTAGCCCACCAGGCTCCTCTGTCTATGGAATTTTCCAGGCAAGAATACAGGAGTGGGTTGCCATTTCCTACTCCTGGGGATCTTCCTGACCCAGGGATTGAACTCCTCTCTCTTGCGTCTCCTGCATTGGCAGGCAGATTCTTTACCACTGTGCCACCTGGGAAGTTTATATATATATATAAACTTAGCCAAAGTAAAGTAGAGGATTCAGAAACTGTTGGAAAAATATCTGTTGAGTATCTATGTCAGAACTTGCTAACTCCCCAAGACCCACTGGCTTCTCTAGTAACAGTTCTGTTGGAGGTATCCACATGCCCATCTCCAAACAATGTGTTCCAGCCTCTTCAGAAGTAACAGTTACAGCCAATTAGTGTTCTATACTGGTCTCCAGCATCTGACACTGGGATTGACCTGCAGTTGCCAATGTTGGTAACACTGTATTCTCTACTGCCTCCCACTCCCTGTCCCATTGTTCAATTCTCCTACTGGTTTTGCTGGAATTAACTCCCAGATAAACCATGTCATCCTTACTTCAGAGTTTGCTTTGGGGAACTCACATTAAGACAGGAGTTAACTTCCATGAGGCCACCCTTGAGTAGTGGGGGCTGGGAGCCAAAAGATTAGTATTTCCCCCCTTTGTCCCCAAGGTAGTTCTGAGATGCATGCATGATGGTGGGTCAGGAAGCTCTGTGAGTTACTGGCTATGACTCATTTCCCATCTCCATTCCACTTCCTTGGTCCCTCATTCCTACTCCCTGGCATCCCTTCCCAGCCGCCTTTAACTTATGTGCTGCTGTCAAGGGAACCCAGACAAGACACTGTAAAACGAGGACACTTGGGCAGACTAGAAAATTTCATACTATCTATGGGTGACTGATACAGTGGAGTGAAGGGTGTGAGACATGTGGACTTGATCACTTCGAGGTCTTGTGCATGTGGCTGATACCACAGCCGTGATATACCTGTTTTACCGCTGTTGCTCTCTTCATCTCAACACCATGCTCTTACTCCTCTTAAAGGTACACTTGCATGCTAATTATACTGCTCAATAGGCCATTTTTCAAAACATTCCCAGACTATCTTGCTAATCTTGGAATAAATAAATGTCTCAACACCATTTCTTAATAATGAAACCTTGAAGAAATTGATTTATCTGCATCACATAACGCTAAGCAATCTATGTCACTTTTAGCCTGCTTTCAAATAAAATGTATATCTTCATTAAAAACAAGTAACTATTATTATGAGATATTCTCGTGCTAACAAACTAGTAAAAATTTTAACAACTGTCATCTTGCTTCATAGCAGGAGGCAAACAGAAAAGATGATTAGTTTACCTTCTTATTTCAATCTATAACATTGATGTATAAAGTTCACAAACATATGGAAATGCATAAAAAGCATAAACTAAAGAACTGATAAAGTTCTAAAATTTCAGCGTCTAATAAATTTTTAGAAGGTGGCTTATAAACTCACTGCTGTCAACTGTATAATACAGAAAAAAATATTGAAAAAATAAATGTAAAAATGAATCTTTTAGGACTTCCCTGGCAGTCCAAGGCTCTGTGCCTCCCATGTGATGTGACCAAAAAGAGAATGTTTTAAAGAACAGAGCCACAGTGAATATATTCTACAACATAGTAGCCAGTTCCTATTAAGTATTCTACTGAAGTTTAGCACATTGTCTTTGCAAAGCAGATAGATGGACCAATTTTCTGCACATGGGCTGTCCAATATGGTAACCACTAGCTCTTTAAATTTAAATTAACTATAGATAAATTATATTAAAAATTCAGTTGCTCAGTTTCAAGTGATCCATAGCCACTTGTGGCTAGTGACTGCTGTGTTGGACAGTGAAGAATAGAGCATTTCCATTATTGCAGAATGCTCTGGTGGGCAGTCCTACTCTACATAAGTCTTCAGAATCCTCCCCCTTTAGGATTCTTTATTCAATAATTCCTCAAACTACAGACAACCAAATGGTACTTGTTATGAAGAGAATTGAGATTACACAGGTTGACTGAGAAATCCAGGTCTTCTCAATGCCTGTCTGGGACCCAGAGCTGGATTACTCACTTACCCTATGCTGCTAGTAGGTGCCAAGGCCTCCCCTTATAATTTTGGTCCAAGACGTAGTCCATATATTTCTATGCTTCCTAGATATTTAGTGAAAATAAATTTTCATTCTATCTGAAAGATGGTAAAAGGAATCCTTAAACTCATGAATCCCATCATTTCAAAAATCAAGTAAGAGTTAATTTCTGAACACCAAAGTTCCCATTCACCCATCAATCAATGGCTCCTGAGAACTTTCTGCACAAGAGGAACTAGGCCAGGTCCATGGAGGCACAGAGACAGTCTCCAGGGTGCCAGGACTCTGGTTCAGTGAGAACAAGCTGCAGACTGCAGGCTACATCCAGAAGTCAGCATGCTCTGTGTATTCTCCAAAGGCTGGGCCTCCTGGTGTTTGAAAAAGAGAAGACAGTTCCCACATTCAAACTTCCCAGGCACGGCGCCAGAGTCCTTATTGCTGTCTTCTTAAGAACACAGCAAGTATATAGACACTTTGGGCCTATGCTCCTGCTCAGTAACAACTGGCTTCCACAGGCAGAAACGTCAGCATCTCTGGTCACAGGGGTTGCCTCTTACAACAGCTTGCTTCCTGCTTCCTCACACATTAGCTACCTGGCCCCCAGCAGACCTGGTTTGCATTCTGGCACCAATGTTTACCAGCTTGATGGCCTTGGGAATGTTCCCCAGGTCCTTCCAAGACAGACTAACCAAGATGGGAGAGGAAACTGAGTGTTGCCCCAAAACAAAGCAATAAAACACAAGGTTTACAAGCTCAAAGAGCGGCATCTTTACAGCCACATGGTGGTCAGGTAAAAGGTGGTGGAGACGTTCCTGATAAACTGAAGAGGCAGGGAGGAGCCAGTCCCTGGTTCTTTCTGAGTATTCGCCATCATTTACCTAGGCCACTGTGGTTCTGATATCTACAAATAAAATAAGATAAAGCAAATCAAAACCACCCTTTCATTTATCATTTTGTCAAGGGAATTTATAAGAAATGCCTTATAAAAATACTTGCCTTTAAACTGCAAAGAGAGCGCAAGAATTTTGCTCTGCTGCCCCCAAATAGAATTCCCCACCAAACAGAGGCAAATGAGTTTTAATAGTTCGGTCAACCCACCACCTTGGTGAATTTTGCCCTGGAAGGTACCATCAGCCTGGCTGAATGGTTGGGCCTGTCCTGCAGTCGGTTCACTTAAGGCTACAGACAGCAGCTCTATTGGCTGGAACGGTTCTTCTCACAGGCATCTAGTCTCTGGGGGAGAATGGGAACTCTTCTCCCTCTGCAATTGCTAGGAAAAACACACTGGGTCTTTCTGAAGCACTGAAGACCTGGGTTCAAAATCCCAGCTCTTCTGTTATTACTATATGCACTGAAACCATATACACTTAAACTTGTTTTTCTAATCTTCAGTTTTCTTGCCTAAAGAAAGGGAAAATGATGCATGCCTTGTAATAGAGTTGCTAGAATTAAATGGCATGCTTATTGAAAGCATTTCACACAGGGCCTGGAGCTCAACAAGTACACAATGATGGTTAACAACTGTTATTTTAATTCCAAGGGGCCAAGGTGGCCCAAAATAGCCATATGTGAGGCAGAGGCAGAGTGCATCCATAATGTTATCTTTGTTAATACCAAGTGTGGTCAGGAATGTGATCCTGGAAATACAGGAAATGCCCTTGGCATCTGGGGACGGCTGAATTCATTTTATTTTATCAAAACAGCTTTCTATAACCACAGGCCAGATACAACCCAGGACTCCTCAGGTGATGCAATAACACCCATCCACTCTGCTTTTCCCATAAAAGAATTATTAAAGTTCCAAGTGTCTCAAATTCAAAGAAGGTAGGGTATAAATCTGTATGCATGAGTCACTACAGACATATACATGAGCTTCACATTTCAAAAAGGTACCAATGCTTATGAGCACCATTTAAGGTAAAATAATAATGTTACTTATGATTAATAAAGTTAATATTATAAATCAATGCAACTTGGATGACAATTTTATATTATAAAATTATTTATATTATTAAGGATTCATAACATCAAAGTTAGCTTTGATATGCTAAAAATTATAGAAATCTATTCTTATATAATGATTCAGAGAAAGGAAGGCTCCGTATTTCCCTCTCTACTCAAGTCAGAGTACGGCCATCTAATAATTTCCAAATAGTGGAGTAGTACAATGACCTAGAAAGATGAAGGCAGCAGCTTATATAAAAGTCCACGTGAACAGCCTCATGAATTTGGCAGTCTCAGCTACTGCTTTAAAAATCCATTCTGTCCATTAAAATGTTTCCAAATGAAAATGAGAACATAAACCATCTTATGAAAAGAGATGCACTCTCAGTGCAAAATTAAAGTACAAATTTAATCAAGATTACATTTGTGTCTATGAAATTGGAAAACTTTTAAACTGCCAATGCCCACAATGGAACCACCTCATTGGAGGGCAATCAGGCAATTGTTTCAAATACCTAAAATGCCTAACCTTTCGAACCAGAAATTCTACATCTAGAAATAAAGTAAACAATAATAAAGATATAGTAAACATTTATCTTTAAGAAGGGAATCTTTGTAGGTTAAAAATAATAGCCATTTTAAAACTATTAAGATTAGAAACTAGTTAAACAATTTCTAGTAAAGGTACACAGTATAATATTACACAGCCATCAAAATTGCGGAGGAAGGTATTTTACGTAGTGGCAAAGCAGAAAACAAAGCCTCGCCTATTCTAAGAACCCATTTGTTATGGGTTGAAGTGTATGCCTCTGAGATTCACATGTTGAAATCCTTACTTCTGATACCTAAGAATGTGTCCTTATTTAGGAAAAAGGTCATTGCAGATGTAGTTAAGATGAAGTCACACTGGCGTTGGGCAGGCCCTAACCCAATATGACTTGTGTCACATAAAGAGAGAAGTCTGGACACAGACATACGTGCAGGGAGAACAGCCTGTGAAGACAGAGGCGGAAATGCAGGTGATACATCATCTACAAGTTACGGAACACCAAAGATTGACAGCCAAACCACCAGGACTGAGCAGAGAGGCATAGAACGGATTCTCCCTCACGGCCTTCGGGAGGAAGCAACTCTGCTCACACCTTGATCTCAGACTTCTGGTCTCCAGAACTCTGAGACAATAAATTTCTGTTGTTAAAGCTACCCAGTTTATGGTATTAAGTAATGGCAGCCCTAGGAATCTAACATGTCATTTTTCTTCCCCCCAGGGGGAAAAAAGGTACATTAACATTAAAATGTCTGAAAGAATATTTTTTGATATACTAACCTTAGCTGGGTTAGTCTCTCAGTAAAAGGATATTGAGTAATTTTGATTTATTAACTTTTGCTTATATTTTAATGATGTGAAATTACTAAACAAATAATTTATGCATAAAAATGGTTGTAAATAGAACATCAAAAGAAATCCACTGCCCAATACAAATATACTTAGTATCACTGGGTCACAGAAGGCATGGAAGAGGCAGGAGGTCAGATAGACGTGGCTTGAAATCCTGTCTTGGTCACCTATCAGCTCTGTATTTTTGGACAAGTTAACCTAATGAGGTCATTGTAAGATCTGAACGAAATTGTGTTACATAGCACTGATTTAGGACAGACGGGCACTTGACAACATACAGCCATTCAGTGAACTCCCACTATTTATGGGGGCTTTGTCTTTCTTTAAAATAAAGAAGTATGTTATTCCTTTCAGAAAAGCTTCACAAATTCATGGTCACCTGGCCAACGCCTGTAGACCTGGGGCTCCAGTGTGTTTGGGACAATGATCTAGGACTTGGTGATCCAGTCTAATCACTCTCTCCTTTCCAACCACATGTGCCAAAGCATACTCTCCCATTAGCATACACCTGTCTCATGCATGTGTTCTTCATGTCTTTAGTACAAAGAATGTGTGTGTGTGTGCATGTGTGTGACAGACAGTAACACAAGAACACCTAGGAACATCTAGAGAAACAAAAAAATCTCCCTTGTGAAGTTTTCCAGAATTTCACAAATTCTTGAGAAATTTACATTGGCAGTAAAACCTATTCTAGGGGAAAGAAGGAAAGGAAATAAAAGTGTATTGAGTGCTTGCTATGTGCCATCACTCTTTCCAAGTGTTATTTCATTTAACCAACACAATAATTCTTTCTGCTAATTAGTATTATTTCTACTCATATAAATATGAAAGACCCAGAGAGGTTAAAGTGACATGCACAAAATTACATAGTCTGTCAGTGTCATAGCTGACACTCAAATCTAGGTATTCTTTCTGTTACTAAATGAGGGAAATGTAATAAATAAGCCCAGGCATTAAAAATAAAACAAAAAGCAGCCAGCAATTTAAAGTAATAATAAAAGTATGAATATTTGTATTTCAAATTTATCATTCTTGCTAATAAACAGTCTTTCCCCCAGAATACCTAGTGTTTAATGCTACAATTTCACACTTATTCTTAATTGTGTTTTTTTTTTTCTGAACAAGGAAGCATATGTCTTCTAAAACAGATTTCAAACACATATAATCATGTTTTGCTTTCAGTTGCTTCATAAATAGAATCTGTGATATGATTCTGATGACAAAAGTTCTTATAAACAGTCTGGTCAAAAGATTATGAAAAATGAAAATATGCCTTCCCCCTTTCCTCAAACGGCAGGTGTAGATGAAAATTAAAGGTAACGCATCAGGCACTGCCCCTACAGTAAAGAGTCCCCAGATACCTGAGCTTCAGTTTTCTAAATTTGGGACCATTTAATATTTACTGAGCCCTCTAATGGGAACTTTTATACATGTTGGCTCGGCTTATTTCATAAGTTATGTATTCTAGATGTTATCCTCATTTTACAATTCAAGAAGTTGAGAGTCAGAGACAGAAAGTAGATGTCCAAGGTATTTCAGTAATGAATTTATTTTTATATGTAAACATATGCTTTAGGTATGTTAAGATCCCTAAGGAACTTGAGACTCAGTTCCTCAAGGTCTATGGTTGAACCCAAGCAAGTGTGGCTTCAAAGTCAACACATTCCCAATCACAGTCACGATCTCTACTCATGAAACCACTCTCTTTTCTAACTTAAACATCTCCCAAGATCTCCAGTCTTCACTCAGAAGATGGGTCTGTGCCTAATAATTTTCTGGTATCACTCTTTGCTTTAATCTAACCATTCTGCCTTCTCAGTTCTTCTGGATCTCAGCTTCAGGAACGATCTCATGGGTAATGCCAACTGTCTATCAGGTGCAGGCAAAGCCATCAGGTGAATTAAGGGCATGAAAGCAGAGCCAGGATGTCTCATGGCAGACCAGATGGATATGTGGTCATTTCTTGTTAAAGCCATTGGGGGTATGTCTTCTTACTTGGCACACAAATCCTTCAGAGTAACAATTTCAAAGGATGGAAGCTCTCTCTCTCTCTCTCTCTCTCTCTCACACACACACACACACACACACACACACATGTTTAAACAGGCAGGCAAAATTGATTTGCTCTTCCTGCATCCAGGATGGAATCTGACTCAAATAATTTATTAGGCAACCAAAAGAATTTAAGGGTTCATCCTGCTGCTAAATATCCGGATCCTTTCTGAATTCTATAGAACTCCTTAAAAGTATGTTTCAACAACACATTGCTGAACCTGTATTTCATTATGCAATGGATCAACAAAGATTTTGTTAGAAAATATACATAAATCAGTAAAAAATTTCTCAGGGATTAGGAGTATTTTTGAGAACGAGAAAGGTTCTTAAGAAGGTCTGAGCATCCTAAGTCATTATGGTGGTGAGCATTTAAATTTTGCTTTGTGTTCTGACAACATGAGATAGTAGAAAGAAACCTGAACTAGAAATAAGAAGAAATTATATACACCCCTACTGTCTTCAATGGGGAAATCATTTAAGTTCAAGATCTACAGGTAATGAGCAATCACTATTAATAGGAGGTAACATGGAAAAACGATTAAGATCAAGGAGATCATGAAAGGTAATTGACACCCCACCAACGTGTTCTCAGGGATTCATTTCTTCATTCTCTATTCTCCTTCCTCCCTTCTCTCCCTCCTGACTTCCTTCATCCAAGCCTTCACTGTGCTTCATGCTTAGTCGCTCAGTGATGTCTGACTCTTTGCAACCCCATGGACTGTAGCCCACCAGGGATCCTCTGTCCATGAGATTATTTTTTTTCAGGCAAGAATACTGGAGTGGGTTGCCATTTCCTTCTCCAGGGGATCTTTCCAATCAAGGGATTGAATCTGTGTCTCCTGCATTTTCTGCATTGGCAGGAAGATTCTTTACCCCGAACCAACGCCTTACTAGGCGTCTACTGCCTGGGTGTTTGGTGGGATTTACAAATGCTGTTGGAGGCATTCCTATCATGTGTCAAGCACTGTATAAAGATGCTTAGAACGTGCTATGAATAAGACAAACAAGATCCTTGTTTTCCCAGAACCTTTAGTCTGGTTGAGGAGCAAAAAATGCGTAAAAAACAAAAAATGTAAGTCATTAAAGAGCGTGCTCTGGTAGCCATCAGAAGGCTGACTTCATCCAGAGGGACTTCCCTACTCAGACAGTCCCTCTCAAAAGAAGTGATGTCTGAACTGTCACCTGAAAAGAGGAATTTGCCAGCTAAAAAGGGTTCAGTGAAAACTGTGTGTGTTCCAAGCAAAGGAAGTGGCATGTGCAAAAGTGGCAGGTGCAAGAGACTATCGCCAGCCCTACAAATATCTGATAAATGTGAAATGTGCACAGAGCAAGAAACAGGCTTTTAGTATGAGAGCTAAAATGGGTGAGGGTGGCATCTTTCCAAGTTTTGATGATGCATCAGTTTCAACAGGCAGCATCATTCTTTCTTGTGGGTTCCAGAGAGACCACAGAGACTGGGGCAGAAGCTCAAGGATGCAGAGTGGCAGGGAAGAGCTCAACCCCTCGGGGAGCAGAGATCACTTCACACTTCAACCTTCACCCGTGTATCTCATGATATCCAGAGTCACCCGATTGCAAAAGATCACTCCTTTATCATCACCATCATCATGATCACAGTTATTGTTTACTTCTGGATGGCCTTTAGTTTACAAAGTGTTTTACACGCTTGCTCTTCCTTAAAATTTCCAAAATTGTGAAAAGGTAGGCAAAGGGTGTTTTCCCCCAAATTCAGTGAGGAAGTGAGGTTCTCAAAGGATGGCTAAGCCAACTGAATGAATGAGAATAATCACACATACAGACAAAGTCAAAGACAAGCCTGCAGAAAAAGAAGGCTCAAAGGAAAGTCATGGTTCTGTAGATACATTCCTTAGAGATTTTTCACTATTTTTTTCTATTACCATAAGACTATTTTTTCTTACCTGGATCAGGAAGACATGTGAATCCTCTGGGGAACAGAGAACTAGAAGTGACGTTTCCAGTTGAGAATGAGTGCAGGGTTCTTTTCCTATTTTTATCTGGGTGATGCCTAATGGTCAGGTATACCTGGGTATTACGGTCTGGTTAGTAATTGCCCGTGGTTGATACTATAAGGACCTATAGACACAGGAGAGTCTTGAGAGTTCAGTTGGATACAGGTAACTCTTTCAAGAACAAACAATGTCTATGGATTACGATTTCAGAAAGATCAGGAAAACTGTCCCCTCACACCTCACCAAAACATTCCTGAGAACTAAGTTCCTACAATTCTTCTGTGAGACTTGTTCCTTTAGGTTCAAACTTGGCCTCTCTGGAAACTTCTTTGAATGCAAATATTCCAAAGAACAATGCCCTACAGAGTCACTTATGTTTTGGTAAAAAGAAAAAAATCTTGGACATCATGATACAAGGGGCTGCTGCTGCTGCTAAGTCGCTTCAGTCATGTCCGACTCTGCGACCCCATAGATGGCAACCCACCAGGCTCCCCCGTCCCTGGGATTCTCCAGGCAAGAACACTGGAGTGGGTTGCCATTTCCTTCTCCAATGCATGAAAGTGAAGTCGCTCAGTCAAGTCCAACTGTTAGCGATCCCATGGACAGCCTACCAGGCTCCTCCATCCATGGAATTTTCCAGGCAAGAGTACTGGAGTGGGTTGCCATTGCCTTCTCTGGATATAAGAGGAGAGGGGCTCAAAAGAGGCACATTCAAGTATATGATAGATTTGCTATGTCAGAATTTTGCCAAGACTCTAACTTGCAAGAGGTTGCCATAATGCTCTAAATTACTTTCTGGTGGATTTCTATTTCCTCCTTTCCATCAGACCCGGAATCATTCAAATAGTTACCATTATCATCATCACACTACCATCATCATCACCTTAATATCATTTATTGAGCACTTCTGATAGCCCAAGTACTGTGCTAGGTGGTTTATGTGAATTGAGGCATTTATGGCAACATTTTAAAGCAGGAACTATTATCAGTTTCATTTTATAGATGAGAAAAATGCCTAATAAAGTTAAATAACTTTCCCCAGGTTATCAAGCTAGGAAAAGGATAAAATAGGGATTCAAAACCATAAGTAGTAATTTTATCTTTTTTTCTGTATTTGTGGGGCCAAATATCAATTGTCTTCATAGAACTCAGAAAAACATTAAGTGACAAATTCATTAGTCCACTGGGGAGTTGCTCTTTTAGGGAAAGTGTATCTATTGATTCATATTCCAACTGCACACATGACTTTTGTCACTAACTGAGAGGCTAGAAGTTATAATTAAATCCAAGTTAATGTAGCTTTGCAATTACATCACACCCTCGTGGCAGATTACTGATCATAATTTAAATTAGTTGCATGTTAGAATTCCTATCCTGTTTATGCTTAGGAGAAAAAAAAAAGAGCTGTCTGACTCATGCACAGGTATTTTTTAAGAAAACAGAAAAAAAAAGACCATAAGATTAAATTCTTGGCTTTATAATCAAACTCTTTTCCAACATATTTTAAATGAAAAGATACTAATGCTTAATTTGAACCTACTTTACTTTGATTAATTAAAAACAATAGAAAATAAAACAATATCAAAGACAATTGATGTCTGTTGAGATAATCTCTAAATATAAACACTCTGTGGCATTTTCAGAAAAGGCTTTAAATACATATCAGAGTGGGTGAGATAAACACTGCAAAATAGGATAGCATCTGCCTTTTACGTTTCTTTGAGGATTAGGGATAAGCTATGGCAGGTGCCTGCCACATGGAAGGGAGCAGAACAGTGTAGCATTTAAGAGAATACAGTTTGGAATGAGAATGCTCAAATTTTGGCTTTGCCATTTCCTACTGTTTTTTCCCTACTATTTTATCCTTGATGAGTTATTAACATTCCCTGAACTTCATGGTGAAATGAGAACATAAGCCATACAGATTCAATATGATGATGCATGGAAAGCAGGGGAATGCAGTGCCTCATATGAAGCCTGCATGACAGAGGTAGCTACTGTTTCTTCGCAAGAGTTAAAAATGATAACTATATTACATTATGTTATGTTATAAACATGTTTAATGTGCTATCATCAATAACATGATCAGAAATGCTATTCATATCAAGCAAGCAGTATGATGTTAGGAAAACAGATCAGAATTTAGATTCAGGAATGACGATTCAGAGAGCAGGTGCTTCCATTTAAATCAAGGCACTGTATACCTTTTACATCAGACATATTGCATCTCTGGATTAGCTGGCCTGCTTTGGGAAGGCAGAATGGAGATATGGAATCCAGGGGTTGTAGCAGAAATGATATAGCAAAATGGGGGATGGACATAAAAGATTATGAATTAGAGGAATCAAACAAGCTGACCCAGCAGCTAACTCTAAAGGGGCAGAGTCTGGACCTGCCAGCCATCAAGTATTGTTTGGGGGAGTTGAAGTACCTTGGATGCTCTTACATATGCACCAATTCTAGTCCTGGACCTTCTGGGGTCCCTCACCTGCCATCACACAGAAATCTACAGGTGCAAATACAGAACCTTGCAAATGGTAAAAAGAAGAAAGAATGCATTAACAAAAATGTTTTAAAAAGAAAAAAAGCAGGCCAAAGTTCTCCTGGCAAAGAATTGACGTAGCAAAATAAGAGTGATAAGTGGAAGGCAGGATTTCACACCAACTTAGTAAGTCTGAGAAATAAGGTAAATTAATTTAATTTTTTTTTTTACTCTTCAAATTATGGCTTAAGAGATTCTTCTGGACCTTTAAAAAAAATTTTTTTTATCATCGGAGAGTACATGAAACAGACCATCAGAGTCAGTGCTATGTCCTGAGTTTTGGTTTTGACCCAAAAGATACTGAAAATGCCCTTGACCTCACTGAAGTAGAGATTAAGGATTTGGAAGTTTTGCCTCAAGGTCTTTGAAATTGGCTAAAGCTTCTTCCTTGAAGGTTTAACTTTTATGTTTTTAAACTTCAAATCTATATCCATGAGCCCTTCCTAAGCAAAGGACACATCAATAAAGTGCATGCTTCCCTCCAACGCAATACATCTCAAAGTGGAAGACGTCTTTAGAAGTAATATTGCTTCACACGGTCAATCCATAGGAAGTCATTTCAAATATGAATTATTTTTTAAATTACTCATGTACACAACTGTGAACAAGGGATATATCATGATTCTTTCCGCAGAACACAGCTTTCCTTGACACTCTCCTCACTGAACCTCAAATTACACCCTTTGGGTAAAAAATATCAATGTCATGCTTATACAAATCACACAAACACACACACATATTCACAAAGTTATGTTTTGTTTTTTTTTATATTTACAAAAAAAATTACATGCTATCCATTAGTCTGAAATCTGAGTGAATACATTTTCCATGTATTGATTAGAAGAAGGAAAATTGAAAGCCACTTTTTTTCCCAAATAGCAATTTCATCAAATAATAAGAATGAAACTCATTTTTCTGCACTTAATAATTTTATCAAACACAATTGCACATGCTGACCTCCAGGTCAACACATATTAATTGAATCCACCTTTACAATGGCAGTATAATATTCCACAGCATGCATGAATCATATATTAATGATTTTCCTATTAAAAAATTTACTAATTGTTTTGGTCTTTCCCCTACAAAGGACATTATATTAAATAGGCTTGAACACATACACTTACTTTACATACACTTTTACTTTTACAGCACAAATATTGAAAACTGAAAGGACCGTTGTTCAAATACATTGAAGACTACCAGCTTCTCCAACAGAGAAGCTGCTCCCCCACAGAACAGGAGGAACAGGGACGTTTTTAGTGCTCTGTCATGCTCAATTTACACTTTTTGCTTATCACATACAAAGGCACCTGTGGGGAACACTGAGACAAACAGAACAAATTTTCTTCCGAAGCTAGAACTCCCTCTCATTGTCACCATTTTCCACAGGGAACAGAGACTTGAGAGTGACTCTTCAGCCATGGCATGCACAGAAGAGAAATTTCCCTTTCTCCACCATGATACACCTTCTCACACCTTCTATCTCCCTGCTCTCATTTGTGAACCTTAGCTCATTCAAAAGGTGGCAATCAACTAACTTATATGACCTTTCAAGGTTTTACTGGTCCCTTATTCAGGTTCTCTAGCACAAACGAGAGCTAATCATTGATTTACAAGCAAAATTCTTCTTCCATAAAGAGTTAGAGGCCAAGAAGATCAACTATACTTCAATTTAAAAAAATTAAGTTAATATATCTCTCACACACACATCAAGAAGAGATAACTATAAGTATGATACATTCTTATGAATAAATGAACGAATAAGATGTAATGGAAGCCCAAAGAATGGGGTGAATCATTCAGTTTGGGGTAGAGGAGAGGGAAAGAAGCAATTATGAGAGAAATCTTCACTGAGAAGGTGGTATTTAAGCTGAGGTTGAAAGACAAACATTTGTATTTGGCTTGGGCTGTGACGGGACTCCATACAGAATGAACAAAAATAACAGAAGCAGTAAGAAAACAGATGCTTTGGAGTTTTGGGGGGGCCTTGTATAGCTTAGGTGGTGGTCCTCTAACTTTAATGTGCCTAAGAAGAACCTAGGAAGTTGCTAAAAAAAAATGCAGATTTCTGGGCACCCATCTTTCCAATATTTTTATGTGATTTCCAGAAATCTGCAAAGAAAACAAAACCATTCACACTTTGAAATATACTCACTGAGGGTGTGCCTGGGGAGTGACATGAAATAACATCGTAACAGGACTGAAGGGAATACAAACTAATGTTTCAGGTGGGGTGACAGCGACAGTGTGAAACCCTGAGAGATTGTGTCCGAAATGATGTTTGAATTTTGTTTTGAGAGACAATGGCTTGACAATGCAGCCTTTACACTGAGCAAAAAAAAAAAAAAAACCCGCTCTTCGGCAGAGAATGTTTGTTGAATGGCTAAATGAATGAGTGTGGACAGAAGTCTGAGAATGTCAACTGAAAGCTGCCTGGACTGTGAGTCCTGCGTGCTTTAACCTGGCTGTGAGGAAAACAGTTTGAGAAAAGCCTTCCTTGAACCCCTAGTTCAAGCCTTCCAAATGCTGTCCTGATGCTACGTCCAGATGATAGATTCATGCATTTTAATGCAGGTTTACAAACAAGGCAGATGTGATTACCCTGATCAACCATGTAAGCATGTAACACTGTTGTGTTGCCAAACCCGGATACTGGCCCTTGGAGCTAAGATCTGGGAGGACAGAACACGCTCTTACATAACTTCCTCGCTCCTCAGTGATAGGGCCTGTGATTAATGCTACATGACGGGCTTTGAACTTTCTGTTCAGATAGACTCGCTTGCCTTTCAGAGCTCCTAGCAAGAGAGAATGTGTGACCCGCAGATTTCACTCTGAATAACGATCATCCAAGCCGGCAACACTAACAAAGCTCTGTGGCCCCGGGGGTAGGTTTTCTGCGCCTTACTCCTCGGCCAATAGATAAGCTGCCCTAGGACTATCAAGTTATTTTTTAAGGGGACAGAACATGCGAGCAATACAACTTCCTAAAACCCAGGCGCTGAAGAAAGCTCCAGAGAAGGCTGGGAGGTTCTAGGAGAAATCAGAAAAGCCCTCGAGAGCGGAGAGAGTAGAGAAACTCTGAGACAGGAGGAAGAAGTCCTGCTTTCGACGCTACTATCTTTCATAGCTTCTCAGCTTCCCTCTCGCTGGAGCGTGGATCACAGCGCTTGCAGTATCCCAGGAGGGGCGGAGAGCTGCTGCCGCGCTCACCAACTTTCCCAGCTTGGCCAAGCCCTCTCTGCTACTTCGCTCTGCCCCAGGTCCCTCCTCTCACGCCCTCAGCCCCGCGAAATGCAGGTGTGCAGCCAAAGCCCAGCGGCAGCGCCTGCATCTGCGCTCCTCCGGGTCTCCCCAGGAGGCTTCTCTCCTCAGCCCCTGCGCGCCTGAGAGACGACACCTCGTCTAAGCGCCTGCAAAAATTCGTCCACGCTCCCGCCTCCAAGCCGGATCCCTCCATCCTGTCCCCGCCATCCTGGAATGGCACCTGAGGAGTGGGGAGGATTGAAGGAAGCGGCTGGCCTCCCAGGCTGGGAGCAGAACCGAAGCGAGAGCACCCCACCCGACCTCTCCTCACCTGCGGGTTCCTTCCCCGCACACAGCCCGCTACTCACCAGTTCTAGGGCTCGCAGGAAGGCAAGGGGCTCCTTCAGCGCCCGGAAGGTACCTGCTGAGGCCAGCTGTGGACCAAGAAGGCGAGACAGAGAGAGAGAGCGAGAGAGAGCATGAGGAAGGGGCTGGGGGACGCAGCATCCAGACCCCGGGGGTCGCGCGGCATCCCCCGCGCTGCCCAGTCAGTCCTACCTGGCTCACGGGATCCATAGCTCGCCTCGCTCCGGCTGCTCACCCAGCGGCGCCTTGGAAAATGAAGTTCGAGGGCCACCGCCGTCCTCGGCCCCGGGGCCCAGGGCCAGAAGCCCCTTTGCGGAAAGGGCGCGGGGAGCGAGGCGGTGGAGAGCGGAGTGCCCCGAGCGGGCGCGCAGAGGCTGGGTTCTGGAAGCCTGCGCGTGCGGGCGCGGCGTGCGCGGCCGGCCAGGGTGGGAGGGGCCGGCGGGGAGGGGGCGCGGCGGAGGCGGGGAGCGGCGGAGGCGGGGAGGGGAGCCCGCCCCGCGGCCCGGGGGGCGCTGCGATTGGCCGGCTGCGGGGGCGAGGGCGACAGGGTGGGCGAGGCCAAACCGCGACCTTGGAGTCGCGTCGCCGCGGGCGCGCCCTGTACCCTTAGGCTCCAGGGCAACTTTGGGGCTGTAGGTTTGGAAGAAGCCGGCTGGCACCCTCAGCAGGATGCTCCCCCGCCTGAAGACCTGGGTTCCAGGTAAGAAGCAGGCAACCCACACCGTAAGTGAAGAGGTGTGTGCGTTCTGGAAACTTCTGGACACCAGAGACAGACCGCTGACCTGGTCATGCCCCGGAGCCTTCATGGAATGTTCTTCGCGTGGCCCAGCAGTGCCAGGTGGTGGGAGAGATGTAAGAACAGGGTGAATACTGCCCATTCTCTCAGGGATAAGCGGGGGGCCAGGCCAAGGCGAAGGGGGCTGGCGGGGAGACTGGAAATGCATGAATCATAACAATATGGGGCAGTGTGCCGGGCAGGTAATCCCGTGGCCACTGTGTCAGGTCTGGAGCAAATTACTACGCCTGTAATTTTGAAGTGGAAAAAAAGAAAAAAGAAAAAAAAAGTAGAAAATAGATTTCGTCAGGCTGAATTATACAAGGTAACATAGCTCATGAGATGCTAAACAGGGATTGGAATTCAAGTTTCTGTAAAACTCAATGCTGTTTCAACTGAGATCATCTGCCTAAAATACAGTCCTCAAATTAAGCTCCCCAAATCCATCATAAATAGGACTGAGTGCTCCCCATCCCACCTCATACACTCTTCCTCCCTTAGTGTGCTGAGCCGGCCAACAATAACAACAACAACAACAAAACAGTTGAGTTCTTCCAGAAGTTGTCTTATAGGCTTGATAAACATTATTTCATTAAATATTAACAAAACCCCCCATGGTTTAGTAGTAATAGATACTATCCGTAGTAGTTAGCAGTAGTAACTACTATCGTTCTCATTTTTGAGATGAGGAAATTGAGACCCATGAGGGGAGTGTGGAGAATGAAGCCAGAGTTTAATTCAAAATAGAAAAGGAGACTTGCCTGATAGCCCGGTGGTTAAGACTCTGCCCTTCACTGCCATGGGTCATGGGTTAGATCCTTAGTGAGATCCCTGGGGGTCCAAAATTTTTTTTCAGTTAAAAAAAAAATAGGAGGAGTCTTTAGCACTCTGAGGCTTTCCACCCCGTAGGTGATATGTCACCTTCCTTCTCACTCCGTTTGGACTGGGTTCCATGTATCAAGTGGTCTCCCAGCAACACAGAGAGCCCATCTGTTTACTACAAAGATTTGCCAAAAAGGTTTGGAGTTGGGGTGGGGGAAAGAAGGAGAAAGAGTAATTAATTTTCAGGAGTTGAGGAGAAAGATGGAAATGAATAGCTTGGAGTCTGAGAAAGGGAGGCAGCAGACCAAAACTGGGTAAAAAAGAGTGGCCAGGGTAGATGACCCCTACCCATGGATTTTGTTGGAGAAAAACTAGAAAGTTAATGAGTCAGAACTCCAAAGGGCTAGTTGCACCATCTGCAGCCAGCCAGTTTTGTTCCTACTGCTCTTCCTACATGCAGATAGAGTCTAAAACAATTAGAAACAAGTTATTTCAAAAATAAGTGGTTATGCAACTGCAGATATTCAGCTTGGGTCCTACAGTTTTTGTATATGATTTTGTGTGTGAGGTTACTTAACCTCCTCAAGACCTCTGGTTTTTAAAAATCTGTCAAATGGAGCCAACGATGTCAATTTAACTGGTTGTTTTGAGGACTCTATGAGATTTTGTGGGTAAATCTTGAGCAGAGTCTGGCACATCATAATATCTCCAAGTGTATTAGTTTCATTTCCAACTGGTAACACTGTTGCAGAAACAAAGATGAGGCCTCCAAGGCCCACTTAAGAGGGTGGTCGATGGTGGCACCATCTTGGTACTCTCTGCAGTATTCCTCCACTATGTATCCTTGCCCTTTTGGACTCGGGAGCTGCCATGTTACTTGTTTTGGCCAATGATTGTGAGCAGAAGTTATGATTGCCTTTCTAAGCAGAAATTGTAAGAACCCCTTCATGACTTGCCATGTTTTTAATTTCCTTCTACCATGATGAATCTGATGTATTCATTGCAAGGAGACTATTCTCACAAGCTGGGTCTTGGCATAAGATTGATGTAGAGCAGAGCTGCAGTTGGACCTTGATGGGCATGGATTTGAGCAAGAAAGGCATTAAGAGTTGCAAGCAATTTAGATATTGAAGCCTGTTGTTACTACTAATACAATACAGGGTTAATTATGCTGATTGAGTGCACACTAGTGTGCACAGCTAGGAAGTAGCTGAACCAAGATTCCATCCTGTGTGACTTCATTGCCTTGCATCATTGCTCTTTCCATCATAGTCAAGTAGCTTATGAGGTATAACACCTCCTGCATATGTTTAATAATGATAATTATCATAATAGCTTATACCAACGCAGTTCTCACTACATGCCAGCCACCATGCTGAGTGCTTTAAATACCTCATCTAGCATCACCGCCATCCCCTCTTTTATGGGTAATATATCCAGGTTAGAAAATCATATAAACATGTATATCTCTTTAGACAGAGAGATTGATTTATTTAAAATACCACCCACTTGCACTTCATTTGAGCTGAGAACTTGGCGAAGATGAAGTGTGATCACTGAGCCTATTCCCCCAGGCCTCTCTTCACACCCAACATTCCTCCTTGCTAATATGGTGGCAAATTTTCCAAGTCCTCCAAACACCAGAATCATGGCAAATGGCAATGTAGTCGCTTAGACAATTGCATATTGTCAGAGGATGCTTCTCACGTTCCAGAAATGGATGAGCTGCCAACAGCTGCATCACCAAAATAACCCTGAGTTCCATATCCTATTTACAATGTTAAATAACTTTGTAAACTTTGGGGCTAGAACCTCTATATTCGGATATGGAAATAACATTAGGTTCCTTAAAGAACTGGATTGGGAGCAATAGGAGAGATGATAAAAGACTGCCACAGTGTTACTGTCAGTGACTGAGAGTGACCCCTTCTCTGCCCCTTGATGGTGAAAAATAATTTCCCTTTTACTGTAACAAATCTCTTAAAATGATTCAACAATCCTGTTAACTTGGTGGAGAATAAATGATCCATTTTAGTGGCTTATATTGATTATATTAGGACTTTCCAGGTGGCACTAGATTAAAGAACTCATCTGCCAGTGCAGGAGACATGAGACCCAGGTGTGATCCCTGGGTCAGGAAGATCCCTTGGAGGAGGGCATGGCAACCCACTCCAGTATTCTTGTCTGGAGAATCCCATGGACAGAGGAACCTGAAGGGCTGCAGTCCGTAGGGTTGCAGAGTTGGACATGACTGAAGCAACTTAGCAGTCAGCATTGATTATACAAATCAAATAGCTTCCAAATTCTTCTTTTGTTTTCATTTAGGAACCTATAGTTATGAAGATTTCCTTTGACATGTCAAAACAATTCATTACTGCAGTAGTTTTGATAAAGGGCATTGTGGGCCCTTCCCTCCCCCAGGAGACATTTAGCAATAATTGGAGACATTTGAAGTTGTCACAGCTAGGGAGGGGAGTTGCTACTGGCACCTCCTGGCATCTAGAGGGTAGAGGCCAAGAATGTTGTTCAACATCCTTCAATGCAGAAGACAGCTGCCTGCAACAAAGAATCAAACAAAATGTCAGTAGTTGCCAAGGTTGAGAAACCATGACTTAGTCATTGGACAAGTAAGGACTGCCTGCCAACATGTGTTATTATTTCTATGTCAGCTGTAAACAGCTTGACAAAATCCCTGCCTTCACAGGGCTTACCTTATAGTGAGATATACCATAAACCCAGTTTGAGCAAGCTCAGTATTTGATAAGACACGCAAATAAAATTTTAAAAAAACTTTTTTTGAATCTCAAAGAGAGTGAATTTTGAATCAAAAACTACAAAAAACAAAAACAAAATCCTACAAAGTACCAAACTTCTGTAGATGGACTTGAGTTATTCAGGCAAATTAAATCTCATACTCAGGGAATAACATACCTGGGTTTCAGCATTCTATGTCTCTGGCAAAAAAGAAAAATTAATTTAAAATTTTATCCATAGCAACTTAATGCAGGAGGAAATACCATGTTTTATGATATTTAAAGTACTAGAAATAAGTAATGTATGGAAGCCATTCAATTTGTTATATATTTCACCCTCTGCTTGTGCTGCTAACCTGATTTTTCCAAATCTTTTCGTAACTAGTGAGAGTGAAAGCAAAAGCCAATAGCATGTCTGTGTAACATTTGTTGGTGTGTTTGGTTTGCATAGAGTCACTGGTACACAGGACGGGAGACAGTATGGAAACATTTTCAAGTTCTCTAGTTTTACAATAAATATAGGATTATATCTCCACACAATGATCAGGTAAAACCATCTTCACTTACTTATGTCTCAGTCTTAAATGGCTGCAGTAACATCTAATGATGTGTGTGTTTCTATTTGGCTTAAAGTTTCATGACAATATAAGATTCCATAGGCTTCCTATGGAATTTTTAGCTTTCCAATGGAGTCATTCTTAATTAACAATAAGAACTGATATAAAATTTCAAGGGTAGATGGCCAAGGTGAATTCACATCACAAAATGCTTTTGCTGTTTCTATTTCTACCTTTGTTTTTTTAAAAAAAAAAAAAACAACAGGTATCTGTGTCCATATGACCAGGCTTTAACACATGGACATTAGAGGACTGAAACTCATGTCAAAGAATTCATCACTGACCACAGGAATTAGTAGTAATGGTAATCATAATAATGATTGTGTGTTAAATAGTAAGTAGTTGCTGGACAGAATGCTAAGCACCCCTATGGGCATAACAACTCATTTAATATCCTCATCAACCATGTAAGTATGTACTACTATTTCTTATGCAGACAAGAAAATGCAGGCTCCAAGAAATTAAAAATCTCAGCTAAGCTTTTATGGGTGGTAAACAGCGGAGTCATGATTTTTTCTCGCACCCTCATAACTTTTCAAGAAAAAGATGATATGCAGTTTTCTGTTGCAAATTTGAAAAAGTCACAGGCTTTAGGCAAAAATATTTTTCTTGCTGAAACATAAACAAAATTTCTCTGCAGAAAGAAAGTAAAGATGGGCACCACTGTCTACTGCTACTATGACTGCTACTATTGGTATTCCATGAACACAAGTAGAAACATTCCTCGCCTCTAAAAGGCTCAGTCATTCTAATTATTTTCATCTTTCATCATTAGCTGTGTTGTCCAAAGTGCTCATCATTTTTGATGTTCTCCTCGGATCACTCTCCTGTTTTCACAAGCTCATACATCCACTGCAGTTTTTCAATGAGGGAAATGGAGCCCAAGGAATGGACACATTTTGCCTACGGTCTTCTTCCCCACGCAAGAGTCCAATATAAGAGGTGATGATACAAGTTCTGGAAACAGATCGACTGAATTAGTTATATCCTGGCTCAATCACTTCCCAGTTGTATGACCTTGACCTCGTAAGTTCCTTCAACTCTTCTCACTCAGTTTGCTTATCTGTGGAATGGGGTTAATATCTATACCACCCACATCACATTGTAAGAAAGAATAAATGAGTTAACACAAGGTAAGCACGCAGGAGAATCTAATACAGAAAACTGCTGAATGGCCAGGAAATATGACCTACCCCCATGGTAAGGAGATGGTCTATGATATTTGTACCTCAAGTAATTATATAGTCACTACTTACAGTAAACATTTTAGAAAAATCATTCATTTTCTTCTCTTTTCTTTCTTCTTTTCAGAATTCTGTTTTATTTTTCACTCAAATTCTTCTCTTTTTGGTTAAGAATATCAGGTCATTCAAAACATTTTTAGGGGACGTCTTCCTGATATACCTCCTGCTGCTGCTGCTAAGTCGCTTCAGTTGTGTCCGACTTTGTGTGACCCCACAGACGGCAGCCCATCAGGCTCCCCCATCCCAGGGATTCTCCAGGCAAGAGCGCTGGAGTGTGTTGCCATTTCCTTCTCCGATGCATGAAAGTGAAAAGTGAAAGTGAAGTCTCTCAGTCATGTCCGACTCTTAGTGACCCCATGGACTGCAGCCCACCAGGCTCCTCTGTCCATGAGATTTTCTAGGCAAGAGTGCTGAGGTGGGCTGCCATTGCCTTCTCCAGATATACCTCCTAAAAAATAGCAATTCAATATGAAAGTTTTTTTTTTTTTAATTTCCTTGATTTTGTAAGTGGAGTTTTGGAAGGAAATTTTTATGGTTTTCTTTAAAAAATAGTTTTATTTGGCAGTGTTTGCAGTCTCTAATAATTTTATTCTTGTTTTAAGAAAGAAATATTTACATATAAAAAACTTACAGATGATGAAGATAGTAAAGATCAGATGGATTCTCTCATATCTTTATTAAAAGCATGTAATCCAAATTGTACTGAATCCTTTCCATTTTAATAGATTCTCCAGATGGTCTGTAGACCTTGTGTTGCAATATGACAAAATGGCTTTTGCATCTGCTCTGAACGAGGCAAAAGAAAACCTTACCCTGCTCAGTAATTATAAGAATACATTTACTTATTCCTTCCTAATCTAAACCTTTAAGTAAAAAACAAATTAAGTCAACTATGAGACGTTAGAAAATTGACTTCTTTGGTCCTTCATGGTCATATGCTCTGTTGGTCTGGGTTCTTTCACATGGCTTGACAGCTGTGCGAGGATTCTGCTGGAGACACACAGAGAGAAGCACACATTTAATATCTAAAATTAGGTTTTACTAAATTATATTGCACTGCACTTTACACCTGCTTGGCAAATAATACCCAGAAGAAAGGTACAATTACATAGGCTGTCTGCCAGAAATAGAAGACAGGTTAAAAAAAAAAAAAGGAAGGAAGGAAGAAAAAAAAAAGAAGAGAGAAAGAGGGAGAGAAGACAGAAAATGAATGCATTTCCCCCCGCCAAACCATGATCAACAGATACCATCAACAGCCTCATTGTAGGTTACTTCTTTTGAGAGTTTCCTATGTTCCAGGCACTATGATAAGCTCCTTATAACACTATGAGTTAGTTATTATGCATATTTCACAAATAATGAAACTGAAGCATGGACAAATTAATTCCTTGCCCAAGTTCATACAACTAAATGGAAGTGAAGCCAAATTTGAAGCTAATAGTTCTCGAGAGTTTGAACTTATTTTATACTTTCTTATTATCCGAAGTATAAAATATTCATCCTTCAGACCATAACTGGAAACTAGAGATATTGATGAGCCTTTTATTTCATTATCAACCCCAATTCCCTGATTAGATATTAGGGAACTGATTACCCGCATTCTCATCTTTTTTTTTAAAATTGTGATTAGAACATTCGGATAACCAGTCTCCCCAGCACCTTTTGTTGAAGAGACTGCCCTTTCCTGATTATGTAATCTTGACAGTTTTGTCGAAGATCAGGTAAATGTGTACACCTTTGTTTATTTCTGGCTTCTCTTGTTCCATTGGTCTGTGTCTGTCTTTATGTGGGTACCAACTGTTTAATTGCTGAAACTTAGTGATGTATTTTTGAAATTAGAAAGTATGGTACCTTCAGCTTAGTTCTTCCTTCTAAAGATCATTTTGGTTATTTAAAGTCTTTATGGTTCCATATCAATTAAAAAAATCTTTTTTTCTGTTTCTGTGAACAGTGCTCATGGGCTTAGGGTGATTGTATGATTGCTTTGGGTGCTGTGGACATTTTTAACCTTAGTAAGGGTTCTAATCTTTGAACACATTTGTCTTTCCTCGTGTATGTCTTCTTTGATTTCTTTCAGCAGCATTTCATAATTTTACCTCCTTGGTTAAGTTTATTCCTATGCATTCTACATTCTCAATCTTTATATGTCTTTTTCATTTCAGTTTTACTAGTAATATTTTTTGGAACATCGTTTGTTTTCAAGAAAAGCACCGTTCTCATTTATTTTCAATATATCCAAAATATATCTTAGTGTTACAGGACATTAAATGCTATAATAACGTGATAGGAACACAACTGATATTTTACAAATTGAGCTCTTGTTTCATAAAAAGACATGGAGGAACCTTAAATGTATATTTAAACATTGGGAGTCAATATGAAAAGGCTATATACTGTATAATTCCAGCCATATGACATTCTGGAAAATGTGAAACTATGGAAACAGGAAAAACAACAGTGGTTTCCAGAAGTTAGGGTGAAGGGAGGGATGAAAAGGTGGCATATACAGGATTTTTAAGGCAGTAAAAATACTCCGAATGATACCATGATGATGGATACATGTCATTTTACATTTTTCTAAATCCATGTAATATACAGCACCAAAAGTGACGGTAATGTAAACTATGGGTTTTGGGTGATTATGACATGTCAGTATAGCTTCATCAACTGCAAAAATTATATTACCAAGATAGTAGAAATTGATCATGGGGGGGACTCTGCTTGTTGGGGGGTGACTAGGGGGTATATGAGAAATCTCTGTTCCTTCCGCTCAGTTTTGCTGTGAACCTGAAACGGCTCTAAAATAAGTCTTCATTTAAAAATATGATAGATCTAGCAATGCTTGGTTGACATCTTGAAGTTTAAGAAAATGTTAATAACTATTTGGTACTATTATTTCTCTCGCCAAGGACCTATTATGCTCAGTGGTAGAATAAGAAACGGAGCGTGTTTGTGAAAGTTTTCATTTATTGAAATGAACATTGGAGTACTTTTTCCTTAGCATGATCATTAAATTAACCAAGAGAAAAATGTAATTTTATCTGATGGTTTTTAATCTCTATATAACAGTCAATTAAAGGTAATCATTTTTTTTTAATGTGTATGTTTGTGTTAATGGAAAGTTCATGGAGAGAAAAAGATTAACACTTCTGGTAGCCGGTCTTTAGTTTACAGATGTTTTTATGAGTAATACATATAAAATTTCACATAGTTTAGAACTACTTAAAGTAGAAATCCCTCTTTTCTACCTGCTACTTGCATTGCCCAGAGGAATATACACTCTTCTTGTATACAGATACATGTTGTTTAGCTGCTAAGTCCTGTCTGACTCTTCCACAGTCCCATGGAGTGTAGTCCACCAGGCTCCCCTGTCCATGGGATTTTCCAGGCAAGAATACTAAAGTGGGTTGCCGTTTCCTTCTCCAGGGGATCTTCCTGACACAGAGATTGAACTTGCATCTCCTACATTGGTGGCTTCTCGGGTGACACTAGTGGTAAAGAACCTGCCTGCCAATGTGGGAGACATAAGAGATGTGGGTTTTAAGAGATTCTCCAGTATTCTTGCCTGGAGCTTCCCATGGACAGAGGAGCTGGTGGGCTAGTCTATAGGGTCGCAAAGAGTTGGACACAACTGAAGCATCTTTGCCTGCACTCACACACACCTTGTGGATTATTTACCACTGAGCCAACATACATGCATGTTATATATACATACCAAAAACATAATATACACATTATATATATTTCAAATAGTATACATGTTATATTTTGTAGAAATGAGATAATACCATATACATTGTTACACAACCTAAATTTTATGATGGTCACTTTTCCTTGTCATTTCATACCAGTCTGCTTCCTTTCTGTCTTCCTGCTGGCTAAGATTCATATGTGATGACAGCAGCAGGAGCAGCCATCTTGGAGCCAGAGATGAAAGTAAAGTTTGGAAAATAATAGAGTGGTCTGACCTCAGATGTGTTATAAGGTAGTATAACAGAGCGTAGCTGAGCACAGTCCTTAGCACATGGCCATCACTATGTGCCATTACTCTGCACAGTTTCCAGGCAACAAGTCCCACTCAGCTATTAATAAGTGCCACAGTGGTCCCCGTCCACAAGCAACCAACTGTCAAGGAGTGACAGTTAGTGGTCCTGCTCAGCCATTGGTCAATGCCCTGGCCCTGCCCACAGCAACCAACTGTCAAGGAGCCACCGTTAGTGGTCCTGCTCAGCCATTGGTCAATGCCCTGGCCCTGCCCACAGCAACCAACTGTCAAGGAGCGACCGTTAGTGGTCCTGCTCAGCCATTGGTCAATGCCCTGGCCCTGCCCACAGCAACCAACTGTCAAGGAGCGACCGTTAGCGGTCCTGCTCAGCCATTGGTCAATGCCCTGGCCCTGCCCACAGCAACCAACTGTCAAGGAGTGACCGTTAGTGGTCCTGCTCAGCCATTGGTCAATGCCCTGGCCCTGTCCACAGCAACCAACTGTCAAGGAGTGACCGTTAGTGGTCCTGCTCAGTCATTAGTCAGTGCTCCAGTGGGCCCCACCCACAAGCAACCAACTCTCAAGGAGCAACTTTGGTGAGGGGATGCAGCCAGCTGTCAGGGAAGTGGCAGTCATCAGGCAGAGAGTGAGCTAAGAGTTGGATCCCACACTTGCCATGTAGGCCTCCCCCAGAAAATGGCTGGGGGCTGTGTCTTGCAGGGCTCCAGAGCCCTCGCCACAGCCGCCCACTGCCCAGGCCAGGTCTTGAGGTGGAAGTGAACATCACTGTCAGCCCTGTCTTAGGGACCTAGTAGCAGCTGTCTGCATGGAATGCAGTCTGTGGGACCTGCCCCTGCCCATTTGGTTGGCCTGAGGAGCCCAGCTCATAGGCTGGCACTCATCTTACACCCTAGCAAAGTAATGCTCAAAATTCTCCAAGCCAGGCTTCAACAGTACATGAACCATGAACTTCCACGTGTTCAAGTTGGATTTAGAAAAGGCAGAGGAGCCAGAGATCAAATTGCCAACATCCGTTGGATCATCAAAAAAGCAAGAAAATTCCAGAAAAACAGCTACTTCTGCTTTATTGATTATGCCAAAGCCTTTGATTTGCTGTGGATCACAGCAAACTGTGGAAAATTCTTTAAGAGATGGAAATAACAGACCACCTGACCTGCCTCCTGAGAAATCTGTACGCAGGTCAAGAAGCAAAAGATAGAACTAGACATGGAACAAGAAACTGGTTCCAAATCGGGAAAGGAGTATGTCAAGGCTGTATATTGTCACCCTGCTTATTTAACTTATACGTGGAGTGCATCATGTGAAATGCTGGACTGGATTAAGCACAGCTGGAATCAAGATTGCCAGAAGAAATATCAATAACCTTGGATATGCAGATGACACCACCCTTATGGCAGAAAGCGAAAATGAACTAAAGAGTCTCTTAATGAAAGTGAAAGAGGAGAGTGAAAAGATTGGCTTAAATCCCAACATTCAAAAAACTAAGATCATGGCATCTGGTCCCATCACTTCATGGCAAATAGATGGGGAAACAATGGAAACAATGAGAGAGTTTATTTTTGGGGGCTCCAAAATCACTGCAGATGGTGACTGCAGCTATGAAATTAAAAGACACTTGCTCCTTGAAAGAAAAGCTATGACCAACCTAGACAACATACTAAAAAGCAAAGACATTACTTTGCCAACAAAGGTCCATCCAGTCAAAGCTATGATGTTTCCAGTAGTCATGTATGCATATGAGAGTCGGACTATAAAGAAAGCTGAGCACCGAAGAATTGATACCTTTGAACTGTGGTGTTGGAGAAGACTCTTGAGAGTCCCTTGGACTGAAAGGATACCCAACGAGTCCTAAAGGAAATCAGTCTTGAGTATTCATTGGAAGGACTGATGCTGAAGCTGAAGCTCCAATACTTTGGGCACCTGATGTGAGGAGCTGACTCATTGGGGAAGACCCTGATACTCGGAATGATTGAAGGTGGGAGGAGAAGGGAACGACAGAGGACATGGTTGGATGGCATCACCAACTCGATGGACATGAATTTGAGTAAGCTCCAGGAATTGGTGATGGACAGGGAAGCCTGGCATACTGCAGTCCATGGGGTCGCAAAGAGTCAGACATGACTGAGTGACTGAACTGACTGAATTGAGGAGCCCAAGGGCAGTTAGGTTGGGCACCTGGCTCCTCCAATGATTACAGCTGGACAACATCTGGGGACCTCACCCTGAGGGAGCACCCTTCTGAGACCTGCCTCCTCTCAGTCAGGACTGGGACCTCAGAGAGTGAAAGGGCCAGGGGATCTGGCCCTTTTTTGTCAGAACAGAGAATAACATTTGTTTGGTGGAGACTTACAGGGACATTGTCACCTGACAGTAATCTGACTTCAAGAACAGGTATTCTGACACCAAGAAGTTGGCAACAACTAGCCACCCTCCTTCCTCACCTTTCCTATGAAAGGGCTTTGCTGAAAGTTTTCAGGGAGTTTGGGGTTTTTAAGACATGAGTCACGTATCTCCTTGCATGGCCCCCTGTACACCTTTCTCTCTTGCAAATTGTGATGTTTTGGTATTGCTTGGCCTCACTGTGCATCGGTCACACATACGTGCATTTTTAGTAACAGTAGTGCTTTGTTCACATCGCTATGTTTTGCAGTTTGCTTCAGGAGTTGTCAGTTTATCTTAAACCATGCCCTAATAAAATGCCTTTCTTTGCCCAATTCAAAATGATGTTGACTCTAGGAAGGCTTTCAGATTTCTACCATCTTTAGTCATGTGCCAATTACAAGTGGTCACTCTTGTTCCTTGTACTTTAATATGTTTCTTTTACCACTTATAATCCTCTGGATTTATTATAGTTATTTTAATGTATTGTCTGCTGTCAACATAAGAGCCTTACCTCATGTTCCAAACACATTAGGTGTCCCTATCATGTGCTCTTATAACATCCTGTACTTCTGTTCAACAGTTATGCTTAAATTTCTTTTCCAGTATTTACTTTCACACTAGATTGTACAACCTCCACATGGGCAAAACTTTGGCTGCCATTCTTCTGTCTCCAACTCCCACAGGAGATCCAGCCCAGAATAGTTAAGTTCAGTCACTCAGTTGTGTCCGACTCTTTGCAACCTCATGGACTGCAGCACACCAGGCTTCCCTGTCCATCACCAATTCCTGGAGTTAACTCAAACTCATGTCCATCATGTTGGTGATGCCATCCAACCATCTCATCCTCTTCCATCCCCTTCTCCTCCCACCTTCAATCTCTCTTAGCATCAGGGTCTTTCCCAATGAGTCAGTTCTTTGCATAAGGTGGCCTAAGTATTGGAGCTGAGCTTCAGCACCAGTCCTTCCAATGAACACCCAGGACTGATTTCCTTTAGGACTGGTTGGATCTTCTTGCAGTCCAAGGGACTCTCAAGAGTCTTCTCCAACACCACAGTTCAAAAGCATCAATTCTTCGGTGCTCAGCTTTCTTTATAGTCCAACTCACTTTCATATGTGACTACTGGAAAAACCATAGTGTTGACTAGATGGGCATTTGTTGGCAAAGTAATGTCTTTGCTTTTTAGTATGTTGTCTAGGTTGGTCATAGTTTCTTCCAAGGAGCAACTGTCTTTTAGTTTCATGGCTGCAGTCACCATCTGCAGTGATTTTGGAGCCCCCCCCCCCCCCAAATAAACTCTCTCACTGTTTCCATTGTTTCCCCATCTATTTGCCATGAAGTGACGGGACCAGATGCCATGATCTTAGTTTTTTGAATATTGAGTTTTAAGCCAAACTTTCACTCTCCTCTTTCACTTTCATCAAGAGACTCTTTAGTTCTTCTTTGCTTTCTGCCATAAGGGTGGTGCCATCTTAATATCTGAGGTTATTGATATTTCTTCTGGCAATCTTGATTCCAGCTTGTGCTTCATCTAGCCCAACGTTTCTCATGATGTACTCTGCATATATGTTAAATAAGCAGGATGGCAATATACAGCCTTGATGTACTCCTTTCCCAATTTGTAACCGGTCTGTTGTTCCATGTCCAGTTCTAACTTTTGCTTCTTGACCTGCGTACAGATTTCTCAGGAGGAAGGTCAGGTGGTCTGGTATTCCCATCTCTTGAAGAATTTTCCACAGTTTGTTGGGATCCACACAGTCAAAGGCTTTGGCATAGTCAATAAAGCAGAAGTGGATGTTTTTCTGGAACTCTCTTGCTTTTTTGATAATGGATGTTGGCAATTTGATCTCTGGTTCCTCTGCCTTTTCTAAATCCAGTTTGGATATCTGGAAGTTCATGGTTCACATACTGTTGAAGCCTGGCTTGGAGAATTTTGAGCTAATGCTAGCGTGTGAGATGAGTGCAATTGTGTGGTAGTTTCAACATTCTTTGGGATTGCCTTTCTTTGGGATTGGAATGAAAACTGATCTTTGCCAGTCCTATGGGCACTGCTGAGTTTTCCAAATTTGCTGGCATATTGAGTGCAGCACTTTCACAGCATTATCTTTTAGGATTTGCAATAACTTAACTGGAATTCCATCACCTCCACTAGCTTTGTTCATAGTGATGCTTCCTAAGGCCCATTTGACTTCACATTCCACGATGTTTGGCTCTAGGTGAATGATCACACCATTGTGGTTATCTGGGTCATGAAGATCTTTTTTGTATAGTTCTGTGTATTCTTGCCACCTCTTCTTAATATCATCTGCTTTCACCATTACACATACCATTTCTGTCCTTTATTGTGCCCATCTTTGCATGAAATATTTGTTTGTTGCATGAATAAAGGATTTCTTTAAAGGTAGAAAATATGGATTCCTCATATTTGTAGTCCGTTCATTGTTAAACTCAGTGTCTGTCACCTATTAGGTGACAAATAAATGTAGAATGATTCAAACTAATTTTTTGAATGGGATAGTATTAAAGAAGATGGAATAGCTTAGAGTATCAGTTCTGTGAAGGGCAGTAGTTGGGTATTTTTACTCAAGAAGATCCTTACAAAAGGAAGATCCTTATCTAGCAGTGTTTCCATCTGCAAATATTTTTCAATTCCTTTGTACCTGAGAAATGATCATTAGAGACAGTAATTTAAGAAATGAACCATAAAGGAATGATGAGACTTTCCATATTTTAAAAGCAGTTGTTTGAATATTCCTTTCAATATGTACACTCACAGCTACCTTTCCATGGTCAAGCATTTGTGAGGAAAATCCATCATTAGTTAATTTCCTTATTCATGAGCAAATCATGTATTTATATTATTAGGAAAATGGAATTTATGCTTATAATTGGAGAATAGATTTAAATATACAAATGGATTTTAGTCATTTATTATTATTATTGTTATTGTGTGTGTGTGTGTGTGTGGGTGGGTGGGTGTTAGTCGATCAGTCATGTCTGACTCTTTGTGACCCCGTGGACTGTAGCCCAGCAAGCTCCTCTGCCTGTGAAATTCTCCAAGCACGAATGCTTGTGTAAGGAGCCATTCCCTTCTCCAGTGGGTCTTCCTGACCCAGTGAGTGAACCTGGGCCTCCTAGCCTTTTAAAAAATCTTTTCACAAATATTTCACACAAATAAAATAATCTAGAAATTGAAGATTGACACAGTGAAGATATTTTTTAAAAAATAGCATATTTGGTACATTCATTTTGAGTGCTAAACAGTTCCGCTCAACTCCCCCATATTAAAACAGGTTCAGTATTGTTGTTGTTATGCCACTAAGCTGTGTCCGACTCTTTTTGACCTCATGAACTGTAGTACGCCAGGCTTCCTGTCCTTCACTGTCTCCTGAAGCTTGCTCAAACTCATGAATCCATTGAGCTGGTGATGCCATCTAACATCTCATCCTGTCACCCCCTGCTCCTCTTGCCAATATTAAGTTCTCTAAATTTTAAAAATATTACATATTTTCCATGGCTGTTTTTATATAAACAATCACAATAAAATGCATGTCTCAAGAATGGACTGATTAATGTCATCAGCAATTTACAACATGAAATGGAAATTTGTTCAGTTCCACCCAGGCCACTCCTTTTGCTGCCTGGATGTCACATTATCATTGACCGGCACCTTCCTCTTTATAAAGACTCTTCAAGGAACTCTTTCCCCCTACTTATGACTTACATGTAAAATCATGAGTTACATTCTGTGCTCATTTTATGTTTGTTTTCATGAAGAATGATTGATTATTCCATGGTGTGAAATAATGAATATTCAAGTGACAGGAAATCTGAATTTATGAAACCATTTCTGAAGTTATTAACCACATCAGAATATTTTTGCTGAAATGAATGATACTGCACAAATTGTTGGGGTTAGCTTTGCTTTGCTTCCCTTCCCATGACCCCTTTAAAGTTTATTTGATGGTGTTGGCGGGGGTGTTCCCTCAGGCCCCCTGAAACAAACCTCAACCATGACTGGATGCTCTTTTAATAAAATGTTAGATGGTCATTCGTAATTGTCTTCATTGCAAGATGTCAACTTGTCTGTCCCACATAACCATCAAAATGGCAAAACCGAGTAAAAGTTTCCACAGTTTCCACCACTGGCTTTAACTTCTCCACAGTTAGGTAACCCAGGATATTTCTCAGACGGGAGCCAGATGTCAGCTCACTTCTTCCAACTGCTGGGACAGCGTTTGAGCTCCAGCTTCCTGCCTGTGGATTTTCAGCGAAGTCGGTGCACTTCTATAGCATCACCAGTTCATGAAGCAGCCCAGGAGAGCCCAGGACCACATCAGGATTTTCATGGGCCCCAGGAAGTTTTGCCTTCATGAGCCCTTTCTCTACAAAAACATTAATGATTGTATTTTGTGACTCTCTTGGTATAAAGATGAACATAATCCAATCTGGATTGTGTTTCTTCTACTGATTTTAAAATAAGTGAAGCTATCTTCATGGTTCCCTAAGTGTTGTCCTTCTTGAGCAGATTTGGGAAGCCATACTTCATAGATGTAACATGTACAGTAGTCTCCTATGTACGAACCTTCAAGTTGCAAACTTTGAAAGATGTGAATGTGTGTTCACGTGTCTAATCACATAAGTTAGTTCACATGTCTGGTGTACATTGTCACATGCTTATATCTTCTACAGGTGGTTGCTTTTGTGTACTTTATAGTACTGTATAGAGTGGGATGGCTCAGCCGTAAAGAATCTACCTGCATGCAGGAGATGTGGGTTCGATCCTTGAGTCAGGATTCCCCTGGAGAAGGAAATGGCAACTCACTCCAGTATTCTTGCCTGGAGAGTCCCATGGACAGAGGAGCCTGGTGGACTTCAGTCCATAGGGTCACAAAAAAGCCAGACAGGACTGAGTGGGTCAACAACAATGACTGTACAGAGTACAGCGTTTCAGTGTCGTTATTTGAAGCACAGTAGTCTGGAAGCAATCGTTGGGTTAGTTGGATACCTAGGCTAACTTTGTTGGACTTACAAACAAAATGAACTTAGAAATGTGCTCTCGGAACAGCACTCATTTGTATATAGAGGACTTACTGTATCTGGAACAAGTGAGACTGAGGGGCGGAGATGTTGTAACAATGCAGCTTTACATTTGTTTTCTTCCTATTAAGCTACCAGATACCAGCCACGATTGTAGTAAACACAACAGACACCTGATCTCTTCCACACTTGAATGTTGTACTCAAAAAAGGGGGGATGTAAAGATAATGAGAATAATGTAAAGGTCAATGGTACTTAAAAAAAAGAAAAAGAGAAAAGAAATCACAAACGCTTGAATTTGTTTATGTGACAAATTCTCCTCTTTTCCAGGCCACATCCCACTTGGGAGAACACTGGCTGCTCATGTGTGGCTTGCTAAGTGGTAGCATGTTTCCCTTTCATGTTGATAATGAAGACAGAACAGTCCTTGTTCACTTGGGTGGGGCCCTGCCTGCTTTAAGTGTCTGCAGCACGTGTGCACTTGGGCCAAATTGGATAGATTCTGTGAGCCGAGGCTCAGTTTCCTTGTTTGTAACAAAGGTGTGGAAGAGATGGTCTCTCACGTGCCTACTGCTCTATAACAACTGAGGGAGGCAAGGTAGAATGTATTTTTAAATATTAATGAATTTGATTTAAATCAATTAAGTGGACACAGACTGTGAGTAAATATTGTTTCTTAAATGGAATGTCTTATTCCCTTAACAATTATTTCTTAAATGCCTGCTTAGAATAAATGCAATATGAAATACTGAGGTTGCAAGAAGAAATGCAACAAGCATTGTCCCAGCAGTGCAGACGGAGTGTGAAAATCTGGTGATCAAATACATTGTCCTCTTCTCTACATGTTAGTGTACTGAACATCACAGAGGCCAAGATTTTTATTACTGACTGAAAAATGAAAACAGTCTTTACATTGTATCTTAGGATTAAAAAGTTTAAAAAAAAACAAGACCAGAAAGCACACCTTTAGAAGTTAAAGAATGTCATTGAAAACCAAACTGCCACTATACCCTGAACACTTGAAAACACATTTAAATTATTTCTGTGAATTTGAAAGACTCCTGTGTTTTCCATCTAGGAAGGAATTTGTTCTGTCAACAGGCCAGTAATGTGTCTTGCATTCTGCTGAATTTTTAATATTTTTGTATTTTGTGTTAGAGAGCAAGGGTTATTCTCAAAGGTTGGAATTGAGTTTCATGTTGAATATCTAAGTACCACTTATATCTCACATCACAGAAGAAAAGAATACTAGACCCTGTTTAGTATTCAGTTCTGGAAACATAAGGAAAAAACACACTCCTGCTATATGCTGATAGGTTGTTTTGGCTTATAATAAAATTACTTTTCACTTAGAGCACTTTTCCTCTTAAAGGCTCATAGAATTTCAATGGATGCTTAAGGGACATGTGTATTTCTGTCTGGAATAATTTTTTCAAAAAGGTTATAAAGTTAAGAGTGACATTTTCATGTATTATTATTTTGCTTCAATTCAAGCATCGTATTGATGCTGTGTCTGCTTATTGTCCCATATTTCTTCCAGAGATCACTGAGTTCCTTCACCTTTTCACCTACTCACTATCAGATCAAATCCCTACCCATGTTTTTCTCAATTCATGGAACGTCTGGGTCTTTTACCCTCAAGCAACAAGTTCTGGCTATAAATTATGAAGAATGTAGTGTTTTTTGTGCACTAATCACAGGAAGAGACAGAATAGTGGAGTACCTGGATCCTGGCTTTAGAGACTGAAAGACCTGGGCTCAGGTCTTAGGTGACCTGTACAAACTGTGACTTTGGGGGAAATTACTGAATCACTCTTTGTGTCTGTTGCATTATCTATAATATTGGGATGTATTACTGTAAAATATACCTTACGTGGTTCTTTGAAGATGTGGCAGTTTGAAACATCCCCCCGCCCCCAATTTTTACACATTTCTCTCATCAAGGAGTAAAGTCAATATTTCCTCCTATTTAAGTAAGTGAAAATTGCTCAGTCATGTCTGACTCTTTGTGACCCCATGGACTATATAGTCCATGAATTCTCCAGGGCAGAATACTGGAGTGGATAGCCTTTCCCTTTTCCAGGGGATCTTCCCAACCCAGGGATTGAACCCAGGTCTGCATTGCAGTTGGATTCTTTACCAGCTGAGCCACAAGGGAAGCCCAAGAATACTGGAGTGGGTAGCCTATCCCTCCTCCAGCAGATCTTCCCAACCAAGGAATTGAACTGGGGTCTCCTACATTGCTGGCCAATTCTTTCCCAACTGAGCTATCAGGGAAGCTCCTCCTCCTGCTAATCTAGACCTTACAGTCACTTCACCAATGTCATGTTCTGGAGCCTTAAGAAACTAGCAGCTCCACTTACTATATCTTGGGATGCGTGTTCTAGGAACCCATCCACCACGGCAAGAAGAAGTCCTGGATACTCATTAAAATGAGTGGTGTCTTGTTGCCCTTGGCCATGAGCTCCCAGCTGGCCGCCAGCACCAGCTTGCCAGCCATGCAGTGATACATCCTGAAGGTGGATTCCGCAGTCCCAGTGAAGCTACTCCAACTGACACACCGAGGAACAGACATGGACCTTCTCTGCTGATTGCTGATTGAGCTCAAAGCTGGTCAGTTGAGTAAGTGATTTTGTGGTTTTAAGCCACTGTGTTTTAGAATGGTTTGTTTTGCAGCAATTTTAATTGGAAAAAAGATTAAATGAGATACTGACATATTCACAGAGGTGAGCAAACAGTAATCACTAAAAATTATCTCAAAAAATTTAGAAAAGGCGATTAAACTTGCACTTCAATATCCCAGAGAATGTTAAGGTTAAAAGAACCTTAGAGATTATCTAGTTGAGAGAGGACTAGCTGGCGGTCCAGATGGCTGACAGTGTATTGTGTTTGGTGAATACGTTTTTGCTGAATAATGAATGCTTGTCTAAAAATGCATAAGAGAAGCAGTTTGATAAAATCATATCCACACCAACTGCATTTGAGACACTCTGGTGGTGTTCTTCTATTTCTTTTATTTGGCTTAATTGTGGCATGCAGGGTCTTTAGTTGTGGCATGTGGGCTCTTAGTTGTGGCATGTGGGATCTACGTCCCTGACCAAGGATCAAAACCGAGCCTCCTGCATTGGGAGCCTAGAGTCTTAACCCCTGAACCACCAAGGAAGTTCCTCTTCTGTATTTTTAGCATTGGTTCCCACCACTCAATTAGTTTCATGACCCACCGTAAATGCTGATCTAATGTATTTAGAAATAGAGCTTTAAAAATCTTGTAGTTCCATATTGTAAAATAATTGTAGAGAATGCTACTATAAGTCATTAAGTTGTTTTTTAACAGGTTAAAATGTGTTCATCAGAATTAATTTACAGTAGTCTGTAGGAAGGCAATGCAGTTGTTCTAAGGATGCTGTAGTTTTTAAAACATTGAAGTTTCTTTGGAGACTAGGCATTTTTTCCTTAAGAGTTTATAGAGTGGTCATGTTGTTTTGCAGTTGTACCATACTTCTTTTTTTACTGTAAATTTATTAACTAAATCTAGTGACTCCCTTATTCACCATACTTGAGTCCAAATGACCTTTGACTGCTATTAAAATTTATATTTGAATTTATCCTGAAAGAGTGATGATTTGAATGTCTAGGTCATTCATAACATGTGCCATAAACTCTGAATGCAGTGCCCCCCAAAAATGACTTACTGAATGTTTTCCATGGCTTAAAATAACTGTAGGATGACTTTGAAGGAACCATTCTTTAACTACATATGTAAATTTTGATGCTGTTCTCAGGGTCTGTGACCTGCATGCTTGACTGCATGCTAGAGTGTATGAAGATGTGTGACTTTGTGCAGCCCTTTGAATCATGCATCCTTATTCTGGTTATTGACACATTTTTAGGAAAGTTTTCTGTAGCTTTGTGGTGAGAAAAGTTTGCATATCAACTTTTACAGAAATGATGGTGAGAGGGTAATTATCCTTAAGATACATTGCAACATTCCTTCTCACTGGAAAAAAAAATCTCTTTGGCAGCTTTATGCTACACTCAAAAGATATTGAAGACATCTTTTCATCCTATATTCAGAAATTGTTGAAATAAAGGCTACATAAATGGAGTTCTAATTAAATGTAATGGATCACAAAACATGGCATAAGGATAAAAAGGCAATTTTATTATAAATGATAAATATGTATTATAAAATAATATAAGCTCTTGGTTTAAAAGAAATCTTTATATAATTGCATCAGATGAAGATTTTTAGTCTCTAGAGCAAATCACAGTTAATCATTTCTACTAATATCCTGGGAACACTTAGAACATATAATATTTTTATGCTAATGCAATGCACACTGCTCACATCCTTCTTTCTTTTGCCTTTTTAATTTAAAATTTATCTTGCAGATCTTTCACATCACAGTGCATATACTTGCCTCATTATTTTCAACAGATATATATTACTTCATGGTGTATTGAGAGACTCTCTCATCCCACTAACTCAAACAAGGAAGACATTCAGTTATCTTTATTTTTCTTTAGTTCAGCTTCATTTTATTTTAGGATTCTATTCCCCTGCGTTCAATTCAGTTCAGTTCAGTCGCTCAGTCGTGTCCTACTCTTTGCGTCCCCATGAATCGCAGCATGCCAGGCCTCCCTGTCCATCACCAACTCCCGGAGTCTACTCAAACTCATGCCCATCGAGTCGGTGATGCCATCCAGCCATCTCACCCTCTGTCACCCCCTTCTCCTCCTGCCCTCAATCTTTCCCAGCATCAGGGTCTTTTCCAATGAGTCAACTCTTCGCATGAGGTGGCCAAAGTACTGGAGTTTCAGCTTCAGCATCAGTCCTTCCAATGAACACCCAGGACTGATCTCCTTTAGGATGGACTGGTTGGATCTCCTTGCAGTCCAAGGGACTCTCAAGAGTCTTCTCCAATGCCACAGTTCAAAAGCATCAATTCTTCGGTGCTCAGCTTTCTTCACTGTCCAACTCTCATGCCCATACATGACCCCTGGAAAAACCATAGCCTTGACCAGACGGACCTTAGTTGGCAAGGTAATGTGTCTCCTTTTTAATATGTGTAGTCCAAACTTAATCTCTGCCAATTCCAAGTCTGACATTTAGTGGAGTTCTATGAGGCTTATGTAGAACAGAGGTTGTGTCTACAGAGTCTTGTCTTTGATTGTTGAGTTTTCATGCTGACAGATGCTGAGGTGTATTTGTCCCATCTGGTCCTCCATCTCTGATCCATGTAGATCTCTGATGATCATCCCTGAGTCCCACCCCAGTCCCATTATATCCTTCGAATCTCCTACGCCCATCTGTGCCACTATCACACATAAGGGATTATTGTGCCATGCTGTGGTTTGGGGGAGATATTGCAGACTCTCTCAGGCCCATCTTTTAGTTGCACCAGGCAGCCATTCCATCCTTACTCTTTGAGCACTATGTCAGGATACTCTTAAAAGGGAGATGGGGATGGGGGAGGTTTGGTCTTTTCCAGGCATTTACCTAAGAAGCAGATTTTCTTTTCTCTAAGACTCAGCAAAGTAATCTGGCTTTTGCTACTTCCTACCACCAGACTCATCCTTCTGTGGAAGCTCCTTTCCACCTTTTTTATTATACAAATATTAAGTTAGTTATATAATATGTAACAACTTATATACAAGCTCCCCTTCTGACTTCCTTACTTTCCCAAGCCAGGAAGTTTTTTATCTATGGAGAGACAGATAAGTTTTTTCTCATTTACTATACAAGCTTCTAAATATCAGGGTCAAGGCTTTTGAAACTTTTTGAAACTCAAAAGCCAAATGTGTTCTACTTGTTTGACATTTGCATTCTACTCTGCCCTTTGATTTCTGAAGCAAAGCATGCAGTACACCAAAGAGGAAAGAAATGAAAGCAAATAGCCCTCCTCAAAGAGATAATATTGCTAAATGTTATCTCATATATGTGTATTTATAACTCTTTATAGGTAGTAATATATTATCACAGCTACAAGCTACAATAAATATCCTTGCCCATATAGCTTAAAAACTTATGTAAAAATATAATATTGACAATAAAAATCCTAACACTGGAATTCCTGGAAAAAAGAGCAAGGGCAAGTGTGTTGTAAACGTCAATGAACATCACCACATCTCCCCTCCGGAAAGGCTACAAGACCACAATCTTGAGTACAAGTGCCTGTTTCACCTGCTAGGTTTTTATCGCCTATTTAAATTTTTCCCAACCTGTTAGCTGAAAGTATTATCTCTTTATTTTCTGATTCTCCATGTCTCTAATTAAAAGAGAGATTGAGTATATTCTCATAAATGTTCAGGCCTTTTGCACCTGGTGTTCCTTCAATTGCTTTTTTCTATTTGTTCATTTTTTGAGAAAAAAATCAAAGTATAGTTGATTTACAATGGTGTATTTAATTTTTGCTTTACAGAAAAGTGACTCAGTTTTACATATCTATATTCTTTTCATATTATTTTTGATTATGGTTTATCATGGGATATTGAATATAGTCCCCTGTGCCTTACAGCAGGACCTTGTTTAACTATCATGTATATAATGTAATAGTCTGCATCCCTTCAAGTGCTTACAGTTTATGGACGTGAAAAGATGGTGTTAAATAAGCCTAAAGTGTTTAAGTAGAATTTTTTTTCAAGAGTTATACATTGATTGCTTGATATTTGTTTTGGGAGACAGATTGTATAAAATCTAATGCCGCTACTGCTTCCCAGTCTTTTCTGCATTTGACCTCAACTGAGTAACTGTTATACAGGGAGGGTTAGGAGCAAAACAAGTCTGAAGGTGAGAAACTGAGTCACCAACACAGAGGTAATAATTATGCTCCAAAAATGTTATGGTGTCTCCACTCTGCAAACACAGAGCTAGTTCTCATCAAAATGGCATTTAGTCCAATGGTTACATGATAGAGTCATGTGAGACAGCTTACAAAGCCGATGAATGGCCCTTGAGCATGTGTCATTATGCAAAATTCCAATAACTAATTAGCACAATGGATTTTGGTCTCAATTCAAGTGCTGCAGAACATCCATTTCATATGTCCCATGCTGTCACTGCCTCAGAGAATTTCCATTAGAGTAGATTTGCTCCCAGTAAGAATGCCACAGAGAAGCTAAGACATGTAAGAATTTTAGGAGCATTGAATGAGGACCGATTGCCAACTGTGTGATTATTTTTTCAACCCCTTAATCATGTAACATAAAATATCTGACTTCTTTGTCTTCAGATCTTTTCCACCTCTATTTCTTAGATTTTCTATTCGTTGTTGTTATTGTTGTTGTTTAGTTGCCAAGTCGTGTCCAACTCTTTTGCAACCCTTTGGACTCTACCCCAACCAGGTTCCTCTGTCCATGGGATTTCCCAGGCAAGAATGCTGTACTGGGTTGCCGTTTCCTTCTCCAGAGAATCTTCTTGACTCAGAGATCAAACCTGAGTCTCCTGCATTGGCAGGTGTGTTTACCACTGAGCCACCAAGGAAGCCCTTTCGGCTTCATACTTAGCTATTCTTTTTTAACAAAATCAGCATCCTGTCTCCTAGCTAGAAAGTACCTTACAATCTGAGTAATCCCATACAACCACCACCCTTTTATCTTGATAATAGTTGTTACCATGTACTGAAGCCATACTATGTGCCAGGCAATGCTGCCAGGTCATTATCGTTACCCTTTTTTTTAAATAAATAGAGCCTCACACTCAGAGAGGTTGGAAAACTTGCCCAAAGTCAACATTCAGTAAGTTGCAAAATCAGCATTAGCAGATTCTGAGGTCTGATATATTCTGCAAAGGAAAAGGAAGGACATTTTTGTTATGAGATGATGGCATTTCTCAGAATAAATTTTGCTGGATCTGCCACTTAATTGCTAGCAATGCCAAGGCCTCTCTGTACATTACTCTGCCTCTGTATACTTAGCTGTCCCTTCTATGCTCTGACTACTTCTGTTTAATCCCGTTTAAAGATTATAAGGATGAGTAAGGAAGCCTGTGCTGTATGACCCTTAGCTTTTCAAATGTGGAGAAAAATGACTTCTAAGGAATGGAGTGGATTCCTGCCTCCTCAACTCATTTTTTGAGCACATTTTCCTTATGGAAATGGCTATAGATGAACCCATTCCTCTGCCTTCTCCTTCTGCCCCCAGAGTCCCGTGACCCATCAACTAATCATAGTTAAGCTAATATATGAAAAGAACTTGGAAAGAGAATTAACCTGGAGGAGGGGCCTAGAAATAGTCCAAATGTTGTACTTAGACCTGGAAGATGGAGCCCTTTGGAAATATCTTAAAAAGACAAGAGTTTCAGGAAAGCATTACTCTGTAAGTGTAAATTTGACAACCTTCTGGGATAGTACCTTGGCTTGACTGTCACACTCCACAGCCAGTGGTATTAGTGACTGAATTCTATGCTTCATAATTCAGCCTCAAGCAAGCCTGATGGTCATCAGGTCCCTCATTATCCTTATCAGAAGTAAATATAAAATTTCATTTTCAGGGATTTTCAAACAGGGGTATTAGCTTTCATACTATCTGAAGACTTTAGACTGAAGTGACCTGTTTAATGTAATTTCCTCATTTTGCAAAATGTAAGGTTCATAAAAAGGAAAACAGTTTGCCCGGGAGCACACAGAAAAAAAAATTTTTCTATTCATGTTATAATTCCGAAATAATATTTAGAAGAGAATTTCAGTTAAACATTTGTGATCCATATTAGTACATAAATGTTATAGAAAACTCAAGTATCCCTGAGAAGCATTTTTTCCCTTGTCATAGCTAACATTTACTGAACTCACTACAATGCCAATTACAGTATTAATCCTTGTCCTCACTGTCGTTTAGCTTTACAGTAACACTGGGAAGAAGGAAAGTGTATAAATCCCCATTTTATAGGTGAGATAAGAAAGTCTCAGAGATTTCAAGTCATTTGTCAGTGGCTAATGTACAGATCTTTATCGCAGTTTTCAAATTCCAAAGTCATATAGGCTCTTAACTATTGTGATGTGCTGAGCCCCTAGACCACATTTGAAATATTTAAGGGGAATTAAGGTTCCAACCTCAGAGGGCTTGCCTGTACTCTTCCTTCCACTTGGGATACTCTTTCCCTGAATATCCGTGAGGTTTAAACTTTCACTGACCTCAAGTCTCTGCTCAAATGTCACGTTATCAGTGAGGATTTTTCCAGCCACTTTGTAAAATACCCAGCCATTGTACTCCCATATTTCTGATCCCCTTCAGCCTGCCTCATTTTTCTACATAGAATGTATCACCAGACACATTATGCATGTACTTCTGCATTGTAACCATCTTTCCTCACTAGAAATGTCATTTCTGTAAGGTCAGGAACTTGAATCTGTTCCCTGCATCTCCAGTGCCTGGAGGAGTGCCTTCTAGGAGGAGATGCTCACAGAATATTTGTAGCATAAATGAGTGAGTGAATGAATGAGTCAAACAAGTTCAGATACATCTCTATCATCAGCCTCATACAATATATTTCAGGAGAAGTTGGGGGACTCCAGGAAGTCTAATTTAAAAGGTGTCTGATTGTCTTTTAAAAAATCCAGTACAATAAAAGAAAATTTAATTGTGTCAGTGGCTGGTATTAAAAGCACAGGAGGGCATCCGTTTTTCTTCAAGCCCTGACAGCTGGGAGAAGAATGTACAAGTCTGCTCTCCTTGTCTGTCCTTGCGTTCCCTTCTTCCTTGCATAGCTCTGTGTATTTAAATCATTGCAAATACTCATTCTGAGAAATGTAGAAGCAGCATTTTTTTTCCCTTTTCATAAGCCAACACTTATTCCTAGTGAGTAATGTTTAGCAATGAAATGTCTTTTGACGCTAGTACTTATCAGTGTTTCTGAAATATACAGTATAATTAAATTACTTAGGGGGTGTGCTTTAATCAGGAGCAAATTTAATGAATATTCAAGCTGTTCATTGTTAAGAAATGAAAGAAAGATTGTAGGAATATTTTTATAGCCTCAAAAGTCATCCAGAAGAGGGTGCTAATGTTCTTTATGAAGTACACACACAAGCACACACAGAGACACACACTAAACAAAGCTTTCTTACATAAGTGATCAAGTGATAATAACTCTATACATTGAACATTGAATAGAGAATTTATAAACACAGGCAGTTCAAAAGTAAAAATAATTGCCTAATGATAGCACTGAAGTTTTTAAAAACTGGGACAGTTTATAAAATCTACCTCAGTTTTGGACAGATTAGTTAACAATTAACCATATCACCACCAAAAATAGCATATTTTCTAGCACTCAAAACACCCACCAGAAATAATAGTGATATTTCATTAAATGACTCACCTCTATCAAAAGATGAACAACAGGAAAAAAAGTTTGCTTAAATTATAGCCAATATCTTTTAAATAAAAAATCACACCTTTTGTTTGATTTGTTGCATATTCTTCACTCAAAGGCTTTTCTTTTGAGGGTAGATGAAGATGACTACTAGTTATTGCTTAAATCTGATTCCAGAAAAATCATGTTATAGTTTTTATTCATCAGCTCTAAATGAAAACAGACTTTTAACATTGACATCTTTTCTGGTTCACTTACTCAAAAATGAAATTTCAGAAAGGATGAAATTTTTGTGAAGTAAGTAATTCTCAAAATTCTTTGTACTTGTGCTTTGGAGGTATTCGTTGAAGACAGCCATGGCAAAAACCCTTTTCATTTCTGTTTCCAATGTGCCCTAATTTCTCTTCCTTCTGCTAGGTTTTCTGAGCTGCTGCCTTGATAGTTCAGGCAATTTGTATCTTGATGATTTCTCATTTCTTTGAAGCAGAATAGTCATGTGAACTGTAAATTTTCTTGAGCAAAATAAACGGAAGTAGGAGGAGGTTTTGATGTCTGCCTCAATGAGTTACTTAGAATACAAATGAGAAAAACCATTCCAACCCAGAAAGCTACTTTCACGTTCCGCTATTAGCTTCTAGGCATAGCGGGGTTGAGCGGGTATATGCATTACACAAAGCTCAGTATATGGATGGTCTTAAATGAAGTTCCCTTTAGCTTGTAGAACAGGACTCTGATTGGAAGGAAACAATGCCTCTGCCTGAAAGAGGAGTCTATTTAGTCATTCACATACAAAACGCACATGCCATTTTCCAGCCAACATTGACAAGCCAGCTAAAGTGGAGGAACTCAGGCAGATGGCAGAGTGAGAGAACAGTGCAGACACCAAGGAGGCCTGCCACTTCATCTGCCCTTATGCTGAAAGTCACTGCAGCAACTTAACCTGAATTCATCAGCTTGGGTGAGCTGAATCCATCCCTTGACTTTTGCTCTCAGATCCATTCATTCTCTGCCCTTCTCTCCTTGGTTGTGTGTTGGAAGATACTGCATTTCCCAGGTTGTCTTGCTTTCAGCTTTTAGATGGATTTAGCTAATGCAAGGCTCTATGTGGAAGCCTGGAGAACCAGAAGGGAAAAAGTCAAAATACCTACCCCCCTGCTCTGGTTCAGGTGGCAGCCCCAGTGATGGCTGCAACACCTGTGTGGCTCCAGTTCCTGGAAGATTGTTCACTCCTTCCACGGTCTCAGTTCTCATCAGAAAGGCCCACCAGGGACCCTGAGCTGTGATACAGCCACTTCCTACTTTTCTCGCTCCAGCCCTAGGCTGATAATGGCTCTCTTACTTTTGCTAAATGCAGAGTTACTTCATAATACTGATCAGTTCCCTAGTTATTCTATCATCTGAGTCCTTTGTACTGGATTCCTTTGGTTTCAAATACTTAAAAGCTCTCTTTTTACTGATATAGAAGACCATCTTTTGTGCTATAGGATATTTGGAGAGGACACACTGTTCTACTTTAATCCAAATATTTTAATGCATAACTTCTTTAAACCAATCTGGTCAGGCAGTGAAAAAAACAAAGATATGTTTAAAAATATATCTTCACCACCAGTTGCTGCCTTGCCTCTGCACACACACAACACCCATATATATAACTCTGAAGAACTTACCCCAGTATGACAGTTCTGGGATGGCTATAGTTAACACATTTTTTGTATTATTATTTAGCTTTCACATGTTTATGGATTATTAAATGTATGTCAGGAAAGAAACAACCTTCAAGCTCCACTCTTGAAGAAGGTGTAGTAAGAGACAGAATTACAGATTTAATTGTTTATACCGCACCACTTTGAATATATTATTCCATTGTCTTTAATTCATTGTTCTGTATTCATCTGTGCAGTGGGGATAGTAAGGGTATTTTTTCCCCATCAGATTGTTATGAACATTAAATGAAAGATACTTAAAATACTGCCCAGCCCACAGCAACCACTCAAAAATATTAGCTCTTATTGTTGACTGAAAGTCTTTTTCAATCGAATTCCTTTGTGAGAATATGTCTTTTAGTCTCTGGTAGCTTAGAATTTTTCTTGTTTTTGATTTTCTTTTTTTTTTTTTTAAGTTCTCTAATTTGTCTCATTTTATTTTTATTTTTTTTTCAATTATTTTTATTAGTTGGTGGCTAATTACTTCACAACATTGCAGTGGGTTTTGTCATACATTGACATGAATCAGCCATGGAGTTACATGTATTCCCCATCCCGATCCCCCCTCCCACCTCCCTCTCCACCCGATTCCTCTGGGTCTTCCCAGTGCACCAGGCCCAAGCACTTGTCTCATGCATCCCACCTGGGCTGGTGATCTGTTTCACTATAGATAATATACATGCTGTTCTTTCGAAACATCCCACCCTCGCCTTCTCCCACAGAGTCCAAAAGTCTGTTCTGTACTTCTGTGTCTTCTTTTCTGTTTTGCATATAGGATTATCATTACCATCTTTCTAATTGTTTTTGATTTTCTGAAGTTTTATTACAATGATTCTTTTAGACATGAATTTGTTTTTGTTTGTCCTCAGTGGATCTTGGGATGCTCTTTAAGTCTTAGGATGCCTTAGGTGATTGTTTTTTTTTTTTCAATTCTGGAAAATCTTAGCCATTTTCTCTTACAACTTTAGGTCTCCCACATTCACTTTACTTTATCCTAGAACTCCTATCAAGCATATATTAGACCCCATCTTCCTGTTTTACATGCCTCAACTCCTCTTGTTTTTCTCTTCCACACTCTAGGTCAGTTCCTTAGATCTGTGTTCTAATATATACATTATTTTTCTGTATGTATTTGTACTGTTGTTCAACAAGCTAATTGATTTTTAAAAATTGTGATAATTTTATGATGGTCATTTAAAGATTTCCATTGTATCCTTTCTCCTTTTGCAAATCTGTTTTTTATACTGTTTTGTGCTTGCTTTATCTCTTTTCACTTTACCTATGTAAACATTTAAAAAATAATTATTTAAAACCTCTTTTAGACAGGTCCATTATTTCTTGTTCTTAATGTACAAATTTTTCTTTATGTTGCACAATCTTATTCTCCATCCCAGTAATTCACTTCCTTCCATGGAATCATCATCGGGTGCTCATCTTTAGCTGAGATTTAATTCCCCAGTTTCCTGAACTGTGGGATTCTCCTAATTGGGTTAGGCTGGCTTTGCCTCTTCTGAGAATTCATGGATTTCAGTTATTCGAGGTCCATTTTTTTGTTAATTTCTCATTTAGGAACACACTGATGACATGAATTTGGACCTGCTCATTCATGTGATAATGGGTTTGAACTTACTGGGTTATTTTCTTCTAGACTCAATCCTGCATATAAGGCAAGCTTCCTTGCTCCTTCCCCCACCTGGCAGGGATGGTGTCTGCCTGTCCCTGTGAATGCTGACTTGTTGCAGATATTGAAACTCTAGTTCCGTGTGTGACTAGCATCTGTGCCCTACACTACCTTCTCTGCACAGGCATCCAAACCCCCAAATGCAGCTACTAGAACCTGTACCTGCTTCTCATAAGACCCTAACACATTTTCACTTAAGCCCCTTATCTTCTTTGATTTTGTGTTTGCATTTCTGAAAGTGAGTATTTCTGTCTTCTGGTTTTTAATTTGCATGTATGCACCTTTTACTTTCTTATATAATATTTTATGAATTCAGAATCTATTTCGGAGTGGAGAGTCCTTTCCTCAGTTTTATTCCCTATATTGACTGCAATGAAAGAAAAAGTGCTTGGTGATTACAGAAAGATTCTTTCATAGAGTGTCGCCTATGCAGTCTCAGAACCACCTGAAAGAGGGTGGGGAGATAGTCCACTACCAGACAGAAGAGCCTGCTACCCTTAGCTGATCATAAATCTGTACGGAGTTCATGAAATGATGCAAAGGATTTATTTTCTCATCAATAATGAATTCATTTGGCATGCTTTTGGCTGGAGGTAACAGAAAATTCAACTAAAATTGGCTTAAACACTAAGAAAGACTTATTCTCTTATCAATGTTAGAACTAAAAATGGGGCCATTTCAGAGTGGGTGAACTCAGTGGCTTGACTTCATTATTGCTCCAGCTTAAATTCTTCTTATATTTCTTGCTTTCTCCGCATGGTCATGAGATGACAGCAACAGTCCCCAGCATGTCCACCTAAATATATACCAAGATGGAGGAAATGGAAGAAGGGAACTTATTTCTTCCAAAGATCTCTCTTTTTAAAAGAAAGGAAGAATTTCTAGACGTCCTTGTGGTGTAACCCTCATCTCTAATTAGCTAGAAATATGTTGTAGGCTTCTTCTCAAACCAATCACTGGCAAGGGAAATAGACTTACCCCAAAGGGCAGACATCACGTTAGACTGACTTTGAGGTTGGTATGAGTCCAGGCATCCCTGAAGTACAGGTCTTCCTCACAACTGAACAGTATCAGAAATTTCTTACCTTGGAGATCAGGAAATAGCTCTCGGGCAAGGTCAGGTGCTCAGAGTCGACATTAAGTCCAGATCTGGGCTCTTTTCCTCCTGTGTTTGCCGATTCTGTTTCCTGTCCCAATCCCAGCCCTGCTAAGGCACAAGCAGCCTTTGACACCACCACTGTTTCTGTCTCTGCCCTGTAAGACTGATGGTGAAACCTCATAATCAGTGCTACCTTACAGCCTATGGAAAGCCTAGACGTTTTAACATCTTCACACCGAACCATACATGGGCTAAATAGGGTCCATACTCATCCACGTCCTGCTGTAGAAATTCATCTTTCAGAAGTCCATGGCATTGTCTAGAGGTGCACGCATGGGCATCATCGGATGGGGACAGCATAAAGTCTCATGGCATAGGGGAATGCTACCGCTGTGGGAAAATTAGCTGGTGATGTACTGGTAGGACATGAACAGGGCTTCCATGTGGTGCAAACTAGAGTCCCAGCTGGAAAAGGCTGCATGGCCTGCATTATGAGTAATGCCTCCAAGACACTGTGGATCATGGACCTTTTAGCATGTTTCCTTTACAGCTATCCTCCTCTTGGTTCAATCACTGGACATGTCCTGGGTTATGAGACAGTGCCTTCTAGAACAAGTACCCTACAGTGAGGTCACTTGTATTTATCAGTCACCTCACTTAATTTCTCCACCTCCAGACCCACCGCCACACCTTGTTTATCCCTCCACACAAAAACTATCCCTTCTTTTATTTCCTTCTAGACTTCAGGGGACCATACATCCAGAGCACAAATCATAAGCCATAGGAAAAACTGTTTCTCTTTCAACGAGTGCAGGAAAAACTCCCTTTAACATTGTCTGTATGATGAGAGAAATCATTTGTTTTTCTCCTAGAGTGTAGACTAGGGAGGTGAGTGCCCTGTTAAAGTGGGATGAATGCTTCTAATACAAAAAAGTGAAAAATATAAATGAGTTAAGTTTTTAGAATAAAATTGCACATTTGTATCCTGTTAAATAAATAAATTCTTCTGTTGCCAGTATTGATTGCTTTGCAAAATATGGCCTTAATCTTTTTTATATTTAAAAAAAAATAGTTTAAAAAAACTCATGAGCAGTGAGGCAGTAAGATATAATGGTATAAATAAACACCTGCCTCATCTCACATAGGTCTGTATAGTCAAAGCTATGGTTTTTCCAGTAATCGTATACGGATGTGAGAGTTGGACCACAAAGAAGGCTGAGCAATGAAGGATGGATGGTTTCAAACTTTGGAGGTGGAGAAGACTGAGCATCCCTTGGACAGCATGGAGATCAAACCAGTCAATCCTAAAGGAAATCAATCCTGTCGATCCTAAAGGAAATTCATTGTAAGAACTGATGCTGAAGCTGAAGCTCCAGTACTGTGTCCACCTGATGTGAAGAGCTGGCTCATTGGCAAAGACCTTGATGCCGGGAAAGATTGAAGGCAGGAGGAGAAGGGGATGACACACGATGACATGGTTGGATGGCATTACCAACTCGATGGACATGAGTTTGAGCAAACTCTGGGAGATGGTGAAGGACAGGGAGGCCTGATATGCTGCAGTCCATGGGTTACAAAGATTCAGACATGACTTAACCAACTGAACAGCAACAACATGTACATATGACTCCGGCCTAATTAAACTGAATCTCCTTAGCCCAATAGGGATAGAAAGAAAGAAATGAGGTTTTTAAGGAGATAAGTCCCTCTCATAATATTTTTCTATAAGTCTTTTAAGCGTTTAACCATTGCTTAACAATGGTAAGACACCTGCGCAACAGCTATTAAGAGGGAGAGAAGGTGGATTTGAAGGAAAGATGCCAGAGTATTAGACGAAAGTGTCCACAAGGACACTTTGTGTTGAGTCCACATCTATAGAGAGCTGGAAAACACATACCACAGCTTACACTCAACGGACAGGAGCCCACACTTTACAACCTAATTCGTGGTCAGTCCCATAGGAAGGTAGTCTGTTTCCCTTCATTCTCTAGAACAATGTCTCTCAATCTTGGTTTTGACCACACCTAAACATCTAAACTCTGAAAGACTTAAACTTTTTGAAAGTTCAAACTAAATTAAATATTATGATTAAAAACATAACAAAGCAGTGATAATTTTAGAATCCAGTCTTTAAATATACCATAACTTCCTTCAAGGTACAAATATACCGAATTATCCTCTACCACCTTTGAAAACTCACTGTTGTGAAATAACATCCTCACTCCTTTGCTCTCTGAAATGATGCCTTTAGGGGACTGTTTGTTTCACTTTGATCCCTATTAAATACAAATAACCTCCAAGAATGGTGAAACATATAACCTCATCAGTCACTAAAATTAAGTGAATAAATGTCAGATCTCTTCTTATTGGAAATCACAGAATTCATTTAATAGTACTACAAATCTGCTGGTACCTAAAACTCCCTGTTTTATAGCTGCCTTTGTGTTTAACCTAACACAGAAGCTGTTTTGTGTGTGTGTGTGTGTGTGTGTGTGCCCATGCTTACATTCGATACCACTGGTTTCTCCCGTTTAAAAATCACTTCAAACTTATACCTTGACAGATGGAAGGAATAATGGTGGGGAGGTAAGTCAGGGGAGATGGAGACTGGAAAAGAAGGAACTGCTGAGGAGGAAAAGGGGCAAAACCAGCAAGGCTAAATAATGTTGCCCCTTCTCCGTGGCAGATTGAAACTGACTCACAGGAAAAAAAAATGGAATTATTTGTTTAAATTGTGCTTTTTTCATTCTTAAAATGAAATAGAGTGGCTTCGAGTTAGGGCAAGATGGTGTAGAAGAGTTTCTCCTTGCTCCTCCCCACCCGATAGAAATATAAACCCTGGAAATAGCACAAGCTTGTAAGAGGAAGGTGAGATGGTTTTCTCAGGACTTAGGAACAAAATGATTGCAGGGTGTCCCCTGACAGGGGCAGATGACCCAGACCCGTTGTATCCTAATCCCTGACCTAACAAGAGAATGCAGCTCAGGTGGCATTCTTCTTCCCTCAGGTGGAAAACGAGTGCTGCTGACAACATCAGCATAAACTGAGCAGACCAAAGTAACACCACAGAGGCTCTGAAAATTAAACTGCCATTGAAACCACAACCCACAAAGTCACCCAAGACTGTCTATGACACCTAAATGGATGACTGCCTGTTAAAATGGAAGATTTCGATGGGACCCAGAGTTCTATCATAATAGACAAAATGAAATAAATGGGAAAAAAATGAAAACAAATAGGCGAAATGTCCACATTACAGCTTGAAATCATGTCATCCCGGTTCAGTTCAGTTCAGTTCAGTTGCTCAGTCGTGTCTGACTCTTTGCGACCCCGTGGATTGCAGCATGCCAGGTTTCCCTGTCCATCACCAATTCCTGGAGCCTACTCAAACTCATGTCCATCATGTCAGTGATACCATCCAACCATCTCATCCTCTGTTGTCCCCTTCTCCTCCTGCCTTCAATCTTTCCCAGCATCAGGGTCTTTTCTAATGAGTCAACTCTTTGCATCAGGTGATCAAAGTATTGAAGTTTCAGCCTCAGCATCAGTCCTTCCAATGAATATTCAGGACTGATTTCCTGTAGGATTGATTGGTTGGATCTCCTTGCAGTCCAAGGGACTCTCAAGAGTCTTCTCCAACACCACAGTTCAAAAGCATCAATTCTTTGGCACACAGCTTTCTTTATAGTCCAACTCTCACATCCATACATGACTACTGGAAAAACCATAGCTTTGACTGGACAGACCTTTCTTGGTAAAGTAATGTCTCTGCTTTTTAGTATGCTGTCTAGGTTGATCATAACTTTTCTTCCAAGGAGCAAGCATCTTTTAATTTCATGGCTGCAGTCACCATCTGCAGTGATTTTGGAGCCTCCAAAATTAAAGTCTCTCACTGTTTCCATTGTCCCAAGAACCAGGAAAATCACAACTTGAATGAGAGAAGGTAAGCAGCAGATGGCAACATCCATGGAAATAAATCAGAATTGAAATTATCTGACCAGAATTTTAGAGCAGTCATCATAAAAATGTTTCAGCAATTGATTATAAGTTCTCTTGTAATAAATGGAAAAATAGAAAGTTTCAGCAGGGAAATAAAATTATTTTAAAAATGGAGATGATAGAACTTGAGGATACAGCAGCACCAATGAATCATTCACTGGATGAGCTCAAGAGAAGAGTAGAGATGACACAGGATAAAAGTGGTGAACTTGAGGACACAGGAGGACTCAGCCAATCTGCATGAGAGAGAAACTAAACTGGAAAAAACAGTAAGGCATATTGTATAGGGATTGCTCTATGTCATTTGTTACAATTACATGTGAACCTACAATTACATCAATAAAAACTTCGTTAAAAAAGGAAAGAGCTTTTTATTATCCTATTAATAATTGAAATTTTAACTACTGTATTTTACTCTCTCCTGTAAAAACAGCATCTTTTATGAGAAACAAGCCATCAGCACAGACCAGCTGGCCCAGAGCAGAACATAATGCACTCTGTTAACAAGAACTCCGACTATAGGCAAGTCACCATTTGCATAGATATTGAAAAATACATTTCAGAGCTTAGAAGATCGACTTTTCTTGTTTAACAGTTCCACAGAGGGGCAGCTCCAGACTTTCTATGGAGCAGACCCTCCTTAGAGACCGCTTTTGTTCATTTTATAAATTGGGGCGAGTCAAGCTACTAGAAGACGACTACATCAGAATATGAATTCTTTCCTCCCATCTGCTGTTGTGTTGACCCTGAAACATGCAAGGCAGAAGTTCTTGGTTCTGTGGTCCTAAATCTTCCCTCCAGTGGTATCCAGAGATCTATCTACCATCTCCAACCAAGCTTTTGTCAGAAATAAAGTTGACATTTTGATCTTTAATTACCAAGGATTTCTGAACTTAGGTAAGAAGAAGGGGCTTGAGGTCAGCCTTATGATTGGAAAGTGGAGCAACCACTGCCATTGGCCAGCATTACTGTGGACTGTCTCTACACAGCAAACACTTGGAAAAAATGGCATATGGGGAAGGGATAGAGTAAATGCAGTTCGCAGAACAACTATCGAAGCTCCTGCCATTGATCTCGATTTCGTGTAGCATTGTCCTTTTCAGTTTCATTGATGATAATGAAAAATGTTTTGATATTTCCAATCAAATTTAAGTTGGAGGAAGGTATATTTCATGTAGAGTGAATAGCATGTTTAAAAATTCAGAATCAATTTCCCAGACTCTATTTAGGATTTAAAAGAGTTCTAAATGGAATTTAATGGTGGTAGTGGTATTAATATGGGGGCAGAGGCAAAGAGTAACAGAATCATCAGGGCCTACATGGCTGAGGATGTAGGGTCTGGACCATGTAAGGCCTTGTGTGGGGACCAAAGAACATGATCCTTACCTTGGAGTTGACAGGGAACTGATGATACTTACTTTCCTCTTATTTGAGAGGAAGAAAAGAGAATTTTAATTTGAATCTCTCCTCAAGGTTTAGCGATTTGCTTCCCAAATATGCACTAGACTTATGATAATGCCCACATCCATTCCATGCCTCTCAGGGAGTTAGAACATTGGTTTTCAAGTTCCGGTGAGTTTAGGAATTAGCTGAATTCTCTGTTAATCATGCCGATCCCTGGACCCCACCCTTGGTTGAGTTGCTCTTGAGTGGATTCTGGGAAACTGGGTTAATTCTGAAGACCCAGGTCTTTGGCTTATACTTTGAAGAGGACTGCGTGTGATAACAGTGTTAACAAAGCTCCGCTTACTCCTGTCCTATGAACAAGAATATGAATGTACTTTCAAATGGAATTAACAACTTTGGCCATAGTCTCCACTGCTGCTGCTGCTAAGTCACTTCAGTCGTGTCTGACTCTGTTCGACCCCATAGACGGCAGCCCACCAGGCTCCCCCGTCCGGTCCCTGGGATTCTCCAGGCAAGAACACTGGAGTGGGTTGCCATTTCCTTCTCCAATGCATGAAAGTGAAAAGTAAAAGTGAAGTCGCTCAGCCATGTCCGACTCTTAGCCACCCCATGGACTGCAGCCTACCAGGCTCCTCCGTCCAGGGGGTTTTCAAGGCAAGAGTACTGGAGTTGGGTGCCATTGACTTCTCCGGTAGTCTCCACTAGAGGGTGGTAAATCAAAATTTTGAGTTTTGAACAGAACTTGTTTAAATTGTGTGATTTTTTTTTTCTTTTTTCTTATTTTTAATTGGAGCATAATTGCTTTACAGTCTTGTGTTGGTTTCTGCCCTACAACAATGCAAATCAGCCTTAAGTGTATACACACACACAGACATATATATATATCTCCCCTCATCAATCTCCCTCTGTCCTCACCCCCATCCCACCCCTCTCGGTCATCACAAAGCATGGAGCTGAGCTCCTTGTGCTATATAGCAGCTTCCCACTAGCTGTCTGTCTTACACTTGGTCGTATATATATGTCAGTCTTTTTTTTTGTTTTTTTGAGAATCAGAGTTTAAAACATTTTTTAATGTGGATTTTTTTTTTCTACATGGAAATGTTAAAAGAAAAAGATTTCTTTGGGAAACTGTTTTGCCTTCTTTTTTTCCCGCTAGTGTAATCAAATGACTTGCTCAGATTAAAATATTTCCTCAGTTGCTACCTAGTTGTCATTCTGAGTGATGCAGTTATAGGATGTTAGTGTTAATACTTCCTGTTTTACAGATGAGGGACATAAGCCCCCAAAAGAAACTAGATCAAAGCCTCTACAACTGTAGTAGCGTTAGGAATAGAACTCAGGTGACCTGACCATCAATTCAACATCATTTTCTAAAAACCATCTTATAAAAAGTTTAATTTTGGGAATGCTGAGGATGGAGAAGGGAATACTGCATTATCAAATTTTAGTTCCTTTAGCTATAATTCCAGTAAGAGTCAGAATTTGAGATATTCATTTGAAGCAGCCTTGGGAGCTGTATGAAGTAACCTTGCTTTATGACTTTATAAATCTGGTGTCTCCTCTGTGGATGAGGCTCCCCACTTCTCTTTTTCTTTTTTTCCCACTGAATTAGACCAGTTCTGAGTTATAACTCATGGATTTGTCTCTTCATCCTGTGTACATGGTTTTATTGTTCTTTGTTAAATGGTGGCAACATAGCTTCGAAGTCAGGACAACATGAATTAAGATTTAAAAAAATAGCAAGTAAGCCTCGTCAAATAAGGGAAATAGATATAAATGTTCCAGTAATTCAGCCAGTTTATATTTTAAATGGTCTTGGCTTTGATAAAGAAATAATGTGAAAAACCTATGATTTTTTTTTTTTTCTGACGCGAGGCATTTGCTTCACTGAATGGCTTAGTGTCTGATGAAGCCACGTGCTTGCTTTTTGGCGTGTTTCTCACCCCCAAGACCTGCTAAAAGGAAAACTGGCCTTTTCATAGAAGGATGAGGACCACTTTCCTAGTATTTGACCAGCCCAACAGTGGTATTAATCCCATGAGGAAATGGCAGTAGTGTTATTTCTTTGTTGTGATGGAAGTAATTTCCTAAGAGACTTAGAACTGGGGTATAGGAAGGAGTCACTAGGCAGTAACCTAACATTTTCCCCTTTTTAATGGGAAATCACCAGTCGTTTTATTAAAATGGTATCTTCCAAGCATCCCACTTACATTAAAGCATAGGTCATAAAACCCTAAATTCGCAAAGTGTAAGCCTTACTGTTATAACAAAGTCTAAATTCGCCAAGCTCCTAGTAAGTGTCAGGCAGTGGGCTAAGAGTTTCATCCATCAAATCTTATCTGTCCCTCATAACAACCTTATGAAGTAGGTGCTCTCATTATCCTCATCTTACAGATGATGAAACTGAGACGCACATGGACTCAGGAATTTATATATATATATAAAACTAGAAGTCGATGAGTCTTTACCTAAATCCAGACAGTCAGAGTACAAGTGCTTGCACATCACCAGTCTGCTCTCCCATGCTGAATATATACACAGCCCTTGGGATGGCAATACAGAGAGAAGTGTATCCAGTGAATGCTCATGTGTAGAACCCCATTTAAGGTTGAAACATGATATGTATGTATCCTCTCGTTAAGGTTAAGGTGTTCTTAGTAGGGGAAATAAAGGTTAGGTTAAGGTGTTCTTAGCAGGGGAAATAAGGGTTAATTATTGGCCACACCTTCCCTGGTGGCTCAGAAGGTAAAGAATGGGCCTGCAATGCAGGAGACCTGGTTCCGTCCCTGGGTCTGGAAGATTCCCCTGGAGAAGGAAATGGCAACCCACTTTAGTATTCTTGCCCAGAGAATTCCATGAACAGAGGTGCCTGGTGGGCTATAGTCCATGACATTGCAAAGAGCTGGACGTAATGGAGCAACCAACTCTTTCTTTCTTTCACAACCAGTAGGAATAGCCTGCAAAAGCTGAGACAGGGTTAATGTCTAGGATAAAATTCAAGCCAGACTGGATTTTCATGCTCTATTTACTGTAGCAGACTGGAATCCTTCCTTCAGAATCTCTAAAAACAGGAAGAATAAATAGCAAATATGTTAGAAGGAGCAGAACCTAGACATGTGGTGCATATTCACATTAGAGACAGGTGTTATTTCAGATATATCTTAGATTACATTTCTGGGGCATGAAGGCATATGCCTCAATTCACAAGAGTTTAAAGCTCTATCTTTACAAAATTATCCAGAGTGCTCACTGAAATGTGCAGGACGGAAAAGAAAAGCACTAAAAGGAAAGAGAAACACAAAAATTTCTACTCCAAGGGGGCAGTGATGTATTTGGGCTAGTTGTGTACTGGGTGGTCAGTGTATCACAGGTGGCTTCTGAGATGATGCAAGATGGTACACGAACACATTTTTACAAAGAAATGTTAATACTTACATATTAAATGAGTGTGTGTGTGTGTGTGTGGGGGGGGGAATCTGGCATTTTAAAGCCAGTGATTTTTATGGATATTTCTTAGGACAAGTCTGGGTTTTAAGGAGTGAGCAATCTTAAAATTGATTAGAACAAAAATACTAAGTGAATAATATTAATAGTGATAGATTAATAGTGATAGAATTTTGAAGGTGTTTGTAAGAGAGATTGAAGTTGGGAAACTTTAGTATGGCAGAATCAGTGTATCATAAAGGTTTTAGATATGTGGGCCCAAATTCTGGTTCTGATATGGACCAACCATATGACCAGGAATAAACCATTTCACACATATAATTCAGAGTAGCTTTGACTGTAAACTGTGAGGTTTAGACCAGATCGGAAAGGCCCTTCCAGGGACCGTGGACCCATAAAAGACCTTGGTATTGCCACGAAGGATCTGAGAACTCATGTACTCAGCACTGACTTAGACTGAGTCAGAACATCCTAATGGTAAGCATATGACTGGTTTACAAAAACATAAAAATGCTGTCATGATTAATCATGAGTTTAATTAACTTGAACTAATTCAATGAAAGTGCTACTGAATGCATATGTACTTGAACTAAATGTACATTCTCCAACAGACAGATACTACAAGTACAGTTGATATTTTTTATATCGTCACACATCCATGCAGATTTTCCCTGTTAATATAGTTTAAACTTCCACACTGTGGAAGAATTACAGCTGTTCACACCACAGGGAGGTGACTCAAGAGATCACAAATAGAAGCTCATTAGTCCCCCTGTTACATGATAGTGCTGAGGGGAAAATACCCTCTCTTGATCTTTTACCTGACCTAAAATATCTGCACACAGAAGAGACATACTTACTCTAGTGACCTTATGTACCTAGGCCAATTTCAAAGAAGTAGATTTGTAGATAACTCTTTTTGATGGAAATTACCTTAATGATAACAGTGGTAATAATGATTAAATTGCACCTGTGTATTTAGTATGTAATGTGTGTGTGTGTATACATCAGATGTTGTGCTTGATACATTATGCATCTTTAATCTTTCAGTGTATGAATACCCTTAATTTGTTGTTTTTACTTTCAGTGTATGAATACCACTAATTTGTTTTACATTACTTTGCTGACAAAGGTCCGTCTAGTCAGAGTGATGGTTTTTCCAGTAGTCATGTGTGGATGTGAGGGTTGGACTATAAGGAAAGCTGAATGCAAAAGAATTGATGCTTTTGAACTGTGGTGTTGGAGAAGACTTTTGAGAGTCCCTTGAACTGCAAGGAGGTCAATCCTAAAGGAAATCAGTCCTGAATGTTCATTGGAAGGACTGGTGCTGAAGCTGAAGTTCCAATACTTTGGCCACCTGATGTAAAGAACTCATTTGAAAAGACCCTGATTCTGGGAAAGATTGAAGGCAGGAGGAGAAGGGGATGACAGAGGATGAGATGGTTGGATGGCATCACTGACTCTGTGGACATGAGTTTGAGCAGGCTCTGGGAGTTGGTGATGGACAGGGTAGCCTGGCGTGCTGCAGTCCATGGGGTCACAAAGAGTCGGATACAACTGAGCGACTGAACTGAAGTGAATTTGTTGTTGAAGTCTGATAGGTTGAGGTTTTTGCCCAAAGCTACAAATCCATAAGGTCCTAGTACCAGGATTCAGATCCAGAACTTTTTGGTTCTAAATGTCACCTATTTCTACTATGCTACCCTGTTTTCTGATATAATGAAAGTGGAGAACTCTAAACAGACACATAGGCATAGGAAAAAGATAAGTCAGCAGAATTTTCTTTGAAGAAAGATAAAGGCTCTGAGGTTAAAAGAAAAGACGAAGCAATCATATAAGACTCATTGGTGGGTCATGTTAGGATTAGGCCAAAATTGAGACCGAGTATTAAATTTTCACAGCTAAGGTCCCATTACTGAATCTCCTGCCAGTTATTGAAAAGGCTTTCTCAAAAGTTAAGCTACTGAGATAATGACAGGATTCTGACGGCCATCCCCATACTTACAGAACTGTTCAGACTTATTTTTTCTGCAATGTCAATTGACATCATCCAACAACCTGGCAGTTTGAGGGACTGGACTGATATTGAAAGCTTTTGACTGATTGCTTGAATCAAACATTGTAATCATGGTATTTCCACAGTTGTTCTCCTATGTCAAGGAAATACCTGCGAGACAAGCCCAGTGGAAACAGAGTTAAATAATATTCTGGGGACATGATCATCTGCAGAATAGTGGAACATGGTTTGCTTGCACTCCAGCTATGGTGAATGGAAAATAAAAGAGACTCATTCATCCATTTATTCAAAATACATTTTGAAGAGTTCCTATCATGTAGAGGTTACTAATTACTAAAGAATGCCAGTGAATGATATAGGAATCAGAGTCAGAGAAGTCCAAATCTTTATCCCTAACCTATTGTCAAGACTGATTTTATGATTCAAAGCGCATGATTCCTTCTGGCCAATGTTGTCTATGTTTAACAATCATTTACGGTACCTTAGTTATTAGAACACAGGATGAAGAGCCAGGAAGGAGTGATCAAATCCTAATGTTCCTGCTTACCAGATATGGGACCTTGGATAAATCAAAGAAGCTCTCTGGGATTCAGCATGTATGGAAATAAGAATATTTCAAGTCAAAGAAAAATCTAAATAATGATCCTTTCCCCGTCTTATAAAGAAAATTTCCCTCTCCTCCAAATCTACATGAGAGAATCCCAGGGTTCGGGGAGGCTCATGAAGTATCATCACTCCAAGATGTATGCAATCAAGCTATTGTCTGGTATCCTAGCGGAGTTTTGGGCTTCCCTGGTGGCTGAGACAGTAGAGTCTGTCTGCAGTGCAGGAGACCAGTGTTTAGTCCCTGGGTCCGGAAGATCCACTGGAGAAGGGAATGGCTACCCACCCCAGTATTCTTTCCTGGACAATTCCATGGACAGTGGAGCCTGGTGGACTACAGTCCATGAAGTCGCAAAGAGTCAGACACAGACTGAACAACTTACACACACAGCAGGGTCTCATGTGGGCAGAAAGCAAAAAATCTTTTCCTGTTACCCATGCAATTCCAAGAATCGCCACTTGGTGGTGCCAGATGGCTTATGCTTGTTTATTTTCAACTGGAAAAACTTCCAGGCACAACATTTTTTTTTTCCCTTCTATATTTACAAGGTTACCAGGGAGTTCTCTCTTCTTTGCTGTTTATAAATATTTTCAGTCAGGGTTTAATCCATAAAAAGATACTGAATGGGAAATCTGAAAATCTTGAGAGGGTAGTAAACTGAGGAGAAAATAAAGGAGAAAGGAAATAAGGAGAAAAGTAGAGGGAGGGAACAAATGTGATACCCAGCAAAGTGTCACAAACCTCAGATTCAGAAAGAAACTCAAGTAATTGGTTTTTTAAAAAACATTTGGCTGCATCGGGTCTTAGTTGTGGCAGAGGAGACCTTCGTTGCGGCTCACAGGATTCTCTCTAGTTGTGGAACGGGCTCAAGTGCCCTGTAGCGTGTGGGATCTTAGTCCCCCCACCAGGGATTGAACTCACATACCGCCCCCACCATTGGAATTGCCTTTCATCATAAGTTAAAGAGGTGGTATGGCCACCCTTGGGCTTTTGTTGGTGGCTTAGTGGTAAAGAATTCCAGCTGCCAATACAGGAGATGTGGGTTGAACTTTGGGTCGGGAAGATTCCCCTGGAGAAAGAAATGGCAACTCACTCCAGTATTCTTGCCTGAGAAATCTCATGGACAGCGGAACTTGGTTGTTTATGGTCCAGTTCAGTTCATTTCAGTTGCTCAGTTGTGTCTGACTCTTTGCAGCCCCATGGTAGCTATCGTCCATGGGGTCGCAAAAGGGTCAGACACGACTTAAGGAGTTAAACAACAAGAACAACAATGGTTGCTCACAGCTTCAACTCTCTCATCTATAAAATGAAGATACTGATTCCTTATCTGCCTGGAGGAAAGCGGGGCATGCTGGCTTAGGCTAGCTTCCAGCTCCAGGACCTCAGGTTTCTGTTAAAGGGACTGATCAAATTGACACCCTGTTTACCTATTAGGATCCTTTCTCTCCCCACAGGAGGAAGATTCTAAGCAGAGTGAGTTTATCTGCCCAAGGTGACAGTCACATGTTCAAGTTCAGAGACTCATCATAAATCCCGTGTGCACTGTTGAGCCACTCACCTGAGCCATCTAACGTTCCTTGTGACCTAAGACAACGGCCTTCTAGATAGCCTCCCCTCTCCCTCCCTTTCTCTCCAACTGCCTGTGTAAACTAAATCGTGCACTGTTCTTCAAATCTTTCAGTGGTTACCCTTTGCATTGAGTAAAATCAAAACTCCTTCCTGTGGATGCCAAGGTCCTCCATGATCTGGTGTCTCCCTGCCTGTGGCATACAATGCTGGTTGGCTATCCAGTGCTGTTGTCACTGGGCTCTTCTTTCTTATGAGCAGAAATCTGATGCTATCAGTGACCGCATGAGCTCATCACGAACTCTCAACTCTCTGGACTCATGTGAATTAGGAGTAGCCAGACAACCCATTTATGGATAATGAAATATAAGGGGAAGACTTCTGGTGAAGTCTTTCTGGGAAAGCTTTTTCCCCCCATCATTTTAGAAAAGGACAAATTCAGCATGTATGTGTCTTTCACCCTTACCCATTTTCTTCCTACATTAATTAGGAATGGAATGCCCGCAGGGAGAGTGACTATTTCAAGATCATGAGGATACATGCTCCATATAGAGAAGCAAAAGATAAAAGTATTGAGGCCCTGGTAGCATGGAATGTGATACCAGCTTGTACCACCTACCTCTTCCTAACATGATAAAAATACATGTATATTCAGTTAAGTGACTGTTGTCCGATTTTTGTTCCAAGTTGCAAAAACTATGTAATGTTCTGTCTCTCTGATTTTATTTTTTATGTTACTACTCATCCCACTTTGTACAGATGTGCTCTGCTGTGCAGCCCAGATCTTCCCTTTCAAACAGAAAAATCTCTTTTTCTACATTTTAGGAAGATTGTTAAGTGACAGCATTTACCTCTTAGACTTGACCGTAACTCTGTGTAGGTTTTTATTGGCAGCATTTATATTTTGTCAGGGGCTTCCCTCATAGCTCAGTTGGTAAAGAATCCACCTGCATTGCAGGAGACCCCAGTTTGATTCCTGGGTCGAGGAGATCCACTGGAGAAGGGATAGGCTTCACACTTCAGTATTTTGGGCTTCCCTTGTGGCTCAGCTGGTAAAGAATCTGCCTGCAATGCATGAGACCTGGGTTCGATCCCTGGGTTGGGAAGATCCCCTGGAGAAGGGAAATGCTACCCACTCCAGTATTCTGCCCTGGAGAATTCCATGGACTACAGTCCATGGGGTCACAAAGAATCGGACACAACTGAGTGACTTTCACTTTCACTTTTCATGTTTTGTTAATCCTATTGCATTTTAATCACCATCTAAGAATCTTCTTAGGGAGTGTAACTTTCAAAGGACCTGTGTCTCCTCCAGGCTCAAGCAATAAATCTTCCCTGTGCTTGTCTGGAGCCTCTGTGAGGAGTGTGGAGCCTAGGTTTCAGAAAGTGGAGACACAAGATCTCTGAGTCATCACATGGGGTACAGCAGCCTGAGGAAGTGCTTGATCTACAGCAGATTTTGTGTCATCAAGAGATACATTTTTATGTGTTAACCACTGAGGTTTGGGAGTTATTACCCATGCCTAAAGCTCGCCTGCCCTACCCAGGGCTTGGACCACACAGATGCAACAAAACCTTTCCAGTATTCATTTTGAAATGTCTTTTGCTCATCAAGATAAAAAGAATGTGATTGTTCTCTTATTAGCCACCTGTAGAGTCCCTCTGACCCCTTGAGTTAAAAATCACAAGACAGAAGTTGAGGAGGCCTTTGAGAAGAGAACCATTTTGAAATTTGAAATAGACCCTTCTCCTCAAACTCGAGGCATAACATCAGTTCTTCCTTCCTCTGAATCAGTCTTTCTAAATTTTCATGATGTTGTGCTATTGCTGGATTCTGCCATTTATCACCTTCCTTTTGGGTTTGGCTGAGCCATGAATCATCTGAAGACTTTGCGATACACTGTTCTAGGAGTTGAGCTCTTTGATCTAGAAAAGCCAAGGTCATGCTTACAACTGTTCATTATTAGTTCTTTTATTAGGAATAATATTTTGCTTAAAGGGTTTTCTATAAAATGGTAGAAGCTTGACACACAGTGTCTATTAAACAAGAAGTTTTTACCATAAGGAGTTCATTAAATTAGAGTTAAAGACCAGACACCAGAGAAAGGAGTGCCAACTAGTGTGGTGACTCCAAGGGGAGGGCGATGAGGCTGGTTCTGTGAGTATTCGAAAGCTGCCACCTGGCTTAGCCTCTGCCATGGGCAGGAAGAGCTTCCGCTGGGGTCAAGAAGGTGGTGGCTGCAATGACTTACGGGAGCAGAAAACCTACAGGAAGGACCCAGGCCCTTCTCTTTCTTCCTGCCTTTCAGTCTTTCTGCCACACTTGCTATTGGCGGAGTCTGATGGAGCAACTGGGAAAGTAGAAAAGTGCTTTGTTCAGTCTCAGCCCCAGAACCACACGGCAGAGTGTAGAAGGGCCACCTGCAAGCTGAGAGACCATTACTGAATAATCAAACTGTCAGTTATTCGCCACATGATGATTCAGTTATCCTCGGTTCTTTCTTCCTGTTTAACTACAGCAGCAGTTCCGCCAGGAAGACATAATATTACTCTCTCTAAACAAATCCTTAATTTTGGTGACTTTTTTCCTTTCCCAGTGTAAACTTTTTTTTTTTAATTAATTAATTTATTTTTTCAGTGGGTTTTGTCATACATTGACATGAATCAGCAATAGATTTACACGTATTCCCCATCCCGATCCCCCCTCCCACCTCCCTCTCCACCCGATTCCTCTGGGTCTTCCCAGTGCACCAGGCCCGAGCACTTGTCTCATGCATCCCACCTGGGCTGGTGACCTGTTTCACCATAGATAATATACATGCTGTTCTTTCGCAACATCCCACCCTCACCTTCTCCCACAGAGTTCAAAAGTCTGTTCTGTACTTCTGTGTCTCTTTTTCTGTTTTGCATATAGGGTTGTCGTTACCATCTTTCTAAATTCCATATATATGTGTTAGTATGCTGTAATGTTCTTTATCTTTCTGGCTTACTTCACTCTGTATAATGGGCTCCAGTTTCATCCATCTCATTAGAACTGGTTCAAATGAATTCTTTTTAACGGCTGAGTAATATTCCATGGTGTATATGTACCACAGCTTCCTTATCCATTCATCTGCTGATGGGCATCTAGGTTGCTTCCATGTCCTGGCTATTATAAACAGTGCTGCGATGAACATTGGGGTATGCGTGTCTCTTTCAGATCTGGTTTCCTCAGTGTGTATGCCCAGAAGTGGGATTGCTGGGTCATATGGTAGGTCTATTTCCAGTTTTTTAAGAAATCTCCACACTGTTCTCCATAGCGGCTGTACTAGTTTGCATTCCCACCAACAGTGTCCACAGTCATCAAGACAGTATGGTACTGGCACAAAGACAGAAATATAGATCAATGGAACAGAATAGAAAGCCCAGAGATAAATCCACGAACTTATGGACACCTTATCTTTGACAAAGGAGGCAAGGATATACAATGGAAAAAAGACAACCTCTTTAACAAGTGGTGCTGGGAAAGCTGGTCAACCACTTGCAAAAGAATGAAACTAGAACACTTTCTAACACCATACACAAAAATAAACTCAAAATGGATTAAAGGTCTAAATTTAAGACCAGAAACTATAAAACTCATAGAGGAGAACATAGGCAAAACACTCTCCAACATAAACCACAGCAACATCCTCTATGACCCACCTCCCAGAATATTGGAAATAAAAGCAAAACTAAATAAATGGGACCTAATGAAACTTAAAAGCTTTTGTACAACAAAGGAAACTATAAGTAAGGTGAAAAGACAGCCCTCAGATTGGGAGAAAATAATAGCAAATGAAGAAACAGACAAAGGATTAATCTCAAAAATATACAAGCAACTCTTGAAGCTCAATTCCAGAAAAATAAATGACCCAATCAAAAAATGGGCCAAAGAACTAAACAGACATTTCTCCAAAGAAGACATACAGATGGCTAACAAACACATGAAAAGATGCTCCACATCACTCATTATCAGAGAAATGCAAATCAAAACCACAATGAGGTACCATTACACGCCAGTCAGGATGGCTGCTATCCAAAAGTCTACAAGCAATAAATGCTGGAGAGGGTGTGGAGAAAAGGGAACTCCCAGTGTAAACTTGATCTAAGGCTCTATTACCTCTCGCCTTGACTTTGGCAGTATCTGTCTAACTGGTTTTCTGAATTTCACTCTGGCTTTCTTCGAAATTACTGATACTTATCCATTCAAGAAAGGTTTGTGCAGCATCTTTTATGCACCAGGCACTGACCCAGGCACTTTGATTGCAATAGTGAACAAACCAGATGAAACCTGTCCTAATAGAGCTTTATTTTATTCACTCTTGTTGACACAAAGTAGCAAGATGGTTCTATTAAAATAGACTTTACATTGGATAGCTGCTTAAAACCCTTCAGAAGCTTTTCTGTTTCAAATAGAACAAAAGCCAAACTCTCTCCATGACGTATAAAGCCTAGTATGATGTGATGACTTCCCACCTCTGCAGACGCTGTGCTGTCCCTTTCCTTCTCTGTGCTCTGGACACATTGACCAAATTTCAGTTTCTTGGACAGGCCAGAATTTTAAGTAAGTGTATTCCTTGTTAGACATATGTCTCCCCTACTAGACTATGAGTTTCATAAGAGCAGGATTGGTGTCTGTATTCTAACAAATAATGCACTGCCAGATACTCTATAAATATTTGTAGAATGAATTAATCAATTAAAAGCTCCAAGAAGTCAGTTTAATGTTGTTTGATCCAACAGTACCCAGTCTTATTTGGCCACAGAATCATTCTTCATATAATACCTCTCAACACTCCTTAAGAGCTTGATTTTGTTAATACAGATCGAGGAACACATACTTTCAGCCAGATCCTCTCTGGCTTCTTGTTCAACTCCAATAAAAACATTTTTTAGCCACAGAGTATTTAGAATCAAGTTTTATTCTCTCAAAATGCAAAGAAAAAAGGATTTATGGGTCCTTTTTTATGAGACCCCAGGAGGCATCCTAAGTTGGAGATAAAACTATGATTGTTGAATTCTAAAAAGATTGGATTCCAATGCCGATTCTCATCTGTGAAGTGAGATTACAATTGAAGTGAAGATTACAATTCTGACATTCAGAATTGTTGGAAAACACGATGAAATAAAACACAAAAAGCATCTGATATGATATGTGGCACAGTGTAGGTTCTCAGTAAATATAAACTCTCACATTCCCACCTATCACCTTTTGTCCATCTAGTGGAGAAATACTTAGCCAACAGTCTGCAGAGAATACTGAAGAGATACAGACAGCATAATCTTGGCACACATTTTATTAATTACTAGTGGACAGGATTATCAGGTGATGCACTTTTGTAATTTTTTACCTCTATAATTTGTTCAGCTCTCCAGTAAATGTAAGACATGGTCCTGCCCTTGAGAATTTTAAAGCTAACAGGAGAAAAACAACCAAGCCAAAAGAAATAGCTAGAAAGATGAAGATGCTAATAGGAAATAAGAGTTATAAGAGAGGAAGCATAAGAATGGACACGTCTGAGGTTCTCTCATGAAGGCATGGATCTGCAGTTCCTCTTAGGGAGCCTCCTATACGGAGCAGTTTAACAAGTGCTTTTGGATGGAGTTGGGGAAATCCACCCCCAAATAAAGTGAAATTTTGATTTAACAATGTGTTCTACCAAGATCACGGCACGTGTTATGGTGTCTGTCATCATAAAAGCCCCAACTAAAGAAAGATCCAAACTATTAGGTTGACCAAAAAGCTTATTCAAGTTTTTCCAAAAGATCCTAAGGAAAAACACTTCCCATGCCCCCAATACTTCTGCCTGCCCATAAATACCCGACTCTGACCCACTTCCAGCCTTTCGCCTTCCAGGCGGGTGGTGGGTTTGAAATTTGTTCTTCTGTCTTCTCTCTTCACTGTCTTTCTCTTAAATGTCCTTTTTGTTGCAAACCTCAGGGTCTGAGCTTTTGGGTTTGCTGAGCCCTGGACAAAACAAAGCTAGTTCAGTAATACTGGGAAGCCCAAATGTCAGGCTACTTTTTCTTCTTCACCAAAATTGAAAATTGCTTAAACACTCAAAAGTCTCTATCTTCTACCAAGGCAGTTGAAAACAAAAGAGAACAAAATCACAGCAGGACTAATCTGTGGAGACATAGGGCTGGTGGGAATTCAGCAGAATACTGTTTCTGCAAAAGGCTATCAACTTGGGTTTCCTTGGAGAAAGATGGGAAGTGAAGGAAGGCACTGTGGTCCCTGCCCTACAAGCCCAATTTGTGAAAGTAAATGAGATGAGAGTCTGGGGAAGAGGCTGAAGGGTAACAGTAAGAGTTTGTTGCATACCGAGTGTGAGGTATCAGTAAATTACCAGCAAGATGTTAATTCTGAAGTTAGGTTACCAAAAGTGATGTTCATCTACAAGTAGGATAAAATTGAAGTTTTTAAAATGAGTTCTGCTGAACTTTATAATTTCCCAAGGAGACATGGAGGAAGGAGAATGGGCATATCAGATGTCCTGTACCCATCTCCTTGCCCAAGCAGCTCCAGTCTGTTTTCTTACTCTTAATTCTTCTCTGAAAAATGTGTTCCACTGCTTTAAAAAGACAAAGTTACAAAACTAGGTGATTTGAGGATTCTCCAGAATCTAAATGTGAATTTATAAAACTGGGAGTATTTCCATTACAAAACAAACTCTGGCTAAAGTTCCCCTCAGGTGGTTTCCTTCTGGTATTATAGTTTTTCTTATATGAGGTAGCATTTTTTCTCCATTGAATTTCTCAACTTTCCTATGATCTTTTGCTGACTACAGATTTCCTGTGATTTATAGAGTTTTTCCATCTTCAAATGCAAAGAGTGTAATCAATCTGATTCCAATCCCAAAGGAGGGCAATGCCAAAGAATGCTCAAACTACCATACACTTGAGCTCATTTCACATGCTAGCAAGATCCTTCAAGCTAGACTTCAGCAGTATGTGAACTGAAAAGTCCCAGATGTATAAGCTGGTTTTAAAAAAGGCAGCGAACCAGAGATTGAATTGCCAACATTTGTTGGATCATAGGGTAAGGAAGAGAATTCCAGAAAAAACATTTGCTTCTGCTTCATTGCCTGTGCTAAAGCTTTTGACTGTGTTGTTCAGTTGCTCAGTCCTGCCTGACTCTTTGCAACCCCATGGACTGTAGCCCACCAGGCTCCTCTGTCCATGGTTCTCCAGGCAAGAATACTGGAGTGGTTTGACTGTGTGGATCACAACAAACTGTGGAAAATACTTAAAGAGATGGGAATACCAGACTACCTTACCTGTCTCCTGAGAAACCTGTATGCAGGTTCAGAAGCAGCAGTTAAAAGCAGACATGGAACAGTGGGCGGGTTCAAAATTGGGAAGGGAATACGACAAGGCTGTGTATTGTCATTCTGCTTATTTAACTTCTATGCATCCTTCCAAGATCATGGCACATATTACTGAGTCTGTCATCATGCGAAGTGCCAGGCTGGATAAATCACAACCTGGAATCAAGATGGCAGGGAGAAATATCAACAACCTCAGATATGCAAATGATACTACTCTAATGGCAGAAAGTGAAGAGGACCTGAAGAGCATCTTGATGAGAGTGAAAGGAGAGAGTGAAAAAGCTGGCTTAAAACTCAACATTGAAAAAAACAAGATCATGGCATCTGATCCCTTCTCTTCATGGCAAATAGATGGGGAAAAAGTGACAGATTTTATTTTCTTGGTCTTCAAAATCACTGCTGACAGAGACTGCAGCCTTGAAATTAAAAGATGTGTGCTTCTTGGAAGAAAAACTATGACAAACATAGACAACTTATTAAAAAGCAGAATCGTGACTTTGCTGATAAAGGTACATTTAGTCAAACCTAGGGCTTCCCTGAGAGCTCAGTTGGTAAAGAATCTGCCTGTAATACAGGAAACCCTGGTTTGATTCCTGGGTCGGGAAGACCTGCTGGAGAAGGGATAGGCTATCCACCCCAGTATTCTTGGGCTTCCCTTTGGCTCAACTGGCAAGGAATCCGCCTGCAATGCGGGAAACCAGGGTTCGATCCCTGGGTTGGGACGATCCTCTGGAGAAGGGAAATACTCCAGTATTTTGGCCTGGAGAATTCCATAGACTATATACTCCATGGGATCCCAAAGAGTCGGACATGACTTTCACTTTCACTTTTCACTTAGTCAAAGCTATGGTTTTTCCAGTGGTCATGTACTGATGTGAGAGTTGGACCATAAAGAAGGCTGAGTGCAGAAGAATTCATGCTTTTGAACTGTGGTGCTGGAGAAGACTCTTGAGAGTCCCTTGACTAAAAGGAGATCAAACCAGTCAATCCTAAAGGAAATCAATGCTGAATATTCATTGAAAGGACTGATGCTGAAACTGAAGCTCCAGTACTTTGGCCACCTGATGTAAAGAGCCTGCTCATTGCAAAAGACCCTGAAGCTGGAAAAGATTGAAGGCAAAAGGAGAAGGGGATGGCAGATGTGATGGTTAGATAGCATCATCAACTCAATTGACATGAATTTGAACAAACTCTGGGAGATACTGAAGGAAAGGGGAGCCTGGCCAGCTGTAGTCCATGAGGTCTCGAAGAGTCAGACATGACTTAGTAAGTGAACAACAACAGATGATCTATTGACTTGATTACAGCTTTCAGTATTAGGTAGAAATTTTTCTATTAAAAAAAAGTCTAATGAAGAGAGAGAATCTTACATGGGATTTGTCAGATGAAATGTAAACAAAATTCTAGTTTAATGAATTTGCTAATGAGTCATCTTTAACATTGAATTTTTGCTGGGATCGTGTGTTGGGCATACAAACACTTGAAAATCTACAAAACAGCATATTGTTGGGGAGAGGCATCAGCTAAAACACCTTTCAGATATTTACTAAGAAAATTCAAAGGAAGCACATACAGCAAAATGGAAAGAAACAAAGGTTAAAAAGAAATAAAAGGAAGAGGGGGAAAACAGGAAAGGAATAATAAACAACTTACAGAAAATCAAGACAGATGGCTTTTTAACAAAAACCTAAGGTGATTTCACCTTCCTCTTCTCCATCATTATTCAGCCACCTCATGTTGTTCAGTCATCTGAACAGCTGATTAAAAGGACAGCAATGGTGATTGTGAAAATGACTAAAAAGGAAGGAAAAGAGGATGAAAAATAAGTAAGGTTTGTAGGAACCCAGACCAATCAATCTACTTTAGTCGCAGCAAACATAATTTAAAGCAACCTTCAAAACTGATCCTGAGATACAGAGAAAAGAAGGAATTCAAAGGAGAGAACTTGCATAAAATGATTTTCATCAGCAATCTGTTTCCCTTAGATAGAATGAAATTTCTCTTGGCCCTGATCAGTCTTAATTTCCACGAGGACTTAGCTTTCAGCTAGATTACTTGCTCCTGAAGGAAAGTGATCACTAAAAATAGCCTTTGCTTTATTCTCAGCACCCAGTGTATAGTTAGGCAGTGTGGGTGATTACAGTACTTAACAATTAGTGCTGACCAGAGACGTATAAAGAAAATAATTTTCGTTAGTGAATCAGGTGCAACTGAACTGAACCTATTTTAATTAGTAAAATGGTTTCCACAATGATGTTTGACTTTTTTTTTTTTTTTCTCAGTAAAAAACAGTGTCCTGTTAGGGGGAAAAAACATTTCTTAGCTACCATGAGTTCTGTGGAATTTTCTAAGCCCCCTTTAATTGCAGAATCTGAATGAATCCAACAAATGTCTAACAAACATCAAGCACAGGTTTTTAGACAACCCTGAGCAAGATCAATACCATCCGTGTCTTGTGGAGCTTCTAGTCTACAGAAAAGAGGGATATTAAGCAAATAAATAGTTATTCAGTTAGGGCTTCCCAGTTGGCTCAGTGGTAAAGAACCCACCTGCCACTGCAGGAGATGTAGTAGATGTGGGTTCAATCCTTGGGTTAGGAAGATCCCTTGGAGGAGGAAATGGCAACTCACTCCAGTATTCTTGCCAGGATAATCTCATGGATAGAGGATCCTGGCAGGCTATTGTCCATGGGGTTTACGAGGAGTTAGACACAGCTTAGCGACTAAACAGCAGCAACAGTAAACTTGGGACCATGGGATGGACACTTTCTTAAGAGCTCCTTGAGCACAAGGAACATTCCTCTATTGTTTTCTGACATTTAACTCTTGACATGTAGGGCTCAAGTAATAGAATAGATCCCGTAAAGAATGAAGGAGGCAGTTTCAACATGGTATTAGTTCTGCTCTTCCTCTGTTGCAGTGTTCCCTTTAAAGAAAATTCTGTGGTCAAACTTTTGGGGGAAATAGTAGACTATTTCTGAGCCTTTATTATTCTGTTGAATCCATATTTCTTACCAAACTACTGCATATCAGTCTCAGACTGATGCAAGGGGTACGGAATGACTATGAAAGACATAGTCCCTGACCTCATGTAGCAACCTGGACTGTAATCCTACAAGAGGAAAATAGCCTTTATAGGACTTATCAGGATTACTTGAGTACAGAATACTTTTTCAGCAGAGCATCCCAGGACATTGTTTGAGAAATAACTTGCCAGTCTTATCTAGAAGAATCAGTACTAGTCGTTCCCCAAATACTTAGATTGAGTTTTTTTGAAAAGATACTTTAAAAAATGCCAGGCAAGTCCTTGTTTTTAGGAAGACAAACTAGATGACATGTGGTAGGATGCCCCTTTTAACTAATGAAAAAGACTGTATGTGCCCCAGAGTGAGAAATGATAACCCCTTCTCTGCTGGATTTGAGAGCAGCATTAGGGAGTTCTTGATATAAATGTAGAAACCCACATCTTTCCTCACATCAACTCTGGAGATAAGTCAGTTAATGTTTTCCAAGTAATTTAAACCCCATGCCAGTTTTGCAATAATTAGATCCTGGTATGACATCTATTTGGATGCAGTTTTTATTCAAAGAAGAGTATCACTCTAGATGTGAGGCTAATTAAAACAACCATCTCTTGTCTTCTGAAAACTAATGTACTTGTGGAATTAAGATTTGTACATGCTCTCACTACGTGATTCAATTGTATATGGGCCACAGTTTGAAGAAAACAGGAATCTAGAGTTTAAAAAAAGGAACAGGGGATACAAATTTAAGAGAAGGGTCTTCAGTGGCAGGGAGGACAGAAGAAAACCACTCATGTATTGTTTCTGGCAAATCCTTCCCTTGATATAAACTTTCTCAACCATCAGGAGAACCATAACACCCTTATTCCTGAACCAAACTTTCCAATGGATTGTCACCACCATAGTTAACATGCTTTTGGGGCTTGTGGTCCAATTTTTCCAGTTATTCTCCTGAAAGGATGTGCAGCATCTTATTTCAGATGAGTTTCTGACTGCAGTAGATATTACATTATGTACTCCTGCCAGGCAGGAAACAGAGCTATTGCTCATAGTCTGTAAATACAAAGCCAGCTTTTGCAATCAGACAGAGCTCACTTTTCCTCAGAGATCCACTGAATGAATACGATACAACTTCTCTTTTCAAGCATCTGTCAAGGGAAGAACATACAAACGCTCCACAAAGGGGCTACAGACAGTAGTGTGCATTCAGGAGACAGAAGTGTGACAATTATTTCACTGTTTTGTAAGAATCGGCTGTAACAATGACTGGAGCTTAACAGCAACTCCAGAATTTCAGAGGCATGCCCTCCACCACTGTGAATGAGAAGAAACACACCACATCGAGGGCAGTTCTCTGTCTTTCATTTTAGATACCAGGTGGTACATTAAAAGGTAGAAGAGACTTCTTTCTGGAATGTTTGTTCAGAGAGGCTCCAGCTGCATTGATTTCAGTGATGCACTTGTCTATCCAGGTACATTACTGTAAGCATATGAAGACACCTTTTCACTAAGCTGTGCTAGAAACAGTGTTCATGCTAGAGTGTGTTCATGGATGCAAAACTGCCATGGCCCCTGTCAATGAGGAAGGAAGGTGAGAAAGGTGATGTGCAAACAGTCATCACAGATAGAAGATGACGGGAATGCTATGGACAGTGTTGTGGGAGGCTAGGAAATGGAGAAATGATCCTGTGAAAAGGTCTTGGGATGCAGGGTGTCGGGGAGATGTCTAGATAATTCAAGAAGTTGATGAAGACTCCTAACAGAGGAGAGAGAAAGATGTTGTGGGTTGAATTGTGTCCTGCCCCCCCACCAAAAAAAGATACGCTGAAGTCCTAACCCCTCATACCTTTAAAATGTGACCTTATTTGAAAATAGGGTGACTGCAGATGTAACTGGTTGAGATCAGGTCAAACGGGGCTGGGGTTGTTAGTTAATCCAGTGTAACTGTTGTCATCATCAGATGAGGAAACAGACACACAGAGAAAATGGCCATGTCGAAACAGAGCTAGAGATTAGAGTTGTGCTACCATGAGGCAAGGAACACCCAGACACCCCAGAAGGCGAAAAATCAGGGAGGATCCCCCTCTACAGGCCTTAGAGGGAGCGTGGTGGCCCTGCCAGCACTTTGATTTCAGACGTGTAGCTTCCAGAAGTGTGAGAGAACAGATTTATGTTGGTTTAAGCCTCTCAGTTTATGGTGGTTTGTTACGGCCAGCCCCAGGAAACCAGCCTGTGAAATAAGACTGGTGTTTAACCAGTTGGAGTTCAGATCAGGCCGGAGCACACAGGGCCTGGAAGATAATGTTAGAGGTCTTTCTCTTTGAGTTAAATAAGCATTTTGAAGCAGCGAGGCAATAATGACTGGGTACTGTGTAAGAACCTGTGTGCTTTTATGGCCACCTCAGAGTGGCTATTTTTTTTCATCAAATGTGTTGGAAATATGTGAGAGTTAGTTAGACAACATTACAGATCACTGACCTTTCAAAACAGCTACCCAGATAAATCAGTGCATTCCTCCAGCTACGCCGGATTATAGGAATCATGCTTCTATTCTCTGTTCAATAATACTGGACACCTAAAACCCCAGTTTCCAAATGGTGTTCCATGGAACACTAGTTCTGAGAACACATTTTAAAAGTGTTCCATGGTCCAAGAAGATTTGGAAATACTGAGCTTCTTTGTGTTTCCTCTTGCAGAGTCATAATGAGTATTAACATGTTGAAGTCTCTGGAAAGTTCTACAGTAAAGAAAGAGTTGAACCCCAATTCCCAAATATGTTTGATCATGCAGTGCCCCCTAAGTCAAACGAAAACTAGGAATATGTGAAACTACCTGTTACGAGCCTAACACATGCGCTTTTGGACATGCAGAGAGATTAAAAAAAAAAAAAACTTTCATGCTCTCAACCCACTTTTGAAACCAGGGAATTCTACCCAATTCCAAGTTGAGAGCTTGCTCTGCTGTTACTCTGTTCCCTGAGAACATAGCCTGCTGGGGAATAGCTGCTGACAACCTGTGAAGCCCAAATCTCCTTTCCTTTGTCTTCTCCCATCTGAGCTTCCCTTGAGGAATCTGCCCTCAAGCAGTTTTACAAGCAGAGGGTGGGGAAAAATGTCTGAACAAAAGGAATTCTAATACTTTCTCAAATGGCGGGTTCAGATGCAATTTGAAATGGGTAGCTCCAAACTTCAAAATGTTGGCCTTCATTACCAAGGCAAATAACACTATACCTGGTAAGGATTCAAGGAGTCATTTGGTACAAAATGCTCATTTTGCTCATAAACTAAGGCATGGGGCTTCCCAGGTGGCACAGTGGTAAAGAATCTGCCTGCAAAGCAGGAGATCTGGGTTCAATCCCTGGGTTGGGAAGATCTCCTGGAGAAGGGAATGACTACCCACTCCAGTATTCTTGCCTGGAGAATTACAACTAACACACACACACACACAAACTAAGGCATAGATAGCCAGAGACAGCACCAAAGCCACACAGTTGAAGGGATAACATAGCCAGGAGGAGGTCAGTGGTGTTTACTCTCAGCCCACCTTCTCTTGAAATATGCCATCTGGGGCTTATAAAAAAACTTACACAAACTCCTGACACAGCATTTGATCCCAACATTAATAGGTAATATAAACATCACCAAAAAGAGAATCTAATTCAGGAGTCTCAGTAGCACATACCTTCTCTGAATAATGCTAATCAGTGCAATAAACTCTAAAAATAACACCCTATAAAGTTTTATGTTCTCGTTATCCATGAGCCATGTAAATGGTTTCCTTCATTACCACAAAATAACCCCTTTGACATTTTTATGTATTCATAAAAGTTTTCTGTTCTTGGTTAAGGATTTTTTTTCCCTTTAAACAGAAAATATTAAGAAAATGACTTTGAAAATACCTGCTTTGGGGTTTTTTACTTCCATCTCCTTCCCTTCTGCAATCTCTGGTTGCAAATAGAAAGTATCTTCTAATCAGTACCACCCACTTAAGAGAGTAAAGTCATGTTCTGCTGTCTACGCTCCACCACCCAGGCTGCTATGAGTCCTTATCAGTGCTTTTATGGAGGTCAGTTTGCACTCATTCCGTCACTGCGGCCCCACACAGATACACGGTTCTGCATTTGGGACTCAGCACCCAGGCCGCAGCCTTTCGGACAAGGTAACGGGACGGCAGGAGGGAAGATGCCTCCCTCTAGGTGGCGCTGCCTGGGCAGGCGTTTCACTGGGAGACGCGCCCGGCCTCTCTCCAGGTGTGCGCTTCTTCCAGCTGCTCAGAGAAGCGCTGTTCCTGCGACACAGCCCCTTCACCCAGCCCTGCTTTTCTGCCTTGTACTGCCCTCAAGGAAGGGCAATTTGTTCTGATCCTGGAGCATAGCAAGCTAAGGGAACCCAAGGTGATTCTTCAGTAACCATTTTTCCTTTCTCAGGAATTTTTAAGGATAATTTAGGGCTCCCTGCAATTTTCTCTTTTACTAGTTAGTTTTAGAACCTAATCCACACACAAAATGTAGACTTCCAGATGAACTTTTGTCAAGATAAAGTAGGAGTGATGCTGTCTGGACACATCTCCATTTACTCAAGCCCATCTGCCTTCTACTGGCCCATTTTGCTTCCGTTTAGACAGCATGTTTTTCCATCCTATTTGGGCCAGTCTTAAAAGCACATCTAGGTCCTAATGTTCTCTCATCTCAGAAAGCAGATAAATCTTTCAAAATGCTTGGAAAGCTGCCTACAAAATGCTGCCACTCCTCTGGCAATAAACACCTTGAGGAAGTTACAGTCAGCATTCTTTTTCTAATTCAGGCAGAAGCCCAATGTAGGGCAAGAAGGAAAAATTAAAAAGAAGCAAGAGTCTAAGTCATGGGCCCACTACATATTTGCTGAGGGACCTTGGGTAAATTTCTTCTTTAGTCTGAGCTTCAGTTTCCCCACCAGTAAAATAAGAGTGACAATATTGACTGAAAATACTGTTGGGAAAGGAACTGAGGCTTGACAACATTTGCATTTAGTTTCTGGCACATCAAAGCTCTCAGCATGTGTACCTCCCCTTCTCATCTCTGGCTCCTTTGAACCTCAGAATTCAACTCCATGTAACTTTAGACATTAAACGCCAGCTGTGTATCTAAAAGAAAGTTCTTTGTGAAAGTTTAACCTAAAGGAAGTTGTCATCCTGAGTGTGTAATATCTAGACTTAAATACAGTATCATTGAAAGAATGCATTGGGGAAAAAATACAGAATAGACAGCAAGTAGACTCCATAGAATGGCATAGTGGGGGCTACCTATGTCCATGAATAAGAATTTAAGAAAATAAAAATACTCAGTCCGGCATATAGGCCATATTTATTCCACTATTACCTATAGATGTAAGATTTGTGGGGATGTTGGACAGACTCAGGAAGAAGTTAAATGTAGTGGTTAACAGCATACATTTGGAGTCAAATACTATGTATTTGGAGTATTTGGAGTCAAATACGGTTGGAATCCCAGCTCTGCCACATTCTAACTATGCCTTTTTAAGCAAGCTATTTAACCTCTGAGTTTGAGTTTTCTCATTGGTAGAAAGGGGATAATATAATAGTATTATAGTGTGGAGTAATAATAGTATTAATGTGTGGAGTTGTCTTTGGGAGTAGTAAATACTGTAATGAATACATAGTGCTCAGCCCACCGTCAGTCAAATAGCCTGTGTTCAATAAATGCTATCAATTATTATTGTTGTTCATGTTATTTTCCTTTTTTTTTTTTTTGAGACACTTAAGGTCAAGTCTGATTCACTTGTAATCAGGACTTTAGCCATTCAGTCCCCCAAAATGCATAAGAGGAACCCAGTGCTTGGGAACAGAAACAAAAGAACATCCTCCCTGGTGAATGTTCCTCCTCCATTAAACAGTCTGGGAGTGCTGTGGGGACTGTCAGTAGGGAAGGACAAAGCTGAACTGTTTCTGGTTATCAAGAAACATACAGAAAGTTGAAGTCTGTACTCTACAGCCATCACACATGAGATGTGAATTTTGTGAAACTGCTTATTTTAGCTCGATTGCCAGCTTTTCTTCTATGGCAAAACTAAGAAGCTTAATCATGTTACCAGTGGGGAAGCTTTTGCCTTTGTCCTAGCCAGTTGGCTGGCATGACAGCTGAAATAACAGCACTTCCCATTCTCTTTAGATATCTAAACAAGGTAGGAAATCTAGGTCTTTGTGTTAAACAGCAAGTATTCAAAAAGAATCCAGCAGATGTATGTGTAGTTTCCTGGGTAAAAGAAGAATGCCAGTTTTTCTTTATTTCATGGAAGCATTGACAGCAAGTTCTTCATCATCCTGATGCCAGAGATGAAACATCTCAGCCCCAGGCTAGAGCAGTGCAGGGGTTTAGCAAGTCAGCCCAGACCAGTGTGGTGTGGGATGAAAAGGAAGGGGAGTGCTTGCTACATTACTTGCTTTGTGTGAATACCAGTTGGGAATAGAATATTTGGGGGGCAAAGTTGATGAATGAGGTCAAAAACTCAAATGGATAGTTCTTGATAATCATGGACTGGGAGTTCCAGGAGTGAATAGCTGAAAACATTCTAATAATTCTACATATTAAGTAGCAGGCATATATGGATATATGCATGTTATTTAAATAGTAAGTGTATGTTTTTGTTTATGTGTGTGTGTATACAGGGCTTCCGAGGTGGCGCAGTGGTAAAGAATCTGCTTGCCAATGCATGAGACGCAAGAGATGCAGGCTCGATCCCTGGGTTGGGAAGATCCTCTGGAATAGGAAATGGCAACCCACTCCCGTATTCTTGCCTGGAAAATCCCACGGACAGAGGAGCCCGGAGGGCCAGAGTCCATAGTGTCAAAAAGAGTCAGACATGACTAAGTGACTGAGCGTGCATGCTTGTGTGTATTTGACGTAATGAGGAGGCTACTATGAAGTCCTAAAGTACTGTGAAACTACAGAATTTATAAGATTCAAATGAGAATGCCTCTGGGTTGGTTTTGTATACAGATGTTTTTGACAGCTTTATTCATAATCATCAAATGCTAGAAAAACCAAATAATTTTCAGCCTGTGAAGAGATCAACAGAACATAGCATAGCTATTCTGTGGACTGCTCCACAGTAAGAAAAAAGGAACAAATTAATAAAGCACACTCTGTGGATGCATCTGAGGAGCATTGAAGGAAGGTCGAGTTGACAGGCTGCATCTGATCTTCTGGAATAGGCAAAGGACTGATCGGTGATTGCCAGGGGCCAGGGGTGGGGGGACCTGTCTACAAAGGGGCGTGAGAATTCAGGGAGATGTTATGTATGGCTTACAAGCCATAAGCCAGTGAAAGTGGCAAAAACTGCCCACCTGAGACCCTGATTTTCTCCTTCTTCCACTTAGGGTCCCCATGCCCCAGGCCCCAGCTGGATACTTCTGATTCCCTTATCGGGACTTCTTCCCAGTTTCAGCAAATTAGTGACTCAACTCAGAGGCTGCCCAGATTTCTGGGCACTCTCTTTCCCTGAGACTTCTCCCTGTCTCCATATGTGAAAAAGTACCAGCAAGAGAAACCAACCTCTCACAATGGCCTGTACTTCTAGATGCCTGCCAGGCCTTAGGCACTAGGCACTACAAATGCCCTTGTTTGAAACAGCAGAAAAACTATTGAAAAAGATCAGCCTCTTTGCTGGAATTTCCAGAATACATCAAAGGAAGAAAACAAGACTAGAATAAAGGCTCAGGTGTGAGAGAGACTAATAATCCACAAGGCTGCCCAATGAAAAATCCATGAATTAGGGAGGACTCAGGGTTAAGTAACAGGAATCAACTTGAATTAGAGTGGTAATATATCTCCATGTATTAGTCTGTGCTCTGTATGCATTTCCTTCAGCTTCTAGAATGCCAAGGATATTGTCTTCCCTCTCCTTGTTAATACAGAATAACTGCATCTGACTTTCCAGAGTAAGGTGTCATTATCTGCACTATTACTGTCAGGAACAGAAGAGGGCACCCTAGGAATATTTAAGTAGCAGAAGCCATAGCTCTAACACCCTTTACAATATTACAATGAATACCTTTTCTCAAACACAGGAAAGCAAAGCATGGTCTGTTTTGCAACTAAAATTATTCTACAAATCTCCATGATTGGGGATAAAGAGCAGGAATGCCCAAGTCATCTCTAAGAAACAAGGCGAAGCCTAAAATAAAACTTAGTATTTGTCAAACATGATATATTCCCAAATAATTGAATCGAAGTGTCACACTGGTTTAGTGAAAAAGGGTGCTCAGTTATTACTTTTGTTTAATGAGTATGAATAAGGAAATAATAAAGTTTCTATTGAACACTTTCTATATGCCAAACATATGTCTCTGAACATATTTAGTATTATACAGCAGGAATTCCTGGTGGTCCAGTGGTTAAGACTCCATGCTTCCAGTGCAGGGGGCGTGAGTTTGATCCCTGTTGGGGAAGTTCTACGTGCCTCTCTGTGCAGCAAAACTAATTTTTTTTTAATTAAAAAAAAAATTGTATTGCAACTCTGAGGTATACATTCAACCTCCCTCCCCTCAACTCCAGTAACTAAGGGATCATTTTAACTAGCCCCTTTTCTGGCTGATCCAAATAGTCTCTTTCATAAGGATAGATCTGAAATAAGCAGGTAGATTGTTTTTCAAAAAACTACATGGAATTAAAGGATTGAGATCAAAGAGGAAGGAGAGATGTAGATAAAGAGAAGATGAAAAGATAGGATCGTGGTGTGGAGAAAAAGAAGGTGGGGGAGAAGGGGGGAGAAATGGAGAAGGGGGTGTGAGGAGACAGAACAGAGCAACCAAGAGAAAGCGGGGGATGGGGGCAGGGGGAAGCGTCTCCTAAGCCTTCAAAAAGATCTTCATAGATCTGAGTTGTGAATGTTCCCTTTATTCTCATACACACAACAGCCCAAATACACATATTGCTGAGAGGTTCCAACATGGGCGTCAGTGTCCACGCCTAGCAGTGAACATTTAGGAAGGAGCCACATGCGCTACTGGAAGGGGAACCATCCAGGGAGGGTATTGATTGAGCAAGCTTGGGAGGCAGGCTTCACAGAAGCAGGCTTACCCATCTCCAGCTGTTCATTAGTTAATGAATATGAAATATTGACTCAAGGATGGCCCCACAGGTGTTCAGGAAAACAATCTCATTTCAAACCAGTCAATTGCACAGGACTGGAGGGTAGGTAGATGGGGGAGGGAGAGAATCCTTTCCCCTTCCCCCTCCCCCATTTACATTTCCCTGGAGCCTCAGGATAAGCTGGGTCTTTGGATCCACATACTTCCCTTATTCTGTCCTAGGTCGAGGAGGTCCTGAAATAAAGACGAAAGAGCACATTCACTGCCCCCTGCTCTTTCTGAACACTTCAGGACAGGGGCAAATTGAGTCCCAAGTTTGGACAATTGTGGTAGGTAAAACTCCCCACTCCCTTTTTAAAAAATTAACTCTTGTGAATTTATTTTAAAGTGTATTTGAAGAAAAATAAACTTGCATATAAAGCCCTCAATTTTAGAGCTGTTAGAATAATGTCAGAGGAGCCACTTAGTTATAATAGAGCAAGTAGTGTGTAGATATAACTGTAAATATTGAGAACACCGTGTTAATGGCTACAGTTTGAGAAACAGATTTAAGGCACATGAACTAGACGTGTTGGAAAAATGAATGGGTGAGTGGGTGGATGAGTGGGTAGGTGTGTAGATGAATCAGGAGTGTTGGAAGTGTAAATGGTGGATGGGTGGATGGTTGGATGGTTGGGCCGTTGGATGTAGGATAAGTGTGTGATATAAGATGTTCCCTTAATTATTTGCTCTAGCAAAGTGGGTTCTGTTTGACTAAAGGGCAGTAGAAGCGGAAAGGAGTGCATCTACTTCTGGTCCAGTGCACCTCGACAAATATTGGGTGGTGCAGTCCCTTCACAAGTGAGCTGGCAACGTATGTTAACTAAAATGTTTATTTTCCTTATGATGTCAGGATCTCACCAAAACTGCTGAGAATGTGGGCTCTGGAGTCATATTTCCCTTGTTAACCTCTAGCTTTTAATGTTGACCTTGAGCAAGTCACCTTACCTTGGTGCATATGCCCCCTCAGCTGTAGCGCAAGGCCAGCCTGAGATCTTGACCTGAAGTGTTGCTGGGAAGTTTACAAATAAAGGCGGCCAAAACAATCAACATATACAATCCAAATTGACATGACTTGATGGATGATTTTATTTCGATGGAATTAAATTGATGATGTTAAATGTAAATGTAAAAGAGGTCTGTGAAAGCACACACTCCCTGTTTCCTCCATGCCGTGAAGGTGAAAAGGATGGACCTTTGTGTGTGTGTTACTCAGTTGTGTCCAACTCTTTGCAACCCCTTGGACTGTAGTCCTCCAGGCTCCTCTGTCCATGGAATTCTCCAGGCAAGAATACTGGAGTGAGTGGCCATTCCCTTCTCTATGGGATCCTCCCAGCCCAGGGATTAAACCTGGGTCTCCCGTTTTGCAGTCAGATTCTTTACCGTCTGAGCCACCTGGGAAGCCTGGACCTTTGTGAGGTTGCAGAATTTAAATACTGGTTTTTGAAATGAGAATTTCATCTTGGGAAAACTAAAACCCTAGATCAATGTACTCAGCCTGACTTTGACTCCAAAACAGGAATTCACGTCCAAATTATGTCCACTTAGCTGTCACCTCTTCAAGGAGGTTTACCCAGATAACCTGGCAGGAAGTAGCTCCTGCTTTTATCTTTTCACAGCATTTAGCAGCTATGAAATTTACTGCATTCATTTCTTTTTTCTTCTCCTCCCTCAGGAAAGTTAATATTTTGAGGGCAGCGACCTCTGCCTGGTTCATGCCTGGAGCATTGCCAACATGCACTAGAATCTCAATACCTTTATTGCCTGCCTGATATGGGTGGAGGAAATGTGCTTTCTGCCTTCATCATCCTGCTAAGAAAAGGTTCCTAAGCCTTTAGGGTAAAGGACCTGATTAAAAACAAAAAAATCATCTTTATGTTCAATTTAGGATTTTTCTGATTTTCATAAGATTTAGTATTGATTATAGTAGAAAAGCTGTAAAACTGTTTCAAAATCTCTTAGCCTAGAAAGGTTTAGAAAGTGAGATGGGCCAAAAGATGTGAAGCCCTTCTACCTGCTAGCAATATCCTTTGAAACACTTATGTTTCAAGAGGGGAAATTACCCTGTTTTCCCTTCACTGTCACTGTTAATATTTGCTAAAGGAGATAGACCCATTCTTGGTTCATAGGTGGCTAAGTACCCGTGTTTAGAACTTATAATTGAGAGAATAAGAGCTTAATTTCTGAAATTCTTATTTGGAAGGTGTTAATTTCCTTCTACTGAACCACCATTTATCTTGTTCCGAGAATATATCCTGCGTTTTGCCAGTAGGGGTGTGTGTGTGTGTATGTGTATATTTGAGGGTTGAGGAGCTTTGAAAGAAAGAATGAAGGGAGAAATGGATATATTCACAGTTTTAAAAGTACCATAGTTGAAAATATTTCCATGTAACATTCTGGAAAAAGGACATCATTCATGTCAGTCCATTCAAGGCCCTAAAAGCATAACATGCAGTTGTATTAAATAAATTGCTTTAGAAAGAGGTTTAGAAAATAACAGCTCTATATTTGGTTCTTCTTCATTTCAGGGACTTACTTGAGTCTTTAGCCTAAAATAGATATCTAGTCATTTCATTTATTTTACCTTCTAAAGCAAATATCACAAGATGAAACATTAATTTTGTGTTTTCATAGTTGTGGTAAAGGATGAGAGGGAGCTGTTTTCCTTCTTACTTAACCCTTCTTCCCTCAGGCCTGATTCTGGAGCTGAATCCAGACAATATGTTCCAAATTGCCAATCACATTCATCTCTGTGTGGGATGCTTAAAACATGCAAATGGCTCTGAAAAATGTCTCTCATCCTACAAAGATAAATGAATGTATGCGTTGCCATCAATTGCAGTGGAAGTCAAAGGAGGACAGAAAGTGTTGATAAATGAGGAATCTTTGCCTTGCCCCATAGACAAACATTCTATCGGGAGACACGAGTGTTGATGGATGACATCAGTCTCCTGACTGTAGGCACACCTGTAGCCTCCACGGCAACCCATCTTCTTTAGCACTGCTGGGCAAATCATCCTGAAGAATGGCTTTGTTTACTTTCATGTGCAAACGCCTTCTTTGGCTCCCTATTGTCCATTAAGGAAATAAAGCCCCACTTTATCATCTCAGTGTTCAAGGCCCCAGTCAACCTGGCCATCCTTATTACCCACAACTTCTCAATGTGTTTCTTATATTCCAAAGTCAGCTACAAGGGATCATTATTACTTGAGAATGTATCAGAATCTCTGTAGTGATGCTTTCAAAAGGGAATCAAAGCTGTAAGGTATATAATCTCTTCATAGCCAATCGTGAAAGTCAAGTATAAAGTGAAAGGGGTCAGTCATCTCATGATATCATATAATTGTATCAAAAGTATCACATGCACACTCCAGCCTTGATCCATTATCTGCTTGTGTACATTTATTCAGCTAAGTCACTTCAATCGTGTCTGACTCTTTGCAAACCTATGGACTGTAGCCCCCCCAGGCTCCTCTGTCCATGGGGATTCTCTAGGCAAGAATACTGGAGTGGGTTGCCATGTGCTCCTCCAGGGCATCTTCCTGACCCAGGGATCAAACCTGTATCTCTTATGTCTCCTCCATTGGCAGGTGGCTTCTTTACCACTAGCGCCACCTGGAAAGCCCCAATCCATTGTCTATTCACTTAGCAAATTGCTGTGATTATAATTGACAGAGCATAAGATATAAATTACTTATTTTTTAAGTTTTTGTTTCATTTTTGAGCTAAATCTCCAATCAAATTTTCCTCCATTTACTTAGGAAATTTTGGTTCCCACTTGAAATGGATTCCCTTTAATGACATAGCAATTTCCTTTTGCTCTTGCTCCTATATCAAAATATCCCAGACTTCTCTATTCTTGATGAAATGTGCATCTTCCTTATCCTTTCAGGAACAGCTCAGATATTATTTCTTCTAAAAATCTTTCCTAACCTCCTTTAATAAAAAGGAATCTTTCTCCTCTAAACACCCAGCAGATTTTGTTTGTAGCAGATTTTATTTGTAGCAACTACAGAACATGTCAGATGTTGCCCTGAGGTATAGATCCTTGACTACATAGGCTTGGCCAAGGATGGGTTCCTTCATTCCTACATTCAGCTAGTATTTGAACTCTTCTTGTGTATGAATCAGTGCTCTGGGACTGGTGGGAAGATAACATTGTAAACAATATCTATCTTGAATTCTATTTATTGAACAAAGGGTAAATAAGAAAGTGAAGATTTACATTTCCTTTCTGTGGACTTTCCAAAAAACAAAAGAAACAGTTACAAACTTTCATGTCACTTAATGGAACATGTAATCCTTTTCACTGTGAACCTCTACCCAAAAGGAAAAAGTGGGGGATGATGGCTGCCCTTGCAGGGGACCGGAACGCTGGCCAGCTCCTCTCTTGTCTTAGCCTCGCAGCGTGGTTGTTGATAATCTGCTGCTCAGTCTCTTGAGGCCAAAAGAAAAGAATTCAGCAGCTGGTGCTCTGATGGAGTGGTGTCAGATGGAGCCACAGGCTCTTTCCCTGGTGAATCCTCTAATTAGTTTGGGTTAGTTTCTGCAGAAATGGAAAGTTGTTTCTCAGAATAACATTGGCCTATAATTCACAAGTTGATCCAACTTTGTTTCCAAGATCCTTCAAGGAGAGGATAGAGAAGGTGGTTCTTGGCTGAAGTCTCTGTCACACTGATCAGTGTTCCATGTCAACCTTTGAAGAGAAATCCAGAGTTTAAATTGCTAAAGAACAGAGAGTTTCATGGTCATGGATCACTCAGTGACTACTGAGGCCAGTCACGTGACACGAGTGTATGAAGTGGCCTCCATGTTGCAGTGAGGACTGACAGGTGAGCTGGAGATTGCACACCGCTTTTAACAGGTTCAGATTCAAATTTTTGGTAAACGTGTGCTTAACACAACATAATTTGGGGTTTGATAGGGCCAAGGGATGCCACTTTGCAGGTCCTAATTTAGGAAAACAATGAATCTTTGTTTAAAAATTATTTTTAGTTCCTTCCTTCCTTCTGTCTTTCCTTCTTTCCTTCCCTTGGTATTTATGGCTGAGGCATCGTCCCAATATCTCTCTCTGCTGACACCAGGGTCATTTGTCTTATTCAGTTCTTCTACTAAAGCAAAGGAGAAGGTGGCTAAACCCCCAGGGTGTGTCTCCAGCTGTCTTTTGGGAGGGGACTGTAGAGAAGATCTGCCTGGGTCAGCATGCAATCTCCTGTTCACAAGGAAAGGAGGGCTCTTCTAAAGGGGGAAGCTACAGGATACCTCCTTCCTATCTATCCCAGGACAAAGTTCATGATAGTTTGAGCAGTTTGTCACTGAAGGTTTCAGGGAACTTTATCAAAGCTCTACTGAGAGATTAAGAGGTTGGAAGGAGAAGAGATCTGAAGTGCTGTAACCTAATTACTCCCTTTCCTCACAATGCACAAGGGTAATCCTTTGTGTGAACTCTCTTTAATCAGGTTCTTAACTTGGCTATACATCAGAATCACCTAGCTTAAAACATATAGATACCTGGGTCCTAACTCCTAGAAATTCCAATTTGATAGGCTTAAGAGAGCCTGCTGCTGTTTAGTCACTAAGTCATGTCCAACTCTTTTGTGACCCTGTGGACTGTTTCCCTCCAGGCTCCTCTGTCCATGGAATTTCCCAGGCAAGAATACTGGAGAGGGTTGCCATTTCCTTCTCCAGAGGATCTTCCAAACCCAGGGATGGAACCCTAGTCTCCTGCAATGCAGGCAGATTCTTTACTGCTAGGCCACCAGGGAAGGCTGATAGGGCCTGAGCATCAGGATTTTCCTGATTCCAGGGCACAGCCAGGGCTGAGAAACACCAGCCTTGACCTTCAGATGCGTGTGTGTGTGTGTGTGTGTGTGTGTGTGTGTGTGTGTGTGATAGATGAGGGTGGAGGGTGGCCTCTGGACCTTCTATTCACCTAATGCCTTTCCTTCCTCACTTCACACTGCATTTTCTTTAAGCTATTTGCATTTTCTCTCTAGTGTATGCCCCCCTTCCTACATAAATAAACAAATCCAGCCCCTCTTTTGGACATCTTTTCTATGTCTAGCAAAATTGGCAGCCTTAGGCATCCCTTGAGTGTTAAAGCTTCTGCTTCAGTTTTAGATTTTGCAGCATTTTTCTCCTTTGTCACCAAATGTCATAAATGTAACTGTAATGACTGCATAGTGTTACCATGTTTACACACGATCATTTATTAAAATATCCCCTCACACTTATACATTTTGGTTACTTCACACTTTGTGATATTACAAATGAAGTCGCCTTATTTAAATATGTTTGCCCTCTTCTCTGATTATTTCCTTAGGGGATCTTCTTAGCAGTAAAAATTATTGGTGCAAAGATAATAAACATTTTTAAGGTTCTTGGTACACATGGCCAAACCACTTTTCAAAGGGGCTGTATTTACTTATAAAACCAACCAAGATTATATTCTCTAATTAATTCTTTCTTTGTCGCTGAGATGGGTGCATATCAGTTGCATGGGATAATTTAAACAGAATTCAGTTAAGGCCTAAGTTGTAGGCTATACCATTCAATAAGAAGTATTAGTTAGACATGCTGTAATATTAATAAGCATTTTTGTGCTTTCCAAAAGGAGCTACATTTTATTTGTTTACTTAAAACACTTCATTAGTTTACTATATTCTTCAAAATAGTAAAAATCTTTGTTTTTTCATCTTGCATAATTTCCATTATAAAGTGTAACAAAATGGAATATACTCGTGCATTATAAACCAGGTCATACTGTAGGACATACTGTGGAAAAATCATCTTAGAGAGATTTTGAACAATATAAATTCCTGGATTCCTCGTATGGAAAACTTTCACTTATTAGATGTGAGCCAAAGTCCAAGCATCTGTATGTTAGCAGAGGTTGCCCAGGTATGGCCAGCCTATGTTCAAGCTTGAATACCACTGTACTGTGTTATGAGAATGTCTTCATGACTCTCATATACATACATATATCATCATCCTTCTTAAACTTGACACTTCTTATTTATAGCCAACAATTCAAGATTTGACCATCGTGCTCCTTTTAAAATGATAATGGGTTGATGGACTGTCAAATGGTTATGTATTAGAATTCATGGTAAGATTAAAGTGTTCTTGCAAATGAAGTAACTATGGAAAGAAAACAATGGACATTTGATTATTCTGTTTAATATGTAATAAAATATCACAAATATGTTATAATTATAAGGCATAAGATATTTAACAGAGACCAGAGCCTGTTAATAGAGTGGTATACCAGTCTAGAGTGAGCTGTAAGTGTATTGTAAGCATCGATTTACAGGTTAAGAGCATTGATGAATTGGATGCAACCTTGCGTGTTCCTTTTGATCATGGGAATGGCACACCATTTCCCAAGTCATACTTCTTTTTATTATGATATACTTATGTGCATTTGTGTGTGTGCACACCCATATTAGAGAAAAAGTGAATGTTATCTTTAGAGTACCTATATATTATACTACAAAGAGCACCTGTACTGAGAAATGAAGTTTGGGAAATGGTAACTGAATTAGGATATGTACTGTTGCAAAGGGAAATACATTCAAATCACCTGATGCAACAAAGAGGTTTAAGAAAAGAAAATAAGAAGATCTCACATGAACCAGAAATGACAGCATCACCACTGGTACGTAGTAGACTCTTGCTAAATTTTGGTTGTTGAGATGGTAAACACGTCTTTGAAGACACCTGGAAATCAGAATATCAAGTTGCCTAAAGTTTACAGTCTGTCTTGTAGGTGAGAAATGAGCAAATGAACGTCAAGATTCTGAGTGGAATGAGCTTCTGTGTTTTAGGCTAGCAAATGGGAACAGCATTTGGAAGATTTTTTAAAAACCTAGAAGAGTGAGATAGTTAAAGTAGCAGTGATTTCTCTGTGATTTTTGAATGTAGACAAACAAAATGGATCCCAGATGTACATCTTATTTTTCATTTAGACCCTGTTGTTTGAATCCCAAGTAGAAGAAAGACTTCTACTTGTCAGTAGAAGTACCTACTGGTGAATAATTCAGAACTGATCCAGCAGGGCTGGATAAATCACAGATTGGAATCAAGATTGCAGGGAGAAATACCAACAACCTCAGATATGCATATGATGCCACTTTAATGGCAGGAAGTTAAGAGGAACTAAAGTGCTTTTTGATGAAGGTGAAAGTTGGCTTAAAACTCAACATTCAAAAAACAAAGATCATGGCGTCTGGTCCTGTTACTTCATGACAAATAGATGGAGGAAATGTGGAAACAGTGTCAGATTTCATTTTCTGGGTCTCCAAAATCAATGTGGACAGTGACTGCAGCATAGCCACAAAATTAAAAGACACTTGTTCCTTGGAAGAATAGCTATGATGAACCTAGACAATGTATTAAAAAGCAGAGACATCACTTTGCCAACAAAGGTCTGTATAGGCAAAGATATGGTTTTTCCATTAGTCATGTATGGATATGAGATTTAGACCATTAAGAAGGTTGAGCACTGAAGAATTGATGCTTTTAAGCTGTGGTGATGGATAAGATTCTTGAGAGTCCCTTGGACAGCAAGGAGATCAAACCAGTCAATCCTAAAGGAAATCAGCCCTGAATGTTCATTGGAAGGACTGGTGCTGAAGCTGAAGCTCCAGTACTTCGACCACCTGATTTGAAGAGCCAACTCATTGGAAAAGACCCTGTTACTGGGAAAGATTGAGGACAAGAAGAGAAGGGAGAGAGAGAGGATGAGGTGGTTGGATGGCATCACTGACTCGGTGGACTCGAGTTTGAGCAAACTCAGGAAATAGTAAAGGACAGGGAAGCCTGGCATGCTGCAGTTCATGGGGTCACAAAGAGTTGGACATGACTTAGCAACTGAACAACAACAACAAAAGTATTTTTTTAAACAACATTAGGTTTTTCTCTTTAGAAAGACATTACTTAATCTTCCTCTGAATGTATATGATCATTATAAAAAAAATCATTCTAAAAATAGTAAAAATCTCTTGCTTCTCAAATATGCCACTCCCAGAAATTATCACTAGTAGTCATTCAATGTATGTATATACATACATTCTATGTGCATATAGATTTAGTATTGATGGGCTAATACCATATCATTATTCTATAATCTGCTTTTCACTTGACATTGACATATTGACTCCATTTGTATCGATAAACATATATGACTGCAGAACTTTCCTACAGCTGGACCATAATTTGACACTAGCCTTTTCATGGACATTGCTTTTCCTCTTGAATTCTTGCTATTGTAAATATGTGCACAGTAAGTTGTAATGCATATACATATATCTCCCTGTCCTTGTATCCTTAGGCAATTCTTAAAAGTGGAATTTCTGGTTTAATATCCAATTAGTTTGTGCCAAAGTCTGTGTGGCAGGCAGAATAATGCCCCCTTCCTAATCCCCAGAGATGTTGACACCCTAAATCCCAGAACCTGTAAAAATGTTAGGTTACATAGCAAGGAGCAATTAAGGTTGTAGATGAAATTAAGGTTGCTATTCAGATAAATTTTTAAAGGGGGAGATTATCCTGGGTTATTTGGATGGGCCCAGCATAATCACAAAGCTTCTTAAAAGTAAAATACAGAGGCAAAAGAGAAGGTCAGATGTGAGTACAGGCGGAAGACACAGAGAGATGCAACTTTGTAGGCTTGAAAGATGAAGGAAGGGACCAGGAGCCAAGGAATGTGGGCAGCCTGTAGGGGGAAAGGGCAAGGAAATGGATTCTCCCCTAGAACGTCAAGAAAGGAACATAGCCCTGCCAACATCTTGATTTTAGTCCTGTGAGACTTATGTTAGATCTCTAACCTACAGAACTGTAAGGTGATAAATTTGTGTTGTTTTAATTCACTGAATTTTTGGTAATTTGTTTTAGCAACAATAGAAAGCTAATGCAATCTACTACTGCGATTGAGTTACAGTCAGCATCATTTCTAAACTGGTTTTTGTTTTGTGTTTCACTTTAGCATGAAAGGATGGCTTCAGGGATCTCATGATATCATGAACTGTGGGCCACCTCAAAAAGGGCCTTAAGTATCATAAAGGGATAAAATTTGGGAGGTTTATAAGTATGATTTTCTAAATCTCACACAACTAGTTGAGTGACAGTTATAACTCATGTCAGTTATAACCCATGTCACTGCCTTTTCCCCCAGCATGCCTCCCCTGCTGTGGTAGACAGTGGATGGCTTTATTGAACTGCCAGTGACAACTTTCTTTGTCCCAAAGCCTCAGTGCTCCTCCACATGTGACATGATGTTGTCCTGCTCTGGCCAATGAATGGAAGTTGGCCAGCACACCCTCCTTCCTCATTTTTCCTACCGTGATTAAAGGCATGAAAGCTAGATCTCCAACATCCAACTTCCAATAATTAGGAACCATGAGAACAATTAAGACCATGAGAATATCAGAGACACTGGCTCTGCCATCACTGGGTCCCTGAACCAATGTCAGATATCTTGTTATATAAGAAAAGTAAACTTAAATTCTTGTTAATTGTTCATCTTATCATCTGTTGTCAAAGTATTCCTAACAGATAGAAACCCCTTCTATTCTTGTTCATACCTTACCGTGTTTCTCTCTTCCAGTCTAATCTTACCCATCCTCAGTCAACCTCCCTCCAACAAGTTTCTTTCTCAATACGGCTCATGAGAATTTCCACCTCCTCCCAGCCTCCCCAGCACCATCCAAGCTGGTTGGTGTTTTATGTTGTATGTTTTTCTGACCACCTCATGTGTGTCAGCCCTGGCTGCTGTCTAGAGCGGTGCTGTCCAGTGGAACTCTCTGCCATAAGCGGAATGTCTGTATCTGTACAGTTGGATATAATGATCACTAGCCACATGTGGTCACTGAGCACTTGCGTGTGGTTAGTGTTGACTGAGGGAACTAAAATTGTATTTAATTTCATTTTAAATAGCTACATGTGGCAAGTGTCTACCATACTCATCAGCTCAGCCCTAGAGTGACGGTTCCTTAAAGGAAACAGTAACGATTCATATATTTCTTTGCTCCAGCAGAGGGGTAGACGGTAAGTACATAGTAAATCATTCTTAGATAACCTCTAATTATTCCACACTGCCCAAAACTGAAGGGTGAATCAATATGGTCAAATAATTCCATTTTGGAAAATCTAGAAATGGGGATAAATAAAATCTGAAACCATGTTTTTTTAATGTTAGTAATTAATTCGAAATTTAAGAGAAAATAGCTCTGGTAGCCCACATGCACGACAAATGTTGGCCAGATGTGACCAGAGGCCCACTAGCTTGAGGCCTGTGACCCGTAAGATAAATTTCAGATTTTCTCCAACATGGGAGACCTGCTGGCATCCCAGGCAGGACTCCTGCTGTCTCCCCACAATGGCTCTAGCAATCTGGGGTCGCTCGTGTTTCCCCAAACATATCCTGCACTCGTATGCCTTGATGTCTTTGTTTCTGCCGTTCTTGTTGCTTCTAGGCACCCTCCCCTGTGCATGCCTCAACACCTTTGTCTTCATAGGAAGTTGTGTCCAACTCTTTGCAACCCCATGGACAATACAGTCCATAGAATTCTCCAGGCCGGAAATCTGGAGTGAGTAACCTTTCCCTTCTCCAGGGGATCTTCCCAACCCGGGGATTGAACCCAGGTCTTCCACATTGCAGGCAGATTCTTTACCAGCTGAGCCACGAGGGAAGCCCCAAAACCCCATCTCAGGGGTTCACCTCAGTCATTGTCTTTCTATAAAGTCTTCTCTGAATGTGCACAAAGCTGTATCAGAGCGCTTTGCACAGACAGCTGCTATTTAATTTCTTCTGTGATAATTAGAGTCAGTTACCGACCAGGCAGCTTTAGTGATAATTACGGCCAGTTTCCAAGCACTGTGCTTGTGCTAGGCGACTTGTACAACTAACTGTGCTAACAAGGGTGTCAGTCTCAGTTGCAACTTCATTCTCTGCAAAGAATGGATAATGATGGTAACTACCTCCTAAGCTTCTGAAGAATAAAGAGACACAACATATCAAGTGCCCGGTACAGTGTGTGGAGCACAGTACCTTCCCAGTTTGTCCTTTTCTTCATTTCTTACCCTGGATATAGAGTGTGCTCTTGTGATCACGTGATCTGTCTTAAGTCTTAAGTCAGACCATCCCACTAAATTTGGTGGAAAACCCATGCAACTATTTTAACATGAAATAGGAAGTAGGCAAAACAATTTTATGTCAAATTTTCCAGAGTCACCAGGGTGTTAAAGCAGGGATTTAAACTTAGGTCTGTTTAAAATCAAAGTCCAACAATGGTAGAGCTCAGGAGATGGGCTGACCTCCCATTCCCCAGGCTGGGAAAGAAAACCAAGATTGGCTGCAGGACTTGACAAGGGTTACACTGCCCGAGCAGGGACCCCAAGTCCAAGTGCCCTGAATGCAGGACCTTCTTCCATTTTAGCCAGAGGCTTCTCCCTGCCTAAAAAGCAGTTTGCATTCAGGACCATGCTGAGGAGGGATGGTACTTCTGAGCGGCCTTTGTTTTTCCTTAAGAACCGTCCTTGGAATAACAGCCTGGAGCAGACCCAAGGGTCATCTTGCAGGGCACTCGGGCTCTGAAGATGCCACAGGGCAAAGGGGAAGGGCCACTGACCTGAATTCAAAAATGACAAGCAGGCCTCTTAGGAGACTCAGCTGAGCTCTTCTTGGTTTCTTCCTGGGCCTTTGAAAAACCTGAAATAGTCAGAAAGGTCTGTCAAAGAGCAAGATCTGAGCTTCCCAGAAGAATACCTTCATTTCTTAGAACAGCATTCATAAGGCTGTGAGGCCTTTGGCTCCAAGAATTAAGAGTGGTAGAAAGTCACATTAAATCCTTTTTTATTTCCTTGGAGGGAAATGGATTTATTTTTTTACTGTGGTAAGAGTACTTAACCGGAGATCTACTCTCTTACCAGGTTTTAAGTGCAAAGCACTTAAAAGTATCGTTACCTGTAGGTGTGATGTTGTAATACTGCACATCTCTAGAACTGATTCATTGTGTATGACTGGAATGTTATACCTGTTGAGAAGCAACTTCATGTTCCCCTCTCCCAATAGACCCCAGAGACCACCATTCTACTCTATGTTTCTATGAGTTCCACTATTTTATAGATCCTTCATGTAAGTGGAATTATGCAGTATTTGTCTTTCTGTGACTGGCTAATTTTGCTTAGCATAATATCCTCCAGGTGTATCCAGGTTGTCACATATAGTGGGATTTCTTTCTTTTTTTAAGGCTAATAATAGTCCACGGAGAAGGCAATGGCAACCCACTCCATTATGCCTGGAAAATCCCATGAATGGAGGAGCCTGGTAGGCTGCAATCCATGGGGTTGCACAGAGTCGGACACGACTGAAACGACTTAGCAGCAGCAGCAGCAGCAATAATAATCCATAGTGTGTATATACCAATTTATCTTCGCCCTGCCATCTGTCAATGGACAATTAGATTGTTTCTATATCTTCCCTGTTGTGAATAATGAACAATGAACATGACATGACTGATAATCTCTTCAAGATTCTGATTTCCATTCTTCTGGATATATACCCAGGAGTGGGAGTGCTGGACAGTATGGGAGTACTATTTGTTAATTCGAGGAACCTAAATACTGTTGTCCCTAGGGAGCATAACACTTTACATTCCCACCAACCATGGACAAAAGTTGCAGTTTCTCTACACTTACTGCCTTCTGTTTTTTGATAAGTGGCATCCTAACAGGTATGAGATGATAGCTCATTTGGTTTGCACTTCCCTGATGATTAGTGATATTGAACATCTTTTTATATATCTGTTGGCCATTCGTATTCTTTTTTAGAGAGATGTCTATTCAAGTCCTTTGCCAGTATTTTAGAATGAGTTGTTGTTATGCTATTGAATTATAGGAGTTGTTTTTTTGGTTATTAACTCTTTACCAGATGTGGTTAGCAAATATTTTCTCCTGTCCATGGGGTCCATTTTTCATGCTGTTGATTGTTTCTTTGGCAGGGCAGAAGGTTTACAGTTCAGTGTAGTTCCATTTGCTTCTTTTTGTTTGTGTTGCTGGTGCTCTTGGTATCATATCCACAGGAAAAATTGCCTAGGCTGTCATCATGAAGCTTTCTCTCAGATTTTCTTTTAATGATTTTATCAAAAATGAAAACACAGTGTATCAAAATTTACAGGCTATATATAGCAAAAGCAATACTAAGAGAAAAGCAATAAATGCCTACATTACAAAAAGGAGAAAGATGTTAAACAACTGAATTTTATACCTCTAGGAACTAGAACAAGGAGAAAAACTAATCCCACAGTTAGCAGAAGGAAAGAAATAGTGAAGATTGGAACAAAAATGAGTGAAATCAAGAATAGGAAAATAATTTAAAAATCAATAATAAAGCCAAGAGTTGGTTTTTGAAAGATTAAATTGATAAATGCATAGTTGTATTAACTAAGGAGAATGAAGACTCAAAATAAAAATTGAGATGAGACATTACAATGCCACGGAAATAAAAAAGCTCATAAGGATCCACCATGAACAATTATACTTCAACAAATTTGTTAACTTGCAAGAAATGGATAAATTCCTAGAAATGTACATGCTAATGAGACTGAGTCATAAAGAAATAGAAAATCTGAGCAGACAAATGACAAGAAGATTTAATCAGTAATCAAAAAACCTCGCAACAAAGAAAAAACCAGGACTAGATGGCTTAGTGAATTCCACCAAACATTTAGAGAAGACAGGAGAGAATCCAGATACTCCTGACCACAGCCCCCTGACTGATGTTCATGTGTTTGCCAGCCTGGCCTCCTTTCCTGGAGGGTGAGCCGTGTCTACACTGCTGCTTCCCCAGCATCCAGCAGCGCACGAAGTGAACATACAGGAACTAGAACGTACGTGGTGCTCAGTCAGTGAGTGAATGAAGAAACCATTTTTCCACGGGAGGGGAGAAAATTAAAGGAGTCTTCTCACTAATAGCAGCACCCTTACTCTTTCATCTTTATTTTTACACCCTCCACCAAATGCCCAGACAAATCTAAGCATAATCACAACTGCACTTGAATAATTCTGTCATTTCCAGGTAAAATCATTCACACCCAGTCTCAGCCTCATTAGCCTGGACTTTGTCTGCCGGGCAGGGTTCTCATGCTGACAGCTCTTATACAAGACAGCGGGGTCCTTTGGTGCAGGACCTCCATGGTTAAGAGCTGCGGAGAGACCCCAGGAGTCCCGACTCAGAGGACCATGTGTTGTTCAGAGTTCTTCCAAGAGAGATGAAAAAGGTAACCACAGTTCCTGGGAGCTGTAAGTTTTTGCTAAGAGTCTGAAAAATCTCTGCTTTGAGAAGCAGACATCTGACAGGCACTGCAAAGTCGGCAAATCTAATTTTAGACTACCTAGGAGGAAAAAACAAAAAGCAAAACAGGATCCCAAATTCAGCTGCAGTGGCTTTGAGGAGAATTCAGAGGACCTGGCTAAGCACAAGTGTATACGTGAGCTATGATTAGGCAGGCAGCTCCTTCTGACAGCAGCCCAGGCTTTGCGGAACCTCTTTTACCTCCACTGGGAATCACAGCAAACCAGAACTAAAGGGAACTTGAATTGTCCCATCTGTGCATCTCATTTCACATGAGCAAGCCAAAGACAGGAAAGAAACCACTCTGCAAAGAGACACTGTTAGGCATGGACACTTGCCTATTGGCTCATGGGTACCTTTGTTCCCGCTAAAGCAACTGGTTGCATGAAGACACTGGCATTTGGTAGCCTAGGAACTTGAAGTCTACCAATCTACTAAATGGCCTGACATTTGAAAAGTTTGATCAACTTTCCCAAGGAAGAATCAGTCTACACAAGGTTCTAAAATTTCTTATATTAATAGAATCTCTCATCAAGCTTTCTTGTTCAGCCAGCATTAGTTTAAAAAGAACATTAATTTATCCATTAATTTTCATTCAGACTCAGTGCTTGGAAATAGCAGATAACTTTCACCTTATATGTTCAGTGAGTGGCAATACCCTTTCTCTGAGAAATATTCCTCTCCATATCCTCAGAGGACTTCTGTATACCCACTCCCCAGGCATATTTGTGTCATGTGACTGTTTGGCTACTCACAGTTGGTTGGACCATGGGTGATATCAAGCTGGACCAATGAGATCCCCATTTGTATGGATTTTGAAACCTGAGAGGTTTAGGAAATTCACAAATCATCTGAGCTGCTCTCTTAAATGGAGGAGTATAGTCTGGAGTGTTGTGAGGAACACTTAGTTATAAACATGGAAAAACAAAGATAGCCAGTGAAAGGGAAAACAATGAGAGATGGAAAGGGGGGCGGGGGAGGGAAGAAATGAAAGGGAAAAAAAAACAAAGGGACTGAAGGAGACAGCCAGAGGCAAAGATACCATAGAGCAGGGGAAGGTTGGGAGTGAGACAGAGACAGAGAGAGATTTAAGAGATTCAAACTGCCTGCTTCACATTTCTTTTTCAAGTCATTTAAGAGGCCCAGCTGCTCTGGAGTTCCATGTTCTCACAACATTAACACAGTGTTCTCGCAATAATTCCCCCTTTTTATAATTTGAGCTTTTGTTGTTTTCTGTTAATTGCAACGAAGAGTTTTAACTCTAAACAGCTTGGCACTCATTCAAACATCAGTGCTGGTGAAAAAGCAAAAAGGGAAAGAGTGCAAGCCAAAAAGTGACACATGACGGATTATGACATATTTGGAGACTGCACGGGCTGTTTCAGAGCCTTTCAAACACTACCTAATTATCTTAGGTTAATAAAACCTTCACATCAAAAGCGATTCAATTCAGCTCTGCCACTGGGAATGTCAATTAAAAAAAAGTTCTTTTGCTAGAACCATACGATGGGTCTAGCAAGTTAATGTATCCACGTTTGAAGGAAATGGAATGGAGATAGCTAAAGAGAGCTGCGTGGTTCGTTAGCACACTAGAGCCCAGCCAGAGGTGGTGAAGGCTTCATTGAGAAAGTACCTTTGGTTTCCAAAAGTGGGAAGTAGGTGAAGTCAGTGGGTCTCAGCCAGGTGGGGCAGATGAATGGGATTAACCCATTGCATCATCACTGTGTGCTGTATATGGCAACATCTGTCTGCACTGTATACTATTTAGTTACGCTCCTGGACTCAACCTTTGTATCCTCAGGGCCTAAACACATCATTCAGTTTCATGCACCCATCTATTGTTTCTACCTTGTGTTTTCTCCACAATGCTCATAATTTACTCCTCCATAGATCAACCCTGGTGCACTTTCTGAGGCTCTGCTTGAAACACGGCCCACTCTGGTGTCTTCCTCAACCCATGCTGGACAAATCGAGTCACCTCATCCTTGCTTGCCTCCATTTCACTTAGTACTGATGTCTGTCACCTGCCAGGGACCGTTCTAAATGTTGGGACCAGAGCCAGAAGCAAAATCCTTGTTTCATTGGTGCTATATTGTATTTTGAGAGACAGCAGGCATATACATGAATAAATACATAATTTTCAGTACTGATGAATATTATGAAAAAAGCAATGTAAGGTAGTAATTGATAGGGGAGAGAATGGGATCTTAGTCTAGTAATTTTCATATGTTAGAACTAGTTGTCCCTGTGACTCTTGCACTAACTCGGAGCTCTGAGAAGCATCGTTGCCTGGCACATAGCAAGTGCTCAGTAAATTTGTAATAAAAGTGGGATATGTGAAGGCCACAAATCTAGTGTTTCACAATACATGGAATGCTGTTGCAGATTTTACAGACAGTAAGAGAGCTAGAGAGTTAACCAATTTCCCAGTGAATGAAGGGAAATTATTTTGTTCCCTGAAAAATGTAAGTATCATATTTGTCTCTGACTTCACCCGGGAATGTAATTAACCGGAAAGCTCTCAGTACTGGTACCAAACATCGATATTCCATTTCTCACTTTCACAAATAGCTGCTTAGACTTGGCCCCACATTCCACTTTCACTGGCTTCAATTATTTAATGCCGCACTTCCCCGGCCAAAACCTGCTGTTTATTATCTATGTGTCTCGCATTAGTTTTTCAGCCACCAACCCAGCTAGGTTGTAATTTTCAATCCAGTACCCTGGGGTTTGTTGTCTGGCTTCCATTTCAAATACTGGTTAATTTGGCTATGGAGAACCTTGAGGGGCTGAACTGCTTGGCTGGAATAGGATGCAATTTGTTGAGCAAGAATATCCGACACATTTCTGAATACAGGCATAAGGATGTAAGTAGAGAAAATGCTCAGTAAGTTGGAGCATAGCATTAAAGAAGCCAGACTCAGATTTGGACGGCAGCAAAGGCTTTGGAACCAACTAGAGTTCTGTTTGAATATATATTTTTCAACTTACTGTTAAGGTGTTCTCAGATAACCCAGTCCAGGTTCCTTCTCTCAAACTGAGGAAATTAATATCTCCTTTGCAGTGTCACTGCAACAATCAAATATAGTGTCTACAGAACACCTAGCAGAATATCTCACACATAGTAGGTATGTATAAAGTAAAATTAATGGACATTGATCAAAGTGGACAACATTTTTATAATAAAAGGAAATCTATGTTCAGTAGACTCTCTAGATCATATCTCAAAACTGACTGTGTCCAGTCATAGGCAGCATCATATCCTGCCACTCATACTCTTGGTATCAATAGTTTGAGACAGGTGTTCAAGAACACAAAGCCTCGATTTGAAACCTGCTTTTACATCTTCTAACTGGGTGACCCTGGACAAATTACCTTGCAGTGAGTGCCTCTCTCCTCACCTATAACCTGGAAAAAGTCGTCGGGTTATTGAGAGGTTGAGTAAATACATTCCAGTTAGTAAGAATAGGAACCAGGAGCACCAACGGCTAGTTGCAGCGACACCAGGATCAGAACGAGGACCTTAGACAAAGTCACCTAACTCTCCTGCAGCTTCACGTTTCCTGTGGGAATCAAAGGAACTGGGATGCAAGGTTTCTAATGTCGCTTGAGATGAAGCTAGGTTTACTGCATCCCGCAGTTTAGCACTGTTAGAGAAACCTTGAGTGACTCATTCATTCTCTGTCGAAATGACCTGACCACTTTGCACTGCTCAGAATTTCTTGGATGGGTAATAGCCTCATCTCAGCTAGAGGGACAGTTATTTAAAGGCAAGGACAGTGCTCATTTTGTATTCCTTCTAATGCCAGACTGTGGGGAAAAAAAAAAAAAGCTTCATTTTTATCTGTTGCATCAAAATAGAATGCTTAACAATATTTACTTTTTGGTTAGAACAGAAAGAGACAGAGACAGAAAGAGGTATTGACAGAAGTGCATTCTTGTCATTCTTAACCACTCTGAGATCCTCTTGTAACTCCAGATTCACAATGTACAATGCTTTGTACAGACTTACCATCTTCCAGCATGGAAGGCTCAGGAATAAACAAGTAAACCACAAGTAAACCTCACCTTAATATATTTTTTAAAATATGTTAATTTTTTAAAACATTTTAAATCTCTCTATGATCATTAAAAAAAAATCTGTTTGGAATCCTTAATAAAACAATGTTATAAACCCACCTTTTCTTCTTTAATTATAAAAGGCTATTTCAAGTCATATAATTGAACCACTGACAGATTTAATGTTCTGTTTTTTAACTTATCTTAAGCATCTGACAAAGCATGCTCCTTTTTTGTAGACCCCTTTTTTGTTGTTGTTTATATCAACAGGCCTAACTGTTTTGCTATGACATTCTTGTCTTTCTTCTCAGTTGTTATTCCATAAACTTGGTAGGAGGCATAAAGAGAAAGCTTATTTGGTATGTAGATGTTGGGAAGCCAGCTAAGCTCACTCATTAGCCTTGAGACTCAACCTTCATTAGTGGAATTCTTTGGTAGCAAGCAACAGAAGTTAACTCTGGCTTCCCAGGTGGGGCAGTGGTAAAGAATCTGCCGGCCAATGCAGGAAATGCAAGAGATGCAGGTTTAACCCTTGGGTCAAGAAGATCCCCTGGAGTAGGAAATGGGAATCCACTCAGTATTTTTCCCTGGAAAATTCCATGGACCGAGGAGCCTGATGGGCTACAGTTCGTGGGGTCTCAAAGAGTCAGACATGACTGAGCGCACACACACACACAACATGAAATAGAAAAAACAATTTTTTTAGAAGGAAAAGTGTGGAGATCACAGAATAAAAAGAAAAAGCTATGAGTCAAGTGGTTGAAACAGAGACATGCATGTGTGTGAGCTCAGTCACTTCAGTTGTGTCTGATTCTGTGACCCTAAGCCCACCAGGCTCCTCTGTCCGTGGGATTCTCCAGGCAAGAGTACTGGAGTGGGATGCCATGCCCTCCTCAAGGTGATCTTCCTGACCCAGGGGTCGAACCTGCATCCCTTATGTCTCCTGCACTGGCAGGCTGGTTTTTTACCATTAGTACCACCTGGGAAGCCCAAACAGAGACATAATGCCCCATAAACCCTAAAATATTTGCTAGTCAGCTTTTTACAGAGAAAGCTTGATAATCCCTACTCAAAATAATGGAAGTGGATAGATAGTATTTTCAGGAGATCCTGATGGAATGGAATTATTTTCCATCCTTACATCTCTTATTTCAAGTGTCAAATTCCTAGAGGACAGAGTCCAGCTGACTGAACTTGTCACACACCCAGACCCTTCCCAGGGTTCCTTGTCTGACCTTCCCGCTGCTGCAGTATCCAGCACAGTGAGGCCAGTGCCTCCGAGTAAAGCCCAGAGCTCTTACTGAAGGATGGAGGATAGGAGCCAGGCAGGCAGAAACAACAGATGTACAGTACACACACTCCCACACAGCAGCCGTGCGGCGATCCAGGCTCGTGCTTCAGTAAAATGAAAATATATGCACATACTGAAAGCCAGGGAGCTTCAGGTTGTTCACAAAGAGTCAGAACCAGAAATGGTAACTTCGAATTCCAAGGGTCCAATACATTCCATTTCTCCTAAGTCCCAAAGGCGTTAGCAATAGCTCCTGAGGGTAAAACCAAGCAACTGCACTAAACAGGCCTGACACTGATAAGTAAAATACGTCACCTCCTGAGACTCAGTTTTCCCAACCTTCCCTGCCTACCTAGCAGAGCTGGGGTGAGGTTCAGTGTCGGGAATGGAATGGGTGCTCCTTAAATATTTGTGAAATGATTGAGGATCTTATATGAATAAATGGCATTAGGTATGGGAAATCATTAGACAAGAGTAAGGCATGATTAAAAACCCAAAGCAAGTCATTTATGGTAGCGTTTGACTGTCTCCAAATGCAGTTTGCTACATTCACATATTCTTTGCTTCTCAGTCATTTATTTCTATAGCATATAAGTATCAAGACTTCCCTTTCCCTCGCCCCCAACCCCAAACCTGTCCTCATATCTCATGGGTGTAGCCTACTGAGGTAGCATGGCAAACTTGGACACCAATCCAACTTGTAGATACAAGGAAATGATACTGACTTCAAGATACTTCGTGCCTTCATGGAAGTAGACAATGCCTTAAGATCAGTTCATTGGTAGAAATTTTCACAAAACTTTGCACGAACTAGACTCCTCTGAATAGCACAACTTTCCTCAAGATGCTCACCAAGGTCAGCAACACTTCTATCACTATAGCAACCCACTTTCACAGTATTCAATGATGGCTGTTAATCTGATGATTTTGTATTCCTCACCAGAACTCCTAAGACCCTAGGATGTGCAGCCACAAGACTAATTAGTGCTTTAGGTCCAGCTAGTAATAATAACAATCATAAATCCCTAAAACACTGTCTTAAGCATCGTGTTAAGACTGTATTTCATTTACTTGGTAGAAGGCACTTGGCATCATTTAACAAGTGGGAAAACTAAGACCAAGACACATGCAACAAGCTGACGGTCACAGAGCTTTTAAGTGCTGACACTTGGAGTCAAGTCTAGAGTGGCTCACAGGAGTCCTATCAGGGCAGTGTTTCATCATTTAAAGTCATCAGCGGTAACAAAGAAAAGGAGAGCACTTACGTTATGTAGATTAGGAGGAAATAAAGGAAAGAAAGCAATAAAGTATTCCTATTGAGATCAGTTCTCTTTACCTTAATTATAAGATAAGAAAGCACCAACTATAGATAGAGAAATGCAGAAGGTTATAATTATACCACTCTAATATGCAGACTTAATAGGGCAAACAAGTGAAGGATGTTTGACATCTGTGTCCCATGCCTCTGCTTTAAGCTAGGTATTTAGTAGAACTGACCCTAGGCCTGGACTACTAGTAACTACTGTTTATCACTTTTTAGCACGGTGTTCTTGGGTTCTGAAAGACGGAAGGAGGGTAGGAGAGAGTCTACCAGTTGACACAAACAAGGTGACTTCATCTGTCTGATAACTGTGTCCTCTCCTCAAGTCAATGGTATATGGATAGAACTTGTAGATTGAATAGGAATATCCAGGAGGAAATGTGAAAGACTTGATCCTGGCCTGAAAAGAAAACCACTTACCCAGCCAGTCACAGGATGGCATGACTAAGCTTGGCAGCTGAGCAATGGCCTGGATTGGTGGCCTTTCACCCACTCTATGCCAGAAGATAATTAGTCATTTAGAAGCATGGATTTACACTCTCACAACTTTCGTATTTCTCTAGCCCATATCTTGATTTTTTAGCCAACTGCCTCCTTGATAACTCCATTTGAATGTCAATTTCAACATGCCACAATGGTATGTTTTTATTTCCTTTAAAAACTTGGTCCAGTTTCCTCACTTGTATAATCAGCAGAACCACCCTTCTAATGGGTCAGGCCAGAAATCTTGGAATCCTTCCTAATTATAATTATTCTATCAATAAATCCTGTCAATTTCACCTCCAACATGTATCTTGAATTCATCTAATCCCCAAGATTTCTACTGCTAGCCCCTGAACTATGCTACATCTTCACCTTTCTGGCCCTCTGAGGGAACTTCCTCTTTCCATTTTTAATACTTACAACCCAGTGGCAAAAGGGATCTTTGCAAAGCATAATATCTGATCCCATCATTCTCCTGCTTAAAAGCCTTCAGTCACTTTCCATGGCTCTTAGGAGCCAAAACCCTTCATAGTTTATATACTTCTTAACTGTGCCTGCCCTCTCTCTCTTCCTTAGGATCATCTAGGAGTATTTGTTTTCCTTGAGTTGCTTTTTACGTAGGACCTGCCTATGTACCCCTTTATCTGCCAGTCTGACTCCATCTCACCCTCCAGGCTCAACTTCCCTTACCAGGAAGTTTTACTCTCCTTGTTTCTTTCTCTCACACTGCCCCATTCCTCTTCTTTCTAGCACTTATTACAGAGATACTATTTGCTTTCTTGTTCAATATGTCTCCCCCGTCAGGCTGCAAGTTCCTCAAAGATGGGGAGAACCTCAACTGTCTGATTTACCCCTGATCTCCAGCCTTGAACACAGTGCCTACCACTCAATAAATATTGAATGAGTTAATAATGAATGTCTCAATCTGCCTTTGATTCTTTATGGTCTCTGCCATCTCATTTATGGTTGCACCAGTGTGTTTCCTCATATTATCTTCTTAGAGATTTATAATCTGCAAAGCCCTTTCACTCTCTTTGTCATTTCTGTGATGAAAGTGGAGCAGATGAGTTTATCGCTTAGATACAACTGGAAAAAAAATAAGGTTCTGTTTGTTTAAGCGACTTACTTAAGGCTTAAGAGCAGTAAGTTTGTGGCAGAACCAAAACTGGAACCCAAGAATTCTGATCTTTCCTTTAGCTCTCTTAAGCCTCATTAAATGCTTTCACTTGTCTCTCTTAAGGGATTAATTGTTATCAACAAAGATTTCAAAATACAATGAAATGTAGAAAAGGATATTCACATAGAGATAGGAGAAAGCATAGTTCTATTTAGTCTCATTTGCATTGTTTATCTATTCAGGTAACAAGCAAATAAGGCTCATTTATGCATTCTGCTCCAAGCAAAGCTAGACAGGAAGGCCTATCTCTGGAATTCAGAAATGAAAACTCTTTTCGGGTTTTATGAAGATTTATTACAAGTGAGACATTATAGTGGGTAATAAAGCGAGCTTCATTGACTGCAACAATGATGAAAAGTAATTAAAAGCTGTGGCCATACTAGATTTTAATTAGTGTAATGGACATGTCTAAAATGCAGGTATATCCATTTTTTATCCTCTGAGAGTTCCATATTCTTGAAAGCACTAATGTGCAAAAATGTATCCCAAGACAGAATGGCTACATGTAATGGATCATTTTAAAGATGAACATTATTTTAAGTTTTGGCTGAGGACAGTTAATATTTTCAGAAATATCATCTAGGTCATTTTTACTGAAAAGTTTGTTATCATAGGACCACATAAGCTCCCTTCTTCTTCCATTATCTTTCTACAAAAGCAACTTATCCCTTCTTAATTTGTAGGAAAAAAAAAATCATGTCTGAGCATGGCTCTTCAAATATCACAACTGAACCATTTATTTTTATCTTTGAAGTTAAAATCACATATGCAAAACAAGGTGCCTCCTCACCAGGCATACTTCTGACTTTTCTAGGGATACTCTTATCCACAAAAATAAATGTTTTTGCTCAGAAATGTATGAATGAAATTATTTAGTTACCCATTATGATTAAGTTATAAAATGTAGGTTGTCTGTAAAGATGGATGACAACAGTTTCTCCCAGGCTTGTCATGTCAGTCCTCCCCTTGGAACCTATTCTCCCTCCTTGAATCTGAGCTGGGCCTACAGGTTGCTTTGACTGAGAGAAGGTAACAGAAGAGACAAGGTGAATCATGAACAATGAGACTTTAAGACTCTTGGCAGCTCTCGGTTTTGTCCTTTAGGGATCTAGGTCCCATGTCAAGGAGCTCAGGTGATGCCACTAAATGATTCTTTGGGGGAGAGAGGTCCAGCCAGTCCCAGCCATTCCTGCCCGCCCTGCCAAGACACCAGACACATGAGTGAATCTTAGATGTTTGAGCTCTTGCTGAATTCCTAGATCAATGAAGCCACACATGTGACCTCAGCCAACACCACATAAAGAAGGAACAAGCTGTACCCGCTTGCCATGCTCTAACTTTAGAGTCATAAAAAAGAAATGGTTGTTGTTTTAAGCCACCATTCAGAGGTGGTATTTTTATGCACATGAAACACCAAGATAATCACATTTATCTCTGTTCCATGTAGACGGATGCAGAGCTGGTCGGTACAATACACATATATTGAACAACTAATATGAGAGCTGTGGGTACCCAATGGCTGATACACAGTTCTAATCTTTAGGTAGCTTCCTGTCTGAAGAAGGATACAGAATCAGACTCACAGAATTACAGCATCATGTTTGAAGGGCTGATACTGAGCTGTGTGGCTGAGTACTATCCAGGCCAACCTACTAAATCAGAAGGGAGGACAGACACAGTTGAGCTGAGTCTTGAAGAAGAAGAATTAACCATATATATAAAGGAAAGAGGTTCTAGAATAAGCAATTTAAAAGAGAATGCTGGGCAGTGGGGGATGTTGGGTAGGAAGTACACACAGTAGGGGAACTAAAAGTACTCAGGTGTGTATAAAGTGTGACGAGAAACTGGAGGCGGTGAGAGGGGAACCTGGGGAAGATGCAGAATATGGTTAACTCTGTATCATTATAAGGGCTCGGTCTGTTCAGCATAGGGAATAGACTGTACATTAGCCATAAATCAGAACTAATTTTTTAACACGAGTCATCAGGTTGCATACATTAATGGGATCCATCTCTATCATTGAGATAGCTTGGACTCTTAGTTGTAGCAGAATCTCAGTTCAAAGTGTATTATGCAAAGCAGAATATATAATTTTTTGGACTATGTGGCAGTGAAGGAAACTGAGGCAGCTCACAGATTGGAAGAAGAGCTGGGACTCAAAGAACAAAACCAGAAACCCCAAATCACCAGGACATACTCAACACAGCCAAGACACATTTACTTACTATCGCTTGATCTCCTCCCCAGGGGCACCTACTGAAAAACCTTTAGCTGTTTCTTCTGCTTATTTCCTTATCTGTCTAAAAAAGAAAATATGCGTACACTTCTTTTTCTTGAATTCTGAAATTCAAGCATTGTCCACTCACTTCCTCTTTAGATGGATGATGTTAGTTTTATTAGATTTCATTTCCCCTACTTCTACCCCTTTCAATATGATTACATCACAATTTTTGATTAACTGCACTTCAGTGCTTTTACTATTATGACTGTGTAAATATTTCTCACTGCTCAGTGAAGTAATGTAACCATAATTACATTTGATCTCTTATCCCACTTTTTCCTCACCTACATTAAAATTAACTGCTTTTCATTGCTGTTTTATGTAAACTGAAGAAATCTCTCCACACTTTTTAATAACTCTTCAAAACACTTTTCAATACATTTTTTTAAAATGACAAACTTAAAATCTCTTAGTTTCAATAGTTTCTTGAAGACATTTGTCCTTGTGCCTTAAATTCTGCTTTAATCTATCCTGCCATCTCTCTAGCACAACTTGAACCCCAGAATTTTTCTTAGCTAACATTCTGGAAATTTCCTTAATCTGGGTTTGGAGGTCATCTTCTCTGGATTCCTTTCCTCTAGCTTAGTCCATTCTTTCATTTTGCTGGAACAGAGAAGAAAGGGTGCATTGAAGGTTAATTATTTTGAAATAGGAAAGTCTTAAAAGTGTCCCCTTACCATGCCCCACCCCTGCATCCTTATATTTGATTGATAGTTTCAGTTCAGTCACTCAGTAGTGTCCGACTCTTTGTGACTGCATGTACTGCAGCACACCAGGCTTCCCTGTTCATCACCAACTCCCGGAGCCTATTCAAACTCATTTCCATTGAGTCGGTGATGCCATCCAACCATCTCATCCTCTGTCATCCCCTTCTCCTCCCACCTTCAATCTTTCCCAGCATCAGGGTCTTTTCTAATGAGTCAGCTCTTCACATCAGGTGTTGAAGTTTCAGCTTCAGCCTCAGTCCTTCCAATGAATATTCAGAACTGATTTCTTTTAGGGTTGACTGGTTGGATCTCCTTGCAGTCCAAGAGACTCTCAAGAGTCTTCTCCAATACCACAGTTCAAAAGCATCAATTCTTCAGCACTCAGCTTTCTTTATAGTACAACTCTCACATCCATACATGACTACTGGAAAAACCATAACTTTGACTAGATGAACATTTGTCAGCAAAGTAATGTCTCTGCTTTTTAATATGCTGTCTAGGTTGGTCAAAGCTCTTCTTCCAAGGAGCAAACGTCCTTTAATTTCATGGCTGTAAGCACCATCTGCAGTGATTTTGGAGCCCCCCAAAATAAAGTCTCTCACTGTTTCCATTGTTTCGCCATCTATTTGCCATGAAGTGATGGGACAGGATACCATGATCTGTTTTCTGAATGATGAGTTTTAAGCCAACTTTTTCACTCTTCCTCTTTCACTTTCATCAAGAGGCTCTTTAGTTCTTCTGCACTTTCTGCCATAAGGGTGGTGTCATCTGTGTATCTGAAGTTATTGATATTTCTCCTGGCAATCTTGACTCCAGCTTGTGCTTCATCCAACCTGGCATTTCACATGATGCACTCTGCATATAAGTTAAACAAGCAGGGTGACAATATACAGCCTTGACGTACTCCTTTCCTGATTTGGAACCAGTCTGTTGTTCCACGCCCAGTTCTAACTGTTGTTTCCTGACCTGCATATAGATTTCTCAGGAGGCAGGTAAGGTGGTCTGGTATTTCCATCTCTTGAAGAATTTTCCACACCTTATTGTGATCCACACAGTCAAAGGCTTTGGCATAGTCAATAAAGCAGAAGTAGATGTTTTTCTGAAACTCTCTTACTTTTTTGATGATCCAACAGAAGTTGGCAATTTGATCTCTGGTTCCTCTGCCTTTTCTAAATCCAGCTTGAACATCTGGAAGTTCATGGTTCCCATGCTGTTGAAGCCTGGCTTGGAGAATTTTCAGCATTACTTTGCTAGTGTGTGAGATGAGTGCAATTGTGCAGTAGTTTGAGCATTCTTTGTCATTGCCTTTCTTTGGGATTGGAATGTAGACTGACCTTTTCCAGTCCTGTGGCCACTGCTGCGTTTTCCAAATTTGCTGGCATATTGAGTGCAGCACTTTCACAGCATCATCTTTTAGGATTTGAAATAGCTCAACTGGAATTCCATCACCTCCACTAGCTTTGTTCGAGCAGTGAGAAATGCTGAAATAAAGGAAAACAGTCTAAGGAGACTAAATAATAATAATGTAGTCATTAAGCATGGTCAAGGACCTTTAGTTCTTTTTGACTAGCTTTGTTTGATTGATAGTTAAGAAGGTGTAAAATTCTAGGTTGAAAATAACTTCGTCAGAATTTTGAAGCTATTCTCTCAATGTCTTTTAACTCTCCCTGAGGCCTTTCTGATTATGTTTTCTTTAATATGGATTATATCCCCACCCACTCTGGATAATTTGATGGTCTTCTTTTCATCCCTGATCTTCTGAAATGTCATGATGACACCTCAGCATGGGTTTGTATGTCACCATTATGATGTGTTCCTAGTAGGGTCTTTGAATCTGGATACTCATGTCTTCTAGTCCTCGCAAACTTCATAACATTCTTTTTTTTCTACTGCCTAAACTTGAAACAGTGAATTTTATGCTTTAATTGATCACTGTATTGCTTATTGCTTTGCACTGCCCTTTAACTTCTTCATATGTGTCCATATTGTCCTCCTACACTGTAAGTTTCCTTACTCTGAGAACTCTGTCATATCTTCTCTTGGCCTCACAATGGATGGCATATTCTATAGTAAAGACACTTGTTTAATGGACTGATACTAATTTACTTAAAAAATCTGAATAGAGCAATCAGAGGTGCTTAGTCATCTTATCCAACCTTACGTAATTTTTTTTTTTTTTAGATTAAAATCTAGGTGTGCTTTACCCCAAAGTATGTGGTGTTCTTTGATTATTTTTGTAGTAGATGCTGGTATTTCCTGGTCCATATTCTCTCAGCATTTGCCTCCACACCCAAGGTTACTATAGTAAGTGAAATAGTGTCCCCTCTAAATTTAGGTCCGCCAGAAATGCAGAAGGTGACCTTATTTGGAAATAGTTTTTGCAGATGTAGTTGGTTAAGGAAGGAGCTGTGACCATACTAAAATGGGGCAGGACTCTATGATCTTCGCCCCCGACCACCGCACACACACACCATGTCTTCTGCCTACCTTTTGCCTGTGGAAAACTTTAGTCAAAGAATAAGTTTAATCAGAGAAGTGAGAAATGCTAAAACAAAGGGAAAAAGTCTAAGGAGACTAAATAATAATAATGTAGTCATTAAGCATAGTCAAGGACCTTTAGTTCTTTCTCAAGGGCTATAGATAAGATTCTGAGCCATATCCTGTGAGCCTCTAGATACCAAAACACCAGATGGAGAAGTTAACTACATGATGACCGGACTGTACCCAGGACTTGAGCTGCCTCAATTCTGAGAACTGTCTGCAAAGAAATGGGAACAAGTACATCCCGGAACTAAAGATTAACTGTACCTAAAACAACCAAGATGATGCTAGTCAAACCACTGATGACCAATTAGAAGATGACTGTTAGAAATGATGTGCTGTTTTCTCATGTAGCCCCCCTACCACTCTGTAAAAGCTCTCACCCCTTGCTTGTCCGGGCCCGGGGAGGGTGGAGTCAGCCCTTAGACAGGTGTCTGCACTCCCCACCCCAGTTGCCAGGATCTGAAATAAAGCTAATTTTCCTTTCCACCAACCTGTCCTGTTTACCGGCTTTGAGTGGCTAGCAGCCAGACCCCTGTGCATACCTTTCGATAACAATACTAGGTTAGGGTTGTCCCTAAATCTGATGACCAGTGTCCTTACAAGAAGAGAGGAGGACACACAGAGACAGAAAAAGCAATCTGACAATGAAGGCAGAGATTCCAGTGATGTGTCCACAGCCAAAGAATGCCTTGGGTTGCCAGCAACCACCTGAAGCTAGAGGAGAAGCAAGAATGGTTTCTTCCTTGGCCTTCAGAGGGAACCAGTCCTGCCCACACCTTGATTTTGGACTTCTGGCCTCCTGAACTATGAGAATAAATTTCTGTTGCACTAAACCACCTAGTTTTGTGGTAATTTGTTAAAATAGTCCTAGGAAATGTACATGGTTACTTATTGTGAATCTCCATGACTTTATCCATGAGTGATATGTTTGTTTGTTTGTTTTCTGTCTTTGGAAGCACATTTGGCTTACATGTGAATAAGCCAAATATCCCTGGAAACTACCTTCAAACAGTGGCACAATTATATCTTACCCTCCTCTGCAGCCGGGGTCCTCAAGTCTGAATCCTCTTTGGTTCATCCCTATCAGGGTCCATCCATTCTTTCATCTTGTGAAGGGTCTTAGATGTAGATATCTTGGGACCTGCAGATACAATTGCTCCTTATACTAACTCTGAAAATGTGTCCGTGTTTTCAGTCACTACCCAACTGCCACAGTCTGGAAAACCAGGTGCCTTCAATTCCTGAGCTTTTGGAGAGTCTTCAGTGCAATCTGACATCTGAGTAAAGAACTACTCTGCTTGGTGATTTACCATGCCTACATCTATCTTCTGTTGTCATATGTAATAGTTTGAGAGTTACATGTTTAATTTAATCAAAAGTGGTTTAATCCAAGATGGAGTTTGTATTTCTGTATTCTTTGAAATTTTAGGGGCGATTTTCAAAAGGAGGAAGTTAACTTTATGTCAAGTTAATAAGTAGCAAGGTGACTGATTTATAAGGAGATAAGTTTTACACTCTTTGCGACCCCATGGCCTGTAGCCTGCCAGGCTCCTCCGTCCATGGGATTTTCCAGGCAAGAATATTGGAGTGGGTTGCCATTTTCTTCTCCGGGGGAATCTTCCCCACCCCAGGGAACGAACTCAGGTCTTCCACATTGCAGGCAGACTCTTTATCCTCTGAGCCACTAAGGAAACCCCAAGTTTTATATTAATTAGAAATATATCAAAACTAAAAATGGGAGCAGTTTAAATAAAATCTTGTTCCTGTCTTACTGATTTTTGCTTGCGAACTTTTAATCATAAGGTCTTACAGGGCAGGGAACCCACACACTCCTATTTTTCACACTGCTTCTAGCTATTTGGTAAATATTATATAAGGTATTAAGAATGAATAAAAAAACCCACACATGCTTATACTTTTCCTCCAGGTTTAAACTTTGTCACAGGATCATTTACACTGCAACCTTTGCAAACCAAATTTTCCAGTTTATTTCTTACCCATGAATACTTCTGCAGTTTGCAAAATGGAAAGCTGACTTCATCTCCTTGTTTCAGAACTAAACTCAGCAATTCTTCAGGAAAACAGACAGCCACTGTCTCATATGTTAAGTCCAAACTATCAGTGACTCAGTTCTCTATAAAAAGCAATTCACACCTCCCTTCACCCCTCTCAAAGTCCATAAACAAGAAGAGCTTCTGAAAAAGAAAAGAATTTCATGAGTTTTCAGGATGATCAGATAAGGGATGGCATGAGGATAGCACATGAGACCTGATTCCCAAGGGGAGCAGATAATCTAGCAGTCATAGGGCAGCCAAAGAGATGTCCTGTAGAGAAAGCAATCTGTGTCAAATACATCTGGCAATCCATGAATAAATATCCCCATCTTGAGGATTCTCAGAGTCTATTAAAAGCTCTGAGAAGTCCTGTGGTAAATAGAAACAGCTCAATGTGGATTAACTAAAGGATCCCAAAATATGTTTGAGAATGTAACTTATTTTTTTCAAAATGATAATCTACCTCTCCAAGACTTGATTTCCTCTTCTATAAAATAAAGATAATAGTTTCTAGTTCAAAAGGACATTTTCAGTATTTAATATGATAATTTTTAAAATAGCATTTTACTGGTGCCTGGTTGATGAAAAGCCTTTGGTAAATTTTAGATGTAGTAGTTTGTTGAATTGCAGTTTACTTGTGGTAGTTATGGGTTATATTGTTAATATAATATCTTACGGAATATGCCTTGGGAAATGCCATATGAGAAGTGTCTCAATATTTGTACACTGCAATCAATGAAACTTGGTAAGTAAGCAGTTCTGAGACTATTGCAAGGCTCCCACAGGATCAAAGTTTCCAAATGTCCCCTAAAGTCCTCTGACTTAGTTGTTTAAGCATGCTGTTTGTGCTGCTGGATTCTGTTGATGTCCAGTATGACCTGGGTATCAGAAGAGTCATGAAACCATCACACTGGGATTCCAGGGATACAACGTGAATGTGTGGAAAGAACGTCAGTTTTGGAGCCCGAACACATCTGGGTCACAATCCTAGGTCTACTCCTTGCTCTCTCATAGATAGTTTACTTACCATCTCTGGCCCTTTCTCTGCTAGAAAATGAGAAGAATGAATCCTCTTTGATCATGTGGTTGGGTACATTGTTATTGTTCAGTTGCTCAGTCATGTCTGACTCTTTGTGACCCCATGGACTGCAGCACACCAGGCTTCCCTGTCCTTCACTGTCTCCCAGAGTTTGCTCAAACTCAGGTTCATTGAGTCAATGATGAGCAGATGAACTTGGATTATTGGTGGAAAGTGAGTGATTTAGTACCCGGTCCCTATGGGGTTAGTTTCTTGGATATTCTGGCCTTTGTGTTACTTATGCAGATGGCCCCTGCTCTGCTGTTGGAATCCAAAAACTTAATCCTACTGGTTTACACAGAAGCGTAGCAATTGTCTGTTGACTGTACCTCATGTGACCTCCCCAGCTTGTGTCTACTGAGCTCAACCCCATAGGGCATTATCCATGAGGATCCAAGTGCTAAAATCTCACCACTTTAGCACAGCTCTGAGGTGGTTATTCCATTTGTGGAGGCTGACCAATAACAGAGAGGGTTGGGGAACATCAGAACCTTTTTGCACAACCTGAAAAATTTATATTCTGACTCCAAACATAAGACTTAAAGAAAAAAAAGAGAAAAGACTTTTATATACAAGCCTTATGTCATTTGACATACATAACAGCCCCATAAAGTAGATGTATCACTTTATTATCCTCTTTGTACAGAAAGAGAAACAACTTCAAAATTGGTTTAGGATTTCCCCAAGGTCATATTTTTCGGTGGAACTAGTGCTGGAATTAAGTCTTTTGAACCCAAACAATCCATACCAATAACACATGAACTACTACGACAAAGACCATCTTGGACTGTTCAAGCCTGTCATTTGCATATCACATTTCATCCTGAAAACATTTTTGAGGGGAAGGTAACATCTCCCTTTCATAGATAAAGAAAACAGAGCAGCTGAGAAGCCCCAGAGCCACTTAGGATTTCAACTAAGGTCTGTTTGACTTCAAAGCCCTTGTCCTGCACACTAAATGAGGCAAACTCCAGAGAGAACCTTTGGATCTTGTTAATGCCGTGAAGGCCTTTGGTAATCTGTGCTCCAGTAAACTAGCACCCAGGGCTGCAAATGAGTTTTGATGAATATTTACTGTATACACACATCTTGTGGGCTGTTCTCTAAGTACAGGTGTCGAGGTGTCTGGGAAGACTGGCAGAGTGAGCAGAGTTTCATCAGGAGTGAGTCAGCCAAATCCCAAAGCTCTGTCAACAACTGAGTCAGGGTTCGACCAGCCCCTTTGGTTTTCTGAGTTCCACTCTCAGGCTTTGTTAGTTGTTCCACGCCCTCCCGTGCACAGGATACTCTGCATACTGGGCCGCTTTCTTTCCTTCATTTCTTTTGGATCAGGACTAGGCAATGAATGGTAACAGTTAACATTTCTGGAGAATTTACCATGAGGCAGGCACCATGCACAGTTCTTTATCATTCTGTTGAACATGCCTAAGTCTCCAGGGGGATTACTCTTAATTAACCCAGTTTTTTCAATGAGAAAACAGATTTGGAGATGCTTTGTAACTTGCAGAAGGTCACAGAGCATGTAAAGTGGTAGGGGCATGATTTAAACCTTGCCAGTCTAATTGCAAACTGCAGACCTTCTGCCATTTTGCTGGACTGCCTCTTCTTCAGAGAGAATGAAAAAAATATCGCATTAAAAACCAACCCATAAGAAACACTAGTTGCCTTGTCATTTATCCTCAAATACTGATTCCAGTAAAACTAGAGAGGGGGACCAAGAGCGGTTTAGATGACTTTGGAAGCACATACAGAAGTGAAATTGGCAAAAATAAATTTTAAACACGTTTCGCCTCTGAAGGCTCCAGCTCTGTGTCTTCCTGTGTATTACAACCGCCCAGGGGAGATGCTGCAGACACATCCATCACACACCGCTTCGTAAGTTCTTAAAAGGCTCACTCTCAGGCTGTCCAGACAAACATGAGTAAATAACCCACCTCACCAGGGACAATTGCTTCACTTCATGTGAGATCTCTCTGTATATTTCTTGCTGGATTATCTTGGTTTTAGAGTCTATTTGTTTTCTGTGGCTGCTATAATAAATTATCACAAAGTTTTTGACTTAAAACAATACAAATGTATTATCTTACAGTTCTAGAGGTCGGAAATCTGCAATTGGTCTCACTAAGCTAAAATCAAAGTGTCATCAGGGATGCATTGGCTTCTGATGGCTCTTAAGAGAATTCTTTTTTCTTTTTTTTTGTCTTTTTCAAGTTCTACAGGCTGCCCCATATTCCTTGGCTGTGATTCCTCTTCCATCTTCAAAGTCAACAGTGACCAGTCCTATCTTTCTCATGCTGTATCACTCTGACACTGACTCTGCCACCTCTCTCTTCCACATTTGAGGACCCTTGTTAATGTCAGCTGAGTACCAACTTTGGCATGTAACATAACATAATCCTAAATTCTAGGAATTAGGATATGAGCGTTTTGGGGGGACCATCCTTCCACCTATCATGTGGAGCTGTTTGTAAATTCTGTCTTTGGATGGAATCCTTCAGTAGTGTGAGTAGTGAAAACAAATGAAAACCTAAGCTACAAAGATTAACTGATTTCAAGGAGATGTGATGTATAGTGAAACTTAGCATTAACAGCATCCTTTATATTTAGGAATATTTCAACATACAAAGCATGTTAACTCATTAATCTACACTGCAAAACTCTAAGATAGTCACTACCCACAACATTTTAGGGGTGAAGTAATCCAAGACCCAGAGATAGCACAGGAGCTGTGGCTTAGCTGGGTGCAAACCTAAGACACCATACTCTCCATGACCTGCTCTCTGCCTACGACACACAACTCTTTCAAAGAAAGGTTCCCACCTTGTAAGGTGCATTTACTGACAAAGGCCATTTACTGCTAAGACTAAAAATGCTGAGGAACTAAAGCATTATCTTTAGGTTCAGGGCGTATGGGAACAGATGCTCAAGGCATCTTCAACTGGAACATCCCAGGTCCAGCCTTCTAAGCTTATCATATGGATGGGTAGCTAAGGTAGCAGGTTTCTCCTGGTTTCTTACCTTCCCTGAATCCTGGGTCTGTTCTGTCTAAGAATTGGGTGGCAAGGAGCTCACAGCCCCAATTCCCTTTTTCTATTTGCCAGTTGAAAACAAACATCCTAGTCTTCCCATTTGCCACTCCTCTGCAAGACAGTGAAACCAGTGTAACTCACAGTTTTTACAATGAGAACGTCATGGAGAATCCACGATGTGTTGGTCACCCTCATAGAATGAGAGAAAATATCTTTTAAAAATCCTAGATTGGACCCTAGTGTTCTTTCCAAAGTACCCATAGACTCTGAATTGTTAAATCTTTACTGATAGTAAAGTGAGTATGTGTGACTTCTCCTCAAATATATCTGGGTCAGAATCCATCTTTACTGATTACAAGCTGTGTAATATTGGACAAGATGCTAAACTGTTCTGGTCCTCACTTTTCTTATCTGTGAAATGAATATGGCAGTATTTTCATCCTAAAGTCAATGCAAAGATTCAATGACACAATGCATGCAAGTTTAGCATAGGCTGCTCTGAGTGATCAGTAGTAATTACCACCCTTACTGAGCTAATTGGTTCAGTAAATATTAAAAAATTCCACAATGTTAAATTGGTCAGGGCAGCACAGAGATGGGATTGTGGCTGCCTAGTTACACAAGTCTTTGCTTAAATTCCAACTTCTTTATTCCTTGAAGGATGATTGACACATTTTACCTTCACTGAGCCTCTTCTCAAGGGAAAATAATAGTGTCTCCTTCAAAATGTTATCACTTTAGGAGATAAATGAAATGATATTTAGGTCTTAGCATATGTCCTAGCATATTATAAATACGCAACAAGAGATGTTGCTGTTGTTGTTCAGTCACCAAGTCATGTCCAGCTCTTTGCAACCCCATGGACTGCAGCACGCCAAGCCTCCCTTTCCCTCACCATCTCCCAGAGTTTGCCGAAGTTCATGTCCATTGAATCGGTGATGCCATCCATCTATCTCATCCTCTGTTGCCCTCTTCTACTTCTGCCTTCAGTATTTCCCAGCATCAGGGTCTTTTACAATGAGTCACCTCTTCTCATCAGGTGGCCGAAGTATGAGAGCTTCAGCTTCAGCATCAGTCCTTCCAATGAATATTCAGGACTGATTTCTTTTAGGATTGACTGGTTTGATCTCCTGTCCAAGGGATTCTGAAGAGTCTTCTCCAGCACCATAGTTCGAAAGCATGAATTCTTTGGTGCTCTGCCTTCTTTATGGTCTAGCTGTCACATCCGTACATGACTACTGGAAAGACCGTAGCCATGACTATACAGACCTTTGTCAGCAAGGTGATGCCTTTGCTTTTTAATACACCATCTAGGTTTGTCATAGCTTTCCTTCCAAGAAGCAATCATCTTCTAGTTTCATGGCCGTAGGCACCATCTGCAGTGATTTTAGACCCCAAGAAGAGGAAATCTGTCATTGTTTCCAACTTTTCCCCTTCTATTTGCCATGAAGTGATGGGACTGGATGCCATGATCTTAGTTTTCTTTAATGACTGTTAAGCTGGCTTTTTCATAGTCCTCTTTCACTCTCATCAAGAGGCTCTTTAGGTACTCTTTGTTTTCTGCCATTAGAGTGGTATCATCTGCATGTCTGAGATTGTTGATATTTCTCCTGGCAATCTTAATTGCAGCTTATAACTTATCCAGCCCAGCATTTGGCACGATGTGATCTGCATATAAGTTAAATAAACAGGGTGATAGTAAACAGCCTAGTTATACTCATTTCTCAAGTTTGAACGAGTCAGTTGTCCCATATAAGGTTCTAAGAGATGAATGTTATTAATTATGATATTCTCTTAGGACTTCTTGGTTGTAACTTAAAAAAAAATAGGAATTTTATTGGCTTATGGCTTTAAAAATCCAGGCATAGAGCAGGCTTGAGTTATGCTGGACTTTCTTTTTTTTTTTCCATTTATTTTTATTAGTTGGAGGCTAATTACTTTACAATATTGTAGTGGTTTTTGCCATACATTGACATGAATCAGCCATGGATTTACATGTGTTCCCCATCCCGATCCCTCCTCCTGCCTCCCTCTCCATCCCATCTCTCTGGGTCTTCCCAGTGCACCAGCCCTGACCACTTGTCTCATGCACCCAACCTGGGCTGGTGATCTGTTTCACCCCTGATAGTATACTTGTTTCAGTGCTGTTCTCTCTGAACATCCCACCCTTGCCTTCTCCCACAGAGTCCAAAAGTCTGTTCTGTACATCTGTGTCTCTTTTTCTGTTTTGCATATAGGGTTATTGTTACCATCTTTCTAAATTCCATATATATGCATTAGTATACTGTATTGGTCTTTATCTTCCTGGCTTACTTCACTCTGTATGATGGGCTCCAGTTTCACCCATCTCATTAGAACTGATTCAAATGAATTCTTTTTAATGGCTGAGTAATATTCCATGGTGTATATGTACCACAGCTTCCTTATCCATTCGTCTGCTGATGGGCATCTAGGTTGCTTCCATGTCCTGGCTATTATAAACAGTGCTGCGATGAACATTGGGGTATGCATGTCTCTTTCAGATCTGGTTTCCTCGGTGTGTATGCCCAGGAGTGGCATTGCTGGGTCACATGGCAGTTCTATTTCCAGTTTTTGAAGGAATCTCCACACTGTTCTCCATAGTGGCTGCATTAGTTTGCATTCCTACCAACAGTGTAAGAGGGTTCCCTTTTCTCCACACCCTCTCCAGCATTTATTGCTTGTAGGCTTTTGGATATATGCTGGACTTTCTAGATGCCAATAATGATATTATTAGAAGCTCTGTTAATATCTCTTGATATTAATAAAGCTCTCTCTCTCTTTCTATTTCTTGGCACCATTTTGCCTTGGTACTAACTTCACTCTCAAACAAGCCTCGCATATGATGGCAGGAGCCTACCAAACCCTTTAGAAAGAAATCTGCTTCCAATATTTCCAACAAAACTTGTACATTGGCTATCACTGAGCCCACATGATTTTTGTGTCTGTCCCAGAACCAGTGTGTGACTAGGGTAATAAAAATGCTGATTGGCCAGGCTTGGGTCACGATGACTATCTCTGGACCTGAAGGAAGTGAATTCCAATTGCCAGATCTGCCTGAATTAGGAGAGGTGAATGGGGATTCCCAAGTAAATGTATAAAAAACAATTGATCCTGCACAGGCAAAAGAGTAGTTATTCTTCATCATTGCATTATTATCACATTATTTTAATTTTTTAAAAAATCCAACTCTAGCCAAGGAATAAAGGGCCATCATATTGCCACCTAATGTGAAACCTGAGAAAACTTCTCATGCAGTACAATTTTGACAGTCTGGTTCTTTGTGGTGGCTTAAATTTCCCCATTAGTGGGTAATGTTTAAGCCAACCAAACAGCAAGACTGTGGTGGTTTTAACATGTGTCCTTCAGTTCCTTGACATTTCTCCTCTCAAGATTTGGAACTTAATTCCACTCCCCTTGAACAAAAGGATTCACTGGACTGAATGAATCCTGCAGATGAACAGAATACGCGAGGAATGATCATGTGCGACTTCTGAAGTAAAAGTCACTCAATTGTGTCCAACTCTTTGCCACCCCATGGATTCTCCAGGCCAGAATACTGGAGTGGGTAGCCTTTCCCTTCTCCAGAGGATCTTCCCAACCCAGGGATTGAACCAAGGTCTCCTGCATTGCAGGTGGATTCTTTACCAGCTGAGCCACAAGGGAAGCCCAAGAATACTGGAGTGGGTTGCCTATCTGTAATTCAGCAGATCTTCCCGACTCTAGGAATCAAACCCGGGTCTCCTGCATTGCAGGTGGATTATTTACCAAGTGAACTATCAGGGAAGGCTTGATACTGACTTCTGGGTTAGGTCAGAAAAGACACTGCAACTTCCTCTTTGCTCTCCTTCTTAGAAGATTTCTGGGGGGAGGTCAGCTGCCATGCTGTGAAGACATGCAAGTCATCCGAGGGAAGTTTCCATGTGGTGGAGAATGGCAGCTTCCTATCAACAACCAGTGAGAAATGAAGGCCTCCAGTCAACAACCAAGAGAGTTCACTATGTTGGAAGCAGGTCCTCCAGTTCCTTTCCAGCCTTCATGCCTGCGGCACCAACCCACATCCTGACTGTAACCACAGGAGAGGCTCTGAGCAAGAACCAGCAATCCAGGCCTCTCCCTGACCCTCAGAAACTGTGGAAAATCACAACTGTGTGTTTCTGTAAACCACACTAATGGTTAAGGTAACTTGTTACACAGAAATAGATAGTTGATACACGGACACCAGCGTAAAGAAAATTGGAGTAATAGCATGAGATAAGTATTAGGAGAACTTTCAGGAGATGTAAGTTTGTATTTTGGGCAAATTAAGCATCAGTATCTTTGCACTAATGACTTAATTTCTCTGAGCTTTAGTTTCTCCAAATGTAAACTGGGAAACAGTACATTCCTGCATGTTTTACAAGAACTAGTGATGATCCAACTATATAATGTAGGCATCACTTAAGATAGTAAAACAAACTGCAATTGTATCATATCACAGTATGGGCGGAAACTTTTAAATGATTAATTGTGTAAAATATTGGGGATCTTACAACTGTAAGGGAATGTGTAGTTCATTCCCTTGTATTTTTGGCATTTAAGATTTGCCTTTCAGTCACAGGATCCAAGAACGTTAAATGAATAGTCGAAGGTCACAGAGAAGCAAAGGGGGAATGCAAGGTGGAGAAAAATCACTCATCAATCATTTTTAACCTTTATAACTCTCATGGGCTGGCTTCTCCTTGAAGTAGGCTCTGAGACAAAGTTGAACACGGGAGATGTTTTTAAGGAGGGTGCTTGGGACAAACCCCTGTTGGGGAGAAGGAAGCAGAGTTGGGCACAGGGAGATGTGGGGCTGCCATGCAGGTCCAACGCCAGCCTGGGCCAACCCCACAGGAAACTCTGGAAACAAAATGACCCATCAAAGCTGTTCTGCCTTGGGCTGACTTGGTCCAGCCTTTACACAGTCACCTTGATCCATCACTGAGGGGAGCTCATGACCTTGGAGAAGCCAGCTCTCTCTGCAGCTGAGGCAAGTCCTAAAGGAACTGGTGAGAGAAATCTGTCTGCTAAGGGCACTTTCAGCAGCTGCAGCAACAGCTTGCAGAGGGACATGGGGGGCTCATCACGGTGCTCGCTGCAATCATGATACATGTGCCTGGCACCTCACAGGCAATTAAGAACTAAGAGCCACTAGCTGGCTCTGGCTCCAGGCCACTCTACAGCATGGCTGTGATCTCTCTCCCTGTAACCATGAGGGAACTTCATCCCCTGCAGCCTCCAGCTGCAGGGAGCCCCAAGCTGAAGCCAGCGGACACAGGGCAAACCTCAGGAAACCCACACAATCAGAGGAGACCGTCCTTTCAATGTCCTCATGTTTGCTGGGCAGTGAGTCTTGTTCTTAGCAGACCATTTCTAGGAGCTCTAGATTATGCAGGGATCTCGCCGGAATGCCTGGGGTCTGGCGCAGAAGAGGAAGACTAATGTGTGTGCTGCCAGGCACTGTTTCCTTCCCCAGGTTTTCTTTCTTGGTCTTCGGTTAGCACAGAGCTGTCTGCTAGCTGCAGCTGACTTGTCAGTGATGGTCTACAGCCCGAGCCAATAAAGCAGGCAGCTGCTCATGGTGGAGGTAGAGTTCTCCATCAGGGAAGTCTCAGCCAGCTCCTCCAATTCAGGCAAGGACAAGCCTACTAATCCTCAGCCACCGCGCTGTACAGAAGAAATCAGGTCAAATGAATATCACAGGCAGCCTTGAAGGAAAAGAGAAATGACCAGAGCTGAGCCTCAGGGAAATGTGAAAGGGGAGGATGGCTGATTTTTCTTCCCTGGAAGTGAAGGGTTTATAGACAGACTACACTTAGGAGCCAATTAACTCCCCCTTCCCTCTGCCTTTCTCGGGCACTGCCAGGAATTTATGGGTAGAATTTGAGTGATTGTCCTTTTGTAACAAGTTAGGGGCAGCAGTAAGCGCACCAGCATTGCAGGGACTTTCATTCATTTATTCATTTAGCAAATGTGCTGCACTAAGCATAAGGCTTCAGCAGGAAACAGACAGCGGTCCATTTTCCTAGCCACAGACTATGATGTTACAGGTCCCATATCTCACAACTGAAATTTGCCTCCCATGTTAAGAGCATTGACCTCAATTCCCTAATCTTCACCACCACCGTTTCATTTTGACCTCTTCACCTCCCACCATGGGTCTCTACCCACTCACTATTTATTTGTTGTTGTTTACAGCATCTTAAACCCCATGTTTGTTGCATGCTAAACTGTAGAACACAGGCAGCCTTCTACCCTGTCTCCTGCTTCATTTCTTTAACTAATGTTGTCCTTGAGGGTCACCCAGCTTCTTGCAACCCTTGTTCATCAGCCGCCAGGTTCATTTTCAGACAGATCTGAGTGACAGAATTTTATTATTTACTCTTCAGCTAAAATCAATTTGCTCTCTCGCAGCCTGTCTCCAGAGTGTGTCTCCCACTTCCTTCCAGTCTCTCCTCCAAGTGTCTGTCTTTCTAATTAGGATACTAACTTCCTTTTAGGTCCTTGAATGTGCCAAATTCTTTCCACCTTCACTGTTCACTTTGCTTGACATGCGTATTCCTTTGGTTCATAGGGCTGTGATGAAAGCATCTTTCAGGTCTCAATTTAAATGTCACTTCCTCAGGAGAATCTTTTGTAAATCCTGACATTATATTAAAATACTGCATCTTGTGACTCCTTCCTCTCAGTTTATTAGACAGGTCAGTGAATGGAATGGTTTCCAGGTGGTTTTTGATACCATCTTTGGGGCTTCACTAAATAGACCTGGTTCCACTTCTTTTTGAGATCCCTTCCATTATTTGAATAACAGGTTTGTACCCTGTCTGGCTTTTTTGCAGTCTGAACATCCTCAGCTCGTTCTGTGTTCCACTGCAGATCAAAGCATCAGCATGGCCTCTATTGTCCATAAGGCACCTTTCATAGTTCTATTTGATTCAAGCTGGTTTTGAACAGAATGGAATTTAAAGCATGGGAAGAAAAGAATCCTTGACAGAGGGCCAGCTGTGAATGAAAGGAGCAAGGATGGAAACAATGACAGGAAATCAATATAGTAATATTGCCAGAAACGGCTAAGTATAGAAAAGCCTCACATTTATGATATTTATATCCTTCTTACAAATACCAAAAGACATTTTCCAGCCAGCCCTTCCCCCAGGAGGTCTAAAAATTCCTCTTGATACGGGGTGAGTCTGTATGTAAAACTGGCATTATTAAATAATAATGGCTTAGAGCCTTTTGTAACTTCTTTACTTTTAATATTTGTAAAAGTGGTGAAGTCAGTCATAGTGCCTGGGTCCTCCTCCTGTCTCTTACCCTTCTTTAGATCTAGAATCTTGCTTTAAAGAACCATTTCCACTCTGAGAGTTAGTTTCCTCATCTGTTAAAAAGAGGATGATAACCCCTGTGTTGCATGCATGCTCAGTCACTTCAGTTGCGTCCAGCTTTTTGTGATCTTGTGGACAGTAACCAGCCAGGGTCCTCTGTCCATGGGATTCTCCAGGCAAGAATACTGGAATGGGTAGCCATTCCCTTTTCCAGGGCATCTTCCTGACCAAGTGGTTGAACCCAACATTGCAGGTGGATTCTTTACCACTGAGACACTGGGTAAGTCCAACCCCTGTGTTAGTTGCCCATAAAAGATCAAATGATATAAAGCAAGCTAATGCAACATACAAATATAAGGTATGTTTAGGGAGATGATTTTACTTAGGGAATAATAAGAAACATGTTTTAAGTGAACCATCATGTTTTAATTGAATGTAGCTCTGGGAAGGATTTAATGTAAACTTTAAGCAGCTCACATTTTCACAAGTGGGATGTTGAGGGATATTTCTAGGGCTGTTGATTTGGTTTCAGAAGGCAGCCAGTGTGTGATAAGATTAGCAAGTAAGATTCTCTGATGGTGAATTCCAGTTTATGGAGGCAGACGTCTCACCCCCAGAAGTGTGACTTTTCCTAACACACACAGAATCAGATTTTGGACTGAGAAATCCTTTAAAGAGTTGCTTTATTTCCATGTTGACATGAAAAGCCCTCCTTTCTATAGTTCAAGGAAAAAATGGATACAACATGATATTTGGGTAGTATATTTAGTGGTTCAAAGCAAGCCTTTGAAATCAAGTAGACAACAGTTCCAGTCCTAGCTCTGTGCCATGTAAGTTGTATGATCTTGGCCATGTTGTCAATTAAGCCTAGTTTTCCTCATCTAAAAAGGTGACTATATATCTCTCTCTGTCTGTCTATATCTATCTTCATACAGTGCTTTGGCATATAGTAGGAGCTCAATAAATTAAAGTTGTTTTCTTTGGTTTGAGGCAGAACTAAGGAAATATCTCATGCAATTATAAATACTGCAATGTAAATTGATATTTACTACAAATGTCTAACTCAAGTTCTACTACGAAAGAGTCAAGAACAAAAAATGAGTTTTAATACAAGGATAAAAACAGTTCTAATCTGTAATAGGAACTCAGAGATACCATTTGTTAAAGTTGCCCTAAAATACACTCTGAAATCGATGTCTTAATGGATTTAAACCCTTGATATTGTTGTTTGAGCTACTTGGCAGAAAAATGATACAGGAAGCATTTAATGTGCCCCCCACTCCCCCGGGCCATCTACCCAATGCCAGATCTCAAGATGCAGTCGAAATAGTCTCTATGCTCCCCCTTGCCCCCCTTATCCTTTCCCACATGACAGCCAAAACCATCCCCTTAAGACACCAATTGGATCCAGTTACCTCATTCCCAACAACACTGCCATGTTGCCTAAAATCCTTCTATGACTTCTCCTTACACTTAAAATACAGTCCAAACTCCCTGCCATAGTTCATAAAGTCTGTCTGACTTTCAAACTTCTCCAAACTCATTCTGTGTCAAGGATCACGTTGCTCACTGTGCTCTAGACAACCCAGATTTAGAATAACACTTAGAACAAACCCAGAGTTTATCTCTAGCTGGAGCATTCCCCTGCCCTGTGCTCATCTACCCTGATCCCCAAAATTCAGGTCTCTATTTAAATATCCCCTCCTTCAGAGAGGTCTTCTCAAACAAGCTTTTCTAAGACAGCTGCTAGTCCCTCACTTTCTATCAAGGTACTTTGCATCTGTCTCAAACACTTGTTACAAACTGTCATCATTTGACTTATTTACATAGTCACTGACTTTTGGTTTAGCTCCTCTTACTGAATATAAGCTTCATGAAAACAGGAACCAGCTCTTGAATCCAGAACACTAAGTATCATATGGTGTTTAGAATATAGAAAAACACTTGATGAAAACCGTTATGTGACTAACAATGAATAAATCCAAGTTTCACCTGTTTTTCTTAATGGTAGGTCCCTGAAGACAACAGACCGGCAGATTGATCACCGTTTGGTGGTGTTTATTACTCAATGTTTATTCACTTGAGAGAAAACACTTGCACATTACAGCCAAGCTTTCTCAGAAGATTAAAAGAAAAATTGAGGTTGTGCATGTGGCTTGTGAATTGCTGCTGAAAATTCTCAAAGTTAAACCTATTGGATTAATTTCCTCCTTTCCCCCCTCAGCCAGGAATCCAGAGGAAGGAAGGGGCAGGTCTAGGTTTTGAGGTGTGAAACCTATATAGATGAGGGGTGTGGTGTCCATGTGTCCATAGAGGCACTCCATTCACATTTACCTTCGAGAGATCAGGGATCAGGGTTGCCGACAGTCTCTCCCCTTTATCATTCCTCAGTAAACTCTCTTGCTGTCCATATCTCAGAGAACCCAAGCTGACTCAAGGGGCCTTCTTTGAGCAAAAAAAAAAAAAAAAAAAATCATGAATACAAGTTTAAATACACATCTTTTGTAAACAGTCTTTATGGAGGTGGAGTTCCTTGAGACTTAAGCTTCATTAGCACCAGAGCAAAGCCTCCTCTGGCAGAGGTTCCAGATCAAAGCTTCTCGAATGTGGCTGCACATTAGAATCACTGGGGATCTTTAAAAATACTGATGCCTGTTTCCCACCTGGGTCTAGAGTGTGTCTTTGGCATCAAGGTGAATGAAAGCTCAAAGGATGATTCTGATATTGGCCAGGGTTGAGAACCACAGTTCTTCTTGGATGCTTGGAGGGCAGGTGACCCTAAGAAGTTCTGATTCTTGAATTTACTTGTTTTGAAGATAGGACAGAATTCTGCTGCAGTGTTTATTCTCCTAACCAGCAATGTGATGCTGAACAAGACCCTTACTATCTCTGAGGTTTTCTACATAGACCTGGAAAGTTGGAGTTGTATTACGTATTTCACTGAATCAAAGGAAGCAATGAGTATTATAACACGTGTGAAATTACTTTTTGAGTTATTAATAATGGTGATGCTGTGTGGATCTTGGCAGATACAAGTGCCCATATAAACATGGCATGAGAATAAGGAGGTTAGGTAGAGAAATATACAATTTCCTGATCACTTAACTCATAGAGAATATTTACTTCTTGGAGGTAGTGATCATCTTGTGTGTTCGGTGGTATTAGTAATAGGTAATGACAGCAATTTTATAGGAAGGCAATTAGTTTTTCCTAAAATGAACTAGATTGGTATTTCTTAATTTCTCTTGAGTATTTCACCTGCATCAGATTATCTTGGAGGTACTGGCTTAAAATGTGGGTGCCTTATTACACGCCAGTCAGGATGGCTACTATCCAAAAGTCTACAAGCAATAAATGCTGGAGAGGGTGTGGAGAAAAGGGAACCCTCTTACACTGTTGGTAGGAATGCAAACTAGTACAGCCACTATGGAGAACAGTGTGGAGATTCCTTAAAAAACTGGAAATAGAACTGCCATATGACCCAGCAATGCCACTCCTGGGCATACACACTGAGGAAACCAGATCTGAAAGAGACACGTGCACCCCAATGTTCATCGCAGCACTGTTTATAATAGCCAGGACATGGAAGCAACCTAGATGCCCATCAGCAGAGGAATGGATAAGAAAGCTGTGGTACATATACACCATGGAATATTACTCAGCCATTAAAAAGAATTCATTTGAATCAGTTCTAATGAGATGGATGAAACTGGAGCCCATTATACAGAGTGAAGTAAGCCAGAAAGATAAAGACCAATACAGTATACTAATGCATATATATGGAATTTAGAAAGATGGTAACGATAACCCTATATGCAAAACAGAAAAAGAGACACAGATGTACAGAACAGACTTTTGGACTCTGTGGGAGAAGGTGAGGGTGGGATGTTTCGAGAGAACAGCATCGAAACATGTATATTATCTAGGGTGAAACAGATCACCAGCCCAGGCTGGATACATGAGACAAGTGGTCAGGGCTGGTGCACTGGGAAGACCCAGAGGAATCGGGTGGAGAGGGAGGTGGGAGGGGGGATCGGGATGGGGAAATACATGTAAATCCATGGCTGATTCATGTCAATGTATGACAAAAACCACTACAATATTATAAAGTAATTAGCCTCCAACTAATAAAAATAAATGGAAAAAAATAAAATAAAATGTGGGTACCTGAATCTACATAAGCTGTTTAAAATAAGGATGAGGGAAGGTGAAGGATGGGAGAAGAATCTGCATTTTTAATAAGTGCTGCAGATAATTCTTAAGCAAAACAAGGGGCCATGTCACTTTTGCAGTGCATGCAGCTGCTGCTGCTAAGTCGCTTCAGTTGTGTCCGACTCTGTGCGACCCCATGACGGCAGCCCACTAGACTCCTCCATCCCTGGGGTTCTCCAGGCAAGAATACTGGAGTGGGTTGCCATTTCCTTCTCCAATGCATGAACGTGAAAAGCGAAAGTGAAGTCGCTCAGTCGTGTCTGACTCCCAGCGACCCCATGGACTGCAGCCTACCAGGCTCCTCCGTCCATGGGATTTTCCAGACAAGAGTACTGGAGTGGGTTGCCATTGCCTTCTTTGCAGTGCATAGAGCCTGGTTAAAATGACAATGCCCTCTAATTCCTTGTGAAAAATGCATTTCTTTACAAATCTATCTTAGCACCAGATCTAGCCACTTGAAAGGACCTCTTGATAGCAAATTATTTGATCGAGTAGAATTGATTTTGCAGGTTAAAATGAAAATAATTGTGAAATGGGTTTAAGAATTCAGTGGATACAGAAATAAGCACTCAGCAGACGTATTGTGCTATTTAAGGATATAAATCTAAAATTCTTCATTATGTAGCATTGATTCAGAATAATCAGGAAAATGAATAACTGTTTTTATTGCTTCCTAGCATGTGACACAGTAAATCTAATTCCTGTTTTCACCATTTCTCACGTGAATCTTGAAATACCGTCCTAGCGGGTCTCTTCCTTAAGTTTTCCCCACCTAGTATGCCCATCCCAGTACTGCAGAGTGGTCTTTCTGGAATCCCCAAATATTCCCTACTTCATTGCCTTCAGTGCTCATTGCTTCTACTCAAAGTGTAGTCTGTGGCCCAGAAGCGTGGGTATTACCGCAGAGCTTGTTAGAAATGCAGACTCCCCAGAGGTATTGGATCAAAATGTACCTGCCTTCTAGCAAGATTCCCAGGTGATTTGTATGTTGTTACAATGTGAGAAGCCTTCATCTACAGCGTAAGGTACAAGCTTTGCTCCTTGTGATTTGGCCCCTGCTCCTCCCTCTAGCTCTGCCCCCTGCCTAACTTCCCTTCTACCTTCAGCAACTGCAAACCATCCATGTTCTGCAAATGTACTCTGCTGTTCCACTTACTTGTACTTTCACACTTGCTGTTCCCACAGCCTGGAACGTGCCTGGGTATTCCTCCTCCATGTAGTCCCCCTGATCTCCCTGAGGGAGTTAGTGACTTTCCCCTTAGACATCATTCTGTATCATCACAACATGATGTGATTGTTGTCTGTTTGCTTTCCTAAGTTGTGGAAAATTTATTTTGAATCTTTGTATCCTCTGCCCAGTGCAATCTCTGGGATAGAAATGTGACTCAATCAATACTTGATGAATTGAGTTGAACACAGGAAATAAGTTGCTCAAAAGGACTCGGTGACTTTGAAAATCAGGGTCTACTGCATGTGGTTATACACTGCAGTCTTTAGTTGATTCTTACCCCCTTATGTTGTGCAGTAAACCACCATTACATGGCAGCTCTGTTCAAGATGAGGCTTGGTCTCTGTACTAGTCAAGCGTCAGTGACGACAAGTGACAGAAACCACTCTGGTTTCTTGGCTGGTTTTTGCCAAGAATAGGAACTTACTCTGAGAATAAAGAAATGACTTGGGAAATATAACCAGGATTTATGAAACTGGCCTGGAACCAAAAATTTAAAACCTTTCATGACTTTCTCTTTATTTCTCATGGCTGTTTTCCTTTGTATGCTAGTATTATTTGTATTCTAGATGCAGACAGATTTTATTTGTTCCTTGTTACATACAAATTTACAGCCACCCCATGGTCCCCAAATTTAGATATCACTGGTTCAGCCACTCACAAGGACAGAGAGGATTTACAAAATTTCCAAGGAAGATAATCAGATTGGCCCAGCTTGGGCCAGTGTTAATCAATTGACTAACCAGCTGTGCCTTCGGATAAGGCTATACAGTTCAAAAATGACTGCTAGTGGCTTATTTCTGTGGCTGTGTGCATCGTAGTGTCCCCTGAAAGATGGAATCATACCCCAAAGAAATGGTGTTCATTATAGTAATATTATGTAACACACTGTCTTTGTCTGCTTAGTACTAAGTACTAAGGAAGCCCGAGTCATAGGTTCCATCCCTACATGAGCAGGGGAAATTTGCTTGGCTGTTTGCCAGATATCACATAGTCTTGAATTGTTGTCTCAAAAATGCTTAAGAGTCTCCCTTAAGAGTCTCCCTTATTCCTTTCCTGGTCCAGCTCCCACAAACTATAGAGAAGGAATGAAGAATTAGGAGTAACAGACTCCAAGAAGATAAAGACCAAAACCCCAGATGGACTCTGACTTCATTGAGGGCAGGAAATGTATCTTATTTAACCTTTGTCATCCTTTCCCTTCCTAGGAACTAAAACACTTCACGGGCCATATGAATCTTCTGGGGCCTCCCTGGTGACTAGATGGTAAAGAATCAGCCTGCAATGCAGGAGATTGAACTCAGGTTCAATCCCTGAGTTAGGAAGATCCCCTGGAGAAAGTAATGGCTACCTATTCCAGTATCCCTGCCTGGAAAATCCCATGGACAGAGCAGCCTGGGAAACTACAGTCCATAGGGTCGCAAAGAGTTGGATATGACTGAGTGACTAACACTTTCACTGTTTTTATTTTTTTTTTTCATGAATCTTTTGGTGAGCTGAATTAAAATGGACTGGACCAAGCCATTTTTATTCAAGACACACTGATTAGAACAGTATTGAAAGTAGTGTGTAAACAGAGTATCATGAATTTTGAAAATGAAACAGTTACCTTATAAATTTTGATTTAGTGGCTTGTTAATGAATGGGACCTTACTTTATTAGGAATATAATTGTGATTTTGAATTCAGGTACACTGCAGTTTAGATTGACTTTACCATGTACTAGTTTTGTCTCTAGGCAAATTATTTAACACATCCAAGTCTCATTTTAATCATCTAGAATGGAGATGATAATAATACCTATCTTGTAGGATACTTGTGAGGATGGAATGGGAAAATATGTATATTGTGTCCCTGGCCAGTGCTTAGCATATAATGAACATTCAACAGTTGGCTATTAATGTTTTTACACACCAACTTCAAACATTGGCTAGCTAAGAAGCTTTGCCAAGACTCTAGGTACCCAAATGAGGGGGTTAATACTTCTGGGTTACCTCATAATCCCAAAGCATCCATGATGGCTTGAATACAATAACTCTTCAAACCTAACTAATTTGCCACTAGGGAGCTTAAGAAAGATAACACTTAATGAGAAAATGTACAACCAATCTGCATGTGTTTGTACTAGGGCCTGCCCAGTTCCCAAGGGACAAAAAGTCCAAGCCAATATTAAAGTGTTTTAGAAGCTAAAAGCCTCACAGAGTAAAAGCTAAGGGCAGAATAACCAATTTTCTCTTTCAGTATGCTCCAAGCATACTGTCTAATCTCCTCTAAATCACCTTGACTAAAACCTTGCTACTGTTTAAGGCAGGAAATAAATACCATCCTTTGTAATTAGAAACTCTGGCATTCCAGAAATCTTGACCAAGCTCTCTTGGCTTATTTTTTAGCATCTATCAAATAAAAGGTCCTCAGTGCATTCTTCAGTCTTTTCAATTATGTCTTCAAAACAGATGCTCAAATTGCCAATAGGGATGTCTAAAACCAGAAGCTGCAGTCTGAATGATTTTTTAATAAAGAGTAAGGAGGCAGAGAGAGAATTCACCAAACTGAAAGAAAACCCAGTGACAACTGGCTGTATAATATTCTATAAGCAAGTTCTATTGAAAGATCCAAAGTAATTTGGATTGGGTCAATTTACTGAAAGTAAATAAAATATGAACCAGTCAACTGCAACATAAATTGAAACATTTCTAGTTCATCCACCCCATGCACATTCATTCATTTGTGTTTTGTCTGTTTCCTCCATAAGCCCTCAAGCTCCATGGGGCAGAACCACAGTGTATCATTTTACTGTTGTGAATCCCCTACCTAGTACAATGCCTGGCATATAATAGGCACTCAAGAATGTGTTGGTAAAATATGGATTATTTTGTGTTAATGGGAATATAAGTTTCTGTCATAGGTTGTGTTCTCTAGAAGCAGGTGTTGAGTCAGAGTTTGGGGTACAAGATTTTTACTGGGTATGAACACTACTGCAAGGGAGGAAGAGATCCAGGTTGGGTAGAGAAAGAAGTCAGTTTGTGTTGCAGGTCTGACAAGACTTGCCAACCTGGCAGGTTTTACCTTGGAGGTTTTGGTGCAAGTTTTGCCTTTCAGAGTGTCTTGATCACAAAGATGGTAGCCCTTTATATTACCAACTTGCTGAATCACTCTCAGCAGGCTTCCCCAGGAAGGACATGACCTCAGGTAGGAAAGATCTCTGCAACTGAGGGGTGCCTTGAAAGAGCCAAAATCTAGGGCCTGTCTGCTGATCCTGTTCTCCCACAGCTAGGCAGCAAATCCTTCCTTGAAAGAGTAGCTGGGCGGTGCATCTTCATGTATGCCACGGTCTCTGTTACTTTTCTCTCTGGGTAAGAAGTCTCTCTGTTGGCTGACCACATTAATTTATCTCTAGATGAGAAAAGAGAGCAATAATGAATCTCCAGATGTGTAAGAGAGTTCCCAAAGTGAATTTGGAGGTTTACTCAGAGAGAGATGAACTTTACTTTGTAATAAAGTAGGAGACTTTTTTTTCCTATTTGCTGGAGGTTAATGAGTAAAGGTCAGGAAGATCCCCTGGGTCAGGAAGATCCCCTGGAGAAGGAAATGGCAACCCACTCCAGTACTCTTGCCTGGGAAATCCCATGGATGGAGGAGCCTGGCAGGCTACAGTCCACGGGGTCGCCAAGAGTCGGATATGACTGAATGACTTCAGTTTCAGTTTCAATGAGTAAAGAATGAATAGAAACAGAAAGTCAAGAAATTGGGCTGAAGACTGATGCTTGTTGTTTGAATTAGCAGAAATGTTTGAAGAATTTCAGTCCTGAAACAGAAATTAATTTTAAATGATCTGCTGCATCACTTCCCACCTTCAGTGACTATTACTCTGTTCCTTTATTAAAAAGTATGCTTCCTAACTACAAGTATCTGTTTAACCCATTGACATACATTCAGATGGTCAAGCTTTACATATTTTAGCTTAAGAAAACTTGCAATATATTAAAGTTAAGAAAGTAGGAGATGTAGCCAGAAGACATAGAGAAGATATCCAACCAACAGAGAGTCAGTCTGTGAAAATGAATCTAATCAGGATAACAGAACTGGAGCTGCCCCAACTGAAACTGGCAATTACCCGGTTTGATAAGGCTCCGTTCTTACCATCCCTCCCAGTGTGTGAGTCCAGGGGACATTGATCAATGTGATAGGCTCACCTGAGCCAACTAATCAAAGGTTCAAACCCAACATAGACTGAATACATGTGAGCCTGTTTCCTCCTGAAATTCTCTCCAGAGCCCTCTATTAAGAAAGCCTAATTTTGTGCTCATTGTAAAGGAGAAATGCTTAAATTTCATCCATTATCACAAAGTGGGTACTGAAGGGTGAATTGTGAGCTGAGAGGCAGTATATGGATAACTGGCACATATGTAGTTTTTTTTAATAATCCTCATCATCCCCCAATAAGGAAGGAATAAAAGTTACTCAGATTTTATAGCTGAAGAAGCTGAGATTCAGATAAATATTTTTTTTCCAGAATCACACATGTAGAAAGATTCAAATCCAAGGAGAATGATTCCAGAGCCTGTGTTCTCACGGGTATGCTGTGCAACTGCTCATATATACATGCATGTGAATTGCTTTGTGTGTGTGTGTATAGAATATAAGTATTATTGGTTAGCTCATTGTTGATTGAAGAGTTACCTCTTTTTTTTAGGGGAGGTGGATGTACCCATGAAGACCTTAAAAATTGTCTCCAAAATGCAGCAAAGTATATGCACCTGGCTAGCCAACTTGGCACTAGCTCCTCTTTCCCAGTAGCTTCTCCTCTTTCTTCATGTGTTTGATGTTGTCCATGGCTGGCAACACCCCAGGAAATAGTTAGAGACCAGAATAGAGGCTCAGATCACCATTCCATTTTTTCTCTTCAACTCTCAAGAAGCTTTTATAGCTCCTTTGGTCAAAAATGTTGAGATGTTGAACATAAAAAGTATCACCGTTTTGAAAAATTTCACTTTTCTAGAACTTCAAGGAGAAATGAAAGAATGTCTTTTAAAATTCCAATCACAGACACATCAATAGTTTTGTTCAATTTTATTACTGTCAGAAATGTTAAAAGTACTAAAGAACATGAGATGGGTTTCTTGGAGTTGAGGATCTCTGAGCTTTGGTCTAAAATCTCATTCATCACTCAATTTATCACTTGGTCCTTGGACACTTGTATCGTGGTTTGCAAAGCTCATGAAATGATCGTTTCCACACTTACTGAGTCTCTCTCCCTCATGGATATTGCTCTACAAATATCAATAGAAGCCGAAAGCTGCCCTTGGGAAATAGCTTTTATGGGGCATAAAGTGAATGTCAAGGTCCCTCAATTCTCATGGCCACTTTTTGCTTTGACATATGTATTAAAATAGACATTTATAGGCACAGGGCTTCTTTTTCTATATTTGCGGGGACTGAGTTCTCTTACTTCTACCTTAATAAAATTGATTTGTTTTTATATAAAAGCATCTGTATAAAAACTTAATCAGCTCTAAAACTTTGGTGACAATGTCTTTATAAATGCAGCACACACATATTACCAAAAACCTAAACAATACAGAAAACTATAAAAAAAAAATCCATCCACATTTTCACTACTTAGAGTCAGCCACCCACAGTTAATGTTTTGGGATGTTTCCTCTCAGGCTTTTTCTTTCTAGGTTTGGAAGTTTAAAATGGTTATGATAAAGCTCTCAGTAAAATTTTAGTTTCTGCTTTTCTACAAAGGAATTTAACCTCCTCTGAAATTTTGTATGGAATATAACATACATGTTCCATACATACATACAAACATACATAGATACATACAGGCTACCTGATGTGAAGAACCAACTCGTTGGAAAAGATGCTGATGCTGGGAAAATTGAACGTGGGAGGAGAAGGGGATGATAGAGGATGAGATGGTTGTATGGCATCACTGACGTGATGGACATGAGTTTGAGTAGGCTCCAGAAGTTGGTGATGGGCAGTGAAGCCTGGCATGCTGCAGTCCATGGGGGTCGCAAATAGTTGGACTTGACTGAGCGACTGAACTGAATTGAACATACATACAGAAGAGTGCTCAGTTCATACATGTACAAGCTGATGCATTTCCACAAACTCAAACTTGCCCATGTGACCAGTATCCAGGCCAAGAAACAGAAGGTCATTCCTATGCTCCCATTCCCAACCCGATCCCATCCCCTGCAGTTGGTACCCTGCTCCAGGAGCAGCCAGGATCCTGATTTCCATCCCCATTGATGAGTTTGGTCTATTTTACAATTTTATGTAAATGGAACCATACAGTATGTACTTTATCATGTTTGGCATTTTTTGCTCAACAATTTATGTGTGAGACTTACTCAGGATATGTAATAGCTCTTAGTTCATTTGCATTACTGTATATAAAGAATTTTTAGAAGATATATGGGTGGGAAGAGTGAAGTTGTTTATCCTAGTTCAGGAAACTGATCTCTGCCATCTTCCAGTGATGCTCTGTTACTCAGAGTTATTTTTTTGAGGCGCTCCAGAGTGACATTTTATTTGAGTGGAGGGCCAAACAAAGGATAGCTTGTCAGTCTCTCAGTCGTGCCAGACTCTGTGCGACCCCATGGACTGTAGCCTAAAATTCTCCTTTGTCCATGGGATTCTCCAGGTAAAAACACTGGAGTGGGTTGCTTCTCCAGGAGATCTTCCCAACCAAGCAACCAAACCCAGTCTCCTGCATTGCAGGCAGATTCTTTACTGTCTGAGCCACGAGGAAAGCCCCTAAACATGGAAGGTAACTTTCATGATCATCTCCAAAGATGATGTATTATGTGTATTTCCAAGACTCTAAGAGTCCCTAAGTCAGAGATAGTTTTCTTTCTTAGAAAGATGTGTTAATAGCAGAATGTACAGAACATTGGCATTAGGTAGAGAAAATGAATTCTGAAGAACTTCCTTTATTCTAGATGTTTCCAGGGTGTGATCACAACTCAGATTTGTCTATTGATGAGACGGTTTGTTTAATGATTGGTTACAACAGCAGTGCTGCTCAGGATGTGACTCTTAGTTCACAGCATCAGATTCAACAGGAGCCCAGTCTCTTTAGAGTTAGATTATAATTAAAACCACAGTGTTTCGTAAAATGCTCCTGAACCTTTGTGCTATAATGCCCTTCATGTTTCAGCTAATTTGAGGGGGCATATGTTACTTGTAACAGAAAATAAACCTTGACTACAAGAAAGTACAATTTCAATTTTGTCCCAAAAAAGACTGCTGCTGCTTCCTGAATGAGCACCTCAGCGGGGAGGTCTTACCTGGTGCATTGCTCCGGATTCTCTGATCTTCTTGTATCAGCATCTTGAATATAAAGCATCTCTGTTCAGTTGCAATAATAATCACAGCAGGGGGAATATTTACATGTTCAACATAACTGCCTGGAAGAATGAAGAAGATAAGATTGTGGTTCATGGAGAAAGTGTCCATAATTCTCTCTTATAATAGTTAGAGACATTTATCCTCTGGAGTCTAATCACATCAAATTGGCAGATAAGCCTGATCATTAGGTTATTTTGAGTGACTTTCTTTTGCTAGTACCAAGGCCAGTGGGAATCCTTTTCTTAGAGTTGCAGATGATTTAGAGACATAACAAATACTTGCAACAAATCTGTCTCCTATATCTGATTTACCTCTGCTTTAACCTGATTGACAGCTGACACAACTGCACTTCAGCTCCTACCTGGACATGATTATGCAGAGGTGAGGTTGGGTTCTAGCCAACTTCACAGGTAGGTGTTGATGGCCCCTAAAAACTATGCATTGAATGGAAAATGAAAAGAAGCCCTCCTCCCAACCCTACCATCTGTGGTCTCCTTGAGAGCAAGGATCCAGACTCTATATTTAGAGTCCAGTAGCGTGCCTGGATTATTCAAGGAGACTCTCCATGGGGCTGATGACATATGATGTGGTTAATTTTTTCTTTGCCTTACAGGGGGTAGGAATAAAATTAACAAAATATGGCTATTAAACTGTCTGGGGCTCCACCAAAGAAATTAAATTAGACATAAAAAAGGAATGAAATGTGTAATATTTGCAGGATCCTCCTAAAAAACTCTTTCGTTCAGAAAACATGCTTACTTGTTGTTGAATGTTTCCATTAAGATAGGTTATCTGAGTGGAATTTCACCAATGCCATTAATGCCTAAAATTTCTTCTCTTGATACAGTAATTTTTTAAAATGGGGGTCAGAGGTGGGGCAGTCTGCCAATCATCTGGTGTCCTAATCCACCAGATTGTCCAAATGACTTACAACTTAGGAAGGACTAGTGAAAGGAAGGGACATCCAAGATGACTTGGGCATTCAAAACAATCACACCTTCATCACAGGGTAGGCAACAGTGGCTATAATATCACAGTGATGACTTTTCATACAAAAGACAACTTGGAGACAGAAAAAAATGCAATGAAGAAAAGTTTAAAAATACTTGATTACTATCTAGCTTGTCTATTTTTACATATCTGGTAATTGTGTTTGAAAGAATCAAATTAAGGCTAATCCATGGAGTTTAGTCTTATTAAGTTCTAATACATTTCTTTAATTTCTCATTCACTTGTTCTACCAGTTCTTTAGAAAGTATCTACTTCAACATCCTCATTACGTAAATTAAAAAAAAAGCTGAGGCCAAGGAAGGTAAAGCAGCAGCATCTAAGCTAGCAAATGTCAGAGACAGAACTTTAACCCTGTCTTCCTTATTCTCAGGCAGTGGTGCCTTTTCCTTGCATCATAGTTCTACTTCAGGCTGACCCTTGCTCTGTCCAATATATGATTTAAAAATCCTGCAAATACAATTTTTCAAGTGATTGAAAAGCTCACTAAGAGGTAGGATATTGTACACTGAGTGCCTTTTCCACCATGTCTGAGTCATTCTCTAGACGTAGGTTAAGTCCTGGAACAGTAAGTTTCCTTACTTCCAATACAAAACAGGCCATGTCCCAGGAAGAAAAGCTGGAGGTGGCCCAAGAGCCTTGATCATCATCCATCAAACTGAAGCTACACTAAAGAAACCATTTCATACCAAGAAAGGAACTGTTTTAAACTTTCTAGAAGGTTAAGAATTATATATTTTTTAGTTTTTTGCCTCAGAAAAAGGGTTCCTTACCATAAATGTGTAATTTACACTTGTTTCATGCATATTATGTTTTTCATTCTGTTTTATCAGTATCCTTTGGAAATTTTCCACTGATTTTGACCCTGGTCATTATAGTGGGAAATCAATCATGGGGTCCAGAGTCCTGACTACAACTTAGGTGAAAGTCCCAATAACTGATGACAAGTCTGTCCCTCCAATAATTTGGATTGTGGACAACCACATATAATGAGGTGGCTAAGACTGAATGACCCAATGGAAGAATCCTGGAGAGTTCCTGCCCCCAATCCCACTGAAGATACTTATTCCTGTCTCTCCCAAAGCTGGGATCTTCACCTCTTCCTTCAACTCATTAGTTGTCCAGTAACCCTCTTACTTGTCTGACTATTTATGTGTCTGTTGCTTAAGTCAGTACATTGGATTGCTGTTGCTTGCACTCAAGGGACTCCAGTCTTGCTCAACTACTGAATAGGGGTATGATCCTGAGCAATTTCCTTCCTCTTTCTGGGTCTCAATATCCCCATCTATATAATGGGCATGATAAATCACATTGGATAATCTGTATACATGAACAGATAAGGGAGTATGCAAGAGATGATGAAGACTTTTTTTTTAAAGATCCACCCCTATTTTAAACTTTGAGCTAAATTCAGAGGACTACAATGATAAATGAGACACACATGAGTATTAAGACTCCACTCTATCATTCTGGGCATCTAACTTTTCACGTCACTACCATAATAGAGCCAGTATTGCCAAATTTCTGTTATTGAAATAAGGAATTTTATTGTATGGAAATAATAAGGAACCACAGAAGGGCTCACAGAGTGAAATGTCTTGATTGTAGATATTTGCCACAACTAGTCTCTTGGTCCCTTGAGTCTTCCTGGCACCAGCGATGGAAGGATAGGCACATTGTTGCTGACTTGAGGATCTGGAGCCAGTGACTTTCTTACCCTAGAGCAACTCCTGTCATGCATCTCACACCCTTGAACCTTCACTGATCAGTATTTGGCTCAACCAGGGCAGCTGCTAGTGAGTTGGCATTATTTAATCCTAGCATTGACATTCATGATATCTTACAGGTGTTGAGGCTCTTATACACAGCTTGTACTCAATCTGAACTTAAGAAATAAAAACAGTACAAAGTGCTCTCATCACTTGCCTCCAAATTGGTCATTTTTACTTTTGTTTATCAAGCCCTAAGTGACATCCACCCTGGATATATGGGTGGAAGTAACAAGATAGACAGAGGCTCCTTTAAAAATGTGGTTTATGGCACACAATCACCCAACTCACTTTTAGACCTTCACACATCTTTAGACTCAAGAGGGAGAATCTATACAGTTAAGCTTTCAATTCTGAGTTAATAGGATGAGTCAAAACATATGAAACACCATAGTTTACATATTTTATCTCCTTTAAACTCATAGGAACCCAGTGAGGTAAGCATTACCCTGATTTTTCTGTTGGGCAATCTGAGACATAGTGTTTATCAAGAGACAGAAACAAGATTTGAATCCAAACTGTCTGACTTCAACCTCTTAGCTTATCTTAACCACTCTATTTTTCTGCCTTTTACCTCTTGTTTTTGGTAATGGGAAGGAGAGGTTAGGAAATAAATAAGCTAAATAAATAGAGATAAGATTAATAACTGAACTTGTATGCTCTATTTGGCATGATTATGTAAGATCCATTCCTAATAAACACTAGAAACATTCCTACCTGAGTTTAAGCATAAATATTAGACTGAGAAGCTGAGATCTTGGGAAGTCCCTCCCAAGAAATAAAAGTCACTTGACTTTGTCTCCCATTTCTGCAACTTTAGACATTCAGCTCTCAGTTATCCACAGTAACACTTTGAATTCCAGATAGTTTCACAGCAACACTCAGAGAACTTTAGAGATGAATTTCTCTCATCCTCATTTCCCTCTTGGTACAAATTCTATTTAATACTGAATTGTGAAAAAAAACTAAATAGAATAGCAAACAATGTACTCCTGCTATATCCTACCAGGAATTAAATAGTTGAACAATAAAATTGTGAGCAACTGAATTGCTACTAGTCAATTGTACTGGCAGAAAAAATAATCATTCAAACCTTCAGATTAGAATAATATGAATATACAAGAACAGCTGGAGAAAGTCCTTCAGAATTATCACCATACTTCCTGTTGGGTTTTCTTGAGGCCTTCTATTTTGGATCTTGGGCTCCAAAATCCCTGGATGGTGACTGCAGCCATATAAAAGACACTTACTCATTAGAAGGAAAGCTATGACAAACCTAGACAGTGTATCAAAAAGCAAAGGCATCACTTTGCTGGCAAACATCTGTATAGCTGGCAAACATGACTGCTGATTTTTCCAGTAGTCATTTATGGTTGTAAGAGCTGAACCTTAAAGACAGCTGTCAAAGAAGTGATGCTTTCGAATTATGGTGCTGGAGAAAACGCTTGAGAGTATCTTGGACTACAAGGAGATCAAGCCAGTCAGTCCTAAAGGAAATCAACCCTGAATATTCATTGGAAGGACCGTTGCTGAAACTGAAGCTCCAATAGTTTGGTCACCTGATGAAAGAGCGGACTCAGTGGAAAAGGTCCAGGTACTGGGAAAGATTGAAGGCAAAAGGAGAAGAGGGTGGCAGAGGATGAGATGGTTAAATAGCATCACCGACTCAATGGACATGAATCTGAGCAAACTCTGGGAGACAGTGAAGGACAGGGGAGCCTGGTGTGCTGCCGTCCATGGGATCTCAAAGCGCTGGACATGACTTAGTGACTGAACAACAGCAACAACAAAGTCATGGATCTGATTTTCTTCATATATTGTAGTTATTGCCACTTAGCAAACACCAGCTCTGTGCCAAGCAATATGGAGAATTGCATATGAATACCATTGTGTTTAAGAGAATAACAAGAGGTAGATAGATAATAAGTGCTTCTATTACTCTGGGAAATTGAGGCACAAACATTTGCCCCAATAAATGGTACATTCAAGATTCAAACTCAGGAAAGTCTAATTTCAAAGCCTCTATTCCTAAACCCTGTGCTCGTTGAATTCCACTCTTCCAAGAAAGGAAGCACTGCCAGGTTTAGGAATCATTCCATTGGATAGGTTCAGTGTCATGCACTTTACAAATATTCCACCTCCCTCACTCCTACTTATCAGGCAGTAGAGGAAATGTATAAAAATAATCCAGTCACATTTGTCAAACATGATCTGTTTTTCATGAGTGCAGTAGAGACTCAGTAGATTTCCACTGATATTAGCTGAAGAAATAATCAATTCCACTGCAAACTCACCTTGTACTTACTATCATTTCATTTGCCCTTGTAGATGATTGGATAGACTGTTTAGGGACCTAAGTGTTCATATGATATAAGGCCAATATTGACAATGTGCTAGAAAGCTGAGGCTTTGTGAAAGTAAGTGGAGTCTCCTTATGTCTGTGTAAACTGGGTGACTTGACAGGGCATAGTATTAGGAACTTCAGTTAGAGCTAGGATACTGAGGGGCAAGAGATCTGGAGTAAGCAAGAGACTGTGCTTCACCAAGACTGACGTCTCAGTCCAGCCTCTGTCTTTCATTTCATTGGGATACAAAGTGTTTTTTCCCTCTCTTCCCTGTACATCAATGTCACAGCAGATCCAAAACAGCTAGACTCAGAGTGAAGAAGCCCAGTGGGGACACTGTCTCCACTGGAGACCTGACTGCTTGATATTTGGTGAATTGCATCCTCTCCACAGACTGTAGCTTAGATTTTCCTTCTACGCATTTTCTAAACAAGCAAAAGTAACCATCTCAGCATCTGTTACATCAGGAAGACATTGTTTTACTCAAATAAAATAGTATTTATTGCAGAAAACAACAATAGCAACAAAAATAAAGTAGCATAAGCATACAATATGCTTCAGCAGTGCTGAATCCCAGCTTGGGACTGTCTTCAGTGACTATTGGTATGCCACCTTCCCTCACCAATTTTTTTTTTTTTTTTTGCCATTGGCTGCTGTGTTGGTAATTGAGTCTTTTAGTCAACTATTAAAAAATTGCCCAAAAGGGGAGTTACGAAACAGGTTCTGATGATAGAAATAGATAGTGCTCATCTGGTCTCCAACAGTTTATTCAGATTTCCTGTGTCTTCAGAATTGAAAAGCTATCATTAAAGTGACCCTAAAGGGACTTCTTAGATTAGCTACACAGAGCTGAGGGTGCAAGGAAATTTAATGAACTAAAATTCCAGAAAGTGATAAGACGATCCTAAGAGAGAAGAAAACAAATAGTTATTTTATCTCTTGTAGAACTGTGGGAGAAGGAGAGAGGAATCTGTGAAAACATGGACTAAGATAAACCAGCCAAACATTTAGCAAATTTTATTGACTGCCTGTGGCTGCATGCGAGCTACTAGGAGAGAAGAGAATGCTAAGAGGCCTCAACTATGGAGAAGTTCTGCACCCATCCATCAGTTCTTTCCCATAGGCTTTCACTAAATGCTGGAGGGTATGATGCTGTGGATTGGGAGTCATGCAGGAGAGCTGACAGAAAATCATTCAAAGGATTCCAGACTTTGAACAAGTTGGTCCTCCAAAGACTGGGAGTAGGGCAGGAGGGACAAGAGAAATCCCCCAATACACAGCGCTTAGAACAGAGAGAACTTACGTGAGATCAAAATGCACAGAGAGACTATAAAACAAAGGTTCAAGATGACTGGCAGTACTCAGATCTCAAGTTCTTCTGAAGGGAAAATCCTTCAGGTGAGCTTGTTATTGTTCAGTGTCTGACTCTGTGAGACCCCATGGACTGCAGCACACCAGGCTTCCCTGTCCTTCATCATCTCTCAAACTCACGCCCATTCAGTTGGTGATGCCATACAACCATCTCATCCTCTGTTGTCCCCTTCGTCTCCTACCTTCAATCTTTCCCAGCATCAGGGTCTTTTCTAATGAATTGGCTCTTTGCATCAGGTGGCCAAAGTATTGAAGCTTCAGCCTCAGCATCGGTCCTTCCAATGAATATTCAGGGTTGATTTTCTTTAAGATTGACTGGCTTGATCTCCTTGGCAGTACAAGGGGTGCTCAAGAGTGTTCACCAACACCACAGTTCAAAAGCATCAATTCTTTGGTGCTCTGCCTTCTTTATTTTACTATATTCATGTGAGCTAAATATAATTAAAGTTACATCAAAGCTGAATAGATGAGATTGACTCAGCTTCCAACATAATTAGCCCCACAGAATAAAGAACATACATTTTCAGGAGAAAAATATTTACTTACATCTCTGCTGGTCTTTTACACAGAGTGTGTAAGACATAGTAGAAAATGTGGGAGTTTTGAAGAAGCAAGAGCATCTGATTGATGGTCAGATAAGACAAAGACTCAGAGATGACTCAAGTGTCGGTATTATAAGACAGAGAATGTAAAATAAATGAAAAAAAATAATGATGAAAATAGATTAAAGATCTAGAAGATATGGTGGACAATGTGAGTGAATGGATGGGGAATTTTAGCAGAAACTAATGAAAAGAGCCAAATCAAAATGTTAGAAAGTTAAAAAAAAAAAGATGTCAGAAGTAGATAATTCATTTGGGTTTAGCAGAAGACCAAATACAACAAAGGCAGGGATTGGCAAGCTTGAAATAGGTCAAGAAAAGTTACCCACATCGACCTAAAGAGGAAAAGAATATAAAACATATCAAAAATGAGAGCAGTCTGTGAATTGCTATCAACAATTGTCTACCATATTTGTAACTAGAATCCCAGGAAAAGCAGAGAGACTAAGACAGAAAAAAATATTTGAAGATTGATGAACATCAACCCACAAATGTAGTCAGCAAGATAAAAGGTACTTGTTACTAGACGCAGAGAGGTTAAACAGCTAAAAAAACAAAGGTAAATAAAAAATTTTTAAAGAAGTAAAGTGAGAAAAAGAAATACTGGCAATTGGGAGGGTAGAAAAAGATAGATCATGCAAACATTTAGCATAAGAAAGCTGTAAGGACTACATTAATATCAGACAAGGTCGACTTCAAGAAAAAGAGTATCACCAGACATAAAAGCAAATTAGCTAGTTAAAAAAGGTCAACTCATCAAGAAGTCAAACATCCTAAATTTGAATGCATCCAATTCCAAACTTTAAGATATACAAAGCAAAATCTGATAGAACTAAGGAAAGAGATAGACAATTCCTGTCTCATGAATTACCAGAAGACAAAGACAAAAAAAAAAAAGTCCAATATGCATAGAGAAAATTTGAACAGTTCTATCAACCAACTATAACTAGTAAATATTAATAGAGACTCCCCTGGTGGTCCAGTGGTTTAGAGCTCACCTTCCAATGCAGGTGGTGAGGATTTGATCCCTGGTTGGAAAGGTAAGATCCCACATGTCTCACAGTCAAAAAACCAGAACATCAACAAGAAAAGCAATGTTGTAACAAATTCAATAAAGACTTTAAAAATGGTCCCCGTTTAAAAAATCTTTAAAAAAATACTATAAGACACCGTATCCAACAACTACAGAATATATGATTTCCAAATGCACATGGCACATTCATTGTAAAATATATTGAGACTTCTTTATGACTCAGTAGTAAGACTGAAATTCTCTTACAACAACAATATTATTAGAAATTATTAAGATATCTAGAAAATACTCAGCTATCTGGAAATTAAACAACACCTTTATAAGTAATCTATGAATCAAAATGGGAATCTCAAGGGAAATTAAAGCATATTTTGACATAAAGTAAAATTAAAACATAGTGCTGTAAATTAAAATTTGTGCAATGCAGCAACAGTAATGCTTAGAGTAAGATTTGTAGGTTTCCAGTGCCTGTATTAGTAAACAAGAAAGCTCTAAAAGTAACTAGTAGTAAGAAGGACAGATTAAATTCAAAGATAAGTAGAAGGCTCAACCAATCCAATTCTATAATCTTTCAGAAGAAGAAATTGATGCTGAAAGTTAAGTTATTCACATGAGGTCACACTACTAATCAAGAATGAAACCAGAACTTTAAAAAATCCATTTCCTACAGATGATCTGACTCTTCTCTTAGCTCAGCCTTCTGTTCTTCCATCTTTCCTTCCTGTGAGATTTACAGTTCTGCCCTTAAAGGACCCTGTTTTCTTCCTGTAACAGGCAGCAGAACCCATTCAACCATCTTTGGGAAGTGAGGAAATATCTTTATTTCTCCTGATTTCAATCATGAGGAAGCTACTAGTGACCAAGAATAGAAAGTATGGATTTTTACTACTTCTCTTTCAACTTCAAAACCCAGCACAGCATCCTAAGCTGTAATTGGGAAATCTGTGGGCCCAGCACTTGTTCACTCTTCTCCTGAGGGTAGCCCCCCTGATTTTCCTCTGAATAATCCCCCAATCCACTTAGAGTCCATCCTATCGATGTGGTATGGTTAAAACTCATCTCTGGCAATAGACTCATTTTGACCTTTGGAGAATTCCATCCTCTGCCTCCTCATACTGACCGCTGAGATTGGATCAGGAATGTGTGCATAACCCAACCTGAGCCATGAAGATACGATCTGGGCTCCTTTTGCTAGGGCTTTTGTATTGTTGAAGGATAGAGGCATAGTTTGTCTTTTAGCTAAACTTAGAAATGGTAAAATGTTAGCTTTCGCCTTCCATGGGTTATATGCATGAGAGTGAGCGACGCTAATAGGAAAGCTGAGCTGAGAGCAAAAGAGAGAAAAATGCTGGCACTGGATAACACTGCTAGTACTCTGAATAGAGCGTAAATATTTGCTTTTATTTTTAAACTGGCTTTTTAAGTTGCATTTTTTTAAAGTCCTATTCAGCTAAAAGAGTCCCAACTGATGAAAAGCCCCCCAAAAGACACTGTCTTAGAGACATGTAAATTTCTAGACAGCACCCAAACTCTGGAGAGGCCTGGAACCAGCTCTGTTCTGAGGATAGTGAGTGGCCTGCCCAAAGCCCAGCCAGAGGGCCTGGGTTACACACGGAATGTAAAGGTAGCCAGTGAGCTGGAGGAACTGGATTTTTGCTGTCACCAACTTTAATTATAAAACTCAGCAAGAGATGGTTGGTGTTCCGGACTGAATGTGTGTGTCCCCTCATAATACATCAAATTTAGCCCTATCCCTCAGTGTGATGGTATTATAAGATGGGGCCTTTGGGAAGTAAGTAGGATTAGATGAGATTCTGAGAGCAGGGCTCTCTTGAGTGGGATCAGTGCCCTTGAAAGAATCACAAGACAGTTTGCATCACTACTTTCTTTCCACCATGGGAGGATACCGCAAGCATTCGGCTACCACCATACTGGAAGAGAGTTCTCACCAGAACTCAGCTATTCTGGCTTCAACTTCCTGAACTGTGAGAAATCAATGTTTACAAGCTATTCAGTCTGTGGTCCTTTTTTTTAAACTTTTGGTAGCAGCCTGAACTGACAAATATTGTTGGCAATAGGACCTATAGCTTATAGTATTAATTAGTTTTTTCCCTCCTAAAGATGAAGGTATAAGATAGATTTAGTTCTCTAAGGTAGAATTAGGATGCAGGAGTCATGGTAACTACAAGTGATGAAGCTGCAGGATCCATAAGGAAGCAGAAGTCATGAAATACGGAAAACAAATTGACAGAGGAGGGAAGGAATAGCAAGTCCAGAGTGCTTGACACGTTACCATGTGTGAAATAGATAGCTAGTGGGAACCTGCCGTGAAGCACAGGAAGTTCTGCTCAGGGCTCTGTGATGGCCTGGGGGGTGGGATGGAGCAGGTACGAGGGAAGTCCAAGAGGGCGGGGATATATGTATACACATGTCAGGTTCATTCACTTCATTGGACAGCAGAAACTACCACAACATTGTAAAGCAATTGTACTCCAGTAAAGCAATTAAATTTAAAAAAGAGTGCAAGGCAGACAGAAAATTAGCAAAAACAACAAGACCGTGTGGTCCATGGGAGAGAGAAAAATGGAGAGAGATATAAGCTCTGAGATAATACTAAGTGACTTTCAAATTCCATTTCTCACCAGACCGAACTTCAGCAGTTCTTGATTTTGGATTCTCCTAGTGGTAGGGACTCTGACTTTCTGTGGTACTATATTCTCAGCTCAATGCCTGTGTCTTCAACTTTTCAGTCTTGAGCTATCTTTTTAAAATGTACTATGACACCACTTCCTTGCCTTTGAAGTGGGATAAGGATAGTTCTGGCTTCACTGGATTGTAATAAAGATAAACTTAATTCATGTAAGGGTCTTAGCATAGTAATTGGCACACAGTAAGTAATCAATGGCAACCCACTCCAGTATTCTTGCCTAGAGAATCCCATGGCGGGAGGAGCCTGGTAGGCTACTGTCCATGGGGTTGCAAAGAGTTGGACAAGACTGAGCTACTTCACTAACTAAGTAATCAATGGGAGCCTTTTTTCACTCAAATTATTATTTTTTTATTATTCATTCCAATATATGTTGTGTCTCTAATTTTGATAGTCCTCTACATACTAGGGATATAGTGATGAATGAAAACAAGACCCCTGCTCCATGGAAAATAAAACAAAGCAAAGCATCTAAGCCATGGAGGTTACATGTTATCTTTCTTGTATTAATTATCCTCCAAAAATGCCCTTATGGTAGTTTACTACTCGTCTTATCTGAGTTGTTTTCTTTAAGACTCTATTCCTTACATCCAAAAATGTGTAACCAAAACTAGCAGCCTGGTAGAATAGAGATGATGAGAATCTAGGGATGTGCCTCTGTATCTAAAATGCGTCCTTTTGAAATTTTCTCAAGTGCTCCATATCCTAATTAGCTCACATGGAAAATAAACACAGTACGTGAAAAATAAGTCATGGGGATTTTTTTGACCTCACTGGAAGAAAGATACTAGTTAGACTTAAGAAATTATAGTTATTTATCCATGTTGCTGTCAGTATTATTTCTACCATTCATGATTTAAAACTCTAAGTGGATTCTTTACCACTGCACCACCTGGAAAGTCCCTAAAGCATACACATTTAAGAAAATTTGTGAAGTATAATAACAGAAGCTCAGAGTACAAAAATATTTTTCTTAATATTCTTGATTAAGAGGGCAGACTCCCAAGGGTTGAGACATCAGGGGGAAAAAAAAAAAAACAGCTCAGGTGAGGTATTAATAGAGAAGGTATTAATGAGGTATTAATAGAGAAATCTCATCCTTTTTGTACTAGAAAATTGTTATTCTCCTGTCTTTATTTTTGATGAGCTGACCAAAATCAGAAGTTGTATTTCTAGCAGAAAATCAGTCATTGAAAAACTGTGACTCAGATCTCAAGAGCCAAAGAGAATTGTGCCTATTGTGACCTTTAGTTTTCTATTCCATTTCATTAACTTATGTCTGAAAAGGATGAATGAGAAATCATCACCAAGTCTAGACTGAGTGCCAGCATCTGTCATAAATTGTGGAAAATAATGTGCCTGACTGCTCTTGTTTTATAACCATGCATCATCAAAGCCCAGTAAATGGGCATGTCAGACACCAAGTTCACTAGACAGAGTCACTGATACTTCATGAGACCAAACAATACCCCATACTCAGAAGATCACAAAGTACCATTTCCCAGAGGAGATGAGCGTCAGACCTGGGATCGGGAGAACTCATGTGCTGCTTGGCTGCCCTTGGCTCTTCTTGCTTATGGACAAGCCATATTACCTGTGAAGTCTCTATCCTTCCTTTGTAGGTTGAAGAATAATATCTACTAGTTGTGAGCTTCAGCACCAAAATAATAAGGTAATCATGTCTGGAAAACAGTAACTCAGCAGTGAGTATAAGATACAAATAGATTGGAAAGCACTGTACAAAGGGAAGATATATGAACTAGCTGAGTAGTTTCCATAAAAGACTTCAAAAATAGTGCTAAATAACCTGTATTTTAGCCATAGTGTTAATTTCTTGTTGAGCTTTATACAAATTCCCTAACAGCTGTACCTCAATTTCCCATATGAGCTACAGATGAAAATGACAGACTGCAGTCACACACACACACACACACACACACAAACACACACACACACACACACACAATGTACCCACACAAATGCAAAATTTCTTTTAAAATTCCTGTATTCAGTCATTCACCCAACCTTTCAACAGATACTTTTAAAACTTCTGCTGCCTGCCCAGCACTGTGCTAGAAAGATGGAGCAAACAACAAGACCCGGAGTTTCTCCTCTTGGGGTTCACACTGAGATATATTTGAACAAAAGAGTCGAACAGCATGTAATGCCTGGTGACAGGGAAAGTATGTGGGTTGTATGTGATTGCACTGGGAGCCCCTGCCTTACTTACATATTTCACTCAGAAAATCTCTTGAACCCTAACATTTCAGTGCTCTGGCTTTTCTAGGTAAGAGTCAGTAGCATCATCAAAGGCTCGCAGTCTCCTTGAGCTCAGCTGTCTGCTGGGACTGAGAGTCACAAGTGACATCTCTCACTGCAGATGACACTGCCTGTCAGAAACAATTGCATCCTTGAGAAAGGATGAAGAAAATGTCCCCTCGCGCTCTTACGTGAGTGCGCCAGGTGTCATTGTTATGCAGGAGGGGACTTTTCTAATCAGCAGCTACTGCAGACCTCCAAACAGCCTGGAGAGCAGCAGACCCATCCATCAGATGGCTGGCAAACCTCCCTTCTGGAAGAATGTCTATTCTGCCCCAGGGAGGGAATGAGTCCTATTTGTACCCACTAGTGCACAGACCTTTCTAAAGAAAAGGTGCATGTGTAGGATCTTACTGTTTTGTCTGTCCATAATTCATCAACCCCATCTTTAGTTAAATATTCAGGCTGTTTCAAGGAAATCACTGTCCCCTGACATGATTTGTGGGGGAGCTGGGCAAAGACCTAGCTCTAGAGTAACCTATCCTTTTAAACAAAGTGATAGCTAGAGAAATGGGGCCTAGAAATAACCTAGCCTAGAAATAACCTAGGCCAAGTCAATATCTTCAGTAAAATCTCACCCCTGTACTTTGCTTTAAAAAAAAAAAAAAAAGAAAGAAAGATATAAGGCATTCAAGTCCCAAACTTGAAAATGAATATAAGACTGAACTTACTTGTAGCCATCTTCACTTTAAGCCTTGATGGCCTTTTCAATAAAATGAGTATAATCATAGGGCCTATCACATGTGGCTGATGGGAAAATTAAATGACATAATATAGGTAAAGAGCTTAGGAACAGAAGAAAAAAAAAGGTTTAATTAGCTTTAGCCATCATTGAAATATACAAATTATGTTTAAAACGTTGAAGGAGCCCCCGTTCATCAGAGTCCTACATTTCACTGCATTTGAGCCTTTCAGAAGAGACAGGAGGGCTCTAATAACTGACTGCCATGGCCCATTGGGTGTGAAACTAAAACCTTTTTCTTCATTCTCAGTTCACTATGTTTCTCTGCACTGGAGTAGATCACCAGCAGGAGCTCCTTTATAGCCTGGGAAAGGCTAGACTCCTCCATTAGTGGAAGGCTCTCAGTGTATGAAATACCAGCATGTGATTCTAAACAATGGTGATGTACATATGAGTATATATGATTCTTCACTTTAACAATTCAGTTTACTTCAGGCAACGTGGTCCAGTCACGCAAGGCTGAAAGATAAGCCTCTTTTCATTTTGTCGCTATACCTCTCTTATCTATGTGGTAACCTTATTGTCATGTAATTTTAAGTGACCCTCAGGCTTCACTTCTTCTATCCCATGCTGGGTCCATATCACCAGAAATGGAATTGATGTGTAAAGGAAAAAATGTTGCAATATCACAAATCAACCACTTACTTACTAGTTGAATACATTGGGTTTCCCAGGTGGTTAAGTGGTAAAGAATCCACCTGCTAATACAGGAGGTGCAGGAGACGTGGGTTCAATTCCTGGGTCAGGAATGTCCCCTGGAGTAGGAAATGGCAACCCGCTCTAGTATTCCTGCCGGGAGAATTCCGTGGACAGAGGAACCTGGTGGGCTATAGTCCATAGGATCTCAAAGAGTCCGACATGGCTGAGCAGCTGAGCACACATAGACACAGAATGCCATTCCTCAGTTTTTTCCCTTTTCTTTTAAAATATGCTTTGTGGCATTTAATATATACCACAAGATAGAAAATACAATACAAAGAAAATTATGTACTTATTCCCCAGTGCATGCATGCTAAGTCACTTCAAATAAAACATTACTAATGTACTTGAAGGCTCTGTTCATGTCATTTTTTAAAGTGGGTCTACTTGAATTACAGAGAAACAGAAGACATATTATGGTGGGAATTTCATTCATTTCCTTATAATAACATAATCCATAGAGAGTACCTCTTAATATGAAGGCATGAAGGATTTTGTCTACCACTTCCAAGGCAGAAGGCTTCCTGGCTCTACAAGCTATACCCCTCTTCTCCAGATCTCCCTTTCTTCAATGGAACTTAAGAAACACTCTGAGCCTCCTTCTCCCTGGATTATAGAAATTGCAGCCTGAAACCCTGCAGTGTGAGTATTGATCTGATGGCAATTTCTCCAGCTACAGCAGATCCTGGTGAGACCTGGCTCAAAATGACAAATCATCCAACAATAGAACTGAACTTAGAATTTAGGTACCATTCAGGTCTGAGCTTCTAGCTGTAAATACCCTGTGTTCCCTTTGGACTTTTCAAAAAGCAGCGTGTCAGCTACTTCTACAGAAAAAAACTTTGACCTAGGAGATTAATGTGAAAAGGCATATTTTAGGGCTGGATTAGACATGATCCCTACCTCTGGCTTTCAGGAATGAATATCAGTCATTAGGTATTGAAGTTGTCTGACAACTCTTTAGTCACACTCAGTCTTTCATCTCAGCCAGAGCATAAGGAATAAGTATCAGTATTTAAATGGAGAAAACTGTAGTTATAGTCAAGATACCACTGGGCTCTATGGTCTTTAGGTCTGGAGAGCAATAGTTTACTGATAACCCACTAAAAACATTTTATTCAGTGCTATCTGATACATCAACAGAAATGGTAAACTTTGTTAATCTCTTTTTTTAACTACAATTTTCAGTTTATTAAGTTGACATTTGATAGTGTGCAATAGCATCTGTGAAACCATTTTATAAATTCAACATCCCCCTACCCAAGCAAGGACTTGTTATTGTTATCAAAAACAGTTTTAATTCACTTCTGTGTGGCAAATCATCTTGGATCTTTCAGTGCAAATGTCCTGTGACCAAAAGAGAGGAGGAAGGCAGTATGATTTTTGAGCCCTGGGGAAGCCAGTGAAGCAGAAATCTATCTTCTTGGATATACATTTCCATAAAGGCAACCTCAACTATGATTGTTAAGTGAGCCTATGCCTTGCCAAGAGTCCCTAAAGGCAACATACTCTGCTAAAAGGGATGTAAACCATCTTCTATGATAATTTGCCTACTAATTAGTTTATTTGTGATAAATAATCAGTTGTATGTAAAGGGGCTTAAGATGATGGTACCTCGTTAGTATCTAACCTCTTCAACTTTACACTCATTTATTTAACACCCATGTCGCTGTCAGGATGCTAGGCACTGCTAGGAATGTAATTATGAAAAAGACACATTCCTCAAAGTTAAATAAGCTATGTTCTAACACAATTTACTCTTGAACAACATGGGGTTGAACTGTGTGGATACACTTATATATGAATTTTTTTCAGTACATATGTACACTAGTACTACATGATCCATGGTTAGTTGAACCTGAGGATGCACAATTGCCACATGGAAGGCTGACTATAGAGTCATATGTGAATTTTTTACTGCAAGAAGTATCAACACCCCAAACCTTGGATTTGTTCAAGGGTTACATCCAAAGTCAAGAACACAAATGACTGTATTCAGACAGGGATGTCCTGAAGGCTATTAGGGATTCAAAGGATAAGGAGATAGATTATGCAGTTGAGGACTTAAAAAACAACTTAATTGGGTGTGTTTATATGACACAGACCCTGGAGGTTGGGAAAGATCTTGACAGGTGACGATGAAAGAGAAAAATATTACAAAGAGAACAAACACAAACAAGATGGAGGTTTGAGGTGTGGGATACTTTTAGGAAAAAAGCAAGTAGTCCATTTTAATTACATCACAGATACCCACTGGGAAAAGCAGTGAAATGATGACAATGTCAAGAAAACAACAGTAATCACATGATAGTGACCATGAGCCCAATAGCTAACATCTATTGAGCTGGGCATTGTTCTTTCTATTTAATAATCATAGACTAGGTGAGAAAACAAGCACATTTATACAAATTATATATTATATCCATGTAAAACACATTTATGTAGATATAATCATCCCTCGTTTGACTTTCCTGATGGGTCAGTGGTAAAGAATTCTGATACAATGCAGGAGACACCGGAGAGGCAAGATTGATCCCTGAGTCGGGAAGATCCATGGAGAAGGAAATGGCAACCCACTCCAGTATTCTTGCTGGGGAAATCCCATGGACAGAGCAGTCCCTGGCAGGCTACAGTCCATGGGGTCACAAAGAGTTGGAGATGACTGAACACACACGCACACACACAATTGTTCCTTGTTATCCATGGAGAGATTGTTTCCAGGACCCCCAAGGACACCAAAATCCATGGATGCTCAAGTGCCTTGTATTAAAATGGTGTAGCATAAAATGATGTAGTATAAAATGGTGTAGTAAAACCTATGCACATCCTTTTCTATAATGTAAGTCATCCCTATGTTACTTATAATACTCAATACAATGTAAATACTATGTGTATAGCTCCTAGGACATCACAAGTTCAAATTTGGCTTTTTGGAAACTTCTATAATTAGGAGATATATATATGTATTTATCATCTGTGGTTGGTTGCATCCCTGGATGCAGAACTCACAGATAGGAAAGGCCGACTGGACCTTCTTTATTGGTGTCAGTTTTTTACTATGAATTCGTTAGACCTTGTTGGTTCATAAACAGAACCCGCTCATTAAGGGTGATGAGAGACTGAGGAACGAGTCAGGCCACTCCAGGTTGGCAGGTGGAAGGTCTTAGCAGACAAGAAACTTACTTACAAGGCTTGTCTTGGGTATCACAGAGGATCTTAGGGTTTCTGTGGATTTGGGGGTCTCTATCAGAGGGTGAGAAAGTAGCTCTGAGGTCTTTAACCTAATAGGAGGGAATCTGAATTCATACAGCAGATTAACTGCATCCTTTCACATTATTAAAATTCTGAGTTACCTCTGTAGGAGATGCAAACATTAGACAAGAAGGGAAAATGGTCACAGATAATTGAAATGGAGTCTGAGAACCGGGAAGGATCTTGAAGGATAGTGGTTCGGCTGAAAGAGTTTAAACATGGGGAGAAACCTGGAAAACACAGCAGATAAACCATGGAAGGACCTGAGGATACTCATTGGTTTAAATCTATTTTTTTAATTTATTTTTATTTACCATAACTGGGTAAACTAAAAGCCATTATACTGTTCTTACAGATAGAGAAACTAAAACTCTTAACTTGTAACTTTCCAAAGGCCCCTCAACAAAAGGAAGTTGGAGCTTGCTTACATGGCAAGCATGTGGAAATGGCAGAGAGGTCAATTTCACTTAAGCAGAGGGAAGGACAAGTAATCATAGGAAGTAGGAAATGGGCCTCTACTGTGTGTAGTGAGCTCTACACCTTTGGTGGCAAGCAAGTTCAACTCAGATTCCTATTGGGCAATGATTCAGAGGAGGAGACTCTATCACACTGTTGGTGGTCACAACATTAGAACATATAGTTCCTCACAACCCTGAGAATTCTGTCATCTGGCCTTCCTGTGTCAAGAGTAAAATTAGGTCTCCTCCTAACATTCAGATAAAAGAGTTCTTTCAAAACTTCCCTTAGGGGCCTGAAATTCTAAGAATTGACAGAAGAACATTTTCCACATATTTCTCCTTTATCCCCACTACTATAATGTTCTTTCTTTTTCTTTTCATTCTTATTTTCCCTTGTCCAAATTGCCTGCTTCCATATCTGCTTCCTTTCCCCACATACCCCGCCCTCCCCACACTCTGCTTATGCTCTATAGGAGACCCATCCTATGATGGTTTTATTTTTCTCTTTTCAGTACCCTTTTTAGATTCTTTCAGTCAATGCATAGTGCCAAGGATGCAGGAAACAGCCTACAATGGGAGAAATAATGCCGTCGAATATTGTTAGAACAGTGCTCAAAACTCCTTTATTCATAGAACTCAAAGCCAAATTCTGCTATTTTCTCCCAGCAGGATAGCAGGAATATTAGAATATTAGGAATATTAGAGCAGGAATAGTGATCAAGCCCTGCTGTGATCTTACAGTTTAAAAAAGACAAAGGGGTAACTGGAACCAAGAAGGAAGCACAGTAACACACAACCTTTCCTCAGATCTTTTCTACAGAAACAAGCACTCAGATGGTCATTCCTTCCACCCATTCACTCATTTCTTCACCAAGTGTCAACTGACCATCTATCAATTATGTAACAGATTCCACACCAAAAGAATCAAGTAAGACTTGGAAGAACAAAGCTGACTCAGAGGGGTTGCAGGAGGGAAATAGCCTCTAGCAATAAATTCAGAGATAAATGTCATAGAAAACATCATGGTAGAAAAACTGACATTTGCGGCCACTGTCTGTTAGCCATAACAGACATAGTAACATGATAGATGTCATAACTTGGATTCATTCAGTCCTTCCAATTCTGCAAGGAAGATGTTCTGAATCCCTGTTTATAGACAAATTATATGAGATACAAAGAGAATGAAAGATAAAAGAAGACAATACACCTATAAGGTCACATGTGGAAATGGAGGGGCCTGGATTGGAATCTGTCTCTAAATTCTATGCTCTTGGCATGAGAGGTGCAGTGAAGTGGAAGAGGATGATGTCTATCATAAATTTCAGGGAAATTTATTTTGTTTTCATCATTTTTGAGAGGTGAATTCCAACAATAATTCCCCCTGTTTGATGCCTTGAGGAAGCAGAAATGCAAGATGAGAAATAAGTGCAGGATGGAGGGCCAAAGAAAAAGATTAGAGAGCAGGAGCCATTCCTGATTCCCTTTTCCCACAGCCCCTCCATCATATGCAGGGATGCAGGTATTAGCAATGCCGTGCTCATGACCTCTCTGCTTGTTACATCTTGTTTCTCTTGCTTGACTATTTTTCCTAAACGTAAAGGGAGGCAAATTCCGATTGAAGCTCTGATTTTTGTCAAATCCATATTTAAACTATTGCTGATTGTTTTAATTCAGAGTGGCACTTTTCTGAACCACAATTCTAATAGGTCCCACTAAATCCTACCACTGGAATAATCTTGAATTTATACACAGACAGAGCTTGTCCAACAACCCAACCTGAAATTAGAGACCTTGGTTTCTATGTCTTGATTTCCTGTGTTCTAGCACTCCTGGGTGCAGAGATTTAAAAAACAAACAAACAAAAAAACCTTCCCTGAAAGATACAGTTGAGAACAGTTTGGAAAAAATTGATGGAGCATGAGAGGAAGCCATGTGGCAGCTCAATATACTTGGCCAAGATGTAACATTCTTTTTTTTTTTTTAATTGAAGTGTAGTTGATTTACAATGCTGTGTTAATTACTGCTATACAGTGAAGAGATTCAGTTATATGCATGTAACTTTTTAGATATTCTTTTCCATTATGGTTTATTATAGGATATTTAGTATAGTTCTCTGTGGGAGTAGGCAGTACTCCCACAGTGGGACCTTGCCTATCCATTCTACCTGTATAAGCTTTCAAGGTAGCATTCCTAGGGGATAGTTTCAGGTGTGGTCAGTGAAATCCATCTGCAGGAGGCACTGGATAGGACTGGTGGAGCCTCCAGTATAGAGGCTTGACTGATGGCAGGAATGGGAAACAATCCAAGTCTTGTTCGAGTCAGCACTGAGCTCTGTCAGATCCAGCCTATTAAGCTGTAATGGGGACTGAAGCCTCAGCCCAGTGAGGGACTGCAGAGAGAAATGAGGAGAGGCCAGTTCCTGGCTGATCAGCATTTCTCCCCAGGAGTTTCGGTTTTGTTTCTCGATAATCCAAGGAATTCAGAACTTGGAGGAGCTTGTTTGGGAGTGGGGAATAAAATATCAATGGCCTGGTCAACAGAAAACGTGGAGTTGGAGAACAGTTCTCTTGTACCGAAAGAATATTTTGCTCCATTTTTGGCTGCTAACCCAATGAAACAGTTACTGATTCAAGACATTTTCGGCTGAATTTGCATTATTAATATTCTCTCCATAACTTAAGTTTTAGATAATCAGCAAAACAATAAATCAAGGCCCAGTTTGTGGCCTCCGCCAGTCTCTGTGGGCTACATACTCTCACCGTGTCCTCTCTGAAGCTACTAACACGGCATCCCGAAGGTGGAGTTAGTAAGACCGAACACGTTACATAACCCATAGGGTCTATTGAGGTCCTGCAGCAATTAGGAAGCAAAGTTTTTGAGTACTTACTGCTTTTGTTTTTGGTTCAATTTAAAGTTTGTATAATTAAAATTTTAATAAAGGCTGTGTTTAACAACCAGCTTAAAAAGCTCCTCGAAATTTAACAATCAGCTCGCAGAAGCAAGTGCAGGCCAATTCCAGAACAGCGACTATTCTCTCTTGCACAAGTAACTTTCTCATTATGTGGAGAATTCTCATTACATACTTAGTAAAATCTAATATTCCAGCATTTCTTTTTCACTTTATTGTCTGTTTCCCCAGCATCTATAGAACAGATTCCCACAAGGGGTGCAACCTTGATGTGTTTCATTGGCTTGTATCCCCAGCACCTGGAACAGCCAGTCGCTACAGTACAGTGCTCAATAGTTATCTACCAGAAGCTAAATAAATAGAGAATATATAGTGAAATTAATGTGAAAAAGACAAATCAATGAATAGAATCTGGTTTGGGAAACTTATCAGTCGTTTCAAGTGATGAAATTCATGAGGCTATAAACATAGGACAAGATAATCAACCTTATCTAGAATTAAGGAAATGTTTTTATTACATTACTATATAATCTGTCCATAGCTGGGGACTATTTCTCACTTCAAGATAATGCTTATTTTGAAAGAGAGATGCTCAAATGTAAGGGATTCTGACCCAGGAGGCCCGTGACTGTATTTTTTAACAAGTATCTTAGATGACTCTGATTCTGGTAACTCAGGGACCTCTTCTTTGAGAAGCACAGTTAACTGATGGAGTAATGTTCTTAACTCTGGCTGAACTTAAGCATTAACTGGGAGAAGAGGGGGCAGAAGTGGGGAGGGTGGAGGGGTGAAAAGAAGGAAGGGGGAGGAGAAGAAAGGAGGAAGAAAAGGGGAGGGAGGGTATTAAAAATAGGGACACTGGCCACTATTGCTTCTGCTCATACATATTCATCAAAACTATTTTCCCTGAGCTTATTAAGGGTCAATTCTGTGTTTGTGTGTGTGGTTCTTTGCTCTCTGATGAAATCTAAAGCCTAACATATAGCCAGAGTCTAACCCATAAGAAAGTAACCCTAGTTAGCAATTCTTCCTGTTTTATCTCTGTAAGTATCAGTTCAGTTCAGTTCATTTCAGTCACTCAGTTGTGTCTTACTCTTTGCGACCCCATGAATCGCAGCACGCCAGGCCTCCATGTCCATCACAAACTCCCAGAGTTCACTCAAACTCATGCCCATCGAGTCGGTGATGCCATCCAGCCATCTCATCCTCTGTCGCCCCCTTCTCCTCCTGCCCCCAATCCCTCCCAGCATCAGGGTCTTTTCAAATGAGTCAACTCTTCGCATGAGGTGGCCAAAGTACTGGAGTTTCAGCTTCAGCATCAGTCCTTCCAATGAACACCCAGGACTGATCTCCTTTAGGATGGACTGGTTCGATCTGTTGCAGTCCAAGGGACTCTCAAGAGTCTTCTCCAACACCACAGTTCAAAAGCATCAATTCTTCAGCGCTCAGCTTTCTTCACAGTCCAACTCTCACATCCATACATGACCAGTGGAAAAACCATAGCCTTGACCAGACGGACCTTTGTTGGCAAGGTAATGTCTCTGCTTTTTAATATGCTATCTAGGTTGGTCATAACTTTCCTTCCAAGGAGTAAGCGTCTTTTAATTTCATGGCAGCAGTCACCATCTGCAGTGATTTTGGAGCCCCCAAAAATAAAGTCTGACACTGTTTCCACTGTCTCCCCATCTATTTCCCATGAGGTGATGGGACCAGATGCCATGCTCTTAGTTTTCCGAATGTTAAGCTTTAAGCCAACTTTTTCACTCTCCTCTTTCACTTTCATCAAGAGGCCCTTTAGTTTCTCTTCACTTTGTGCCATAAGGGTGGTGTCATCTGCATATCTGAGGTTATTGATATTTCTCCCGGCAATCTTGATTCCAGCTTGTGTTTCCTCCAGCCCAGCATTTCTCATGATGTACTCTGCTTATAAGTTAAATAAGCAGGGTGACAATATACAGCCTTGATGTACTCGTTTTCCTATTTGGAACCAGACTGTTGTTCCATGTGCAGTTCTAACTGTTCCTTCCTGACATGCATACAGGTTTCTCAAGAGGCAGGTCAGGTGGTCTGGTATTCCCATCTCTTTCAGAACTTTCCACAGTTCATTGTGATCCACACAGTCGAAGGCTTTGGCATAGTCAATAAAGCAGAAATAGATATTTTTCTGGAACTCTCTTGCTTTTTTGATGATCCAGTGGATATTGACAATTTGATCTCTGGTTCCTCTGCCTTCTCTAAAACCGGCTTGAACATCTGGAAGTTCCTGGTTCACATATTGCTGGAGCCTGGCTTGGAGAATTTTGAGCATTACTTTACTAGCATGTGAGATGAGTGCAATTGTGTGGTAGTTTGAGCATTCTTTGGGATTGCCTTTATTAGGGATTGGAATGAAAACTGACCTTTTCCCAGTCCTGTGGCCACTGCTGAGTTTTCCAAATTTGCTGGCATATTGAGTGCAGCACTTTCACAGCATCATCTTTCAGGGTTTGAAATAGCTCAACTGGAATTCCATCACATCCACTAGCTTTGTGGATGCTTTCTAAGGCTTTCTAAGGCCCACTTGACTTCACATTCCAGGATGTCTGGCTCTAGGTGAGTGATCACACCATTGTGATTATCTGGGTCATGAAGATCTCTTTTGTACAGTTCTTCTGTGTATTCTTGCCACCTCTTCTTAATATCTTCTGCTTCTCTTAGGTCCATACCATTTCTGTCCTTTATCGAACCCATCTTCACCTGAAATGTTCCCTTGATATCTCTAATTTTCTTGAAGAGATCTCTAGTCTTTCCCATCTGTTGTTTTCCTCTATTTCTTTGCGTTGATCGCTGAGGAAGGCTTTCTTATCTCTCCTGGCTATTCTTTGGAACTCTTCATTCAAATGGGAATATCTTTCCTTTTCTCCTTTGCTTTTTGCTTCTCTTCTTTTCACAACTATTTGTAAGGCCTCCTCAGACAACCATTTTGCCTTTTTGCATTTCTTTTCCATGGGGATGGACTTGATCCCTGTCTCCTGTACAATGTCACAAACCTCCGTCCATAGTCCATCAGGCTCTCTATCAGCTCTAGTCCCTTAAATCTATTTCTCACTTCCACTGTATGGTCATAAGGGATTTGATTTAGGTCATACCTGAATGGTCTAGTGGTTTTCCCTACTTTCGTCAGTTTAAGTCTGAATTTGGCAATAAGGAGTTCATGATCTGAGCCACAGTCAGCTCCCAGTCTTGTTTTTGCTGACTGTATAGAGCTTCTCCATCTTTGGCTGCAAAGAATATAATCAGTCTGATTTCAGTGTTGACCATCTGGTGATGTCCATGTGTAGAATCTTCTCTTGTGTTGTTGGAAGAGGGTGTTTGCTATGACCAGTGCGCTCTCTTGGCAAAACTCAATTAGCCTTTGCCCTGCTTCATTCCGTACTCCAAGGCCAAATTTGCCTGTTACTCCAGGTGTTTCCTGACTTCCCACTTTTGCATTCCAGTCCCCTATAATGAAAAGGACATCTTTTTTGGGTGTTAGTTCTAAAAGGTCTTGTAGGTCTTTATAGAACCGTTCAACTTCAGCTTCTTCAGCGTTGCTGGTTGGGGCATAGGCTTGGATTACGGTTATATTGAATGGTTTTCTTTGGAAACGAACAGAGATCATTCTGTCGTTTTTGAGGTTGCATCCATGTACTGCATTTCGGACTCTTTTGTTGACCATGATGGCTACTCCATTTCTTCCAAGGGACTCCTGCCCACAGTAGTAGATATAATGGTCATCTGAGTTAAATTCACCCATTCCAGTCCATTTTAGTTCGCTGATTCCTAGAATGTCAACATTCACTCTTGCCATCTCCTGTTTGACCACTTCCAATTTGCCTTGATTCATGGACGTAACATTCCAGGTTCCTCTGTAAGTATAAATACTACTTAAAGAATGAGTTTATTGAGCTAAAGAATTATAAAGCCATGCTCCTTAAATGTATTTCAGATTTTTCACCTGTTAAGTTGACTTTTTCCATTTTCTATTCTGAAATATGTCTACACATGAAAAACGCGAATATGTACATCTTCAGCTTTGTAGCAATAGTTGCCTATGGTTCTTATGAATGTGGACTGCATGGGATGGGATCCTAACTCTTCCCCAAGCCAGTCCTGTGATAGTGAGTAGATTCTTTAACCCCTTATGCCTCAGTTTCCCTCACAGGGTCGTTGTGAGAATTAAGCAACTCAACCTATCTGAAGTCTTGGAACAGTACCTGGAAAGGGATGAGGGTTCTGTTAGTGTTCCCGTTAGATCATCAGTCATCAGGGGAGTTGTGGCTGCACAGACGCGTATTCTCAGAGGAAAGGAAAAATCAATCAACTGGTTTTTTTAAAATGGCACCAATCTGCATGCATCAGCACGGGCACTCCCTAGCCCTTGCCGACTTGATGATAAAAAAAACTGTGATTATTTACATAAACCACATGATGGGTTACATAGGTTCTCAGCAACTCTGCAAAATAAGGTCTCTTAAGATCTTCATGAGACTGAACTTCAGGCGATCTTTTATTATTCCAGAACCAGTCACATCGCAGCCAGCACCATCTTTCAAATGATGTCTCAGAAATGGGGGAAGTGACACTATTTTCATTTCAGATCATTCACCAGGTAATGGAAGCAGATTCTAAAAGGGAACTAGGGTCACCAAAAGAAATTCTAAAGGCCATTGGTATGGCAGTGCTGTGATGATCCTAGACACAATTGATAAAATTCTCCTGTATTCCCCCCAAAGCTTTAGGGTTTTTTGATAGTTCAGTTTACAAAGTAAAATAGTAATTTAGTTTATCCTAAACAATATAATTTGGCTTCAAATAGATCTTATACTTTATATAAATAGTTTTGTACTAAATGTATTTCTGCTACTTTGTGGGGTTTTTTTTGCCAAAATTATGTTTTTGAGAATCATCTTGCTGATTCATGTAACTGATTTATTTCAATCATGTTTATTTTCCATTTGTATGAATTGACTGAAACTTATTATTTTCTTTTTGATGAATATTTGGGTTGATATCCAGTTTTTGGTTATTACAACCAGTACTGGTATAGTCTGTATTGTATATACCCATGTGTTAAAATTATAAAGGAAAGCAAGAAAATGATAAAAAAAAAAAAACAATAAGTAGTGTTTCTTCTTGGAAGTGAGAAAGGGAAACTGGCATTAGAAAGAGAGCTGCAGGGCCATCAAAGGAATGATAATGTCCTGCTTTCTTAAGGTAGATGTGTAAATAGAAGGGTTTTGTGTGTGTATATATATATATATATATATGGAGAGAGAGAGGGAGGGAGAGAAATACATCCACGAAGTATAAATATACTTTGAAAAACCTTTAATTTTGAGGTAATTTTGAGATAATTCATATTGTTGTGTAAAATAATACAGAGATCCCATATAGTCTTTCCCCAAGTTTCCCCCAATAGTAACATCTTATGTATAGTACCACAACCATGAAATTGATATTAGTACAATCTATAGGTTTGATTTGCAAGTTTTACATATACTTATTTGAGTGTGTGGGGGGTTTCCCAGGTGGCACAGTGGTAAAGAATCCACCTGCCAAGCAGGAGACACCGGTTCGATCCCTGGGTTGAAAAGATCCCCTGGAGAAGGAAATGGCAACCCAGTCCAGTATTCATGCCTGGGAAGTCCCATGAACAGAGGAGCCTGGCGGGCTCCAGTCCATGGGGGTCACAAAAGAGTCAGACATGAATTAGCGACTAAACAGCAAATTTGAGTGTATGTATAGTTACTTTATGCAATCCTTTCATAAGTGTAGATTCATAAGATTAGTACCAAAGTTAAGATACAGAACTGTGCGATCATAGAGTTCCCTCATGCTGTTTTTATAACCATAACCACCTCCTTCCCTTCTCCTCTCCCTAATCCCTGGCAATCACTAGTATGTTCTCCATCTCTATAATTTTGTCATTTCAAGAATGTCGTTTCAGTATTTCTAGAACAAATAGACTGCCCATTATTTCACGAGCAAAAATGTCTTTATTCGAGATAAATAAAAAATTGCAGTCTTAGGTCTGCAGGCTGAGCCATATGGAAGTCCACCCCCACCTCTTCCAAACCCGCCCAAGAGAGAACTCTCTTTTAAAAATGGGAAAGGAAGTTGGGAGGGCGGCAGAAAGCAAAGTGTTCTTTGGAGGGATGAAGAGTTTGAAGCAGAATGGCTTCTCAGTGGCTAAGTTGCAGCATTCTGTCATTGGGTGAGCTCTTGCCAGGCAAGAAGAGGAAGTCTTCTTTCTTCCTGTGGTGCACGAGAGCGTCCCCTTCTGTCTTTTTGACTCTGTTTTAATTGAGGTTTCTGTTTATTAATTTCTTTGTGTCTGCTCAGTTGCTCAGTTGTATCCGACTATGCGACACAATGGACTTTGTGACCTCAATGAATGAAGAATCTCAAAAGGCCTTCTGTTCTTCCTTTTTTTAAAAAAATTTATTCCTTTTAATTGGAGGCTAATTACTTTACAATATTGTAGTTGTTTTGCCATACATTGACATGAATCAGCCCTGGGTGTACATGTGTTCCCCATCCTGAACCCCTCTCCCACCTCCCTCCCCATCCCATCCCTCAGGGTCATCCCAGTGCACCAGCCCCGAGCACCCTGTCCCATGCATCGAACTTGGACCTGGCGACCCATTTCACATGTGATAATATACATGTTTCAGTGCCATTCTCCCAAATCATCCCACCCTCGCCCTCTCCCACAGAGTCCAAAAGACTGTTCTATACATCTGTGTCTCTTTTGCTGTCTCACATATAGGGTTATCGTTACCATCTTTCTAAATCCCATATATATGGATTAGTATACTGTATTGATGTTTTTCTTTCTGGCTTACTTCACTCTGTATAATGGGCTCCAGTTTCATCCACCTCGTTAGAACTGATTCAAATGCATTCTTTTTAATGGCTGAGTAATATTCCATTGTGTATATGTACCACAGCTTTCTTATCCATTCATCTGCTAATGGGCATCTAGGTTGCGTCCATGTCCTGGCTATTATAAACAGTGCTGCGATGTACATTGGGGTGCACGTGTCTCTTTCAATTCTGGTTTCCTCGGTGTGTTTGCTCAGCAGTGGGATTGCTGGGTCATATGGCAGTTCTGTTTCCAGTTTTTTAAGGAATCTCCACACTGTTCTCCATAGTGGCTGTACTAGTTTTCATTCCCACCAACAGTGTAAGAGGTTCCCTTTTCTCCACACCCTCTCCAGCATTTATTGCTTGTAGACTTTTGGATAGCAGCCATTCTGACTGGCGTGACCTCATTGTGGTTTTGATTTGCATTTCTCTGATAATGAGTGATGTTGAGCATCTTTTCATGTGTTTGTTAGCCATCTGTATGTCTTCTTTGGAGAAATGTCTGTTTAGTTCTTTGGCCCATTTTTTGATTGGGTTGCTTATTTTTCTGGAATTGAGCTGCAGGAGTTGCTTGTATATTTTTGAGATTAATTCTTTGCCAGTTGCTTCATTTGCTATTATTTTCTCCCATTCTGAAGGCTGTCTTTTTACCTTGCTTATAGTTTCCTTCATTGTGCAAAAGCTTTTAAGTTTAATTAGGTCCCATTTGTTTATTTTTGCTTTTATTTTCATTACTTTGGGAGGTGGGTCATAGAGGATCCTGCTGTGGTTTATGTCAGAGAGTGTTTTCCCTATGTTCTCCTCTAGGAGTTCTATAGTTTCTGGTCTTACATTTAGATCTTTAATCCATTTTGAATTTATTTTTGTGTATGGTGTTAGAAAGTGTTCTAGTTTCATTCTTTTACAAGTAGTTGACCAGTTTTCCCAGCACCACTTGTTAAAGAGATTGTCTTTTCTCCACTGTATATACTTGCATCCTTTGTCAAAGATAAGGTGTCCGTAGGTGCGTGTGTTTTGCTTTGTTTTTTTTCTTTCTCTTGTCGCTGTTGTTCACTCGCTCAGTCATGTCCTACTCTTAGCGACCCCATGGACTGCAGCATGCCAGGCTTCCCTGTCCTTCACCATCTCCCATAGCTTGCTCAAACTCATGTCCGTTGGGTTGGTGATGCCACCCAGCCATCTTATCCTCTGTCATCCCCTTCTCCTCCTGCCTTCAGTCTTTACTAGCATCAGAGTCTTTTCTAATGAGTGGGCTCTTTGCCTCAGGTAGTCAAAATACTGGAGCTTCCGCTTCAGCATCAGTCCTTTTCAAGGTTGATTTCCTTTAGGATTGACCGGTTTGTTCTCCTTCCAGTCCAAGGGACTCTCAAGAGTCTTCTCTAGTCTTTTTCAAAAATTCTATAGAAAAAATGGCTTTCTTTCATCCCTTAGTTTTTGAATTGCCTCAGTACCATTTTTTCGCTCCAAGTACATCCTGAGAAAGAACAGCAGGCCAGGAGACAGAAAGAAGGAACCTTAACCAGGTTGTTTAGAAAAACATCTCAGCCTTTTAGAGAGGGAGGCGTGGCATCTCTGCTGAAAATCCCCTTCTCGGCTCCCATTAGGAGTGCTTATCCAGAGTTGTAGGTATTGCTCAGCCCTCTGTTGGTCAAGAACAGACTAAGTCCAGCCAGACTGCCCACAGAAGAGATTTGTGTTTTGCTTTTGCCCCGCCCGCCACCCCCCCCCCCCCCGACCTTAATCACCTTTGAGCTTCCTGGGTAGCACAGCTCTCAATCCAGTTAGCTCAGTTCAGTCGCTCAGTCATGTCTGACTCTTTGCAACCCCATGAATTGCAGCACGCCAGGCCTCCCTGTCCAACACCAACTCCTGGAGTCTACTCAAACTCATGCCCATCGAGTCGGTGAAGCCATCCAGCCATCTCATCCTCTGTCGTCCCCTTCTCCTCCTGCCCCCATCCCTTCCAGCATCAGGGTCTCTTCCACTGAGTCAACTCTTCTCATGAGGTGGCCAAAGTACTGGAGTTTCAGCTTCAGCATCAAGAAGCTGTGCCCAAACCCAGTCAATGCAGGCAGAGATAAATGCCCCAGGCCACAGGCTCCATGATTCAGGCAGTACAGGATGCAAGCCACAGAGCAAGAAGGCTTACATTCCTTGAACTTTCTTGGGTCAGAATTCTGTCTTTCCAAGTCATACACTCTTTTAGCAACACCAGTATTTCTACCTGGTTTATAAATGAAAAAGTGAAGTCACAAAAAGGGGAAGAAATGTGTCCAGAGTCACTATAGATGAAAGTGATAAATCATTTAAAGTACCAGTGAATTAATACAGGGAGTTTAATACCTGGGAATGTGAGCCAGGAAATGGAAGAAGCATCTTTAAAGACCTTTAAAGCATCTTTATTTTAAAGATGAGGTATCTTCAGTCCGGATAGGTAAGAGTATTATCCAAAACTGGAACCCCCAATCTCTGAAAAGTCAACACTTTCCCCCCTAAACTCAGAAGTCAAGCCCCAAGGTCTAGGCTCATCATCAAAAACCCAGGTGGCCTTAGTTATACAGCACTGGCCACCTTGAATTACAGCTAGGTAAATCTTTTGAGGAACCATATCTCAGTTCTCCTAATACATCAAGCATCTTTCTGTCAGAAAATAGAGCAACTTCAATGTTGACTAGATTACCCTATAATATTAGTATTAGGAAAGTGTAATGATGCGAGTTATCAGATTCCCAGCATAACAAGCCTGCAGGTCCGAGCCATTCCGTTGACCAGCTATCTGCAGCGGCAGACACAGAGCAAGTGCCTGAATAAATGTTTGTTGACAGAATAAATGTTTGCTGAGCTCAGGTTGAACACTGCTCAAAGATCTGGCTTCTCACAGATGTTTTCACTTGCTTGTGGGCAGAAAGCAATATCTGCCACCTGGACCCCTGGACTTTCCCCAAATGTTTGGAGGACACTTGTCTGGGGCTGGTTTGTCTCAGTGAGTAACATGTGCTCTGAATTCTTTTGTGCTGAATAATGATCTCATATGATCTATTTTCACAGATAAAAAGCAGTATCGATCATTCTATTTTAGGGTTGGGCACAGAGGTTTTGGAGTAGAAACTGGTACAATGTAACTCCAGAGAAGATTAATTCAAATCCCCATGGAAATATTTTGCTTCTAAATTTGCTCCTAAAAACAACGTAGGGAAATCAAATGTGTGGGTCAGGCAGGGTTGTAACAATGAGCTCTAAATTAACCAAATGGCAAAAACAAGGTCTAAAGCAAAAAGTTAAATATGGGACACTTATTCATCAAGGAGTGACTTCAGAGATGCCCCTTCCCTTCCCTCCCCTCTAAAATGAAAACGGTTGAAAAGTGCTTACCTTTACCCATAGCTGAATAAAACAGCTAAATTTGCATCTCCTCAAAGGGATGCTGCTGCTGCTAAGTCGCTCCAGTCGTGTCCGACTCTGTGCGACCCCATAGACGGCAGCCCACCAGGCTCCCCTGACCCTGGGATTCTCCAGGCAAGAACACTGGAGTGGGTTGCCATTTCCTTCTCCAATGCATGAAAGCAAAAAGTGAAAGTGAAGTCGCTCAGTCGTGTCCAACTCTTAGCGACCCCATGGACTGCAGCCTACCAGGCTCCTCCATCCATGGGATTTTCCAGGCAAGAGTGCTAGAGTGGGGTGCCATTGCCTTCTCCCCCAAAGGGATAGTCGTGTTCAACTCTTTGCAGTCCCATCAGCTATATAGTCCATGGTATTCTCCAGGCCAGAATACTGGAGTGGGTAGCTGTTTTCTTCTCCAGGGATCTTCCCAACCCAGGGATTGAACCCAGGTCTCCTGCATTACAGGCTGATTCTTTACCAGCTGAGCCACCAGGGAAACCCATAGAGGGGTAGTCAATGAAAATACCATTTACCTAATATTTCAAAGAGATGAAATATTAGATAAATATTTAACATTTAAAATACATTTAAGTATATTTTCAGTTAGCAGAAATGCCAAAATTTCACTTTAAGCCTTCTTTTTCAAAACCTCTAAAATGTGTTACCCATTTTCCTACCATCCTAAAAAACAAACAAAAAAACCCACAAAACAAAAACCCACAGCATTTTTGTGCTGATTTGGAGCTTAAATAATGATAATTTGTTATAGGGCTGTGCATAACAAAATAATACTCACCAGTATTCCTGGCTCATGCTTCCCTTAAACTTAAGTGGCTTCAGCCTGCTGTCCTTTGAGCTGACCTTTCTTTGCTGTTTATGTCACTTCCTTTGATGCCTGTGGGTTTATTTCTGGTGGTCTTGCCTTTTGGTCTATTCTTCTTGCCTCTCTCTGCTCATCTATTGAAGTCTGGGAATCCAGATCACTTGGTGTGTTAGAAGTGTTCTGAACTTAATAGCGAACAGGTTCTAAATGGAATATTGAAGGGCTCTCCTGTGAGTAAGGAAAGAATTACATTGCCTTGATGATGAATATTTTCATTCTTGAGTTCATTCATTGTCTTGCGTTCATTCATTGTCAGTCCCAGGAGAATGTGATCAAATCAGCCTCAGATTAGTTTGCTTTTATTGTATTTTGTAAATAAAATTTATCTTGTCATTCATCCTTTAAAAATATCTAGGTCAAATTATTATGCTTCTGAGTTTTACATGGAGCACTAAATTATAAATACAGAACACTCTTGATTTGGTGAGGCAGATATTCTTATTCCATGTTTTCAAGTAATGAAGTAATGACTCAAAGGTTAACCAACTTGCTGAGAGCAGGCAGAGGGCTGGATCTAGAGCATAGGTGTTCAAACTTGACTGTATATTAAAACACCGAGGATGGGATCTCATCTCAGATTTTTTATATCAGCATCTCTAGACATTGAGGCCTACCCTCAGCATTGTTTAAAAACAGCCCAGGTTCCATGTTCAATAGCATCAAAATGTAACAAATACCAAAGAATAAATCTAACAAAAGATTGCAAGACTATTTACTACTAAAAACTACTAAAAAACTATTAAACACTATACAAGAAAACTGAAGTAAATATACGTTGTACATGAGTAGAAAAAAAGACAACATTCTAAAGTTGTCAATTTCCCCAAAATGATAAACATTTTAATGCAGTCCCAGTCTGAATTGCAACAGGTTGTGTGTGTGTATGTGTGTGTAGAAATAGGAAAGTTGATGCTAAAATTATAATGAAATGCAAAGAGCCAAGTGTAACTAAGACTATCTTGAAGAAAAACAAATATGTAGGACTTACGCTCAGGCTCATAATAAATTTTGTTTTCTATCAAAATTAAGCTAGTGTGGTACTGGCGCATGGACAGACAAATAGAACAAAATAGAGTCCAGAAAGAGACTTTCACATGTGTGTGTGCTGAGTATGTGCTAAGTTACTTCAGTCGTGTCAGACTCTTTGCAGCCCTCTATAGACTGTAGCCTGCCAGGCTCCTCTGTCCATGGGATTTTCCAGGCAAGAGTACTGGAGCAGGTTGCCATGCATTCTCCAGGGTATCTTCCCAGTCCAGAGATCAAACCCAGGGTCTCTTATGTCTCCAGACAGGTTTTATTTTATTTTATTTTATTTTTACTGTTAGTGCATCTGGGAAGCCTTGTGGCTCAGATGGTAAAAAATGTTTCTGCAATGCAGGAAACATAGGTTCAATCCCTGGGTCAAAAAGATCCCCTGGAGAAGGGAATGGCTACCCACTCCAGTGTTCTTGTCTGGAGAATTCCATGGACAGAGAGCCTGGTGGACTATAGTCTACGGGGTTGCAAAAAGTTGAACAGGACTGAGCAACTAACACATGTATGGTCATTTGATTTATAACAAAGCAAGACTAGTGAGTTGGGAAAGGTAAAGGAAACTGGGTCAACTGGATATCCTAATGGGAAAAAAACAAACCATGTATCTTGGCCCCTATTTCACACTATTCCTAAAGGAGATTAGTCAAGGGTGTTCATTGGAGGGACTGATGTTGAAGCTGAAACTCCAATACTTTGGCCACCTGATATGGAGAGCTGACTCATTTGAATAAGACCCTGATGCTGGGAAAGATTGAGGGCAGGAGGAGAAGGGGACGACAGAGGATGAGATGGCTGGATGGCATCACCGACACAATGGACATGGGTTTGGGTGGACTCTGGGAGCTTGTGATGGACAGGGAGGCCTGGCATGCTGTGGTTCATGGGGTCACAAAGAGTCGGACACGACTGAGCGACTGAACTGAACTGAACTTCACACTATATACAAATGCTGATTCCAAATGGATTTCATGACTAAATGAAGAAAGTACAATAATAAAAGTTTTAGAAGAAAAAGTGAAACAAGTATTTATGACCATAGAGTAGATAAAAATTTGTAAATTGACACTATAAAATGGCAGTAATCATAAAGAAAAATATAATAAATCAAACTATTAAAATTAAGAACTCTGTTAATCAAAACAGAGCAATAAGAAAGTTTAAAAGTAAGCCCTAAAGTGGAGAAACATATTTATATTACATAAATCTATCAGTGACTCATACCCAGAATGTATTAAGAACTCCCACAAATCAGAAGGAGAAAGACAGACCATCCAATAGAAAATTAGGCAAAGGACTAGAGCAGTAAATTTGAAACAGTGGTTTTGTAAAGGATCAGTAAACACAGGAAAAAGGACTCTACTTCGTTATTCATCAGGGAAGTGCACCTTAAAACTACAAAGCAATATGACTACATACTTACCAAAAAGGTGAAAATGATAGAGATGCTCAAAACAAAGTGTAGATGAGAATGCGGAACAACCAGACTCTTCTACGCTGCAGGTGAATGTGGACAACAGTGATATATTTCCTTTGGAAAGCTGCTTGGCAATAGTTACTAAAGCTGAACTTTCACATTCCATATGACCTAGGAATTTCACGACTTAAAGAAATATATCTCAATGGAAATATCCCTGTGTACACCAAAATATATCCTCAAAAATGTTCTCAACAGTACTATTCAAAATAGCCAAAAACAAGAGAAACCAGTTGCCCAATAAGATTAGATAAATTTTGCAAGTCATACAAAGAAACATAATAAACAATGAGTATGAACATATGAGCGTACCAACCAGTATCTCAAACCTAATGTTGAGAGAAAGAAACCAGACAGCAGAGTATATTCTGAAAATGCCAATATGTAAATTTCCAAAACAGCCAAAACTCATTTGAAAGTCCAGACAATGTTTCCCCTTTGTCATTGGTAATTACTGCATAGGGGCATAGGAGGAGCTTCTGAGATACTGATGATGTTCTGTTTCTTAACGTGTGTATGCTAAGGATGTGGACAGTTCTCTTTATGCTAGTTTTATTCAGCAAAAAATTAAAATGCACCAAAATCACTCCTGGTGAGTCTAATAAGTTGCCAGTTGAAAATCCATTTATCTAGAGCTCAGATCCGGTTTCTTCCCTCCCTTAATTCCTTCTCTCCCCAGATTCATGCCCACATGTCGTCCTCTCCCTGATTTCTCTGGCTGCAAAGTGTCAAGCACTGTTCTAGGTACAAAAGATACAGAGAGAAAGACGCCATTTTACTTGCCTTTAAGAAGCTAAATGTTGTCTGTAACATCAGCCTGCCACTTGACAGTAAGATTCACCTGTCTACACTACAGTTATTAGTAGTGAAGGTACTAAGATGAAGTTAGTATGATTCCAGCTTCAAGAAAAAGCCCCATGACCATCCTGAATAATTACAGTGCTAGTTATGACCACTTTGGCAGACTCAATTGCAACAGATGTTTATCACCTAGGATTGCACTGGGAATCATTTGACCCCAGGTGTAACAGAATTAGCAGAATAATGGGCTGAGTTGCACAAAGATTTAGGATACCTTGATGTTTCAATTGTATCTGATATAAGGATCATTCTACTTCCAGTGGGACAATTCTATTCCCAGTCAATACCACATATTTTCTTGAACACAAATTATGATAATCCTCATTCCCTTGGTCTCTCTTTTGCAAGCAGTATATAAAAGTTAGGGTTTCTTCCATTTATTTTTCTTCTTCCTTTCTGAACACTCTTGCTCTGAAATAAATAAAGCAAGCAATGTCTCTGCATGATCTAGACTTTGTGTTTCCAGATCACGTCTCCAAGCTCCTATCTTTGTCCTCAGGCACTTCCAATAACCAAGGCACCAGATGACACAGAAAGTCAAAGCAAATCATCTTTATCTTCACAGCACACTCTGTCTTTTAAGAACCTAGCTATTGATTACTTGACCATGGTCATTATTCCAAGGTTTGCCTTTAGAAACAAACAAAAGATGATCTAACCTTGGCCTGAATCCTGCCTTGAGTTCGTACTCCCTCTGATGGATGTAACCAGAATCTAAATAGTTAGGTGGCAAAAGGCTCTGAGAAGTTACCAATGGCTTCAGCTTTGGGCACACATCCCTTTCTGTCTATGCCTCCTTTATAACCTAAATGAATCATCCTGACAAGAACACTTAAAATATTTTCCAAATGGGAATGCTCATTATTTCACTGATTCTTGTTCACCCCACAGGTCCCAGACTATATGTTACTTTCTAGGGTAGCCCTCCTGAATGTTCTGGAACAGTTTAGGCCCCGAGATTAAAAACTTTCACAAAATCTGTATAATTATCCTTCACAGCACTTAGTTCAATTGCAACTAATCTATTTTTCTGATTGTCTCATTCACTGATGTATCTCTAGCACCTTGTACAATGCCTGTCTCACAGTAAATGCTCAGTAAATATTGTTGAGTAAATGATTGAACAAATGAATAAAGGTGAGCCTTGTGAAGAACGGATGCTACTTTTTTCATTGTTGGGAGTTTTTATTCTCTAAGATTTTCTCTTGCTTTAGGTAAAGTACATCCCAAATTGCTCTGTCTGTGTTAGGGATGAATGGCATCCATCATGATTGACTGCAGGGTTGTTAAAACAACCGCTGGACCCTACCCTCAGCTTCTGAGAGTCCAGGGTAGGCCTGGGATTCTGCATTTTTAACAAGTTTCCAGGTGATGTTGAGGCTACTGATCTGGGGACCACACTTTTAGGGTCATTGACCTGATAAATGGAATATTAAGTTAGAACACAGTTAGGCTTAAAAAAATAGTTGGATGGATAAATGAATGAATGGGTCAATCAGCCAATCAGGACAAATCCATCACTACATCAGTAGCATAAAATCCTGATAAAAAGGAGTCTACAGAGGCTTCTTTACAGCAAAGCCAGGAAAGGCTCTGCCCCTTCTCTCCCTGTGTGACTCAGCAGTAACAAAAGTGGTAGGACTGGAATTTATTCAGCTGTTTTTCACCTATTTATGTCTTGCTCCATCTGGAGTTGCAATGGGCATTGCCTCCTCTGGAGTATAATTCAGGTTAACTCATTTCCCAAGTCACTGCTGGAAAGGTAAGCGTGGCTCCAGTTCACAGCAGAAGGCATATCAGGAGCTATTGATCAGAAGCTGCATATCAGAGAGATTACCAGCTTTCATTTGTGTTCTTTCTTGGCTCTCTTGCTGAGAACCAGCAGGTCAGTTGAGTTAAAGGTTAAAAACTCACATTGGTGTGTGTCTGTGGATGATGTATGCAGTCAGCAACAGAGAAAATTACACTAGTCCAATAGAGAGTGCTTCAGTGCACTTTGTTTATATCCAGACAGAAGTACATAGTCCTGATTCTGTCACCTAAGAGTTACACAGTCAACACCTCTAATCCTTGATTCTTTTGCTTATAAAACAGGCATAACTATAATAATTAACTCACAGGTTGTTGCACATAATGTGTATAATGTGAAGTTTAGCACAAAACTGACCTCATTTAAACATTCAACACATTTTAGCTAGCATTATTTTTCATCACCTTCTCAAACTTTCTCCATCAAGCTTAGAATCAACATGTTCCTTTCGATTACCTTTTAGACTGGATCTGTAGGAGGAATTTCAGGATTTTCAATTCTGAGCCAGAGAATGGAGTGGTTTGTACGCAGATAAATTCTCTGCCACTCAGGATAAAGATTCCCACATGGGGTCAACATTCACTCCCTGTTAAAGGTATCAAGAAGAAAGCTGTAGAAGAGATAGCTATCTTCCTGAAAATCAGCTTTAAAAAGTAGAGAGAGAATACTTCCAGTTCCCTTCTCCTTGTCCTCCAACCTTCTTGAATCTAGCAGTATTCCCTACAATATGAACAACTGAATGAGGAACATTCCAATATCAGCTTGGGTGTCAAACATCCCTGGTTTCTAGTCCTCACTTCACCACTACAAGCTTCACCACCACCTCACTTCACCACAGACAGAGCCAGGATCAAAGGGAAAACACCTTGGCTCTCATCTCCAGGTGACTTGGTTGAGTAAAACTTGGCAGAATTCCAGCTAGAGTTTTGAACCTGTGAACTTCTAGTGAGCTTCTAAGATCATGTGATCGTGAGTAAATTTTTATGCTCTCTGTTTCTTTGTTGTATCATACTTACTAATAATTATTGTGAGATTTAAATCAGTGAATGCATTTTCCAGTACCTGAAAAGCACTAAGTGCTACCTAAATGTCAGATATATGAAATTCTTAGCATCTTATCCTGTTGCGTGACCATCATTTTAACATCTCTGGATTTGTTGAAGTCCATGCCCTTCAGGACTGGAGTGGTTTCAATTATATCCCCTTTCAACATCTTCTTTTTAATAGAAAAGCCCTAATCCTTTTATTTATTTATTTTTTTTGGCTCCCCGTCGGGGAATCGAACCCCGGTCTCCCGCGTGACAGGCGGGGATACTCACCACTATACTAACGAGGATAATCCTTTTAGAGAGTCCACATTTCTTTCATTCCTTTGAATGGAATAGTCGCTTGGCAGTTTTTCGTATGGCTGCCTCATCTGTCTTTCTGGAAACACTAAATAAGACCTTTCAAAGGTAGGCCTTTCATCTACCCTGACAAATGCAGGGCCTTGTCCATAATAGGCACTCGATAAATATTTGTTGAATAGATGAATGAATAAAGGCAGCCAAGACATTCAAAAGTAATCGTAGCATTAAGCTAAAAATAAGGGCAGCTTTGTTCCTCTGTAGACATGCAGTGGTGCTAAATTACCACATCCCTTTCATAGAATTGTTCCAAATCAGTCATTCATGAGGAACTGTACAAAGCTCTATTAATCATAATGCTGTCACAAAACACAAGGGTGGGAAATGGGACATCTCTGCATTAAACATCTTTTGGTTCTTATTCTGGTCAAAAATCCACATCATCTAGACAAAGCCAAGATCAAAGGGAAAATACCTTGGCTGTCATCTCCAGGTGCCTTGGTTGAGTAAAACTTGGCAGAATCCCAGCTATGGCTTTGAACCTGTGGACTTCTGGTGAGCTTTGTTAAAGATAAATTAGATTATTTACCTCCCCCCACCCCCCACTAAAACTGCCTGATGACATTCTGTAATACTTGAAACCTAACCTCTTTGCCATGGTCTAAAAGGCCCTATGTCACCTGGGTCCTGACTATCTCTTTACTCAACTTTGATTTTTCTCAGAGAGCTGTCTCCTCACCCCACCACCCAGACACTCTGTCATTTAAGACAGACTTTTTGTGAAGGGCTGGACAGTAAATATATTATACTTTGGGGACCATGTCATCTCTGTGACAACTACTCAATTCTTTCATTGTTGTATGAGAGCATGTATAGAACATGTATAAAATGATGAATATGCTTGTGTTCCAAAAAATTGTATTTACAATAACAGACATCTGGATTTGGCCCATGTTATGTAATTTGTCAACCCCTTCTGTAAAATAAGACTCCTTCTTTAACTTCATATCCCCATGCCCTTGTTTAGTTGTCACGTGTTTTCACATCTGTTACTTGTCTGGCTCAGTCTCTAGAATGTGAGCTTCATTTTAGAATGGGGCTTTGTTCTGTGGACAGCCACATCTCCAGCACCTCGGACAGTTCCCCCCACTGCCTGTTCAGTGACTGTGAGCGCGTGACCTCATCCCCTGTTGCTTTTGCGGTCACACAGTACTCTGATTTTCATTCAGTTTTCAGGACACTGTGGGCTCATTCTTCCCTCCTGGCTTTTGCACTTGCTTTTATCTTCTGCCTTAGTATTCTTCCCCCTTATCTTTACACATCTACTTCTTCCATTCATTTGGGTCTCAGATCTTTGGAGTAGCCCTTCCCAGTCATGCTAAATAAAGTTTCACAGGAGCCTCAGTTAGTCTTGTCTTCTTTTCTTACTAAAACTTTTTAAGAACTGGAGTTTTTTTTACTTGATTCTTATAAATTCCCTCCCATGATTCCAGAAAGTTTATTAGCTTCTTTAAAGCCTAAAACAATAAGAGTTTTTAAAATGTATTTATTAAAAAGAGGTTTTCAATAAATATGTGTGTAGAAGAGTGTTTTTGAAACTTAAATGTGTATATGAATCAACTGAGTATCTTGCAAAGTGCCAAGTGCAAGTCACTCAGTCTTTGCGACACCATGGACTATATACAGTCCATGAAATTCTCCCCCTGAGTATCTTATTAAAATGCAAATTCTGAGTTATTAGGTCTAGTGGGGGATGTCTTAAAATTCTGCATGTTGAGAGCCTCCAGAAGATGCTGATCCCAATGGTCTATGGACCACTCTTTGAGTACGGAGAATCTAGTGAATATTTTTAACTGCTTCACCCACAGGGCAGGAAATGGAATTTAAGTTGAAGATCCTTGAAAAATTATTAAAGATGTTTGCTAGCATGCCAAAGATTAAGGCAAAAGACCAATCCCATCCTTAAAAGGCACATCCAATGCAAAATGATAAGGATAGATTTTCCTGAGTCACTTAAGTGGTTTTGGCATCAGGCATCAAGTCTCCAGTGAATGGGAACTGGCAACATTTCCCATATTAAATTCACCTTGAAAATGCTGAATCACTCATGAGGAACCCAAATGAATCTAACTTCATTCCCTATTCAGTTATCTCTCTCTTTCTTTAGACCCTTCTGTTGCATGCCTTAGGGAGTTACCTGCTCAACACCTCAGTGTTTCTGCAAAGTGCAAAGTGCAGAGACCTCAAGTTTCTGTAGAAGCATGGAAATGCTGGTAGTGTAATATGGTGGTGTCTTGACATAAAAGAAAACTCCCCACCTCAAAACTGAAATGACATGCGTCCAATAGGGTAACGTAATATGGCAGAGTGATTAAGAGCTATTGGTCTGCAGTGTGATTACCATTTAATCCCTGTGTGACCTGGAGCATGGTACCTACACTTTTAATGCCTCAATTTCTTGCTCTTAAATGGGATGTAATGGTCCCTGAGTGATAGCATTGTTGTGATAATTAAGGGAGGCAGTTCTTGTAAAGAAGTTTAGCATAGTTCATGGTATGTGTGCATATCAATGAATATTAGCTAGAGTTCTTATTCTGGTCCTCCGTAAAATGTTGTTAATATATTTACTATAAGTTATGTTTTAAAATCCAACAATTCCAATTCTAGGTATATATCAAAGGGAAATAAAAACAGGAGTTTGACTAGATATATACATTCTCATATTTCTCACAGCATTATTCACAATATTCTAGAAATGAAAACAACCTAAAATGCCCATCAACAGACTAATGGATAAAAAAGATGAGCCATATATACACAATGGAAGGTCTTTCAGCTGTGAGAAAGGGGGACATCTTGCCACTTGCAATAGCATGGATGCACTGCATGATGTCACTTATATGTGGAATCTAAAAGTCAAAGCAGAGTGAAATGGTGGTTACCAAGGGTTAGAGGATAAGACTGATGGTGTTTAAGGGTACAGACTTGCAGCAAGCACTAAATAAGGCATGGAGATCTAATGCGCAGTATGTTGAATATAGACAGTAATATTGCTCTATAAGTATGTAATGTGATAAATATCAATACAGCAACCATATTGCAATATATAAATACATCAAAGTAACATGGTGTACATCTTAAATTTACAGAATACTGCAGGTTGAATATATTAAGTTAAAAGAATTTGCAAGTGGCTTTGAACACAATATTCAATACAGTGGGTATAACATTAATAGTTAATACTTGGTATGTTTACTATTTACATAACAATATATTAAGTGCTTCTTTTTCTCATTTAATACTGAAAATAAGTCTATGGAGTATATATGGTTTCCTGCTTCCCTGATACCTCAGTTGGTAAAGAATCTGCCTGCAGTACGGGAGACCCTGGTTCAATTCCTGGGTCAGGAAGATCCTCTGGAGAAGGGATAGGCTCCCCACTCCAGGATTCTTGGGCTTCCCTGGTGACTCAGCTGGTAAAGAATCCACCTGCAATGCGGGAGATCTGGGCTAAATCCCTGGGTTGGGAAGATCCCCTGGAGAAGGGAAAGGCTACCCACTCCAGTATTCTGGCCTGGAGAATTCCATGGATTGTATAGTCCATGGGGTTGCAGAGTCAGACATGACTGAGCGACTTTCACTTCCACTTTGCAGATAGGGGAAACTGAAGCTTACGATGATGAGGTTTGTAACAGATCACTCAGCTACTAGAGTAGGAGTAAATATTTGAACCCAAGTTTGACTGAGCTCAGGGCTCCGGCAATACTCTACCATCTGCTAGTTATATCATTCATTTAAGTATAGACTTGTATGTCTTGGCTCCTGAACAGGAAATATTTCCATCACAACACCAATTTTTGGGGAGAGTCTCTCTTCTATAAAGGAAAGAGTTCTGGTGGTTGATCATCAGAAATACATCCAGTTCTAACAACCTAATGTTCTGAGTTCTATTCTGATGGATTTTGTTTATTTATCATTTGTTTAATTTTTTCCACTATAGATGTGTCCTGTTTGACAGAGCTTTGGTCCAGTGAGCATCATCATGAACATCATCGAATCTTCAAGGTACAGGGTGCTCCTTGATGGCTATGCTGTCCCTTATGTTCTAGTTATCTATTGCTAAGGATTAGTAGTCATCTCACATTTTAGTGGTGTAAACAAACAACAGATTCCGAGTCTAGGATTTGGAAAGGGCATAATAGGGACAGCTCTTATGTGCTTATAACATCTGCAGCCCTAGTTGAAAGTACTTTGGGGCTAGGAGATGACTGCATTGTCTAGAAACTGAAGGCATCTAAAACTATCTTCACTCATGTACCTAGCACTTGGACCAGAATGATTCAAAGACTGGGGCCATGAACTGCACCTACATGGTGGGCTTTCCATGTGGCATGGGCTTCTCCCAGCATGGCAGCTCAGTTCTATAAGGTAGAATCCCAAGTGGGATCATCGGGAAAACAAGTGTTCACTTGAGACTTCAGATTCAGCTTCAGTGTCACTTCTGTATTCTGTGGTAAGAGTAGATCCCTAAGAAATGCCCAGATCGAAGGGGAGAGGAATTAGATTCTACCTCTTGATGGAGGCAAGCAAGTTCACAAGGCTGAAGAACACGTATAATGAGAGATATTGTCAATCTTTGGAAAGTACAGTCTGCTACAGTCTTCACATTTATACTTTCCTCATTTCATCATATTGAACATCAGACACCTTGCAGGAGCCCCATAGTTTCCCTGCCATCCTCAAATGATCTGGCAATGAGAAGGAAAACAGCTTAGCCAATCTCTTGAATACCCTCAGAAAAAAACTACCCTCCCTATGAAACATGACCTAATTCATGATTACTACTATTTAACGGAGGTTTTTGGAATTATCAGGAGGTCTTAGGTAACTGATGGTGGTCAAGAATGTCCAAAAGTGATAAAAATTCCTACAAAAGAACTTTAGTAAGTAACTCTACCATTTATTTGCACTTTCATGGCTACTGTTAATGTGTGTATAATCCTCATAACCCAATGAGGGGAAATAATACCCCCAAGTTCTCTATAATAAGATGAAATTGAGGGTTGAAGACCTTAGGTAACAGTTCAGATTTCACTCAGATAAGCAGTAGTAGAGCATGGTTAAACCTAACTCTTGCAGACAACCATAGACATTCAGTGACAATATGGTGATACTCCTCGGATTTCAGTTCATCTCAAGCTCTTTTCAGTCAGGAATTTTTTGTTTGTTTGTTTCAGGGGTCAAGAATATAACCACAATTGGCTCATGTGAGTGACAAGTCACACTAATTGCAAGGGCTTCATGCATGGCTGGATCCAGGAGCTCCAACTATATACTTGTGAGTCTGACCCTCTTCAACTCTTGGTTCTCTTTCCTTTTCTTTCGGTTTCATTCTGAAGTAGCATCTCCCCAGGTGATGATAAAGATGGTCACCACCAGTTACAGGCCTGTATCCTACCATTTGAGCAAAGCCAGCAGGTATTTAATTTCCCTTCTCTATAAACTGAGAAAGCCTCTTTGAAATTAAAGAGGCAATTTGGATTAAAATCTAACTGACCTCAGTTGAATCACAAATCAATTCCTGAATCAGTCACTTGTGATCTGGGAGATGAATAAATGTGGTTGACCGCACTGAAGACAGACCTTCATCATCACCATGATATGGAAGAGAAGTAGTTTCCCAAAGGAGTATCAGGGCAAAGCATCAAGTAGCAAAGGAGTGGACATCAGACAGACAAGAACATCAGGTGCTGACAATACCCTCATTTTGCAGATGGATAATCTTATAGCTGGAAAACTAATCCTTATTCTGTTTTTATCAATTTCTTCCCTCTGGCTCTCAGTGTTCTATTATAGCATCTGTTCCTCCTTCCTTAGAGGAAAAGAGTTGACAAATTTATACACATTGAGGTGTGAGTCACTCAATCACCAAGAATGTTTGCATTCTAGTTTCTATTATAAGAATTCACTTATTTGACTAGTATCTGTTGCGCGTTCACTATGTGACAAGCTTGTGCTAGGTAAGGATTGCAGGTGCAGAAGTGAAATAAGACAGGTATGACTTATATAGGTTTGAGTATGTATTAATATTTTAAGGGGAAAAATTAACTATATTTTCATTTTTACAATGCTAAGGTCATTAGGCAAAGGGGGAATACTCAGGTATTTTCAAACTGGAGGAGTTCATAAATACTGCTTGGAGCTGCTTTCTGTTCTCCAACACCCAGAGATGTGATTCAGTCAGTCTGGAAGTTAAGAACCAGGAATCTGGATTTCTATAAAGCATTCCCAGGAAAATTTGAAGATGGTTCAGAGAACTTTGAGTCCCACTGGCTTAACCTGAAAGAATTATTCTCTAATGGCTATAAGTCTAGAATATTGAAATCTCTGAATTTATCTGGAGAAACAGAAATTTTGGAGCAAGAATGAATGCCTTTCCCTTCAAAGCATACTGCATAAGCAGTATCAAATCCAGTCTTTTCATAAAGCATCCACCCTGACCTCCTTTGCATTGAGCTTTGCAAGGTGGATAAATGATGCTATCAAGGCCCTTCCCATAGTACCTATCTCTTCATAGCGAAGGCTGCTCACTGTGATGCATGCTGCTGCTGCTGCTAAGTCACTTCAGTCGTATCTGACTCTGTGCGACCCCATAGACGGCAGCCCACAAGGCTCCCCCGTGCCTGGGATTCTCCAGGCAAGAACACTGGAGTGAGTTGCCATTTCCTTCTCCAATGCATGAAAGTGAAAAGTGAAAGTGAAGTCGCTCAGTCGTGTCCGACTCTTCGCGACCCCATGGACTGTAGCCCACCAGGCTCCTCTGTCCATGGGATTCTCCAGGCAAGAATACTGGAGTGGACTGCCATTTCTTTCTCCATGTGATGCCTGAGACTCTCTCAGTGTTGTGTTGATTTCTGCGGCATAGCAGGTGACTCAGTTATGCACATATATACATATTTTATATTCTTTTCCATTATGACTTAACCCCAAGATATTAGTTCCCTGTGCTATCCAGTAAGACCCTGCTGTTTATCTATTCTATATACAATAGTCTGCATCTACTAATCCCAAAGTCCCAGTTCATCCCTCCTACACACCTCCTCCTCTTTGGCAACCACTAGTCTGTTCTATATAACTCTGAGTCTGTTTCTGGTTCATAGATAGGTTTATTTGTGCCATATTTTAAATTCCATGTATAAGTGATATCATATGGCGTTTGTCTTTTACTTTCTGACTTACTTCACTTACTATGGCAATCTCTAGTTGCACCCATGTTGCTGCAGATGGCCTTATTTCATTCTTTTTTATGACTGAGTAGTATTCCTTTCTATATACATACTGTATCTTCTTCATCCGTTCATCTGTCGATGGACATCTAGGTTGTTTCTATATCTTGGCTACTGGGAATAGTACTGCTATGAATGTAGGGATACATGTATCTCTTTGAATTATAGTTTTTTCTGGATGTCTAAGGGATTTTGTCTGGCCATGGGAACACACTTCACTCAGGTTTGTCCAGGTACGAGACTAGAGAATGAATGCTCCTAAGACTGCCCTCAACCAATGTAAGTTGGGGAATTGGTAAATACATACCCCAGCTTCCTTCTTTTTCATTGTTCTACACCATCTCTCAGCATCCCTCCCAAAGTATCAAAATTCCAGTTGTCCACCAAGGTAACTGGCTTTTGAAAGTTTCCTCCAGTGGGTTTCTTTCCTATTCCTCTGTTTCCTGTGATCACTTTCCTTATAAATGGGCAGCACTCTAATCCTTATAGCAGAGTCATCCTCCTGGGAATCCCTAAGCAAACACTCAAGTATGTCTAATTTTAAAAGTCCTGTGTTGTCCTTTCATTGTTGTTAGAGATACTAATTTCTAATAGTTGCCTTCAGATTACATCAAGGAAGAGGTTCCAGTCATGTCTCTGAAGGAATCAAGCCAAGCCTTAAATTACAGTGGATTCCTCAATATGTGACATGGGAATGATTACACGTGCACTCAGCTATAAAGCAGAGGATGGAGACCTTATTACTCTTATTACTACTTTTACCATTAACTTTGAAAGCAGCTTTTAGCCCAAATCATGCTATATAGTTATTCCAAAGAAGGATGTGGGGAAGGAACAGACTGATATTAAAATGTTATTGTACTAAAATAGTCGTTGAAAGTGCAAAAAGTATGTTTATTATGCAGGATGCATCTCAGCATGATTAGATGTTTGGCAGAGAAGAAACGAGGAAGGAGTGGAAAAAGCTGAGAAAAAACCACCCAGACCCAATGATTTACTCAAAACTGAATGGATAGAAAACTGTTTCTTGGGATTTGAATGTTGATGAATAACTGGCATCTCTGTTCTTCATCTACTTTCAAATGGTAACAAGTCATTCTGATGATAATTGCAGAATGTGTCTATTTTTGGCAATCTGATGGCCATGGAGATGATTCCATTTTGTGTTCTATTCATTACCACCCCCCAAACTGATCCATGGGCTTTTAGAAGAATCCAAGAATAAATGGTAGCATCATAATTTGTTCCCTGACATAAAGAGAAAAAAGAAAAATACTTGTTGAATAATGAGCACATAGTAACAACACAAAATCTTAAGTTTGGAGGCTATGTTTATGTATAACAAATATATACACATATATAGCAGGGGAGGGGTTCAGAGTGCTCTTATTAAACATTCAGAGTATCTGATTCTATTCTTGCTAGAACCACCAGGGAGAGAGCAATTTAGAAGTTTGTTTTCAGTTCTAGAATCTAGGCATCCATTGGATTGTAAAGGAACATACAGTTGAAAAGCTCCTGAAAACAGTTGTGCTGTATTTTTTTTCCCTGAGAATTTGCTAATGCTACCTTCTGAAACCATTGATTAGATATTTTAAGAAATCGTGTCATTAAATCCCTTCTTCTACAACTCATTATAGTAAAACCAACAATATCAATTCGGAGTCTTAGTTTGCAAGCAACAGAAATTGATGGATCTATCTAACTTGAGCACAAAGTAAGCCATTGGGAGTTCTGGGGAAAACATTCAGACTTAAGGGAAAGGCTGAGGAACCAGACAGAGAAAAGGCTGCCAGGAACCAGTGATGCTCTGAGAATCCTGGCAGCAAGAACAGATGGACAAACTCATCAGCTGAAGAAGCTGGAATGAACCATCTCCAGCTGCTTTTGTAGCCTTTCTGTCATGCCATTAAAGATTTAGAATACTTGGGTTACAGGTCTGCCTCCTGACAAGGAGAGAGGGGTGTACCTGGAATGATAGTTGCACCAAACAGCAGTGGAAGAAAACTCATTCCCCAGAAGAAAATTAGGTATTGGAATCAGAAGAAGGGGGCTATAGAGCAAGAGCTAGAGGTATCGATAAATGTTCAATGAGATAACAAGTTTGTATAAAGAAAAAAAGGATCAATATTAGAGTTTTGTCTCACTATTTCATGGTCTTGCTATTTTTCTGCCTTGTCCAATACTTCCTTTATAGCCCTAATAATTATCACAGCAATACTAGAGTTTTTTGGAGTGGCATCATTTTTGGAAACACTCCCTTCTTATCACTAGCTGTCTTTCACGCTCAAGCTCTGAATCTTCACTGTTGTTTCTCATTTATCCCTCCAAATTCTAAACACAGGGTAGCCCTGCCTGTCTGCCCAACTTCTGCATGCTGTGGTCTTAAAGATTCACATTTGAGGCGCAAATTGTGAATCTCTGAGTTCAAATACATGACCAACTGCTATGTACTAGAAATTTGACGTTATATTCCCTGTCCTAGGTAAAATATGAATACAAATTTTACATTTATATTTACCATTGTGCAGGAAAACTGTATAGTGTAAAACAAACAAACAAAAAATAATGATGCTAATATGACAGCCCTTGAAAGCCCAATGGGATATATTCTGAGGCCTTTGAAAACCACCAAGTTCTCAAGCATATCTCTATGAATTATATTTTTCTCCACAAAATGCAATAAAGCATAGCAGAGAAACTATAAATAATCCCCATAGTCTTTAATGATTCTATAAATATGGGACTGAAGTCATTTACACAGCCATTAAAATAAATACTGGCTGGGGCACTCACTGAAACAATTTCACAAATCACTCGTTTTTGCTTTCCTAATAGTGGAGAGATCTGACTCACTGCCAAATATCACAACTCCTCTTAAATATCTTCAATACATGGAATTTCCAGAGTAGAACTCTGAATTGTGTAAACCTCTTCCTTCCTACCACAAATGCTAGAAGGAGGAGGGCTCCAGAGTTTGACTTCCCAGGTTCAAATCCAGGCTCCATCACTTAGTGTGTGTGAACTTGACACTGTCTCTTGAGTAAGTCTTGTTTCCCCCACTTGGGAAATTATGTCGTGACAATTCATTTTAAGTACCTCGGTTAAGTGTCTGGTACTTTGTAAATGCTCAATACACATTAGCTACTACTTTTTTAAAAGGCTTTAAAAATTATCTTAGGAAAGCAATTGCTTTCTGCAACACCGAATAGAGAATAGCAAAGCCCCTTAAATTGTATATGCTGGGTTTTCAATGAGGTTCATTTACCAGCTAGGTAACTCATTCTATATTCAACTCATATCTGTGTCCTAGAAAAATTAAAAATTCCTTTATAGTATCATTCTTCAGGGTCACTCACAAATAACTGAACTCCTAAGTCCATATGCACCCAGGGTCTAACTCAGAGTTGACAAATATTTGGAGAGTAAAATAGTAACCTTTTAGGAGGAAAGCCCTTGAAATACTGTCTGGCTTTGTAACAAAGACAAAAAAATATTCATGTCTGTGACCAAATAATTTAAAACATACCTGAGCTACAGAATACTGTACTGTGAAACTGTATAATCCTCTGAGTGATTTATGAGAACCTCAGGGTTAATATCAGACCAAGTAGATGGTTCAGCTCACTGAAGCAAGCATCTCATAATGATAATGTAGTGTTCCCCAGAAAACACATCAGAGATGCCAAAACAGACTCAGAGCATAAAAATAAGTCAAAGTTCCATGATTTTTTTAATCATGTGATTTTAAAATATCATATGAAACATATTCATGGTAAAGCGTATATTACTACTAATTCCACAGTAAAAGCACTAGCTGGTGACAGCTATTTGGCAAGAATTTCCCATTAATTTCCATGGAAAGTATTCTCCTGAATTTATAATAGAAAAGTATAAATGTAAACTCAAACACAGAACTTGTCTCTGAACAAAATTTGCATCAGTAGAATGTGGTACAGTTTATAAATGGCTTTAGAGAAGATATGTGACTCCAATTAAATAAGAAACCAAAAGATGTCCAATAAATATTCCTCTCAAGGACTCCTCTCAGCCCGAGAAGCCCAGGAGATTTATCTTAGTAAGCACTTTACCTCTTTGGCAACACTACAGAGGAACAGCTCTCCAGCAGTGGAGCTTTGTATGATCTATTGCTGGGCTTTGCCACACTGCCTTGGGTCTCACTGATCCACGGATATCTCTGCTCCTACATCCAGGTGTTACAGCAACAAAATTTACCAGCATCACCCCTTCAGTCCTTGGGGTTACCCCTTCTCCTTGTAGTAGATCTTATTTAAAATGCAAATACTCCTGGGAGGAGGTAACACTTTATTACTATTGCCTTTTACTATTACTATGCCTGACTCTTTTGCAACCCCATAGACTGTAGCCTGCCATACTCCTCCCTCCATGAGATCCCCCAGGCAAGAATACTAGAGTGGGTTGCCATTTCCTTCTCTAGGGGATTTTCTTGACCCAGGATCGAACTCATGTCTCCTGCATTGGCAGGCAGATTCTTTACTGCTGAGCCACCAGGAAACCCCTAGTATGAATTAATTCAAAGTAACCAAACCCCATTAACACATTCAGAAAAAGCATAAAATGTCTGTTTGTGCTATAGAAGGGATGGTGGTGCCATTGTGAAGCAAAAAAGGATACAGCAAAGATAGTTAGGTGGACACTTAAAGAAAGTGCTATTTTACTTGGATGCCAAACTTCCAAATTGTAATAGGTTGGACTATTTTCAGCAAATATTACTTCCCTGCTTTGAGTGGGACACTTCATCCCCCACTGACTTTGACCTGGCCATGCGACTCATTTTATCCAATAGAAAGTGGATATGCAGTTAATATCTCTTAGGATATCATGCTTTGGTTTGCTTTCTTACACGCCTGTCATTCATCATAAGAAGGAACATCCCCCGGCAGGCACTGACCCAGTGAGGACAAGCAGAACTGAACTTGAACCATCACCTTGAGTGTCCCAAGCCCAGTCAACCAACAGCCCAACACAGAACCATTCTAACTAACCCTCAGGCCTGTGAGCCAGTAAAATAAATGCTTAGTATTATAAGCTGTTGAGTTGGGTGACTTTTTATAAAGCATTACTGCAACATTAATTGATAGACTATTAGCAACAGCTAATGCCAATTAAGCTTTCCCACTGTGCCAGGCATTGAACTAAGGACTTAACATTCATGATTTTAAAAAAATTCTTAAACAATCTGGTGGGATAGGAATGATTCTCCTATTTAAACAGTTAAGGAAGTGGAAAGATACCAGAAAGATAGCATTGTTAAAACTCTTGAATAAAACCCCCAAAGCTGCCTTCATATGCCTTAAGCAAACAATAGATGTCCCTGTGGTTTAAGTCTCAATTACTTGCAGCAGAATGCATCCCTAACTGCTCTATGTCCCAACTATAGAGGCAGCTGCCTTTCAGCTTCTGCTGACTACTGTTTACAGGAATGTGGACCTGCTGTTGCCACATCTTCCATTAAGTAGAAATCTGGATTTTTAAAAACTGTGAAATCATTCACTTTTAAAATATTGGCAACTACATCAAATTAGTAAAACATTTTGCATACCAAACAAAATATACCTTCAAAACCAGGTCTAAGAGCTACAATTCTGCAGTTCTTGAGCACTATGGGTATCAAAGTTATAAACACTGTCTTAAATTAACTACCCAGTTTTTCAGACTGGTCTTATAAGAAACCCAGATAAGAAGCATCAAAAGGCAATTATTATGTGAGCACTAAATCTTCCAGATAAAAGAAATCTTTTTGCCTTCCTAGACTCAAGTGGAAAAGCAGCAACTTCTCCCTACAATTCTAGTCTTGGATTTAAAAAGAAAGTTGAATTTAGGTCATAGAGAAGATTGAATCTGTTCAGACATTTCAATGGGTCTGTTTTCCAAATTGATTTGTCATCCTTTTGATAAGATCTCAAAAACTGATTGCAGAGCTGCTTGGAGCTCAGGCTTCATGTAACTCAAAAGATGAAGAAAAGAAAACCCTCTCTGTGTCAATAATCAAACCAGGACTGACTGCTAATCTCAGGTTTATTGTGTGGCTTCGAATATTGCCCTGGAGCTGGAATAAAAATAGCAGTGGTACTAGTAACCACAACAGTAACTGCAATGGCCTCCATCCAATCTAAGTGCTGAAATAGATCTCTGTTGTTTTCATGTTGGGAAACTGCCCTCCCCTGCCCCATATGGTACCAATGGAAATGTAAATCTCAGAAGCTTTCCTACCTTACACTTGCAAGGGAAAGCACATGATCCGGACATGGCCAGTTGTCTTCCAGTCCATGACAACACCATTTAATCCCCAAACCCAATGGTGCCTTAAAGGTTGAACATTCCAATTAAGTAAGTCGATGAATTACCAGAGAGATATTGCTAAAGAATCAGAACAAGAAGTAGCCATGTGCTGAAATGATTCTGCAATCACATGTGAACTATATTTGACTGCCTAGGATGGGTGGAAGGACAATTTTAGTCCAAATGCCTATCAGAGAATTCTCAGTGGAAGGACAGGGAGCATTACTAGGAACAAAAACAAAAAGTAGTTACACAATACATAGAGATGACATATGATAATAATAATAATAATAAGTCTCAGCTCCCTATTCTTAACAAGCAACTCTATCTTGAATTGTTGTCTTCTTTTTACTTTTTTCCCCACTCCCTCTGAATGTGGTTTGTATTCTGCAGACAAAAAGAGCATGACCTCCAGTGGATGATGATCTGTGGACAGGCATTCTGCAGGCCTTGGAAAACCTTTGTCTTTCTGAAGCCTTACTGGTTGTTAACAAAGTATTTCACTGACAAGGAGAAACGAACGTCTTAGTCATACTGAACCTAGGCATTGGGGTCAGGGAGATTTTGTTCAAAGTCTCAGCTCTGCCCCATAGCTAGCTATGATTCTTAGGTAAGTTAAATAAATTCTATGAGTCTTGGTCTTCTCAGCAGTAATATAGATTTTGGTGAGCATTATATAAGCTATTGTGTATAAAAACACACAACACAATGCCTTGTACATTGTCTGAGCTCAAATCAAGAATTTTTGGATGCTTGGTCTTTTTCTCTCCATTATTTCTTTTTGTCCTCAGACTCTAAATCTCTTGGCTTTCTCTTCCTGTTATTTCTCTCTTGGTCAAACTTTCTGTGACTATACTTCTTTGTTTCTCTCCCAGAATAGAGCATAATGGAGAACACAGAGGGTATTCCATAAACCCCTGCCCCAACACATGCCTTGAGCTCACATGTTCTATCTTCAACTACGTCCTTGATGTGTCTCCACTTAGATCTCCAGTAGGCCACCTCAAATTTAATACAGCCATAATAGGACTCTAGATTTACTTCCGGTCCCAAGATTTGCCTTCCCTCAGTCTTTCCCAGCTGAGAAAATGGCACCACCATGCCCAACTGAGTTGGCTCTTCTCTTCATCACCCATATTCGAATGAGCAGCAAGTCTTACTGGTCCTACCTCCTGGATACATAATGATGACACCTTATTCCATTATTGCCAATGTTATCACCCTAGTTCAAATCACCATCATCTCTTGCCTGGTCTTCTAGCACCCCAACTAATCTTATAAGTGAGCTCCAAGTTGACCTACATTGATTATCATGTGACAGCTCTGATAAGGACAGAAGTGATTTCCAACATCACAACAGTTTTCTTTGGACACCTTGAGTATCATAGTCAACCAAGGATTATTCACTGCCAGCTATAGGTCAAAGCATTGTGTAATGATTTTTCCTAATGCAGGACAAAGTTTGGGAATTCTTGAGAATCAGGAACCTGAGTGTCATGCTGAAGAAATTTGAGTTGACATAACCTGGTGCCAGGTCACATATATTCTTTCCAGCTTAGCCATTCTTTCTAGGGTTTTTTCCCACTCCCATAACACTAGGAGGGAGACCTGGCTTCTTAAGCTCTTGAGAAGTTCACCAGAACCTGGTGAATTAATTAGATTCTTGTGAAGTTCAGTCAGTCACTGCCCAAAGCATTGAGAAGAAAAGTAGTAATTAACCCCAGGTTTCTACTGCTCAAACACAACAAGAGCATATAAGCTACCAGGTTCAGTTCAGTCACTCAGTCCTGTCCAATTCTTTGTGACGCCATGGACTACAGCACACCAGGCTTCCCTGTCCATCACCAACTCCTGGAGCTTGCTCAAACTCATGTCCATCATGTCAGTGATACCATCTAACCATCTCATTCTCTGTCATCCCCTTCTCCTCCTGCCTTCAATCTTTCCCAGCATCAGGGTCTTTTCCAATGAGTCAGTTCTACGCATCAGGTGGCCAAAATAAAGTAGCTTCAGTTTTAGCATCAGTCCTTCCAATGAATATTCAGGACTGATTTCCTTCAAGACTGACTGGTTTGATCTCCTTGCAGTCCAAGGGACTGTCAAGAGTCTTCTCCAACACCACAGTTCAAAAGCATTAATTCTTTGGTGCTCAGCTTTCTTTATAGTCCAACTCTCACATCCATACATGACTACTGGACAAAAACCATAGCTTTGATTAGACAGACCTTTGTTGGCAAAGTAATGTCTCTGCTTTTTAATATGTTGTTTAGGTTGGTCATAGGGCTTCCCTGGTGGTTCAGAGGTTAAAGCGTCTGCCTGCAATGTGGGAGACCCAGGTTCAATCCCTGGGTCGGGAAGATCCCCTGGAGAAGGAAATGGCAACCCACTCCAGTATTCTTGCCTGGAGAATCCCATGGACGGAGGAGCCTGGTAGGCTACAGTCCATGGGGTTGCAAAGAGTCGGACACAACTGAGTGACTTCACTAGGTTGGTCATAGCTTTTCTTCCAAGGGACAAGCATCTTTTAATTTCATGGCTGCAGTCACCATCTGCAGTGATTTTGGCTACCAGGTTACTAGACACAGAATCTTGGCAATTACAGCTACCCTTTAGGAATAATATTCAGTGGAGCCATGTGAAATTGCCATCTTTGTAGGTCAAAATGGTTGAATAATAGTAATTTATATTATTTAACCTAATAGTAACTAATGTTTATTCATTGTTTACTATGTGGTAGGAAATATATCAAGTGCTTTATATGCGTTATATGAAAGGGCTTAACACAATTAAAGAGATTTATAATTACTGGCAGTAATTACAGTAGTTAATAATGCATCACTCAATCCCCTAATAATCTTACAGAGTATTATTACCTCATTTTGTAGGCTAGGAAACTGATACTGAGAGAAGGTGAAGGAACTTGCCTAAATCTAACCTACTGATAAGTGACTGAGTCAGAAATACTCACAGGTCTCTGAGAAGCTACATGCCATGAGCTGCTGCTTTCTTAAGATTCTACTATGTACTGGTACTTAAAGTATACTATTTCTAATGTCCACAAAAGTACATGACATGTAAAGATCATCCCCATTTTAAAGAAAAGGGGAGCTGAGCCTCCAAGAGTTTAAGCAGTCTAAATCCAGATAATACATGGCAGAGCTGTGATTTAAACTCAGAAGTGTCTGATTCTAAAGCACTTAGTTTTTTCAGTATGCCAAACTGCGTTTCATATATGGAAGAACCTGTTTTAGGGGTGGGCGATACACACACGCACACACGTTGTTTTTCAGTCGCTAGTCATGTTCAATTCTTTGTGACCCCACAGACTCCAGCACACCAGGCCCCCCTGTCCCTTACTGTCTCCTGGAGTTTGCCCAAGTTCATGTCCATTGAATCAGTGATGCCATTCAACCATCTCTTCCTCTGCTGCCTTCTTCTCCTTTTGGCTTCAGTCTTTCCCAGTATCAGGGTCTTTTCCAGTGTGTGTGTGTGTTGGGTTGTTAAGATGAATCAGCTGGATTTTTAACAAAAGAAACCCACTTCCTTTCACTTTTGGAGACCGTATGATTTGTATGATTGTTCCAAGAGTACAATGTCCAGACTAGTAAACATGGTGCTCAGGAATGAAAGGCAGGACCCTGTGCCCCAAGTTTGTTCTGGATAGGAGTGCAGCTGGTGGTTTTCTGCTCCTCAGTGAATTTCCAAGCCCTTCACTCTAGCTTGGAAACCTTCCTTCTCCACCTCCCCTAGGGAACCAGTACCGACAATGTGTGTGGAATGACTCACTGAAACGTTGTAAAAAAAAAAAAAAAAAAAGAACAGATCTTTCTGAGGCTGTCAGCCAACACTGAGAAATTTGGTACAGACCGTCAACCACATGGTACTCAATTCATCTAATATTAGGATGATGGGAATGAGTCAACTCTCAGTAGCCTTGAACCTTTTATTTCAATTAGTCCCAATAATGTAAAGCAAATGCTTTTAAACCACTAGAATTCAACAAGCTGCCCACATCTTCCCATAAATACTCCACCTCTTCTCTCCCCGTGCTTCCTTTTTCACAGACAAAAGAGAATGCTGAAGTTCAAGCATGGCCTTTAACTAGAATCAGTTTTTCTCTGCTCACATGATGACCAAAGTCTAGAATTGCCAGCATTCTCATCCTATTAGCCACAAGACCACCTTAGGTAAAAAAAACCTCAGAAGATTAGAATTAGGAATTTCCCCTGAAATCAAAAAGAATGTGGTTTGAAGTAATTCTTTACATCCTGGATAGATTATCCATTATGTGAAGGTATTTGCACATTTGTTCCTTTTACTAATCATAATATTGAGGTAAAGATCATGACACTGAAATCAGACAGACCTGGGTTCAAATTCTGCCTCTATTACATACCATATAGACATGGGTGGTTTTCTTAAAGGCACCTCACCTTTATTCTCTCTCACCTGGGATGTGGGACTTAATAATAGTTCCTAGTTCATAGGACTTTTGTAAAAAATACATAAAATATAAAACTTGTTAGGTGTTTAAAACTATGTCTGTCACATAAAAAGTGCTCGACAGGTGTTTCATAGTATCTTTATTATCATCCAGATGTCAGACAGTAATCTCTGTGTAAGAAAGAGAAACCCAGCTTAAATGAAGTAAAGCCCTTTAAGGTCTGAGAGTGATGAGTCTCCAAAATACAATTGAGATGCCTTCACCAGATTGCGGGAGGCACGGGGCCAGAAAGGCAAAAGTAGCAGATGGTCACTCAAGTCCCCAGGAGATAAAACAGGCTTGAGATGTAAAGTCAAGTCAGGCAAGTTTCTTGTGACTCATCATGTAGAAATCAGAGAACTTTTCTATAGGATGATGAGAGGGATCTTTTTTTCTCCATAAGCCATTCTCCATTTTGAATCCATTTTTAATGTACTAGATCAGATAAGCTGTCTTTAATCAATTCTTTTCAAGGCTGCTGTAATATGACTGGCCACATGCAGAATGGCATGTTCCAGGTCAGTTATTAATAAATAAATAAATCTCTTATAAATATATAAAAATCTGGAGACAGCTTCCCTTGTGGACAGAAAGGTTATAGCTTGTATCACTAAGTAGGTATCGTTATCAGCATTTTACAGATGAGGAAATTGACATTTGGCATCTTTGAGAGAATTGCCAAAGCCATGCAGATGTAAATATGCCCCAGTTGTTCTTCAAGTTGAAATTCATCAGATGACAAAATTTATACTTTCTGTACAATAACAGAAACAGAGTGCGTTCTGGCCAACGCACTCCTTGGCAACCACCACGAATACATCCTTTTCTTTTTGGATTCTTGTTCCATACTTGAAATGCTTTGTAAAAGGGATGACATAAACCTGAATGAATCTGAGGCTCTCCACACACAAGCAATCTTTGTGTATTGACACCAAACATAGGTGAAAAAGCCATTTCATGATAGCTGAGGCTCTGCCACTTCTGATAAAAGACAGCTACCCTCTTCAAACTGGAATGTCTCACTCTCCATCTCAGCTGAAGGATGGATGCTCTTAAAACCTCGCAGAAAAATCCTTTCAGCCATGTTGAGTCAGGCAAGTGGAAGAGAGCAGACATTCTCCATTCCACAAAGAGCCTGTTACTGTGGAAATTCCAACTCTCAAAACAACTAGTTTGACATAGGCATACATTGTGCTGAAAGGAACTACATCTTGCTTTAAGAAGTTATCAGTTGTTGTTGAAGGATTTTACTTTTACTTATTGTCTTTTGAGTTGACAAGCACAATGGTCAGAGGGACCTCTTGCAGTGATGAATAGGGGTAGGATGTTTCTGGGAAATTTTACAAATGAGAAATTCCTGATTCAGGAGATTGTTGTCGGTGATGATAGTTTATCTGAGACAACTGCTTTCCTTGATATGTGGCTCAGATTATTATCTGTTACTCCAGACGATTCCTGCCACTTAATTCTTCATTGACATTCTCCATTAAGATGTAGGAAGCTTTAAAGCCAGATTTCCTGCCTACAGAAGAACTGAAGAACATTCTAGCATGTGTCACTCATCCTGTGAGGCTGAGACCAGGCACCGTCCAGGCACCGTCCATCCATCTCTTTTGTTTTTTTAAACTTTTTATTTTGTATTGGAGTATAGCTGATTAACAGTGTTGTGATAGTTTCTGGTGGACAGCAAAGGGACTCAGCCACACATATGCATGTATCTGTATCATGTATTGAGATGTATGTATATTTAGGGGAGAATATACCTAAACTCCCCTCCCATTCAAGCAATCCATTTCTTAATCCACTTTATTTCTAGAGCTCCCAGCTGCATGACTATACATAACCAGCTCTCCATTGGTGAAAGATGTGGAAGAAAGGTTGCTGAGCATGGTGACCCTAATGGTTACCTTGATTACTTTTTTTCCAAAAACTCTTCAGAAGTGAAATGGATTGGACCCTGGGGAGTACACGCATGAGCTGAGATGAACAAATAACTGTTCAGAAAAAATGCTACATGTATTTCCTGCAACATGTGTGTTAGGTGGTACAAAGATATACACACATACCTATCAGATACATAGATGGCCCACCGAGTTAGTGAATATAAACACTATCAGGCTGTAGATTTTTCTCTCACGCCTATAACTAACACAAGAACTAAAAATAAATTAAAATTTCCCTTTTTTTTGGTCATTTCAAAGCAGGCCATGAAGTGCAGGAACTGACTTTTTAAAATTTGGGGTGCTCAACGCATAGTTGTACATGTGTGGTAGTTGCTCAACAAATAAATACTAAATGAAAGAAAGAACAGCTTAAATAGCTGTGTGATTCCTGTTTTAGTGATTTCTTCTGCTATTTCTGAAACGTGTAAGAAAAGTTTAACATTTCCGAGTTTCTTAATGCTATTAGCAGTAGTGCGAGAGACAAGGACTAGAATTAAGTAACTTGAGAGGTGACTGCAGAAGTACCAGTAAGGAGAGAGAAAGTTAAATAGGTCTGTGGGTGATGAGGGGTGGGATGATGGCTGGAAGCTAGTAAAGGGTGCTTTCACAAATAGGTTACCACCCTGGGGAATTAGAGCTCAGTGCTTCCAGGGCATCGAAGAAGCAGTGTAACCAGTTTCCTGGGTTATTTATTCGATTACTCCCATCCTTTACTGATTGCAGTCTGTTCCTGGAGGCATTATCTCCCCAGCACTCTGGTCTGTCCCATCTGTGAGCCAGGCATGCTCCTGTGGCCAGAGAAGGACCTTGGAGTGGTTAAAGTTCTTGAGGTTGTTTGCTATCACATATGGTAAAAATGTGCATGCAATTATACCTGCAATGTATTCACAGCCAACAGCCTCCAAAATGACTCCCTGTACCACTCCCCTTCCTGGTCCTCATACTCTTGTGTAACCCTCTTCCCTTGAGTGTGGACTAGACCTGACAACCTGCATTTAAGGAATAGAATATGGCAAAGTGGCAGGATGCTATGTGTGGGATGAAGTTATAAAAAAACAATAAACTGTCTTGCTCACTCTGTCTCACTCTCATGGGAAAAGTGAGCAGCCTTGCTTTGAGCCATCCCATGGGAAGGCCCATGTGACCAGCCTTCAGACCAACTGCCCTCAAGGGATGAAGCCTCCTGACAACAGTGGGAGTGAGCATAGATGTGGATCCAGTCTTGAGACAACCATAGCCCAGATTGCCAGCCTGACTACAAACTGGGAGGGAGGGACCTTGGACCAGAGGCACACGATTCAGTCACACCCTGATTTCTGACCTACAGAAACTGTGAGATAATAAATATTTGTTGGTTTTAGCTGACAAATTCTGGGATTATTTGTTACACGGCAATATGTAACTCAGCACTGCACTATAAAGAACAAAAGCTTTTCTACCACTTTCTAATGACAGAGAGCTTCAGAAGAGGTATTAATATTTTTATTTGTTTTTACTACTATAGCTTTTGAAAGACTTTCAAAGAAACAATTTAAGTAGATCAGTGGAATACTTACCTAGCTTTTTGTATTTTTTAAATTGATTTGATTGGGCCTGACTTACCATTTAGAAGAAGGACTCGCTTATTGGACACAAAAACTGCAGTTATAAACTGAGCAAATGTGTTTGTGTTACAGTCAAACAAGAATCAATTAACTTTACACAATTGATTCCTGACTTACATTTAGTGTGTTTGTCAAAGCTATTGAGTGATACACTGAGCCCAGCTACTGTTATTCTTGAAAAACTGAAGCTAGGAATAGAGCCTTTAAATGACATAAAGTCAGGGTATATACAATATTGAAATACAGTTTTGTTGTTGTTCAGTTGCTAAGTCGTGTCCTACTATTTGCGACCCCTTGAACTGCAGCACTCCAGGCTTCCCTGTGCTTTACCATCTCCCTGAGTTTTCTCAAACTCATGTCAATTGAGTCAGTGATGCCTTCCATCTCATCCTCTGTCAACCCCTTATCCTCTTGCCCTTAATCTTTCCCAGCGTCAAGGTCTTTTCCAATGAGTCAGCTCTTTGCATCAAGTGGCCAAAATATTGGAACTTCAGATTTAGCATCAGTCCTTCCAATGAATATTCAGGGTTGATTTCCTTTAGGATTGACTGGTTTGAGATCCTTGCTGTCCAAAGGACTCTCAAGAGTCTTCTCCAACACCACAGTTCGAAAGCATCAATTCTTTGGCACTCAGCCTTTTTTATGGTCCAACTCTCACATCTATACATGACTAGTGGACAATACATGACCATAGCTTTGACTATACTGACCTTTGTCAGCAAAGTGATGTCTCCGCTTTTTAATGTGCTGTCTAGGTTTGTCATAGCTTTCCTTCTAAGGAGCAAGCATCTTTTAATTTCGTGAAACATAGTTTAGAAAGTCGTAAATTTGAGAGCCTAGGAATTTGTTTTTTAACTTGGGGCAAAGCCATCATGTAATACTTCTCCTTCATTTCACACTTGAACAACCTACCTTGTCCTTAAAGTTATTTTATCATGAAATATACCTTTTTTGTATACCTTCTTTTGATTCCATTAGTGAAAGAAGGGTTATGGTGGTAACCGAAGACGTGACACCCCACACTGGACAGATGAGACTGACAGCAGTTTAGGATCCTATGTTCATCGTCTTGGGGTGGAGGATACCACATGCCATACAGGCCACTTGGGGGCTGTGCTTTGAGACTGAGTGAACAGTCAGGGACTACGGGAGGCAGGCTTTGTAGTGTCAAGAAGATGGAGTGACCCTGGTTCCTATGAGAAGATGTAATTGGCCTGTTGGAGTAATTCCATGGGCTGACAGGAAACTGAAACCTACCATTCAGGAGAAGCAGGAACTGCATGTGGTCCACTTAATCCACTTTCAGAAGTTGAAGAGGACCTTTTCCCTGTAGCAAAGTGGGGCCATTAGTCTCTCTCCTTATTTCATCAGATATGAAGGAAGGGCATTATGTTCATTTTAAGTCTCACACTACAGTACCCTTGGTACATGTCTCCACAGAGGACACAGGAGCCTCTGTTCGCAGTTCCTCTTGAGATGTTGATGGGATAGACTTACAAGCTGTTAAGTTTAAGTAAGACATAGTGAGATTTCCTTGAAACAAACCCAAATACCAAAGGGCATACATGTTCTTTTTACAGATCTCTTGTTCACATCTCTTTTTGGTTTACAAAATTTACTTACTTGATTTTTATGACTTTACAAAGGAAGTTCAGAGTCACAAAGTCATCCTTAAAGGTTGCAGATAATATTAAAGACTATTATTTTATAAGGCCTAGGCTCACAGTTTAAGCCATGTAGGGAACAAGGCAGAAGGTTGCATTTGCCTGGTGATGTTCACAGTCACAACTGCAGAGTTGCAGGCAACCCCTCTGCTGTTTGCCCTCAACAGTGAGACAGCTTGGCTTTATCTGGTGTCCAAGACTGACTGGGAAAATAAAGAATTCACAAAGAGCAGTCCTGGAAATTCTCTGGATATTGCCGAGCACTAGATTTGATGGGAAACAGAGACATAGTCAATCCTTTTGACAAGTTTCTCTCCCTTCTTAGTTCTGATAATGAATACTAGTTATAAACTTGCTCTAAGAAATGAGGTATTCTTCATTGGGTTAAATCACCCCTGATTATATAGTCAAGAAATCAGACCCATAACAGTAAATATTGCTTGAAGATTCCACAGCTGGTCAGTTCTCCAGGACACTGGGTGGCATGTTTAGAGGAATAAGGAATGAGTGCTGAAGTAAATATCATCTGAGTTTGAATCCCAGCTCTTCTCTCTACACATAATGAGCACATTGAGCTTGCAGTTTGAAGTCAAAGAAAACTTTGACATAGTACCATGCCTGACACAGAGATTGTGTATATATTCACATACTTATATTTATATTTTCATTCAGGTAAAATGACAGTAAAATGCCTGTGATCAACACAGTTGAGGCAGAATTTGATGCCTGGTGTATGTGACTGAATTCCTAAGCTCTTTGTACTGTGCACATACTTTCTCATGGAAGAGCAACCATGCCACCAATAAAACCTCTTAAAATGTTTTATCATCTCCAGAGTCAAAGAGAGCAACAGCATCACCAGGAAAATGTACTGGCGCTGTATATTTGGACCTGGAAATTTGTACTTTTTTCACCAGTAACATTGACACTCTCTTTCTGACTCTTTGAGGAACAAAACACTCTCAAAGTGAATCTTTATTTTTATTATAAAATATAAAGTGAAATTTGCTCAGTCATGTCTGACTCTTTCCGACCCCATGGACTATATAGTCCATGGGATTCTTGAGGCCAGAATAATGGAGTGGGTAGCCTTTCCCTTCTCCAGGAGATCATCCCAACCCAGGGATCAAACCCAGGTCTCCTGCATTGCAGGCAGATTCTTCCAACTGAGCCACAAGGGGAACAGCTACCTAGTCAGGTAGTCTGGCCTGGAGAATTTCATGGACTGTATAGTCCATGGGGTCACAAAGAATCAGACATGACTGAGCGACTTTCACTGTTTAAAGTGTATCTAAAGCTGGAAAGCAAAGATAGATGATAGGTTAATGGGCAGATAAGTTGTATAGATCTGGGATCATCTGAATTCAAAAGTCTTTGCACCTGTAGTAGTACTTTACACTTTGCAGGTATCTTCATAGAGTTTAAAAAGTTTATTCCAGGGATAATCATTGCATGTCTGCTATGCCTGCTATGCCAGGCACTGTTCCAGGTGCCAAGAATATGGCAGTAGACAAAATAAGACAAAACGCCCTACCCTCATTCAGCTTAAATCTCAGTGGACAGGTAGAGAGGCTATAAACAAATGAGGAAATAAATTCTGTTATCCAACAGATGATGGTTAGTGCTATGTTGGAAACTGAAGCAGGGAAAGAAGATAAGGGGTGTTGGAGGGTGGGGGCTGCAATTTGAAATATGGTGATTTGAGAAGAATGGCCTGAGAAGACATTTAAGTAAAGGCTGGAAAGGGTTAAATGATCAAGGGTGTTTCTGAGGGAGGCAGAAGCAAATGCAGAGGTCCTGGGGCAGAAGCGAAGCTGTGCTATTGTTGTGTTCCAGGAAGAGCAAGGAGATCCATGTGGCTGAGGGAAGTAAGCCGCTGAGGGTACTAGAAGAGGCCGTAGATGGAAGGCTGGGCCAGACCGTGAAGAACTTATAGGCCATGGTGAAGACTAGCTCCTGGTCCAATCAGAATGGGAGGATTAGGACATGAAAATGGCATGGTCTGATATGTGTTTTAAAGGATCGCTCTGGTTGCTGGGTTGGGAGTAGATTAGGAGATGCAGGATAGAAGGGGGAAGAAACGGGATAGGGGGCAAGGGCAGAATCCAAATGACAGATGATGTTGGTCTTGATCATGATGGGAAAAGTGGAGTTGAAGAAAAGGAATGTAATTCTAGAAAAGTTTTAAAGGTAGAACCAACAGGACATGCTGAGATGAGAAGAGCAAAAGGAATAGAAGGAAGGTAACTCTGAAGCTTTCTGCCAGAGCAACTAGACAGAGCAAGCAACATACCTAAGCATGATGAGAGAAAGGTTTCCATGAGGTGAGGCAGAGAATTAGGAGGTGATGGGCGTGTTAAGTTTGAAATGCCTTTTAGACGATCCAGTGGAGGATTCGAGGAGACAGCTGTTAGAAGTCTGGACTTCAGGCAAGAGATTTCAATTTGAAGATGAGGGCCTGAGCCCTGGGGCTTCCAGTCTTCGTGAGGGAGATGAGAACCTCACTCACATCTTCTTCATGACCCTCAAGGGCTTGTATTCTTAGCAGAGCGTGTTCTTCCCAGAGCCCCCATTTCTTGGCAGGGGCCAGAAGAGGACCGGATAGGAAGCCTGGCTGGTGAATGATGCTTCTCAGGCAAGACAGAGACAAATTAGGAGGCTCCCGTGCTGGCGCCCTGTAGCCTGCAGCCAAGCCGCCGCAGACCTGGCTCCCCTTCACTTCAGGCATAGCAGAGGGAAAGGGACTTGTTTATTTGGGGCTTGGGGACAAGAAGGCAGCCACCACCGTCACTGAAGCCCCCGCTCTCCCACCCCTGCACTCAGGACTGCAGCAGAAAGCACTGGGTATTTTTCCACTGGAGGAAGGCTTAGAGTGTGTGTGGTGATAAAACTCCTCCTTGAAGATGACTCAGCGGTTCTGATCTTCTGCCAAAGTCCTATTCAAGAGAGTTGAAGGAGGCTCCAGACAGGGAAGGTAGACTGCCTGCAGCGGGAATGTTCTCTGGTAAGGAAGTCTGCCTTTTACACACACCCCTTACCCCCGGGCATCCGTGTAAGCACTCCTCCTGTTTCTCCAGTGCACACTGAGGCCAGATACACAAAATGCCATCTTAGAGGTGAGAGAAGATGGCTTGGAGAAGGAGTTAGCTGAGCCATCCACGGTCTTTCTGAGCCTGTGCTCTGGACCTCTGTGCTTTTGGCCTTTCTGAGCATAACCGATATCTCCTGGTGCCCTGGTACCTTTCCTCAGGGGTCTTGATGTAAGTAACTCAGAGCTCTTTCTCTTTAACTTCCTTCTCGGTTAGAGCACAACAGAGCTTTTTACTAACGGCTCAGCTGATAACTTTTTTCTAGGGAAACAGTTGCAAGGTGGGATGGGGTGGGGCTGCAAAGCACACTTCTAGATAAATCATTTGGAACACTTTCTGTGATATAGAACAGACTTGGAACCCCAATACCTGCCTGAGTTTTGAACTTAAAACATTGGTAGCATGACATTGTTTGTTTGCCTAAGAAAGAAAAAACAAAGTATAATATGACCTAGAAAATTCCTCTGTTTGGCTTGATACTTGGTTCACCATTTGACTTTAGTTCTCCAGTGTATATCATTGCCACCATAAATAAAGAGGTTCTCCCAAGTAAGAGCGTCTGTCATTGGAAGCTGCAGGGAATGAACAGGCCTCTTAGCTATGTCTCCCTACCTGCTCTGTCCCTGCCAGGGCCCTGAGCTTCACTGTTCTCATATTCAGAGTGAAGAATTATTTTTTACCCCAAACGGGAACAATGTTTCTGTATTTATAAATCCCAGAGACTCAGACACATCTGCTCATATTTATATCCATTCTGCTGTGGCTGTAAAATTGCATATGCTATTTTGATGAAACTTTATCTTAATTTCATTACCAGCCTGAGCAATGATGTGATAATTGCCTGATTTCCAAGTAACTGGGCAAAAACGATATTTCGGGTTTTTTTTCTGTTTTTAAACTCATAACTTTCTAAAATATTAGGCTATTTTACTTTCCTAGAAGGAAGTCAAAATAATACATTTTCACACTGCTTATGAGTCTACTTTGAAGGGAAAATTGTCGACTTTATCTTTAAGAGGGAGTCATTGGTGGTCTTGGTGATAGTCCAATCCAGGCACAGAGAGCCCATCAAAGTCCATTTAAAGTGAGAAAATTACAAGAAAGAACTCAAGATTTTGCACATCTGGGGCAGCACCCAAGTGCTTTCGCTAACTAGTTGGTCATGTTATCTTAGGCAAATAAATCTATTAACTTCTGAGCCTTACTTTTGTCATCTAGAAAAATGGACTGAAAATTCACACCTTCTGTGAATCTTAGTGATTACAGATATCAGGTGCTTTGGATGATATCTGCCTGTTGCAGGTGCTTGATAAACGGTAGCTCTTAATATTTTTATTATCATCTCTCAAACCAGTGCATCTTCCATTGTATCTAAACTGCTTGGTTTGTTGTGGTGAGAAATTTCACTTAGTTCTTCTGACTGAGACAGTATGTCGCTTTGCTGTTTGCTCTGCACTTCAGTTGCTGAGATAGGAGCCAGGGCCACCATGCAGCACAATGCACTCCAGACCATGCCAAGGCTTCCAGATGAGAATATTGAAAGACAGTCTTGAACTGCCAGCAATAACAATGGCATCTAATGTTTATTAAGCTTCTACTGTGTGCCAAACACTGCAGCATCATCTCACTGGTGCATCTCAATAACTGCATGAGATGGGAACATTAATCATCTCCATTTAATGGATGGAAGAAGTGGGTTCCAGAGGTGGAAGTAACTTACCAGAAGTAGCTAGTGAGTGGCAGAACCGGGCAGGCTACCCATAGACCTGATTTCCCACTTCACTGTGCCGTACAGTCTCCTGATGATGCCACTGTTAAAGCAAAGGAAACACAAACACAACTTCCTGAAAGACCTTCTTCTGGAACACAGCAACCACAACAGAATATTAAATCCAATTTAAAAAGTCATGCAAAGAAAAAAAAACACAAATAAAATTAAGCTCTGGTTCTTTCCTCTTACATTTTCTTATCAAAATCCACAGTCCCATTATGTGTATGGCTCCCTTTGTTCCAGTTTCTTCTTACAACAAAGTTTTGATTGACAACTTCTTGGAAGTCACTGTGATTTAATCTACTTACCTTCTCTTTAATCATTTTGCTTTGTTTCCTCTTTCAACTGTTTCTATACAAAGGGAGAAAAAAATATCCATTTTCTTTTGCTTTTCTGCTTAAATTTCAGACAGCTTTGTATATATTTCTTTACTTTTCCAAATTCTACCATTACCGGGAAGAAAGTCGTATATTCAAGAGGATGAAAAGCAAGGGAGCTTGGCTCTAATTATTTGTTTTTCAAATGAGAATGAAAAAACCTCTAAAGGCGGAGGAATATTTCCACTCACTTGTGCATTTGACACATATTAATACTTATCACAAAGGGCCTGGTCCTTTGATAGGTTTATTGGAACATCTGGCCTGTTGAAGGACAGAGACATAAGTTATATAACCAAATTGATAAATTTACAGTTGCTTTGAGAGTCTAAAGGAGAGTTACAAGGTCCAATAAAAACTTATAACAGGGGAGTTGACCTCATCAGGAAGATCAGAGAAGCTTTCTGAGGTAGAGAGACTTGAGCTAAGTTAACTAAAAGAGGGAAATCTCGGGGCAAGAATGTGCTAGGCAGAGAGAATTGCTCATGTAAGGGCCCTGTGGGGAAAAGAGTTTAAAAGAAGCCCAGAGTGGCTACCGCAGAAAATGAGGTGGTGAGTGTGCTATGAAGGAGAGCCAGACAGCCTTGCTGAACATGGAGATCAGAATGTGGATTTTGGATTTTATCTCCAAAACAATGAACACACCGAAGGATAATAATCCAGGGGATGGTGCACCCAGACTTGTATTGTGCCAAGATTACTCTAGTTACAGTGATTTATGAAACAGTTCCGCGTAGAAAGACCTTACTCATCATCATGTCTTGACACACCAAGCCATGTCTCAGACAACTTTTTTTTTCTAGTAGACAGAGATCTTGGCTTAAGTGGAATGATCTCAGGAACCTTAGTTCTTTGCTACTGAGTTGAGTGGTCAGGAATATCCCCAAATACCACATAATTAACAAAGAAGACAGCATCTGAAGTTCCCAGAAGCTAAGATGACCTTAGCCTGAATTTGTTTCTCAATTTCTTGCAGTCATCAGGCCTTTTGGAAATCATCGTGATCATCAGCAGCATATCTACATTTAAATGGCTCTCACAGAGTTTCTGAAACATTTTCACAAACATTACTTGAAAGTAATAACTACAATCTACACTTGTAGGAACTAATCAGGTACTTCAAACTGCCCTTTTTTAGTTGATAGGTAAGGAACACTTATGCTCATTTTAGAGATGAGGATTCTGAAATGCAGAGACATGCAGAATTGTTGACGATAGCTTATAACTAACCAGCCTGGGGCTTGACCCTAAGTCTGATGACTTCTAGTCTGGAACTTCACAACTGTATATGTCAGCAGTTTATGGGTTGCCTGGACTTAATTCTTTACCATTTACTAACCATGTGAAAACATGGGCAAGTTTTTAACTTTTTTGAGGTTCACTTTCCTGATCTGTAAGTGTAGTAATAATAGAACAACTTAAGAATCATAAAAATTAGATAAGTTAGTAACACGTAACACACTTAGAACAGCTTAATACATAGTAAAAGCTCAATGAATGTTATCATCATCATTATTATTTATTCCCCTATACTGTGCTATTTTAGGTTGAGCAGTAATGCCTCAAAATAATAAAAATTATCTTAAAATGGCCAAAATTTATCAGTCAGATATTTTTAGTCTCTAAAGTGTTTACCATGAGGTAAACATCATAGTGACTTAAACTGAGGAAGAAATTGAAGCACAGAGATTAAAAGTAGCTTATTCAGAGCCTCTGGGCTGAAATGTGGCAGGACCAATATCTGAAACCAGATTAATCTAACTTCCAAGGCAGCAGGCCTGGAAATCTTACTGGTCTGCTGGAAAGCTAGTGGGTCTTTTGAGAGCACCACTAATGTGAGAAAACCCAGGTAGCGAAAGACAGCGCAAGGGTGCCGGGAACTGAGAGGTGGGCTGAGGTGGGGCAGGGGCGGTGGGAAAGAAGCTTATTGGAAATGTCTTTTCCTTCTGGCTAGTTGAGTAACCTGAGAAAGTTTTTTAAAGGCTGAGAATTTTAAGGGCATACACACCTATAAGGAAGAACAGATTGATAATGAAAACAGAAAACATCTTTGTCAACGAGAGATTAGTCACTTTTAGATGAAATGTACTATAACTTATAAACAAGGTCTATAATACTTCCCAGCTAAGAAAAACAAAAAAGAGTATGTTTCCCATTGAAGAAATTATCTTGTGATTTAATATGGAATTTGTTTGTTTCCAATGCATATTTTTTTATGATTTTCCTTCTTAAAACCCTTTCTTGCTGTTTACCCTGGCTCCATGCTTCAGGTTAAAAAGGTTTAATTAATTACCATTACTTGTTCAGTAAGGTAGATTTTGTTCCCAAGTTTGTGTCAAGCAATGCTAGTCCCACTTTTTAAAATGACTAGGTAATAGAAATATCTTTGATGAGCAAACTGCATATTCATTTGACTGAAGAATCAAAGTCTGATGTCTCACACTGAAGTTTATCTGTTCTCTGGGCCATCTGAAGCTGAAAGATGGTTTTATGGAATTCCTGTGCAGGCCACCCAATTTTAGGATCATTTCTATTTTACTCTCCATAATGCCACCAAATTTGAGATTTAGTCACAGACATGTGAGCCTTTGTTTATAGTGGAAAATAATCACTGTCAATACTGCGTAAAATAATTAGATGAGAATCAACAAGGGAGCAACTGTCCTTGTTGGGAAAAAAAGCATTTATGAAATTTTAATACAGTTTGCCCATATGATCAAGATTGATTTATTTTAAAATACTTGGGATTGGAATACAAAAGTATAAATTATCCATTTAGAGCCTTCATGAAGACTTTGTTATATTCTGGCAATATTATCATGTCCCATTTCCTTTATTTGACCATTAATCATATTTTGTCCTTAAATGTTAACTTACCTTACCATGAAGTATAAATGAGTAGAATAAGTATGCAGTCATTTCATAAAGCACTTTAAATAATTCTAAATTATACTCTTACTGTAGCAGGAAATGCTTGGTTCTTTCAAAAAGATCTTATTATACATGTCCTTGTCTGAGTATATTTGCTATCTATTTTGTAATTGACAGAAGTTAAGACCATCTCAGTTTTATCTAAAATACGTGACCTTTCTTATATAAAGACAAAGCTAAAGACCCATTAGTTCATCAAGACACATGCATTAAATTTTCTCCCACTAGTAATTAGGGGTCACAAAAATATTCTTAAATTCCCACTAAGGTACTTTATTCCCTCTAAAAAGAATGTGAAATGCCATGATAAATATCGTGAATTTCAACATGGTGGATCAAGGTTAAGGGGGAAGTGAATGATCATAAAAGCTCAGTCTTTTTCCATCTGAACCTTGTCAACTATGTAAAGTGTCAAGTTTTGACTTCATTTAGAATGCATTAGCTGAAAATCAAAATTGTATAGACAAACCCCTTCTTGCAATCTAAGAAAAACCCTGTATGTCTCTTATCCTACCCAGTAATTACTGGTTGCTAAGCTGGGTTGTATGCTTGTAAAAATAAAAAAGAATGAATTTGAGTGTGGCTAAATATAGATGACAAGATCCAGATTCTATTGTATTAGAATTTCACATGACTCAACCAGTTCCCATAGGTTAACAACCAGTCTAATTTTAAAACTAGAGAATTTATAGCTGTAAAAAGTATTTCCTAATTAGGTAAGGAATTCTCTTGTCATTCTCCACTCTTGGTAGTTACTCTAAGGAAATCATTTATATTTTGAATTTAACATTCAAATGGAAACTCCAAGAGTTTTCAGTTTTGTTCCCAGCCCCATGTGACTTCCAAGAAATGTGCCTAATTGTTTTAGCTGTGGTGTAGTCACTAGATCAGGGTGGAACTAGAGTGGAATTTTTGGTAAGCAGAGAATAGCTACAGTAACAAGACTTAACTGTCACTCATGCTGACCAAATCTCAAAAGCATGATAAATGATAGAACCTCATTTAATTACCATTTGTTCTTTCATGACAGTAAAAATTATTATAAATTATGCAGATAAGTAATTCATTATGGGAATGTGCCAAAACAATCTAAGCCTGTGATGTTAAATAATGTTGACTCAAGGCTTTGAGAAAATTAAAATTATAGAGCAAGAGGATAAAATTTGCCCTAACAGTACAGATGAAGTCACCCTTCTTGTTTGAATATCTCTAGTCTTATCTACTCTACAATCATTATTCAATTGTACAGTGCAAAGAGACACTAAAACATTCACAGAAATTTACTTTAAACCAGATGATGAGGTATTTGCTCAGTGTCTGCAATGCATAAAGCCTTGCAATTAAGCTTTAGCTCATAGGGCCATTTTGGTCTCACTGGAATTCAAAGTTGTGCTGCCTGTCCATTTTCTAGAGTGGTAAGAGTGGTAAATGGGCTTCCCTTATGGCTCCGTTGGTAAAGAATCCGCCTGCAATGTGGGAGACCTGGGTTTGACCCCTGGGTTGGGAAGATCCCCTGGAGAAGGGAAAGGCTATCCACTCCAGTATTCTGGCCTAGAGAATTCCATGGACTGTATAGTCCATGGGATCGCAAAGAGTCGGACATGACTGAGCAACTTTCACTTCACTTCAAGAATGGCAAATAATAGCTCTTCCCTTATCCAAACAAAATTTCTCCTAAATTCTTGATATTTCAGCTTTCCAAATTTGGAAGGATTTTTTTTTTTTTTAATTTTTGCTTATCAAAATTTGAAGTCCCAGCTCGTGTGTTAGTGAATGAGATGTTTGCCTTCAAGTTCAGTGCGTTTTCCCTTACACAAGATGTGCTGTGCTTGGTCACTCAGTCATGTCCAACTCTTAGCAGCTCCAAGGGCTGCAGTCTGCAGGCTCCTCTGTCCGTGGGGCTTCTCCAGGCAGGGATACTGGAGTGGGTTTGCATGGTATAAGCAAAGTCTGATAAGGAGTAACAAAGCATTGTGAAGGGGAGAGAAGTCTAGGGCTGACGCCACTAGGGGCTATAGGAGAACCAGAGAGAAGCAGCAGTAGCGCGAAAAGGCCTAAGAAGTGGGATGCTCCTTCAGGGAAAGGATGCTGCTCAAGGAATGACGACACCAATGACTGGCAGTACCTATTGTCCCAAGATTGCACTCAGCCTTTTACATTCATTATCTCACTAAATCCTCAAATTAAAAGGCATGCTCTACTGCTTGTTTTTCAGTTGAGAAAACTGGGCCTTAGAGAGGTCAATAAACTTGCCAAAGGACACATTGAGAAGTGGCAGAGCCAGGATTCAAATCTAAGTGTGCCTCCAGAGTTCAAATTCTTATTCACCACATTCGAATCCCTCACAAATACAGGTTTCACAAACCCTAGGATTGGCAAGATCCCCTGGAGAAGGGAAAGGCTACCCAATGCGGTATTCTGGCCTGGAGAATTTCACGACCTATACCCATGGGGTGGCAAAGAGCTGGACACGACTGAGCCACTTTCACTTTCACAGCTTTCAGGGTTGCCACTCTTAGATCGTGACAGTCCAGGGGTGCGGATTTAGTCTCCCCTTGATAAATGGCACCTCATGTATGTAGCCCAAGTCAAAATCTAGGAGCGATCCCTGAATGACTCTATTCTTTTACCCCCTGCAGTTTCCAGTCCATCTTGTCAGTTCTACCTCCAAAGAGTATCCAGAATCTGACTACCACTCTCCAGCTCCACTGTGTTGTCCTGGACCCCTGAAGCCATCATCCTAGACTGCTAAGATGGTCTCCATGCTTTCACACTCAACTTCCTATTCATCCTGCCAGAGCAACAATTTTTTTAAAGTAAAGCATATTAGGACAGTGCCCTGTTTAGAATTCTCCAATAACTTTCCAATAGTCATAGAATAAGAGTAATATTTTCCACAGTTTGCCAGGTCCTTCAGCATCTGCTCTGTCTACTTCATATTCGTCTCCAATAACTCATCCTAATTCACTTTAATCCAGTTACAGTCATCCTTCTGTTCCTTGACAGTGGCAAAATGGGTTCCGTGCTGGAGCTGTTGTTCCTCCTCCTGGTAAGAGTGCTTTTCCTCCACATCTTTGTCAGACAGGCTCTTGTCACTCAGATTCCAGTTAAAACATCATTTCCTTCATGAATCCTTCTTTGAACCTCCAGTCTCATGGTCCCCATCCTCCTAGACACCTTGTTTTTGTTTCCATAAAACTTATCACTACTGATAGTAAGCCATTATTACATATGCCATTACTGCATCTTTCTTATCTGCCCCTCCCGATTTCAAATATAATTTCTATGACAGTGGGTCCTGGTCTGTCTCCACACCACCACGATGCACACCCCCCACCATTTTCTAACACTAATAACACTACCTGAAAAACATTAGTTTCTTGCAAAATACCAAAGATTGTATGAATGAGTGAATAAATGAATGGAGAAAGTAAGGCTTAGAGAAATTAAATGACACTTAATCTGTGGTTTCTTGGCCAGTACAGGGTAAAGCCAGGACCAGCAAGCTAAGGCCCTGAGATCTGGAAGTGCTAGGAAACACAGAGTTCAAAGGATCAGCAGAAAGTTGGTATTTAAGTCTTAAGAGAGTAGGATTTTGAAGCAAAGTCATTGAGAGTGGGACCATCTAAGATGAGGGAACAGCATGGGCAAAAGCAGAGACATGGAGAAGTTTACCACTAGCATTTTCCCCTCCAAGAACAAAATATCAAATAGGCTGATATAAGCAAGGAAGAGAAAGAGGTTGGCACCACAGCCTCCTACTCTATAGCGTTCAAGCTTGTGGGAGAGTTTTTGCAACTGACACTTAAGAGTTTAGAGATTCTTAATTGTACCTTTTCATTTCTTAGCTCATCTATTGCCTTGCTTAGCCTACTTCTGTTCTGCCTCCATTATGAAGCTCTCATGCAACTCAATTTAATTACCACTAGTTTGCTTTAGACTCTGACAATGCAGTTCCATTAAAACCTGATGGTGGGTAGGAAGGAGTGGGCGTCAAGAGATGTAGGTTCTTAATTTACTTTGGGGCATTGAGCAGATGTTTTCACCTCTATATATCTCAGTGTACTCACCTAGTGAGATCTAACTACATGTTAAATTTCTAAAACTCTGTGGTTTGGTGTAGAGAATTGGTTACCCATCACTGAGTCCTCAAGTCACTTATTTATCTGTTCATGCATGCCATGTTTAGTGGTTCTCTTCTTTTATGGGGAATGTATTCACTTCTTAGAACTGCCATAACACACTACCATAAATTGGGTGGCTTAAAACAGTAGGAATTTACTTTCTCATAATTTTGGAGGCCAGAAGTCCTGAATCAAGGTTTTGATGGGACTACACTTCCTCCAGTGCTCTGAAGGAGAATCCATTTTGCCTCTTGTAATTTCTGATGACTCCAGGCATTGCTTGGCTTATGAAAGTAGAATTCCAGTCTCTGCCTCGATGTCCACATGACCTTTTACCCCGTGTGTTTTTCTGTGCCCTTTCTTGGCTCAAAACCTGCTTCCATCACTTCCTCAGTGTGTGACTTTGAACATGGTACTCAACGTGATAATCTAGTGTTGTTCAGAGGATTAAATGTGACCATATACATATATATGTGTGAAAAGTGAAAGTGAAGTCGCTCAGTCATGTCCGACTCTTTGTGACCCCATGGACTGTAGCCTGCTAGGCTCCTCTGTCCATGGGATTTTCCAGGCAAGAATACTGGAATAGTTTGCCATTTCCTTCTCCAGGGGGTCTTCCCGACTCAGGGATCAAACCTGGGTCTCCGGCACTGTGGGCAGACTCTTTACCATCTGAGCCACTAGGGAAGCTGTGTGTGTGTGTGTGTGTGTGTGTGTGTGTGTGTGTGTGTATTCAAAAGTGAAAAAGTGTCAGTCACTCAGTCGTGTCTGATTCTTTGTGATTCCATGGACTGTAGCCCACCAGGCTCCTCTGTCCATGGAATTCTCCAAACAAGAATACTGGAGTGGATTGCCATTCCCTTCTCCAGGGGATCGACCCAGTGATCAAACTCAGGTCTCCTGCATTGCAGGCAGATTCTTTACCATCTGAGCCACCATGTGTATATTTCACAAAGAAGAGTGAAAGTACTTAACTGGGAAATTAAAACCCCAAAAAACTTACCTTGGATAAAATGGGCTTGAAGTACCCAGATCTTATTCTCTGCATTGATCGCGTGATCCAGCTCAATGTTCAGTTGCCAACTTAATGACATCCAAATAGAAAAAGGCAGGATTTAAGATTCATTCAATACCCTTTACTCTCTAATGGGCAGTTTCAGGTTCACCCAGCACTGTTGGAAAGATAGTTAATATAGTCAATTTCTTAGTGTAAGAAGCTTATTGTGCTTAAAACAATCATTTTTGTTCCTTAAAATTTTCACAGTAGAAATCAGAATCAAATTTGTAGAGATATTTTCTCCTAAGCTTGCATGGTTTATACACAGAACCTCAAGGAAGGCATACCCTGATCACCATGGCCCAGAGGATTTCTGTAGCTGAAGCAGCTGCAGTTTCCTTCTGAGATACAAGACCTGATGTGTGCTTGCTTCTCTAGCCGTGTTTTTTTGTGCATTCGTTCAGTACCTATTCTGGAGCAACAAGACTGATATACTTTGTACCATGCAATCTTTTAGACAGCACATTTCCAGTAACTCACCAGTGTCTTCAAATATTTTCCTAGAATTTTTGAGCTCTATTACAGAATCCCAAGGAACTGGATCATGGCCTCTTTAGATACAGTCCTAACATGACAGACATGTTCTGTCTCTTCTAGAAAATTACACATTCATAGTATTGCATCAAGAGGAAGAAGAGTAGTGTGTGATTTCTGAGAGTGGACCGGAGAAGGCTATTGATTTGGAGCTTATCAGTTATTTCCCCAGGTGTTCAGATTTGGTCTGTGTCACTGTCCTTGTGTAGCCATTAAGATCCTGACATTGGAGCAAACACCTTAATTTGTATTACCCCAGCGCTCCGGAGACCAAGGTTAAAGCACGGCCCTGGGACTTTTCCATCACCTTCATTTGACTTAAACCTCCATAATGATGGCAGCAACTGTGTCTGTCTTGTTTATCATCATATCTGCCTCCTGGGATATAGTCAGTGTTCAGCAGCAAGTGTTCCTTGTGAAAAGAAGAGATGAACAAGAAAGTAAAAACGGAAGGAAGAAAAGAAAGGAAAAAAGGAGAGGATTATATAAAATACTCGTGACTGAGCTATAGTCCTTGCTCAACTGTGACTTCCTGGCTGTCTGCTCTGTGGCTGTTATCCTCATCTTCTAGTTAATAGTTTGTTGTGGTTTTAGATTTAGCTGCAGCTCACTCCAGTCTAGCCCTGTTTAGCTTACAGCCTTGACTCCTACTAATTACCTCCTACCTTCTCTGTCTCCCAGTTTAAACTCCCAAGAGAAAATTACATTGGCTCATTTTCTCTCTCTTTTTTCTTTTAAATCCTACCACGTCACCAGTCATTAGTCATTAATGACTTGACTAAATTTATGTCAGATGCTCACCCATAAGGCAATCAGATGTGGTTAGATTTATTAGGCAATTTACAAGATACTTACTTTATAAACATTTTCCAAAGAGAAATGTAAAGCTTCCAAGATGAGTCCACTCAACGGCATACCAGTTTTTAGCAGCAATAGCTTATTACCATGTTGGCCAATATATTTTAAAAAGACAGATACACCTGAGACCAAAATCATCTTATTAGAATGACAGAGAAGCCAAGAAAATACACCATCCATATAGCTTAGGAGACTAAGCCTGACTCATTCCAAGAAAACTGGCCCAGTGGGAACACCTATAAAATCCTTTTCTGTTCCTCCACTAGCCACTCTGCACTGTGTCAACATGAGTGAATTACAGTATTTTCACGTAGTGAAAGTACCCATATAGGAAAATTTTCCAAATGTAAATATAATCACCCCCATTTGAAGAGAACTTTATTGGCTTCTTTATTTCTCAAAGCACAGTTTACACCATTTTCCCTGTTGCTCTGGCCACTGGCACCAGTGGAGAGAAGCAGGCATGAAATAAACTGTCAGTTTCAAAGGTGTCATTGCCCTTTGGATAATAAAAAGGCCTAATGTTGGGGCAAACTTGAAAACAATGAATTTTTCTAATTTTAAATACTGATATATGTGTCTTAAGTGATGAATTTGTGACAATTAAGGGAGCAGCAAAGCTGAAATTATGCAGTGAGTATGGTCCTTTTGTAATGATCCCAGAATCTGTGCTCAGCATGGACTGCATTCAACTCTCCAAACCTCCCTTAAACTTACAAATGATATTTCATTTATTTTAAATCAATCAAGTGTCCCCAGAGGATTTCACCAGAAACCCAAATATAATTACATAAACACACAGCCTTCTTAACTATGCACATGTTATACCAACAGAAAAATATATCTTAAGAGCAATGCAGAAAAAAATAAAGGCCTATAAAATGCATTTTAGTGTCTTATGAATAGCAGTATTAGAATTAAAGTTGCATGTTGCATACACATACCTTAACAAAAAAACAAAACAAAAACAAAACACACATAACAAAAACAAAGAATATGCAGAGAGGATACAGTAGATCCTTAGTGTAGTTGGAATTACCCAAGAGTACCCCCTTTTCATTTAAATGAAGTTCACTGTTTCATTTAGTCTTCATTTCAGTAACATTCAAATCCTAGAAAATGGCTAACTTCATCAGCACCAGGCAATGCAAGGGCCTGAGGATATAGTTAGTCTTTTATTTATTCATTAGATTTACATAGCATCTCTTTTCCAAAGAGCTCCAGGCACTGTAGAGAATGTTTAACTGATGTTGTCCAAGGTCTTACGGAAATGAGAAGTAGAACTGTGTCTCTAAGGAGAGGAGGCAAAAGAGAAGAGAAAACCAGAAGGAAGAGGGAAAGGAAATGAAGAAGCCTACCATGAGGGGAGGACAGAGCATCTTTAAAATGCCAGTATGAAAATGTAATGTTTCAGTGGCAGCTCTCTGTAGTGGGTCCAAAAACAATATGATGACAGAAGTTCTCCTTCTATGAGGGAACACATTTGAATCTTTCTTAGAATGACCTATATAGATTAGGCTTCTAGGAACCTCATCTTTAACAGACATGTTAAAATTCACAAGCTATATGCTGATAAACATTATTGGATTTAAACATGAAATTTTATGTCAGCACATTTTAATATGTTCTTACTTGATGAATAAAATTTCATCCCACTTCTCCTGGGTCTGATGTAACGAAGTTTTTTTTTTTTTCTTTCCCACACCATTTAGGAAGTTCTGAAAGTCAGAAAGGAGAATGGATAGACAGTGGCAGAGTTGTATTTATTAGATTGTAGTAGTCTGCAGTTAACTGGAAACTCTACTGTGGCATGCTTCTCCCATGTGGCATGCTCTTTCCCTGGGCAGACAAAAGTAGGGGGGATTTGGGGTGAGATTCTTCACATAGAACTTTTCCCTGGTGGCTCAGACTGTAAAGAATCTGCCTGCAGTTTAGGAGACAAACCTAGATGATCCCTGCATCAGGAAGATTCCCTGGAGGAGAGAATGGCTACGCAATCCAGTTTTCTTGCCTGGAGAATTCCATGGACAGAGGAGCCTGGTGAGCTGCAGTCCATGTTGTCACAGAGTCAGACATAACTGAGCAACCAACACTTTAATTTCTTCACATAGAAGAACTTTGAACATCCTTTAGTGACATTTAATCTCAGCAAAACTTGATGAATATTGGATCCAGCCAAGCTCATGCCAGTTTCAACAGTAAAGATACAGTAAGGAAGAGGATTTTGATGAGATGATGGGAAAGAGCTAGCATTTAAAAACTTTTATTTGTGAGAAAAACAGGAGATTAAATGGTTTACACATTTTACACCCCTGTTGATATTAAACATTATTTATTAAAGCACTGATAATCACTTGCTTTAAAAAATTAAACACTGACATTTCAACAAATTACATGGAAATAATTAGATCTATCACTGTTGAAGTGGAATCAGAAAGAACAGATGCTGGGATTTTTACTTTGAGAGCCTGGCTTCTGGAAGATAAAGTACAAGAATGTACTTACTCCCAGACAAATGTTTCTTTCGGAACCACTTTTGGGAATCATGGAGAGACCAGTGCTTTTCTCTTGGACTAGCATATTGAGTCAATTTAATTTAGTGCTCAGTTCACTATTTGTTGGATGGCTTCCTCGTGCTTGGAGCTAAGGCATGTCCCCAGCTCACATTGCTTGAAGTATGAGTGGTGCTAAAAAGAAGCTTGAAATGCCACACAATAAAATGTTTTTAGGTTTTTTATCTCTCTCTCTCTCTCTTTTTTTTTTTTTTTTTGTCTTTTCCTCCCAGCCCTGTTATCAGGACATTATGAGAAACCAATAAAATAAGAATCTTCACTTTCCATGAACACTTTTTGAATGCTTGAACAAATTGTGTGACAAATTTTTATTCCCTTCTTTTATAAAACAAATTTATCTTTAGTGACTCTCTAGACAAAACTCATGTTTTAGTTCACAGATCAATTAATGAATTTCAAATCAGAAGAATTAATTAGTAATGGTTTATTTCATTTAATAAAATTGAAAACTTTTCCAATTCATTATCTACCAATATATTGACCCAACAATTTAAGATTATAAATGGCAAATGGGATTCAGTTAACTGAAATCAAAGTAAAAAACTTTAGCTGTTTTCTATTCCTTAAAAAGAAACTTAAAATCAAGTCCTTATAAACAAAAGAACCCTTTAGAAAGCTGGATTAGGCTGAAGTTGGCTTCATGTTACCTAAACTCAGGCACTTAGGCTCTCTTTTCCAGGTGTGTGAATCTTGAGCCGATAGTAGAAAAGCAGAAGAAATGACTGATTGGGTCTTACCTCAACAAGTGTCCTGTGACGGAGTCTCTCTGCCCCAGCAATAATGTGTCCTGAGTTCCTGCCCTCTGTCGTTGCCACAGAGCCTTCCTGTGCCCAGATCATGTCCCTGCAGCCTTCACAGGTTCCCCAACTTCTGGTGACCTTCCAGGACATTCCCTTTTGCTTAAGATAGGATGCCCAGACTTGGTTTCTTTTGCCTAAAACCGGGAAACATGGTCAAATCTATGTGAAATGGTCACCTGACTTTTTGTTGATTTCCAAATGATGAGATGCCTAGAGGAAGGGACGCTTTCATTTTGTGAGCTTCCCTGTTGTGCTTCTTGGGGTTGAATGGGTCAGAGGAAAAGAGGAGCTTGCTTATTTACTGACGAATGTTACTCTGCAGCATGGTCAGTGAAGAGCATGAGAAGGCCATTGGGTGTCCTTCACTCAAGCAGTCACCCTCCACCCACCTTCTTGGTGGTTTCTGACTGGCTTGCCCCTTTCAATCCAAACTGCAACCAGGAAAGTGAAGCCAATGATCAAAGCTCAAAGAGATCAAAACTTACCTCTAGGAAACTTATACTCAGAAAGATCCAAATCTGGGTTAGGATGGGTTGATTGAGAACTAAGGAAAGGAGTTTCCTGATTTGTGCCCGTTAAATTTGAAAAAAAAGAAGAGAGAGAAGTGACAAAATGGCAGGCCTTAAATATAACTGTGATAGTTCTGTATTTCTTGACAGTTGAAATGGTGTCATTTTACCCTCCTGTGATGTGTGGGGTAAAAAACAACATGTCAAATTACATAACATGTAATTAGAAATGTTTAACTCTAGTAAAATGGTTGGTGTGTCTCTGGGGGGTTTGAAGACATTTTACACACTTGTTTTTTTAAAAAGCAATCTTGAGACTATTTTCAGATCATGTGGTAATACAGTGTTTACACAGGTAATGCAGTCTATTTTAAATTTTAGCTGTTCTTATTTTCCCCCTTCCTTTCATTTTTAATTCACTGGTGAAAACTTTTTTTCTTAACTAGAATTCCACCTGAACCTTCCTTTCTTTTGAGCAGAATTAGACTCAAAGGCAAACATTGCTTTCATATTTCTTGGTTGTTCTTTGTTGCCTCTTACCTGCAGTTGGTCTCAATAGAGACTTAATTAGCCATTTACAAGCCAACATGCTAAGATTTCTAATTAATGGTGGCTTGCCTATCAAGTTAATGTCCTTGCAAATTATCTCCTTCTAGAGATTATTACCACTTGCAGATGCAAATCCGTTATTTATTATGTAGGGACCTTAACAGACATTTTAAACATCAAGCAGAGGTGTTTCTAACTAGGAGGACATAAGCTCTAAAGTCAGAATGTAAGATGAAAAATGTGTGTAGTCAAACTGACTACAGTTTGTCAGTGGTCAAGCCATTCAGTGGTACTGCGTGGGATATCAACACTCTGAAGTCCATCAGGGCTTCCTGTCCACACAGACCACCCTTTTCTCTTAAATAGCAATGCATTTGCATTTACAAGACATGTTGAATGAAAAAGGATTATTTTTAAACACTGGATTCACATTCAGCATGGCAAGGTGCCCACCTTCTGAGATAAACATAGACACAGTAGATTCCCATCACAGCTCAAGATCAATTCAGGGGAGGCACACTGAGGGAATAGGGCCTGAATTTCCTGCATTATTTAAGTTGTTCACTTTTTCTATCACCTCTTTCCCACTCACCACTGTTTTCTCTTTTTGCCAAACCTTACAGATGAATTTAAGTGAAATAGGTATGTTAGGTAGTTAGAATAGGGAAAAGGTGTCCAGAATGGCGGTGGCTAAAAGACCTGGAAGGGAAAAGCCCGTGAAAATAGAACAAAGAAAGGTCCGAGGACCGGAGTGAAGGCCTCAGGTAAAACAAACAGCACTCCTGGCTCGCCCAATTTACCTAGGACAGGCCCAGGAAGAGAGAAACATATAAAAAGAGGAGCCAGAGCTCTCGCTGTCTCTCTCTCCCGCGCACTGGGGCGCCCTTCTCTTCGCGTCTTTGGATCGACGTGCCCTTCACGCCTTGAAGATGGATTTTCCTGTATCTTCTAAATAAAATAGAGCTGTAACACGGTCCGTTTGAGACCTGAGAGCTACAACACAGTCTGTTCAAGACGAGAGAGCTGTGACACGCCGAGGGGGCTTTAATGTCCGTCACTCCAAATCTTTGCTGTGACGAGACAAAAACCGAGGAGCACGCACTCGTGTGACAGGTACAAGACATGACACCACTGTGATAATATTTTTAAGCAACAATAGTACTGATAGTTTCATGGCTTAATTTTAGCTCTCAGAGATTTCCCTATTTTTATATTTGTATTGTTTGTTTCATTAGTAAAACTTACACTCTAATTTCAAATTTCCCAGCAAGAGCCTGTATATCAAACTTTCAAAAGAAACCTAAGAATTTCAGTCAGTTGGGATGGATAGATACCAGTGGATTGTCCATGATCTGAGATCTGGTGAATAGTCCATTTGGGAGAACCCCAAGGTTAGTTGAGAAAATTACTTTCAAAACTTGTAAGTCATCTGCAGCTGAAAATGTTCCCCTCACTGCTTTCTCCCAGAGATTTATAAGATATTGGCATCCCTGTAGGTTCTCAGAAGACATTAATTGAATGGGAAAGGAGGGAAGGGAGAGAGGGAGGGAAAGAAGAAGGAATAAAGGAAAGAGGAAGAAAGGAAAGAGTGAGGAAAGGAGGAAAGAAAGAGGGGAGGGAGTTAGTGAGTTCGAAGACTGGATCTGCACTGTGGAATCTGTCACCCTGGGGAAGTTACATTTCCTCTTTGATTCTCAGTGCATAGATAGCAGTAAAATGCCTGCCTGCAGGGAGTCAGTAAATGGAAGTTTAACCTGCTGAGCCATTATCACTGGGTCATATTTAGTATTCTGATCATTAGGAATCCTCATGTATCTGCTCTGTTCATAAAAAGTAAATTTATAAATGTTTATGTGCAGACTAAAGAGTTGGCCAGTAGGTAGTGATGTTCTCATGAAGAGTCTGCCCCCCAAAGACCATCACAAAGCAGAAAAAAACTTCTGACAGATGATCAAAAGACTCCACCTTCGCAGGCAGAGCACATAGTCAGAAAACAGTGATGTAACAAAAACCTACTAATGTTACTGAATCATTACTAACATGACTAATGTTAGATCATTACACACAAGTGCACATGCCCAATACACAGTGAGGCCAAACAAACCAAAACATCAAAATTTAGAGCAGAGAAAGGTTTACTGCAGAACCATGCAAGGAGATGGATGGCTTGTATGCCATAAGCCCCAAACTCTTTGCAGGTTTTGGCAAAGCACTTTTAAAGGCAAGGTGAGGGAGGGGCATGGTTAGTTGCCAACTTCTTGGTGTCAGATCCCTTGTTCTTGTGTCTGTCCACATAGGTCAGGTCACAACATTCCTGTAAACCTCTGATAAAACAAATATTTTTTTCTCTTTTCTACAACTTTTGATCTCTGTATGAATGGACTCTTAAAGGTCAGAGCCTTGAGACTAGGCTATCCTTATATTTCAGGCCACAGGCAGCGTTCTTTTACAAAAGGTGCAGAGCCAGCATGACTAAGCACAGACAACAAAGCACAAAGTTTAAAGTAAAAAGGAATAGATCTAATATGGAGTCAGATTTGTTCTTTCCTATTACACTAATAGAGCTGTCACTTGCTCCCGTGGCCACACGTGTAGTCATCATCCTCACTCAGTGAGGGAAGTGTAACTATTCTCATTTTTCAGATAAGGAAATGGAACTCAGAGAGGTTTAGTAACTTCCCCAGGGTCACACAGGTGATAAGTGCCAGAGCCCACATTCAGTTTCACTTCCCCTGACAGCAGCATTCCCAGGCTTCTTCTCCTACACCATCCTCACGCTCCTTATTGTAAACTAGCAGTTTAACTTTGTATAGAGTGTTCAGTCTTGAGAAGCAGACTATTTATTGAAGAAGTAGCACTAGTAAAAAGATCGAGTATAGTTATAGGTGTTGAAAGCAAGAGCTAAACATGATACAGGTGCGTTCATTCCTGGGTGTCCTTGGAGGATTTCTGTTTTACAGTATAAAGTGCTGGCAAGTAGGACTGACAGACCCTGTGCACACAGGTCCTTGAGTACGTATGTGTCAGGCACTATTCTACACAGTCTTCTAGGTAGTAACTCATTTCATCCCTACAATTTACAGCAGGTTCTGAAGCCCAGAATGTTGATGTAACCTGTAAGTAAAAGGTTAGAGTTGATATTGGAGCAAAAGCAATCTGGCTCCAATGACCTTGCTCTTAGCAGCAATATAGGTTGGTCTGATGTTTGTTTTCCTGTACCAGGGCTGCCTCAAAGGGCTGGTAGGTAGATGGAACAGTACAACATAGGCGTTACTGCTTAGGCATGAGTCAGGACTTCCTGAGAATTCTGACATGGAAATCAGAAAATCTGGGACCCATCATCTTCCCTTTGCTAAACCTTAATTACTTCATTGGTAAAGCATGACCAGTCATGCCCAACTACATTACTTCCATAGGATGATCATGCATATAAAAACTCAGTAAGATACACAAAATGTAATTGTTAAAGCACAAGTGCCAAATCACACTGCCTGGGTTTGAATCCTGATTCTACAATTTAGTAGCTGTGCAAACCTTGCATAAGTTACATAACTTCTCTGTGTCTCAGTTTTCTTATCTCCAAATAGTATCTGCCTTATAGGATTGTTTATAATATTATACATTCAGTGACTGGGCGGGGGGTAGGAAATAAAACAACAATTTGAGTATCATTAGTATTCACTTTGAAGGATTTAAACATTTAGGAAGGGAGCACCATCATTATTTCATATATGTCAAGTTAAATCAGCAGTGTAAGCAGTCCCTATTGTTACTCGAAGCCCTGTTGTTTTTTCCAAAAGCACTTGAAGCTGAGATAATGGAGAGAAATGGTATGAGGAGGAACACAGTGTGTGAAGGTCTTGCCGAGATGGGGGTGGGAAGGGGTCTTTCATCTGCTCTGCACTGATGTCAGAAAGAAAACCACTTCAAACTTGTCCTCTACTGCTTGACATCCACTGTTTTCAAAGCCAGGTTCATATCTTGTCTGGCTATGTTAACACACTTGCGATGTCCCTCTTGGTGCAAATAAAGAGATGGCAGCCTCTGGGTTTCCCGAATGCTCTGAGCTGTTAGAGAACCGTCTGTAGTATAAGCGCAGTAGGACATTATGAGAAAACGTGGGGGGACAAAGAGGAAGAAGGCTATACAATCTATACAGTCATCTCCTCTTTATTTAGAAACAGTGCCCCAAATTTCTTCAACAGATAATCACTCTCTCATAGTCAGTACGTTTTGGGTGGAATTAACACAAAGAGTCGGACACGACTGAGTGACTGAACTAACTAACTAACTAACTAACATTACTCATGACTTCTTCCTTGACTAATGGGCAGGAATTGATGCAAGACTGATCACTCAGTATATTCCATCCCCCTGGTGACCAAGATTGGTCCGGGGTAGGCACTTGAGCCAGGGTAGGCCACTGAGAAGCAACAACTCCAGAACACTTTTTGATAGAATCAGCAAAGAGAGGTTTTTCTTTCTGCTGAGGTCACTAGCTGGGTGAAATAGGAAGTTGGAGAGTTGGGCAGCCATCGTGCTACCAGTTTGGGGACAACCTCATTGAAAATGAAGCCAAGCATGAAGAAGGTATAACTTAGAGAAAATGAGATGTCTTCATTTGAACCTCTGAATCAAACCACACCTGAACCAGACCTAACTCTGGACTTCTAGATTTCAAAATTAGTACGTTCTCTTCTGCTTTATCTTTTTCTCTTTGCCTTTCTCCCTCTATTCCTCTCCCTTTCTTTCTTGGTTCTGATTGGGATTCTTGTCACAGCGGTGTGTGTTCTCAATTTCACCTCCTGTCTGGCCCCAGCCTTCCCAAGATTATAGAAAGGCTGCATCTCTCTGTGGGCTCTGCAGCTCTACTCAAAAAATCCAAGCACCAGACATCAGAACGATTGAAAGGCCAACCAACAGCTGAGGCAGAATTTCATTTTCCTGGGGGAATCAGGTCTTCAAATTAATAAAAAGAAAAATATCCATGACTTCATTGTGGAACACAAACTCATTTTCCCAGGTTTATAAAACCCGACTCTATTAAAATGCTGACGGCTTTTATGAAGCTACACTGAAAAGGGGGAAAACAAATGCCTCCCTATGCAATAAACTCATGGGACCCTTGAGTCCCATTCATCATTCCAGAGGCAACGCCAAGAACAATGAGAGTGTTAGAGAAGTGAGGGGAACAATGTGGGGTCCTTTTCAAATCAGTTCACTGTTCAAACTGAAGTAGGAAAACAAGAAGCCCCATCCTCATTGTCTCTATCTTGCCTTTCAGATGGGGAACACAAACTTAGATTTGAAACATGATCAAGGAGAGAAGAAACTGCACATAGCTTCCCAGAAGTCTGTGTCCCTTTGAGCATTTCTAACGAATGACCATAGCTGCTGGGTAGTATGCGGCATTGTGATTTTTATAGAAGACCAGTGCCATTACTTACCTTTATAGATTATTTTTTTAAGTTCTGGGGTGATTGGCACACAGTTAAAAACTTATAAAGAGAAAGGTTTTACTAAGAAAATTATTGAATTTTCTTCTTTGGCTTGATATCAGGCATTAATTTCACTTTGTCATTCAATATGTATTTACCTGTTGAGCATTTATCAAATGCCAAGCACAGTTCCAGGTGCTGGGGTACAGCAGAGGGCAATACAGTCAAGACCACTGTCTACATGGAATTCATTTTCTAGATGGAGACACATCTGAAACAGGAAAACCCTACAAATAATCACAACTGAAAGTATAAGGTAACTTCAGAAAATGTTAGTGCTTTGATAAATAGAGTATAAAGACATAATGACTAATGGGGGTGGCGTCTTTAGAAAGGTGATTAGGTGATGCCTCCCTGAGCAAGTGAGAGAGGAGGGGGCCAGGCTGAGGAATAGCACAGTGTTAAAAGTCCAGATTTAGCCAACTAAAATCTAGGACACCCAGTTAAATGGGATTTTTGGATAAAGAACTTGTCATACTTCTGGTAACAAAGGAGCTTTTTAAATGTAGCAACTCTAAAAGGACAAAGGCTCAGAGGCAGGACTAAGCATGATATAATCAGCAAGGCTAGTATGGCTAGAGTTAGAGGGGAGGAGGAGAGCGATGGGATATGAGGTTGAAAAATGGATGTAATCAAGGTGAGAGGCTGGTGTCTTAGTGTTAACATGATGGAAAGCCATTTGAAGGACATTAGAGGATGTATGGCCTAATCTGACTTGCAATTTTAAATGATGAAGGAGGATAGATCATGGCAAGTGGGAACACAGAGGCACGGAGCCGGGGAGAGGCTACTACACCTGGTCCAGTTGTGAGATGCTGGGTCCTCAGTCCAGCAGGGCAGGGCAGTGGGGAAGAGAAGTGACCTGCATCTGTCAGGGGTTATAGTTGTAAGCTCTAGAAACGGACTCTAGGACCTTTAGAACCAAAGGGAATTTTGGCAGGGGTTGAGAGGAGGGGATATATATATGAAGACTAAAGAAATAAACTCTATAGATACTTAAGAACTAAAGAAACAAAGGCAGCAAGAACCAGCCAAAAACATGCCATGAAAATAGCACAGGTGCCAGCAGCTCGCCTTTGCCCTTCAAAGCTGCATTCTCCATGTCATCATCTCACTTGGTATATGTTTGCACTTTCCCTGCATCTCTATGTAGTTTTCTTAAGGCCCCGGCAGGATCATCTGTATGGCCAGCTCAGTCACAGGACTGCACCTGGGCTTCTACGAACAGGGAGCAGAATTGTTTGCCACCTTTGGGTTCTGCAGGAGGAGGCTGGGGGCTCTGCTTCCCACCATGATTCAGTCTCATGATTTACCCTAAAGAAATTGAGTCCAAACTGAGTAGTTCCAAAAATGGCCAATATCCATTACATGGATGATTGTTTTTCAGGACAGAAAAGTGACCGACACATCATACTTCTTGCAACTGTGTATAGTTTATCAAAGAACAAAGATCATAACAATGAGATGGATATGGGAGTACAAAATGAAGCAGGAAAAAGGCTAACAAAGTTTTGTCAAGAGAATGCACTGGTCAGAACAAGCACCCTCTTCCAACAACGCAAGAGACAACTCTACACATGGACATCACCAGCTGATCAATACCAAAATCAGATTGATTATATTCTTTGCAGTCAACGATGGAGAAGCTCTATACAGTCATCAAAAACAAGACCAGGAGCTGACTATGGCTCAGATCATGAACTCCTTATTGCCAAATTCAGACTTAAATTGAAGAAAGTAGAGAAAACCACTAGACCATTCAAGTATGACCTAAATCAACCATCTTACGATTATACAGTGGAAGTGACAAATAGATTCAAGGGATTAGATCTGATAGAGTGCCTGAAGCGCTATGGACTGAAGTTCGTGACATTGTATAGGAGGCTGTGACCAAGACCATCCTCAAGAAAAAGAAATGCAAAAAGGCAAAATGGATGTGTTAGGAGGCCTTACAAATAGCTGAGAAAAGAAGATAAGTGAAAGGCAAAGGAAAAAAGAAAAAATATATCCATCTGAAAGCAGAGTTCCAAAGAATAGCAGGGAGAGATAAGAAAGCCTTCCTCTGTGATCAGTGCAAAGAAATAGAGGAAAACAATAGAATGGGAAAGACTAGAGATCTTTTCAAGAAAATTAGAGATGCCAAGGGAGCATTACATGCAAGATGGGCACAATAAAGGACAGAAACAGTATGGACCTAACAGAAGCAGAAGACATTAAGAAGAGATGACAAGAATACACAGGAGAACTCTACAAAAAAGATCTTAATGACCTGGATAATCACAATGATGTGTGATCACTCACCTAGAGCCAGACATCTTGGAGTGCTAAGTCAGGTAGAACTTAGGAAGCATCACTACGAACAAAGCTAGTGGAGGTGATAGAATTCCAGTTGAGATATTTCAAATCCTTGAAGATTATGCTGTGAAAGTGCTGCACTCAATATGCCAGCAAATATGGAAAACCCAGCAGTGGCCACAGGACTGGAAAAGGGCAGTTTTCATTCTGATCCCAAAGGAGGGCAATGCCAAAGAATGTTCAACTAGTACACAATTGCACTCATTTCACATGCTAGCAAAGTAATGCTGAAAATTTTGCAAGGCAGGCTTCAACAGTATGTGAACCAAGAACTTCCGGATGTTCAAGCTGGATTTAGAAAAGGCAGAGGAGCCAGAGATCAAATTGCCAAAATCCACTGGATCATCGAACAAGCAAGAGAGTTCCAGAAAAACATCTACTTTTGCTTTATTGACTATGCTAAAGCCTTTGTGTGGATCACAACAAACTAGGGACAATTCTTAAAGAGTTGGGAATACCAGACCACCTGACCTGCCTCCTGAGAAACCTGTATGCAGGTCAAGAAGCAACAGTTAGAATAGGAAATGGAACAACGGGCTGATTCCAAATTGGGAAAGGAGTATTATATTGTCCCCCTGCTTAGTTAACTTATATTCAGATTACATCATGGGAAATGCCAGGATGGATGAAGCACAAGCTGGAATCAAGATTGCCAGGAGAAATATCAATAAGCTTAGATATGCAGATAACACCACCCTTATGGCAGAAAGTGAAGAGGAGCTAAAGAGTCCCTTGATGAAAGTGAAAGGGGAGAGGGGAAAAGTTGGCTTAAAACTCAACATTCAAAATAGTAAGATCATGGCATCCAGCCCCATCACCTCATGGCAAATAGATAGGGAGACAGTGGAAACAGTGACAGACTATTTTCTTAGGCTCCAAAATCCCTGCCGATGGTGACTGCAGCCATGAAATTAAAAGATGCTCACTGCTTGGAAGAAAAGCTGTGACAAACTTAGACAGTGTATTAAAAAGCAGACACAGTACTCTGCCAACAAAGGTCCTTCTAGTCAAAGGTATAGTATTTCCAGTAGTCGTATATGGATGTGAGAGTTGGACCATAAAGAAGGCCAAACACTGAAGAATTGATGCTTTTGAACTGTGGGATTAGAGAAGACTTTTGCAAGTCCCATGGACTGCAAGGAGGTCACATTCATTGGAAGGACTGATGCTGAAACTGAAGCTCCAATACTTTGGCCATCTGATGTGAAGAGCCAACTCATTAGAAAAGACCCTGATGCTGGGAAAGATTGAAGGCAGGAGAAGGGTACGACAGAGCATGAGATGGTTGGATGGCATCACCGACTCAATGGACCTGAGTTTGAGCAAGCTCTGGGAGATGGTGAAGGTCAGGGAGCTCTGGCATACTGCAGTCTGGGGGGCTGCAAAGAGTCGGACACAACTGAGCGACTGAACAACAGCAACAATAACTCAGTAGAAAGCATTAAAAAAGGATCGGGGATTTTAATAGCTGATAGGCATATTCTGAATCAACAGTGACCTGTGGGTGAAAAAAACAGCATAAATCCCCATGGAAACAAAACCAAAAGAGTTTAGGAACCCAGAACAGAAAGCATACTTGAGGCTCTCTTGTCCAATTCATCATTGACTCAGGTATATTCAGAGATTATTTTTATGGCTCAACTAAGTCATCTTAATGCTCTGACCATCACTGAGCTCCCATTCTTTCTGGGATTATGAGGCTAAAGAATAAAGTTGAAACCTTTCAGGAAGTTAATATATAGTCAGACCTGAATCGGCCAACAGATTTAACCTCAGTCTTAGGGGTTTTTTTGATTGAACTATCGTTGACTTACAATATCACAGTAGTTTCAGGTGTGCAACATAGTGATTCAACAGTTTTATAGATTATACACAATAAAAAGTTATTATAAAATATTGTCTATATTTCCTGGACTGTGTATTACATTCATGTCACTTATTTTATAACTGGTAGCTTATACCTCTTAATCCCTTTCACTTGTTTCACTCAGCCTGCCACTCCTCATCTCTGGTAACTACTAATTTGCTCTTTATCTGTGAGTCTGTTTCTGTTTTGTTGTGTTTGTCAACTTGTTTTGGTTTTTGGATTCCACATATAAGTGAAAGCGTACGGTATTTGTCTTTCTCTGTCCGGTTTATTTCTCTAAGCATAATATCCTACAGGTCCATCTATGTTGTCACAAATGGCAAGGTTTATTTTTTTTCTGATGAATATTCCAATATTCATATTCATATCATATTAATATGATATTAAATACCATATTTTAATCCATTTTTAACCCATTCATCTGTTGATCGGAAGCCCTTAGGTTGCATCCATATCTTGGCTATCATAAATAATGCTGCTGTGAACAGTGAGGTGCATACATCTTTTCTAATTAGTATTTTCTTTGGTAACTAGGAGTGGAATTGCAGGATTGTATCCAATTTTAAAAGTGGGCAGAGGACCTGAAGAGTATTTTTCCGAAGAAGACATACAGAGGACCAACAGCTATATGAAAAGATGCTCAACCTCATGAATCATCAGGGGAAGCAAATCAAAACCATAATGTGATATCATCTCATACCTGTCAGGATAGTTATTGTGAAAAAAAAAGAAAAGAAAAGAAACAAGAAATAACAAGAATGGCAAGGATGTGGGAAAAAAGGGAACTTTAGAACAGTGTTGGTGGGAATGTAAATTAGTACAGACACTATGGAAAACAGTATGGAGGTTCCCCAAAAATTTAAACATAGAACTATCTAAGTCTTAGGTTAAAGAGGACCCAAACTGGTAGTTATTCTAAGACCTAAGGGAGATAATACACAGAAATTACAGTCTAGTGCCTAGCTTGTAGTAAGTTTTCAATAAATGTCAGTTGTTGCTTTCACAAAGAATGTTTTACAGTTGCTAATAGTTATTTGTGTCTCAGAATTTGACCAACATAGACCAATTAATACATCCATTGAGTATGGGCACTTAACACATCCAATTAGTATGTTAATTGAGCTGACATATCTCCTTAGACTTGCCTAGGGAAAGAAAAGGAGATTTGGAAAACAAATAGATACACAAAGTAAAGAACCTGAATGACTTAATGGTAATGCATTTCTCATCTCAGTAGAAGGGTCTCTTTGAATTGACAGGTTATTATTCAAAACTTATTTATCAAAATCATTGTTTCTGTGATTCTAACACAATTGATAGAAATCCTGCAAACATCCCAATAGGATGTAGCCACAATTAACATGCATGCTGTATGTGTGGGGATTGACTTTGGCTCTGGGTCATATCCTATCAATTTCCACCTGACCTTTTCAACCAGCTACCTAGAAATCTATAATGAAATAATCATAAATAAAATTCACAATATTCCCTTCCATGTTCTGTTCATACCGTATTTTATAAGAATTTTAGCAGACAAAGTGGAAAAGCAATTGTTAAATTTGATGCAACCAGGAATATTTTATAGAGGGGAAATGTGCCTAATTACAGCAAAAGCAGAATATTGACAGCAGAATTCATCATATTCATTTACTGTCATGTATATGATTTACATATCCTGCTTGATACTTTACACAAATAAATCCTTAACTTTTATAAGAGTTGGACAATACTTGTCTTACTCAATCTGGCACTTCAGTTTTTCATTAAAGAGAAAAATTAATCAATAGACTAACTGGAAAAGAAGGCAGTAGGCAAGGTTTTCAGCTTGAGAGCAGCAGGCATTCTGGGAGAATATGAAATAACAATGCATTAAATTGTAAGCCACAGCTTCAGAAAGTATATACATCTTCCCAGAACAACAACAACAAAAAAATGTTTTTTAATAAGCCACCAGCAAAGGCACACTTGACTTGGCTGTATTTTCTGTTGGCTATCATGTAAAGCATCTTTAATATCAAGTTTCTTTTTATCATCTACATTCAGACATTCAAGCAGGGCTTATACTCTTCTCTGTAGGGCACTTTGATGGAATCAATAAATTGAATTTCCAGCATTGGTAAGGAGCAATCAGAAATCAGATCTAGGAAAGACTGTTTTCCTATTCAGCTCCATGTCAGAGATTCAGCAGAAGGAAGCTTTTCGTTTCATTTTGTTTGTTTTAATGTTTCCAGTAATGTTTCACAATAATGAATTTTACCTGACTTCAGTTTATTTCTCTCTGAACCATGGCTTTCCTCTGTTATTTTGGTCACTGGCTTCTTAATGACTACTCTTTTGTCCTGAATGTAATGATTGAGTTCTTTCTTTTTTCATTTACCCATTCATTCATTCAGTAAAGATTTGAGGACAAAATGATAAGGGAGTATGCTGTGTGCTGGAGAGGCATAGACTAGAGCCTACCTTCCAACAGTTCTTAAAAAGTGAATTAAACAGTTTAAAATTAAACACTGTACTCATGATTTTATTCCTCCTGAACCTGTCTGTTATCATTGTTTTAGTCATTGAGTGGTCCTGTGGGCTGGGAGTCTGAAGCCATGTTTGTAGTGTCAGATCTGTTATTGCTCTTCCCTAAGACCTTAGATAAATCAATGCACTCATCTGGACTTCAGCATCTCCATCTCTGAAATAAGTAGGTGGGATGAGAAAGTCTCAAAAATCTCTTACACTCCAAAATTTCAAATCCATTTATATTTCTAGTGCTAGTCTTTTATAGGACTTCTCCAAATCTTCCCAGCTAAGGAGTGGAAAGGTAAGACTGAAAAGTAAGCCTCCTGACATTACTTACCAAGCCAGAGGCAACATCCTGATAGGGAGCTGGTTAAATACAGCCACAGACCTAAAATATTGATATGGAAGGTTATCTTGTTAGCTTGTTTGTTTAGTTGCATTGATAGTATGTAAACATGGGATGTTTAATAAAACATGGATTCATGGCTTCTCATGCAAAATAAGAATCTAGAAACACGGAGTTACATTCCCATGTGTCAATAATTATCAGGAGATAATCAGCAATGACCCCTTCAAGTGATCTATTTGGGCAAGTTTGCTGTAGTCCTCACTGCTCTATATTCTTACACAGAGCTTTTATTCCTCCCTTATGTTACTTACCTTGTCTTTAAGGCAATGAGTTTGGCAAATCCTATACTAAACCATAAATGGATATGTGAGTTCGTGTGTGTGTGCGTGAGTGTGTGGGAGTGAGGAGAAGGGAATATATTTTCATATGGGATTTACGACTAAGTCTGAAGTAAGAACTAGAGGGGGGAAGCACAGATAGGTTTTATCTCCAGCTAAAAAGCAATTAGCACTTTGGACTTAATATCTTTGTTTGTTTGTTTTTTTATTTTTTTTGGGTCATACATTGATATGAATCAGCCATAGATTTACATGTATTCCCCATCCCGATCCCCCCTCCCACCTCCCTCTCCACCCGATTCCTCTGGGTCTTCCCAGTGCACCAGGAATCAACAGAACAGAAATGAAAATGCCATTCAGAACTTAGTTATCATTTAAATTACTCGACAGCTTAGCTTTATAGATGTTTCTGCTTTGTTTCATCCAATCCAATAACCACAATACATATACAGATATTTTCAGATAAAAGCCACACTATAAAGGTAGAAAACTTGATCTTGAGAAATGGTAGACTTCCCATTGTTTGAAATTGTTTTCTTTAATGTTTGCCTTTGTTAAAAGGATCACATAGCTACAGTGATCATTTTCAATCTCCTTAAATACTTCAAATAGATTGTCTTGCTACCAGCTCAGGTTAGTAATTAATTAAAGAAGAAAACAAGGAAAATGTTCTCATCTCATTTTAGTGTGATAATTCTTTTTTTTTTTAAGTGCAAGCCATTTTCTTTATAATTTTTATTAAGTATTTCACTACTGGTTGATGTCAACGTAACTTAGTATTTGTTTTCTTTTGGTCTTCTATCTTTTTTTTTTCCCTCAGTGAAAAATAAAGTAGTTAATTAAGTGTTCATATGCATTTCCCTGATGACTCAGTTGGTAAAAAGTCTGCCTACAATACAGGAGACTGTAGGCAATGCAGGAGACCCATGTTTGATCTCTGGCTTGGGAAGATCCCCTGGAGGAGGGAATAGCAACCTACTTCAGTATTCTTGCCTGGGAAATCCCATGGACACAGGGACCTGGCAGACTACAGCCCATGGGGTCACAGCAGACGGACACGACTTAGCGACTAAACCACCACCAACCGTTAAAGATAGTGTGTTTAAGGGAAGAAATCACTTTCTTCACATTGGAATTTGCTTCCTTCTGGACATTTTTCTTCATTGTTTGAATTAAACAGACAATCATTAACTACACTTTATTCTTCTTATGTATTTTTTGACTTCTCTCAATTTAAAAAAAAGTATCTCTCACCTTATTCTCTACCACTGTACCCAATGTCCCAGTGATATTTAGTCTTACCTGTCTTTGAGTCCACTAAACAGATTAAGATTAAAAGATTATCAGTTAGCAAGCTGACTTTTTTGTTGCTGTAACAATTTGTTTGATAAAGAACAGACATAGAGAAGGCACAAATAGTCCAGAGTTTCTTTCTATCCAAGGGGAAAAAAATAAGGCAAGAAAACCCCACTATCCATGTGTAGATCAATCATCTGAATTCAGTGTAATCTTTCTCAAGATTATGATTTCTACTCTGATGTTGAGAATTTCTACAAATGTTATGTAAGGTCTTAAAATATCCCTGGTCTTTCCTCTGACAGCTTGTTGTTCTGCATCATTTACTGCTTTCAAACAATGTTTTTTAAAGAGATGGCAGTTTTTCTAAGGAAAAGTGACAGTACATGTAAGACTTTTTTCCCTTATCCATAGATAAGAAAGGTATAATTTTGAGATTTTTTTTTCCTCTAGCATCTGAAAGATGAGTTGCTCACAATATGCGATTTTATGGCTCTAGACAAATAATTTCACACACATAGCAGACTCAAGCTGCCTGGAGAAAAGACATTGGTGACATCTCATGAAAAGGGGCATGATGTATAATTCAAGCATACGAGGACATTGAAAAGAATTCTAGAAAATATTACTATTCAACTTTTGCTGAGCAATCCTGCTTTTCCTCTGTTTATCATTTTGTTTGCTCTTCCCTTCACCATCATGAAGAAAAATTTCTGAACAAATCAATATCTACTGGCCATGGGGGAAAAATGTTCTCAGGCTTTTGAGTATCATTCATTTCTGATCATTCTGGTATTTAAATTCAAAGGATACTTTTTTCTTTCAAAGTAAAACTGAAAAAAAAAAAGTACCAAAAGCCCCCCCAAATCATCAAGATAATTGATAAAAATACAATGCATAAGAAAATTATATAAATGCACAGAATCAATATGATTTCCACCATACTAAGTATTCAGAGTTTTATGTGATACAAAGGACCTATGTTTAGGTCTAATTTTTATATAATATTCTGTCTAATTAATTAATGGTGCTAGCTTTTTCACTGTATTATTCAACAAGCTAGATTACATAAGTGAATATTTGTTAAAGTCATGTTTTTAAGTTAAATTCTTATTCCTATTGATTCTGTTTCTGAAACCATCAAACATTTTTTTTTTTTAGTGTGGCAGTGCTGGTATTGATACAAGATCTGTATTACTGCAAAATACATTCTTTTAACTACTTAATTTTAGTGACTCTAGAGCTGTTTTGTCAAGTTGTTTCTTTTTTTAAATTTCAGCTTTATCAAGGTATATAAATTGTAAGACACTTAAAGTATACATGTTGGTGACTTAATATATACATATCAAGTTGATTAACATACCCATCACCCTACATATTTATCTTTGTGTGTGTGTGAGAACATTTAAGTTCCACTCTCTTAGCTGATTTCAATTACACAATTCAGTGCTATCAACTATAGTCACCATGCTTTACATTAGATCCTCAGACCTTATTTATCTTATAGCTGACACTTTGTACCCTTTTACCAACCTCTATCTCCCCTACACCCAGCCCCTGGCAACCTCTTTTCTACTCTGTGTTTTTATGAGTTTGACTTTTCTAAAGATTCCGCAGATGAGTGATACCAGGCAGCATTTGTCTTTCTCCGTCTGGCTTATTTAACTTGGCATTATACCCTCAAGCTTCGTCCATATTGTCACAAATGGCAAGATTTCCTTCCTTCTCACAGCTGAATTTTATAAATATATATATATATAGTCTTTATCCAGCCATTTGTAAAGCTTTCTGATTTTAATGGGTACATATTTTACTTATATTTTCTTGTCCATAAATAGATATTAGGAAATAATCTCTGGGATTTGACTGATGAAGACAGTCACTGCATGTAACTGAGAACCTTCTCTATTCTGGATGTCAGTGCGGATCAGATACACTCACTAATAGGCAAGCTTCCAGCTTCTTTAGTACCAACCTTTCAGGTCCCCGTGAATTGTACTCTGTCTGCCCGTCTTCCTCCCTGCCGATATTTACTGAGCACCTACTGAGAGCCAGGATGTGAACAGAACAAAACCCTCACGTTCATGAAACTCAGTCCAGTGGAGAGAGAGACTTAAAATACATAAATACATATATGATGCCTGGTAAGATGTTTGATTTTTTAACGAAGCTCAGTGATAAAATTAATGAGAGGAGTTGTTAGTCAGATAACTTATGGAAGATTTCTTTTTGGTCAAAAAAAGGAAAATAGAGATTGATACCAGGAAATGTAAAAAGATGAGGGAAAGAAAACACCTTTTCTCAACTATATGAAAATGTCAAAATGAAGGAAAATATTACATTGTAGATGGTATGGAAAAGTACCTCCAGAGCATCTTTTGCATGAATGTGGATTCAAGCAAAATTATAAGTAGTGTATGTTCAACAATTCATTTAACAAAATTACTAAGGGCCTATTTTGTATCAGGCACTGTCCAAAGCCCTGGAAATAGAGCCATAAACAAAAGCAAGCCCTTTGCATTAGTGCAGAATTACTGTGCACAGCTGCTCAGGCTGTGGACTGCACAGTTTTCAGGGGCACATCCACATAGACCATGATATGCACTCCCTGGGGTTGTGTACCCCAGCAGCTCTGATCTAACTGAAGCAAATATGCTAGTGAGAGGAAGACAAAGCATAAGCAAACAATATCACATGGAAGTGCTTTGGGGAAAAAATAAAGCAAGACAAGAGAGATAAAAAGATTTAGGAGCTATTTCAGATTTTGTGATCAGAGCAAGCGTCTCTGATAAGATGATATTTGGGAGGAGCCACTAGGATGTCTGGGGGTGGGGGCAAGTACTCTATGGAGAAGGCACAGATTTTCTGGGCAAATAAGTTTGTTCCAGGAATGTCCAGGAACCTGGCGTGGCTCAACCAAGGTCAGTGAGGAGGGTCAAGGTAGGAGGCAAAGACGCAGATATACAGGAAGCTAGGGCCAATGGGAAGACTTTGTGAGGCCAATGGAAAGACTTTGTGTTCTTTCCTGAAAATGATGGAAAGCAATTAGTAACCTTTGAACAGAGGCATGATTTGATCTGATTCATGTACTGTCAGAATTATTCTGGCTTTTCCTTTAGCAAAGACTGCAGAGGTGCAGAGCAGAAACCAGGAGACCATGACAATGGCAGACCATTGAAACAATACCCATGAGAGATGTCCATGGCTAGGACCACAAGAGATCATGAGTGGTTGAGTTCTCAAACATTTTGAAGGGAACAGTAGGATTTGCTAATGTGTCAGAGATCGAACGTAAGAGAGGGAGGAGCCAAGCATGACTGTAAGGTTTTTCTCTTGAGCAACTCAAAAATATGAAAGTTTATTTACTGAGATGGTCTGAAGGAAGTCAGAAGTCCTGATTCAGATGTAGTGATTGTGAGATGCCTGCTAGAAGTTCAAGTGCCAGAGTCAAATAAGCAGTTGGAAATATGAATATTGGAACTGAAGATACAAGTTTAGAGTTGCTGTCATATAGTTAATATAAAGTCTGGAGACTAGACAAAATCAACTAGAGTAATTGTTCCCAATGCTGGCTGTGCATTGCAGTCACCTGGGGAGCTTTCAGAAAGTATGAGGACTGAGTCCTGTCCCAGACTAATTAAATCAAAACCTCTCAGGGTGACGCCAAGGCATCAATATTTTTAAAAAGCTTCCCAAGTGATTCTAAAAACCTGCTGAGGTTGAGAACCATTGACCCACAGAGTCAATGAAGAGAGAAAGGGATGCATATGAACTAAGCCTGGAAGGACTCTGAACTTCATAAATCAAGAAGATGAGAAGGGGCACAGCACAGGGGCCAAACACCAAGATAAGGGAAATATAGAGCAGGGGTCAGAAAATTAAACTATTTATAAAGAGAGAGATAGCAAACTTTTGTTTTTTTGTGCTTTTTTTTTTTTTTTTTTTTGGCTTTGTTGGAGACTTGTTACCCTTATGAATTCTGCTATTGGAGCATGAGAGCAGTCTTAGTATGTAAATGGATGAAGATGTTTGTGTGCCAATAAAACTTTATTTACAAGAGCAGCTGTTGGGCCACATTTGGCCCACGGACAGTAGTTTGCCAGCCTCAGATGAAGGGCATCACAGGATGATTTTAGTGGTCTCCAAGTCAGATTACAACTATGTACTGGTGAGGTGAGCATAAACAGGGAGCCCTTATTATGGCATGGGTCTCCTCTTCAGGGACACTCGTGAACTTGTCAAAGCCATTGGAAGAGCTGTCTTTGGAGAATGTGGACACTCATTTAAATATTTCTATCTCTTTCCATAGAATCTGTTGTGTCTAATGTAATGTTTATAGGTTTGAATTCAATCATAGGTTTGCATTTTTATAATTTCACAAGAAGCTTTTTTCAAGTAAGACAGAACAAAATGAGAAAATATATAATCCAAAGTGGATCTATGAACTCACTGGTTAGTGTTTTCCCTTTAATGTTGGACATACTGATACTTTCAAAATGGAGTGAGGGTGCATTATTCTCTCAAGAGCTCCTGTTTGGTGTTTCCCTGGAGAAGTTGAATTACTCTTCTCACTACGCTTGCTAAAATGAGGCAGAATATATTTCATCTTACAGTGGCTCAGGCGGTAAAGAATCTGCCTGCACTGCGGGAGACCTGGGTTTGATTCCTCGGTTGGGAAGACCCCTTGGTGAAGGAAACGGCTACTCGCTCCGGTATTCTGGCCTGGAGAGTTCCATGGACAGAGGAGCCTGGCAGGCTACAGTCCATGGGATTGCAAAGATTCGGACACAACTGAGCGACTTTTGCTTTCATAGGTTGTCCCAAACATGCAGGGGTAAACATGTATTATCAATGTTGGAACCAGAAGTCTCTGGAAAATTGTGATGAACCCGTTGAAAATAAAGCTTCCTACGCAAGGGAAAAATCACAAAGGAAATGATTTTTTTGGTGACCCAAAGTGCTGCTTTAACTCGGTTAGTGACTAAACCATAATGATAATCATGGTAACTTATAGCTTCCTGGGACCTCTAACTCAGATACTTCAAAGGGTTTTGGAAACCCAAACAAGCTTTATTATACCTCTGTGGTTAAAAAGCATGTGATCTGGAGAAGGAAACGGCAACCCACTCCAATATTCTTGCCTGGAAAATCCCATGGACGGAGGAGCCTGGCAGGCTACAGTCCATGGGGTCGCAAGAGTCAGACACGACTTAGTGACAAAACCACCAAGAAGACATAGTACTCAGTTCCATTTATTTGGTTGGGAAGTGGTTATCTTTAAAAGTCACTCAAAGTGAAGTAATCACCTTGAGTTTTTGATCTCTGAAACCATGGTCCTTATAATAATTTAGTTCTCTGCAAACAGTATCTAGTCAACGGAGCACTGACAAAAGGTTTAAAAATGTACACATCAATAATTTAATATGAATAAAGTATGAATGCCTTACATAATACATAACTACTAATTACCCTCCGTAGTAGTATGAATAAAACACTATTAAAAGGAAAAAAAAAAAAAGCATGTGATCTACCAAGACATGAGAGAAACAGCCACAAGGTTAACAAATAATGATTCTAAGTGGTCAGAGAAAAGGACAGGAAGAAGCAAATTCTAGGAGCAGAATTCCAGATATCTGGCCAACCCTAGACACAACTGAGGTGCCCTATCCTTGTGAGTGCTAGAATTCCACTGGTGGTCTGGACTCCTGCACAAGGTCATGAGAGGGATCCTTCCATAGTAAGGCTACCACCACAATTGACTAGTTAAAAATACACAAAGCAGGTAGTCTAGTCACCACTCTTCAAAAATATGCAGGTGGGTCACATCAAACAAGGCTTGGATTCCAAATCAACCAGCATTTGTTGAGTACCTACTGTGTGTGCCAGCCTCAGTTGGGTTATACTATTCAATGTTGGTATTAAGGCAAAATGGAGCAGAGGACTTCCTGTTCTGGGGAAGAGAGAGTAGCCCCACTCCATCCAGGCTCTCCCTGCAACTAAAAATCCCTGACATACATAATAAAGAGCATAAGAAGACTCTGAAAAGTGGAAAGAAGAAGGCAGACTGCTTAGGAATCTTGACAATAGAGAAATGACAGAGCACTCAGTTCCCTGGGCTTCAGGGCTTTTCAGAAGTATTCATCTCTGCACCTCCAACTGGCATAGACAAAAAAGCTGCAAGAGAAGCCCGTTGCCCCCAGCAAAGGATGAGAGAAAGTAGACTAACAACAGAAAACGGTTTTGGTAATGCTCACCTTACACCAACCGAAAACCAATAGAATAAATCCACCTTCCCCAAGCCCAACCCATCCCAGGGCCCAAGCAAGGGGCATTCTGATTGCCTCACCGAAGTGGGGTAGGTAAGGACAAGTAGGAGGCTATTTTGCCTTCCCTTGACTGGCATGGTGGAAGTAGGCTACTCAAATTCCTCTGCCAGGCACTTTCAACAACCCAAGCAGGGAGCCTATTTCTGATCATTATCACTATAGACTGTCTTTCCCATTCTTGACCTTCATATAAATGGAACCATACAGAGTGTGTTCTTTTGTGTGTGGCTTCTTTTGTGTAGCAAAATGCTTTTGAAATTTATATACGTAGTTGTGTGTATCACTACTTATCTCTGTTTTAGTGAATAGTATTTCATTATACGGATAGACAAAATTTGTTTATTCTTCTTCCTCTTGATGGACATTTGGTTTGTTTCCAGTTTGGGGCTACTATTAAAAGCTACCATGAACATTCCTGTACAATATCTGTATGGACGGGACTGACTTTGATTTGATCATATGCACAGCATTCCAGCTCTATATCAGTCTCCTGGGTGTTTTCATTCACAGTAAACATATCTGTTAACTGCGACCAGATGATTCTTAAATTTTATATCATTTCATGCTGCTTAAAATCAAGCTTGAAAGGGAGAAAAAGAATGGGAGAATTAGGGAATATGAACACAGTGTGGTTAAAAACTCTTTAAACTCAAACTGATTATATAAAATAGAGATTTATATTGCATTTAATCAACCCACTTACTAAATCTTATTAAGTAGCAACCTGTTACAATGAATGGAGTTCAATCCTTGCTGCTGATGTGCTCACAGCCAAGTTTCTTGATAGTATAAAAGTTAATAATTTGATTTGAGGAAATTATTTAATGTGAGGGAGTTTGGGGATTGGAGAATTCTCAGTCTTTGCATATTCTTGTATGAAACTTTTCTGAAGTTGGAAGTGATGAAATTTCATGCAAAGCAAGAAAATGGATAAGCTTTTAAGATCAACAAACCAGAGGGACTGATAAGAATTGAAACAGTCTCCATTCTTGGAAAAGCACAAGTTGATGTACTGTGATGGGTAGAATGTCAATTCATCTTGATTTACTGGCAATTTGTAAGATATTCTCTTCTCTCCTCCATGATAGAAAGATAGAAAGTGGTAGGTGAGTCATTTTCAAAATAGACTCAGTGACATAGAGAACCTATTCCTCATAATAATTTAAAATCTACTGTACTTTGTCATAATTTAAAAACTAATCCTTGCAAAAATGTATTTTGAAATAGAAATGAGAATGCCTGGCAACTGTGATTCAAGAAGGAAAAAAAAGTCTTTTAAACACATATTAGGAAATGAATCCCAGTAATAGCATTATCCCAATTTCTATCTTCATTCACAATTTTCAGTCAGATCCCTGCACCCAACCCCTCCCTAAGAACCCGTTACACTTCCATTATGGCTAATGTACTAGATTCAGAGTTTGCCTGGCATTTCTCAGAAGGGCTTAGTACATATTTCCACCTACAGTGATGTTGAAGGTCCAGCAAGAGACAGAAGGCCTCCTGCTAGATGCTGTTAAGTGCTAATCATTTTTATTACAGAAGATATGGTTCAGCAGTGAAAGTCCCACAGAAAGGAGCCTAAGTACAATGAGCAGCATTTCTAAAGCCTTTAGTCTGATTAGGCTGATTCTCAAGGGATCCCTGAAGGAAGAGTTTGAATTATCTTGTTTCTGAGAAACTCTGTGGACTCAAGTCCTCAACTGCTTTTTTTCTGACATTCACAATATGCTTTTCTGTTGATATTATGGATCTCTGTGTGGTAAATTCACTTGAAGTACAATAAAGTCACGATCAAATAAATTAAATAGTGGTTGCTTCCTTCTCATACATCCTGCAAATTGCCTTTTGCCCATTAACTAGTAAGGTTTCCCTTTCCTTTTGCACAGCTTTGCAGTTTGGGAGATCTCTCTGGGTCCTCTCTGTCCTCTGCTTCTTTATTCTGCTTCTGGACTATCACCTCACGTGATTTTTTTGCTTCTTTATTTGGTAGGAAAGAAAATTCCCCAGTTGTCACAGTGGAAAAGGTATCTCATATCAGACAGGAATACAGTTGCCATTTCTTACTGAGTAAAACCTTTAAGTAACACTTGGTCAAACCCCTTAGGATCATAGCAATCTTTTTTATAACATATGTTCAGTCATTTTTTAATCTACTCATGAAGGTATGACATGGTAGTAAGTTCCCAGAGCTCTGAAGTTGGTCACAGATACTGTAACTGATTCTTTCTTTGAAATCTCACATACCTTTCAAGTTTGTTGTTACTGGAGATAGGACTTCCCTTAAACCTCTTTTCTAGGCCAAGTGTAGTTTACCTCTTTTCAAACTCAAGTGTAGTTTAAAAGCCACTAGCCTGACATTCAATTCCAAGTGCCAAAGCCAGATACAACTATTCTAGGCTGGAAGAATCTCCTACCTCCTTTTCACATGTAACATCTAACAACAGATAGGCTGATGCAAACTTCAAACAGAACCTAGAATTCAGAGAGCCCTACAATGTTCTGTCTTCTGCCTGCCAAACTTGAGATCAGGACCTGCACGGCTCCTAAAGAGTGTAACTCAGGACCATGCAATTCATTCCTGGCTCTGACTGGTGACTGTTTCTATTATATATCCATTGTTTTCCCAGATAGAAATGCATACTTTTATTTCTACCATGTGTCAATTACTATTGATCTATTCATAAGATAAACACTATACCTGTCCTCACAGAGCTTACATTCTGGTGGGAAAGGAAGACTACAATAAGTAATAATTCAACAATAAGACTTCTGGATTGCAATAAGTGCTATGACAAAAATAAACAATGGTGACCTGATAGAAGATATTGGCAGAGCCCCTACTATAAATAAAGCATGAGTTGTTTTGAGGAGCTAATATAAGGGCTAACACTGTACAGGTAAGTGTTTATTGTTATGTTATTGACATAGTCTGATATTTGGGCACTCATCAAACAGTTACCAGGAAACAGATGACACAGTTAAATGGAGGTATTGGGGAGAGTTTAATGAGAGACCATAGAGTTGTGAGTGGGATTCAGGAAAACCAAGGAGGGTTAGTGATGTTCCCTGTACCGCATCTAGGTATGAAGGCACAAGGAGAGGGAGCAGGTCCTGGAACTTAGAATGAATTGTGATAGTTGTAAGAGAGATGCTCAACAGGAGTTTTGGCTTTAATATATAATAAACAACCACAAATGAATCATGTCCAGGAAGATATAAAGACCCCAGACTCACTCTCCTCTTTTTCAACTTTCCCCAGTGCCCCATAATTAATGAAATCCAGCCAGAAGTCAAAGGGCAGGGCAGCATAGATGTTGTGGTCCATGGAGATCAGCCTCCCAGAGCCCAAAGCCAAGTGGAGAAGAATGGAAATATATATGGAGGACCAATGGAAAATAATCATCATGAGGTAGAAGGAACCTGTTGGATGTTGTTAGGTTGCAATTCGACATTGTTGAAGCATCAGTTAAAGGAAATAGCCAGCAGAAGGATGAAAGAAAACAAGCACAACTAATGCCCACCATAAAACTGTCCTGAGAAGTCAAAATTTTCATGCTGTAGGACCACCAAGACTGTCTGCCTTACAAGAAGATACAGTAATCTTTGTAACTCAGCAACTGAAGCCTTTCCCATGAAGTGTCATTCTACAGTAAATCCTGTTATAATGAGACTGCACTGTGCAATATTTCAGAAAAATCAAGGCAACCTGACAATTACCCTAATAGCAAGAATTCTAAATAAGAGGGCACCAACCATTGAATGACTGAAACATTCAAGATGACAAGCTTTGGTGGCTTAAGCTCTGGTTTATCCTGGATAAAATGAAAATTGCTTCCTGACTGGTCTTGCATAGATTTGGATTGCAGATAATAAGTGACAAGATGAATTTTCCTTTCCAATCAAATCACTTGTCACCCTTTAGTCCCCCTTCAATTACTTGTGCTATCTTTAGCATTCAAGAAATATTTCTATTTATATACCAAATTGTGGGAAACTATTTGGGGACTAGGTTAGAATTTTCTTGTCCTGATCTTTTGGTATCCTCTGAATTTCAAAGTCATACATTTATGGCTTGCGTGCATGTATGCTCAGTCACTCCGTCGTGTCTGACTCTTTGCGACCCCGTGGACTGTAGCCTGCCAGGCTCCTACATCCATGGGTTTTCCCAGGGAAGAATACTGGAGTGGGTTGCTATTTACTCCTCCAGGGGACATTTATGGCTTATTTCAATTCAAATAAACTCCACTGCTTAGTAAGCATTTATTGAATGCTTATTCTGTTTAGGCAGGAAAAATTGCTCCTAATTCATCTAACATGGATCATACTTTTGTGAATTTTGTGTTTATAGCCCTGTATCAGTTTACCTATATTTCTGTTTATTCACTGTTACTCTAACAATTAATACTTGAATTTCTTTCCTTGTGTATATTGGTACAGCATCACCACCTATTTGCCTGGCTCCTTGATTAACGTGTTTCTCTTGGCCACTAGCTGGAGCACCATACACTTTTTCCATAGGTTTTGCCAACATACATTGACTGTGACTGGCCTACCTACAGTGATTATTAAAAATAACAAGAGTAATGGTGGCATTGCAAACTAGCATGGTTGAGATCTTACAAGTTGGATCTGCCCATGTTCTGACTCCACTGTGCTAGGTACCATGGAGACACAAAGATGAGCCTCATGCAGTTCTCAAATTCAAGAAGATCTCACCCTGATGCAGGAGGGAAATGGTGCAGCGTAAGGCGCAAGAAGCAAGGTAGTGAGTGTCGGAAGCGGAGCAGGGGCAAGGGTCAAGTCCAAGGACAATCCTAAGGGCCAAAGGGAGGAGGTGGCATTTGAGTGGAGCCTGAAAGATAGGTAGGATGTTAAGGGGTAGGATGTTAGGGGAATTTTTTTTTAATGTATGATTATAGTCAATGTCTACTGAGTGTTCAGTGTGTGCCAGACACTGTACTAAGTATTCCATCTGTATTCTCTCCATGAGTTGTGTTCTGCTATCAGACCCATTTTGCAGATGAGGAAGTGGGGTCTTGTCCCAAGCTCCCATTAATGAATGTCCCAAGACTATTAAGCAGTACGGCAGGAATTCTGAGCTGGGCAGAATGGCTCCATGGTCAATTTTCTTAAACAGTACACCGACTTCTGCCCTGTTAAAGTCCATCCATTTATTCAACAGAAACCCATTCAATGCATAGTATATGTCAGGCCCTTTCAGTAAACCCAAGAGACGAAGATCTCTGGCCTCATGAAGCTCTGGTCTTTATAGGAAGAAGACCAATAAACAAATAAGCAACTTGCATGTTATTTTGGAAGATGGTAAGTGCTATGGAGCAAGAGGAAGTAAACAGTAAGGAGTAAACAGTAGGGAGTGTAGAGGGGGTTACAGTGTTCAGATATGGTGGTCTCAGGGAAGGTTACTGAACCAAGGTGACTCTGGACAAAGAAAGTCAAGGGAGGCCCTTGAGGATGCCTGGAGACCACCTGAAAGGGTGCTGAGGGGTGAACAGGCTGGGCACTTTGTAGACAGAGCAGGGGGGTCAGTGTGGATGGAGTGGGGTGTGCAGGGAAGAGAGCGACCAACCAAACCTTGGAAGGTCTTGTAGACCCTGAAAGGACTTTGGCTTTTCTGAGTATGAGCTGGGAGCCATGGATGGGTTTTGAGCAGAGAAAGGGCACGATCTCATATTGCAACAGCATCCATCTGCCTGTGCTTTTGAGGTTCGGGTAGCCATTTACAGGTACTGTAGCCACTCAGGCAAAATGAAAATGGCACAGATGAAAATAGCAGCAGAAAAGGTGATCAGGGTCACATGATGTATCATGAAGGTGGAACCAGTAAGGTTTGCCAATGGGTTAAATGTAGAGTACAAGGAAAAGGTGGAATCTGCTGATGAAGCGAAGGTTTTTTGAACCTCCATCACCAGACTGCTCCCTGGCACTCCAGTCATCACGTGTTCACCCCCACTAACCAGCTTACTCCTCCAATAAAAGGAAACCTGCTCTCCTGGGACTCTCACTTTGGGGTAATAAACTGAGGACCGTTAAAAATAAGGCTCAGAGGTGCCAGTGTAGAGAGCCAATAGTGACCAAAGTTTTGCTGCTGTATTGTCCTTAAATAGAGCAATAGAACTGTGTCTTCAGGTTCCCTGGCATAACACAAAGCTACTCAGTCTGAGAGGGAAGTTGGGGCCACTGATAGAACATGGAATATCTATCTGGGGAGTTTTGCTACCACTTTTGCTTTAATTACTCCACATTTTTTTTAAGCTGCAGAAAATAATCAAGGCTTACCTACTCTTCCCTGTGTGTCTGGGGAAAAAATATTTCCTTCCACGTAATCTTTTTCTCTACCCAAATGTGTGCATATTCTCCTTGGGGAGGCCTGTGGTCTCATGTTGTTAGTACCCACACATATCAAAGAAGGAGCAATGCTGTTTTTGGACCAGGTTCTTTCACACAGATCATTAAAGGAAAGTGTATCTATCATTAGCCCTGGATATCCACAGGCGTATTGATGCAAACCAATATCCCTGGATGCTCAGCCCTCCGTAGCTGCGGTTCTGTTTCTGCTGACCCAGAGGCCAGCTGTATATGGGTTGGCTCTCCCAGTTACCTGCTCTTTGCTCTAAGCCAAGTTCCTTTACCTGGAAGTACTCTTGGCCTTATTTGTATCATTGGGCCACTGATAACACCAACCTCCTAGGGTTTTTATGTGAAATAAAACATGTAAATCCTTTAACTCAGGACCTGGCACCTAAAAAGTCTTTAAGTCTTTGCCATTTTATTATGATTATGCTTATGTGTGTGGTTGTATTGGGATCAGAATCTTCCAAAACACACAGCACTCTTGAGGCCTAGACTAGGAGCTTGCCCACCATCTTTCCTACCACATTCTATTGGCCACAGCCAGTCACTGGCAACTATTGGCCTTGCTGGGGGCATGGAAATGGGGGCAAGGAGGTATAAAGGACTGAGGCCATTTTGCAATCAATTGTAGTTATTTTCACATCAACTTGTGCCAGTAAATGCCTGCACGGAAAAGAGAGGGCGTCAGGCCATAACCCCAGTCTCCTTTTGTGCTCAACTGAGTCACCCTGCTACAAACAGGACAGACTTACGGCCAAACGTGAGAATTGTTTCCTTCCTAATCACAGAAAAGTGGAGTTTTCGGCTACTTTCAGGTAGGATCCCTGTCCAACCTTCACCACCATCTGAGAATTACACTTGGCAGAGGCAGTCTTGGAAAGTTAGATGCAGATCCCACTGTTGTAAATTGATCCTGTTTCCCCGGAGTCCTGTTGTACTTGTTCTCATCATTTCCAGTTGATCTTGGCAGGATCTGAATCTCTGCTATCTCTGCTATTCACTTAGCTACAGATTTTTTTGATCCCGGCCTCTGACAAGCTCATCTGTAAGTGATTTGTAAATAGACACTTCCATTTATTTATTGAAGGTATTTATTTGTAAAGCAACTTGGTGACAAATCCTTTCTTAAGTCACTTGTCTAGATTTTCAAAAAATAGGATTTTTTTTTTTTAAATGAAGGCAGCCCTAGACTATTCCTTGGTAAATTCAGAAATCAGTGTAACTTCCTGGACAGTGTTTCCACTGAGGTTTCACCTAAAATAAAAATGTCATCCTTAAACCAGCGAACTACTGCTCGGTGATTGACTGATTGAATGGCCCCTTAAGTAAGTGTGCCGAAACCACCTTCCAAGTAGACTACTAGACAGTCTCCTTACAAACTGTAATTTCAGGCCTATGCAAAATACATCCATCCATCTGCTCAGTGATAGCTGAAATTGACAGAACACACTCTTTTACACAATCTTAGGCTTAAATTGCAAATACCTTGTTGCCTCTAACACAGAGTCTTGCATTCATATTAATGATATAATACAATTAAATCAGAAGATAAATTGACAAATACTGATATTCTACCATCTAGGGCTTCCCGGAGAGCACTAGTGGTGAAGAAACCACCTGCAATTAAGAGACATGGGTTCAATCCCTGGGTCAGGAAGATCCCCTAGCAGAGGACATGGCAACCCACTCCAGAATTCTTGCCTGGAGAATCTCATGGACACAGGAGCCTGGTGGGCTACAGTCCATAGGGTCTCAAAGTGTTGGACACAGTTGCAGCAACCCAGCATGCACACATGCATTCTATCATGTTTCTTTATTCACCAAATGTATTCTGAGCACCTACTGTATGCTCAGCCGCTTTATTTCCTCTACCTTTTTTCTTTTAAAAACAAAAAGTCTTTTCTTTCTTGCTTCCTTTATTTTTTTTTTTCTTTTCAATCCAAAGTGTCATTATGATGTTAGTTCAGTCCTCAGTGCAGAATTCTCATCCGTTAGAAAGGCCAAATAAGGATGTCATCTGGTGAGCTAGTTAGCTCTAATGTAGAAAGCATGTCTTTTATTCTAACGCTTTGATATCTTGGGACTTTGCTGACACTGGAAGGGACTGCCCCTCCCAGAGTTAGTTAATTCCTAGAGAAAGCAAACCAGTCCCTAAGACTGTATCCTTTATATGGAAACCAAACATCTAGCACCCTGACTCCCCAACCACCTCCTTTATCAAGCTCTCTTGTTCTAGGCCAACACCCACCTGTCCTAATAACCTCAGACCAGGTAACAGACATCTGAGGTCAGTACCTATGTCACAGAGTCTACTAAAATTATTCAAACCAGCCAGTCCTAAACCTGTTTACCCTGCCTCATATGTTTCTTCCTGCAGCAACTACAGTTAAAGGGTCTCGCAACATTCCCCCCACTCCACTTTCTGCCTCCTAACTGGCCTTGGTGCTTCCCTCTGCAGCCCTTTGTGGGTATGGTATACTTCCTGCTTCTAGGTATCTGTGAGATTTTAAAACTTCTTCCTTCATGACTGTCATTTTTGTGCCTGAATGTCTTACCACATCAAATTCCAGCTTTGTCTTTAAAAATCTTAACATTTGGAGTCAAACAGAAGATACGTGTGCATTTTTCCATCTCCCAGATTCTCTTCCCAGGCCCACACATGAGTCAGCTCTGATCACTACAATATGAAAAAAATGGATCCAAAGAATACCTATAAGTGACAATAAGCATAACCAAAGCAAGAGATGCAGTAACAGATCCTTAGTACCCAACACCTGAGTTGCCTAAGTTCCCTGCCTTGGGGGAGGAAGACTGTCTCCGTTTCTAAGCCAGGCATGAACCAGTGATGTGCCAAGTGTCATTTCACATCCTCTCTTCAGTGAAAGGTTTGGAGCTAGAAAATTGAACAAGACACATCCCTGCCCTGAAGGGGATTACCTGGTGAGGGAGAGGGACAGTTCACGAGATAACCCTGTAAGCACATTACTGCTCCGCACAGCTCCCAGGGAATCTGCTGGTACAGGTGGAATTTGCACTGGATCTTGAAGGATAAGCAGAAGATTACTTGAAGAAGGTCAGGTTGCAGATCTTAGATAGAGGAGCATGATTTCTTTGCAAGCATATGAAGTGTGGGAAAGAGTTTGTTTTGAGAAACCTGATAGTGTTGCTGTGGTTTTACATTTTTCCTTAGCTTGCGTTTTCTCCATCGCCACTCTGCCTTGTCAGCAAATTGCAAAAGTAGAACAGAATCTCGGCATTGCAGTGTGTCTGTCTCAGGAGATAAAGCATCCCTTGGGATTGTGAATTTGCAGATATAGGGGAAGATCACTCCCTCACTACAGAGCTCAGACCCTGTCTCAAGTGTCTAGGGTGTGTGTGGGGGGGTGGGGGAGTGATGGATAAACAAGAAGGATAAAGCAAGGTGGTGTGCATGTGTCTGTCTGGCCCTTTAAGAGCCGCTTGAAATAATACCAAGACGAGAAAAAATGAGCTGGTGAATTTTTAGCAGCAGATTTACACTCCACCATTACTACCCTTGATTCCTTAGCAAACGGTTATGTGTCCAACCCAAAATATTGGAAAATGAGGGTGGGAGTGTGGAGGTAACATTCTCAAGATGCCAGCTATTAAGCACAGCGGTCATATGTTTTTGAAGTGTGCCAGACACTGATGCTGAAGCTGAAACTCCAATACTTTGGCCACCTCATGCAAAGAGGTGACTCATTGGAAAAGACCCTGATGCTGGCAGGGATTGGGGGCAGGAGGAGAAGGGGACGACAGAGAATGAGATGGGTGGATGGCATCACCGACTCGATGGGCATGAGTTTGAGTAAACTCAGGGAGTTTGTGATGGACAGGGAGGCCTGGTGTGCTGCAATTCATGGAGTCGCAAAGAGTCAGACACAACTGAGTGACTGAACTGAACTGAAGACATTGATGAGCTTCTCAAGTGTCTCAGTGGTAAAGAATCTGCCTGCCAATGCAGGAGACGCAGGTTCAACCCTTGGGTCAGGAAGATACCCTGGAGGAGGAAATGGCAACCCATACCAGTAACCCTGCCTGTAAAATCCCTTGGACGGAGGAGCCTGGCAGGCTATAGTTCATGGAGTCAAAAAGAATCAGACATGATGGAGTGTCTAAGCATGCATGCTGATCATTGATACTCACGGATGTTTGCCAATTCCCAGGCTCCAAAGGTTTGCAAAATGTAGCCCTCTTAACAAACTTTAAGCCACTCCATTACTTTCAAGTTGCTCTACTCTGTCCAGACCCAAAGTGTACTCATTTCAAAAAGAAATGACTCTTGAAAATCTGAAGAGCCTCAATTATTGTAAATCACTCCACAAGGCAAGCACAAGACAACTGGGGTTCCCGTGTTTGTCATCAGTCAGGCATGCAGTAGAGAATGCCATGAATAAAAACACCGAGGCTGACTATTGACCAAACCTTGGGGAAGTCTGTTTTCAACTGGGTAAAAGAAAGTCATGCCAACCTTTCAACACATTCTTCTATGAGAGGAAAAACTAGAAAATATCTCAGATAAACAAATAAAACCCTGATTAGCGAAGGAGTTGCCCCTTCACTGTTACCCATTAACAGAGATATTGTCTTATATGTTAAATAACCATCCTTATTTCCTTCTATTTGGTCAGCAGTGCTTCCAGCTAAACAATAGTCAAAGTTTAAGGCCTTTTCATGCACATGACCACTGCAGGGGCCAAAACGCCTTCGGTCCTTTCCTGGCACTTGTTTCCTTGTTGATGTTTTAGAATTTGAGGATGTTTTTTTTTTTTTTTTTTTTTTGAGGATGTTTTAACTGGAAGAGACCTTGGATGTCTCCTTTGCAGAGGAAAGAAACATACACACATGAAAAAAAATTTCAGAAGATGAATCATCAACTTAAGCTTTTACCAAGTAGCTATTATATGTGAGACACTGATAAAAGCTTTATGTATCAACTCTTGAATTCTCACAACAAGCCTATGAGAAAAGACCTTTAATTGCCCCCATTTTGTATATGGGAAACCTACGTGGGCTAAGTATTCCATCCAGGATTACACCACTCAGAAGAGGAGGAGCAGAAACTCAAGCCAAGTTCATATGCTCTCCAACCACAGGGCTGAACCACACAGGAGGATGTGATAGGATATATGATAGACCCAGGATACGTGGTGCACCAGTGAGGACCTAGCCCTTCCAAGTCCCTTGACTTCTCATACAAGGATGAGAAGTCACAGGACAGAATATGCATTCTTTACTTTCAACCCAGCTCGGATTATAAGCTTCTGGAGAAAGCTACTATGTTCCTTTCAGTTGTATACCCAGCACCTACTACAGTCAGCCTGTTGGTTATGGATCAGTTAGTTCACTGAATAAGGGCATGAATGAACTTAACCAAAGTCATGTTCCCTTTGTTGCCTTTCAAGTTTCAGGTAAACAACACAGCCAACTTCTAGAGACAAACATCCCAGATACAACTTGGATTCCAAAAGTATTCATGAATCCACTTAAAAAGAAGAGTTATTTCAGGAGATATTTAGCAAAATCATAAAATAAGATGAATGGCCCTGTTTCTTAAAAAAAAATGTGAAGTGATCCTTCCTAATACCATACACAAACATAAACCCAAAATGGATTAAAGACATAAATATAAGACCAGAAACCATAAAACTCTTAGAGGAAAACATAGGCAGAATACTTGATGACATAAATCAAAACAAGATCCTCTCTGAGCCACCTCCTAGAGTAATGGAAATAAAAACAAAAGTAAGCAAGTGGGACCTGATTAAACTCAAAGGCTTTTGCACATCAAAGGAAACTATAAGCAAGGTGAAAAGACAAACCTCAGAATGAGAGAAAATAATAGCAAATGAAACAACTGACAAAGGATTAATTTCCAAAATATACAAGCAGCTCGTATGACTCAATGCCAGGAAAACAAACAACCCACACAAAAAGTGGGGAAAAGACCTAAACAGACATTTCTCCAAAGACATACAGATGGCTAACAAACACATGAAAAGATGCTCAACATCGCTGATTATTAGAGAAATGCAAATCAAAACTACAATGAGATATCACCTCACACCAGTCAGAATGGCCATCATCAAAAAGTCTACAAACAATAAATGCTGGAGAGGATCTGGAGAAAAGGGAACATTCTTGCACTGTTGGTGGGAATGTAAATTGATACAGCCACTACAGAAGATGGTATAGAGATTCATTAAAAAAACTAGGAATAAAACCCATATGACCCAGCAATCCCACTCCTAGGCATATACCCTGATGAAACCAAAATTGAAAAAGACACATGTATCCCATTGTTTACTGCAGCACTATTTACAGTGCTAGAATGTGGAAGCAACCTAGATGTCCACTGAGAGATGAATGGATAAAGAAGTTGTGATACATATACACAATGGAATATTACTCAGCCATAAAAAGGAACCCCTTTGAGTCAGTTCTAATGAGGTGGATGAACCCAGAACCTATTATACAGAGTGAAGTAAGTCAGAAAAAGAGATAAATATCATATTCTAATGCATATACATAGAATCTATAAAAATGATACTGAAGAATTTACTTACAGGGCAGCAGTGGAGAAACAGACATAGAGAATAGACTTGTGGACATGGGGAGGGGGAGGAGAGGGTGAGACGTATGGAAAGAGTAACATGGAAACTTACATCACCATATGTAAAATAGATAGCCAAGGGGAATTTGCTGTATGGCTCAGGAAACTCAAACAGGGGCTCTGTGTCAACCTAAGGGGTGGGATGGGGAGGGAGATGGGAGGGAGGCTCAAAAGGGAGGGGATATATGTATACCAATGGCTGATTCATGTTGAGGTTTGACAGAAAACAGCAAAATTCTGTAAACCAATTATCCTTCAATTAAAAAAAAAATAAATTTTAAAAAATGTGAAGTGATCAATATAGAGGCAGGGACAATTATAAGTTAAGGGAATTTCAAGAGAAATACAAATGGCAAGTTACCAGCTTTTCTTGTTGTGGTTTATTGATCAAAATAAATTGTATAAGCAATTATAAGGCATAAGAAAATTGTGAAAATGCAAACACTGACAGGTTATTGATATTAGAATTATTGCTAATTTTAGGTGTGACAATGGTTTGGAATATGTGTATTTTTAATTAAAAAGCTTCTGTCTTAAAAATAAAGTATTAATTGATAAACACTAAAAAAAAAAAAAAAGAATCATTCCAAACTATCGTCAGTGTTCCACCCATCCTAACATGTATATTAGGCAGCAGGTGGACCAAAGGCACTCAGGGTAATTACAGGACTGTCCTGGACAAGATGCTTGAATTTAAATGAGACACAACCCCACTGGGGACAGATTCCTGGCCTCTGTCTCAGACATAATTCAATTGAGGGATAGAGGGGAGAATTGCAGTTAAAAATACAAGAAAATGTATTCAAAAAATCTCTTATTTCTCAAGGAAAACTGCCAGTAAAAATACTGAAATGTAAAGTTGATTATTCAATATATAGATTTCAAAAATAATTTCATGCTAAGTGAGAGTTCTCATGAATTCTATATACTCAGTCCATTTGTTTTAAAAACCATAGCCACTCAGTTCCCAAACACATATTATGTCAGACTAAGTGTCATTTCCCTCACCCAGTCCTGTAGATATATTCATAAAGGGCTATTTTCTAGAAGAAAGTGATAGGGCTGGAAGAATTAAGAACACAACAACTGAAATTAGTCTTTGAATCTTTGCACTACCACTTTACCAAATGTGGGACATGAGCAAGTTATTTATATCTTTGTACCTTCTTTTCCTTAATTGTAAATGTGGATAATGATGACAGTACCAAAGTACCCAATCCCATAGGGATGCTCTAAGGATTGAATAAAATAATTCGTGCAGGACTTCTAAATGCAATGCATGGCACATGATGATTTCTTCAGAAAGGTTAATAAATTACTGATTCTCTGTTATTATTGTATTTTATATCTTTAAATCCTCATTTGGAAAAATGTGAATTGAGAGGGGTCTAACTATTCAAACGCTAGCTTTGTTAATAAAGCTGTCACCTTATTTGCCAGTTTAGTCTCTTAGAGAGGCAGAGACCATTTCCACAGCCAAGATGCTATCATCATAGGCTTGATATAAACGTACATGAGCTGTCTGGGACTAACCTGAAGAAAACAAATTATCTTACCTAAATATAGAAGCAAAGTACATGATCAATTATGAACATCTACTTGATACTGGAATTTTGTTTAATTTCGAATCCTCACCACCTTAAAGGGTAGATACAATTATTTTATTTTATAACTGTAAACTCTGGAGCTGGGACAGGTTCAGTAATCACACCAGGTCACATAGCTAGAAAGTTACTGAGATGAAGTTTGAATCCAATTTTTTTTTTTTTTCTGAGCAAAGCCCACATTATATTATATAAACACTCCTCCTTAAGACAGAGGTTCTCAGCCCTGACAGACCTGGGGAGACTTTAAAACTATCAATACACAGGATCCACCCAAGACAATTGAATCACTGCCAGAGAGGGGTGGAAGGAAAACCCAGGCACCTGTAATTTACAAATCTACTGTGCTCTCAGGACTGAGAACCACTTAACTAGACTGTTCCATAATGTGTAAAATAAAGATTAACCTAGAGCAGCATCTTTCACATTATCTATTCCATTAATTAGCTTTGAGTAGCTAAAATGTAGACTCATTTGCATCATTTACTCACTGAATTAATTTTCCCTGTTTAGAAAGTCATCCATCCCAATTTGGATGAAAAATCTCACATCACTTACTCTGTTTCTAGATTATGAGCCTTACAATTGTTTCTGGTGATTTTTTCATTCAAAAGTGTTTTTGAGAGTGCCCTTTGTGTCCTTATTGTTACATCTGAGAGGCATGAAGAAAAAATGAGCCACTGTTGTTCTCAAGGAGGTGATGATCTTTATGGCAACGTATACCTATAGAACATTTTATTGATACCAAGCATTGTAAAAGCCAGCAGGTATATAGAGGCAAACAATGCACATGTAACTACTATCCTCTTGGAACAGAGGTAAACATTTAAATTGATAAATATGCAATTACAAATTATGGCAAATGTTATGAAGAAATAAACAGAAAGGGTCTCTTTTAGATTGGGTAGTTGGGGATAATTTCCACACAATAACCTCCAAATCATGAGTCTTTTGAGAGTTGTCATGTATATTCCTAACAGTTAATTTTATAACTATAGTATATATGCCCAGTTTATCCTCCCTTATGTCTGACTTCTTTCCCTCAGCATAATGTTTTTGGGATGCGTCATGTTGCTGAGTGCATCAACAGTCCATTTCTTACCATTGCTAAGCAGAATTTCATGGTATGAATATACTCTTGGTGATGTTTGTGCACATGAAAGTTTAAGAATCACTAAATTCGGACTTCCCTGGTGGTCCAGTGGTAAAGAATCTGCCTGCCAGTCAGGCGACAAGTGTTCAATCCCTGCTCAGGGAAGATTCCACATGCAGCGGGGCAGCTGAGCCCATGTGCCACAACTGCTGAAACCTGCGTGCCTAGAGCCCATGCTGGGCAAAGAGAAGCCACCACAATGAGGAGCTTGCACACTGCAACTAGAGAGGAGCCCACCTTGCCACAACTAAAGAAAAGCTGCATGTAGCCAGGAAGACCCAACACAGTCAATAAATAAATAAATAAAATATAAAATACGTATAAAAAAAAATAAAAGAATCACTAAATTCGATTGTTACTTCTTTAAGGGCACAATGCCCTTAGGAACAATGCCTAATATATTTACTGCATTTTCAAAAACATTTGGCACAGGATATTGCACTCAGTAGGTATTTAATACACATTATCTGATTGGATGAATTGTGATGCTTGAGGATAGTACCTTCTGTTCCCTCTCTAGTGTCCCTACCCACAATATTCATGTGACTTTAAACTTTTTTTTTAATTGGAGTACAGTTTCTTTACAGTGTTGTTAGCTTCTAGCGTACAGCATAGTGAATCAGCTATATGTATACGTATATCCACTCTTTTTTTTTAAATTTTCTTCCCATTTAGGTCACCACAGAGCATTGAGTAGAGTTCCCTGTGTTATACAGTAGATTCTTATCAGTTATCTATTTTTTACATAGTATCAGTAGTGTATATATGTCACTCCTAACCTCCCAATTCATCCCCCCTTTGCCCATTGGTATTCGTACGTGTGACTTTTGAAAAAAAAAGTTAAAGTAGACATTATTATGAGTCAATAAAAACAGGAGTGATTGAGCATTTTCACACAAGGCAAATGATTCATTTGACAGTAAGGTAAGGAATCACATCAACAGCAGTGAACCTGTTTATTCCCAAGATTTTTTAAAATTACCTATGTCTAATGCAGGTAGACATTGCCTCATTCATAAATGTGTCCATGGTTGCTTCTGACACTTTAGCTGTGATGTTAATTAATTACACAAAATTTAGATGCAATTGAGAGGTGAGGATAAGACTGTAAGCTCTTAGGAAATGGGGCTAACCTTTATTCCTCTCTGCTTCCACTAGAGTCTGAGTCACAGCATCTAAAATCTAGTAGGTGCTCAAGAAAGATTTCTGGAATTGAACTGAATGTAGATCACTTGCTCTAATACCAAATATGAATGTTTACAGTATGTTTATCCATAATAATTACTCTGAGAACGTTCAAAGAAACCCTTACTGAGCCTACATTTTAATGCAGGGCACATTTCTGAGACGAGACTGATGTTCTCCATAATGACTCCCCTGAAACCAGACTAACATTTAAAACAGTTAGTATGCCAGAAGCAGTCTGGGAAATGTCAGTGTGGTTTGCGATCACGAGCTGGTCTAAATGAAGAAAACAGCTCCTTTTGATAAACTGAGCTTTATACAGACTGCAGAATTTTATTGAAATGAAGACAGACAGACTTGACTAAACTAAAAGGCTTAGACATATTATTGCTTATTAAAATGTATTCATTAATTAATTGCTTATTAAAATGTATTCATGCATTATTGCTACATTAAAATGTATAGAATCATCAAGAGTGATTCTATTATAATAGGCAGTTGGAAGATATTTGTTGAGTGTTTGAGCTCTAAAGTCAGAATGAGGTCTGCTGTGTCCTACCTGAGACCAAGGTTCAATCTGCCTAATCTTTCTGACTCTTAGATCTCTGACCTACAAAAAGGCGGTAATTTTAACAGCCTCACTGGCTGTGCTCTGACTGAATTATATAGCATGCTGTATAAGACACATCATCGGGGGAAGGTTAGCATATCCATATCACCTAAGAGCTTATTAGAATGCACACTCGTAAGTCCAGCTGCCGACCTACTGAATCAGAAACTCCATCTTAGCAAGATCCCCGGCCGACTCTCATGCACATTAAAGTGTGAGAAAGGCGGACCTTAGGCATTTACACATGCCGGGCACACAGCAAATGCTTCATAAATACTTGCTGTTATTATTGTATGGAAAGTTTTAGAAATACAAATAAAAGATAGTTTTGTCCTCTCCCCAAAGATAGTCAGGTCCATTTCTTTACCATATTGTACCTGTCTTTCATCTTCTTAGAACTGTTTCACCTTTGCAAAGATCAATATACAGCTTTTTAATGTACAGCATTCAGTGTAAACACCGACTCACTTAATTTGGTTGATCATTTGTAAAACCAGGATTGAACAGTTCACATTGATCATCTAAAGCTAGATGTCTTTGTGGACTACAAACTTACAGCTTTATCGGAACTGGCGGGCTGATGTTAACATGAAATTACTAATTGACCTTTCTACTTCCTCACAGCACAGACAGATATATTGGTTTTAAATGGATTCTTCACACTCTGGTAGCTTGGTTCTCACTTCCCATATCTATAATTGACTGAATAAGATGAAACATAAGGGAACAAATGATAAAATTTTAAGAGATGATCATTTCTAGTTTCATTGAGCCTATTTTCAGAAAGATTAGAGACAATGGTTTTGGATAAGAGACAACAGGGCTTTCTTCATGGTTTTTTCCCCCTCTGCATCGATACTCTTGTGTGTACTGTCTGAAAATCTCTAAAGGAAATAAGTAGTTCACCATTTGTCTTTAAGAATCCTCCATCTCCCCTGAGTAGGTGTTGGAAGAATAGAAAAGACAATGCATTTCTTATGAACAAACCACTGAAATTTTTCAGAGTAGGAAGTTGGCCCCCAAGCAAATGGACTGAACGTGGTATCAGACTGGAGGAAGTTAATCTACTAGAGTCTCTTCTAAGAACAGTCAAATCATTTTAAATTCTAAGGCAGCATTTCTTTACAGTTCTTCCACAACCATAGCAGAACTGAAATAAAATGGAAGCTTTATAAAAGTGGGCCCAAAAGTTTGTCCTCCTGGTCATGTGCTGACCTGAGCTGTTACCCCTCTCTGCCTTCCCTGAGAACGCTATCTGGTTGCCTAAGAGTTGTACAACCCGCTGCCTGGAGATGAAATCTCCTGCTCACGTTTTGTAGACTGCTATCTAACTATCAAAATAGAGAAAGTAAAATTTGTTTTCAGCGACCACTCCCTATATACAAATACACACACACTCATGGGTGCACACATATTCCCTTCTTGGGTCCTTTTACCCCGCATTCAACAAATTTACCTTCATGGGGCCCTCAAGTTTCCCTGAGCCCCTCTTACCGTAGAGATGATGAGTCAAATAAAATAATTCACATTGCAATATCTATATCAGATAACAACCTTAAAAAAAAAAACATTTTGAGATACTGAAATAATATATAAAAGGCACAAAGCTTTTCTACAAAACATACTGCAAAGATTTCCTGTCTCACAGAGAATAAGCCCAAATCACCGATGTGGCCTTCCAGGTGGTCTCTCCATCTCCCTCCATTGTGGTCCTCCTCTCTCTGTTCAGCCACCCCTGCTTGCCTGGATTAGGGCCCAGAACACTAGCATACTGTGCTCCCTTTGCCTTCAAGACTCTCCTAGTCCTAAATATCTCTTTGACTCCTTCCCCCCATTTCTTCAGGTCTCTCTGCAATGTCTCCTTATCAGAAAGGCCTGTCCTGACAGCCCTGAATGAAACAGCTCTCCCCCCCCAACCCCGGCTCAGCATCTCACATCCCCTCACCCCGATTAGTTTTCGCCCAGAGCACCGATCACGTATAGCATATATTTAGTTGTATACTTGCATACTGTCTGGTTGTCCTGACTAAAATGTTAGTTCCAGGAGGTCAGGGCTTTTGTCTGTATTTTCCCTGCTGTGTTCCCCAAATCTAGAAAGAAACCTGAGACATGTAGAACAATATATAAATCACCACTGTGTGTCCTGATGAATTTTCACAAATGGAACGCATGCACAACATGCACCTAGATCAAGAAACAACATATCCAGTCCCCAAGTTCCCCTTTCAGGTCTCTTCTAGGCTCTACCCTCCCAAGAGGGTACTAACTCACTTGCCATCAAATAATGGGTTGATTTCCCCTGTTTTTGATAAATACATGCTCTTTTCCTGGTTCTTTCATTTGATATGATACAAAATATATTACTTCATGATATCATCTAGATTAAAAAAAAGTTTAGAAAAAGGAAAACCATGCAGGAAAGAAAGCAAAAGACACTAATTATAAATAATGTATCTGATTCACTATCCAGAAAAATTGGAAAAACAATTTATTTCTTAAAATACAGTTACCCATTTTTCCTTAAAGTATAGAGAAACTTTTAGATTGCCTATTTTACTAGCTCATTCATCGACCTGTCAGTGTGCCTTTGCATAATGTATGTTACTTAGAAAATAACATGAATATAGATTGTGTGTAAATGCATTGCTAAGAAAGCAAGTGAGGCCAACTTCGTATGCCCTGTTATAAAATTATAATTAATTCATAGTCTAAAGTTCATATTTATTTCATCTTGGGGGTATATGCTTTCAGGATCATTTTAAGCTAACCTATTGATCATTTTAAGCTAACAAAAAAATGTCTGAAATATCTCAATTCATTTATTCAATGCATTTTGAGTGCAAGTAATACAATGTTGACCAAATACAAACTTGACCCTTTCCCTATTGGATCATATAGTCTGATGAGAGACAGATATTAATCAAAGAATCATGCAAATAAAATTTAAATGTAATGTTAATGGTTGAGTGTAGGCAGGCATGGTGTAGGCAGGCAGGCTGTGAGAGTGTATCAAAAGGGTGGACTGACTTGATTGGAAGTCACAGATGGTTTTCCTAAGGTAGTGATGGTGAAGCTGATAATTCAAAGACAGAATATGTGTGTGCTGTGCTGTACTCCATTGCTTTTTATGCTGTTGCAATCCCCTGGATTGTAGTCCACCAGGCTCCTCTGTTCATGGGATTTCCTAGGCAAGAATACTAGAATAGGTTGCCATTTCCTTCTCCAGGGGATCTTCCCAACCCAGGGATTGAACCCATGTCTTTTGCATCTCCTGCGTTGGCAGGCGGATTCTTTACCACTGTAGTACTTGGGAAGTCCCAAAAACAAAATGCTGGAACTTAAAATAGCCTTGAAAATTTACCAACCACATATATAGAGATTAAGTGCAACATCTCTAGCTTCTGTTTGTCTACAATATTCTCCATTTTTCTCACTAGTATTCACCAAAAGCACATGCAGACAAACACACTCTTTGCTGTCTAGCTCTCAGGCAGCCTCAGGTGTCAGCTGCAATTTTTCTCTTAGGCAAGAAGTTCCTGGATGTTCCTCATGTACCTGAAGTAGGTCAAGGTCCTCAGTGTTATGCTATTATTCTTCACGTCTTATCTGTACCATTTGTGATAGATTTCCCCCTCCCCGCTTTGTAAGGGATAACATGAGTTTATCTGTGCCTCCCTCAATGCCTTGCACAACATGAATACATAGCAAGCAGTAGCCCTCAATGTGTTTAATGCGTATAATCTCTACAGAAATACTCTAAGCTCTATGAGCAGGAAACACATGGCATGTTTTCTTCAGGAACACCAGCACTTGTCACAGAGCACAGTGTTGAGTGAGATCTAGAGTCAGACTGTCAGGGTTTGAATTCAGTACTAGTGGCATGACCTTATTAAAGTTCCACATGTCTAGTTTGTTCATGCCTGCATGTCTCACTAGAAAGTAGACTCTGTAATAAAACCTATCTCATAAACTTGTGTCAAATACGTTTATAAGTTGGAAGGAACAGTGCCTGGCTCACAGTAAGGAATTTGTACATTCGCTATTATTATCCATATGGATTCAGCTACTACCAATCCACTCTACCTCCTTTAATGCTATATTAATATACTGTCAGAATCCAAGAAAATGAGGATTGAATCCTACACCAGTTCGTGCAGGACTGCTTCATGTCTCCTGGGCTCTCCTCAGCTGAGTCAACTAGGCCTTGGGATTGGCCCGTGAACCTTGGCAGGACTCATCTGGAAAAACACTTCAATTGAGAGCCTCATGGGAAAAACTTTTATATATTTTTTCAATTACTTTTTTGAAGTACACTTGAGCCCTGCCCATCAACAGAAAATTGGATTAAAGATTTACTGAGCATGGCTCTGCCCATCAGAACAAGACCTAGTTTTCCCCCTTAGTCTGTCTCTCCCATCAGGAAGCTTCCAGAAGCCTCTCATCCTTATCCATCAGAGGGCAGACAGAATGAAAACCACAATCACAGAAAATTAACTAAATTGATCACATGGACCACAGCCTTGTCTAACTCAAAGAAACTATGAGCCATGTCGTGTAGGGACACCCAAGATGGAGGGGTCATGTCATGGTGGAGAGTTCTGACAAAATGTGGTCCACTGGAGAAGAGAATGGCAAACCACTTCAGTATTCTTGCCTTGAGAACCCCATGAACAGCATGAAAAGGCAAAAGGGTATGACACTGAAAGATGAGCTCCCCAGGTAGGTAGGTGCACAATATGCTACGGGAGATCAGTGAAGAAATAACTCCAGAAAGAATGAAGAGACGGAGCCAAAGCAAAAACCACACCCAGTTGTGGGTGGGACTGGTGATAGAAGTAAAGTCTGATGCTGTAAAAAGCAATATTGCTTAGGACCCTGAAATGTTAGGTCCGTGAATCAAGGCAAATTGGAAGTGGTCAAACAGGAGATGGCAAGAGTGAACATCGAAATTTTAGGAATCAGTGAACTAAAATGGACTGGAATGGGTGAATTTAACTCAGATGACCATTATATCTACCACTATGGGCAAGAATCCCTTAGAAGGAATGGAGTAGCCCTCATAGTAAACAAAAGAGTCTGAAATGCAGTAGTTGGATGCAATTTCAAAAATGACAGAATGATCTCTGTCCATTTCCCAGGCAAACCATTCAATATCACAGTAATCCAAGTCTATGCCCTGACAGTAATGCTGAAGAAGCTGAAGATGAACAGTTCTGTGAAGATCTACAAGACCTTCTAGAACTAACACCCAAAAAAGATACCCTTTTCATTATAGGGGACAGAAGTGCAAAAGTAGGAAGTCAAGAGATACCTGGAGTAACAGGCAAATTTGGCCTTGGAGTACAAAATAAAGCGGGTCGAAGGCTAACAGAGCTTTGCCAAGAGAATACACTGGTCATAGCAAACACCCTCTTCCAACAACAGAAGAGAAGATGCCATACATAGACATCACCAGGTGGTCAATACCAAAATCAGATTGATTATATTCTTTGCAGTCAAAGATGGAGAACTCTATACAGTCAGCAAAAACAAGACTGGGAGCTGACTGTGACTCAGTTCATGAACTCCTTATTGCCAAATTTCAGACTGAAGTTACAGAAAGTAGGGAAAACTGCTAGACCATTCAGGTATGACATAAATCAAACAATTATACAGTGAAAGTGACAAATAGATTCAAGGGATTAGATCTGATAGACAGAGTGCCTGAAGAACTATGGACGGAGGTTCATGACATTGTATAGGAGGCAGTGATCAAGACCATCCCCAAGAAAAAGAAATGCAAAAAGGCAAAATGGTTGTCTGAGGAGGTCTTAAAATAGCTGTGGAAAGAAAATAAGTGAAAGGCAAAGGAGAAAAGGAAAGATATTCCCATTTGAATGCAGAGTTCCGAAGAATAGCAAGGAGAGTTAAGAAAGATAAGAAAGGCTTCCTCAGTGATCAATGCAAAGAAATAAAGGGAAATAATAGAACGGGAAAGACTAGAGATCCCTTCAAGAAAATTAGAGATACCAAGGGAACATTTCATGCAATGATGGGCACAATAAAGGACAGAAATGGTATGGATCTAACAGAAGCAAAATATATTAAGAAGAGGTGGCAAGAACTATACAAAAAAGATCTTTATGACCCAGACAACCACGACAGTGTGACCACTCACCTAGAGCCAGACACCCTAGAATGCAAAGTCAAGTGGGCCTTAGGAAGCATCACTCTGAACAAAGCTAGTGGAGGTGATGGAATTCCAGTTGAGCTATTTCAAATCCTAAAAGATGATGCTGGTAAAGGGCTACACTCAATATGCCAGCAAATTTGGAAAACTCAGCAGTGGCCGCAGGACTGGAAAAGGTCAGTTTTCATTCCAATCCCTAATAAAGGCAATGCCAAAGAATGCTCAAACTACCGCACAATTGCACTCATCTCACACACTAGCAAAGTAATGCTGAAAATTCTCCAAGCCAGGCTTCAACAGTATGTGAAGCGTGAACTTCCAGATGTTCATGCTGGATTTAGAAAAGGCAGAGGAACCAGAGATCAAACTGCCAATATCCACTGGATCATCAAAAAAAGCAAGAGAATTATAGAAAAACATCTATTTCTGATTTATTGACTATGCCAAAGCCTTTGACTGTGTGGATCACAACAAAGTGGAAAATTCTTCAAGAGATGGGAATAGCAGACCACCTGACATGTCTCCTGAGCAATCTGTATGCAGGTCAAGAAGCAACAGTTAGAACTGGACATGGAACAACAGACTGGTTCCCAAATCAGAAAAGGAGTACGTCAAGGCTGTATATTGTCACCCTGCTTGTTTAACTTATACGCAGAATACATCATACGAAATGCTGGGTAGGATGAAGCACAAGCTGGAATGAAGATTGCTGGGAGAAATATCAATAACCTCCAATATGCAGGTGACATCACCCTTATGGCAGAAAGTAAAGAACTAAAGAGCCTCTTGATGAAAGTGAAAGAGGAGAGTGAAAAGGTTGGCTTAAAACTCAGCATTCAGAAAACTAAGTTCATGGCATCCAGTCCCATCACTTCACGGCAAATAGATGGGGAAACAATGGAAACTGAGAGACTTTATTTTTTTGGGCTCCCAGATCACTGCAGATGGTGGATGCAGCCATGAAATTAAAAGATGCTTACTCCTTGGAAGAAAATCTATGACCAACCTGGACAGCATATTAAAAGCAGAGGTATTACTTTGCCAACAAAGTCCATCTAGTCAAAGCTATGTTTTTTCCAGTGGTCATGTGTGGACATGAGAGTTGGACTATAAAGAAAGCTGAGCACTGAACAACTGATGCTTTTGAACTGTGGTGTTAGAGAAGACTCTTGAGAGTCCCTTGGACAGCAAGGAGATCCAGCCAGTCTATCCTAAAGGAAATCAGTCCTGAATATTCATTGGAAGGACTGATGCTGAAGCTGAAGCTCCAATACTTTGGCTGCCAGATGCGAAGGGCTGACTCATTAGAAAACAACCTGATGCTGGGAAAGATTGCAGGCAGGAGGAGAAGGGGACGACAGAGGATGAGATGGTTGGACGGCATCACTGACTCGATGGACATGAGCTTGAGTAAGCTCCAGGAGTTGGTGGTGGATAGAGAAGCCTGGTGTGCTGCAGTCCATGGGGTTGTGAAGTCAGATACAACTGAGCGACTGAACTGAGCTGAACTGATTTATGTTTCTAGCATACAGCAAATTGATTCAGGTGTTTTTCTGTGTGTGTATGTGTATGTGTATACACACATTGTTTTTCGTATTCTTTTCCATTATGTTTTATCACAGAATATTGAATATAGTTTCCTGTGCTGTACTGTAGGGCCTTCCTGTTTATCCACTCTACACATGAAAATTTTAATAAAAACTTTTGCTTTTAAACACTTACTCCTCTTTATTTCTTTTCACTTTACCAGCTGGTTCCTTTCCACCTTACACATGGCTTTATGCTCATCAGTTTTAGAAGCAGTCTGTGACACTGTGGTTGGTTATTCAATGGCCCAATAAAGGGCAGAGGGAGGGAAGAAGTGGTGCAAACCAAAGGGAAAATCTGTTGGATGTGGTTTGTCACTTGTACTAATCAGGAGAAGAAATTCATCAATCTTCCCTCAAAATTGTAACCATGGCCAAAGGAGACATTTCATCCTTTTCATCATTGTAATTGATTGGCCCTTTTCTATCGACAGGAACAATCTCTGTGTTGAGAACTCATGGCAAAATGAACTACCATTCTCAGCTCTTATAAGGAGCAATAAATTTCAACAGGAAAAAAATAACATTTATATAAAACAAAACCAGCAAATATCTCTAACTATGAAAGTTAGCTCTGAAACAAAGCTAGAGAAATTAAAGTTTGAATTTCAAACTGTGAATTACGTATTTTATTTTCTAGGACTGAATTTTGCTGGTTAATTAGAATGATTCCTTATTAAATCAAACACTTCCCCCAAGAGATTTTGTAAGTCTTTACTGTACTTTTTAATCTTTCTCAAGAAATAAATTATATTTCCTTGTGTTATTATTTCTACTTTTATTCTCTAACATTTTTTGTAACAGATGCAGATGCTTATAGACACTGGTAGTTAATAAAAACAGATTCAAATTAAATCTTGACAGAACAGTTTCTAGAGGATCCAAATTCTCTTGGATTGATAAGTTTAAAAGAAAAAAATAAAATTTTTATAACAAAGCTATTTTATTAAGTTTTTACAGTCCTGATAGTTTAGTTCTGCCCTCATGATAAAATACAGGAATCAGATACAAGGGCAAAATAAACAGATTCTACCATATTTTATTACACCTTAATGTTAAGAACATCTGTTCAATGAAGCTGTAAAATTAATATTTAAATCCCACTAAAAAATTAAAAAAAAATAAAAAACAAATCCCACTAGACTAGAGCATTAGCCTGATGAGGACAGGGATGGTTCTGCTTGTTTCCACTGTGTCAATGTCTTGCCCGTAATAGAAGTTTAGGAAATTTGTTGAACAAATAAATTTAAGATGAGGAAAATGATTTATATGGGTCAGTTGATTATGCAAATCTTAGATGAGATGATGTGATGAGATCACAGTTATGACATAGATCTCTTAATTTACTCCAACCCAATGTTCTTTTATATAATTAGAATGAGTTTAATAAAGGATAACATGCCTGGACATACTGCTGTATCCCCAGCATCATTTTCTTTTCCACTTTTCCATTAGCTCTCAATTTTCACTGGAGAGCCACAAGATCTTTCAATATTTAACTCCATTCCCAACTCTAGTAGCACATGACCTAAGTAAAGTCAAGTGCACCCCACCTTTTTGTTGCAGTGGATTGGTTCAGAATAGGCACGTGACCTATGCCAACCCAATTAGAGTGACTCTCAGAATCTCAGTAAGAAATATTCTTGAATATGCTTTTTTTCTCTAGATGGAACAGTGTCTGTGTGAGTCCTAGAACTCCTGCAGGGATGTGCAGAAGAAGGCTTATGGCTGATGCTGTCAGCCTTTCCATCCTGTTGGAAGCCAGTCAGATGAAAAAGCAGATTCACCTGGAGGGTATAACTAAGAGAATTAAGGAAAAAGAAACAGAGTCCATTTTAAGTTTATAGATCAAACCACACCTAAAAGTTTGACTTGTCTTAGAATGCTCAGCCATTGTCAGAGTTGAATTTCGGAGGGAAAGGGAGGTATGATCAACTCAATGATATCTGTAGAGCTCTTATGTTCAGATATGGTGATAAGCACTTAGCATACAATGTTTTTTAATCTTTATAACATGATTATGAGGTAGTAGTTATATTATCCCATTTTACAGATGAAGAAACTAAGGCACCAAGAAAGTTAAATGATGTGCCCAAGGTCACAGAGCTATTAAGTGGTTAATTCTGGCTCCAGAACCCACCCAATTAACCACTGTTCTAAACTCTCTAAAACCACCTTAACTCCTTTCAGACCCTCCTTCCTACTTCACTTAAGGCCTTTTAATTTGTATTTCTGCCTGCTTAATTAAGAAGATTGTTCTTGTCCTTCGTGTCTCAGGTCAGTTAACCACTCTGAAGTGGCCTGCCCTGACCACCTGATCTAAAGTAGGACCCTCCCAGGAACTCTGTATCCCATCATCCTGTTTGTTTCCTTCAGTATATTCTTCTCACGCTGTGTTTATTCCACTAGGATGTAAACTCCATGAAGGCAGAAATCATGAAACTCATTCACTCCTATGTTTTCAGTGCCTTACCTAGAGCTTGGCATGGAGCAGGCACTCAGTAAGTGTTTAATATTTTTGAATGAACAAACATCTCAATTAATTAGAAATTATTATGCTTATTTAGATAATAATCACTCCCATTAATATATGTTAATGAAATAAAATAGGGAAGGAGAGAAATAGAGAAATGCTTTAGAGCCCTTGGAGACTATAATCGCTGGTAGATTTGTTTTGCTGTGGCACTTAAGTGACTTGATGAGTCAGCCAGTCTACATTACATTCATCTGTGAATATCCAAGTTATCATTTTAAATGTCTTCTGTATCCAGTCATATGCCTGACTGCCCAAACAGCTACTTAGGGGAAGACGGGCAGGATTTGACTCTAGGCTCTGTGGGCACAAGGAGACTGAGGGAAGGAAAATGGAATGAAAATTAGAGCTGAATAGGATCAGCTCTTGGCCAGTCTGTGTAAAGTCTGAGGAACTCTCTTGAGCATGCTTCTTCCTCAAACCCACTTCCGCTAGAGAACTTTGGGGAAAACTTCCAGCCTACAGCTGTGCCCTGCAACACATCTCCTAAGTACACCTAACTTCAGCACCTCTGTGTGGACAGTTCCATGTATATGGCCAACATCTCACCTTAAGGGCACTCCTGGAGAAGTCGGTCCACTTTCCTGCCTCAGAAGGAGGCATGGCCCCAGTATGTGGGGAAGTTAGTGTCTGAGGTGTAATCCTCAACCAGAATATGGTAGAAGTCCAAAGTCCTCCAGTCTCCTTTTATGTGATTGACAGTTTGTCCAGATCTTCCTTAGAGTCCTCACTGGAATTGAACTCTAGGTGCCAACACTACAAAGCAACTTAATTAGGTAAAGTTTATTGGCTTTTTACCTCCCTGTGTCACAGTTTCTTTTTCACTGTGCTTTCTTGTATCTCCTCCCAAATAAACTATTTGTTTCTAAGTCCTTATCACAGGATTTGATTTCAGGGAAGACGTTGAGCAAATTACAAAAAAAAAAAAAAAAAAAGTCTCCCAGAGGTGTGTGAATGCAAATGGGAGCCCTCTCTGGTGGAAATGTTACAAAAAGAAAAAAGGCACCTTTTCCTTTAGGCTAATATAGACCCTCCACACCATAAATGTCACTTGTATTTTAGCCCACCCACTCTTTCTCCCAAGCCAGGTGATTTTGTGCAGCCCAGAAATACACAACTGTACATGGCCTTCTTACCCTAGTCTCCTTCTGTATATCCTCAGATAAAACAAAACATTTCTAAGGTTTATCAACTTTTATAAAATTTTATCAAATTCCAAAGTAACAATATTCTTCCCCCTGACCAAATCCATTTTTTTCCCATATTAAGCCTACTATGTGTGAATATGTAGATTTAAATCTCTTCTAGTAAATAACAACAATGATTATATGATTACACATGTTTAGGTTTTGTTTCCAAATTGCTATACTATGTATTACTTGATAAATTCAACACATGGGTATTATTCCCATTGGACAGATGAGAATATTGAGACTCAGAGAGAATAACTAATTTGCCCAAAGCAACACTTGCTAGTAATCTAGGATTTGATTAATGCAATATTTTAACCTAGTTTTATAATTCTAAATCTTAAAAACTTTTCACCAACCCAGGAAGTCATAGCAAGCAACTCGTGAAACAGTCAGAGATTTTTAGAACTTGAATATTGTTTTTCTTACTCTACTGATTTCTATAAATTTCCTACTGATTGGCAAAGTAGTTATGAGAGACAAGTATATGGCATGTAAAACTCAGGATACATTTTTTCACTGGATGGGTGATTGAAAGGATAATTAAGGGTAGAATGAAAGCTCTTCCTTGTTGATTCCCCAGTACTGAAAAGTAAAACCCAAATGATTAATTTATGACAACTACCATTTATCAAGAGACTCAAATATCAGGTATCCATTTTTCTTTAAGAATTTTGGATACTTATATGGGTATAACTGAATCACTTTGCTATCCGCTTATAACTAACACATCATTGTTAATCATTTATACTCCAATATACAGTAAAAATTTAAAAGATTCCAACCAGAACTGGAATCTTGCCACTTATTAAAATCGAGATTTTGAGCAATTCACCTCACAGGGTTGCAATGAGAATTAAGTGTGATAGTATTTTCCCCAGTGCCGGGGGCAATTTCTGGAACATAGTAGACTCTCAACAATGAGCTGTTTTAATTAGTTACCATGGATTAAAGGCCTGCTCTGTGCTAGTCCCTGCATGAGCCACAGCAGGAGCCAGTAAAAGACAGTCCCTGCCCTCCATGAGCCCTAGTCTGTGGTGGACTGAATCAGAAGGTAGACTTGAAATGCCCTTGAGTTCTGAATGTCCCAGCTGTGTGCTACAGTGAATGTGCCCCTCCTTGCCTCATCACTCTCTGATGAGTTCAGCTACTGTTTTGTTTAGGGTTGGGTGTGAATCATGGTTTGTGCTAGGTTTATCTGTCCCTTTCTCAGTTTGAGTCAGTCTGTATTTGTCAAAGCCAACTGACTCAGAAAAGAACAGGAGCAAAGCATCAAACAGTTGGAGAATTTCCCATGCTTCCCAGCTGTGGACTCTCAGGATAGGAATGTGGACTCTCAGGATAGGAATGTGGACTCTCAGAAGAGGAATGAGCCAGAGATCCTCAGTTCTGGCATGTAAGATCATCCATCTTTGTTGCAGCACATGGGATCTAGTTCCCTGAACAGGGATCGAACCTGGGCCTCTGCATTGGAAGCACCGAGTCTTAGCCACTGAATCACCAGGGAAGCCTACAGAGGTCCTTCATTTTCACTAGTTCCTGTCCTGTGGCTAATGTAGATGGCAAGTATGATTTTCAGTCCATAAGCATAGCTGTGCCAAAGAGAGAGAGAGAGAGAGAAACCACAAAGCAAAACAAACAACAAAACCAAAACAAACAAAAAAGTCCTTCTGTTTCTTTATCTTCCTTAAATCCACTTGGTTCTAATTCAGGGGCCACAGCTCCTGGCTAACCAATGGAGGATGAGCTATTAGAGAGTCTTCTTCCTGAAGATGATGGATGTCCCAGGGGCTATGAAGCATCACAACTTAAAGGAGGGTGCTCAGTCATGAACTTGAACCTGTACTCATTACTACTGAGAGTCCACAGTGCCTCCAGCCCACACCATCCCTCCAGTTCTGATGGCATGCCTTCTTCAGAGCCATGCTTGGGGCCTGGCGTCTTTGAGAAAACTGGGGATTCTGGTGTCTCCAGTGACCCCAAGCAATCGGTCCTCTTGGCAGTCTGGACATCTTCCAAGGCTGCTTCCAGGGATAGCTCAAATCTCTACTGCTTAGGGCAGACAGACAGACAGACAGAAACATACACACACACATACATACACACCTCTGTCTTCAAAAATCTCTTTTTTAATCCAAAGTAAAAGTTTTCTTTCTTTCTATTCTTATTTCCAATAGTGGCTCCCCTCCCTCTTCTCTCCCTGCCAGAAAGAAGTTTGACATCATCTCTTCAGTGGACAAAACTTTTGAGATTAGAAGCTCATAAATGGAACTGCCCTATCCACTTTCTTTTTTTTTTTTTAATTTTTTATTAGTTTGAGGCTAATTACTTCACAATATTTCAGTGGGTTTTGTCATACATTGATATGAATCAGCCATACCTATCCACTTTCTTATTTGCTGCTAACCTTCCCAGAGGCAAGAGAGCAAGCCTTGCTACCTGCTTGAGTGAGGGAAGGGAAAAGAAAAGTGTATGGGAAAACTATGCAAATTAATGTGTCTGTAGAAGATTCTACCACAGCTCTGAGCTACTTGAGTTTCAGTGCAACAGACAGGGTAGTCAAGTAGGGTTTTGACTAGCTAAATGTTTGATATCATGTATCAAAAGAAGAGAACCATCTCATAATAGTGTGTGTTTATAGATAATTAGAAGTTAGGCATAAAAGGAAACTGCTGCTGCAGTGTTCATGTTTGAGCAGCATTGATTATGATGAGGTGTGAGAGAGAAAGGCTGCAAGAAAGTATCACAAGTCATCCTTTCTTGAATACAAGGAAGTAGTCACAGCCTTTCCCTACAGAGCCTGATGGGGTATTGGACAACACCAAAGAGGAAGAGATACAGTTACAATAGCCATCATTCACTGGTCATGTACTATATGCCAGTAGCTTTATAATATTATCATATTTAAACTTCACAAAAGAAGTGTGAGTTCCATGTGGGAAAGGATTTTGTTTCTTTCACTGTTGTGCTCCATAGCTATAAACAGTGCCTGGCACATTATAGGTGTTCCATCTGTATTTATTAAAAGAATGAATATCTTGAATTATCTCCATCTTATAGATTAAAACCTGAGATTTGTTGGGAGTTAGTGATCACATAGTAATAGAAATAGAATCTGGACCTAGATTAGCTTAGTGCCAAATATCCTATTCTTTATAATCTAACCCTGAGAATTGACCAAGAAAAATCATTTAAATTATGAAAATCCAAAATGAAGAGAAGATATCTTTACATAAATAAAAAGAATTGTAACAAAATAGTATTTTTAAAAAAGCTATCTGCCAACAAATCAGATAATGTAAGTGAAATGGACAAATTCCTAGAAAGATAAAAAGTACTGAAAAAGATTCGTTCAAAAAGAAATGGAAAATTTAAATAGTCATATAACAAGTAAAGAGATTGAGCTAGTAATTTTAAAAATTCCTCAAAAAAGAAGCTCAGGCCAAAATGGCTTTACTGGTGGAGTCTTCTAAACATTTAAAGAATTAGAAATAATTCATCACAAACTCTTCCAAAAAATAGGAGATGAGGAAACACATTAGAAACAGTACAACCTATGATATGAGACTATATACACAACTCTACAGAATTCAAGAACCCAAAATATTCATTAACACAGTCTTCTAGCTACTCCAAACTTCAGGCAAAGGAAAACTGAAGTGGGTTTTTATGATCTGGAACAGACATGGTGTTTCAACACAGAACATTCACTCAGACACTTCATAACAGGATAAGAGGGAAAACAAATTTGTTTTCCAACAAATCTGTGAAATTCAGCAGTGGCCACAGGACTGGAAAAGGTCAGTTTTCATTCCAATCCCAAAGAAGGGCAGTCCCAAAGAATGATCAAACTACTGCACATCTGCAGTCATCTCACATGCTACAAAGTCATGCTCAAAAGCCTACAAGCGAGGCTTCAACAATACATAAACCAAGAGCTCCCAGATGTTCAAGCTGGATTTAGAAAAGGCAAAGGAACCAGACATCAAATTGCCAACATCCGTTGGATCATTGAAAAAGCAAGAGAGTTCTAGAAAAACATCTGCTTCATTGACTATGCTAGAGCCTTTGATTGTGAATCACAATAAGCTGTGGAAAATTCTTAAAGAGATGGGAATACCAGACCACCTTACCTGCCTCCTGAGAAACCTGTATGCAGGTCAATAAGCAAGAGTTAGAACTGGACATGGAACAACAGACTGGTTCCAAATTGGGGAAAGGGTGCATCAAGGCTGTATATTGTCACCCTGTTTATTTTACTTATATGCAGAGGACATCATGTGAAATGCCAGGCTAGATGAATCACAAGCTGGAATCAATATTGACAGGAGAGATACTAATAACCTCAGATATGCAGATGACACCAGCCTTATGGCAGAAAGTGAAGAGGAACTAAAGAGTCTCTTGATGAAGGTGAAAGAGGAGGGTGAAAAAGCTGGCTTAAAACTCAACTGTCAAAAAACTAAGATCGTGGCATCTGGTCCCATCACTTCATGGCATATAGATGTGGAAGAAGTGGAAACAGGGAAAGATTTTAATTTCTTGGGCTCCAAAATCACTGCAGATGGTGGATACAGCCATGAAATTAAAAGATGCTTACTCCTTGGAAGAAAATCTATGATAAACCTAGACAGCACATTAAAAAGCACAGACATCACTTTGCTGACAAAGGTCCATCTAGTCAGAGCTATGGTTTTTCCAGTATTCATGTATGGATGTGAGAGTTGGACCATAAAGAAAGCTGAGCACTGAAGAATTGATGCTTTTCAACTGTGGTGTTGGAGAAGGCTCTTGAGAGTCCCTTGGACTACAAGATCAAACCAGTCAATCCTAAAGGAAATCAATCCTGAATATTCATTGGAAGGACTGATGCTGAATCTGAAGCTCCAATATTTTGGCCACCTGATGCAAAGAGCTGACTCTTTAGAAAAGACCCTGGTGCTGGAAAAAGAGTGAAGACAGGAGGAGAAGGGATGAGAAAGGATGAGATAGCTGGATGGCATCACTGACTCAATGGACTTGAGTTTGAGCAAGCTCTGGGTGTTGGTGATGGACAGGGAAGCCTAGAGTGCTAGTGTCCATGGGGTCGCAAAGAGTTGGACATGAATGAACAACTGAACTGCACTACATGGACACGGGATCCTTCAAATGAAATGAAGCCTGAAGAAACAGTCAACCTGAGAATTTTTATGCTAGGTGTGGTTAAGAGACAGCAGTGGTGGATAAATGTAACAGGTCAGAGAGTATGAACTAAGTGGAGTAACCTGGGAGAAACTTAACAAGGCCTGTTATGAATCTTCTTAGCATCCCTTTGGCTAATGGAGATAAGGAAGCTCATTGAAGTGTTTTATGACCTACTTCAGGAGGGGAAAGGTCAGAGTGGCCTTCCTACTGCTGCCATTTTCTCAAACTGCTACTGCTAAGTCGCTTCAGTCATGTCCGACTCTGCAACCCCATAGACAGCAGCCTGCCAGGCTCCCCTGTCCCTGGGATTCTCCAGGCAAGAACACTGGAGTGGGTTGCCATTTCCTTCTCCAATGCATGAAAATGAAAAGTCAAAGTGAAGTTGCTCAGTCGTGTCTGACTCTTAGCGACCCCATAGACTGCAGTCTACCAGGCTCCTCTGCCCATGGGATTTTCCAGGCAAGAGTACTGGAGTGGGTTGCCATTGCCTTCTCCTTTTCTCAGACTACTTCATCTTATAACATTCCATATGCCAAGGCACCATCTTTGGGGTACCTTGATGTTGATGAGGCAGTATGTCAGAACCCTGTCAACATCAAGGTAACTTTATTCTTTCTCTTCAGAATTTTTATAGCATGAAGCATTCTCTGTCATTCACTTTCCCACAATTCACTCAAACACTTTAAGCCCTGTTCCTCCCCTCCTGCCCCCCAGTTTGGTTTATACATCTAGATTCATCCAAAATACAATAGTCAGCAGTTCATAAACACCCAGTGTGTGTGCACACTGCAGGCATGGGAAGAGAAACAGCTAAGCCATCCAGATGCTGTCAGGCCCTTGTGACTACCCTCGGTCTTACCATCCCCCTGTTTGGTTCCAGCAGACAGCTGTGGCTTCTATTTAGTCGGAAATACCAGAAAATTAATGCCTACATGAGCCCTTACCCAATGATTAAGTGACAGAAGTTGGTGTATTGTGGGTGGAATCACAGGCACTCACAGCTCTCACTGGGATAATTCTGAGGCACATTTCCTACAGCATTTTCCAGAGTCCCGCAGCAGGCTTCAACTCCAGGAGCTCTCTAGTTGTAGCTAGATGCTACCTATCTCATCATAACATAGGATGTCCCTTCCTTCTTTCCTGTGTCTTCTTTCCTTGCTGCTCTATTGGTTTCCTCACCTCCCAAATCAAGTATGAGCACTGGAATCTTTGTTTAGAGATCTGCTTACTAGGAAACAAAATTAAGGCATACGTTTTTCCCATCCCTGTAGAATTTATAATCCATTAAAGATTCAACATAGACACAAAATAGCATAAACATGTGTGCACGTCTCCACTGACCCAGAGAGAACATGGGGGGTTATTCAGTCTTTCTCTGAAATCAAATAAATAATGAATTAAAAATCCAGCTTAGCTGTTGAGTATAAAGACTGTCTGTTTCTCCCATAGGGGGTTGTTAGCTAATCCCATCAAAGGCTGCCACTCTTGCTGAGAGAGCACAGCTCTCCTCCCATCCTCTCTACCCTTCCCCACCAGGAGCCCTGTCACCATTAGCACCTCATGGATGGCAGATTCAGCAGCTAGAGAAACACAGAAAGGCTCGTTCTGAGAGCCAAGAACACTGTTCTTGCTTTGGTTTCAGAATCGAAGAGTAGTTTCAGTGTCAGAAGCTATGATGGAATTGATAAACCTTTCTCTTAAAGTTTAAGGAAAAGTCACTTCCAGCTCCTGTCTTTCTGAATAGCCAGGAAGGAAACACACAGTCACACATACACACACACACACAGTATAAGGAAGGTGTTCATTGTCCAAAAACCTGGAGAGTAAGAAAAATAATCAATACAATAAGGACCTTTTTTTTTTGACTATTTACACCATACCTACCACTCTCCTTATGTCAACCCTCAGCGTTAGGAATTTTTAATCCCGTTTTACAGATGAGAAAACTGAGCCTTAGAGAATGTAGTCACTTAGCTGTTGAGGGAGAAAATAAATATAAGCTCCATGGGGAATAGGGTTGGTATCTTGTACATGACTGAACCCTTTTAGTACATTGTTTAGCACATAATTATTGTTAGATAAATGTTTATTGGATATTGGGTGAATGTTGAAACTATGTCCTAAAGACCAAGTATTCAATATCCAAGAACTCAGAGAGAGTAGGGGTAGCAAATGTTTTCTGTAAAGGACCAGACCACAAATATTCCAGGCTTTGCAAGCCGTAAGGTCTCCATTATCTACTTGGCTCTACAACTGCAGTCGGAATGCAGCCATAGACAATACAAAAGGAAATGTGCATGGCTGTGCTCCAATAAAACTTTATTTACAAAACTGATAGGAGGCCAGATTTGGCCCACTGGCTGTAGTTTGCTGACTGCTCATGTAGGAACTTGTTCCTCAAACGTGAGGTCTGTGACCGGCAGCATAGGCTGGGCCAGAAACACAGTGTTAAGTCCTACCCTAAATCTGCTAAATTAGGATCTAAATTCTGAAATTAATAAGAGCCCTAAGGATTCATATGTTCAGTAACATTTGAGATGCACCGCTTTAGGAGATTTGCATTAGTGTAGCCTATCAACCAGAATAATTTTACAGGATTTCAAATAAATTTTTATTTCCGTTCAACATTGTCTGAGTGTAATTACAGCAGAAATTTGCTTAGTTTGATGTGACCAGGTTTGCAGTGGTTATTTTTCCTGATGGGTGAAGAAAGGAGTGTGAAAAGCTGAGGAGGCTCTCTTTTAAGGTCTACAAAATGGGAATAGATCACAAAATCTGGACAGTCCAATTCTGTGCAACTCAGAAATCATCATGCCACCCCACAGAACCAAGAAACCCCCAGATCCTTCACTTCCTTTGCTTCCACAAAATAGAAACAGCTTTTACTAAACCAGACCAATCAATGCTAAATCTGATTACTCAGACCTGTGTACAAATAACTTAGGTGTCTTTGCCATCACAGGTTATTAAATGCCCCGCAAGTACACAGTTATTCCCATAAATGTCATGCTCAGAGCCTTGAAATAAATGAATGCCTCTCTCCAAGGACTGAAGTGACTTCTCGTTAAACTTACTAATCATTTTACATTCTGTCAAAGATGAATCCATAGTAGAAGAGTCCTGTCCTAATTGAAAAGCAGTTGGCAAAATGGTCCATGTCTTAGTAACATGTGAGCCTGAGTGAGGCACTTGACTTCTCAGAACCAGTGTTTTCCACTGGAAAATGGGCATTCAGATCACCAGATACTATTTAGTAACTATAAACAGTTTACTGGCTTAGAACTTCTGACCAAACAGTTGTACTATTGATACTAGGAATACATTCTATAAAATTTTCATAAAAGTATACAAAGGTTTATGCTGACATATAGCCATCCAGTGTTATGTTAATAGTAAACTTAGAAGCAGTCTAAATATTTAAAGCTATGTGAGAACTATTCATTAAATGTTCAATAAATTGTGGAAGAGATATGAAACAGTTTAAAAAGAAGTGGATCCATTTGTCCAGACGTGAGACTATAGCTGTGCTATACTAGTTTTTAACCATATATATTTATTTAAATTGGAGGATAATTATTTTACAATACTGTGATGGTTTTTGCCATACATCAACATGAATTGGCCACAGGTATCCCTGTGTCAGGATACATGTGTCCCCTGTATCCTGAACTCCCCTCCCACCTCCCTCCCCAGCCTATCTCTCTGGCTTGTCCCGGAGTACCATCTTTGTCTGCCTTGCTTCGTGCATTGAACTTGTACTGGTCATCTATTTAACATATGATAATGTACATGTTTCAATGCTGTTCTCTCAAATCATCCCACCCTTGCCTTCTCCCACTGAGTCCAAAAGTCTGTTCTTTACATCCGTGTCTTCTTTGCTGCCCTGCATGTAGTACTATTAATTGAAAAAAATTAATTGCAAAAAATTGACATATTTCATTGATTTTAAAATGTACATTCTTTATATTTTGACATTATTATAAGATGTCTTATAATTGATAATGTCTTATAGTTGTTATTGGCCAGGGAACAGTCTTGATGGTGGTATATACTATATGACAGACTGCATAATCAGTGGTATTTAGATTTAATGCAGTATGCAGAAAGACCCCCATACATATGTGAGTGGATGTGTTCATATATGTTTCTTTTACATGATGTGTATATATATATTTTTCAGTTTATGTATGTGTGTGGATATATATATATATATATATATGTATATTTTAAGAGGTATATATCAAAATATTGAAAAATGCCTAGAAATTTGCATAGCAAATGAGCAGCAATCACTTTTAAGGGGGAGTATTAAGCAAATAGGACTACGAGTGAGATGAGAGAGGTAGTTTTGCTCTTCAGATTTTATATTTTTTATTCTTTTTGTATTGTTTTGACAGAGAATATATTTTACTTTTCAAATCACACAAAAAATTATGATGGTGATAATGTTTTCTTTCTTCTTTCATGAGACTGGAGTGACACATGTTATAATGCAAAAGTAACAGCTATACAGCTGTGTGACCATTCTACCTTACTTTCTCATCTACAGAGACTAAGACTAAGAGACAGAAAGAGACATTCACTACTGTCACCTTTTTTTTAACTTTGCAACATGTATTCTGTGCAAAAATGAGATGAGATGGCCCCTGGCAACAGGAGAAGCCAGTCTTTGGCTTGTTGGGATATTGCTTCCGATCGCAAATGTGTCATGAGGCGTCATTCATGAGGCAAATCAGCGAGGAACTGTCAAAACATCAGGAAATTGTGAGTAAATAGACTCAGACGTTTTGGTGCAAACTTGCCGAGAATAGAGGCCGTGGCTTCCATATGCCTCTGCAGACGCCACTGGTAGACGCCCTCATGAATATTAACCACTCATACATTGCAGGGTGGAAAATGGTGGCGCAGCCAAGCATTCCAGGCCAACTCTGCGTGGGTGGGATTGAAGGGAGGACAGTCCAGTCTAACAGTCGGAAGGCTTTCTCTGGAAGCTAGAGAAACAATGGCCCTACGCAGAGCAGTTTTCTCATTCATGATGAAACTTATGACAATGTGTGGCAGACTCTGTAGCATCCTGTTCCTTCCTACTGTGTAGGTAGGGGTGTACCTCTCAGGACAGTGTCTGCATGTTTAGCTCCCTGGGGCCTCATGACTCACTGTAACTAGTGCTGAGCCCACGATAATAGCCACCAAGCACATTTTCTTTCTTTAGGCAAAATGCAGAGTCAACTTACCTCTTTTTTTTAAAGTATGGGACTATCTCAGAATTGCCCTTGAAGATTAACCTTGAGGTTAAGATTAACCTTGAAGTTAACCTTGAGGTTAACCTCAAGTGATCTACAGACAGGGAAGTCTGGAGGGAAAACTGGAGCCCAAAAACATGAGCAAAAAGTGGTTGTAGTTAATGAAACAAGACTAATAAGTATTGATAATTGTTGAAGCTGGGTGATGAATGTATGGATACTTCTCACACCACTTTTGTGTGTGTTTGACTTTTCCATAATTAAAGGTTAATAAAGGAAAATTAACTGGAGGACTGCTGAAGAGGAGTGCTGAATTTCTATATCAGCAGGGGGAGAGGGGGGCTAATATGTCAGCAACATTCCTGTAATTATATTCTCAATTTTCTTACCTAAAAAAAATGGAGATAATGTCAACTCACCAAGTCATGACAATCAAAGGGAGAAATGAGCTTAAAATTCCCAGCACTGAGCCTGAAAGTGTGCTACTATTACTAAAATATAAAATAAGATTAAAATACATTTAAAATACCAACTATTGACAACGACTGTGTTTCAACAATGGAAGCATTTTTTACTTGCCTCCTTTTAATTTTATTTTTTCCCAATTTCTATGTTGAGCATATACATAGCACTACAGTTAGGAACAAGTGAAATAATATTTACTTAAAATTAATGTTGGCTCATCTCTGCCCATATACAAAGGTGTCTGAAACACTTGGGCTACAAAGTATTCAAAAACTTTCCTAATATTATAGTTTAAATTCCTTCCTTTAAAGGCTCTTTGAACAATAACTTTGGCTTAAAGTTCCTTAAAGATTAATGGAAAAACCCCTGAATTATAACATATCCATGTCTTCTACCTATTGGTTCCCAAAAGCATTTAAATTAGCTGCTAGCTATTTCCGTGTAAGATTAGTTTGTAATTTTATTTGACAAGTGATAGGTTACAGTAGCTCACCCTGCAGTTCTCCAGGGATAAATATAAAATTTTCTACTTTTGTCAAAGAAGCTATATTGCTGTTCAGTTTTTTACCTAAAAAGTATGTATCATGTGCCTGTTTGCTTTTATTTGGAGCATAAAATAAATAGAAGGCTCTGACTTCCAGGAGTTTTCCATGTTGAAGCTGTTATGATTTGTTCTTGTACATTCTTATCAAGTATCAGCTGTCACAGTGATGCTCATAACCAGGTGAAATAGACGCATCAACATAACTTCCTTGAGAGTAGTAGAATATATCACGTTTTTCCCCTAGGGTAACTTTGAGGTCAGCTACTATAACCTTCAAACTATCTATAGATACAGAAAATTCAAATGGAAAACTGTGCAGCCTACAGTAATAAGCTCTGATTTAGCTCCTCAGTCTGCAGGTATGCTTGGTTGGGCTGGGCTTGGCTACTCCAAGTTGGTCTTGCTGTCACTCACATGTCTGGGGTTGCTGGCTGTGGTCTGCTTCAGGGTCGCCTTCTTTGAAATAAAAGGTCCAGGGGCTCTGCTCGAAATGGTTTTTTTTTTTGTCCTCCAGACAATGCTAGAAGTAGTCTTCTATGTGAGAAGACCTAGCTCAAGCAAAAATGCCCAAGTTCTTTTTTCCCTCATCATTTTGTTCAAAACATGTCATATTTACCGCTTTTTTCCCGAGTGCTTTTTAAAGCATCTGTTGTGTCATCTCTGCTAACAACCTTCTGGCTATAGCTAAGACAGCCCAGGTTCAAGGGTGTGGCAGTAGACTCTGTCTGTTTAGTGAAAGGGGTTGCAAATTCACGTGGCAAAAGTTGAGGCTACAAGAGAGGGTAAAGAATTGAGGCCAGTAGAAAAATCAACATGCCATATAAAGTTACATGATAAGAACTAGCATTTCTCTGTGATACTGTGTTTTACAAAGCATTTTAAGTACTTTCTTGTATCTAAACGCATCCCTAAGGACTGAAGAGGGTTCATTCTTTTAGGAAGGCAGCTGTAAGTTGTTTCAGGGCTAAAATTTACTTTTACTTCTGGAATTTTATCCCCTGATTTGAACGTATATGCTATGATAGTTTGAAATTAAATTTTAGAAATCAGTGAGTGAAATTGCTTCTTTGCTTTTGGCACATGCAGTGTGTGGTGGTTGCCTGATAAAACACCTACTCACCTTTCAAAACCTACCTATTATATCACCTCTTCTAGGAAGCCTCTCTGGTCTCTCCAGATAAAATTAATTATGCCCTCCTCTGATCTACCTTTATCTGGAGACTACTTTCACCTTTATTTATTGGTTTGAGCTATGATCTGCCTCTCAAAGAAGCTGAGCCCTTTGAGGGTCACAGGTTCTAGGATCAGGCCGGGTGTGCATGCTAAGTCTCTTCACTCGTGTCTGACTCTTTGCAGCCCCATGGACTATAGCCCACCAGGCTCCTCTGTCCATGGGATTCTCCAGGCAAGAATACTGAAGAGGGTTGCCAAGCCCTCCTCCAGGGGATCTTCCCGATCCAGGGATAGACCCTGTGTCTCTTATTTCTCCTGCGTTGGTGGACAGGCTGTTTACCACCAGTACCACCTCGGAAGCCTGGGATCAGGCCACCACAGTTCAAATCCCAGGATTATCATTTTTTTACATGGGGGACTTTGGGTAGTTTGGACAACTTATACAACTTGGGCTAATGCGCCTCTTTTTTTTTTTTTTGTCTCATCTGAACAATGGGAATAATAATTATATCAATACTTAAAAGGAATATTGAGAGAAATGAGTATTAAACTTGTGGTAAAATATCTGACATAGGCTACTAAATAATAGTAGCTATGATTAGTTATAGTCTTATCCCAAATGTTATTTAGTTTACTTTATACTACCTTGGAATAAATTTATAACACTGGGTCTCAATTGCCAAAGTACCCCTAGATCCTTGAATCCTAAAAGGGTCTTTACAACTCTATTGTCCAGATCAAAAGTGCAAATAATACTGTAGTCAGCACCTGAAGGAGAAAGGAACAGAAAATTAATAGCTGGGCCACAGAAGCAGCCTCTCAAGACCACTTGGTTCTGACCATGATACATAATTCCATGAAGATAAAGAAAGTAAGATACAGGAGGATCAAAATGTACCCAATTAATATTCATCTTCACAGTCTCATTTCTGAGTATTGTTTTTCTGTTCCTCTGAGCAGAAGGTTCACTTCAGTCATTTCAATAAGCTTTGTTCACCAAAAACCAAATAGTAAGGACAATGGAAAATCAAATGGCATAACCCGTCCCTGAGGCTAAACAAAGCAATGAAATAGAATCATATAAGCCGCCCCTAAGTCCACAGTCGTAATGATGCATTTACGTTGAGATGTCTCATCTTCAAAATGGGCAAGCTGAGGATTAAAGGAAGTGAACAGATGGCATCTTGATAAATTAAATTAATGGAAATGAGAGAGGTGACACATTGTCTACAAAATTCAGAAAGTACTTCTAGATGAAGAAAGCATGTACTATACTTTGGTGCATCTGAAGATTTTTAAATGTTTGTGTCACCGTCCTTGTTGTAGCATATTTGGGGGGAAATGAATCTTAACAAAGATGGACATGACTGAGAGACTGAACTGAACTGAACTGAATCTTAACAAATGGAAAAATACATTTTAGCATGTATTCACTATATGTTCAGTTGTGTCCGACTCTGCAACCCCATGGACTGTAACCTGCCAGGTTCCTCTGTCCATGGGATTCTCCAGGCAAAATTACTGGAGTGGTTTGCCATACGCTCCTCCAGAGGATCTTCTCACCCAGGGATTGAACCCACATCTCTTAAGTCTCCTCCATTGGCAGTGGGTTTTCTGTTTAATTTTTTACCACTAGTGTCACCTGGGAAGCCCTACAACCTTAGTGCTACCATGTAGTAAACTGAAAAGATGTACTTGGTGCATAAATAATGAACATGCTACTGCTTATCAAAGAAACTGACTTTGCAGAAGCATGTAATTGGGATTTTCAGTAGGTACAATGTATACAAAATAAAAGTAAAAAAGACAAATAGTACAAAAGGATCTACAGTGAAAACCAAGCCTCCCTCCTAATTCTAATTCTTCTTTCTTCAGGGGAAACATTATTTCTAGTTTCTTATATAGCCTTTCTTTTCTTATATATGCTTATATGTTCTAATAACTATATTACAGTTTGAGAGAATTAAGGTTTTTTTTTTAATGTATACCTTCATTTGGCATACATTTAAAAAAAAACTAAAAGCTGTGTAGCTTAAAGAGCTTATATGTGCAAATTACACTTTGGCCAATTGTTTAGTGTATCAGTTCAGTTTAGTTTGGTTTCAAATGATCAAAAGAAAGCTGGTTAAGACGCACAGACTTAAGAATAAGCTTATAGTTACCAAAAGGGAAAGGCTGGGGGGAGGGATAAATTGGGAGAGATTGATATATACAGACTACTATATTTAAAATAGATAACCAACAAGGACCTACTGTATAGCACAGGGAACTCTGCTCAATATTCTATAATAACCTAAATGGGGAGAGTGAAAAGCTGGCTTAAAACTAAGTATTAAACTAAGATCATGGCCTCTGGCCACATCACCTCGCAGCAAATAGAAGAGGAAAAGGTGGAACCAGTGGCAGACTTCCTCTTCTTGGGCTCTAAAATCACTGCGGATCATGACTGCAGCCATGAAATTAGAAGATGATTGCTTCTTGGCAGATGAAAGCTCTGACAAGCCTAGACAGTGTGTTAAAAAGCAAAGACATCACTTTGCTGAAGAACGTCCATATAGTCCAGGCTACGGTCTTTCCAGTAGTCACGTATGGTTGTGAGAGCTGGACCATAAAGAAGGCAGAGCACCGAAGAATTGATACTCTCAAACTGTGGTGTTGGAGAAGACTTTTGATAGTCCTTTGGACAGCAAGAAGCTCAAACCAGTCAATTTTAAAAGTCATCAACTCTGAATACTCATTGGAAGGACTGATGCTGAAGCTCAAGTTCCAATACTTTGGCCACTTGATGAGAAGATGAAACTCACTGGCAAAGACTCTGATGCTGGGGAAGATTGAAGGCAGAAGAAGAGGGCGACAGAGGATGAGATGGTTGGATAGCATTACCGATTAAATGGACACGAACTTGGGCAAACTGGGAGATGGTGAGGGACAGGGAAGCCTAGAATGTTGCCATGGGGTCGCAAAGAGTCAGACATGACTTGGTGACTGAATAACAACAACCTAAATGGGAAAAGAAATTTGAAAAAAAGTAGATATGTGTATGTGTATAACTGAATCACTTTGCTATACACCTGAAACTAATACAACATTGTTAATCAACTATACTCCAATATAAAATAAAAATTAATATATACATATAAACACCAATATCACATAATAAAAATAGAAAATTATCAGCTCATGGGAATATACCCAGGGGCTAGACCTAACAGCTTCAAACACAGCTTGAGGTTCTTGGCTCTTCATTTTCTCACTCATTTTGAGGTTCTGTTCTCCCCTGGTTGCTTCCAATTTTAGTTTCTGTGCAGTGAGAAAATAGTGGTCAGCATCTCCAGCTTCACATTCAGCCTAACTTCAAGTCTAGCAAAATGAAAAAGATGTCTCTCCTCCAGCTATTCAAGGAAAATCTGAAGCTTAATTCTTACTCATCAAAACTGTCTCAAACCCATCCCTGAACCAGTCACTGCGCCACGAGGAATATCCTTTCACCCTGGAAGCACACACATCCCTCTCGTCCACCCCCGCCCCCATGTGCTCAGAGAATGAAGGAAGCTGAACTGCCAGAAGGAAAACTAGGCTGCCATTACCAGAAGAGGAATGAATTGGTGGCAGGCAGATGGAAATTACAGAGGTGTACAGCACTTAGCCAATTAGAAGAAAGACAGGAGTGAAATATCTTTTGCTTTGCTGTAGAAAGTAGTTGTATCAAAGATCGAGAGACTAGATCGAGAGACTATATCTTTCTCTTATAAGACCCCATAGTTGTTCATTTTCAAACTGTATTTCTTATTACAAGATAAACATCAGTTGGACAAGGAGTATAAGTTATCTGCCTAAAAGCCAGTCCAGTATTGCTGTTTTCTGCGCTACTGACTTGAATTCAATAGTACAATAATTCAGATTTTGGTCACTTTCCAATTGCTTTCAGAATCATTCCCAGCAAACACATGGTGATATCTCTTTTTTCTTTCTCCCCTTTCGGGAAATGCATTATTGGAATGCTTCTTAGCCACTTAAACTAGCAGTTAAATTTTTCCATCACCCAATAGCATAAATGTACACACTGAAGCCTATCAGAAATAAAAAAGATAAAAGGCTACCAATGACTTTTATCAAATTAGGGGAAATAACAGGCAAGACTCAAATAGAAGATGTAAACCAGCAGGTAATACAAGGCAAAACATGTCTTTCTTAAATGTACATTTAAAGTGACATTTGAGACTGCCATTTACAATAAAAAAACTATTCACTAACATTGAAAACATTGCCTTTAACCTCAAGACTGCAGCAGATTTAGGAATCAAGGTCACTTAAGTCTAGTGATATGGATGTGACAGAGCAGATCATTGGGAAGAGAATTAACCCAGATGCTGGCTTAAAATGCAAATTATTGGGCGTGGCCAAGAGCTATGAGCTGCATACCTGCAGGTGGGATCTGAGAACCTGAGCGTAATTAACTCAATTGGTGGCGCTTCTGAGTCTATACTTGAAACCCAGTGTTGATAATCTAACTCCTTCATTTCATAAACAGGGCCACCGAAGTGCAGAAAGGGGAAATGACTTGTCAGTCAATGTCAGAGCCGGGTCTAAACCCATGTGTTTTGACTGCCTTACTCTCAACTTCTCTTGCTTGCTACCTTTCTGTACACACATTTCCACTGGTCATTGAGAATGAATCTGGCTGACCAGACTGATCAAGCTGGTGTGACATTCTATTAGAGAGATATCTGGTGGGGAAATTACCATATCAGTGGGTTTTAACTGTTCCTTAGAGGATTCATCTTCTTGACTGTAAAAACCATCTGTCCGGATTAATGCTTAGTTAACTGGTTCTGAAAGAAAAGTGGCCCATATAAGGAATGATGTTTCCCTTGGTCAAAAAGCTATATATTCTAAAGATACAAGGTGGGACCCATTCAGGGTCAAGGAACACTGTACCTGAAATGGGTCCACCTTGCCGTACAGTTGATTCCTTTTGTGTTCTCTACAATAAAAACGTAGAGATGATGAGGAAATTACTATATCAAAGCCTATATTATATTTTTCCTGGGCATCTTAAGTGTTATTTCCCATGCATAAAATTATACCTGGATAGTCTATTTGATGTAATATTTCAAACTGGAATGAAGCAGCCTCCACAGTCTTTTAATTTCCAGTGGATGAGATTTTTCTCTTCCTTCTTTCTACTGTGACTCATCCAATTTTGTACTCTTCACATGCAGCATAATGCCTAGTACATTATATCATGGTATTAAACAGAGGTTATATGCCCTAGTGCTTAACAGAAAGGGCTACTGGTATACTGGTGTTTAATAACTGGTTCCTTAGGAGAAAAAAGTCCCCCCCTAATAAGTAGCTTTTGTTTATTTCCATGGTGTAGATAGCCAACCATGGCCAAATTCAAGCTACCAATGTGATGTCTTTGAATGCAGAGTCACAAAAAGATATGCTGTAACAAGCCATTATATAGTAATTCCACCATAGAGATTCAAAAGACAAAAATGACTTCAAGAGCAAGGATAAAGTAGACTGTAGTAAAATAATTAGAAAGTGATGAGTTTCAGTACTTGTTAACTTTGTTTTATTGCAATTTATTTAGTCAAAAATTTGTGTAATTGAATGTTTCATAACAGCTGCATTTAACAACCAGTGCTCAAAATTCCTGAACATTTACCGGTTGACTCTTGTGAACCAGTACTATTTGACTTCAGTTGCCACTGGAAAAGGCTCTGGATCCAACAGACTAGGGTTTGAGTCTTGACTCCTTCAACTACTAGCTCTGAGACTGTGAGCAAATCGACCTTACCTCCTTGTGCCTCACATTTATCTGTATAACAGAATAATAGCAGTAAGTATTTCATAGGTGGTGTGAAGGACAGGTGAGAAAGTATGTGTAAAATTATTGAAATTTTGTAAGAGTTGGACTAATGTTAGCTTTTAGTAATAATAATTAGTATTATTTTAATAAATGCTGACTCGGTGGTGAATGGATGGATGCTACAGAATCTGTGAATGGACAGATACTTTTCAAGTGGAAGTGGAAAAGCCTTTTTGAGTGCAAAAGTATATATAAATACAAGTGAGCTGTGTTCACCCACAAAATGTCTCTGAGGAGTAAATGAAATCCTCCACTCTGAAATGCTGGGTGGATTTAATCAGCTCCTTTGCTTTCTGTGACGCTACAGGCCTACTATTATACAGTAAGAGACACAACATGACTGCTATTAGTAGTGTCAGCAGCCATGGGAAAAGCAGGAAAAGGAGTGTCTGTTATTCACTTCTATCCTCCCCTGGGAGCACAGGTGTTAAGTCCCATCCTTCAGCCCTCATTTCTGCATGTCCAAGGCCTCTTCTCCCCGGGAAAGGGCTGAGTCTGTCTCTCTCAGCATCGCACCTCAGCTAACATCAAGTGGCATTGTCTTCCCTCCAGCTACTGCCTCCTCTCCCAAGACCACCTAAGGATGTGTCTCTCTCCCGCTCATAGTGAATTGATCCCAGCACCCCGTGCAATTGTCTCTTCACTCAGATGGCAAGTCTGACATACTAAGAACTGTTTCCTCTCAGACTGAGTAAAGCGCATTTCCTTCAGAATAACCTCTTTCTCCTTGCTCCAGTTAAAGCTTTAGTTTACCTTCACATGCCAAGAGAGAGGAGAAAAGAGAGACCTAGAGACCTAACAACTATGGTTCCTGGAATGTCCATGCAAAAATGTCTCAGAAAAACCAAAAGTGGAAGCCCTGTTATCATCAAACTCAACTTTTCTAAATCATTCAAACAGATGCCCAAGTGATGGGGCAAAAGCATAGAAAAGAGGTGTTCTACAAAAAGGCCTTTAATAGAAGTTGGCATCAGTTAGGTTGAGAATACTGACCTCCTCACTCTAAGTCTAGAGCTTTTTTCCATTGAATCATGCTGCCTTTGGGTGGGAGGGGGGCATTGGGGAGGCATTTCTTGACATATAAATAATTCCCCGTGATGTTTTCACCTTTCAAAAGTTAAACACTCGGAGTATCTATGTGTTTAAGGAAACAAATATAGTTCTATTGTTTTACATACTTTAAAACAAAGAAAAAAATATTTTGGAAATAGTAGGAACATCTTTAACGTGAAAGTTTACCTCTAAAAGCCTAAAGCAAGCCCCACACTTAATGGTGATGCATTCCTCTTAAAATCAAAGAAAACCCCTGAATATTCACTTTAACTTCTTCTATTATCCTGGAGATTGCAGGAGTTTAGAGTAAGATAAGAAAAAAGAAATCACAAGTGTTACAACTTAGAAAGGAGGAAATGAAACTGTCAGTCACAAATGATAAAACTCAAAAAGTTCAAAATCATCTTCCCATTATTAGAATGAAGAAGAGAGTTTAAGAAAGTTAATTGAATATTAAATCAGTACATAATAACTCTATACACCTGCATCAGAGATTTAGAGAATTGACTTTGAAAGTCTTCATTTATAGCATTTTATGATACTGGGGAATAAAGCTAAAAAGATTGCTACCGTGTTAGCAGATAGGACTATTCTACATTGGAAGTTAATTGATTCTCTCCAAAAATTACCTTTAAGCTAAATACTATTTCAGTCTGAAGTCTTTATTAAAATCATCTGATATTTGAAAGCAAATGTCTGTATCAGGAAATACGACTGGAAACTCCTGTGATGGCAGTGAAGCAATTAGGAGAATAAACTTTGGAGTCAGAACAAACCTGCTATATATTCTGGAACCAGTTACTTTTCTCTGAGTCTCAAATTGGGAGATATAATGACTAGTTGTAGATTTGGGGGTTGGGAGAGCATCATGAAATAATGAATGTCAATTGCTAGTCTAAAAATAATAGCTATTATATTATGAATAATGCATTATCATTACCATAAATTGACCCCTATGTTGCACCAATCAGGCTGTGCATATAGTTTCTTTTAATCCTCCCAATAACCATGCAAGTGCTTGCTATGTACCAGTCTAAGCGTTTCTCATGGCATGTGTGCCGGGAAACGCATGGTATGTGTACAGAAACAAGATGGCACATTCAAAATGGAAGAGACATTAATACATATGCTATTTACAAACAGGGAAGTAAGCCTCAAGCAGCCAAGGGAAGGAAGTTCACCAGAATGTGGAGAAGACTATGAAGAGAGTCAGCTGAGAGGAGCTGTGCTGTTTCTGAGAGGCGACCTAGAAGGGTGGGAACTGGAGAAATTAGTATCCTGACCTCCTGCTCCTCTTACCCTCAGATCTCTGCTGGTGCTCACATTGGTGGAGCAGAATCCATCGGGTGAGGGAGTCCACTGATGGAGTCTATACTGGTCAGACTTCCAAGCACAGAACAGGGAGAAAAGGATGAAAGGAAGCTTTGAGAAGAATTACTGTTTACATAAATCTTTGCAACAGCCGCAAGGGATGTGGACTACTGTCTTCACACTTCACATGGGGAACCTGGAGCCTAGAGAGATTGGCAGCTGGCATGTGATGGAGATGGGGTTCTGGGTCTAGACTGTTCCAGTCCTGAGCCATGTAGAATCAGCACTAGAGTGAAGCTGATGGCTTCCTCAGAGGAGAAGAGATTGTCTTAGATCAGATGAAAAGCTGGACCAATGTCAAAAGAAAAGGCTAGCAGTTCCCCATCCTGCCTGGTTCCAAATGCCACATTCCACCCATGGCACCTTAACAGCACCTGTGACACAGTAGCCCAGCAGAGGTGAACACTTGGCACTTTTCCTCACGATAGCAAAGTAGAGAAATGAAAGACACCAATAGTACCAATTGAAGTTCTCAACCGGTTGTCTCCTGAGGCGAGGGGGCAGCCATCCTTAGAAAGCAACAGTCTTCATGGAACGAGGAGTGACCTGGGAAAGAGCAAAGAGTGGGTCAGCATCTGCCAGCCTGCATTCTGCAGACTCCCAGGAGTCACTGAGGCGATTCTGAGGGCTTACATTGTTAGAGGTATTGGAGCATCTGCATTCATTTTGATTTTTTAAGGCCATGAAATCAAAGAATTAAAGTTTTTTTCCATTAAAGAAACAAAGCACAATACTCAGAGGACTTCCAACTTTTATCATGGGCAGTTTTAAGGTATGTGGTCATTTTTCACTCAGCTAAATGCTGTTGACCCACTTAGGGGCTTTACAGTTACACAACTTTCTTTGGTTTTTATTATTATTGCTTATTCACACGTTGCTGAATTTATACTCTTAGAATAAAGAGAAAAGCAAGAGAAAAGCAAGAAATTAATGATCATACAAATGATAACAAATCTACAATTTTCACTCAAATTGGTATTAATACCCTCTAGATACCTTGATTTATCTGATCAGAGTTTTTAAAACATACATGTCAGGATAACTCTGTTGCCTTAACATGCCTTGATCATTAAAAGAACTCCAGTGATAATTAGAGTTAATTTGACTTTTGATTTATTGAGAACAATAATAACTACCCATATGATGATTTATTTGCAGAGAAACATTGGAAATAGAAGCCGTGAATTTTGTTAACTTGCCATTTGGAAACAAAACAGAAAAGCATTAAAAATAAACCAGTTAACTTTAAAGTGAAAAATTTAAGCCTTCCAAACAATCAAAATGAAGTCATTTTTACAAATCTATTTTTGATGCTGTAACACCTGCTAAATCCCAATCTCTATTTTAATAACCTTTCAATCCTCAAACTAAATAAGATATGATGTTCTTTTAAAATGTATTTTTGTTCCAGAATTAATTCAAAGTAGACTAATGTCTGTCCTTTTCTTAAAGGAGAAAAGTTACATTTCTTTTCACATATAAAGTGACTGTTAATGATGATCATTTAAAATTTACTATACACCATATACAATACAGATCTAAATTTAAAAATAAAATCACTTCTTTGTAATATTCCATGAAATGAATAATGAAGTTATTTATTAACCTGACAACGAGATTTAAAAAGCAAATTGCTATGAGTGGTAGACATATGTTGCTTTTTTCCCATTCAGCATCATCCCCTCATCTCATGGTGTTGCCCAGAATCTCCTTTGAGAACTACTACCTCCCAGTCACAGTCCCATATGGGTTAGGTGACACTGATCTGACTTTCTGCTTTGTTGATGGGCATCTTGACCCAGACCAAGCAAATCAGAATGTACAATGGCCCTGGCAAGTGATTGGTTCAGAACTAGGCTATGACTCAAACTGTGCTAATGACTTTTATGTGAACCAGTAGAATAAAGAAGTTTGCTTTAGGCTGGAGCCACTGAGATGGAAGAACTTAAGACTGGAATTATCTTATCATTGCATGAGAAGAAAGCAACACAGAGAAAAGCAGAGCCAAGTGATGGATGAAGATAGATTCCTGATGACATTTGAGCCCCTGACATTCATCTATCAAGTTATTGTTTGATAAAACTGAGAAGTCTAGGAGTGAGAGACTAACTGAGCAGTGAACAGTTGGACTCTTACTCCTAGACTTCTCAGTTTTATCAAACAATAACTTGATAGATGAAAGTGAGCAAATCACTTTATTTCTCCAGACTTCACTGTCCTCAACAATAAAACAAAGGCATTAGACTAGATGACTGCCTAAGATCTCTTTCAAATCTTACATCTTTTATACTGTGGCTGACTATGTATTAGTGACTTTTTAGATATAATTCTTTTCTTAAATTTTATTTATTTTTGGCTGCATTGGGTCTTTGTTGCTGCCCACGGGCTATCTCTAGTTTGAATGAGCGGGGGATGCTCTAGTTGCAGCGTGTGGACTTCTCATTGCAGTGGCTTCTCTTGTTATGGAGCAGAGGCTCTAGGGCATGTAGGCTCAGTGGTTGTGGCTCATGGGCTCTAGAGCATGGCATCAGTAGTGGGCACACGGGCTTAGTTGCCCAGCAGCATGTGGAATCTTCCCTGATGAGGGATCGAACTTATATCCCCTGCATTAGCAGGCAAATTCTTAACCACTGTACCATCGGGGATGTCTCAATATAATTATTAAATAGACCCAATTTCAATTGACAGAATGAACGGTGCTGACCATCTCTGCCTTCTTCATGTATCTTTTTAAAAAAGGGCAACTCATACAGTGGGGATAATAGTAGGAGCCTTGAGAGGTCAGCTAGTCCTTCTGAGTCTCTGATAGAAATTGAAAATATACAAACATTGTTTTATACATGGTATCTTCATTTTGATGGGGCTCAAGGGCAAATGTCTGAGTTAACCTAATCACAGATGTCATTCACAATCTGTGTCATGATGCTAAGTATTCCTGCCCCCATTTAAAAAAAGAAAAAATGTATTTGGCTGTCAGGTCTTAGCCGTGGCACAGGGGCTCTCTCATTGTGGTGCACGCGCTCCAGAGCAGGAGGGCTCATTAGCTGTGGTACGCGGGCTCTCAGGTTGCGGCACTTGGGCTTAGTTGCCCTGCAGCACGTGGGGTCTTAGTTCCCTGACTAGGAATCAAACCCGCGTTCCCTGCACTGGTGGATTCTAAAGCACTGGACCACCATGGAAGTCCCCCCACTCTCATTTTGATGAGTAAATCTGACAGTTATACATTTTAGTTTCACATGAACTTGATGAAATTCTTCTTATACAATTTAGCAAATGCAGTGAAAAAGCTCTCATATAATCCACATAGTTTAATAATTCTTTGATAGATAGCATCCATATACCCCAATAATTATTTTCCCCACAAGGCAGGGTACTACCTTCCAGAAGATGTTCTACAGGTAAGAAAGCTTTTGAGAATATATAATATTTTGACCTTTTGAGATAAGAGATTTGTTGTGAAACTAGTCCTTTTTATTACTAAAGTGTCATTCAAAATAAAGTAATACATTTAGACATGTTGCATCAATTTACTTGCTATTACTCAAATCTTACCCTCTAATTAGAAGGAGAAATATGAAACCTCACCAGCGCATAATTTAACAAACTCAATGTCATGAAATTACTGTATTTTATTCTTGTCTAGCACCAAAATTTGCAGGCATGGAGGGAAGCTGTGCACTTCTAAAATGCAAGATGTGACTTACAACAAAAGAATGCTCCAGAGGTGAGAGTAAAGATTCAGGCTAATCAAAGGTTTTTGGACGAGTTCCAAAAAGCAGAGTTTAAAATACAACTCAATCTCCATATCCTGTCTGCTCTGGGATGCAGTAGAAAAAGATAGGAAGTCATTGAGGGAGGAAGAGAAAACTTGGAAAACCAGGACTTTTGAAAGCACTGATGGAAATGATAATGAAGCTGTAGCGATTCCAGGAACAATTCTCCAGGGGATTAGAATTTCACCTCCAGGTAGAAAAATCCATACATGTGAACGTGGCATTGGATTCTGTACATTAGAATTCAAGTTTACTTTGCCCTGTCACCATCAATCTACCATCTATCTAGTTGTTATACCCATATTAGCGAGGGTTACAGGCTTTACAGGACAACCCTAAAATTATATCAGTGTAACAAAATCAAGGTTGTTTTTCATTCACATCACAATCCCATCTGGTTGTTCCTGTTCAGGAAACATTCTACTTGGTCATTTCATCATGACCCTTCTCTAGGACCTCAGGGTCCTCTTTACTCAGCTATCATTGGGGAAAAGAGGACCTAAGGAAAACACACCACATCTTAATTACTTTGACTTAGAAATGACACACATCACTTCTGTACATATTCTCTTGGCCAGAACTCACTCATATGTCTACATTGAAGTGAGAAGGAGGCAGGGAGGTGTAATCTCACTGTGAGCCAGAAGGAAAGGGGAAAGGTTTTGGTGAATATGTCATAGTCTCTGCCACACTCCTTCCCTCCCTTTCTTCCTTGCCCTCTCCCTCCCTCTATCATCTTCGCAGAAGTAATACTGCAAAACAGTTAGAAATGCAGAGTTAAATATGCCCTCCAGTCAGACTACCAGAATTCAAATGCAAGTTCTGCTTTCAGTAGCTATGTGATCTTGAGAAATTATGTAGGCTTTCTGTGTTTACTCTTCTGGAAAACAGGAATAAATGAAAGTACTTACTCATAGCATCCTTGCAAATATCAAATAAATTAATGCCTGTAAAGAACTTAGAATGTGCCTGACACTTAGTTACTTCTCTGTATCATTCTTAATCAGACTTCCAGTTTGTAATGGAACAAAAATCTTGGTGACTTAAGTAAAAAAGACTTTATGAGAGGACCAGGCAGGCTGCAGAAACGGACTTAGGAAACAAGTCCAAGGCAAACACCTTCTGGAAGGGCCAGGCATCTGGAACCAGAGTGGTTCTCCCAGCAGAAACAGGTCCATTCAGAGATCCCCAGGCCACCCCTGCTGCTAAGATGATCATTTCATCTAAAAGCACCACACCTTATTAGCACCTTAATCAAATTCCAGGTGCTATCAAGGATTGTCTGTTTGGCCAAGCTGAAGTCAAATACCTGCTTGTGAACTCATCAAAATGGAAGTAAAGGGAATTTGGCCCTACTTGCATTCCAGTTCCTGGGAATGCACACAATGACACATTTCTAAGAGAAGAAAAAATTTTAATAGTTATAGTACCTTCCCAAGATGGATGCTGCCCAATCAGATAAATAAAATATGCATTATATGACTTATCTCTCCATCCATCCATCCATCTATTCATCCATCCACTAACCTACCTACCCAGCCAAACAACCAGCCATCCACCTATCCAGACATTTGTTCACCCTCCAAACTACCCATCTAGTCATCCATTCTTCAACCCAGCCAGCCAGCCAGCCATCTATCCATCTATCCACACATAGATACGTATATATTTGACAAACACACATCATCAGATTTCAGTCACGTTCTTTATATCCAAGTGCCCGTAAAAAATGAGTCTTTCAGCAGAAAGTTTTATGGACCTAATTCTCCCCAAGGCTTATGTCTCCCTGAGCAGTAGATGAAAAATATTGCAGACTGAAAATAATTGACTTGAGAGAATTAGGGCCCCTGCCTAAATGCCTAACATAGTATAAAAGAATGACTCTAGCCCCAGGGTGAATGGAAACATGTTTCATAAGGCAAGATATTTGCTATGATGGCAGGACAAAATGGCCTCAGTCAAATCTTAAGTCCAGGATGCATCTAAAACAAGAATGTCACTTTCAAATTCAGAGCCAAAATTCACATTAAAGTCAAAGAGTGCTTATCAATTCTATTTAAAATTCTCTTTACAGAACTGGATTAGACTTGCCATTGATACCAAGCTTCTATTCTACCTGAGATGTATTTAATGTTTTGAGCAGAGTTTAAGGCTTTCTTCTGGAACTAATAACCTCATTTAATTTGCAATTTCTATGTTAGAATTGACGTACTCAAAAGGAAAAATTACATTATTTTCTTTGGTGAAATTCTAAATTAGCCCTTGGGATCGCCAACTATGACAACCACCACAAAAGATTCTGTATTCTAAGGGAGTTAATAGTCTTGGCATTTTAATGCCATGTTTTTGAGGAATTAAAATTTATTAATGCCTGTAAAGAACTTAGAATGTGCCTGACACTTAGTTACTTGTCAGTATCTGTTCTTAATCAGACTTCCAGTTTATAATGGAACAAAAATCTTGGTGATTTAAGTAAAAAAGACTTTATGAGAGGACCATGCAGGCTGCAGAAACGGACTTAGGAAACAAGTCCAAAGCAAACACCTTCTGTAAGGGCCAGGCATCATTAACCAAAATGTGCTGTAATGCAATGTAATAGACACCTTCTTGTAGCTGTCTCGTACACATTAGTGGTTGGGTTCAGGGCACCATACTAGGATATGTACATTTGTTCTTGTTGAGTCACTAACTGGTGTCCAACTCTCTGCAACCCTATGGACTGTAGCCCTCCAGGCTCCTCTGTCCTTGGGCTTTCCCAGGCGAGGATACTGGAGTGAGTTGCCATTTCCTTCTCCAGGGGATCTTTCTGACCCAGGGATCAAACCCACATCTGTTGCATTGACAGGCAGATTCTTTACTGCGGAGCCACCAAGGAGACCCTAAGATATTTACATAGACCAGTTCATTGAGCCCTCTCAACAACCTATGATGTAGGCTTTATTGTTTCTATTTTATATGTGGGAAAATTAAGGCTTGCAACATCAAGCGGCTTTCCCAAATCTAAATAATGAAACTGAAAATCAAACCCAGCTTTCTGATTCTAGAACCCAGGTTCAACCACCCCATAGCCTCATAGATCAATTTTCTCCCATATCTTTCATTTTTTTTAAATTTTTTTATTTTTTTTATTAGTTGGAGGCTAATTACTTCACAACATTTCAGTGGGTTTTGTCATACATTGATATGAATCAGCCATAGAGTTACACGTATTCCCCATCCCGATCCCCCCTCCCACCTCCCTCTCCACCCGATTCCTCTGGGTCTTCCCAGTGCACCAGGCTTGTCTCACGCATCCCACCTGGGCTGGTGATCTGTTTCACCATAGATAATATACATGCTGTTCTTTCAAAACATCCCACCCTCACCTTCTCCCACAGAGTTCAAAAGTCTGTTCTGTACTTCTGTGTCTCTTTTTCTGTTTTGCATATAGGGTTATCGTTACCATCTTTCTAAATTCCATATATATGTGTTCCATATATATTCCATATATATGTGTTAGTATGCTGTAATGTTCTTCATTCAGACTGGCTTAATGGCAGCAATGTGTGGCAGATGTGACCCCACCATCTTGATTACTACTGTTCAAGTTAGAGGCCTCATCCAAGAAGGGCTAACTTGGGTAATTCTGGAAATCTGGAACTGTTTGTTCCAAATTTGTTAACTTCAAAAAATGAAAGAGATACAATCTGGGAAGATTGGGTGGACGTATTCTCCACATGACATGGGGCTTAGAAGCAGGAAAACTTGGATGGCAGAGGACAGAAGAATTAAGAAGATATGCCAAGAGAAATGTTGATATTTCTCAAACCATTTTTTAATTTGGTGAAATAACATTTGGTAAAATAAGAATTTAATGGCAGTCTTGATAGTAACAGCAATATCAGAGACATCCCTTGCCAGATTTTTTTAAATAAATACAATTATTTCAGCACTTAAAGTCTATAGAATCTGATAAATAAGACAATACTGCTGAAACCTGTATCTGTTATTTGCATCACTATTATGCTTGTAATTGACATTTTTAGTACTTCACTTAATGCATGCTAGCAGTCCCAAAGTCATCCTATTTGTAGTTTATTATTCTGAATAAAACACTGGTCCTTAACTCATTTTTTTCTCTTAGTTCGTGGTTGTTGTTGTTTAGTTGCTAAGTCCTGTCTGACTCTTTGCAGCCCTGTGGACTGTAGCCCGCCAGGCTCCTCTGTCAATGGGATTTCCCAAGCAAGAATACTGGAGTGGGTTGCCATTTCCTTCTCCAGGGGATCTTCCCGACCCAGGGATTGAACCCACATCTCCTGCATTGCAGGCGGATTCTTTATCTGGGAAGCTCCCTCTTAGTGTGCCATTTTCTTTCTTTTAGATCGTCTGAATGGCTTTTTAATCATTATAAATTATGTTTAAATATTGTAAGCATTATGTCAACCAAATACTACCCACTTTCTTTTTAGCTTTTCGGGAGTTCAAATCCCTCTTGAGCCCAGTTGCCTCTCTTCCTTTGAGTTCTAGAATGTGCCCCGATCATCACTGACTCAATGGACATGAGCTTGAGCAAACTCCAGAAGAAGATGAAAGACAGGGAAGTGTGGCATGCTGCAGTCCATGGGGTCGCAAAGAGTTGGACATGACTGAGTGACTAAAAAACAACTATACAATGCATTTCCCAGTTTTTTTTTAAGATGGCTAATTGCTTTCCGTTGTTTGCAACCCCAAGTGTCCTGATCTAGTAAGAATTATGGGAGGAGTTCAGTATTTTCCAAATCTTTCCTACCCACTAGGATGTTAACATAGTTTTACTAATTAAATTCTCATGACAAACTTGGAAGTAGTCAATTCAAAGCATTTAAGTGATATAAAGTAGTCAAGATTTTGTCTATGAGTTCCTGAACTCCAGAGCCCAGGCACTTTCTCCTATATGATGTTGTAACCTACCTCAGAATTAAGAGAGGGGAAAAAAAAAAAAAACCTCTTTTGAAAGTCAGAAATGTTATTCAAAAGCTGAACTTCAACATTTGTAAACGATGAGGGTACAAGTGAAACACGATGGAAGTTATTTGCTTCTAAAATATACCACTGCCCTGTCTAAAGCACTGAATAGTAAGTACCTATTTCTTTATGAGCCTCTGTGCCCAGGGATTATAAAAGCCTACACAGTTACTGTCATAACTTGTACAAAGCAAGAACAGAGAGCATCCTTTTGAAAAATGTAGGCAATGAACAAGAAATGAACAAAGAATAAAGAAAAGAAGCCACAACTACAGGCAAAACTGCAATATATATGATGTTGCACAGTTATATTGGTGCTCACTTTACATTAACTGTTTGCCCATAAGAAAGAGTCAGACCAAATTATGGAAAGAAATTTGATGGCCAGTCAGGTAGCAGGGATCTGAAACAGAAAGACCAGAAGGGAAGCCATAGTAACTCAGAGACCTTGGCGGTAGACTCGGGGAGATCTTCCCACCAGTGCTCCATCCAGAAGGTGGATGGACTTGACTACTCTTGGTCCCACCTTTGTGTATTTTTGCTTTTCTCACTGCTGACTAGCTTCCTTGCTCACTATTCTGTGTCTCTCTCTGCCTTTCTCACCTCTTATTCATGGGTTTTGCTCTCTTGTGATTTCTACCAACTTATAACTTCTCCTGTATACTTAGTTTCCGCATGACCTGGGCTCCTCTACTGGCACCTTTCAACTTTGCCCAGGACAGTTACACCCTGGTGGGCTCCGTACTTCCCTCTTCAAAGTCCTGGAGCTAGAATCTGACTGCCTGAGCTCATCTTTACTTGGACAGAAGTTTTGTTTGTTTGCTTATGGGCTCTTTTGCCAGGTCCTCTCATATAGAGCTGCATAGGCCATGGATTGGCCGCTGTGCTTATCCCTCATGTGAAGAACTCTGGGTAGTATGTACATGTGTGTGTGTGTGTGTGTGAGAGAGAGAGAGAGAGAGTGGGGAAGTGGTGAAGATGGGACACAGTACAAAATTCATCCTGGTTTAAGGCTACCGCCCCATCAGTGGCAGTGATGGGAAAGGCTGTGGCAGCTACTGCGGCAGGTGTGCTTAATCTGGGCTTTGCCTGAAGTCTCTGTGTATTAATAAAGCAACAGGTAATATGTGTCAGCCCTTCTGTGTTCTTGGCACTTTTCTAACTGCCTTCTGCACACAAGCCTGTGAACAGCTATTCAAAACTTTGTGAAGTCAGTCCCTGTTTTGAAGCACCGTCCCATTTAGAAGATAGAGGAACTGAGACACGGATAGCTTATACTCTTAGCTTGTACATAGATTAGGAGTTATTATGGGAGGTGACATTCAGAAAGTGAAACAGGGCAACGTGATCACTTGTTTGGGGGTATTTCTAATCCCTGACAAGACTTAAAGTAATTTTTAAGTCCCTAAACAAACAAATGATCAAAAGCAAAGAATGGAGGGAGTGCCCCAGCTGGCTAGTGGTGCCCTCAGCATGCTATTCAAGGTCCAAGTAAACTCTCTGATCCTAGGGATCATATGGAGAAGGATCTTCTCCAAAAGGAGGGTCAACCTCCAAAAGGATGTTGGGAAAATGGACTTAGGAAAACATTGGAGGTGTAATTGACAAGAACACTCATATCCTCTTCTTCTAATCTGGATCCTTGATAATAAAAGAGGAACAACAGGAAAAGTCAACTCAGATTTCCCTTGCCCTTAAGATGTGCCAAGTTTCAGCTCCTCCAGGAAGGCTTCCCAGATTATTGCAGGATGTCTCCTGCCTTGAAACATGCACTGCAGTTATTCTGTGGCTAACACAGTATTATTCTCCACAAAACAGAAAAGGAAGAAATAATTGTGGGCCCAACATCTGAGCTACCTGGTAGCAGCTTCAGCTGTGGCAGCAGCAGGGGAGCCCAGCAGCTGCTGCTGACATCTTAGCATTAGCAGTTTGGGCAGATGCCCTAAGCCAAAAGCAGACGTGTGTCGGGGGCTTTTTTTAGTCCTTGCTGCAGTAGCTGCTGTGTTCTCTTTCTCCCGGTGCTCTCATCTCCCTCTCTTTTCTCTTTGGAGGGCCCAGTCCTGGGTTCTGAGGATACCGGCAGATCTGCATGACCTGGTCAAACACCATTATGTCTGGGTGAGCCCGCTGAGTGATCAGAGGGAAGGGAAGACAAACAGAGCCAGGAAACAAGCTGCCAAATGAACTGAAACCAAACAGAAGGGCACCATAAGACCGCACAGTCACGGTCACTGTGCGTTTGGCAATGTACCTACCACAGAGGGAAGGGTTAAAGGAGATAGCCTGCCTCTCACGCCTCAGCAGATGCCTCCTGTGGCGAATGGGCTGTGTCTCCCATCCTCTCAAATACAGTCTGCTGCTGGCTTTCAGGCTGCACCAAAGCCTCGATAAAACAAAATGTGCAATTACGTTCAAAATCCATCCGCTTTCCCTGCCAGCAAATAGTTACTACTCTTTTTCAATCAACTGCAATTCTTTTATCAGGGAGATGCCTGGGGGCTTTTTTTTCTTTCTCTCAAGCTTCAGAGTTTTTCTTTTTTTTTTTTTTAATGTATTTGCGTGCCTGTGTTTTCAAGGAACAAATTCCCCGTAGAAGCAAAGTCACATACCTTATCATGTCTGTTGAACACTTGACTATCAGAGAATTGAAAAATGTGAAGACTTCAGTGTGGAGCCACTGTGTGTATGTGTGAGTATGTGTGTGTGTGTGTGTGTGTGTGTGTTTTATTATGACCGAATTCTCTTTCTGAGCCAGAACATTTCTGTATTTTAGAGAAGAACTGCTGAGATCCAGTGTTTTTTGTTTGTGTTTTGCTTTAACAACACAGTGGTATTCTCTTTGGAGGAAAAATTTTTAGGTTTTTAAAAAATAGACACTTACACATCTCTCCTTTGCTTCATCCAGGGTTTCTCAGCCTCAGCCTGTTACTGCTTTGGACCGGATAACTCTTTGTTTGAGGGATGGTCCTATGTGTTGTATAATATTTAACAGCCAGGACCCTTCCTACTAGATGTCAGTTCAACTCCTCCCCAGCCCCCTAACAACTTGTTAGGAAAAAATATCTCCAGGCATGAACAAATGTTCCCAAGGGGACAAAATAACCCCTGATTGAGGAACACTGACTTAATATAAAGATAGAGAGCTTTTGCACAAGAGGCACTCAATACAGGAACTTTATTATGAGCAAACAAAAGCATTTCCCTCTGCTCCTGGGGAGAAGGCAGAGCACCCAAACTTGGCCTTTTGGGCTAAGCTGCTCTGGCCACAGCTTACCTGTGAATTCAGATCTTAAAGCACACACTCCCTGCTGTTTCTACTCTGGCCACATTTCCCTCTGCATGGGGTTTAGCGCAGGCTGGTGCCTCGATGTGGAAGGACCCTCCCTCACCTACGTGGTGAATCTCCTGATGAATCAGGTTTGGGAAACACTGCGCTGGCTTTACTTCCCTCCTCCCACTCGGAGACATGCTCTGGGGCCGGGACTTCCTCCAGAACCATCTTCCTCCAGAGCCGCCCCCAGCCTGTTCCATCACTCAGCAGTGACACCAAGCAACCTACTTGGTACTTTTTCAGCTGGGATGTCTCCAGAGATAAGCAAGAGTGTGTGGGAGTTATGCAAAGCTACAAGGTAAAGGGGGGCATTTTAATTTGTGTAAGCATCAAGTTTTATTCCTTGGTGAGCAATTTAAAACGTTAAAAACAGAGCTGTTATAGACCATGAGAGTAAGTGTGTGTGTGTGTGTGTGTGTGCATGCACGCGCCTGCAGTGGACTAACTTCCCATTATACAACCCTTCTTTTCTGCTGTTAGAGTGATTTCTTTTCTGCTGTTGGGTGACAAGTTTGGTGACAAGTTTGAATGCTTTCTGTCTCAATACATGAGACGATTTTAGTAGCATCTAGGAAAACAGTAAGGACATCCAAGGATAATTTACTCCTAATCAGGGCTTTGAAACCCAGCTTCATCCTGTAGCTCAGCTGGCAAATAATCCTCCAATGCGGGAGACCTGGGTTCGATCCCTGGGTTGGGAAGATCCCCTGGAGTAGGGAAAGGCTACCTACTCCAGTGTTCTGGCTGAGAGAATTCCATGGACTGTATAGTCCATGAGGTCGCAAAGAGTCAGACATAACTGAGCAACTTTCACTTTCATTCCTGAAAAGCAGCTAGAATGCAAATAAGACATAGTACTTTTAAAAAATGTATTTATTTATTTGGCTGCTCCAGATCTTTTTTGCAGCGCATGGAATCTTTTAGTTGTAGCGTGGAAACTATTAGTTGTGGCATGTGGGATCTAGTTCTCTGACCAGGGATTGAACCTAGGCCCTGTGCATTGGGATCATGGAGTCTTAACCACCAGGGAAATCCCCAGACATAGTACTTAATTTCAAGAAGTTATTGTCCAGTGGGGCTTGGGTTGCTAGATAAAATACAGGAAGGCCAGTTAAATTTTAATGTCAGATAAGTATAATATATCCTGGGCTTCCCAGGTGACTCAGTGATAAAGATTCTTCCTGCCAATGCAGGAGACATGGATTTGATCCCTGGGTTAGAAAGATCCCCTGGAGAAGCAAATGACAACCCACTCCAGTATTCTTGCCTGGGAAATCTCATGGACAGAGGAGCCTGGCGGGCTATAGTCCATGGGGTCCCAAAAGAGTCAGACACGACTTAGTGACAAAACAACAATAAAAATATACTCAGGCAATCCTTAGACTTATACTAAAAGGTTATTTATTTTCCACTGGTAGCTCAGATGGTAAAGAATCTCCCTGCACTGCAGGAGACCCAGGTTCTATCCCTGAGTTGGGAAGATCCCCTGGAGAAGGAAGTAGCAACCCACTCCAGTATTCTTGCCTGGAGAATCCCATGGAGAGAGGAGCCTGGTGGGCCACAGTCTATGGAGTCGCAAAGAGTTGGACAAGACTGAGCGGCTAACACTGACACTAAAAGGTTATTTATTATTTAACCAAAATGCAAATTTAACTAGATATCCTGCTGCTCCCCACCCACGTATAATGAGAAAATGAGTATCCATGCAAATATAATACAATTCCAATATTGATTAGATGGTGAAAGTTACTTCATTGGAACTTCAACGGAAGTGGTATCAAAGGAAACAGAGGCCACATCTGATTGAGAAACTAAGGAAAAACGGTGCAGGAGTAGAGTAAGAGCTGAGCCTTTAAAAATGAGCACAATCTGGAAGAAGCAAGAAAGGACCAAGCAGGAGGAAAAAGGAGGAGACAGGAAAAGATAGAGGAAATTTATTTCACCAGAGTATAGATTTGGCATCAAGCACATACAGCTGAAAATGGATTGATGCAGACAGACTGAAGAGGCAGAGGCACTTAGGATTAATCAGCTTCATAGGTGTGAGGGCAAATCTGATGGTTTCATAGGATCTGGGCATCAAAGAAGTTTAATCTGATAAGAGTCTATGGAATAGACGAGAAAGAGAAGATCAATTAGAAGTCTCTTCCAATGATCTGCATCAGCTTTTTCTGTGAGTCACAGCTTTTTAGTAGGTTGTGAAATCAATTTAATTGCTCATGACTAGCACCTTTAAGGAGAAGGCAATGGCACCCTACTCTAGTGTTCTTGCCTGGAGAATCCCAGGGACGGGGGATCCTGGTGGGCTGCCATTCTATGAGGTCACACAGAGTTGGATACGACTGAAGTGACTTAGCAGCAGCAGTAGCAGCACCTTTAAAGAATAAACTGGAAAAACAAAAATAAGATATTTCAGTATATATCAGCCATCATCATATTTGTGTCACTTTAATAAATATTTGTTTGGTGTGTATGTGTGTGTATCTGATGGATCATGATGGAAAATATGCTTCTTACAGAGTCACTGTTCAAAATGTTTGAAGGTCAGTGTTCTCTGCAGAGGGTGGATCTGTTGGTTTCTTTGCCTTGTGCTCACCATCTTCTGAAGAACTCATTCTCTCCCACTGACTTTGGCAGTGACCGTTCAGTGTTCTGTGTGATCCTTAGCTCAGGCCAGGGTAAACATATGACCCAAGAGGAACCACTGAGTAGACTGGAGCTAAACCAATCATCCTGTTCCTAGGAGGACACATAGTCTGAACTGTGTTGTTCAGTTACTCAGTTGTGTCAGACTCTTTGTGACCCCATGGATTGTGGCACACCAGGCTTCCTTGTCCTTCACCATTTCCCAGAGCTTGCTCAAACTCATGTCCATTGAGTCAGTGATGACATCCAACCATCTCATCCTCTGTCATCTGCTTCTCCTTTTTCTTTCAATCTTTCCCAGCATCAGGGTCTTGACTCTTTTCTAAGAGTCAGCTCTTTGCATCCGATGGCCAAAGTATTAGAGCTTCAGCTTCAGCATCAGTCTTTCCAATGAATATTCAGGATTGATTTCCTTTAGGATGGACTGCTTTGATTTCCCTGCAGACTGAACTGTGGGCTGCATTCATAAATGCTTGTAATCTGGTAGACTGTGGCCACATTAGGCCATTGGCAAACTGAAACCACAGGTCAAGAAGGAGATGAACAAATGTGAGAGGAACAACCCAGTCCTTAAGAGGCAGAGAGAGTTGAAACCCAGCAAAGTCACTGATGAACAGAGACTAATTTTGTGTTCTGAAATGTCCACCTGTGATCCCCAAGTGCCTGAACTGTTGTTTCTGACCCTTACATGTCTGTGAGATTACCTTTTTAAAAATAATAATAATGATTTATTTATTTGACTACTCCCAGCCTTAGCTGTGACATGGAGGATCTTCAATCTTCATTGCATCATGGGGATCTTTAGTTGTGGCATGCAGGATCTACTTCCCTGACAAGGGATCGAACCTGGGCCCCCTGCATTTGGGGCACAGAGTCTTAACCACAGGACCTCCAAGGAAGTCCTGAGATTGTATATTTTGTCTGTGTGTTTTATTTGCAATAAATTTCCCTTTTTCTTAGACAAGCTTGAGCAGGTCCAGTTCCTTGTTACTAACTGGTCAGTGACTAAGAATATTTGGGCAACAATATCCTGATAGGTAAATATTTACTGTGGAAGTAAAGGGAAGGAGATGTACTAAGAGGACCTAACAGCTGAATAATAATAATAATAAATTATCATACTTTATTTGCTACTTCTCTATGCTCAGAAACAGCAGGACAGATACTCCACTGGTTGTGACCATCATCAACATGAATCCCCACCACCCTTCTCTAAGTTCTGTACTTTTACAGATGTAGGTACTGAGTCTCCAAGAGATGAGGGAAGTAGTCCTGGTCACCTCACTTGTAAGTGACAGAAGGGACTTGCCCAGGCTTATCACCGTTCATTCTTAGTGCTTAACCTCACTTGATGTGGCCAGTGAAGGGCAAAGAGAGAGCGAGGATGGTAAGAAACATCCCCTCCCCGCCCTGCCAGCCCCAGGGACCATGAAGAAGCCCAGACTGTATCTGTATTGCTCTTTCCCTTCTCATGTCGTTTTCAAATTGCATTTCAACAGTAGTCAATCAATCATGCAGCAGGAGATAGTTTCCATACAATCCCAAATGAAGTGGAAACAACTATTATATAGTTAATTTGATCAACAGTCACACAGTGAAGATTCACCAGGAAAAAAAAAAAAAATTCTCCTTTAGAAGTGATTTCTCTTCTCTGATTACTGGTTTCAGTGCTACACTAGCTCCACATGGAAGAATAGCAAGCCCTGGGTAAGACCAGCAGCAGGTGCATACTGGTGTAACACGTCAGCCCTCACATATCCTCTGGGTCTGATGTGTCTACACCCACTCCTTCTGGCGGCAATTACAGGAGGATACAGAGCTGCTGTGTACTGCCTTCCCGCGCCAAACCTTTAATGGCCCTTTCTCCTTCAGCATAGAATCCATTTCCTTAATACAATATTCAGGTTCCTCCGAAACCTAAAACTGACCTGAAATGTGAGAACTCCCAGCTTACATTCAGTAGTCCATTCATGCACCCATACATCTGTGTACTAAGGTGTGTGTGTGTGCAGAGAACATTTATTGTGTTCCTACTCCGTGCCATTCCTATTGTAGTCAGTGGGCATTCTGAAAGTAATAATAATAATACTGAGGAGTATGATAATTCATATTTGTGAGTTGGTAACACAGGCCAGGTACTAGACTAAGCCATTTATTTGCAATAACCAATTTTAAGAGGTGGGTACTATTATCATCCATGTTGCAATCAAGGAACTGAGAATTGAAAGTCTGCTGACCCTCCTAAGGGCCACACAGTTAAGAAATGGCAGAATCAAGATTCAAACTCAGATCTTTCTAACTCCAGAATCTTGAGTATTGAGCAGTTGTTTCCCAGTGTATATACAGAATGAGATCTATTTAGTTCCTGTCCACAAACAAGTACTCTAGAAGAAAAAAAAAAAGCTGTGTAAATGTAATTAAATGCAAATCGAAATATCAGGAAGTATGAAAAAAAGTGATCAATCTCATCAAATGGGTTGACAGGTTCCCCCCAGGGACCAGCAGCAAATTTAAAAAGAAAAAAAAAATTCTATTTTCAATTGGAGAATAATTGCTTTACAATACTGTGTTAGTTTCTGCCATATATCCACGTGAATCAGTCATAGTGATACATACGTCCCCTCCCTCTTGAACCTCCTTCTGACCTTCCACCCCATCCCATGCCTCTAGGTTGTCACAGAGCACCTGGTCTGAGCTGCCTGCATCATACAGCATATTTCCACTGGCTCTCTATTTTACATATGGTAATGTGTATGTTTCAGTGTTGCTGTTTCTATTCATCCCCCCCTTTCCTTCCCCCACTGTATCCACAAGTCTGTTCTCTATGTCTGAGTCTCCATCGCTTCCCTGCAAATAGGTTCATCAGTACCATCTTCCTAGATTACATATATATCTGTTAGTATATGATATTTGTTTTTCTCTGACTTACTTCACTCTGTGTAATAGGCTGTAGGTTCATCCAGCTCATTAGAGCTGACTCAAATGTGTTTACTCAGTGATTTTCAGCTGCCCAGAGTCCCCGCCCAACTTCTTTCCATTTGTCTAATCACTCTGCTATTTTAAGGCAGGATATATCTTTCCTCCTCTGTGTCAGGCATTGATAATCAAACAGGAAGCTCTTTTCTGCCTAGCCTGTATATACCTCAGAATACTTATAAACACAGCCTTCCGGTCAACTTGTCATTAATTAGAGTTGGAACATAGACATATTTTGTCTCTCAATGCTAATCTACCTTGTTTCATGTTAAAAATGAGGAAGTGGAGGCTTGAAGAGCTGAGGGTCACCCAGTGAGGTGAGACAGACCTAGATCTAGAAGCCAGGCGTCCTCCCTTCCAATCCAGACACTTCTTCCAACCCCACCCACCCCCATCCTTAGCCTACCCCTGTGATCTATTGCCCATCAGAGGAATGATGATCAATGAAGTCCAAGAATGCAGAGAGGGAGAAAAGTAAAATTCCAATTACGCAGTCCCAACAGACTGGGTGCTTGCTTGCAAGCTGTATGGGGATACACCTACGGAAAATGTCTTTAATTAGCGCCAGAATCTGATGAAAGGTTGGCAGTGTCTCTGAAATCCTTATTTTCATTTAAGTGCATGGAACACTATGCATATATATCATTTCCATGCCATGTTTGAGTTGTGGAAATTAAATATTTATTCTTCTTCAGTTACTGAGTAACACACTGCTCAACTATCCTATTTACTAACACAACTCATTTATTTATTCAATGGCTGAATGTGTACTGGGATATTTGAAATATCACTTTCAGCAGATTCTTAGGTATGAAAAGAAAATGTCAACTTAGAAAGGAAGGCATAGAAATCATATATCCGTAAGATAAAGTACAGGCCTAGTCATGGTTGTTTAATTCTGTGGCGTTATAGGAAGGGCCCTTAGCATAAAGAAGATTGAGGTTTGAACTAAAATTCTGTTCTTGCCACCTGTATGAACTTGTTCCTTTCTGATTGATCTCTCTGATTCTTGTTCCTCATCTCTCTCAGAGGTGTGAGATAAGAGGTGTGAGATAAGAGGGACTATATTGTGTTTGACATTTTAATTCTCTTTAATTCTCTTGCTAAAAATATTCTGTTTTTGCCTACTGTATGCTGAGGTAGTAAGAGCCGATAATTAGAAAGTACTTAATACGTTCCAGGTCATATGGGTCTCTGCATGACATGGTCACTGTCCATGGGCATCCTCACTATGGACGTGTCTGGGTCCCGAGGGTGAGCATCTTGAGAGAGAGATAGTGCCAGAAAATGTGACCTGGCCTGGAAAGGAAGTCACAGAGCGTCACTTGTGCCACCGTTGATTGGCACAAGTCAACGGTGCCTGCCCAAATACAAAAAGGGATAGAGGCTCCATCATGGATAGAAGAGTAACAATGTTCTCTTTGTGGAGAAATGTATGAGACTAGAAATATCACTGGACCTTTACAGGGAAATATAATCTTTATAGAATGTAAGTGCCATGAAGGCAAGAAATGATGGATGTTTTGTTCCCTAAGTGGTACCCTTGTCTAGAAGAGAACTGATTCCTGGAAACTCAGAATGCATTTTTGTGGCATGAATGAAAGAATGGTAGCTTGTAAGGACTGTGACTTGTCGTAAACCTTGTTTTATGGAAGATGAAACTGAGACCCAATGAGAAGAACAAATTGGTGCCAAGTTCAGGCTAAATCTGGCATTCCTGTTTCCAGTTTCATGTTCTTTCCACACCCCAAATTCTGCCTCTTTTGGGTGAAGTTACTGGGAAAGTCTGAGAGTAAAAAACCTCATTGTGATTTAATGTCTGGAGATAATGACCAATTTTGGAGCTCCTGGAGAGCTTCTGGAAGTAGCAACCCTTCTCCCAACAAAATATAAGCACTATAAATTGCTATGTGTTAAGAAGCTTGTGGGCGTGCACCATATTCATAGAAATAGCTAAAAACTGAGAGAACAATTATTACAGCATTGATTGCCTGTGGCTCAACCCAGTGAGATTTGGATGGTCCTATATTGTGTGGTGCCAATGGACCACATGATGTGATATTTTAGAAGGACCAAGGACCATTGACTGCCCTGTGAATAAGATTTGAAGCAATTTGAGCCAAAAAGCAATCCTCATTGGATCCTGGTGGAATTTTTTTTGTAGTTCCTGTGCAATATATGTTTAGAAAGTAATTGCTAGGCTCATTGAGATGTTTTAGTGTTCTGGCTTCAGAAGTCTGCACAGTGTTTATGGCATCCAATGAAACCAGTTTATTAGCAGATTAGTATGAGATGATACTGTTCAATATCATCTAGAGCTCAAGGATAATAAATCAGAAGTCAGAGCAATACCCACCACATTTCCCGGTTAGAGTACAAATAAGATGAGAGATAAACAAGAAAAAATTTGTGAGCAACCATGGAATAGTGGCTAAACACACTGACTTTTCCACCCAGTTCTCTGGACTCAAATTGCTACTCCATTACCTACAGCTGTTTCAATTGTGTGGGTTGCTTAAGATTCTTGTCTCCCAGTTTCTGTAATAGACATAGTCATAGCATATACCTGTAATGTTGTTTGAAGATTATGAACATTAACAAATATAAAGTGTTTAGGGCAGTTCTTGGAATTTACCAATAGCTATGCGAATGTTAGCTGTGATTATTATTATGTGAAGAATTCATCCACCCAAACATTTGATCACCTCCCAACAAAGACTGTTGGTAGGGCTGAGACAAAAACTCTGACAATTTGCACCCAACCTCTATGCCTTGACATGGTCCACTCAGAAGACTCTTTTCTTCCTTTCCTGGGAACTGCATTTACAGTTATCACTCATTAAAAAAGTTATCCATCGTTGGGTGCCAGACACTAGCAGATGGGGAGGAGCAGAAGTTCAGCTTCTAAGAACCAATGTCTGAGGTTTACTGAGCTGAGAAATTCCCCTAAAATGAGACTGTGGGGGACAGAATGAGAGGAAGCAACCCAAGGGAGCTCCAGATTGGAAAGAATTAAAAACTGGGGGACGTATGAGCCATCTGCATCTCCTTAATAAAAGAAGACTCCTGTTCCACTTCCCTGTGCTAGCTGGCTTAATGCTCTTCTCTGTGTTTGCCCAATGATCTCCATGTATCAGTACATAGACTGAGGGCCCACCTGCCCTGATTTCTTTCCTAAATCCTTCTTTACATAGGAAAGCTGTTGAGAGTTCAAGCATTATTTCTTGCCTCTTCCTGCAGAAACACTTGCAGAGTAGGGAGAGGAAGACATCAAGCCTTGACACTGAGCAGAAATCTGTGTTGTCAGATCCATGTTACATTTTATATATGTGTGTGTGTCAGATCCATGTACACCCACACTGTGGAATATTACTCAGCTATGAAAAATGAAATAATGCCATTTGCAGCAATGTGAATAAACCTAGAGTTCACTATGCTTAGTGAAAGAAGTCAGAAAAAGACAAATACTACACTTATATATAGAATCTGAAGTAATACAAATGAATGTATTTGTAAAACAGACTCACAGATAGAGAAAACAAACTTGCGGTTACCAAAGGAAGAGGAGATGGAGGAGGGACAAATTAGGAATTAACAGAAACAAGCTACTGTATATCAAATGGGCTTCCCTGGTGGCTCAGATGGTAAAGAATCTGTCTGCAATATGGCAGACCTGTCTTCGATCCCTGGGTTGGGAAGACCCCTGGAGGAGGCCATGGTAACCCACTCCAGTATTCTTGCCTGGAGAAATCCATGGCATAGGAGCCTGACCGGCTACCATCCACGGGGTCACAGAGTCAGACACAACTGAGTGACTAAGCACAGCACAGGATATAAAATAGATAAGCAGCAAGGATTTACTGTACAGCACGGGGAATTATATACCCAGTATCTTCCAATAACCTATAATGGAATTTAATCTGCCAAAATACTGACTCACTATGCTGGTACACCTGAAACTAACACCATATTGTAAATCAGATATACTTCAGTTTTTTTAAAAAGTTCAACATTAAAAAAAAAAAAAAACATTGAGCTTCGTTACTTGCTAAGCACTCCACTGAATTCTCTTAGCAACCTTCTGAAGTAGGTCCTATGGCTGTACCCATTTCAAAGATACGGAAACAATGGCTTAAGGAAATAAAGTAACTTGCCTTAAGTAACACAAGAAGAATAAAGCCAAGATTCAGAGTGAGGTCTGCTCAACTCCAAAACCCAAGATCTGGGTGAAACCGTGACCGTAAATCAGAATTCTTATTGTAGCCTGGATGCTGTAGCCCTACTTTCCTCTCTGAGCTCCTCCCTCTCTCTCCCTCATGCCATTCCAGCTCCACTGGCCACCCCATTATTTCCTGAAGATGCCAAGCCCAGCCCTGCCTAAGGCTATGTCTCCAGCTGTTCTCTAGCCGGAACCTTTGTCCTGCAGATGTCTGCTTCCTTCACACTCTCATCTTGAGTCTTTATTTACATCTCATCTTTCCCTGGGAATTATTTTGAACTGTTCATTCCTACAAACTGCCTCATCATCCTCCACTAACCCTGACCTCCTTAGCTAGCTCATTTTTTTTTTTTCTTTTCCAAACACATAACTTCCTTACAGACTTTATAATTTACTTATTTTGAGATGTATTGTTTGTCTGTTTCTTCCACTAAAATGTAAGTGCAGTGAATGTACGGACCCTTATTTGATTCATTGGTGGTCTCCAGCACCTGTAGCTGGACCTAGCACATAGTAGTTGTTCAATAAATTATTGTCAAATGGAATGAATGACCTACCTTACATGTACATTTGCCTTTTTTCAACCTTTCTCTCTTCTTATCCTTAGAAGTTTCCACATGCCTAAATTATGTTCCACAAAAACCTTGCTAGTATCTCTGAGTATTTGGAACTTGAGTACATTCTATTGATATTTACATGTAGCATTTCCTTCACAATCTTTCAGCATTTCCTTCCTTCCTTCTTCTAAAGATTTTATAAGCTTCCTACCATGTGCCTGGTATTCTCTCCCTTTCCAGAGATGAGAAGATGAAAGTGTCACAACCTTTGACCTCTTGAAGAACACTGACTACCTTAAGTCAGGTACATCAAAAGGAGGCTCCAAGACCAGAATTCATTTGCAAGTGATTTCTTCAGTGCTCTTAGGGTAAACCAGTGAAGGAATAGGGCTCAGGTCTTACTTTCTCCTATAACCATCCCAGACTTCTCTTGAGCCTTCCCTTCCCTGAACACTGGTTAATACCTGCAGGTCACTGTTGGAGTTAATAAAAGTTAGACGCTACCAGGAAATTTTAAAAAATCCACTGGCCAACCCAGGTATCAGAGAAGGAAGATCTCATAGGGAAGCTATATATCATACTTTGGCAAAGTCTCAGCAATCAGACCAAGTTAGGTCAAACCCCTACTCACCCATTTTTAAGCTGTTTAACTTTGGACAAGTTACTCAAGTTCTCTGAACCTAGAATGTATCATCTGTTCAATAAAATACTATAGCATAGAGTTTTCTTGGGAATTAAACAAGATAATGTACATAAAGCACTCAGTAAATGTTAGCTGCAGCTGTAACGGCCACTACTAATAGTATTCTTATATCTTAATAATTTATTCAGCTTCCACCTTCCCCTGATACCTTTGTCTGAATGAAGTAAGTCAAAGTCACCAAGCCACTCATTATCTTTTTATTTTGACTACCCTCATGAGTTATACTAGAGAGAACCTTCACTTATTTGATTACAGTGTTATTCAGAAATGTCAAGATTTACTAGTCAAGAATGGCAGAAATCAAATGAGTTTTCGTGGTATTATGTTTAGTCATCATGGCTGGTTTAATCACATTGAATTGGGCTCTGAAAGCCAATCGAACCTTAGCTATTTGGCAGGGTTAGTCATGATGATTGATTGCCTCCTGAGACTTGAGTCTTTCCTGTAGCTCCTAAGATGAGCAACCTCTTCCTGGGATAATCTGTTTTTCTCCAAAAGATTGCCACTTTCAGATAAGTACATCAGTATTCTGAACCAAAGAAATTTTTTTAAAACTTTATAACATGCAACATGTTTAGCTTAAATTTAGGAGAGAACAAAATGATACACAGGCTTTCTGATCAGCTAGAATTGAACTGTATGCTCAACAGGGCCAAGGGGCACAATCATATTACCAAGAAATTCATATGCAACAACAGCACAATGCCTGGCAAATAGCTGACCACTAATTCACATGTGTGGGATGGATGGTTGTGTTGATGGATGGATGCTTGGATGAAGTATAGAAAGCCCAAAGTTTCTAATGAGAACAATAGTGCAGGTCTTAAGCCACTCTGAATCCTTTAAGGATCAAGTCAGGATATTAATTAATTTACTAAAATCCCCAGTTTGCCAGGCTAGTGGCTCTCTCAAGAAAAGGAAATCAGATTATATTACAAATACTGTAATTACCTTAACAGTCTTCCTCTGGGGATTTTTTTCTCCTGCTAATCTATACTACAAATCGTCTCTGAATTAATCTTCTTGGAATTTAATCTTTTATTAATTTATTCCTAACACCACCTATCCTTTCTTTCTCCTACTCCTTCAACTCATTCATCAAAGATTTCAATTAGACAGTAATAACATTCTATTTAAGGCTGATATTTCCATTTCAATGGGAGCAGGTAATGCCCAAGGTAGAAATGGCTTAGAAAAGTACTGTTTGAACAGAATGACAAATATCCCTCACAAACAATATATTTACCCTTTCACTCTCTTTTTACTGCAAGCTGTTTAAACAATTAGGAGGATCTCATGAGCAAATAGCATCGTCCAGTATTTGAGATCTCCCTATAGTAGGTGTCCAGAAAAATAGACACATGCAGCTATTGTGAAAATAGAAATTTAGACTGATACCTGACTCTCTGAGAAACCTAAACTTTTCCACAACCCTTTTAGATTAGCTTATTCTATTGTTAAGACCTTGTGAAATAATTAGTATCCATTTCTCAGAATATAACTTTATAACAGTGATAATAATAACATCTACCATCACCAAATACACATTTGGTATGTCAGCCACTATGCTAAAGGTTCTACGTCTATCTGTTTATTGTAGTTATTGTTGTAATCCCAGTTTCATAGAAGGAGAAGCTGAGGCTCAGAAACATTGAGTAATCTGCCCCAAGGTCACCCCCTTGGCAAGGAGCAGGAGTATTCAAAAAGAATCTGTCTGACACGACCACCTGCTCTGTTAATCCCTGGTCATATTGACCTCATATATTTCCTCTAAATGGCAGGAGGTTGGAAGGAGAAATGGCATGAATATTTCAACATTTCTCCTTTGATTCCTTCTATAAATATGGAAAGCCTCTGCTCTGGGCCCTGTTAACCACTCTGATCAATAGATCAATGAGTGTGGACAAAGGAGACGGGGAATGAATGCTAACATTTTAGCATTAGACCTGTATCAGGGCCTGTGTTAAGTGCTTTCCAATTATTTCTTTTAACCACCATACAAGCACTACCCTCAACACAGGACCTGCCATGGAGCAAGTGTCCACTAAATACACGTGGAATCAGACAGCCAAGCTAACACTTCAAGGTGGAGAGCATCACATAACAGATTAGGGGGTACCACAATGGTCATTCTCTGTTCCTTTCCACAAAATTTATAGTGACTGAACTTCTGAATCAGGGGAGCTATTAAAATATTCTTCAATAACATGTACTGTTTAGCTGGAAAAACAATAATGTAAAATATGGATTTTTTTTCAGACTGTAGATATAGCTTAGGTTTACCTCTGTATGTGTGCTTATTTGCTCAGTTGTGTCTGACTCTTTGTGACCCCATGGATGGTAGCCCACCTGGCTCCTTTGTCCATGGGGTTCTCCAGGCAAAAATATTGGAACAGGTTCCCTCCTCCAGGGGATCTTCCCAACCCAGGGACTGAACCCATTTCTTTTGTGTCTCCTGCATTGGCAGGCAAATTCAAATAATGGCCTGATGTATGTTACTTAAAAGGATGTGTGGGATCTGCAAGAGGGTCCAGAGCCAAATCTTACAGATTATTTTTCAAAGCAGGTGTTCCAGAGGGCAAAGAAGATGACTGGAGTGGTCCCATACACATGGAGAGGCGAGGGAGCCCCACTCTAGGGAGAGAATTTAAACACTAGGACGGGACTTCTCATACCTTGTCTAACCCATGGCAACCTATACAAACATGAAACAAGCTTCTACAAGATAAAGCAGATCTGCTGACCAGTCCATCCCTCACGTTAATGACAAAATGTTCCTCCTCCCTGCCTGCCAGCACAGCAGTCCTGCTCCCTTTCTGATGCCCACAGGAAGCCATCTTTTGTGAACACTTGGCTCACAGTCATACATCCCTCTCATTCCTACCCTTTTCTTTTAGTTCTCCAGATATTTCAGAGTGATGGGTGGAGAAAGAGAACCAGAGCTAAGATTATTTACCTAGCAGAAGAAAAATGTCACCAGCCAGAAACATCTTCTTCTTAGTGGTCATGACTTCCTGCAATCAAAGGATTAATATGAAAAGAACAAAACTAGGAATGTTATTTGCTGAGTCATACAAGGCCTAAGAGGGCTTCCCTGGTTGTATCAGTGGTAAAGAACTCACCTGCCAGTGCAGGAAACTTAAGAGAGGAGGGTTTGATCCCTGGGTTGGAAAGATCCCCTGGACGAGGGCATGGCAACCCACTCCAATATTCTTTCCTGAAGAATCCCATGGACAGAAGAGGCTAGCAGGCTAGTCTATGGGGTCACAGAGTTGGACACGCAAAGTGACTTAGCACACATGCAGGCATGAGTCCTAAGAAATACTTTGTCCTCATCAGTTCAGTTGGGTTCAGTCACTCAGTCGTGTCCGACTCTTTTCGACACCATGGATGGCAGCATGCCAGGCCTCCCTGTCCATCACCAGCTCCCGGAGTCTACCCAAACCCATGTCCATCGAGTCGGTGATGCCATCCAGCCATCTTATCCTCTGTCGTCCCCTTCTCCTCCTGCCCCCAATCCTTCCCAGCATTAGGGTCTTTTCCAATGAGTCAACTCTTCGCATGAGGTGGCCAAAGTATTGGAGTTTCAGCTTCAACATCAGTCCTTCCAATAGGAGCCACAAAAAAAAAAACAGAAACGAAGGCAATAATGCACAATTCAAGCCCAGTTCAAAGCAGTCAACATTGATACCATTCTGAGTACGTTGAAATCCTTTCTAAAATAAAGGAAGACTTGAGGAATTGTCACAGGATGCAGGGGACTGAGGAGCAAAACCAGAGATGTGGGGAGTAAAATAAAATTAAATACAATTAAATACAATGGAAATTCCTATATTGAATCCTGGAACAGAAAGAGGACATTAATTGGAAAACTGGTGAAATCCAAATAAAGTCTGGAGCTTGGTTAATAATGAGTCAATGTCACAAAGTTTCTCAGTTTTGACAGCTATACCATGGTAATATACAGTGGGGGAAATACATTAGAGGTACATGGAAACCACTTGTAACTATCTTTGCAACTTTTCTGTAAATCTAAAATTATTGAAAAAATAAAAATTTAACTGAAAATACCCTTTACAGCCCACTGCAATGTTTTGCAATGGTCTCCCAATTCAATTTCTCTTCCCCTGTCACCATAGCAACCTGCATCCTATGACAAATGATGGGGTTGCATGAGAGGAGGAAGAAGCAAGCAAGCAAGTTGACCTTGGTTCCCAGTCAAAGAACTTTGCCTACAGAGGATTCCTCCAGCAAATTTGTTTTTTATTGTTGATACTTGGTATCTTGGGATATTTAACACCTGCCCACAAACATGGGAAATATTCCAGTTTACTCTCCTGATTGTCTTGGCATTTAAGGATATTGCTTAGTAATATGTGCTGTGCTTCATTTCAAGAACCAACAGTTATAAAAACGTTAACATAACATAAATGTACAAACCCCATAGGGAAAAGGGCTGAACTTTCTAAGAAAAAGACAGTTGGGAAGATCCTATCCTTAGATAGGAAATCTCAAAAGTTAGAAAGCTACTATAATGTCCAACTTAGAGGTCAGAGAGAAATAAAAAATTACTGGCTAAATTCTGATGCTTTCAGAGAGAGGAGAAAAGATGCAAAAGGCTCTCACAACTGGGAAAAATCCAGAAAGTATTCAGGACATTGGATGCTGTCTTCTGATAATTCTATTGCTTAACATCAACTAGTTATTTACTAAATTCCCACTATGTGCTAACTGGATTCATATATATATATGATCAACACACATGGTTAGAAAAGACTCTGATGTTGGGAAAAATTGAGGGCAGGAAGAAAAGAGGGTGACAGAGGATGAGATGGTTGGATGGCATCCACTGACTCAATGGACTTCAGTTTGGGCAGACTCTGGGAGATAATGGAGTTCAGAGAAGCCTGGCATGCTGCAATCCAGTTCAGTTTAGTTCAATCACTCAGTTGTGTCCGACTCTTTGTGACCCAATGGACTGCAGCGCACCAGGCTTCCCTGTCCATCACCAACTCCTGGAGCTTGCTCAAAATCATGTCCATTGAGTTAGTGATACCATCCAACCTTATCCTCTGTCGTCCCCTTCTCTTCCTGCCTTCAATCTTTCCCAGCATCAAGGTCTTTTCTGATGAGTCAATTCTTCATATCAGGTGGCCAAAGTATTGGAGTTTCAGCTTCAGCATCAGTCCTTCCAATGAATATTCAGGACTAATTTCCTTTAGGACTGACTGGTTTGATCTTCTTGCAGTTCAAGGGACTCTCAAGAGTCCTCTCCAACACCACAGTTCAAAAGCATCAATTCTTCGGCGCTCAGCTTTTTTTATAGTGCAACTCTCACATCCACACATGACTACTGGAAAACCCATATCTTTGACTAGATGGACCTTTGTTGGCAAAGTAGTGTCCTTGCTTTTTAATATGCTGTCTAGGTTGGTCATAGTTTTTCTTCCAAGGAGTAAGGGTCTTTTAATTTCATGACTGCGATCCCCAACTGCAGGGATTTTGGAGCCCAAGAAAATAAAAGTCTGTCACTGTTTCCACTGTTTCCCCATCTATTTGCCAGGAAGTGATGGGACTGAATGGAGTCACAAAGCTTTGGACACGACTGAACGACTGAACAACAACATATACATGATTCTTTTCACTTAAAGTGTGAAAGTTTTTAGGAAAAAATGTCTCTAATAAATTGCCCAACAGACATATCTTATTTACTAAAATGTATGTGAGTCCCCCAAATGGGAGATAAAACAAAAAACTATGATGCAAGCTGGATTCAGTATAAACTGAAGGAAGTATGTGAACTTTAACATTTGATAGACAAGTTATTTTTTATTTTAAATGTAACGTAATAGAGAATATTGTGACCACTTTTGCAATATGTTTGGAGTAGAAAGTGCACTCCATCTTAATACTTATAGTCATCCACGTGTCCATGTAGATGAGCTCCAGGAGCCCTCTTAGATACCAAAATGCTCAAATTGCTTATATAAAATGGCATGGTGCAGTCAGTCCTCTGTATGCCTGACGTGAAACCTCAGGCTGTGCAGAGCAGTTTGCATACAGTTTATGTCTACGTGTACATGTGTGCGGTGAGGTGTTTCAGTCGTGTCAAACTCTTTGCAACCCTATGGGCTGTAGCCAGCCCAGGCCCCTCTGTCCGTGGGATTCTCCAAACAAGAATACTGGAGCAGGTTGCCATGCACTCCTCCAGGGGATCTTTCTGACCCAGGGATCAAACCCACGTATCTTACATCTCCTGCAGGCGGAGATGGGCAGGCAGATTCTTTACCACTTGCACCACCTGGGAAGCCCTTATGTGTATATATATACATATAAATATATACACACAGACACATACCACAGATACACACACACACACACACACACACACACTTATATAGATCTTCCTTGACTTACAGTAAGGGTATGTCCTGGTATACTCATCATCTTAAATTGAAAATATCACAAGTTGAAAATGCACTTAATATATTTAACCTACCAAACCAAGCATCATAGTTTATCCCAGCCTACTGTAAACATGCTTTAGAGCACTTACAGTAACCTACAGTTGAGCAAAATCATTTAACATAAAGCCTAGTCTATAATACAGTGGTGACGATCTCATGTAACTTATAGAATACTGTGCTGAAAATGGAAAGCACAGTGGTTGGGTATAGAATGGTACATTTGTGAGTTGTTTACCTGGTGATTGCGTGGCTGACTGGGAACTGCAGTGGCTGCTGCTGCTCAGCGTCACAAGGGAACATGCACCACACATGGGCAGCCCGGGAAAAGATCCAGATTCCAAGTACTGTTTCTACTGAACACTTATCCCATTGGTATCATGGTAAAGTTGAAACATTGTAAGTTGAACCAAGTCAGGGACCATCTCTGTGTGTGTGGCATGGGAGGCTTAGCCCACTTCTTTACGGCAAGCCAAAGAATTAAGTCAATGAATCTGATATTATCTCCATTTGAAATATTAAATAAATGAAATATTTTTTCAAAAGAGAAAGAAGGAAAGGAAACAAGTAAAAGATGCAGGAGAAGAGGAGGAAGGAGGCAAGGGAAGAAGGGAGGGAGAAGGGGAGGGAAGAACAGATTTGTTAACAACAGAGACTGCCAGGGACTTCATTTAATACACCAGAGTTTCTTCTCCCACTCAAAATGCTTCAGTATTCCTTTTCCAGGAATACTGAGTTTAAGAATCATTCCCACAGTTTTAAGATGCTTTATAAGAAGGAAGAAAATTAATAGATGTATCTCTTTGGTCCTTGTCACAGGAACATTTCCACTAGTCTCTGGAATTGCCCTCCTGAAGGAGAACTTTAGCAGGTGACAGTCCAACCTCACCCTAATGGGGCGGTGGAGCGGGGGGGGGGGGGGGGGGGGGTGTTGTTTCTATTTTTAGTCATAAGATGCTGGTTCTGAAGATCGGAAGATTCGGACCTGGGCTAGACTCCCAGGTAATGCTGGCCAGAAGTGACATGCACAGACAGTTGTTTCCTTAAATCACCTTCTTCCCCCCTTGTTATTGACTTTATTTTATTGGATTGAAAAAAAGAATAAGTATAATATGTACGTATCATGACAAGACACACAAAAGTTAATAATATGCTCTCCCTTCCAAAGATCCCTCCCCATACCCTCTGGGTAACCAAGCCAATGTTAATAGATTAGTAGGTAGTAACTATCTACTAACCTGTTAACTAACATTCAACACGTGCTAACATGTGCTCATTCAAACATGTGAAAACAAATGCTCACAAATAGGTTTTGGACATAGTATTTTACAAAAATGGGATCATATCCCTCACTCTACTCTGAAGTTCTTTTTTTTCATTTGACAATTTCATTTGACAATTACATCATGAACATTCCTTTAGGCTAATACACAGAGATTAATGCACTTTTTAAAAAAATTTACAGCTATGTTGTACTTGATAGTATAAATGTGTCATAATTTAATCCTCTATCAGTGGACTTGGTTTCCTGTTTTCTTTTCCGCTGTAATGTTACAATAAATATTTATATCTATCTCTATATATTTATATATTAGGTATCTATATTTTTATGTGTTAATAAATTATATACATAGATGCTTTATTTCTGTAAGAAACATACCCCGAAAGAGATTAATTTTTCAAGAGGGCAACCCACTTTGCAATCCAAATGTATAGGCTATTATAACTACAAGTAATGATTGTCCCTCTTAATATTTAGGACCCTTTGAGGGTCATATAGTAACATAAAATAGAATGATTAGCAGAATTCCGAGTGAATTTATTGGCACAAATACACTTCACATCAGGGCTTCCCAGCTGGCTCAGTGGTAAAGAAACCACCTGCCAATGCAGGAGACACAGAAGACACAGGTTTGATCCCTGGGTCGGGAAGATCCCCTGGAAGAGAAATGGCAACCGACTCCAGTATTCTTGCCTGGGAAATCCCATGGACAGAGGAGCCTGGCGGGCTGCAGTCCGTGGGGTCGTAAAGAGTCGGACACGACTTAGTGACTGAGCACACACGCACACACACACACACATGTGCACACACACACACACATGCACACACACGCTTCATACCACAGGGCCAAGCAAGGTCCCCAGCTGAGACCTGCGGAAAGAGCTTTTCACAGAGAATTCAGATATGAAAGTGTGATGGTGACTTCACTAGGCCCTTCATTGTGGCCCATTCTCAGCATCATGACAACTTCTTAGTAAAGAGAATAGGCAAAGTGATTTTTAAAATTTTACTTATTTGTTTTATTTTTTACTTGGCTAATTCTTGGTTGCTGTGCAGGCTTTTCTCTAGCTGTGGCAAGTGGAGGCTACTCTCTGGTTGTTTGGGCATCTCACTGCAGTGACTTCTCTTGTTGCAGAACACAGGCTCCAGGTGCATGGGCTTCAGTCGTTGGCAGGATTCTCAGCCATTCAACCACCGGAGAAGTACGGTAAGGTGATTTCTGATAGTACATCAGCCAGTGTGTGCTGTTTCCTCCTTAAAATGCTAAGTTTACCCATCACTAGTTAATTCCTATTTTGAAGAATCAAAGGTAACTAAATGTTTTTGAAAAGTGAGACTGGACCCTTTTTTTTCAGGGGAGCAGAGGTCACGCAGCCTTGGGAAACAGAAGCAGTTTAACAGTCAGGGGCAATACAGATAACAAAGGGAAAGCCAGTTTCGTCTGCAGGATGATAAAGCAGTCTTGGATCTTAAGAAGGCTTGTTAGGTAAAGGGGAGAAGGTCGTTCTCTTAAACTGGAACCCAGTTGACATATTAGATATCTTATAATGAATAACAATTCCTTTATGGTCATTAATGTCACACTTCAACTGAAGTCATAGCACAGAGATGGCTATGAAAATGTATCTTGGGGGCTTTAAACAGCCAGCAGAGAAGAATTTGAACTGTGAACGTCTTCCCTTCTGCTCAGTGTAATGAAAACTCTCTGGAGTGGAACTCAGGAGATCTCAGTAACATTGAGAAATTCAATGAAATTCTCTGAGTTTCCATTTCTTTTCTGCAAAATGGGGCTAATACTGCCCCCTGACCCCTGAGCTAATAGCTCACTGCAGTCAAAGAAATAACACACCTGAAAAAACATCGAAGGCAAAATAGATGTTAAGAATACAGACTCTGCAGTTATCCAACCTCTGTGGCTTTCCTGGTTCCTCCTGGGTAATCTTGATCCCATTACTTGCCCTCTGAGCTTCAGCTTCCAAAAAGGGGATAATATACCTACCTTGATTTAAGAATGTAATACAGCCACTGATTTAAGAATGAGATGGGATCATGCCTTCAAAAGTGCAAGCACAGTGCCTGGCACATAATGAGATCTCAGTAATATGAGCTATTATTTGTAAAGTGCTACTCAAATGTGATAGTCCTTCAAAGAAGCTCTAAATATTTTTTCTGAGGTTCCTTAAGCATTTCTTTCATTCAGTAGTTGCTTTTCTTACTCTTGTGAGGACGCTCTCTTCTTACCAAGACACAGTGACTCTGTCTCTGAGAGAGAAATAGGGGCCTCAATGCTAGAATCAAGGCTGCAGAAAAGGATTGAGAACATGAGATCCAGCTTGTGGTTTGATTGGAAACAAGCGGTCAGGAGCCCTTGGGCCCTTCTGCAGGCCCCGGTGTGAACCACATTAGCTCCTGACTGCTCTGGATCCCAGAACAAACCCAGAGATTAAAAGGCAACAGGTAGGGCCTGATGTGAGTAGAGGAATGTTTGAAGCCTCCCTAGAATTATCTAGGAAGGGAACTGTGTGGTCTATTGAGAGTTGGCTCAGGATACTGCCTTGTTTTTTAACAGAAGGGCGACTCCTGAAGGCTGGAGAACTGGGGCCGTCCAAGTTATGTAATCATCATAAGAGTGACCACAGCAGCTGCCAATTCTTGGCCATCAGCAGATGCTATGTCAAGGACATCAATGCTGATAGAAGGCAGGTGGCATTGCCTCCACTTTACAGGTGAGGATCTGAGGCTCAAGCCACTTACCTGAGATCCTACCGTAGGTATGTGGTGATCTGGGGTTCAGATCAGGATCTTTGCATCTCCAAATAGTGGGCTTTTTAACACACAAGCAGTATCTTGTAGGATATCAAGCCAGTTTTATATATGCATCCTCACTTTTGCCAGGATCTCCTGCCAACAATGCGGCCAGATTCCTGCTTTAAAACTCTTAGCAGTATGGCTGAGTCACCCTGCTGTCACCTGAAACTATCACAGTATCGTTAAATGACTATACGCCAATATAAAAGTTTATTTAAAGAAAAAGCTCGAAGCAGAACTTTGAGGAAAGGGTGCATTTACTGGCTGTTGACTCCTGCCTGATACGCCTGTAGCGATGCCCAGAAAAGAGAGGGTGTAAAAGGAGTGGGCAGAGAAGGACGGCCACCTTAGTGGGTACAAATGCTCCATGGAAAACAGTCAGTTCCACTCTAAGAATGGTATTTAGAATTCATCTACTACTGCTACTTAATAGAATTTTCTGTCAAGAATGGAACTGTTCTGTAATACATCTGTACTAACCTCATGTGGCTATTGAACACCTGAACTATAACTAGTGAGCTGACTAATTGAATTCTCATTTCATTTTAATAAACTTTGATTTAAACAGTCATATGTGACACAATGGAGAGTGCAGGTGTAGACCATCTCTCTGCTGCCCGACATGGTTCTGTCAAAATTGTGAGTCAGGGAGATAGAACCCTAGAAGGGTCTGTGAAGTCAGACTGCCTGAGCTTGAATTCCAGCTCATCATTTCTAGAAGGGGCTGTGAGGTCAGACTGCCTGACGTTGAATTCCAGCCCTCGCATCTCTATGCCTCAGTTTCCTCATCTGTAATATAGAGTTTACAGATCCTAACTGCTTCATAGGGTTATTGTGAGAATTAAATGATTTAAGGTTTTAAAAGTATTTTTTACATAGTACCCAGAATAGAGTAAAATGATAAAGGTACAGAAATGAACAATATCTATTCCCTACCCTCAGGAAGCTTTTATACCACCTCTGTGCCTTTAGGACTTTAGTTTATTCCACTGCCCATAATCCAGTCAGTCAAAATCGCATGCGTAGACCAGCAGTATGAATAGATAGGTTATACAGGTCAGCATATTTGCTCTGTGCGGGTGTGTGTGTGTGTGTATCACCTGGCACATGGTAGACACTCACTCAGTAATGGCAATTTTTCTCTTGTTAAATAAGATCTTGTGATATGTAAGAGCTAAAATGGACCAAACTGTTGGACTCAACTCTCTAGCAGTACAAGCAGGTGGTGTACCATGACAGGGTTTGCTTTTTACTTCTCTTCTTTTGGCCATATTTCAGAGGCTTCATGAGATATAGGATTGTGAGGGCCCTGGGGGTTGTGGCTGGCTCTCAAATCCAGAAGTCCGTTAGGGACCTCACAGGCATCCTTTATTTTGCCTAAATGAGTAATATGTACTTGGGTTGTTTTCCTCCTCGCTGAGATGCATTGATTTTTCTTCCAAGGACCAAACCTTTATTTTCCTGGGAGAGCCACATCTTCCCATCACAGTTCACATCCTTTAGTGGGTGATTCTGACTCTAAGAGAGGGCGTGTGATTATGGATTAACCAATCAGAGCACGCATGCCCTTAGCCATGGTGATGGAGCATAAGTGGCATTTGGCCCAAATCAATCCAAGGAAATTGAAGTAAAAAATTTTGCAGGACTCTTAGGAAGAAAGAACATTTGTTTTCAAAGGACTTCAACTGAAAGGATATTATCTAGACTTGGAGAGGACATTACACAGAGAAGGCCTGACCTGGCCTTAGCAGCTGCTGCTGCTAAGTTGCTTTAGTCGTGTCCAACTCTATGCGACCCCATAGACAGCAGCCCACCAGACTCCTCCGTCCACAGGATTCTCCAGGCAAGAATACTGGACTGGGTTGCCACCTCCTTCTCCATGGAGTAAAAGCAATAGAAAGCAAAGCAGAACTAAAAACAAAGGGACTGAATCTTGATGATGTCTCTAGCTCTGGCCCAACCAAGCTGGCAGCACTATTGCTAGACTTCAGGAGTGTGAGCCAATACATTCCTCCCTGTGTTTCAGCCAGTGTGAGCTGAGTTTCTCTTTATTATAACCAAAGCCGGATATTCCCTCTGCTGTTTGCTCGGTGTAAGAGGGTTGCTCCCAGCAGCTCTGTAGGGGTAGAGGTCAGACGACCTACTCTCTCCTTCCCGTGATAGCAGCCTCAGAGCTCTTATCGTCAAAGACCAAATGGCAAAAGCCACTCACATGCTCATGGCAGCAATTTTCAGGATGTCCTGTGTGAGACTGACCCTAAGAAGGGATTCTAAAAAGGGCCTTGCTTATGTAATTGAAATTCTTAAAATAACTGCAGATGGAATCTGAGAATCCCGCTGGGCCTCCAGACTGCCTAACCTGGGATGGAGGGGTCAGAGATTCTCAGTGAATGAAAAATAGGCTGACAGCAAAATAGGCTAAGGACAAAATCATCCCGTACCCTCGGCAGAGCTGAAGAGTGGGTCAGGACTCCAAGTGGCAAAGGCATGACTTTGCATTTATTTAACAACCTCTCAAAAATACCTTTAGCAGCACAGGAGGAGAGCTGACCCATTTTGGGGTCTGGAATCAATAGACTAATAAAAGCAATCCTTAAAAATAGCTTTCCCTTCTTAAAATATATTTCCCATTGAGCAGGATCCAGAAGGAAATTTTTATGTAGGCCCTGACTCATTTTTCCATGGATTGAAACACAGTGAGATGGAAGCCTTGGCGTATAAGATGGTTGGTTATAATATCCACCTGGATACTGTGCGCAGGGGTTCCGTTCCCGAGCGCGAATTCCAGTCCGGGTTTCTCAGCTCTCCCTGGTGAGCCGCTCCTCCCCCCTCAGGTGGGGAAGGGGGCCAGGCCTGGGAGGCGCCCAGACTTCACTTCGCCAAGAGGGATGCATCTGGTGTTCTCATCCTGTTTCCATCAAACTAAAACCTGGAACCAGGGAGTAAGAAGCAGAGTCTGGAGTGCTGAGAATGACAGCTTGGAAGAGGGCAGGGAAGTCCTTGGGCAGAGTGGCTGCTTCAGTTATCCTGGAGCAGATTGGAGAGAAGAGAGGGAGGAGACGCATCTTCAGAACACAACAAATCCTTCAGGACAGGAGGGGATCTGTGGACACTGCCGTTTTCTTAGCCCTGAGTATTTCCTCATTCTGACTGCCTCAGAATGACACTATCATTAAGACCCCATTCTGGTTGTTTTTCCCCCAAAAAAGAATTTTTTCCATTTCTGCCCAGCACTTTTCTGCACAGGTAACAATCCAGGATCTGTCCTATCCCTTCCATCCATTTATCTTAGGAAAGAGAATTCCCTAACTAGTACTTATCAAAGGAAGGATATGGACCATTTGCACCACGGGGCACCTGACAAAAACACGTATTCTAGAAACCCACTATAGACTTAATACATCAAAAACTTGGTGGGTGAAGCCCAGAAATTTCCATCTTTAAGATTGTGTCCAGGCATCCTTTATGCACACCAATATTTGAAACCCACAGCCTGGTGGCAAGAGAAGATGTTTCAAGTTGTTACCAGCAAATGCAAAGTAAGGCTTTCTATTACCATGTGCCCTCTGATTTTCAGGGAAAGTTCCCGCTTGAAGAAGTGGTGTTCAAACTTGATTGACAGGAGAAAAAAAGAAGACCAGAAGTAATGTAATGCTTCCTGCTTGATTGTCAAGCAATAGGTCCTGTTTCTCTAGCTCCTGGCAAGAGACTTACCTTGAAAATTCCAGAAGCTTCAGGTTCCTTCCTAAATTCAATGCAAAGTCACTTTCAGTGACATCTGTAGTTAATGTTGTTTTATGGGCTTTGGAGGTTTGACTGTGCCTCATGCCACCAGAGATGGCAGTGTGCTGTAAAATGTATTTTATTACGGACCATAACCTGCATTTTTGGTAATGCAGACAGTAGTTATTTTACAGCCATGCCTGCTGAGCTCTGAGACTGAATAATGCCCATGGGAGAGACAAAAGAAAATGAAAAAACTTGTTTCCAGGTTTCTTAACTGGAATTTTGAAGGGATGGGAAGTAGGGACCAGATGTTATCAATGGAAATGGAGTACAAAATTATTATCAGTTGCAAATTGAACCCAAGGGGCTTTCTAGGGAGCAGACAAGATGAAGTGAGAGTTGTCCTTAATGGTATTTGAATGGTGTCTTATGGAAGCAAAATGAAAGTGCTAAAATGATGACTGACCCCACAAGGTCAAATATCTTTACTGAGAAGCCCGCCACTAAAGTGATATTAAAAAAGAAAAAAAATCAAAAGGGAATCTTGAGCTCTGCTTTTGTTGGTAATAGCTGTACCCATAGGAATAGGGAGGGGAAAAAATACGTGATGATTATTGAAATCTAATAGTTAACGGTACATTTCTTGAGCCTTACTTCTTAATCCTTGGAATGATCCTGTGAAGTATTAGACTAAAAAAGTTCATTTTCAGTTTTTCCCTACATCTTACGGAAAAACCCAAATGAACTTTTTGACCAACCCAATACTGGTACCATAGCAAAGGAAATTGGGGACCTGAAACATTAAGTAAGTTGCCCAAGACACATGTCTTTGTCAGGTTACTTGGTAAAGGATTTGACTCAGATCTTTTTAATGATGGCCTTTCTAATGACTGGAATCCAAACTACAAGCAAGAGGCAGTCTTAGAACCTTATGTGCTATACAGTAGTGTATCAAGGTGTCTAACAGTACAAGTTAAAATCGAGACCATTAGGCACTTGTTTGGAAAAAAGAATGAAAGAAAATATATGAAGTCCTTAGTGTCTGCATAGATGAAGCAGGTGCCCTATAAATGAACATTGTGTTCATCATCTTTATTATCATCAATAACATCTGTCATTATAATCATCATTCCCCAAAGAGGACAAATTGTAAAGGTTACTTAACCTTACACTTCTTTAAATCTAACAATAAAACTCTAAATTAAAAATACAATAACAGAGCAGGTTGTGAGTAGATTCAGCTGCTCTAAACAATTTCTACATCGTTGATGTGAGTTAGAGAGACAGAGTTAGGATTTGAGCCTGGGCCCATCTGATTCCAGTGTCCAAATAGATCCTTCCACTGCCATTCGGCAATCTGCCTGGAGTCTCTGCTCAGATAATTCACCCTGCCCAAAAACCCCTTCTGTCCTCCTTCTTCTTTTAGAAAGACATCACCTTTTTTATTGCCTCTATTCTCAACTAGAATGTGAGCTCCTTGCAAATGAAAAACTGGGCTCATCTGACTTTGCCTTCTCAGGATCTTACCCACAATCTGGTACATAACAGAAATTCAATAAAGGGTACAAGTAGGTATGTTCATTAAACCAGTGGAAAATTAGTTGAACTCTAAAGTCAAAAATTATTTGATGAGTGTTATTAAAAGTCCATGTATACCTGACATAAATAAATGATAAGAATTATCAGAGTCTCTGCTCACAAAATCTAACTTAAATGACAAGCGGTGCTGGGCCCCATGGTTAAAAACATAACCACGTTTCAATTAGCGAAATTGAAGTGCCTTTGAGGTCCTGGAATGCACTTGCAGGGCACATACACCAGAACTGTTGGCTCACTGCAAGGTTTCACATGTAATTCTTCTCACTTAGCATCCCCAGGCTTGAAAATTGGCACATGCTGAAAGGAATCTCTGGGGTAAGAGAAAATCCTGATTCCCTGATATGTTCCAACAGGGACAGAAGGATTGCAGTTTCATTTCCTGCCAATTTCTAAATTATGAATATTTTGGTATGATTATAAGTAAGTGAGACAAGCCTACCCAGGGAATCAAATAATCCAGGAACATGAAAACATAGATTATTGTTTTCCTTTCCTTTTCCTCTCAAGCTGATTTGTTTTGCTTTTGCAAGAGAAAATAAGGTCAGGTGGTAGGAAAATTAGTTTGGGAAATTTAAATCTACAAAATCAAAGTGAGAGGAAATTTGTTCTCGCTTACTCAATCACATCATCTTAATGCATAAGTCTGCTCTGGTTTCCTTGAATTATGGACCAATTATTTGATTAGATTAAACCCTCTTTTATGTTAGGAAAAAATCACCCTATTTGACCCCTCCCCCAATACCTCTCCAGATTGTGTAAACTCTTTAGGAACCACCTCTTTGAAATTAGTAAAGCAGACTATTTTAAAAGAATTCCTAGTTCAGAACAATAATAGAGGTAAGAACAGACTTCCTTTTAATTTTCTAGAGTGAAATATAAAAGCGTAGATTTTTGTGGCATCTTTTTGTAGTAATCTGAAACATGGCTTTGTTATGTTAATGGAACACATTACTATTTGAGGATTCACTAAATTTTCCTTTCATACAAAAGCACTTTCAGAATCCAGACAGATTAGGTTAGGGCAAGACTACCTTTCCCATCACCATTTTATAAGCAAATCTTTCAACATCCAACATATGTTGGTTGAATTAATGAGAGCAATAAACAAAGAAACCAAGATTAGCTATGAACACACTCAATGGAAAACTTCATCTTACTCTAAAGTTTTCTCTCTTTTTTCATCATTTGAATGTTATGGCTAAATATAGGATAAGAATGCTTTCTTGTATACTTCTCTTTATGTTTCAGTCTCGTTCACAGACTTTCTGACTCACCCCTATTCATGATCAAACACAAATTTCACAAAAGGTTTAATTGCATCTAGACTTTAATAAATACTCTATTTGGGAATCTGCAAATAAGACTATAGGAAGGTGGGGGAATCTTTTTGTTGTGCAAATACAAGCTAGTGGAGCTCTCTCAGAAAGCTATTTAGCTGAGCCCTCAAAAAGCAATGTTTGAATGGCCTTTTCTTTCTTTTTTTTTCTTCCAGGAATGTCAACCTCATTACAAGTCTGGTTATAACATCCTTATTCTTTGGTCAATTGGCAAGTAAGTTCTTCCTCAGATGAATTTTGATAAAGCATGTAATGATAACTTGATGTGTTTTTATAAGCTATCTCAAATGGAGTTCTTTATTCAGAGATGGAAGGGTAAGATCTTGATAACAAAGAATTTTTATAGACCCTTCTCCAACAGGACCTGTCCTCTGCAGTGGGCAAGTATTAGACACCTCTCTTCTTTGAGTTCTTCCATATGGAGTTGGATACAAATTGATGTGTAATGCCGACAGTAACTTCCATCTCCTGAACAGGGGCCAGCCTTTGTGCTAAGCACCTCAGATATGTGAATTTGATTCACCGTCACAAAATCTTATGCATTATTGGTACTTTATTGCCACTTTCAGAGTCAAAGAATTGAGAATCAAAGAAATATCTTTTTCAGGTCACAGCTACTAGAACCAGGATTTGAAATCTGCCTAACTCCAAAGGCACAACTCATACCCTTTATGCAAAATTTGGTGTTTTAATAATTCTCAGTTTGAGTTTCTTTTTTCTTTCTAGAAGCAACTCACTTAGTAAAACTGGTGGTATATAGACATATTTTACCCAGTGAATCATGTCTACCAGCATTAGAAAAATAGTATACAAACCATGGCAACAGCAAAGGTAATAATGAAGTCAAAAAGACCAAATATTTGACCATGAAACTATATTGATAATTATGGAATATAAGGTTGATGTGGAGATCTTAAAAGTTTTCTCTTATCACCTAAATGCCAGTTAACCTGGGCAAATTTGGGGGTGAAAACAAACTCTTTGCAGGCTACAGTTTCTCTTATTTTTAAAGCTAGTTATTCCCATGAGAAATGAATTTTAAAGTCTTATATTTTGTATTATGAATTTGGGCACAATATGATCATTCATCACTTTCATCCTGCAGCTAGTAAATTGTCAGCAGGGAACTGAAGACTCAGTTGCCCTGAGTAACCTTGAACACGTAATTGAGCCCCGTGATGGACTTACTCCATGATGAAGCCATTCCCCTTCCCTGTGAAGTTGTCAGAGGTCATGCCTATGTATGGGTGTGGGAAAAAATGATGACTCAGTTTTCTGTGATTATTCAACCTATGCCTGAAGGCATCATCATCACACACATAAGGTTTTCCTTTTCTACACATTTTCTGAAGTAATCAAATAGGTTATGGCCCCTGAATGGTAAATGTGTTGTTTTAATGGCTGACCATACAAATGGCTTGGTGACTCACAGGAGTCTGATTTTGTTGTGCAGTATAAATAATAATGGGAAGAGAGATAAGGCCTTATGCTTTAGGTCTAATTTTTTGCTGTCTCTCTCTTCGCTGTGAGTTAACTTTGAGTGCAGAATATTCTTTAAACATTTATTGCATTTCCTATGATGAGTTGTCTGAGATGGAAATAGTTCTTTACCTGTTCAAGGGAAGTCTGTATACTGGTCTTTTTATAGCATAAAGTCATGCCTTGAGAGGAAAAGTTAATGAAGGCTTCTCTATGACAGCTGATGTGCTTGTTTAAATATACCCCAAGGGTTCCCCTTAGAGTTCTAGCCAACTCTTCTAGCTTCACAACTTTGCCTTTGTCCTTTGCTTAATTCTCCTTCTTATGTTCATATACCTTCTAAAAATATAAAAGTAGATCGAGATATCAGAAAAGTGAAGATGGGGATGTATTAAATCTTTGCTCAAACAACACAATATTCACCTCCTCGAAGTGTTGTAGCTTTGGTGTAGACTCTCATAGTCTGCCTCAGGTTTCCAGTGCTAACTTGCCTTTCTCTTAAGGGGCAAGAGGTTTCTCACTGATCTCAGTAACTGCACCCCTCTTCCCATTTCCAAAAAACAGAGCCTAGTCTTGTCATTTGGAATAAAATTTCATGATAGCTACCAACAGCATCAACATCTCCATTGACATTTAGCAGAAGCTTACTATACTTTGTTCTAAGCACATACGTGCGTTAGTTCACTTATCTCCTTCAAAGACATTGCCAAGAAAAGTGTCAGAATTCCAAATAAATAAAACTGATGGAGAGAGACCCACTCTTAAGAAACAGGTACAGTGGTTCAGTTGTATTCTTAGTTGCAGGAGAGCCAGGGATCTGAGAGCTTGAGTCATTTGGTGAAAAGTAGTAGCTTGGGTCATGATCTTGCAGGGAGAAAGGCAAGCTTCTGGCTCTCTTCTCCCTTCTCCTCAAGAAGAGAGCATATTAATCAGATTTATCAGATGATGTATGATAGTTGAAGCATGTTCATGAGTAGGCAGGTCACTGTGCGTCCAAGAGCTATGATAGTCACGTCTGTCTCTTCTGTTTTTTTTCTTCTGTGTGACTGGGCTGAGTAGATTCAAGACCTGCAATCTTGGGGCAGTGCCTTCTCTCTACCTCTCTTTGTAGGCATGCCCAATTGCACTTAATTGTTATTTTCATTTCCTATGCCTCAAAATCAGTCAGAAAGTGATAAAACATAAAAGTAGGAATTCTAGATGATTGGGGTAGTGATTCTACTTAGAAACAAAGCCTAAAATGTATCTTTTATTCAAGTATTATCAGTGTTCTGGGGGCGGGGTAGATTACTGAGCCATATCCTAGTTACCATCGTAATGGCATTGTGATTTTTTTTTTTTTTTTTGGCATTGTGATTTTTATTCACCATCGTTCCTTATGTATTTCTCCCAAGAACCACACAGGATGAATGAAGGACGATGAAAGAACAGAATTTTTACTATTGGAATATACTGGTTGGAGTATACTAAACCTTTTCATAATGCAACCCTAGACCCTTACATAAGTCCATTGCTCTTCATGGTAAACTCTTAGGTACAACAAGATGCAGATTAGCATCTTCCTAAAGGTTCTTTTGGAATCACTGGGCAGAAAGTTCTTACTAATGAAAGAAACAAGAGAAGAGTAATGGCATTCTTAAGAACAAGCAGCTGGAATAGTAGACCCAACTGTAGAAAGAGTGTCGCTCTGAGAAGAAGAGGAAGAAGAAGGGGGACACTCTTGTGAGCAGAGTCCAGGCTATAATCTATGAATTTCCCTTTTGCTAATGGCATGTAGGTGAGTAGATCTGGTTTAAAGCCTTTTCTTCAGTAGGTTAACCTCTCTTGACCTGTGATCCCAATGTTAGTATCTATCCCTTGGTCAGGACCCATCATTACATTTTTGCTTACTTTCCCTTCATTTATCAATCCTCTCTCAACCTCTTTTCCTTCCTCATTATTTTCCTCCAGAAGATTAGTTATTCAAAAGACCTGTATGTTTTAGGGTAGCCTGCACTGAAGGAATTTACCATTTTCAATTGTTTAAAATGAAAAACAAACTTATTAATATGAAAATATCATGATGTTTTAAACAGCCATTGCTGTTTAAAATCTGTTAAAAGCCTCCCAGTCTAAAGCCAGTGCAGTCTGCGAAACCTATTTACTATAACCAGACAATCAACCCAAAAAATTATTTTGAGAAGGTTAAAGTATAGTGGTAGCAGTGTATACCAATATAAGCCAAATTGAAAAACTGGGCTAATTAGAGGAATTATCAACCTAATATCTCATATGATACCGGTATGTGGATATTTTTCCCCCTTTATTTCCTGTCACGTCACTGCATCCCAGGGTAAAGGCAAAAGTCTTAATCCTTCATTTCATCCGTGTAAACAGCAGCATAAACTGCATTCCAGTCTATGCCATATCTAGCTTCTACTTCTATTAAGAGAAATTTTATACAGAAGAAATGTGATTACTCTTGTGAATAGTTGGTTTTCAGAATTCAAGTTAATTATTTACTGTAAAATATATTGTTTCATTTTTTATCATCTTCTTAATAGGTGGTTTTCCAAGACCAATTCATATAAGTAGTATTATTTATTACTCTAAAACGTTTTGTTTTGTTGCCTAGAGTAAAAGAAGATGTTTTTGTGTGTCTTGATTCCATTATTTTCATCTTATGATTATCCTTTAATTCTATCCTAACCCACTTTAGCAAGATTTATTATATGATAAAGAGTAATGATGAAGAGTAGCTTTTGCAAACAAAATAAACCATTTTCTAAGTCTCTGAAAATATTATCTAAAGCAAGACAGGGATCAATTAAATAAAAAGCAAATATCCTATTCAGGATCTATGTCTGGGTTACATGATTCTTTCTTTCTTTGAGTTTTACTGAGGTATAATTGACAGATAGCACTGTATAAGTTTAACATGTACAACAAGATAATTCACCTTACATACATTATGAAATGATTACCACAAAAATTTTAGTGCAAATCTATTATCTCATATAGTTACAAAATTTTAAAAATATTTTTCCTTATGATGAGAACTCTTAGGATTTACTTAACAACTTTCAAATATAATATACAACAATGTTAATTATATTTATCATTTGTACATTATATTCCTAGTAATTGCTTATCTTAAAACTGAACGTTTGTCAGACATTTTGACTACCTTCATCTAATTTCCCCTCCTCCCATCCCCTGCCTCTGATCATTTTTAAATGAGTTTATTTGTTTTTGAAGTATAATTGACCTACAGTACTGCCTCTTGAGAAATCTGTATGCAGGTCAGGAAGCAACAAGTAGAACTGGGCGTGGAACAACAGACTGGTTCCAAATAGGAAAAGGAGTACGTCAAGTATATTGTCACCCTGCTTATTTAACTTCTATGCAGAGTACATCATGAGAAACGCTGGGCTGGAGGAAGCACAAGCTGGAATCAAGATTGCCAGAAGAAATATCAATAACCTCAGATATGCAGATGACACCACCCTTATGGCAGAAAGTGAAGAACTAAAGAGCCTCTTGATGACAGTTGAAAGAGGAGGGTGAAAAAGTTGGCTTAAAACTCAACGTTCAGAAAACTAAGATCATGGCATCTGGTCCCATCACTTCATGGCAAATAGATGGGGAACAGTGGAAAAAGTGGCTGACTTTATTTTGGGGGGCTCCAGAATCACTGCAGATGGTGACTGCAGCCATGAAATTAAAAGATGCTTGCTCCTTAGAAGGAAAGTTGTGACCAACCTAGACAGCATATTAAAAAGCAGAGACATTGCTTTGCCAACAAAGGTCCATATTGTCAAAGCTATGGTTTTTCCAGTAGTCATGTATGGATGTGAGAATTGGACTATAAAGAAGGCTGAGCACCAAAGAATTGATGCTTTTTGACTGTGGTGTTGGAGAAGACCCTTGTGAGTCCCTTGGACTGTAAGGAGATCCAACCAGTCATTCCTAAAGGAAATCAGTCCTGATTATTCATTGGAAGGACTGATATTGAAGCTGAAGCTCCAATACTTTGGCCACCTGATGCAAAGAACTAACTCATTTGAAAAGACCCTTATGCTGGGAATGATTGAAGGCAGGAGGAGAAGGGGATGACATAGGATGAGATGGTTGGATGGCATCACCGACTCAATAATCAGTGTGATTTAGTTGTTGACCATCTGGTGATGTCCATGTGTAGAGTCTTCTCTTGTGTTGTTGGAAGAGGGTGTTTGCTATGACCAGTGCGTTCTCTAGGCAAAATCTATTAGCCTTTGCCCTGCTTCATTCTGTACTCCAAGGCCAAATTTGCCTGTTACTCCAGGTGTTTCTTGACTTCCTATTTTTGCATTCCAGTCCCCTATAATGAAAAGGACATCTTTTTTGGGTGTTCTAGAAGGTCTTGTAGGTTTTCATAGAACCATTCAACTTCTTTAGCATTACTGGTCAGGGAATAGCCTTGGATTAATGTGATATTGAATGGTTTGCCTTGGAAACGAATGGAGATCATTTTGTCATTTTTGAATTTGCATCCAAGTACTGCATTTGGACTCTTTTGTTGACTATGATGGCTACTCCATTTCTTCTAAGGGATTCTTCCCCACAGTAGTAGATATAATGGTCATCTGAGTTAATTTCACCCATTCCATATTATAGCAAATGTCAATATTTCATTCTTTTTTTATAGCTGAGTAATATTTCACTGTGTATATACACCAAGTCTCCTTTATCTATTCATCTATCAGTGAGCACTTAGGTTGCTTCCTCATCTTGGTTGCTGTCAATAATGCTGCAATGAACATAGGGGTACACATATCTTTTTGAATTAGAGTTTTTGCTTTCTTCAGATAAATGCCTAGGGGTTAAATAACTAGATGATATGGTAGTTCTATTTTTAATTTTTTGAAGAATTTCCACCCTGTTTTAGCAGAGAAGGCAATGGCAACCCACTCCAGTGTTCTTGCCTGGAGAGTCCCAGGGACGGCGGAGCCTGGTGGGCTGCCATCTCTGGAGTCGCAGAGAGTCAGACACGACTGAAGTGACTTAGCAGCAGCAGCAGCAGCACCCTGTTTTTCCATAGTGACTGCATTAATTTACATTTCCACTAATAGTGCACAGGTGTTCCCTTTTCTCCACATCTTTGCCAACCCTTGTTATTTGTTGCCTTTTTGATACTAGCCATTCTGATAGGTTTGACACTGTGGTTTTGATTTGCATTTCTCTGAAAATAGTGATGTTGAGCATTTTTTCATGTGCCTCTTGGCCATCTGTATGTCCTCTTTGGAAAAATATCTTTTCAGGTTCTCTGCCTATTTTTAAAATGATATTTATTTATTTGGCTGTACTGGTTCTTCTTTGCAGCACAGGCTTTTCTCTAGTTGCAGTGAGCAGGGGCTGCTCTTCGTTGCTGTGTCCAGGCTTTGCATTGTGGTGGTTTCTTGTTGCAGAGATTGGGTCTAGGGCTCTCCGACTTCAGTAGTTGTGCTTTCCGGCTCTAGAGCACAGGCTCAAATGTTGTGATGCACAGGCTTAATTGTTCCCTGATATGTGGGATCTTCCTGACCCAGGCATCAAACTCATGTCTCCTGCATTGGCAGGCAGATTCTTTACTACTGAGCCATCAAGGAAGCCCCTCTCCCCATTTTTTAAATCCTTTTTTTTAAATGTTGAGTTGTATGGGTTCTCTATATATTTTGGATATTAAGCCATTATCAGACATATCATTTGCAAATATCTTTTCCCATTCAGTAGGTGGCCCTTTCATTTTCTTCATAGTTTCCTTATCTGTGCAAAAGCTTTTGGTCTGATGCCGTTTTTCTCATTTATTTATTTTTGCTTTTGTTTCCCTTACCTGAGGAGACATACCCCCCAAAGTATTCTAGGGTCAGTGTCAAAGTGAACATCCTCTATGTTTTCTTCTAGGAGTTTTATGGTTTCATTTATATTAAGTCTTTAATGCATTTTTACTTTATTTTTTAATATAGTGTGAGAAAGTTGGGTTATTTGATTTTTTAGTGTTGCTTTTCCTTTCGGTTATGCATGTTCAATTTTACTTCATTTATAAAATGAAGTCCTTTTCCTTTTAGCGGAAAAAAGTCCATCTCCTTTTAGAGGAGAAAAAGGCTTAAACCTAAAGTCTGTTGAAAAATACTTTGTTTATACTATTCAATTTGATTTTCTTGTCATTCTAACGTGAGTTAGTACTATTATCCCTCATTTTATAGATGAGGAAACCAAGTCTGAGTCACTGAACAATTTTCTCAGGTAACTTTGCTGTTAAGTGGCAAAGGCAGAACTGCCTGGGTCCAGATCCCAAGCATTTAACTTGAATTTAGGCATACCATAAGGTTCAAATTTATCCTTTTTGGTGTTTATGTCTATTCTTAAATTTAAAAATATATATATTGATTGGATGAGATGATTGGATGGATGAAATTTATTGTGAGATTTTAAAAATATATATTTAATTTGGCCAAACTTATCCTCTAGTAACAAACACAGAAAATCATTAAGATGGGCATTGAACTCAGGCTTATTTGATTGAAACATGTTATATGAGTGACAAAAAGAAGTGATGGTTTTTCACCAAGGTATCTGTTGATTGCCAATGAGTCAGCTATTCCTTCATACTTGTGGCTTTTTATGCAATCATAACGAACACTTCAGTGGAGAATGAGGTCTAGAAATAATCAAGGTCCAGATCATAAAACCCTAGTTTAATGTCTCAGTCATTTCCATTTCCTCTAGATTTTGCTGGGATTAAAAAAATTCACTGTTATAACTTCTACTTTCATGATATGGTCTCCAGATGGCTGACTAAAATTTATTCCATCACCTTAAGGTTATTCAAGTTTCCTACAAAGCAGAACTGGAGGTGGGGGCAAGCATGCAACACCTAAAATAGCTAGTTTGAGGATATAAATACTGATGTGTATCAGAATCTATGGTTGAATTGTACTTTTAAAAAGAAGAATATGGATGTTAACAAAAGGTAGACAATAATTAAGATCCTTTGGATGTGTTCTGGGATAATTTTCTTCCTTTTTCATCAAAATTTGCATCTAGGAAAGCCACAGTTCCTAGTTTAGATGCCTAAGGAGTTCAGATTGGGATATCTTATCTTCAGCAGAAAAAAAAAGTTATAATATCTGCAAGGACATTTAAATTTCAGCTAAGGTAAAAAATATCTTTGAAAGGATGTACTTTGTGTGTGTGTGGCCTTGTCACAGAGCATGTGGGATCTTAGTTCCCCACCCAGTGGTTGAACACACGCCCCCTGCAGTGGAAGTGCAGTCTTAACCACTGAACCACCAGGAAAGTCCCAAGATGTACATTTTGGAAAAAAACATTATAAAACTATTTCCTGTAAAATCTGTTTGTCTCCTTTGAACACTCACTCATGGATGTGTGGAGAAGAGTGTTAAATTTATCTAAGCAATGTCATATTTAATAGCCAAATCATAGGCTTATATGAGTAACAAAAGGTAGATACTGAGTTTATGTTTTAATGAAATATTGTTAAAAATACAAAACTACAAAAGTTTATTACAGTGATTGAGAAATTCCAAATGGTTTTAAAGACAGTTCATGGTCACGCTTCTACCAGTGCATAATGTGATAATACTCAAATGCATTATCTTGCTTAAAAATATTTAATTAGTAAATGACTTTGTCTTGCCTTCTGTGCAGAGGTCACATGCTCCTTAGCTAGCCATTTATTTCTTTGTGTCCCAAAGATGACCACTGCCACCATCACCCCCCACCCCCGCAATTTGGCCAGTTGGATGATTATTTCAACTTTTTTTCCTCCTCACTTCCCATTTCCTACCCATACACTGCCTGCATTACACTCTGTACCTGACTCAGCCCTCTGTCCCATCACCATGGCTTTGCAAATCGCTCTTTCTGCTTATAATATCTTCCCTTTCCACCATTCAGTCATATGGTTCCTTTCTTTAAAATTTAAGTCTCTTTTTACAGAAACATATGATTCTCTTCCATTCCTAGTTGCTTCATTCAAGCAAGCTTTTAGCAGTTTACTAACTTGGATTTGTTTATATGTTGCCTTGAAATAAGCACTGTCAATCTTTTTCATGTGTTTGTGTTGTATCTCCAAAGGGGATTATAGACTCTTTAAGAGAATGTCTTCTAAAAATTTCACCTACTCCAAGCACCTAGAACAGTGTTCACTTTGTGAAAAGGTGCTAAAACTTCCTTTGACTCTCAAAGCCTACAGTATCGATAGTCATGGTAAATTGTAAAATACATAAAGACAGACGTGATACAAACTTTAAATTCACAGTACACTTCAACAATAACTCCCAAGAATATCTACGAGTAATTAGAGCATTGAAACTACATAAATGGGGTGAGGGAAGGCCAAGAGAGGTCTCTAGATAGCCGAAGATCAAAAGGTGAAGAGTGTTGGTTTGTTTTCAATCCATCTGTGGGTCGCTGATTAGATTCAGCACGCTGGCCAGCTCCCCCGCGCGCTGGGTTTATTGGCTTAAGTGAAAGGAGCCGGGGGAAGGAAGGCACCATCTGCTGCTTTGAATTAATAGATAAGAGAGAAGCAGGAAGGAACACAGTGCGACAGTCAACGCATTCGATGTTGCTGCACTCAGTTATGAGTATCCTTGTCTGATTTTGGGGTCCCCAGCCCTCCACCCAGATACTCCAGCGAGCCAGAATGGAGGAAGGGCTGGGCAACAAGAAACCCTTCTATTTCCATGGTAGGCTCACCTCAGCATAAAGTATTACCAATTCTTGGAAATGAAGAATGCAGAGTAAGCAGGGACGGGGGTTCTACTTAAAGAGTTGAGCTGCATGGTGGATACATCAATCCGCTCAAAATCTTTTCTTCACGGTTGGGTGTATGTAAAATAAACTGCTGGCATTGGAGTTTACACAGGTGGGACAAACAGGCTGTTTGGTGAGGAAAGTGTGAGGAGAGCTGGTTATAGGAAATAGCCTTTCTTTTGTGTATAACATCTCGCCGACTTCGTCTCAGTGAGATCTCTGAATTTAGTGTGTCCAACAGCTGACAAAAAGTCATCACTGATTGATCTATTTCCTCCTCTCCCAAGAACTTTTTGTTCGCGGGACGGGGAGAGAGGTTGAAACCAGGAGGGCTGGGCATCAAGGGGGAAATTAGCCACCACGGGGTGGGAGTGAGGAGGACAGGAAAGCATTGGGATCGCTACGGAAGCTCTGAGACTTTGGGGACGCTCCGCGGTCTTCCGGCTCCAGCCCGCTGCAGCCGCCCTTTATGCTGCGGACACGGGAGAGTTAAGCCAATAAACACGTAAGCGCCGCTCCCTCCCCAATCGGCAAGATGCCTTTTCGGCTCTAGGCTGCATCGACAGCTTGCAACACTCGGCATCTTTTCTGGAGGCGCCTCCTTCAGCGGCTGCAGATGGCATCCTGCTGTGGGCTCGGGGCTCGCAATTGACTCCCTCCTTTGCCCACTTTGGGTCCACGGACGCACCTTTCCCCTCCCCTCCTCCCCTCGTGCTCCTGGGTCAGAGCCCAGCTCTCGAACGCCGAGCGGAGGAAGCAGTCTCCGCGGCTGAGGCTGAGCAGCAGCGCGCTTGCTCCCTGATTTGGGGAGAAGCGGCCAGCCGGGAGAGCCGACCCCCAGCTGCCTCCAGCGCCCCCCACCTTTTGCACCCCAAGCCAGGGGCTCCAGGGACCGCCCCCCCCTCCCCAGGTGCCACCATGCTGGACCCTTCATCCAGCGAAGAGGAATCGGATGAGATCGTGGAGGAGGAGAGCGGCAAGGAGGTGCTGGGCTCGGCCGCGTCCGGCGCGCGCCTGTCTCCCAGCCGCACCAGCGAGGGCTCGGGCGGCGGCGCAGGGCTGGGGGGCGGCGGCGGGGCCGGCGCCGGGGCCGGGATGGGCGCCGGCGGCGGCGGGGGCAGCGGCGCGAGCAGCGGCGGCGGGGCCGGGGGGCTGCAGCCTAGCAGCCGCGCCGGTGGCGGCCGACCCTCCAGCCCTAGCCCGTCGGTGGTGAGCGAGAAGGAGAAGGAGGAGTTGGAGCGGCTGCAGAAGGAAGAGGAGGAGAGGAAGAAGAGGTTGCAGCTCTATGTGTTCGTGATGCGCTGCATCGCCTACCCCTTCAACGCCAAGCAACCCACCGACATGGCTCGCCGGCAGCAGAAGGTAGGTGCGCCTGGGAGGCCCAGCGAGTAGCGCCGGGACGTGGCCAGGCGGGCGGGGCGAACAATGGGAGCTGGCGGCGCAGCTGGCGAGGAGGAGCTGGAGGAGGAGGAGACCGCGCCCCGGGGAAGGGGTTACAAGGCCCCCCTCTCCGCCGCCAGGCCTCGCCTAGCCCAGCCCGGAGCGCACCAGGAGCTGCCCAGGACCAGCAAGGGGCCTGGAGCGCAGCACCCTGTGCCTGGGCCTCCCTGCTGGGGAGCGAGGCGGGCAAGTTCTGCTTTGTGGCCCGGGAGGTTCGGAGAGTGACTTGCAGCCGGCGGCGCCCAGAGAGGCCTGGCTCGCTTGCAGGGCTCCCAGCACTCTCCGGCGGCCGGCGGCTGCGCTCAACTCCCGGCCCGCCCTCCTGGGCGTGCGCTGGGAGGGCAGGGGCGCCCGGTAGGTGGGGGCTCCGGTACCGAGCAAGTAGAGCGCCTCCGAGCCGCGCTCAGGCTAACCGCGGCAGAGAGCCACCGCAGGGGCAGGCGGGAGAAAGCGAGCCCAGAAGGCGAAGCTTTCCGTGACACTGCGAAGGGCACCCTCCTCCCTCCACCCGGGTCAGATGATCACAGATTAGGGTCGACTTGGGGGTCCCTGGGCCACCGCTTCACTCTGGCCGGGCTTCCTTCCCATCTCCCTTGCCCTTGCTCACTCACCCCAGAGCAGGGGCAGGCGCATCTGCTCCTTCTCCCTGGGTCAGCCCCTCTGTCTTTCTCCCTTTGACCCCCTTCTTTTCCCAAGGTGACTTCGCCGCCACCTTCTGGCTCTCCTAGGCCCTCCAAGCCCTGCCACTACTAGCTTGATAAAGTGCAGCTGGAAAAAGCCTTGTAATTATAAGCGTCAAAAAGCTTTTTGTGTCTGAGGTTGGGGTAAGGCTAAGGCGGTTCCGGGCTGCCTTCGATGTGAAAAAAGTGCCTATTTCTATCAGCTGTTCTCCAGCCAGAGAAAGGAGGGGTTAGTTAAGGCAGGTCGAGGGTAGTGGACCAGAAGAGGAGTCAGGTACTCAGCTGGAGTGAGTTGTGAAGCAAGTTAGCATCTCATTCTGTCTTTTAGATGAGTCTGCCACAGCGGAACTGACAGAGAAGTCAGTGAAGCCCGCAACCCAGGGGCTGTGTGAGGGGCGATTAAAGCCAGCTCTAACCCCCTCAGAGTTTACTGAGACCAGTTTCTTAAAATAGAGGATTTCTGGGTTGTTGCCATTTAAGACTGATTTATATGTTGCCTGGAGTTAGAGTGTTAGGTTTTCCTATATTTATCCAGCCTTATCTTGAGTTAGCACAGATTTCTCTGTTTGTTTTGCATGTATATGTACACAAACCACCCAGAAGTGATGATTTATTTCAGCTATCACAAGCTTGGTTATCAGTTTTATTAAAGACAAAATTCATTTCCTGGTTGAGAAAGAACAGGTGGGCTACACACTCCTTGCTTAATCCCCCCGCCCCACCCCCTCATCAGTTGTTCCTTGCTTTTTCCATGTGTATTTTGAACTATCCTAGAGCAAAAGTATTTTCAGAACCATAAAAGTTTTTGGATAGTCTTTTAAGGTTGAGGCTTGGGTTCACAGGGCCTGGTATTTCAAGCTTCAGGTCGAAATTATTTCGGTAATTGTGTCTTTATAGCAGGGGAAATTCCATCTCCAAAATCTCTCCCTTTAATAACGGCACCCACTAAAGATGTCCTGTTCCTTTGTCAATGAAAAGCTGTTGTCACTTAAAGAAAAGTTAAGAAACAAACTTCCCTTTATCAGTCAAAAGGCTCTCTAGCTCTGTCTTCAAATACAGGCTGAAAGCCAGTAGCAGAGTGGGAAAATAAATCCATTCTCATAAAGACCCAGGTCTTCTAAACAGAAGCTTCAGCCACCTGAGAAAGAGCGTCACGAGGCTGGTTTTTCTGATCTGATCTGGTATGTTTTACCCAGATCCATTCAAAGCTGTGGTTGAGGGAGAAGTAAGGTGTGTTTTTACACATGACCTTAATATCAGAGGGACTCCAGGACAGACTGATAACACTGGCATTTGGTCAAACTATTTTTAGTTGTTGCAGCAGACTAAATACATATCCCGGCAGAGCTGCCTCCGGGCTGCTGTCTATATTGGTACGTTGAATATCTATCTCTTTATTACAAAAAACAAAAAAACATGCTTTCCCCATTACTATATCTTTGTGTTTGGTGCCTTTTTGGAAAAAAACTGTTCTGCTATTTTTCTCTAAGTAGAAAGCTTGAACTTTGATTTTTATTTTTTAAAGAGTAGTCATTGAAAGTAAAAGTTTGCATAATCATGGTGGCAAAATTTAAAGCCAAGAAATAAGATTGGATTAGTCTTGGGGAAATAAAAACTAGTTGTAAAGTAAACCTGAGTTTGTAGACTAGAAATGGATGAACTAGAAAAAGAGGAAAAATGATGTAGAGAAAGGGAATAGAGTGATAACGGCTGGGGCAGAGAGAACTGCTTATGAAAAGCAGTTGCTAAATTGGGGAAAAGGAAAGATCATATTGTCAAATCATTGTGCTGTATACCTTAAAGTCACACTGTGTTGTATGTCAATTATATCTCAATAAAGTTGGGGTGGAGGAAGACCATATTATATAGAGTTTAATAAACTTTAGGAAACCAAGTACTTTACTTGATAATAATAACATTGGCTACTGTTTTTTAAGTACTTATTGAGTGCAGGGCACTTACTTTAAGTCATTTTTTAAAAGTGGACTTCTTTTAAGGAGAGTCTTAGATTTACTGAAAAGTTGAGAAAATAGTATAGAGAGTTCCCATACAACCCAGACAGTTTTCCTCTATAATTATCTTATAGTAGTATGGGTACTTGTAGGACAATTAAAGAACCACTAGCTATACATTGTTTACTAAAATCTGTCATTTATTTAAATGTCCTTAGTTTTTACCTAACTTCCTATTTCCATTCTTAGATCATTTTATATTCTTCTCATAATTAACAATGTAGAAATTATGAAGAGAACTTAAAATGATCTAAGAACAGAAATAGGAAGTTAGGTAAAAACTAAGGACATTTAAATAAATGACAGATTTTAGTTAGCAGTAATGTAAGGATTACCATCCCCATCTTTAGAAATGAAAACTGAGACTCAGTGAGGCTTTTCTAATTTGTGTAAAGCGCTATATAGACAGATGAGAGAGTGGGAATTTAGGCATGGGGTCCTCTGATTTCAAATCCTATCTTTTTAATATGCAACACTGGCCAGAAGTATTCTAAATGAAAAATAGGAGGCTAGCATCCTGACAACATGTCTAGTGTACTTCTTGACACAGGATTATTTCTATTTAAGTTGAGAGAGGCCTGCCCCTTCCACTTTGAACACCTAACCAAAAAAATCAACATGGGGAAAATAATCCTTTAAGAACTAATTTCATAAAGAGTATGAAGGAGAGAAAGGGCTTCCCTGGTAGCTCAGCTGGTAAAAAAGCCATCTGCAATGTAGGAGACCCTAGTTCAATCCCTGGGTTGGGAAGATCACCTGGAGAAGGGAACCACTACCCACTCCAGTATTCTTGCCTGGAGAATCCCATGGACAGAGGAGTCTGGCAGGCTACAGTCCATGGGATTGCAAAGAGTTGGGTATGACTGAGTGACTTTCACTCATGAAGGAGAGAGACGGCTGTTAGCTGGTAAATCTGAACAGCAGACTGTTGTCAGTCTTTCTATATACTTTGATCTGGAAAAAAAAATTAGCTCAAAAGAACAATTGAGAAAGAACAGAGGGAAAAGATGCCATTGCTGGACCATTCTGATAATTACTTAGGCTTCACTTTTACTGAGAAAGAGAATGCCTAGGTTTTCAAACAATCTTCCCAGTTAAAAGAAGGGATTTGAAACAAACTATGTGAAAACATTGTTAGCAAAGAAGGTCATGTGCCTGATGTACAGTGAAGTCAAATAAACCAAGTGTCAGAGTTTGGAGCAGAGAAAGGTTTAATTGCAGGGCCAACCAAGGAGAACCAGTGGCTCGAGCTCAAAACCCCTGAACTCACTGATGGCTTTGGAAAAGATATTTAGGCAGAATTTAGGGTGAAGGCTGCAGACTGTGTGCCTTTCCCCTGATTGGTTGGTGACAAGTTAACAGGGTGGTGCTCTGGGAATCTTGCCTCAGCCTGAGGTTGCCATTCCCCCCCTGGATGGGGGCTTTAGTTCTCCAAAAGAGCTCAAAGATAGTGTCGCCTGCGTGTGTGTTCAGTTGTGTCTGATTCTTTGAGACCCTATGGAGTGTAGCCCGCCAGGCTCCTCTGTTCACAGGATTTCCCAGGCAAGAATACTGGAGTGGGTTGCTGTTTCCTTCTCCAGGGGATCTTCTTGGATGAGGAGTCGAACCCACGTCTCCTTTATTGGCAAGTGGATTCTTTACTACTGAGCCATGCTATCAGTATATTCCTTGAGGAGGGACCAGTACCTGTGACCCAAGCAAGGCTCCATCATTTCTTGACTGCAGCTCCCTTGTCTCTGCATCCCCTCCCTTTTCTGATTAGCGCGGGTTTGAACCTGCTCTTTGGAACACAGGGGAGGTCCTGGAGGTTAAATAAAGTCTATTTCCTACAAAAAAGAAACTGATGAACACAGAAAGGATTTATACCCAGAAACTGCACAGGGTCTTGCTGAATTTCAATATGTTATCATTTGTAGGTATACTTGCCTTATACTACCATAAATCTAAATATAGCATGTTGGTAATGATAATTTACAACCACAACAGAAACTAGTCATCAGGTTGTCATGATGTGTGTTTTAACAGATGAGAAATGATAATTTGAGAAACAGGTCTGAGCTTTTTTTTCTCTTTTTTGTCAGGATGCTAGAGTGAATACCTAGAAGCTGGCATGGCAGAGCTACACCATATGTTTCTAAATCACGTAGTAATGGTGATGAGTGGCTGCCTCATGTGAACTACCTACTTATAGATGTTCCTGAGGGAATGTAAAAGCAGGCACTGTAAACAATTCTGTGTAATGTGTAAATTGACATGACTTGTTTTTGTTTTTTGGTTTTTAACTTGGCTGGGAACTATTTGTAATGCCTGGATTACAGATGTCCAGAATGAATTATGAGTGTGTATGTAGGTGTGTATACATGTGTGTCTGTATTTCGTGTGTGTGCTCAGTCATGTCCACCTCTCTGCAACCTGATGAACTGTAGCCTGCCAGGCTCTTCTGTCCTTGGAAGTTTCCAGGCAAGAATACTGGAGTGGGTTGCCATTTCCTACTACAGAAGATCTTTCTGACCCAGGAATTGAACCCATCTCTCTGTGTCTCCTGCGTTGATAGGTGGATTCTTCACCTACACATACAGGCACATCACATACACATAAATGCACATCATGGCATCACCAATGCAATGGACATGAACTTGGGCAAACTTTGGGAGATGGTGAGGGGTAGGGAGGCCTGGCATGCTGCAGTCCATGGGGTCGAAAGAGTTGAACACAACTGGGAAACTAAACAACAACAACACCTGTATGTACTGGACTGGCCAAAAGTTCTTTCAAGTTTTTCTGTACCATCTTATAGAAAACTTGAAAGGAACTTTTGGCCAACCCAATATATGATGAGAGAAAGGGGCAATGCTAAAGTTGTATCTCTTCTATATGAATTCTTTATTCAAGAGGACTTGAACTTACAACATGTTTGGTCTAGTCATCAAGTTACTCATTTCCACGTGATTCAGCTTATATTTTGCTCTAAAATTATGGCTAAAGTTGAGTCACTGTTAGCCAGAGAAATTCCATCTTTATTCATTAACTTCTTTGACTTTGTTGTTCAGTTATGACTCAAAAGCCCATAACTTTCATAAAATTTAAGATCAAGTGCTAGGTTACTAAATATGTGTGTGAGTGTGTGTGTATTTTAAATCAGTAGTGGTGATTCATTCATTCAGATATGCTTTGAGGCACTTAGGTTAGCTCCACTCTTCAAATATCTGAAGGGTTGCATTGTTAATGCAACATACAATTTGCATTTTAAAAAATAAAATATTTTCACCTTTTGAGAAAACTAAATGACTGTTCAAACAGGATTCCTTCAAAAAGAATTATGTTTTTCACCTCTTCAGGAAAAGAATTGAATTCTTTAAATCTGCTTTTTGGCATTCCCCCACCCCTCAATCTTCTTGGTGCAATGGGCAGGAACTGTTATGCACTGGTACTAGGAGACATTTTGAAGATACAGAAAACCAAAAAAGTAATAAGAGAAGTTCTTGCCTCATTACACACTTGGAATAGCCTTTTGCTTCCCTAAAACTGGACTGAACAACAAAGGAAATTAAATCTTTCATTTCTGAAAAACTGTACTGTGTAAAGTGGTATAAGTCAAATAATTCCAAGGTCTTTTTCCTTCAAAAGCAAACTTAATACATAACCATAGGCTGTTACATTAAAATATAGCCAGTATTTGGGGCCAAGTGTTTATACAACTTAAGTTGGAATAATCAGGGGTATTTTACCTACTTAGACCTAAGTTCTGAGCAAGACCAGTTATTCATTGCACCAAATATTCTCCCAGGCTTTATGAAGAACTGGAAGATAGTTGCGAGGTAAGATTCTGAATTGGGGTATTTTTGTTCTAGTTTGGAAGATGTCAGATAAATTGAGAATAAGGTAGTGTTAAATTGTAAGATGTTGCCAAAGAATTGATGCTTTTGAACTGTGGTGTTGGGGAAGACTCTTGAGAGTCCCTTGGACTGCAAGGAGATCCAACGAGTCCATCCTAAAGGAGATCAGTCCTGGGTGTTCATTGGAAGGACTGATGCTGAAGCTGAAACTCCAATACTTTGGCCACCCAATGCTAAGAGGTGACTCATTTGAAAAGACCCTGATGCTGGGAAAGATTGAGGGCAGGAGGAGGAAGGGGACGACAGAGGATGAGATAGTTGGGTGGCATCACTGACTCAATGGACATGGGTTTGGTTGGACTCCGGGAGTTTGTGGTGGACAGGGAGTCCTGGCGTGCTGTGGTTCATGGGGTCGCAGAGTCGGACATGACTGAGTAACTGAACTGGAACTGGACTGGATTACAAATACTAAAGTAGGAGAGGGGGAGAGAGAGTACACACGTGTGTGTGCACATGTACAGGATTGGATATAGTAGTAGTGAAAATCTTCGTGAGGGAAGTAGACTAGGGTGAGTGATAGCAAAAACTCAGCCTCTGTGCACCGGTGCCAAATCGAATCTCGGAGACAGAGTTCAGGGTGAAGTAGAAAGGAATAGATTTATTGCTTTACCAAGCAAGGGGGACACAGTGGGCTTGTGCCCTTCAAAACTGCATGTCCCAACCTGGAGGAATTTGATGAGCTTTATAGCAGTGGTTCAAGGATGCGGTTGCTGATAAAGAACAGGGTATGTTCAGGGTGTTAATCTGGCCTCAGGTGATCTCCTGACCTTTTCTCTGCAGTGAAGATTGTTTCATCAAGTAGTTAACATCTTCCATTTATTGTGAGGCTCTTTTTCTGTAGAAGAGCTGAAAGACATTGTTCTGTATATCCCTTGAGGCAGGCTCCTGTCTCAAGGCTACACTATTGTTTCCTGACTGGTCCTCCTTTGTCTCTGCATCCCTTCCCTTCCTTGATTAGAACTGTTTGAAGCTTACCCTTTGGAACTCAGGGAGGATCCTGGAGGCTGAAGCCTGTTTCTTACAAACAAGAAATGGGGTGCACTTTGCGCGGGACAGGGAGCTGGGCACAGAAAGGCTTCTGTGTCCAGGAGCCCCATGGGGTCCTGCTCAGTTTCACTAGGTCTTAAAAGATTTGCATGATTTGTGTAACCATAAGGAAAGGCAGGTATTCCAGTTAGGAGAAAAGCATGATGTAGGAGGACTGTGGAAGGGAGTCACTGTTTCTGGGGTTAATCATCCCATTCTTTTGGTTCTAAATGACAGAAACCCAACTGAAGTGGCTACATCAATAGGAAAATAAGGGGACAGGAAAGGTTTATTGGTGTATGTAATTTAAAAATCCAGTGCAAGGTGCAGTCATGGCTGGATCTAGGAGTTCAGATGACTTCCTTAACAATGAAGAAAGCTGGTTGATGAGAAGAAAGGTCATGTATTGAAACCTGTTTTTGAGCTCAAACTCTACCACTAATAAACCACCGATTGCAGGAAAGTCATTGTCTGTCTTTGGGATAATTTCTACATAGGGGATAGGGAACCCTCAAATAATCTCTACTGTCACATTTGTATAAAATATTTGATATATAATAGTCGATATTTCTTTCTGGGTAACAAGGTCACTCATTATCAAGACATAATTTCATTCAAATTTGTATTTGGTATGTTTTGATATTATAAAATAAGCCATTATCTTCAAAGAATTTGAGATGAAGTTAAGAGTTCACTTTGTGTTTTCTGGTGAGGAGATTAAATCTTAAAAGATTACAAGGCTACAGACCATGCAAGAGATTCAGTTTATGGGATGAGATGGACTGAAAGTATATTTTTGTCTACAGTATATTTTTCAAAATTTTGAATTCGTTCCCAACATTTAAAACTGTCAAGGTATTACATATAAAAATTTGTGGTTTTGGCTCCTCTTATAGCTGGAAAATATAGCAAAGCTGAGCTGAGTTTTTAATGAATCTGCAAAACGCAACAGAAATAAGACTACGAGTCTTCACTTAAATAATGGAATGTTAATCACTTTAAATAAATAAAGTATGCTTGTTCTAAGAGGAACATCATAGAAATTTCCTTGGTAGGACAGCAGCAATCTGGTTCTTTCCAACACTGTCTCTTCTTGCCATTGCTGCTCGAATACTGATGGTCTGACCCTTGCCTCTGTAATGCATCCAAGAAAAAGATCTAGAATTTGGAACTCTGTGTTACCTGTCTCTGGCAGGTGTTTCTCCGTTGGGGTCAGATTTATAGTTTCTGCAGAATTGGAGGGCTGACAGTCAGAATTACCGTATTATTTTTTCATTTGTCCATCCAAGCATGTGAAAGAATTACTTCTCTGTTGTTAGCAGGCAAAGAAAAGGTGATGAAGTCAGTCAGTGATTTAAAGCCTGGACGTTGCTTTTGACATATGATGTATAGTGCAGGAAAGAGCATAGATTCTGAAAGTTGAATGCCTATGTTTGCTCTTCTGGATATACCCCAAGCTGGCTCTGTGATTTGGGGCAGCTTACTTAAACAGTCTGTGGCTCAGTTTACTCATCAATAAAGTAGGAATAGTGATGGTGTCTCCATCATTACTGTGAAAAGTAAGTGAGCTAATGTAAAGCTCTTAGAACAATGCCTGGCATGTGGTGAGTTGTATGTAAGTGTTCTTATTGCTAATTTGATATGTACAATTTTGTGCTTTTTTTTAATCTGTGAAAGGACTCTGTGAAGTGCTGACCATTGTATGCCTAATATTCAGTATTGCTATCATCCTCATGATCATTATCCTTACTGATACGATAAGTAGACCCAGGAATAAATGGTTACCATTACAGCATCATCTACAGAGTAGATGAGGTTGACAGTACAAGACATCGCTATTCCTTCTTGTTGTGACACTTCATCAACTCTGCAGGTCATTAGTCTCTATTTCAAATGCCTAGTCAGTTTTTTGACCTAGTAGCTGTGTGACTTTCGGTGTATTATCCAATCGCTCTAAGTCTTAGTTCTTTCCTGTATAAAATGGGGGGAAATAATAGTGAGGATTGCAAGAAAAAAATTATGTTAACTGCTTCAGTTCAGTTCAGTCACTCAGTTGTGTCCGACTGTTTGCGACCCCATGAATCACAGCATGCCAGGCCTCCCTGTCCATCACCAACTCCCGGAGTTTGCTCAAACTCACGTCCATCGAGTCGGTGATGCCATCCAACCATCTCATCCTCTGTCATCCCCTTCTCCTCCTGCCCCCAAACCCTCCCAGCATCAGTCTTTTCCAATGAGTTAACTCTTTGCATGAGGTGGCCAAGTGTTGGAGCTTCAGCTTCAGCATCAGTCCTTCCAGTGAACATCCAGGACCAATCTCCTTTAGGATGGACTGGTTGGATGTCCTTGCAGTCCAAGGGACTCTCAAGAGTCTTCTCCAACACCACAGTTCAAAAGCATCAATTTTTCGGTGCTCAGCTTTCTTCACAGTCCAACTCTCACATCCATACATGACCACTGGAAAAACCATGGCCTTGACTAGAGGGACCTTTGTCGGCAAAGTAATGTCTCTGCTTTTTAATACGCTATCTAGGTTGGTAATAACTTTCCTTCTAAGGAGCAAACATCTTTTAATTTCATGGCTGCAGTCACCATCTGCAGTGATTTTGGAGCCCCCAGAAATAAAGTCTGACACTGTTTCCACTGTCTCCCCATCTATTTCCCATGAAGTAATGCGACCAGACACCATGATCTTAGTTTTCTGAATGTTGAGCTTTATAGCTCTTAAGTCAAAGTGAAAGTGAAGTCGCTCAGTCATGTCCGACTCTTTGCAACCCCATGGACTGTGGCCTACCAGGATCCTTAGTCCATGGGATTTTCCAAGCAAGACTACTGGAGTGGGTTGCCATTTCCTTCTCCAGGGGATCTTCCCGACCCAGGGATCGAATCCCGGTCTCCCGGGTTCTGCATTGTAGGCAGACGCTTTACCACCTGAGCTACCAGGGAAGCTGGTATATGTTGAACAAATATTATCAGTGATAGTATTGGGTTGGCAAAAAAAGTTCTGGTTTTTCCATGTGACAGAAAACCCCAAACAAAGGTTTTGGCCAATCTAATAATAGCTTTCTTGCATTTTTGTCCACCAAATGCCCCCACACTATTTCATACTACAGTGCCTTTGCTCATGCTCTTTCTGTTGTTAGAATAACTTTCTACCTGTATTCTCTAGATTTGCTCTTGTTTGTCCCTTAATTAACTCGGGTATTACCTCCTCCAAGTAATCATACCCAAAGCTTTATATTGAGTTAAGCGCTCCTATAATTCCCTAGTCTGTTTCTACTTTTCTTCCGATGTATTTAAATTATATGTTCTGTGAGTGCCTCTCACCCACTAGGAATGTCAAAGATGGGGACCACATTTTTATTCCTTTTTGATTCCCCATCTCCTAAAGCAGTGCCTGGAACATAGTAGATGCTTGTAAACATTGTTGAAATTCTGCACTGATGCTTTATTTCCTAGAAAGTTTCTAATGAGTGGACATGAAGGAGTCTTACAGTCTGTCTCAATCATGGACAAACAACTTACATACTTTTACAAAATCTTATTGGAAAACATGGAGGGTAAGCCAATTACTCCATGTTTTCAAAATAATTTATGTTGTAGAAACATAGCATCAATTTTCTCCCTAGTCTAGTTTATTTATACCAACAACTGACAAATTTCTAGATCTGTTATAGAAGAAAGTTTTCTTTCAAAGACCATAATCAATTAGGAATTTCTCATAGTGACCGAATCTCCGTTGAATTTGAATCACCATAGGGTGTGTTTAAGTGGCCAAACCTTAAGCCAATGTGAGAACTAACATATTGGGCATATGTCTTATTTGACTTAATTCTTTCTGAGGGGAACAAAAAAATAATGAGTAGTCAGCAGTACTAGAGACAGTTAGGCTGTTGAAAATATTCAATCTCAATATTGTCAGAGTTACATAATAGAATCCAAGTTCTACATATTTAGATGTAAGTAAATATGCTTCTTTTCCCTACTTTTATTCTTCTATGAGATTTTGGCTCTACTTTCTCTGTCATTGAATGCTGTCCAAAGTCCTTTTTGAGTATAGTTAGCTTGTAAATAAATAATGACTCTAGTGCTTTTGCATATTGGATGAGGTAATAAGAATATAAGATGGGTGTGAGATATCTGTAAAGTAAAACTGCTTAGGTGTGGATTTTCCTGATGCTTTTCACTAATCAAAGGGAAAATTATCTTTGCTAAGTCACTCCTTTCATTTAAATAAGCAGAGTAAACATCTGAGATTTTTGAAAAATAAATTGAATCATCAGGCCTCCAAGTGTTTCAAGATTCTGGCTATCCTTCTAAAATTGAGAGATACTGAATAAACTGATAATATATTGATGTCCTCTGTAGCCTATGGGAGGAAAATATCAGCCTGTGTTTTTCAGGACCATTTCATGCAATAGGAAATTTCTCAGATAACTTGGCAGTTAACTTCTTTTTTTAATCACTAAGTTTTGGGGGAGCATAGGCTAAGTTTCAAACCCTCTAGAGGCTGTACTGCTTTCAGAAAGACAATGGGATTTTGGCAAATGTGCGCAGTGCTACAGAGAAGCTACTGTGTGACTGAAGAAAGCAAAGGGAAAACATTGAAAAATCTTGCAAATAATTATGCCTTCTGTTGCCCATGCAGAACAGCCTTTTGGTGTGGATGGTAGGCATAGAGTTGTTTAAGCAAATGAGTTAAAATATATCTTGAACATCTCCTTTGGTTATTTTTCTGACAAGTACAGCAACTGTTGTCTATAAGGCAGCGAATGTCACAACATACTGTGTTCAAAACAGCTCTTGGGGGCTCTTCCATATTCAATTTTTGTTTGTTATACATCATCAGACGACATTGTTTTGTCCCACTTCTGCACACAATAAATTCACTAAATCCTGTAGGCAAAATATGGAAAGACATTTCAGACAACCTTCCTGGTTTCTAAGAATCTATCACTCTGTTGAGATGTTGAAGTACATCAGCAATGAACAGAGCTCATAATGTAAGGCAGTATATGGTGAGCATCCGAATCTTAAATATTAGTGTTTTTCACATCTCTATCTTGACTGTCTTTATGGCTTGATTATGTCTCTCCCAAATCCATATGTTGAAATCCTAACCTGCAGTACCTCATAGTGCGACCTGATTTGGAAATACTATCTTTGTAGGTGTAATTAGTTAAGATGAGGTCATTGTTGTTGTTCAGTCACTGAGTCATGTCCGACTCTCTGTGATGCCATGAACTGCAGCACGCCAGATTTCCCTGAGTTTCCATTTCCCTGAGTTTGCTCAAATCCATGTCCATTGAGTCAGTGATACCATCCAACCATTTCATCCTCTGTTGCCCCCTTCTCCTCCTGCCCTCAATCTTTCCCAGCATCAGGGTCTTTCCAGTCAGTCAGCTCTTCGCATCAGGTGGCCAAAGTATTGGAATTTCAGCTTCAGCATTAGTACTTCCAATGAATATTCAGGGTTGATTTCCTTTAGGATTGACTGGTTTGATCTCCCTGCTGTCCAAGGGACTCTCAAGAGTCTTTTCCAGCCCCACAGTTTGAAAGCATCAATTCTTCAGCACCCAGCCTTCTTCCAGTTCTCACATCCATACATGACTACTGGAAAAATGATAGCTTTGGCTGCACGGACCTTTGTCGGCAAAGTGATATCTCTGTTTTTTAATACACTGTCTAAGGTTTGTAATAGCTTTTCTTCCAAGGAGCAAGCGTCTTTTAATTTTGTGACTTTAGTCACCATCCACAGTGATTTTGGAGCCCAAGAAAATGAAATCTGACACTGTTACTTTTTACCCATCAATTTGCCATGAAGTAATGGGACGAGATGCCATGATCTTCGTTTTTTGAATGTTGAGTTTTAAGCCAACTTAAAACTTAGAGTGGACCCTAATCCATGATGACTGGTATCCTTATTGAATGGGGAAATTTGGACATAGAAGAAGTACACAGGGAGAACACCATGTGAAGAGGAAGACAGAGATTGGAGTGACTCTTCTACAGGCAAGGGACACCAAGGATGGCCAGAAGCTAGTGTACAGGCATGAAGTATGTTCTTCACTCAGTTCTCAGAGGCTGACCCTGCCAACAGCTATAAGATGGTAAATTTCTATTGTTTAAGCCACCTTGCCACTGATGATCTCTACACTTCCACTCTCAAGTCTGGAGCTCCAGGACACACCTCTCACCAAATGTCTAATCCATACATCAGTGTTGCTGAAGGGGTGGTCTCCCACTGGCACAGTTAGCTTTGTCATAGGTCCATGAGGAGATAAGGAACTTGCACTAGAATGTAAGTCAGCTCACTGCTTTCTTCAAGAAAGTCTTGCTGCAAAAAATTGTCAGCTGAACTGAACTGACTCATGATGAGGTTGATGTATTGTTCCCAGTACTAGCACTTTATCTTGGTGCAGACCAATGATGAGCAGTTCACAAACAGCACAGGTCTACATATTACACTTGGAAGAGTGCTGACCTCCATCACATCTCCCCTAGGATATCCTCAGAGTAGTCAACAGTAGAATGTCTCACCAAGACTCTCTGCAGCTCTATTTTCTAACTCAGGATAAATTGATTTTCTTAGAGTTCTGGAGTACAGTTCTCTTGCTGCTGTATAACCAAACTATTCCAGACTGAAGCACATAACTTCTTACTATTGATGTTCCAGTTAATAAACTTTTCATGTCTTTCTCCTTCACCTTTATCACTGGTGCTGTGCTTTGGACCCTCATGATGAATTGCGTGGATTTTTACAATAACATTTTAACTATTCCTTCTGCTTGCTTGCTTGTCCTCATTCCATTCAGAGGGGTCGTTCTGAAGAACATCTAATCATGTCCTTTTCCTGCTTAGAATGCTTCTGCGGCTTTCCTTTGCCTATACAGGATCCACTCTAAACTCACTTGCATGGCATAACTCCCTTCCCATCCAGCCTCAGCTCCTTCAATTCTGTGTACGCCCTTGGCTTCAGCCTATATTAACAATTATTGTCAGGGGATATTTGCAGAAACTAACACTATGGCTGTAGAACGTCTCCCGTCAATAATGTGTTAAACCCTTAACATCCTTGCATTGTTGCATGCTCTTGTGTGACAGTGTCTTTTCTACACGCTCTCCTAGCTTCAAAGGCCTTTCCCATCTTGCCCATCACAATCCTAGGTAGATGCTGGCATCTAGGCATTAAAAACAGGAACAAATAGTGACTATTTATTGGATTTTTACCCTGTTATACTCACTGTTCTATAAATTTATAAGGTTCTATCTTATTTATTCCTGATAAGATAGATACTAGTCCTCTTAACCCTACAGTGAGGAAACCAAGAGGCAGAGTAGTTGAGAAACTTGTCTTGGGTCACACATTTTGTAAGAGGTAGAGCTGGGTTGGGCCCAGACGGCCTGACTCTGGTCAGAACTCTTAACCTTGTGCTATTTTAATCATATTATGGCACTGGGCACATCTTACTTCAGTGTATACCTGTTTCTCTCACCTGACGCTACAGAGATTTCATTTAGTATCCCCCAGTGTCTCGTAGATGTGCATATCCATAATAAATGCTCAGTAAATACTTGAAGCATGAATTTATGATTGTTGAATTCATGGGTATTTAGAGTAGTACACTTTTTCTACCATTTATAGCAAGTTTGCTGAGGTAATCCTGTTTATTCTTTAAAACAACCTTTTTGCGAAGGAGGAGTATGTATCCTATAACCCTGTTTTAGAGTGGGAGTAGGGTCCAAAGATGTCCTTCTGGTTGGACAGAACCATAGAACACCAACCTGGGCCTCCGGAATGCATCTAGGGCCCTCTCACCACAGAGTTGGTCTTAGAGTCACCCTAAGTACAAACTGGGCCAGTACAGACTTTGGAGAATCAATGTGATTTTTGACTCACACTTTTAGAAAGTTTCATGGCAAACATATTAAACGTACCTCACATCCAACACCCACGCATCTTTTTTTATTATGAAATAATAAAATTTTATTTTCAGTTTTTGAAACTTTTTGAGGTTAACACATGATTATGATTTCTCAGAAATCATAGTATCTTCATAGGAACTCTGGCAAACTGGAAGAAAAAAAAAAAAAAGCACCATCACCAATTGTTTTTCACTGTAGCAGTATTTTATGAGCTCTAAATTTAACCAGTCTGTGGCCACTCCTGGCCAACTTAGCAGTGGCCACAGGACTTGAAAAGGTCGGTTTTCATTCCAATCCCAAAGAAAGGCAGTGCCAAAAAATGCTCAAACTACCGCACAATTGCGCTCATCTCACACACTAGTAAAGTAATGCTCAAAATTCTCCAAGCCAGGCTTCAACAGTACCTGAACCGTGAACTTCCAGATGTTCAAGCTGGTTTTAGAAAAGGCAGAGGAACCAGAGATCAAATTGCCAACATCCACTGGATTATCGAGAAAGCAAGAGAGATCCAGAAAAACATCTATTTCTGCTTTATTGACTATGCCAAAGCCTTTGACTGTGTGGATCACCACAACTGGAAAATTCTTAGAGAGATGGGAATACCAGACCAGTTGACCTGCCTCTTGAGAAACCTGTATGCAGGTCAGGAAGCAACAGTTAGAACTGGACATGGAACAACAGACTGGTTCCAAATAGGAAAAGGAGTATGTCAAGGCTGTATATTGTCACCCTGCTTATTTAACTTATATGCAGAGTGCATCATGAAAAATGCTGGACTGGATGAAGCACAAACTGGAATCAAGGTTGCTGGGAGAAATATCGATAACCTCAGGTATGCAAATGACACCACCCTTATGGCAGAAAGCAAAGAAGAACTAAAGAGCCTCTAGATAAAAGTGAAATAGGAGAGTGAAAAAGTTGGCTTAAAATTCAGAAAACTATGGTCATGGCATCCAGTCCCATCACTTCATGGCAAATGGATGGGGAAACAGTGGAAACAGTGACAGACTTTATTTTCTTGGGCTCCAGAATCACTGTAGATGGTGACTGTAGCCATGAAATTAAAAGACCCTTACTCCTTGGAAGAAAAATTATGACCAACTTAGAGAGCATATTAAAAACCAGAGACATTGCCAACAAAGGTCTGTCTAGTCAAGGCTATGGTTTTTCCAGTGGTCATGTATGGATGTGAGAGTTGGACTATAAAGAAAACTGAGCACTGAATAATTGCTGCTTTTGAACTGTGGTGTTGGGGAAGACTCTTGAGAGTCCCTTGGACTACAAGGAGATCCAACCAGTCCATCCTAAAGGATATCAGTCCTGAATATCCATTGGAAAGACTGATGCTGAAGCTGAAACTCCAATACTTTGGCCACCTGATGTGAAGAGCTGACTCATTTGAAAAGACCCTTATGCTGGGAAAGATTGAAGGCGGGAGGAGAAGGGGACAACAAAGGATGAGATGGCTGAATGGCATCGCTGACTCAATGGACATGAGTTTGAGCAAGCTCTGGGAGTTGTTGATGGACAGGGAGGCCTGGCATGCTGCATCCATGGTGTTGCAAAGGGTTGGACATGACTGAGTGACTGAACTGAACTGAAATTTAACCATGAATGAGGTTGATAGACATTTGGAGGTGGAAATTTAAGTAAACATTTATTAATTTTGATTTTCCATTTTGGTTTTACACTGGAGGCAATGCATTTCCTTTGAGATCTATTCTCATGTCTCCCCATATTCAAATACTAGGGGTAAAGTGGCTTTCCAGGTGGCACTAGTGGTAAAGAACTCACCTGGCAATGCAGGAGATTCAAAAGATAACGGGTTCGATCCTTAGTTCAGGAAGATCCTTTAGAGTAGAAAATGGCAACCTGCTCTAGTGTTCTTGCCTGGAAAATTCCACTGACAGAGATATCTGGTGGGCCTCAGTCTATAAGGCTGCAAAGAATTGGACACGACTGAGCAACTGAGAGGTTCTGGTAATAAAGAAGGATTTTATTTTCCATTTGTCATTATCTGTGTGTGTAACTCTCCTCCAAGATAGGTGACTTTGGTCCAAGTTATGATTCGGGTATTGCTGGGTCACCAGGTTCTTACATCATCTAGGCTTCAGAATACTACATTAATTACCCAAGAATCAGAGTCAGTTCCTGGAGGAGGTTGCACTGCACCTGAGGAATAGGTAGTATTTGAATATTCGGAGACATGAGAATAGATATTCTAGGGGGGAGCATGAGCAAAGACACAAAATCCTCAGAAAGCCAGAGCAGAGAGCACATGCAAGGTATAAGATTGGAAAGGTAGATTGGAACCACGTGGTGGTTAACACTGAATACCAGTAGTCTTTGTGTGTTGTTCTTTATTTGATAGGCAGCCTGAGCCCATTTACAGATAATGCAGACATCTGAGCAATTGCCAGATGGACGGTGATTGGCCTTAGGCTTCTCTTAACATGATAAATTTTCCCATCAGGCAGTTGAAAATGCAGATTTTCCAAGGAATAATGTCAGCACAAGCAGAATGTCTTATTTGCAAAAGACATGATTTGCTCAAGCATTTTTCCATGGCCAGGTTAGAAATAGCTTCCCATGAGCTTTGACAGTGGACCCATATCATTTGCCAGCTTTCCTGTTTGCCTGGTAATGGAGAAAAGAAGAGGATTTCTGTCTACTATCTACTTGCCACAGGCAGCCTAGTACTGTTGTATATTATGTATACACAGTACTGTTGTATATTATGATTCAGCATTATAGACCTTTAGAGTAAACAGACACTTTATGATTTTAACTTGTTTTAATTAATCAGAAGCCCACTTCTCCCATCCCACCCCCACCCCACTGAAGCAGTAGTTCTAAACAATTGTGAATCTGTTGTTGGATCCAAAGAGCTTTTCCTATTTTTCCTTCCATTTCTCAAAGCTGTCTTTTAATCAATATTCAATTAGGCTTTGAGTCAGAAGGCTATGTTGACCTCTTTACAGGGGGGCAAAACATAGTCACCTAATCTCACCTCTGTTTATCTGTGTACAGAAGACCATCCATTTTCATTAAAGAAATGTAGATATGCTGCAGCATAAGTTAAATATTATACTAAATGAAGTGTCTGTTTAGTGCTTCAGTTCAGTTGCTCAGTCATGTCTGACTCTGCGACCCCATGGACTGCTGCACGCCAGGCCTCCCTGTCCATCACCAACTCCCGGAGCTTGCTCAAACCAACGTCCATCAGGTTGGTGATGCCTTCCAACCATCTCATCCTCTGTCGTCCCTTTCTCCTCCTGCCTTCAATCTTTCCCAGCATCAGGGTCTTTTCAAATGAGTCAGCTCTTCATATCAGGTAGCCAGAGTACTGGAGCTTTAGCATTAGTCTTTCCAATGAATATTCAGGACTGATTTCCTTTAAGATGGACTGGTTGGATCTCCTTGCAGTCCAAAGGACTCTCAAGAGTCTTCCCCAACACCACAGTTCAAAAGCATCAATTGTCTTCAGTGCTCAGCTTTCTTTATAGTCCAACTCTCACATCCATACAATACTGCTGAAAAACCTTAGCTTTGACTAGATGGACCTTTGTTGGCAAAGTAATGTCTCTGCTTTTTAATATGCTGTCTAGGTTGGTCACAACTTTTCTTTCAAGGGGCAAACGTCTTTTAATTTCATGGCTGCAATCACCATCTGCAGTGATTTTGGAGCCCGAGAAACTGAATTCTGTCACTGTTTCCATTGTTTCCCCATCTATTTGTCATGAAGTGATGGGACTGGATGCCATATTCTTAGTTTACGTAGTTTACTGCTTATGACCTGGCAATAAATGACCATGTTCAAAAAGACTTCATGGAAAAGAAAACCAATTTAACATTCTACATACAGTATGCACCAAAATTCAGGGTGATTTATGATCTAGAATGTTGTCCTCTTTTCCACTCACAGTAAGAACTCTGTATTTCTGTTTTGTGTACTTATCCAAATACTTTTATATAATGATTTCTTTAATCACTATCCTCTGGCATATTCTTTGTTTCTAGCAAAATCTATTACTCAATATTATCTTTTGTCATTGAGCTATGATTTTGGAACAAAAGCAGTTCACCCCTAGGATGTATATGTGATAGCAACAGAGATATTTAGAGAATGCAGTAATTTATTTTGCTTTTAATTATGCCAAATTTACCTGCCTACCTAAAATGCCAGATTTCTTGAGGACAGTAGCAAAATGAGACATTTATGTTAATTTGAGTGAAAATTTACACTTGTTTCATGACCCCAAACTCATTGAAGCAAAACATATCATTAAAGTGATGTGGATAATCCCTCAAATTATATAGTAAATTTAATAAATGTGACCAACCCATAGAGATAATTCAAATGAAACTTTCAATTGTACCTTGTCAAAACACCAAATTGTCATTTTTAGTGGGCAATATTGGTTACATACTTGTTGTTCATGCCCCAAAGCCAAGCAGAATTACAGGGGTTTTAGGTAATTATTTTTCCCCATTCCTAGCATCAGGAATAGATGGAGATTTGTAGATGCAAGCCAATTGGCACATGGCACTGTACTGGAAATGCGGTTGGCTCATGAGTGAGAGTGACCATGTAACTTAAATTGATCCAGTCAGACTAAAGGAAGGACTTACATTCCACTATGCTTGGGAGAAAAGTTTTACTCCTCTTCTTTAGATTGACGTACCAAGGAAGCATGGGCCATCTTGCTACTAGAAGCCAAATTAGAACCATGAGAAATGGAATTATTTTCTTAATTTTTCTTTCTGATCTTTTGTTGCCGGTGTATAAAAATGTAACAGATTTCTGTGTATTAATTTTATATCCTGCAACTTTGCTGAATTCATTGATGAGCTCTAGTAGTTCTCTGGTAGCATCTTTAGGATTTTCTAGGTATAGTTATCATATCATCTGCAAACAGTGGCACTTTTATATTGTCTTTTTCAATTTGGATTCCTTTCTTCTTTGATTGTCGTGGCTAAGACTTCAAAATTATGTTGACTAGAGGTGGTGAGAGTACATATCCTTGTCTTGTTCCTGACCTTAGAGGAAATGCTTTCAGCTTTTCACTGTTGAATATGATGTTAACTGTGGGTTTGTCATACATGGACTTCATTATGTTGAGGTTATGTTTCCTCTGTGCCCACTTTCTGGAGTTTTTAATCATAAATGGATGTTGTTTTTTTATCAAAAAATCATTCTGCATCTACTGAGATGGTCATATTTTTTTTTTGATCATATGGTTTTTATTCTTCAATTTGTTAATATGGTGTGTCACACTGATTGGTTTGTGGATATGGAAAAGTGCTTGCATTCTTGGGGTAAATCCCACTTGATCATGGTGTATGGTCCTTTTAATGTATTGTTGAAATCGGTTTGCTTGTATTTTGTTGAGGATTTTTGTGTCTGTGTCCATTAGTGATATTGGCCTATAATTTTCTCTTTTTGTGATATCTTTGATTTTGGTATCAGGGTGATCATGGCCTCATAAAAGAAGTTCGGAAGTATTCCTTCCCCTGCAATATCTTGGAATAGTTTCAGAAAGATAGGTGTTAACTTTTCTCTCAATATTTGATAGAATTCTCCTGTGAAGCCATCTAGTTCTGGACTTCTGCTTGCTGGTAGTTTTTAAATCACAGATTCAGTTTCAGTACTTGTAATTGAACTATTCATATTACTCCTGGTTCAGTCTTGGTAGATTATAACTTTCTAAGAATGTGTCCATTTCTTCTAGATTGCCCATTTTATTGGTGTATAGTTACTTGTGGTGGTCTGTTACAATCCTTTGTATTTCTGTGGTGTTGGTTGTAACTTCTTTTTCATTTCCAATTTTATTGATTTATGCCCTCTCTCTTCTCCCCTCCCCTCCCCCCCACCTTTTTTTTTCTTTCTTCATGAGTCTGGTGAAAGATTGGTGGGAATGTAAATTGGTACAGCCACTATGGAAAACAGTATGGAGGCTCCTTAAAAAGCTAAAAATAGTTATCGTATGATCCTGAAATCCCACTCCTGGACATATATCTGGAAAAAAACTGTAATTTGAAAAGATACACGCACCCCAGTGTTCATTGCAATACATTTACAAAGCCAAGACATGGAAAGATCCAAAGCATCTGTCAACCTAAACGTCTATCAACAGATGATTGGAAGATGTTACATGTATACATATATATACATACAGGAATCACTTTGGTGTACACCTGAAACTAACACATCGTAAATCAACTATACATCAGTTTAAAAAAAAAGTTGCAAAAAAGAAACATGAGAAGACCCATTTTAGTCTAACGCCAAAGTTAAAAAGAGTAAAGTAGTTGCGATACGGAAATAAGTTGAGTTTCTAATGATATAATAGTAATAGGCAACAACATTAGGTCAGACCTGGAGCCTGTCTTTCATCTGAACTTCCAATAATGTAGTAAGTTCTCTTATTCTATAAGTAATTTTGAGTCATGGGCAAAACTAGTGTATCCATGCTCCAATTTTCTTCAAAACAGGAATTGCAGGACTCAAATTTTCAGCTCTTAACTCTCAGATTTATTTTGCTTCAGCCATCAGTAGAAATGGAATCCTATTTGCCATGTGAGAAGTAAAATAAGAATTATTTCCTTCTAACTCCATGTATATTTGGGCCAAAAATAAGGTTTATCGGTTAGATATAAATCATGTCTTACAACAGGGTTAACTTGTGTTATAACTAAAATGATAAAGTGAATTCAATGGGCTTCCTGGGTAGCTCAGCTGGTTAAGAATCTGCCTGCAATGCAGGAGACCCGGGTTCAATCCCTGGGTTGGGGAGATCCCCTGGAGAAGGGAATGGCAACCCACTCTAGTGTTCTTCCCTGGACAATTCCATGGACAGAGGAGCCTGGTGGGCTACAGTCCATGGGTTGCAAGGGTTGCAAAGAGTCAGAGACAACTGAGCTACTAACACATTCACTTTCACTTTCAGTCTGACTTAAGTTGACTAGTTTACATATTTTTCTGTAAATAAAATTGAAACATGTTTATTACAGAAAAATAGAAAATACATAAATTGGAACTAAAAGTAATCTCCTTATTCCACCACTCAGAGATATCCACTCTATACACAAAATATATTTATATTATCTACATGGAGACATAGAGAAAGAGATCAATATTTTATACATATATATTTCATATACAAGCAGTAATTCTATAATGTTTTGCAACTTGCTTTTTTGAAGGTCAGTATGTTAAGAAAACCTTTCCATGTCAGTAAATATAAAATAAGTGTTCCTCTAAATGGCTTGTAGCAATCCAGTTTATGGATGAACCAAAATTTATTCAACAGGTTGTCTATTGATTTCTGTTTCTTGCTTCTATAATCATTCTTCAGTATGTTTGTATATATATATTTTCCATACTTTTCCAAATGTGTATGCCCTTAATACAGAGAGTATGTTTATTTCTGGTTTGTTACCAGCTTCCAAACCATCTGTAAATATTTATACCCCCATGAAGGGGACATGAGCATATCTGATTCCCTGTATAAAACCAGATATTATTTTTCATTCAATTTTATCAACTAGATGCATGATTTTCAAAATTTTGTATTTGCATTTCCTCTTTACATGTTTATTGCCTGTTTGTATTTTGTCTTTTAAAATTCTCTCTTACAGTCCATTCATTTTTCTATTTATTGTTTGTTTTTAAAAGCTCTATTTCAATAGTCTTAACACCTTTTCATATATGTGCAGTTTATGTTTTGTCATTTGTTGTTAGACATTTTTTTTTTGTTTACTTGTTATGTTTTTGGCCTCGTTATATTTAGCTAAACAGAATTTTTTTAATATGGTGGAATCTGTCCAGTTTTCCCCTTTATGGTTTTTGGGTTTCATGAAAAGAAATACCTTTTTTAACCTAAAGATTATAAAACTGTTGATACTATGTTCTATGACTGTCGTGGTTTCACTTTATGCCTTTACAATTTTGACTCATCTGAAATGTATAATACTTTAATAAATGAAATATGAAACCCATTTTGTTTTGTTTACAAAGAACTAGCCAATTGTCTCAGTATCATATATTAAATAATCTATTTGCTCACCAGTTAAATACCTCTTAAAAAAACACTAAATTCATAAGAATATTTGGTTTTATTTTTGTGTTGTGGGTAGAAAGTCATTAATCTTTTACATCCTGTACCATCGCCACTACTATCATAGCATTATGTTAAATTTTAGGATATATTAACAAGCAGTTTCTTTCATTACACTTTTCAGAATATCCCTGTGTCTTCTGGATATTTTTTCCCCTTTGGGAAAGTATTATTTACTGATTCTGTCAGTTTTAAAATAAAGGATCATTTGGATTTTGATTGAAATTCCATTGCATCTGTAGATTAATGTAGGGAAAGCTGACATCTTTATGACATGAAGTAATCCTATCTAAGAACTAAGAAGCTCTCTGCATTAATTCAAATATTTTGATGTACCTCAGCTTCTTAATATATTTTTTCAACATATATGCCCTAAATATTTATTGTAAAATTTATCTGTAATTCAGCCCTAGTATTTATTAGTTGAGCACTCTTAGACGACTCCTTGCATTAACCTAAACTCTCTATTCACTCTGGAAAGCAAAGGTGCTCGAGTCCATTAGGCTGCTCTCTAGTACACTTGTGCCCCTATCAACTGAGATATTTTTTCATCAAGAGTAATTGTGTTTCCCAAACCTGTTTAGGCTAGTTTCAGTAGTTATTATAATCCCATATTCAATTACATGTTATTTAACTTAATGAGCTATGATTTTAAAAACAAAAGATAGCCTGTTTATTTTATCTAAGTTGATTCCTCTGGGAAGTTTGAATTACATCTGAAAATGTCATTGAGTTGTAGTTGGGCAAAATTGCAATACGATTTTGGTGGAAAAGTAGTAGGTATCTAAAGGATTTTTTGGTCAGATTGCTTTGCAAGTTCCTTAATTTTTATTCCTCTTTAAAGAAATAAAAAATGGAAATCATAACCCATATACTGTGCAAATTAATGAGGATGTGAAACCTATACATAAAGGCAAAGTTGTAACCCTACATCAAAAAGTCAGCAAATAGATAGTTATAAATTTTAAGTAAAATTGGGTTACCTTTTGTGTTATGATCCTCTACTTCAACTAATTAAAAAAAAAAACATTAACCCATGAAATGCTATCTTGATTCCATTAGACAAGAAGAATTCCATAGTATTTTTATGTTTTTGTTGACATGAATAAATAAAGCATACAAATTTTAAAAATACTTATTGCTTGTCATTCTAAATAGTTTTAAGCTATTTTTTGGTTTTCTTGATAATGAGTTATTTAAAATTAAAATAATAATTTTACTTCTTTTCCAATATGTTTACTTTTTCTTCTAATTTCATTGGCTAACATTAACTTCTCTGTTACTACTATACATGACAAGAGACTACTCCAGGTATATAAAATTTGAAAACTTTAAAATCAGAACAGTTAATTTTAGTTCTAGTTTTCTTTGAAAATAACTGACATTTAATGTCTAGTGAAAATTCAATATGCACCAAGAGAAGAGAGTTCAACAACCATGCTGCTATTTATGTCTATTTTGAACAGGTTCATTCTAAATTCCTCATTCTAGACTAAAATTTTTTAAATGTATTGAATGAATTTCTACATTTGATTCTTTGAAATAAAAATATATAAAATATAAGGGGCAGTCAACTTTGAAAGAGTTTAAAAAAAAAAACCAACCTCGCACTCCATTTAAATTTCACTACTATTTGTCTTTTTAATGAGGAATTTATCATGTACAAAGGACAAGTATTTTCAGGCTCAGGGTAGGAGCTTCATATTGGGAAGAAGTTAAGGAAAATGAAACATCATTTTCTTATGACTGCGCAATCTCCATCCAACAAAAAAGATATGTGCAGTCTTTTGTAAACTAGACTTTTCTCAACCTGGACAAAATTTTCACACACATCCATGAAGGTAAGCAACATATAAAATTCCTAAGCAAAGCTATTAATAATCTTACTGGTCCCTATATTCTTAGGAGAGAACACCCAATATGAAAGGCATTTCCTAGAATTCCCTTTGTCATTAATGACTGTCCTCCCTCAGAAAGGTGTGATTTCAGGCTTAAAATTACATTCTTCAAATTTAGAGACTCTGGAAATAAGATTCCCTGCATCAAAACAGATGAATGTTCTTGCCACTAGATATATTGCTTGCTTGCTGTGACCTTCACAGGGCAAAACTATGAAAGGAACATGCAGAGAAACTTACTGTTTTGACAGCGAGATTAGTAATTTTATTCTATCAGTTCCAACCCATAGATTCTCTCTCTCAGTTCATATGATTTAAGAAGTGTTGAACTTGTGGGTTGGAGTTGTTGACAAGCGAGTCACTTTGATAGCTTTCTGAGCTGAGATTTCTGTATTGTAGTCATTCCAAATAAACCATGTAAATGCTGAAATGCATTCAGTGAAGCAGCAGTAGGTTGAGCATAAAATGAAACTAAGAAGAGAGAATTCAGTTTTTTTCTTTTACTTATTTGGCCATATATATTTTAGATGTCTTATCACAAAATATCACTATGTTCTTGACCTTAGGCTATAAATACTAACAAACTGTGACTGAGTATAATAGAATCCATTCTGACCTGCCTTGGTAGAATTGTATTTTATTTTCTGAAGGTTCTTTCTTTTCTTTAAGTCTGCCAACAGAAAGAGGTGGTGAAAGTGGTAGTGATCACAGTGATGTTTCCCCCTGTTTATTCTGCTATTCATTTATGAATTCAGCTCATTCTCTTTGTGCAAAATTAATATGTCAAGTTTGAGATAAACCTTTGAATCACTGCTTAGGTAGGTTTCCTAGGGCTTGCAGTTTATTTACATATCACTGGAGAATTGGGGGGAAAAGATGCCAGAAAATATTGTTAGTCCAGTGTCTTTTAAACACTTTTTAAAGTAAAAGAATAATTGAATATTTAAAATTTTTGTAACATAGCTCTGACCTGAGTTATTTTAAGGTCATAGTTATTTATGCATTCATTCTATGCACATAGACAAGTGGATGAGTAACTAGCCTGTGAAATGTTGAGTGAAAAATGCCAGAAGGAAGAGACAAAGATGGTTCATGGCCTGTGAAAGCTCCCAGAAGGAGGTGGTTTCTAACCCAAGTCTTGAACTATTACTGTCATTTCAAAAGTGGAAATTATGGCTCAGTTTAAGCAAAGTCATGAAGAGGGAGAAGTGCAGGACATTTTTAAAGAATTTAACTGCAATCATTTGGCTGGAGAATAGAATGTGCTTTAGGAAATTCATAGTGAAACAAGGGCTAACTGGGGCCAGATCTTGGTGAACTTCAAAAATCAGGTCAGTAAATTTGGACTTATATATAAGGAGAGATGAATTATTAAAAGATTTTTAAATAAGGGGAAACGATGCTTCCATGAGTCTTTTTTGGATAAGTCACTGGTGTGTGGGTAAGGAAAGATTAGAGAAAGGGAGTCAAGTTAAATAATGTGTTAACAATCTCTTGATGGGGCCATTATGAATTCAACCTGACTCTTGGCAGAAGAGAAAGAAAGCATAGATGCAAAAGTCATTTTAAAGGTAGTGCTAATGGCATTTTGTAACTGAAAGTGCTAGGGTAAGAATGTTTTGTCTTATCAAAAAGCAAAGTAGTTATCGACAAAGTTACCAAAGACTTCTAGGGTCATATGAAAAGGACTCAGGATAGTAAAATAGGTTCTGATGGACAAAAGAGGTGCCAGTTGATCATTAGTAAGGATAATAACTGGAATGGTTTGAAACCTATCATATTTATTTAGATCTCTAAGTTTATAATAATACTAAGGAGAGACACTCATCTCATTGGCCTTTTCTGGAGGGTGCTAGAAAACCATTATATTTGGAAATCGGTTAGAGGGAAAACATACTGCTTATGGAGTAATCTTGCCAGAAAACAGAACTTGAATCTGATGAGTCATCTAGATCCAACTATCACAGTATAGGAAATACAACTGAGAGATGAGCATGCCCTAAGAAAAATGCAGATGAAATCAGGAAAATGTGGGCTAGCAGAAACTCCTCAGAATACAACACCACCTCTCTTCAACAGCAATAAAAGTCATAGGAAAAGATAGATGATAGAAAGGGAGAGGAAGAAGAGGAAGAAAGAGTGGTAGATGATAAGAAATTTCAGAGACATATCAACCAATTACATCAGATACTTCAGGGAAGCAGGGCTTAAATGGAGTTGGAAATTTAAATTCTCAAAACCCACTCTTGATAATTACAGTGATAATGATAACAGCCATGAAAAGAATTATCCTATTAATTTTGATGGAATCATTCATGCTCCCTGTGTTTTGTCGCAAAACTGGACATTAGGCCAAGAGATTGAATGCTTATTCTGGGCCTTATAATTTTTATAGTCTCATTTGATCTTTAAAACGACCCTATGAGATGTGCAGTATCTCCTTTTTAGGAGTATTGGATCTGAGACTAGGAGCTAAAGTATCTAGTTCAAAATCAGATTTCTGATAAGTTGCTGATTCCTTGTGAAGTGCTGCATTTTTGACCGCCAACCTCTGAACACTTCTATTTGGGAGAAATTGTTAACAGTAAGTCTTGAACTATAGGCCCAGTTTCCTCTGATAGAAACTCAAGATGCTATTTGGCAAGACCTGGATATCTGACATCAGATTGACCATTCCTTCTGAGTGGGCATTCCATCTGAGTATGGAACAGTTGAAGCAAAGGAATGGGAACACTTTAAACTTTATTTCACTCATAGTGATTGCATTCTTTCTCCAATGGTAATACAGGCAGCAGAATTTAAAGCCCCACTGTGTGATGGTGAGTGTCTATGGCTATTTCCAAGCTGTTCTGCCTCTTATCTCAGTAGCTTAGCTTTGGTACCTGCCGATTTTTCCAAACCCATTCTGCCTTTCGGAAAACCCTGAGGCCTACCCAGTGTTTTTCTAATAATTTCCTTTTACTGTTCATTTAACCAGAATTAACTTCTCTTATTTGCATTCAGGGCTTCCCTGGTGGCTCAAATGGGAAAGACTCTGCCTGCAGTGTGAGACACCTGGGTTCGATCCCTGGGTCGGGAAGATCCCCTGAAGAAGGAAATGGCAACCCACTCCAGTATTCTTGCCTGGAGAATTCCATGGACAGAGGAGCCTGGCGGGTTACAATCCATAGGGTCACAGAGAGTCAGACACGACAGTGACTTTCATTTCCCTTCAAGAATCTTGATTAACTTGACCGAGAGTTTGACCACAAGTTTGTCTGAAACTGAGCCTGTCACTTTGCCACATAATTCCATGAGACTAGCAGAGAATGGTCAGCAGTTTGTCTAGTTTATATATTATATTAAGAATCCATTTCTTATTTGCATTCGTATGTTAAGTAATCCGCCCTTTGAGGTCTTCAAGTCTTTAGTCTTTAACGAATAGTTCAGAGGCCATGATAACTATGGATCCTTGTGTCTTCCTTAAATTTGTATTCACACTTAGATTGTTTCCTGTTTCCTTCCAAGCTTGGATGCTGTGTGTCCTTGGCTTTGACAGGCTTGCCCTGGGGGCCAAGGTGCTCCTCAGTTTAGGTTAGTGTAAAAGGAAAAGGCAGAAAGAATGGGGAAGTTTTTTCATCAATTGAACATTTTTTTTAAAAAGCTAAAATAACCCATGAACAGTGAAAGTGTTAATTGCTCAGTCGTACCTTTTACTCTTTGCAACCCAGTGGAATGTGCCCGCTAGGCTTCTCAGTCCATGGGATTCTCCAGGCAAGAATGCTGGAGTGGGTAGCCATCTCCAGAGAATCACCCAGACCCAGAGATCAAACCCAAGTGTCCCACATTGCAGACAGATTCTTTACTGTCTAAAACACTAGGGAAGCCATAGCAACAGGTAATTAATGTCAAAAAGGAAGGCATTATCCACCTGAACCCAAATCAAATTTTGCTTTCATTGCACATTCCAGCCTGCATTCTTGTTCTAAACAAGATAATTTTACTCTTTTATTTTTTCCCTTTTAGATTTTATCATGTCTAAGACTTCTCTTATTGATCAGCACTGTGTTTTAAACTTGATGAAGGAAAGACTATGCAAATGGGTGACTCGCATGATTGCTAACTTTATCAGGAGAGGTCTTATCTTAACATGATGGGTTTGGCACTATTTCCCCTTTTCTTTTCCTAGACAGTGGTGGTAGAGGCTCAATGAAAGACATTTTACAAGAGTAAGACAATACCATTTGCTCTCAAATACATAAAATGTCTACGTTCAGCTCTGGATTATGCAATTTGAATTAAGGTTTTAGATTTTATTGAATTAAGGTTTTGGGAAGAGAATACCTATGAAGCCCAAGGAGAATGTCTTACTTTACAGGAAAAATTATTGATCTTAGTATAGTCTTAAGCTCTGGTAGAAGCTTCTAATTTTCTTCTAACATCCATTCTCCTCTTCTTCCTAATAATGGGGACTTATTTTTTAGTTGGAAGACAAAATAAAGACATTTGCTACCCCTCTTATTATAGTTAGATATGGCATTGGGAATAAGTTCTGGTCAGTGGTGTCTGAGTGACTTCCAGGAAGTTTCATTTAAAAAGGGAGCCTCTCCTTCCTCCTTTGTATTCTTCCACTGGTTAGAAAACAAACTTGATGACTGGAGCTTGGGCAACCATATTGTACCACGAGGCAGAAATTTTGTCTTGAAAATGATGGAGAAGCAAAGTGGAAGTTACTGGGGCCCAGTTGAGGTTGAGTCCAGGTCTCTACTACTCTCCTCCGTCTATTGCTTGGGTATGTATGTGTGCCAGTACACACATACAAACCAACTGCTATCTTGTTTGCATCACTGTTATTTGGGGACGTTTTATAAGTCAGTTGTGTTTCTCTTTGAAATACAAATGTGAAATATCATCTGTCTTTAACGTAGAAAGCTCAGATATTTCTTTTTCTTGGCTGTGAGTCTTCATTATTTATTCATGTCAGGAATAATGTAAGATACATGTGGTTTTAGCTATAAATAGAGTAAGTAAATAATGTGAAATTAATTGTTTTCTCCTTAGTAGTGATTATTAATAATCAGTGAAATGATTATTTGATTTTAATACTTGGAAGAGTAATTCACTTTAAACTGCATCACTTCTCTCATGGAAAAGATCTTCCTTGATAGAATTACCTGTTAATGTTTTTGTAATTCAGGAAAAAATAGGAAAATAATTATCTATTGTAATATAGAGGAAAATCATCATACCAGTGCCTGATAATGTTGCTAAACTTTATGATTAACAATCATTTTTATTTTAAACATGTTTATCATGTGCTTTACAAAATACCATACCTTCCAGTAGCTACGAAAACCATTAACTTGCAGCCAGGTTCATTGAGTATCATTCTAAGAACCTTGGTCAAGCAGTGTGGATGGTCTGCACTATACACCATCTTGTGCATCATGAAGGTGAGTGTTAAAGTTTTAAATTATCATAATTCTAAACAAATGCCATGTCTGTAGGGTAGAGTGAGATGGAGGCCATGTATCACTATTGGAAGGCATGAAGTCTAGATTCCTGACTCTCCACTTCTTTGATTTTTACCTTGTGAAAGGCACTTAACTTCTCTGAGCATTGCTTTCCTTACCTATAAAATAAGGCTAATTTCTGCCTTGGTAGAATTTTCATAAGAAATCAATTAAATGAGGTTATCTAAGCAGTGTACTTATTCTAGTGGTAGGCTCATCATCAACCTGTAATAAATAACACTTATGATTATTGTTATTGTTAATATCATGATGAAGATGAGTAAACAGATAATTGAGGCAATCAAGCAGAAAATTAAACTTGTAGTTTTGCTGTAAAATTAAAAACAGTATTAGCTTGATATGTATACTGGACAGATTTACTGAAAAAATCCTTACTCCATAGTGGGTAAGAATATAGACTCTGGAACCAGACTACCTGGGTGCCAATCTCATCTTTACTACTTATCATCTCTTTGGGCAAATTACTTGACCTTCTTGTGTCTCAGTTTCCTCATCTGAGAAAGAGGAGTGATGGTACTTATCTCACTGGGTTTTTGTGAAAATTAGTTGAGATACTATTTGTAAAGCTCTTAGAACAATGGCATGGCATGTGTGAGTGCTATGTTAATGTCAGCTCTTCTTATTGCCAGGTAGATAAATGAAGACTGTGCCCTCTTGACCTGTGATGAATGAGGTCCGTGTAGCTTCTATTTTCTCTATAAACTATCCCCGATGTCTTCGATTGTTTCAGTGAGAATTATCTGTCTTGGATGTGGGTTTAAATGATTTCTTTATGTCTGGTTTTTGTCTGAGGATATAGGTTATCTAAATGGATACCTTTTTAGTAAATGAATGATGGTCTTTACTTACAGGAAATAAATCAGTTTCTCAATCCTCACTTGTAAAGGGAAAGAACCATAAGCCAGAGGGAAATAATATATTGACTTATTTGGGAGACAACATTATAGTTGGCAGACATAATCTCAAAGTGGTATTTGAGGGAAATCCTGGTGTTACAAGGGAATGCCAGAGAACTATAGAATTTTCTATCTTTTTTTTAAATTTAATTTTATAGTTGATTTACAGTGTTGTTTTTGTTTCAGATGTACAGCTAAATGACAGTTATCATATATGCATATATATATCCATTCTTTTTCAGATTAGTTTCCCACGTAGGTTATTAGAGAATATTGAGTAGTTACCTGTGCTATACAATAGGTCCCTGTTGATTATTTTACATGTATATGTATATGTTATTCCCAAATTCCTAATTTATCCCCCCCCTTTATCCATTTGGTATTCACAAGTTTGTTTTAGAAGTCTGTGAGTCTGTTTCTGTTCTGTAAATAAGTTCACTTATATCTTTTTTTCCTTAGGTTTCAAATATAAGTGATATCATAAGATACTTGTTTTTCTCTGTCTGACTTCCTTCACTTAGTATGATTACGTCCAGATCCATCCATGTTGCTGGAAAAGGGATTATTTCTTTCTTTTCTATGGTTGAGTCATATTCGATTGTGTATATATGTACCACATCTTCTTTATCCATCCATCTGTCGATGGACATTTTGCTTGTTTCTGTGTCTTAGCTAGTGTAAGTAGTGCTACAGTGAATATTGGGGCATGCATCTTTTCAAATTATGGTTTCTCTCTCCATAGAGGCCTAGAACTGTGTGATGCCTGGATCATGTGGTAGCTCTGTTTTTAAAGGAACCTCCATACTGTTCTCCATTGTTACCAATTTACACTCCCAAAAACGGTGTAGGAGGGTTCCCTTTTCTCCACACCCTCTCCCACACTTACTGTCTGTAGTCTTTTTAAGGATGACTATTTTGGCTGCTGTGAGGTGATACCTCCTTGTAGTTTTGATTTGCATTTCTCTAATACTTTAGCTACCAGATGTGAAGAACTAACTCATTTGAAAAGACCCTGATGTTGGGAAAGATTGAAGGCAGGAGGAGAAGTGGACGACAGAGGATGAGATGGTTGGATGGCATCACCGATTCAATGGACATGAGTTTGAGTAGGCTCCGGGAGTTGATGATGGCCAGGGAAGCCTGGCATGCTGCAGTCCATGGGGTCGCGAAGAGTTAGACACGCCTGAGCAATTGAACTGAGCTGAATAAGTTGCTATGTGGAGCATCTTTTCATGTGCTTTCAAAAAAAAGAAAGAAAAAACAGTAGTGCATTAAACAACCTCTTGAGATTGGCTTCTTGAAGGTCCTCCTTGTTTTGAATTACTTTTCTGTTACCACCCCAGGACGTTGCTTGAGGGCGTGTGTCTTTCCCAGCCCAGCAGGCCTTGTGAATTTGAACTGCCCGCAGGCGCTGGTATTCAGGCTGTTTTACGGGAAATAGTGGCAGCACTACTTCCTGCCCCACCGGAGTTCCTTGGGCAACCTGGGCTGTAGATAGAGTGTGCTGGCGTCCATGTCTCATGACTTCTTCCCCTTACCCGGCACTCCTCAGAGAAATCCCAAGTCCACCCGGAACTACGCGGCCGAGGGTGCTGTGGTGCTTAGGTGGGGCGACTCTGTGGAAGGAGGCTGCTGGTTGGAACCCCACCACCAGAAGGTTTTGAGAGCAGGTGCCATTTCAAAGCTCTTTCAGCCCAGAGGATCCAGCTTCCTTTGGGTGCACTAAGCTTGGTTGAGCTATAGGAGGGCCCGCCTCTGGATCTGGAGATTGGGATCCCATTTACCGCAAACCAGGCATTCCAGGTCCAAGGGGGACTTCTTTGCTGCTCCATCGTCCCCATCTTCCTCAGGGGCACCCCAGTCCAGCCTTGGGATCCAAGGCTGCTTAGGCTCCAGGGATGTAACAGTAGCCCAGGTCACCGAGGCCTGAGGGGAACGCCGTTGCCATTTCTTTTCTTTTTAAAATTAATTTTTATTGTATATACAATTGATTTACAATGTTTTGTTTGTTTTGGGTGTACAGTCACCTGGTTCAGTTATACATGTATCTATTCCCCATTGGGATTCTTTTCCCCTAATCAGTCTGTGATTACAGAGTGTTGAGTATATTTCCCTGTGCTATACAACAAGGAAATTTTGATTATCTAGTGTCTCAGAGGTTTAAGTGTCTGCCTGCAATGCGGGAGACCTGGGTCGGATCCCTGGGTCAGGAAGATCCCCTGGAGAAGGAAATGGCAACCCACTCCAGTATTCTTGCCTGGAGAATCCCATGGACGGAGGAGCCTGGTGGGCTACAGTCCACTGGGTGCAAAGAGTTGGACACGGCTGAGTGACTTCACTTTCACTTTCAGTGTATATATATACTACTGTGTATATGTTAATCCCAACTTCCTTATTTATCCCTCCCTCTGCCCCACCTTTCTCCTTTGGTAGCCAGAAGTTTGTTCTTTAAGTCTGTGAGTCTGTTTCTGTTTTGTAAAATGAGTCCGTTGGTATCTATTTCTAGATCATACCCATAAGTAATATCATAGGGTATTTGTCCTTCTCTCCCTGACTTCATTCACTTAGTAGGATCATCTCTAGATTCATGCAAATGGCATTATTTTTTTTCCTTTTTATGGCTGTGTCATAAATTATATATATGCAACACATCTTCTTTATCCATTTATCTGTTGATGGACATTTTGGTTGTTTCCATGTCTTGGCTATTGTAAATACTGCTGCAGTGAACACTGGGGTGTATGTATCTTTTTAAATCAAGGTTTCTCTCTGGATACATGCCCAGGAGTGCGATTGCTAAATTATTTTATGGCTTTCAAGCTCAAGTGCCAAAATGAGTACCCAGGAAATAAGGAGTTCTCCCTCTCCAAGAAGATACTTGTGAGACAAACCCATAGAGTAAACCATGTTTTTTGTTTTGTTTTTCTATTGCAGGAAGTCTTTTGCAAGTTGCTTTATTTACATTGTCAAAAGATTACTAAGTGAAGTGAAGTGGCGTGGCTCAGCCGTGTCTGACTCTTTGCGACCCCATGGACTATAGCCTACCAGGCTTCTTCGTCCATGGGATTTTCCAGGCAAGAGTACTGGAGTGGGTTGCCATTTCCTTGTCCAAAAAGATTACTAAGCTACAGCTAATTGGACTATAAGCAGAAATCACTTTATAAGAAGAAGGAAAGCCCCAAATGCACTTTCTATAGAGAACCCACAGTTCAATTTTCTTCAGAGCATATTAAAGAAAAGGAAAACATTCTTGATTATACTAGAAGAAACCCAGCCATAGGTTTGGAATCTGTACTCAAACTGTACGTGCAATGAGGTCAGTATTTTGCTAATGCAATAGAAATGTATTAGCATTTCCATGCAAGGAATGCCCGATGAGACTCTTAGCTAGTAGCTTTCCTTTTGTTTGTTTTGGACTAAAAGGTTTTCTTTCTTCTCTTACTTACTGATTTAGGTGGTAAGGTTTCCTCTCTACTTTGTGCATGCTGATTGGTGCTTAATAATGGATTTAGATGAAACTAAGAGGAGATATTTGCTGGCAATAAGGGCTGTTAAAGAATAGAATGTGTTACAGGAAGGAGTTTAGCATCTCATTTACTGTTTGGAGATGGAAATGGAGTAAATCAAGTTCATTTCGCTCAAAAGTAAATGGACTGTTAGATGAATGAATACAAAGCCTGTCTGGTAATTGGAGACACCACGATGAGTAATACAGAACAGGATTTCAGCTGACATTCTATTGTGATTTCTTGATTTGCTCAATAGAAAAGATTGGCAGTAACCCAGAAAATTAAATATGCAAATAGGAGTCGGCCTCATTTGGGACACAAGATTCACCAGATATCTTAGATAATTACCTATCCTTGATTGTGACTATTGGTTATTTCTTATGAGCCAGTTCTGCTGGTTAAAAGTTTATATTACAGTATAAAAACTTTTTATGGAAAGTGTGACTTCCTCAGCTCTAATTAACCAGCCCCCAGGGACACAAGGCTGTTTATTATTAATTATTTCCCCTGTGAACATGTGAGGGGTATATACTTTCAGTCTCTCTCATACACACAACATATACAAAAACATATACAGTATTTTATTTTCTAGAAAAGAATTCTCAAAAAAATAGACAAATGACTGATAAGAAAACTAAGTTCTCACTCACATGATTAAAATTATCATGGCAATCTGGCTGTCATGTTAAACCATGCATTTCAGAACTGTAATTGTCTTCTCATTACTAAATCCTGTGGAAATCATGTTGTACACAATCTCATCTCTTTGAATGTAATGCCATTTAATAATATTGTTAGATTTATGGGTCTTTCTGAGAAAGAACTTGATGATTCACAGACAATTTCACTTTATACCCAAATGTCTTATGAGTTAGAGATGATGGGTGGTTATTATTCCCATTGAAGGGTATGGAACATTTAAGGCTGAAAGAGGTTAAATAAGAACTTGTGAGGCTTATGCTGTAAGCTGAAGGCAAAAATAATGATGATAGTTTTTTTTAGTTCATGAAGTAATCTATGTGCATTGTCTAATTTAATCCTTATTAGAGACCTAGTCTGGATTCACTCTGTATGTCCTCCTCAATTTGCTCCAACTCGCTGTATCCCATACCGTCTCCCTAAACATTTGCTTAGCCCCACCTCATTCTTCTAATTTCACATGTTGGAATCACCACGTGCCCAGTCATCCAAGCAGAAACCTCAGTGGTTTTCCTTGAATATGTCTCCCTTGCATCCAGGGTATAATCAATCACCACGTCATTTCCTGTTTATCTCCTCAGTGTTTTGTGTATTTTTCTTCCTCTCTGTGTCCCCTCGGCCACAATCACAGTTCATGGTTTGGCCTTAGTTCTTGCTACCCTCGTTTCTCTCTGTGTGTATGTACTTCAAAACCTCTTATAATTAGTTTCATTAGTCTGTGCCCTCCAGTCCTGGCCTCCCCAACACATCTTCACAGCTCTGCATACATCTTACAAGGTTCCCTTCATGGTGAGTCTTAGCTCCTCTCCAAGGCATCCAGGCCCTTCATGGCCTTCTTACTACTTCTTATCCCATATTTTGGACTCCAGAACCGTGAATCCACTGTGGCCTCTCACACTTGCAGTATTATTTCTCATCTCTTGGTCTTTGCTAATATTTCTACTTAAAGGACTCTGACCATTTCCTCCGTCCCTCTTAAATAACATCTTTGTAAGCAAAACTTTCCTGGACCAGTGTTGAAGGTCCTTTTTGTCCACAGCTGAATTAGCATCTCCCATCTGTGTCCCTGTCATCCTCTGAATGTATCTCTGTTATTGAATTTGACAGTTAATTACAATTATCTGTGCTTATGTTGTACTCATTTGCCCATCCCAGACCATGAGTTAGTTCCTCCTGGGAAGGGGCATTATCTTACCTTGCTATTTAAAGGGCCTGCCCAACGCCCGGAGCAAAACAGGTGTTCCACAGTATTAGAGCTGGGAAGCATCCCATTTTATTTATTGGGCATCTGATGCCCATATCTCTCAAATGACTTGTTCATTAATTATAGGGCAGGGTTTGTCCAGGACCCACAGGCAAGCAGTTCCTTCTGCATCCAGGATGATGATGATGATAATGGTGAATGAACACTGAGTGTGCCCTAAGTACTTTTCCAAGTGTGTTTTCAATATTAACTCAGCAAATTATCATGATAACATTATGGGGTAAAATTTTATTATTATTCCCAGGGAGGTTAAGTGACTTTCACTACAATTGCAGAATTAGAAGTCGGCAGAATCAGGATTTGAACAGGGTCTTAACTCTTTTGAAAATCTGAAGATTGCAGATTTTCTGTCCCCTAAACACTCACCCACACACTGTTTTGCACATAGTTTTAGGAGTTTCATAGATTCCCTACAGACCGATAAGAATCCCTTGTTTAAGAATGCCAGCTAAATGACCCCACTGGATTTTTCCTTTACAGCATCTCAAAGTTTTAAGTCTTTAAAGTATGACATAGCTTGTACTTACTCCCTCCTGCTTCCTGACTTTGACTTTTTAATTCACCTTCTAAAAACCAAATACTTTCTCTTCGTAACACTTTAACTGGTGTTGCTCACCTCTGTGGAACCAGGAGACCTGCAGGTTTCAGAGGCATCTCCAAGACTCCTCATTCCATCACCTGTTGGTTAGTGATGCCAGGCTGGATTATGATACTGCTCACCGCTACCTGGGTATATTTGTGTCAGAGAATTGTCATTGGGAGAATATTGCAGTCTTAATTTTCCCTATTTTTCCATAGCAGACAAGCTTCTTACTTATCACATTAGCTTATCCTCTGTAACTTGACTGGATGTACAGTTAAATTCAATTTGATGCTTCCTGGGAATGTGGATAGGTGGGAGGAGAAAAGAAAATATAGTGATACTTACTGTTCTTGGAAATACTTGATGAGACCAGACTAGGTCCAGCCATGTGCTGGCTGACAGGCATGAGGTTTTTGGATCCAAGCCTCACAACAACCCTGTACAGTAAGGTCCTGGTCCTGATGTTTCAGATGAAGGAGCAGAAGCGTGGAGAAGACAGGTGACTTGTGTGGGTTGTAGCTGGTGAGTGGTCTGACCTCAGAGTTGGTACCCTTCACTACTGTGCTCTGGCTCAGTTTGGCACTGAAGAAGGATTAACTATGCCCAGTTGATTTAGAAGAACTCAGAAGACCTGATTTTTCCATCACCACTGTGTGGTGGCCTCAGCAATCGCTTCTCCTCTTCCTTTGTTGTCTATAAAGCGAGGGCATCTGCTCCATTGGATTAGACTGTTCTTTAAGTGTGAATTGCTTGTTATTGGATATCCCATCTCCATCCAGTTGAAAATAGCAATTGTCTTAGGGATGCTGGGCTGTGCCAGTTGAAAGCCAACAACTTGCCCTGAGCTTCAGAGATACCCAAAATGAATGCTTCCACATGGGAAACAGAACGTCATCCTCAGTCATGTCTAGAAGAGCATCTCTTCTTGTTGGACCAAACTTCACATTGCCAAGGAGTCCTCAAAGGTCCAAAAGTGTTGAAAACATCAAGGCTTCTTTTACTTACACTCATGATTCTTTTTTCTTCTTACAAAAACCTGTGACAGAGAACTTAGCAACTTAGAAAATACAATTAAAACAGTAAAAATGTGAGTTATCACTCATCAAAAGTTTCTTTTTTCTGTATAGTATAAATGCACATATGGACTTCCCTCGTACTTCAGCGGTCAAGACTCCACCCTTCCAATGCAGGGGGCATGAGTTCAACCCCTAGTCAGGGGACTAAGATCCCACATGCTGTGGGGCATGGCTAAAAAGTAAAATAAAATAAAATAAATGCACATATGTATATTTTTGCAAATTGAGATAATACCATACACATGGCTAATGATCTGATTTTTCCCAAATCAATTTATTTCAGTAAGTGAAAAGTTTTATCAAAAGCAATCTTATGTGGAACTCTAACAAACAGATAAAAATAGAGATGCTTTCTTTAGGGGAAGGGAATAGAACAAGGGGAGTGAACCTAGCTCAGCTCCAGTTTCTGTCTGCTTTCTGTTCCCATGAGGAATCCTGAAGCAATCCAGGGCAGAGCCCAGAACTTAGATAATACATATCTTTTCCAGGATAAAAATAGTATTAAAAGGTACTAGTAACCATAGTAGTTGCAACTATCACCTGTTAAAACTATAACAATCATTGAAAAATCTGTGCTCTCTTCTCCCAAGGCTAGAAAAGTAGCCTGGACTCTCCCTGGGACCAGAACACTGAAAAAGACCTGGAAACAAAAAGACAGTGCCTTGTTGCTTTCCTACTCTTTCCTAATTTTAGATATGGGAACATATTTAAAACTCTTCCTACCTAGAATAAGCAGTTCCTCCAAAAATGAACAAGGAGAAGTTGTTGGTTGCTGTTGTTTGAAAGAAGCGGAGGGTCTCTTCCTTCCTTCCAAGCAGGCATGGATCCATAGCCAGTGAAAGCAGATGGCCCCTTCTGCTCTGCCCTTTAGTTTTATGACTATAAGACTGGGAGATTTTTCAGCAGTTGCAGTAGCTGGCTCCATCCATCACACCAGCCAACGCCTCGGCTTGTCTTTCTACATTTAGGTTCTATAGATACAGACTAACATAAGCTTTGTGTTTTCACATCGAAGCTCTTGATGAGCTCTGTGAGGAGAGACAGAATTAAACAGGGCCATCCCCTCTCTCCATTCCTTAATCCTGCTGGTAACAAGTGCACATCAAGTTGAAATTGATGGTGCTAGGTGAAAATTCTGCTCTGAAGTTTATCCTCTACAATATCCTTCGGTGAAATGAAACCACCTTCCGAGTGACATTTGATGCTATATGAAGTAGCAGCAGAGTTTCAGAAGAACATCTACTTCTGCTTCATTGACTACACTAAAGCCTTTGACTGTGTAGATCACAACAAACCAAGGAAATTCTTAATGTGATGGGAATACCAGATCACCTTACCTGTCTCCTGAGAAACCTGTATGCAGGTCAAGAAGCAACAGTACCAGACATGGAACAATGGACTGGTTCAAAAGTCAGACAGGAGTACGTCAAGGCTGTCTATTGTCACCCTCCTTATTTAACTTCTATGCAGAGTACATCATGCGAAATGCTGGGCTGGATGAATCACAAGCTGGAATTAAGATTGCCAGGAGAAATATCAACAACCACAGGTATGCAGTTGGTACCACTCTAATGGTAGAAAGTGAAAAGAAACTAAAGAGCCTCTTGATGAGAGTGAAAAAGGAGAGTGAAAAGCTGACTTGAAACTCAATGTTGAAAAAACTAGCATCATGGCATCCAGTCCATCACTTCATGGTAAATAGAAGGGGAAGAAGTGGAAGCAGTGACACATTTTATTTCCTTGGACTCCAGAATCACTGCAGCTGTGAAATTAAAAGATACTTGCTTCTTGGAAGGAAAGTTATGACCAACCTAGACAGCATATTAAAAAGCAGAGATGTCATTTAGCCAACAGAGGTCCATATAGTCAGAGTTGTCTCTTTACCAGTAGTCATGTATGGTTGTGAGAGTTGGACCATAAAGAAAGCTGAGCACCGAAGAATTGATGCTTTTGAACTGTGGTGTTGGAGAAGACTCTTGAGAATCTCTTGGATGGCAAGGAGATCAAACCAGTCAATCCTAAAGGAGATCAACCCTTGAATATTCATTGGAAGGACTGATGCTGATGCTGAAGCTCTGATATCTGGTCACCAATGCAAAGTGCCAACTCATTGGAAAAAAACCTGATGATGGGAAAGATTGAAGGCAAAAGGAGAAAGGGGTGACAGAGGATCAGATGGTTAGATAGCATCACTGTCTCAAAGGACATGAATTTGAGCAAACTCTGGGAGTTAGTGAAAGAGGAGCTTGGTGTGCTATAGTCCATGAGGTAGCAAGAGTCTGACACGACTTTAGCAACTGAACAGCACCAGCAACAGCAACAAGTATAGAAGCATCTTTGTCTCAAAATGCTCCCTAATATGAGTTTCTGATTCTGTTTTAACTTTGGCATATTTTATGGTGTGGCCTCGGGGAAGTCATTTATGCTCTCTCTTCTCCTGGGATCATAATGTCACCTCACGGATTCCCGTCCCTAAAGCTTAGCATAAAGCACTTCACTAAGAGATTTGCATGAACTGGTGGCTCTTAATCCTACTTGCAAATATTGAATACTTGGGGTGTTTCTTAAACTGCTAGTGCCAAGCTCCAATGATTGTAAAGTGTAGCCCAAATTTAGAAACAGTTCAGTTCAGTTCAATCACTCAGTCATGTCTGACTCTTTGCAACCCCAAGAAACGCAGCACACCAGGCCTCCCTGTCCATCACCAACTCCTGGAGTCCACCCAAACCGATGTCCATCGAGTCGGTGATGCCATCCAACCATCTCATCCTCTGTTGTCCCCTTCTCCTCCTGCCCTCATTTTTTCCCAGCATCAGGATCTTTTCAAATGAATCAGCTGTTGGCATCAGGTGGCCAAAGTACTGGAGTTTCAGCTTCAGCATCAGTCCTTCCAATGAACACCCAGGACTGATCTCCTTTAGGATAGACTGGTTGGATCTCCTTGCAGTCCAAGGGACTCTCAAGAGTCTTCTCCAACACCACAGTTCAAAAGCATCAATTCTTTGGCGCTCAGCCTTCTTTATAGTCCAACTCTCACATCCATACATGACCACTGGAAAAACTGTAGCCTTGACTAGACGGACCTGTGTTGGCAAAGTAATGTCTCTGCTTTGTAATATGCTGTCTAGGTTGCTCATAACTTTCATTCCAAGGAGCCAGCGTCTTTTAATTTCATGGCTGCAATCACCATCTACAGTGATTCTGGAGCCCAGAAAAATAAAGTCAGCCACTGTGTCCACTGTTTCCCCATCCATTTGCCATGAAGTGATGGGACTGGATGCCATGATCTTAGTTTTCTGAATGTTGAGCTTTAAGCCAACTTTTTCAGTCTCCTCTTTCACTTACATCAAGGGGCTTTTTAGTTCCTCTTCACTTTCTGCCATAAGGGTGGTGTCATCTGCATATCTGAGGTTATTGATATTTCTCCCATCAATCTTGATTCCAGCTTGTGTTTCCTCCAGCCCAGCATTTCTCATGATGTACTCTGCATATAAGTTAAATAAGCAGGATGACAATACACAGCCTTGACATACTCCTTTTCCTATTTGGAACCAGTCTGTTGTTCCATGTCCAGTTCTATGTTGATGGAATGGACAGTTCCATGTCCGTTGCTTCCTGACCTGCATACAGGTTTCTCAAGAGGCAGGTCAGGTGGTCCGGTATTCCCATCTCTTTCAGAATTCTCCACAGTTTATTGTGATCCACACAGTCAAAGGCTTTGGCATAGTCAATAAAGCAGAAATAGAAGTTTTTCTGAAACTCTCTTGCTTTTTTGATGATTCAGCGGATGTTGGCAATTTGATCTCTGGTTCCTCTGCCTTTTCTAAAACAGTAGCCCTGACAAACCCATTCAGAACTACTCTCAATCTCCTGTATTTGTTCTCTGTTTTGCTTTTTAAAACTTATCTTAAAGAGCCTCCTAATGAACGTGAAAGAGGAGAGTGAAAAAGCTAGCTTAAAACTAATCATTTAGCAAAATTCCATCTAGTCAAAGCTATGTTTTTTCCAGTAGAAGTGTATGGATGTAAGAGTTGGACCATAAAGAAAGCTGAGCACCAAATAATTGATGCTTTTGAACTGTGGTGTTGGAGAAGACTCTTGAGAGTCCCTTGGACAGCAAGGTGATCAAACCAGTCAATCCTAAAGGAAATCAGTCCTGAATATTCATTGGAAGGACTGATGCTGAAACTGAAGCTCCAATATTCTGGCCACTTGATGCAAGGAACTGACTCGTTAGAAGAGACCTTGATGCTGGGAAAGATTGAAGCCTAGGAGGAGAAGGAGTTGACAGAGGATGAGATGATTGGATGGCATCACTGACTTGATGGGCATGAGTTTGAGCAAGCTCCGGGAGTTGGTGATGAACGAGGAAGCCTGGCATGCTACAGTCCATGGGATCACAAAGAGTCGGACATGACTGAGCCACTGAACTGAAATGAACTAAACCCAATGGTCTTCCTTATTTTTCTGCCCATGGCTTACCTATTAGCAATGAGCAGTAAGTTTCTTAAGAGACTGATGATTCATCAGTCTCAGTAATTTATCTTTGTATTCCCATTGTATATTGACCAGAGGGAATCTGGTTTGAAAAACTAGCTTTAAGACTTAGCTGTGCAGTTTCAGGCAAGATGCTTAGCTCTCGTGTATCTGTCTCCTTACTTGTTTCTTGTGGATGAGGATACAAATATCTATGCTGCACCATGGTCTTGAGGCATAATGATTCTATTCATATTAGGATAGTAGCACATAGTAAGTAGTCAGCTCAGATCAGCTATGTTGTAAATGTTTGCTGAATTCAATGCCTTTTGTGTAGTGATTTTTCCTTTGTTGTATCACTCATTCACTCAACCACAATTTTCAAGTACTTCCTACTATAGTCCTAGTTATTTGGGAGAGTGTGTTCACAGAATTTACATTCTAGAAAATCATATCTGTGACCTTTAAAATTTTTTTATGAACACCTGTGTTTCCTTATGCCTGAATTATATGGATCCTGGAGGTTAAGAGAAGTTAAGTGATGTATTGAAACCCCCACAGTAATCTGGTGATGGAGCCACACCTGCAATCCAGTTGTAAGACTTGTACCCAGTGCTCATTCCAGAGAACCTGATGCTCTCCGCAGTGACTGTGGCAGTGGACCATTGTCACAGAGGTAGCCACATGCAGGGGTAGACTGAGATGGTAGACTACCCAGGTGTAACTAGTGACTCCGTGACTTATGAGCTGTGTGACCTTAGAAAAGTTACTTTGCCTCTCTGATTTTCAGTTTCCTCATCTGGAAAATGAAGATAATAATATTTACTTAGTGAGTTTTTACAAGGATTCAGTATGTATCAAGTGCTGCCTACTCCATGGCATATAACACACAATAGGTGTTAGCTATTTTGATGCTTGTTAAAAATGAGCAGGCTCTATGAAAAAGCTGCCCAGGACTTCAGGGAGGCTCCCTGCCTTGCCACTCTTAAAATGGCTGGATTTTGTTATCAAGCAGTTATCCTGGTTATCATCTTTGAAATGTACATACTTGTCTACAACATCTAGAAAATGCAGTGATTTGTGCATATGAAGGAATAAATTCTCCCCAGCAAATTGGAATTGTTCCATGGACAGCAGTTGGTAAAGTCCACAATTTACATGAGGATATGTGAAGATTTATAAATCCATTTATAAAAAGACCGAATGGATAATAGAAATATCCTATGGCATCTCTTGCCTGGGCTTGGACCAGATGATCTCTTGTGTGTGTTTATTTTCCTAATGTAAAAATAATGTAATAAGGTTTCCACAAAACATGTGGACTCTTATCTTGGGAGAGAAATGTCCAAGTCCAGCACATCCCATCAGTCAGTATAATAGCTTTTATATCATTGAAAAGGCCATGTATTGAAGGATTTCTTAAATCATGACTGTGCAGTTACAGAACCAATTTCCTGTAGGGAGATTGTTTATGATCAACTGGAATTGTGGGGTATCTGATTAATTTAGCTTCTAGCACTCAGCATAGCCATTCTCCTTCTACTTTGTTTTCCCTGTATTTACTTTTCCAGGGAAAATGAGGGGGAGACATTTTCAGCATTTCCCTCCCTGGTATACGAGTTTGACTGACAAGCATATCCAATAGGGGAAAGAATGGCTGGTAGATGATTATGATTACAGTGGACTGGGAGAACACTATTCATTCAGGTGGGGGTAAATTTTCTCTTTCATGTTGAAGGTGATCCTAGAGAAGTAACTTTGGTGGCTTGCTGTGGTCTAGAGGAGAGAGAGAATAATTTTCAATGATGAACATGAGTTGGGCCATTCAACAGAACCTACTAGGTGACAGACCTTTACCTGGGTCAGGATTGTGTGAAGATGCTTATGGTCTTCTGAAATGGAATGATTTCAATACAATGTGATAGGTGCCTTCACAGAGCTAAGTACAGGATGTTATTAGAGCAAAGAAAGGATGACTTACCTAGCTGATGATGGTTGAAGAAAAAAAGGAGTAAGATTTCAGCAGAGCAGACACTGCTGTTTATTGACAAGAGGTTGGTCATTGGGCAGGGATAACTCCTGAATCAAATGGAGAGTTGAAGTAGCATCTCCTCCAGCTTCTCTAGTCTTTATCTCCCATTGTTCTCAAGGTGAACTATTTTTCGGTCTTCTCTTATAGAGATGGCTGTCAAAAATTAACAGAGTACTCATTAATATTGAACATAAAGCCTAGAGAGCTAATACTAGCTCCATGAAGCCTTGACTTGCTTTTTATTCTTGGCCCAGAACCCAAGAACCAAGAATGTTAAGTAAATTGTAGACCCCTGGTCTGTGGACCAGTGGATGCTGCACTTTGAACTTTATCAAAGTGTTTTCATATCATCCATTCATTTGGTATTCACAGTAACATATGACATGGGGTAACTTATAATGCTAGTCTCTTTTTTTTTTTTGTAGCAAAGCCAAGTTTTCTGAAAATGAAAAGTCTGTACTCACTTATTATTTTATTGAAGTATAGTTGATATAAAATATTGTGTTAATTTCTAGTGTACAGCAAAATGATGCAGTTATACCTATATACATATTGTTTTCCATTGTTTATTAGAAGATATAAAATATAGTTTCTTGTGCTATACAGTAGAACCTTGTTGTTTATTCGTTCTGTATATGATAGCTTGCGTCTGCTAATCTTAAACTCCCAGTTCAACCCTCACCCACTCCCCCTTCTCCTTGGCAACCACAAGTCTTATCTCTATGTCTGTGAGTGTGTTTCTGCTTTGTAAATAAAGTCATTTGTATCATATTTTAGATTCCACATATAAGTGATATCATGTGGTATTTGTCTTCCCCTTTCTGACTTTGCTTAGTATGATAACCTCTAGGTCTATCCATGTAGCTGCAAATGGTGTTATTTCATTCTTTTTGTGGCTGAATAGTATTCTACTTTATTTATATGCCACATCTTCTTTGCCAGTTCATCTGTTGGTGGGCATTTAGATTTGTTTTCATGTCTTGGCTATTATAAATCAAAGCCTGTACACTTTTAAGTCATTAGCATCAGGCCCGTAAGTCTTGATATGCTATCTTTTTCATGAATCCTCAACCTTTCTTTCTCATGTAATAATCCCCAGGCTATGCACCTTTACATGGCCATGAAATTCAGTTGCCTACAGGAACCATACATATGAGGTAAAGGATTAAATAAACTAAATGGAATACAGTTAGGAGTGGTCAGACTGTGATGAAAGGCAGTATGTGCATATCAACTAAAGGAAACCAAAATCAAATTCTTAATAAAAAAAAAAAATCGAGGCCAAAGTAAACATGCCCATTTAATTACAGGATTGAGTTCGTAAATGGCCAATTTGTAACCTCAACAGAAAAATTGAAATATAAGACATATTCTGTTCTAAGCAGTATAATAAGTAGAAGAGTTAATTTTAAAACTCTGTTGGTATGTATTTACATGTTAAAGTTTACTTAAAGATCTAATTTGACTCCCTGACTATAAACATACCATTAAATTAAATGGAATATTAGAAGGTTGCTGATAGGAGAGATGAATCTAGATCTAATCCTTGTGTTATATAAGGCTCTTCTGCGTCCATTTGTCCTTTGGTGCAGATTCTGGTAATTTATGTCAAAAAAAAAAAAAAACAAACTTTTATGGCAAAGGTAAGATTATCTCAATGACCAACTGGCCATTTGGTCAGTTACTTGGTGATCATCCTATCCTTCTGCCCAGCTGCTTTACCATAATCTCCTTGACATGATGGGACCTGTGTAATGAAGACCACCCAGCCCTGCTTATGTCACTACACACTGGATGGCCTGACACCGTGAGCGCCTAGAAAGAGCACTGTAATTGCCATCTGGAGACCAGATTTGAGCCCCTGCTCCATGGCTAACTAAAGTGTGACCCCCGACCCTGATTCCTGCCCTATATCAGTGGCTCTCCTTGGGGCATGGTATGTTCATTTCCCATAGTACCCATTTGAAAATGTCATTGGATGGGGGGTTAGTTGTGATCATGACTAGTCAGAGCCCTTGACATTTAACACATGGCAGCCCAGGACGGCTATATATCCTGCAGTGCACAAGACCATCCTAAGTGATGAAGCTGTGTCTTGGCTAAGACTCAGGTGTTCCCCCTTTGAGAAACAGTGATCTGGCAATTTGTTTACCCTCTGAACCTCATTTTCCTCATTTGTACCTACTGAGCTTACAGGATTATTATGAAGATCAAATGAGATAATATATGTGAAAGTGCTTTGTAAGCCCTAAAGCATTGTATGCATGAGAGGTATTATAATGATTATGCTAAGTACCCAAGAGAGGCAGAGCATTTTATAATAAATTGTGAACCATACCGATCTATAATCTCCCTTTCCCACCTTTTTTTTAAACATGGCTTAATCTGGGCCAAAATGGAGGTTATTTTTTTCAGTGTGAATTAGAAAATTATTTAACTCCCCCTTTAAAAAATTTTTTTTGTTAGAGTATAGTTGCTTTATGATGCTGAGTTACTTTCTGCTGTATGGCAAAGTGAATCAGTCATACATATATCCCCGCTTTTTTTAACTCCCTTCCCATTTAGGTCCCCACAGAGCACTGAATAGAGTTCCCTGTGCTACACAGTAGGTTCTGATTAGTTTTCTATTTTATATACAGTAGTACGCATATGTCAGTCCCAATCTCCCAATTCATCCCACCCTCCCTTCTTCCCTTGCTGTTGATATGTTTGTTCTCTACTTCTGTGTCTATATTTCTGCTTTGCTAATAGGTTCATCTGTGGTTCATCTATACCACAAAAATGGTTGGTTTTGATCATTTAAGGTCTTCTGGCTCTCTCTATTCTTAAAACAAGAAAGCCCCTCTCATTTATAAGATATATTCTTGAAAGCATCAACTGTGATGGCAGAAAGTATAGCTTCCTGGTTATGAAAAATCTGCAATTAGAGAATTCTCCTTAGAATACAGAGGCTTCTGTGGTGGCTCAGTGGTAAAGAATCCGCCTGCCAGTGCAGGAGATACAGGAGACACCGGTTTGATTCCTGGGTCGGGATGATCCCCTGGAGAAGGAAATGGCAACCCACTCCAGTATTCTTGCCTGGGATATCTCATGGACAGAGGAGCCTGGTGGGCTCCAGTCCATGGGGTCACAAAGAGTCGGACATGATTTAGCAAGTAAACAACAGCAGCATAGCATACATAGCATAACTGCTATAACTATGAATTTAGAGTTCAAAAGAGTCCAGTTTGAGTTGTAACCCCCCCCACCACACCTTCCCTGGCTACTGGGTCCTGGTAAATTAATTCACTTCTCTAGTCTTCAATTGTCCATAAAATAGAGATTAAAATACTTACCTCGCAGGTATTGTGAGGGTTAAATGATATGTCTTTGGCATAATGAGTGTTTCTAGTAAAAACATATTCGTCTTGTCCAGCCCCCAACATTTGCTTGAAGAATGAGTATCCTGTCTGTTTTCACACCTTGCCACCAATGGAAGCATTCATCTTATTTTCAGACTTCCTGGAAAAGACATGCTTAGGGACTATAATGTATTTCCACTTACAGGGTGGAAAGATTCCTTCATAGAACTAGGGTGGGGTGGGGGGCAATCGACTAGAAGGCCGGATGTCACATGAAGCCTCCCATCAAAACCATTAACAGGCAGGCAGTTGATGTGACATTCCTGCCACCCAAAACAGCTTAGGTGTATTTTTAAATACTTCGTCTGGCAGCTTAGGAAAAAAAAAAAAGGAACTGAATAGGCAGCAACCAACAGATTTCTTTCCAACAAAGACTCCCTCTTCACAACCTGTCCACCCCTTTCGAGGAAGGAGTAAGTTGAGAGATGATGTACCAAAATAGCAGAGAGTGGCCTTGTTACCTAGCAACCATGCCTAAAGATGGGTGCTAAACTTGCCCACTGATTACCAGATCAAGGAGACCCTCCCTCAGAGTGTGGCTTCAGTAGTGAGCAAAAGCATCTGGGTTTCAGTGACTCCTGTGAGAGAATAAAATGAGTGAGAGCCTTCCTTTTCACTGCCAGGAAGCTGTTGGGATGCTAAGGCCCAGGAAGGGATAACCTTTAAAGATTTGAAGTAGCATAGCCCTAGGTTAATTTCCTTAGACCACTTCCTGTCCTTCTTTCATGACACCAGTTTTTCCCTCAGCTTTATTAAAGTCTGATTAGCAAATAAATCTGGTTGCATGACATGCTTTTCTTAAGGTGTACAATTTGATGATTTGATATATTTATATGTTATGATATGATTAACACAGTCAAGTTAGTTAATACACCTGATGCCTCATAGTTATATTTGTGAATGTTGAAAACACTTAAGATCTACTCTCAGCAAATTTCAAGGATAAAATGCAGTATTATTAGTTATAGCCAGCATCTGATCTCCAGATTTTATTAATCTTCTAACAAGTTTTACTATTTGACCAACATCTGCTTGTTTCCCCGATGACCCCATGACACCATTTTTTTAAAGTTTTCTTTTTGAGACAGTTGAAGAGTCACATATAGTTATAAGAAATGATTCAGAGAGATCTTATATACCCTTTACCCAGTTCCTCCTAGGGATAAACATTTCACATAGCCATGGCACAATGTCATAACCACAAAATTAGTACACCCCATCAGCCTTATTCAAATCTCACCAATTTTACATGCACGATGGCACCAATTTTAAGGAATATATAAACCTAGCACAAGTCCTCTTATTTACTTATTTATTGGCTTGCCACAGCACATGTGGATCTTAGTTCACCAGTTAGGGATGGAACCCAGGACCCCTGCAATGAAATGAGAAGTCTTAACTATTGGACCACTGGGAAAGTCCAACAAACCCCTCTTTTAAAAAATCTTTCTTTTTTCCATTGTATATCCTTGCCTCCTTTGTCAAAGATAAGGTGTCCATAGGTCCATGGATTTATCTCTGGGCTTTCTATTCTGTTCCATTGATCTATATTTCTGTCTTTGTGCCAGTACCATACTGTCTTGATGACTGTGGCTTTGTAGTAGAGTCTGAAGTCAGGCAGGTTGATTCCTCCAGTTCCATTCTTCTTTCTCAAGATTACTTTGGCTATTCGAGGTTTTTTGTATTCAACCTCTTTAACAAGTGGTGCTGGGATAACTGGTCAACCACTTGTAAAAGAATGAAACTAGAACACTTTCTAACACCATACACAAAAATAAACTCAAAATGGATTAAAGATCTAAATGTAAGACCAGAAACTATAAAACTCCTAGAGGAGAACATAGGCAAAACACTCTCCAACATAAACCACAGCAAGATCCTCTATGACCCACCTCCCAGAATATTGGAAATAAAAGCAAAACTAAACAAATGGGACCTAATGAAACTTAAAAGCTTTTGCACAACAAAGGAAACTATAAGTAAGGTGAAAAGACAGCCCTCAGATTGGGAGAAGATAATAGCAAATGAAGAAACAGACAAAGGATTAATCTCAAAAATATACAAGCAACTCTTGAAGCTCAATTCCAGAAAAATAAATGACCCAATCAAAAAATGGGCCAAAGAACTAAACAGACATTTCTCCAAAGAAGACATACAGATGGCTAACAAACACATGAAAAGATGCTCAACATCACTCATTATCAGAGAAATGCAAATCAAAACCACAATGAGGTACCATTACACGCCAGTCAGGATGGCTGCTATCCAAAAGTCTACAAGCAATAAATGCTGGAGAGGGTGTGGAGAAAAGGGAACCTCTTACACTGTTGGTGGGAATGCAAACTAGTACAGCCGCTATGGAAAACAGTGTGAAGATTTCTTAAAAAACTGGAAATAGACCTACCATATGACCCAGCAATCCCACTTCTGGGCATACACACGGAGGAAACCAGATCTGAAAGAGACACGTGCACCCCAATGTTCATCGCAGCACTGTTTATAATAGCCAGGACATGGAAGCAACCTAGATGCCCATCAGCAGATGAATAGATAAGGAAGCTGTGGTACATATACACCATGGAATATTACTCAGCCGTTAAAAAGAATTCATTTGAATCAGTCCTAATGAGATGGATGAAACTGGAGCCCCTTATACAGAGTGAAGTAAGCCAGAAAGATAAAGAACATTACAGCATACTAACACATATATATGGAATTTAGAAAGATGGTAATGATAACCCTATATGCAAAACGGAAAAAGAGACACAGAAATACAGAACAGACTTTTGAACTCTGTGGGAGAATGTGAGGGTGGGATATTTCAAAAGAACAGCATGTATGCTATCTATGGTGAAACAGATCACCAGCCCAGGTGGGATGCATGAGACAAGTGCTCGGGCCTGGTGCACTGGGAAGACCCAGAGGAATCGGGTGGAGAGGGAGGTGGGAGGGGGGATCGGGATGGGGAATACGTGTAAATCTATGGCTGATTCATATCAATGTATGACAAAAAAAAAAAAAAAACGTACATCTCAACCATTTATATTGATTACTTGCTGAGATGATAATACGTTAGATATGGCAAATAAAATACAATGTTAAAATTAAAAAAAAAAATCTTTCTTGATAACTTCAATCAGTGAAACAAACTGGTCTTGGGAAGGTCTCAGGAGCTCCCCGTAGAATCTGACTCCCCTCTACTTGCTCTCTCTCTTCTATCAGCTGAATCAGAGTTCTTGCGAAGAAGTAAAGAGCTGTGTCTCAAGGATATGGTAAGATTTAGGAACAGGCACGGCGTCCCATGTCTCAGTTACTTATGAGCCTCCACCTGTGTAGAGTTGGGAGGCTAAAGTCTGAATTCTTGAGATCAGAAATACGAAGATTTGGTCATCACCCTGGGCTACTCTCCTGATGCTTTAAATGCTACTCACACCTCCTAGCTCACCTGTATGATGCCATGTCTGTTGGGCTGAGGGCTGAGGGTAGGAGAAGAGTTGTGACTGCAGGTGTAGTAAAGGAAGGACTGCATGGAAAAGGTTTAAGGTTAGAAGCATGAATTATTGGAGTTTAAATCTTTGCCCCACTGTTGACCAGCTGTGGGGCAGATCACCTTCCCCCCTAAGCTTCACTATCCTCCTTTAGGGGAAACTGGAGAGGCACCTAGCAATTCATACTTCATAAAGCAGTTCAGGGGTTTAAATGATACAAAGTAGTGGTTCCCACATTTGAACATACACTGGAATCACCTGGAAGGCTTGTCCCAACAGATTGCTGGACCCACCACAGAGTTTCAGATTCCCTAGGCCTTGGGTGAGGCCTGATTGTGTACATTTCCAACAGGTTCCCAGGTATTGCTGCTGCCCGTTTGGGGGTCACACATTGGATTCCTGTGTGATCACACTGCAAACCCCTAACATAAGGCACATAAAGTGCCCAATAGCATTCCTGACCCTTGGCATTTACCTAGTAGTAGCAATTTCCCCTTAGCTAATAAGGATTGAGAAAAAGAAACTGCAAAACTGAATTTTCTAACTTTCTTGAGACTGACTCCCTGGTCAGCACCTTAACAGCAATGTAAAACAAAAGGCTGTGAAATTAAGAAGCGTGTTGGACAAGGATACCCAGACAATTTTGCTGTTTCCTAATTGAAAAGTGATTTTCCAATGAGAACCTATTTTATAGCTCAGGGAACCCCACTCAGTGCTTTGTGGTGACCCAGATGGGAAGAAAATCTAAAAACGAGGGTATATACATATATGTATAGCTGATTCACTTTGCTGTGTTCAGAAAAAAACTGACATGGTAGTGTAAAGCAACTATATTCCAATAAAAAGGAATTTTAAAATATACAAATACAAAAAATAAAAGTGCTATTTCCCCTGAATAGCAAATTGAAAATTAGAGGTTTAATGTGGGATGTATGTGCACACATATGTATTTGCAAGCACATATGTGCACATACTTCTTGACTTTTTAGGTACGAGCTTCACTCCCAGTACATAATATTTTCACCAGGCAGTCCCAGTTTATGTGCTTTTTTTTTTTTTGTCTTCTTTTGACATGTGTGGGAGAGGATGTGGGAGACAGAAGACAGAGAAAACAAGTGTCCTTAGAAGAACCACAAAGAACCTCTCATTAGAGAAGAAAATTAAAATAATTCAGTCCCTGGGCTATTCTTTTTAAGTACACCAAATTATATCAGTTCTTGATAGAATACACTGTAGTCTATAGGATTATCTTTAAAAAAAAAAAAAAGTGCTAATATCTTTCACTGTGCTATGAGCAATATAGGGAAAATCACTCTTAATGTTATTTTCCTTGCCACCACAGATTTTTTTTTTTTTTGGTAAGAAAAGGAACCCCAGGTGTGAACCTGAGGAATTATTTTAATAATTGTTGGTGCCTGGATTTCCTGCCATTGCATTCAACCCTTCATTTCTTTTTATTAGCTTACCCTCCAGACTGTACATCTGACTTCTGTCTCTGGAGAGAGCACTGTCAGAGCCTCTGAGAGAACTCAGATTTATCGCTGTAGTCTCAGACTTGACTTCCAGATTCAAGGTGCTGTTGGCCCTCTGCTGCCACATGTGGTATAACTGCCTCCATGTTAGGCAGATAGTAACTGTTGAATATTCATGCGTTAAAGAGATATCAGTAGCTTTAGCTCTCTGTCAAATATCTGGCTAGGTTTTGAAATCTATGTAGCTTTGAATGATGCATCCTATTTTTTGAGGATGGTACCAACAGGTACCAAAACACCAGCTGCAAAATGTTTCAGAATCTGGAGTTTGAATGGTAATGGTGATGTCAGCCTTGGATGTCAGCTTGGGTTTGATTCTTTGTCCAAGTCCTCCTAATCTGAGATTATTTGAGGTCATTTCGCCCTTCTGCCTTATGTAATGTCTGCAAAGAGAAGTCAGATGGAGAAAAAAGTGAGAGCCGTGGCAGAAAAACACAGACACTGGCCCTTAGGCCAGCCCATGATTTGTAAACCTGCAACCCCCTAAGGTTCAGCAAGGATGGGACTGACAGCCTACCCTTACCCCGCCCCGCCCCCCACTCCCCCCCCCATCCCAGTCAGTTCATTCCTAGTAAAGGAAACCAGCACGAATTGAAATCCTAATTGCTTTTCTTCAGTCAAAGAAATCATGGATGAAGGGATTAAACAGATTAAGGTTTACTTACCTCCTACAGAGAACCAGCATAAATGTAGTCCTGCTTTCTGATAGGACTGTAACTGTCAGTCAAAGGATTAAGCCTTTAAGGGGTGGAGAGAGGAGGGCCTTAAAATTTGTTCACATTTGCAAACTACAGCTGTTTAGTTTAGTCCTGGGAATACATATTGATCTTGCTCCTCTTTGAAGTCTACTGTTCTGTTACCTACAGGCGTTCTGCCCCCGATCACTTTCTTACATTAAAGAAATAAAAAAGGATATTTTTAAAACTCACTTAAAAATAGTATTTCATTGAGTCACCCAAAGAGGAGCTATAATTAAAGCTAACCATTTGCATTACCCTCAGTGAGGACAAACCTCAAAAGTTTTATCAACTTAGAATGTACGAGTCTGGTTATTTCATCAGAAATATGGCATTGTGTATTTGAATTGTTTTGCCACAGCCCATTCTGGATTTTGTCCTTTGAAGGAGGTTGTTTTTCCATGTAGCAATTCAGTTAAGGACTGAGTGTAGGTTTTTCATTTTAGCAATACAGATATACCTGCTGGTTTAAATTGCATCAGCTAAGTTGAAAAGTGAAAGCGAAAGTTGTGTCTGACTCTTTGCAACCCCATGGACTGTATAGTCCACGGAATTCTCTAAGCCGGAATACTGGAGAGGGTAGCCTTTCCCTTCTCCAGGGGATCTTCCCAACCCAGGGATTGAACCCAGGTCTCCCGCACTGCAGACGGATTCTTCACCAATTAAGCCACAAGAGAAGCCCATGAATACTGGAGTGGGTAGCCTATCCCTTCTCCAGTGGATCTTTCTGACCCAGGAATGGAACCAGGGTCTCCTGCTTTGCAGGTGGATTCTTTACCAACTGAGCTATCAGGGAAGCCCTGCACACACACAAAATGCACCTTCTATTTTCTCATTAGCTGTCGTCTAGCTGTCTGCACCTATTAATTTTTTGCAAAGGTAATGGATATCCCTAGAGAAACCCAACAGAAAATGGCAGAGTAAATGACAGGTCATTTCTTATGTGCTAATGGAAATTAAGCATTAGCAGGTTTCTGACTGTCTTCATTCAAGGTTCTGGGTTCCTTATCTCAACCTTGACATCTGGGTTTTATGCTGCAAACCCAGTTTCTCCCCACCATTCTTCCGCCTGAAAACAAAAGTCCCATCAGTCAAGACTGTGTTCCCTATTGTTCCTAAGTCTAATGAACAAGCTAATGCATCAACTACTGTATTTTGAACTTTCATCCCATCCATCCATCCATTTGTTGATTCATTTATTCAAACAGAGCCTTCTTAGTCTTAGGCTAGGTGTTCAAGGTGCCAACTATGAATAGTAAGCACTCATTTCCTTGGAGCTTACAATCCAACTTGGAAGACAAATTTTTGAGTAAGTAATTAGACATTTGAGTATAGCTGCAAAATAGACTGGCAAGGAAGATCTGGTGGGCAGAATTACAAGAGTGACCCCAGTGACCCTCACCCTTGTGTAATTTCTTCTGCTTTGCATGAAAGTGGAAACTGTGAGTATAATATCGTATTTTGATTATGTCAAATTCATATGACAAAAGCGAAATTATTCTAGTGGGTCTAATCTAATTATATAAGTCCTTTAAAAGCAAAGCATTTTCTCTGGCTCCTGGACAGAAGGTGGAGTCAGAGAGATGGCACACTTGAGAAGAATTAGATACATTATTACTGGCTTGAAGATGGGGGTGGACACATGATGAGGAATATTGGTGGCCTCTAGAAGCTGAGAGCAGCTCTGGCTGACAGCCAGCAAGGAAACAGAAATGTCATTCCTACAGCTGCAAGGAACTGGATTCTGGCAAGACTTGAATGAGCTTAGAAATGAATTCTTGCCTATAGCTTCCAGATAAAACTCCAGCCCTGCAGACATCTTGAATTCAGCCTTAGGAGACTGCTAGGGGTTGACTCCTTTCTACCATAAAAATATATTGAGATCCTAACCCCCAGTCCCTTGCTAGTTGATGTGTAAAATGTAGCAACAGTCTCCAACACTGGTTGCCTGTCTTTTTAATTTGAGCTACTCAAATAGGTGTGTTTGACTCTTCTACTTGAGATACTTACCTGTTTGAACTACTTACTGTAGTTTAATTTGCATTGTCCTGATGGATGAGGATGTCGAGCATTTCTTCATGAACTTATTAGCCACTCTTGCATATTCATTTGTGAAGTGTGTGTTCAAGCCTTTTGTCCATTTTTTTTCCTTTTTTTTAGTATTTATTTTATTAAAATATAGTTGATTCACAATGTTGTGTTAATTTCTGCTGTATAGTAAAGTGGTCCAGTTTTATACACACACACACACACACACACATATACTATTCTTTTTCATATTCTTTTTCATTATGACTTACTGCAGGATATCCAATTCATCCCTCCCTCACCACCAAATCCCCATTGGCAACCACAAGTCCGATCTCTATGTCTGTGAGTCTATATCTGTTTTGTAGATAAGTGCATTTGTGTCATATTTTAGATTCCACATATAAATGGTATCATGTGGTATTTGTCTTTCTCTGTCTGACATACTGCATTTAGTATGATAATCTCTAGGTCCATCTATGTTGCTAAAAACAGCATTCTTTCTTTCTTTTTTATGGCTGAGTAGTATTCCATTGTGTATATGCACCACATCTTCTTTATCCATTTATCTGTTGATGGACATGTAGGTTGTTTCCATGTGTTGGCTATTGTGAATAGTGCTTCTATGAATAAAGTGGTGCATATATCTTTTCAAATTATAGTTTCTCTGGATATGCTCAGGACTGGGATTGCTGGATTATATGGCAATTCTATTTTTTTATTTTTTTGAGGAACTCCATACTTTTTTCCATAGTGACCGAACCAATTTCTATTCACACCAACAGTAGGAGATCTTTTGTCTATTTAAAAGTTGGGTTGTTTGGCTTTTTATTTCTGAGTATAGGAATGCTTCCTTGCCTTAGCCTTTCTTACGATTTTGATGCAGTGTATGGAGTCTGTGTCCCCATATGACTCTGAAATCTAGTCAAGTTTGAGAAAGATATGACTTTGCTAAGTCTTTGACTATTTGCAATGACCATAAGTTGAGATTTTCCCATCCAGAGGCTTGCTTGGTGATTATTTTAAATTGTCAAGAAAAACATTTGAAAAATGATTCTCAGCATGTTGTTTTCTTCTCACTGTGGACTTGGCACTGAATTTTAATGTCAAACTTCAGCTAGAAAATTCCTAGCTTGGACAGAGTCACTTTAACCAAGTGTGGGTTGTACAGAAGGTATTACTATCATTATCAAAGGGCCCTTGGGTCCATTGGTAGTAGCATTCTAAAACACATCCTGTTTCTCCTCCCTCAGTGGAAAATGTGGTAATATAGACATTTGAATATGGAAGTCTATATGCAATTTGCATCCTTTGCTAAGTAAAACTGGTTTAGAAACCATTTGAACCTTGTGTTCATGTTCCTATTATACCAATCTGTCTAGCATACAAGCTTCTTGACCCAGTATATTAGGCTTCTACTCAGTAATTCCTTGAACCTTCACACTGATTCACATAGTATCATTAAATATGCTACTTACTCAAGGACCTGTATTTATACTCAGAAGAAAATGTTAAACAATGAATTCCACTTAATTATTTAATAAACTCTAGAAATTTTTTCTTTAAAGAAAACTCCAGATTTGGAAGTTGTTTTGAGCCTTGCTTCATGGATCTAGAGAGCTAAAGTGCTAAAGAACCATGATATTCAAGGAATCAAAAGCTTTCTACAAGCTCAGTCTTGTGAAAATGTGCCAGCAGATGATTTCTCTTTTTCAGGTAGTTCAGGCAGTAAAGAATCTGCCTGCAATGTGGGAAACCTGGGTTTGATCCCTGGCTTGGGGAGATCCCCTGGAGGAGGGTATGGCAACCCACTCCAGTAGTCTTGCCTGGAGAACCCTCATGGACAGAGGAGCCTGGCAGGCTACACATTTCATGGGGTCACAAAGAGTCGGACACGACTGAGCGACTAAGCACACATACAGCCTTAGTCCGCTAATACTCAATACAGAGATGGCAAATAGATTGCATCTCATATGAAAATGCTGATTAATGTGGTTCCTTTGAAGGTCACGCAGAGCTCTTCCCTGTTCTTCAGGCAAGTGAGATGCAATTGACTTGTGATAACCCCACCATCCCTGAGCAAGAAAGTACCTTTTTCAATACTGTGTATTTGACCTTTCAAGATATGAGGTTCTGAAGTTAGCCAGAGAGCAAAAGCAAACAAATTATGCAGTGTCTATCAAATAGTCTGTTACCCCGGTGTTTAGAAAGGCTCCTCAGTCAACTTTTGGTTCTACATGTAAGGGAGAAGAAATATTTTAAATCCTAGGGAGGAAAGATGTTCAAACCGTCAGAGACTCTCCATGATCTTTGCTCCAGGGCCGCATCCGTCTTTATTTCCTGACCTTGAACATTTGATTGTTATTCTTACAAGGTCAAGGTTGAGAAAGGCCAGGAAAAGTTTAAAACAAATCCTTCACTTCATCTGCAGTTGTGGTTGAAGCATTTTGATACGAAGAAAGTGGAGGAAACCTGGGCTTTGACAAAGCTTCTGGATCATTTAGAAATTTTCTTGTCATTGCAGACTGTGGAGATTTGAAAGCTGGATGTTAGTATAAGACTGCAATGAGAAAGGAGTGATGACTATATGTCAGCTCTGTTTGAATTACTCAAGGAGAAATGGGATTTTTAAGACTCACCTGTGAAAAAACTTCAGGCTTTCTCTTTTTGAAGTATAGTTGATTTACAGTGTTGTGTTAGTTTTAGGCGTACAACAAAGTGATTCAGTTTTATCTATCTATGTTTTCAGATTCTTTTCCCATATAGGTTTATATCATAAAATATTGAGTAGAGTTCCCTATACTATATAGTAAATTCTTGTTGATTATCTATTTTATATATAGTACTGTTTACTTCAGTCACTCAGTCATGTCCAACTCTTTGCAACCCCATGGACTGTAGTACTCCATGAACCCTGGATGGGTGGAGAAAAATTGACCTCTCTTCCAGCTCAAATTGGAAAATGAAATGCAAAATTGACAGAAAATACTTTAACTCTTCATTGATCCCCACATCATCATGGAAAGATTAACTTGAAGGCTCAGAGACAGTCCACAGCTGTTCTAATTCAAGTAGAGAAGTTTACATATTGCTAATCTCTCCTTTTTCAGTGAATTTGCAAGCCTGAAGAAGACAGAAAGCCTTAGAGACAGAAAGAGAGATGGAGCGATAGAGACAGACAAAAAAAGAGAAAACAAAGGCAGGGGCACAGAAGGTGGGGGAGGGGGTGGGGATTTTACCTAAAAGCCATATCAGTTTGTTTTATCTTGGCTTATTTAGAAACTCAAAAAGGTGGAAGCAAGAGGCAGCATAAAGTGACCGATCTTTAATAGGAACACATGAGATTGGAGTGTGTGACACCAAGCTTCCAGCTTTCTATGTGCCCCGTTATTTTTATGTGAATAGACATACAGTAGGTCAGACAGATCTGACAGGTATAATCTGTACCCAGACCAGGAAAAAAAATGTCATCTGTCCCTCAGCTCTCCTCTCACCAATCACTGCTCCCATGGACATTCACTACTGTTCTGATTGCTAACACCATGGATTACTTTTGCCTGGTTTGAACTTTATGTGAATGGAATCATAGTGTGATGTTTCTGGTTTCTTTCACTCACTAATTTGTGGGTGTGATTCATCCATGTTGTTGCATGTAGAGCAGTGGATTGATTTTCATTTTGTGTGTAGTTCAGTGACTAGGCCATTTTCCCACCCATTCTACTGGTAATAGACCTTTTAGCTCTTTGCAGTTTGAGACTATTACAGTCTGTGTTGCTGGGATCAAGCTGGTACATGTCTTCTGGTGAATATATGCATACATATTTTGTCTCCATTTGTCTTCAGAACTGTAGTCTCCTAAACGTCTAAGCATCAGAAATTTAAGTTTTTGTTTTTTTTTTTTTTAAAAAACACCCGTGTGCATCTTCGAGAAGGCCAGAACCTTCTCAAAGGGGCTTGATGAGCTCTGATAAGGGAAGGACCAAAAAGAACACAGAAGTAAAGCAAACCTGTTTTGTGAGATTTGTATCTCTGCAGAGCCCTCAGAATTGCATTTGCTTTTAAAATGGGAAAGTTTGTTTAGTGATTCATATCATCAGCTAACTGCTTTGAACTTTAATGAAAACAGTTGAAGGAGTAGAGAGTGGGTACTCCCTGTGCTCAACAATTAAGTTTCATGGAGTTAGACCCTAATGATCGCACAGCCCACAAAATACACTCCAGCTTCACTTGAAACCTGTTCTTGAGAAAGCAAAAGTATGACTGTGTTTTCAGAATATGACTTGTCGGTTTGGAAGGAATTGTAAATTTGTGAACAACCTCAATAAGGTTTTCCCATGATGTAATTTCTTCCTGAGATTTAATTCAAGATTTTGGAAACTTAGAAATCTGTGCTGTATGTGAAATGCACATGGGTTTAAAGAAACAGTAAAAATAAAACTTTCTATATTGACTACATTTTAAATGATTAAATATTATATATTGGATTAGGTATAAGGTTAAAAATAATTTCGTCTGTTTCAGCATATTTTATTGAAAGCTACTAGAAAATTTAAAATTATGTATGTGACTCACATTACATTCGCTATGGCATGTTTAAACCTTCCCATTACCTTCCAAAGACTGGTGCTTTGGCCCAGGAAAAGAAGAAGAAAAAAAAAAAAAAAATGAGCTTCGCAGGATTGGAAAAATAAGTTTTTCAGATAGTCGTACTTTTCTTTAAATTTATTTTTTATTGAAGTATAGTTTATTTATAATGTGTTAATTTTTGCTTTACAAGAAAGTGACTCAGTTATACACATATATCCATTCTTTTTTATATTCTTTTCTATTATGACTTATCCCAGGATATTGAATATAGTTCCTGGTGCTGTACAATATGACCTTGTGTTTATTAGATGTGTTTGCTTTCTAAGTACTTACTTTCTACATCTACCCACAGATTCCATGTCTTACGTGGTCTTAGCTTGATTGCAACTGCCTTTTTATCTTGTTTCATAGCTTTTATCATAAAATGATTAGGGCATTTAGTAAGTGCCAATTGTGTGCAGTTAAGAGAGACATTTTATACAGCCATGCTTCTTGTTGAAGAGAAAAACACCATGTGTTTTATTCATTCATTCATTCATTCAACAAAGATTTATTGAGCTTCTATTGTGTGCTGGCAACTAGGCAAAGAATGAGGGATTTAGTGATAAACCAAGCACACTTCTGTTGCAAAAGAGCTTAGAGTCAAATAGAAGAGAGAGATAAGAAAGCAAAGTGGGTGTATGGAAAGTAGAGATCTGGGGTTGTAGGGAGGCATTATGGATTATGAGCTGCTGTGATAACAGAAAATATATATACTGGTTTCTCTCTCCTCCAGTTCCCAGCACAGAGTTCCTAAAACTCTTTCAATTTCCTAAGTGATGAGAGTGTCATTTCTTCCAATGGATCAACCTTGAGTGGGCTCCTGCATGGCTCTTGGCGGAGGGCTAGTCACCAGTAAGACTTAACCATGATTAGAAACTTAGAATTTTCAGCCCTACCTCCCATTCTCTTGAGAAGGGAAAAGGGCTGAAAATGGAGTTTATGGTTGATTATGCCTGTGTGATGAAGCCTCCATAGAAATCCCCAAAATATGGGGTTAGAAGAGTTTTCAGGAGGGTGAACATGTGGTTGTGCAGGTACCCAGAGAAGGATGGAGGCTACACATCACGCCCTACACGACCCTTCCATCTGGATGCTCATCCATATGTTTTATCATATCCTTTTAAGAGAAACTAACAAAACATGAGTGCTTGCCTGAGTTCTGTGAGCTGTTCTAGCAAATTAACAGAGCCCAAGGTAGAGGTCATGGAAACCTCTGGTTTATAGCTAATTAGTCAGAAGCATGAGTAACAAAATGAACCTGTGATTGGAATCTGTGGCAGGGGAACGGACTATCGAGTAAGACTGAGCCCTTAACCTGTGGCATTTGTTGCTGTCTCCAGATAGTGTCAGAACTGAATCAAAGAGTAGAGAATTGCTTGTTGTGGGGTGTTAGTCACTCAGTCATATCCAACTCTTTGTGACCCCATAAACTGTAGCCCACCAGGCTCCTCGTCCATGGAATCCTCCAGGCAAGAATACTGGAGTGAGTTGCCATTTCCTTCTCCAGGGGATCTTTCCAACCCAGGGATCAAACTCCGGTATCTTGTATCACAGACAGATTCTTTACTGTCTGAGTCACCAGGGAAACCCCTGGTGTGGGATAACACTGCTCAACACCCACATGTGTCGGAATTGGTTGTTAGAATCAAAATACCTGCTTTAGACACTTTTGACTAGTGTTCTTCTATTCCTGTGCCCCCTCCCACCCCCCCACATCCCCAGTCACATGCTTTTCAATTGCCATTAGGAAGTCAAAGGATCAGAAGGTCACCAACCAAGAGTGTTCTGGAAGGGGATTCTTATGCACACATAAATCAGTTGCTGGCAGACCCTTTGGATAATGCTTTGGGGAGTTGTCTCAAGTGGAGTGCTGTAGAACCCACTCAATCTCTTATAATTCAGAAGAGTCCAGCATCAATTTCATAAAAGAGTATGAGTGTCTTACTTCCAATGATGGAGAGTATATACTCTGAACCACTGAATTGCTCCTGTGAGTGATTTGCATAATGCCTAAGAACTATCTAGAAAGCATGTGTGGCCTGAGGCAGCAAATGTCAGTTGTTTTCTTTGCTGTCTTTAAAATGAGGTCACATGCATATCTGAAGCTGAGATTCCTGTGGCTGCATCTTAATTCTGACTCTGAATATAGAAGATGAGTATTTGTTACTCATTTGCTAGCAGGGAAGGAATCATTTCTTAAGGACGACAGTTTATGGGTTCAAACTTGAGTGTGGGTACTAATTAACTTATTCACCTTGGGCATATTAGCTAGCCTTCCTGGGTGGGCATTGCCACCTCATAGTGAAAAGCCAACTTACAGATGAAGGGGAAAGGGCTTTAAAAAGGGGGGATATTTCTGATTATACTGATAAAAATATGCTTATTGTATAAAATATACTCATGCAGAAAACTATATAAAAATTAAGTTTAAAATCACCATTCCCACCACCAAATAAAAATAGCTTAATTTTTTTGTGCCTTTCTTCCAATTGTTTTTAGATACTATTTTTTTTTTTTTTGTCTTTGAGGTCATACTATATTTATATAAGTGCATATCCTGCCCTTTTCATTTTCATTTGACATATAAACATGTCAATATGTGTAAAGATTTTTAGAATGAAATTGTCAGTATTATTGTGTAAAAATGTTTTCAGAATGAAAACATTTAACAATTTTGATTTCACATATAATTTTTCATAGGGTGAACATATGTAATATGTTGGAGGACTTTTAGGTAATTCAGAAATATTTAAGCCCTCGGGGGGATATTTAAGTAAATAAAAGGCACTTTTAAAACCTTAGTTAGTTAGTTTAGTTGCTCAGTCATGTCCGACTCTTTGCGACCCCATGAATCACAGCATGCCAGGCCTCGCTGTCCATCACCAACTCCTGGAGTTTACTCAAACTCATGTCCATTGAGTCAGTGATGCCTTTGAAACCTTAGGGCAAGATAAATATAGTATTTTAAAAGTTTAATTCAAACTCCAGCACAATGTATCTTTTGATGAGGTGATAAATTTGCTTAAACTGTGACACAGAGATAATGAGTGTCCTCATTTGGGTGTGAAAGATACTTTCTAACAAAAACTGACTCAGTTCTGACTACTTAATAGTTGCTAGTCCTTGCTCTGTATGAAAAAGTTGTGAATTACTATGCTTGGACAAAAATATGAGGTGGCTTACCTGTGAGAGAAGGCTTCAGGAAGAGTTGTGCGAGTCATAGATGGGATTTGAAGGATAGGATTGAAATAAGTCTTCATCATGCAGGACTTTTGACAGTCACATGACATACTGCTTCATCGACAAACACTATTTCTTTTCTTTTTTTTTTCAAACACTGTTTCTTATGATTCTTTTAATACAAATAATTATAAATCCATAGTGCCAAATGAAATGCATTTTCTCAGAGCTTGCAGTGTGGACAGTGTGTACTTCTGTGAGAGAGTTAAATGCCAAGTAGCTAAGTCTGGTGATGATTATGCAACACACAAGACTCTGAAGGCAGGGGTGCAGGAAAGGCTGGTTTCAAAGATTTTCATAAGATTAGCCAGTAGGAGGAGTGGGTGGGATAAGCTGAAACTAGAGGAGAGAGTTATTAGGTCAAAATTTTAAGCAACTCTCTCAGTTAAAAATTAAAGATATTGTGAAGTGTTCGACTGGATTCATTTCAGCGTGCTTTACATCCAACTCCTTACAGAATTTACATCTCTGACACTCAACTTTGGTTGGGTTTTCCACCTCCTTGGAAGCTTGATGAAAGCTAAGAACCAAATCCCCCACCCCCAACATGAAAAGCGACTCCCCTAGTGTGAGTCTGGCTTCCCCTTTCTAATTCCTTTGGTTTTGGAATTAGGCTCATTAGTGGTGGAGAAGGAAGAGCTGGGCTTGACTGTGCAGGCTCTCCCCCATCCCAGCTCTGTGGGGCATGAAACATACATTGGGTTCCTGAATCCTCACAGTAGACCTGTATGGGTGACATCTCCAATTAACACCTGGTTATGGAGAATGGTTTTTAACTCTATTTAGAAATTCAAATGGAGTAACATTAAGGATTCTTAAAACTGTACATGATAAAATTTTATATTGCCTAAAAATGGATGGAAAATAACATCTTCTTGATGAAATGTAGATTTTGTAGAAGTTGACCCAGGAAAATTAGCCTTGGTAACAATGAGAAAATTCACTGTGGCAAACAAACAAAACAAAACAAAAAACTTTGAAGTCATTGTGAAAAAAAAGATCTGATAAAATAAGAAAATATTGATGAAGTTTCAAAAGAAATGAGCTCACCTCTGTGAAGATCACTTTGATTAAAAAACTTGAAAATAGAAAAACTGGAGATGATTCACATGTGCTGGATAGAAATTTGATTAAGGAATTAAACTGGCTTAATGTCATTTACTGGAGAAACTATTGCCTTCATGGCAGTTCTCCAGTGTTGGTTTAGATCTGATTAATGTTTATAATCAAAACATTTGTGGTTGAAATGACAAGGTCAAACTTTGGGGTCAAAATGTGTTGGTCTCTGATAGGCCCTGATAGAAAAAGCAAGAGAGTTCCAGAAAAACATCTACTTCTGTTTTATTGACTATGCCAAAGCCTTTGACTGTGTGGGTCACAGCAAACTGTGGAAAATTCATCAAGAGATGGGATTACCAGACCACCTGACCTGCCTCCTGAGAAATCTGCATGTAGGTCAAGAAGCAACAGTTAGAACTGGACATGGAGCAACAGACTGGCTCCAAATTGGGAAAGGAGTACATCAAGGCTGTATATTGTCACCCTGTTTATTTAACTTGTATGCAGAGGATATCATGTGAAATGGTAGTCTGGATAAAGCACAAGCTAGAATCAAGATTGCTCTGAGAAATATCAGTAACCTCAGATATGCAGGTGGTACCACCTTTATGGCAGAAAGTGAAGAGGAACTAAAGATCCTCCTGATGAAAGTGAAAGAGGAAAGTGAAAAAGTTGGCTTAAAACAACATTCAAAAAATAAAGATCGTGGCATCCGGTTCCATCACTTCAAGGCAAATAGATGGGGAAACAATGGAAACAGTGAAAGACTTTTTTTCCTGGGCTCCAAAATCATTGCAGATGATGACTATAGCTATGAAATTAAAGGACACTTCCTACTTGGAAGAAAAGCTATGACCAACCTGGTGGTGGTTTAGTTGCTAAGTCGTGTTCGACTGGCAACCCCATGGACTGTAACCTGCCAAACTCCTCTGTCCACAGGGTTCTCCAGGCAAAAATACTGGAGTGGGTTGCCATTTCCTTCTCCAGGGGATCTTCCTGACCCAGGGATCAAACGTGGGTCTCCTGCATGGCAGGCAGATTATTTACCGACTGAGCCATGAGGGAAGCCCATGACCAACCTAGACAGCATATTAAAAAGCAGAGTTATTACTTTGCTGACAAAGGTCCATATAGTCAAAGCAATGGGCTTCCCTAATAGCTCAGTTGGTACAGGAGACCTGGTTTGATTCCTGGGTTAGGAAGATCCACCCGGAGAAGGGATAGACTACCCACTCTAGTATTCTGGCCTGGAGAATTCCATGGACTGTATAATACATGGGGTCTCAAATAGTTGGACACAACTGACTTTTGTTTTCAGTCAAAGCTATGGTTTTTGCAGTAGTCATGTATGGATGTGAGAGTTGGACCATAAAGAAAGCTGAGCAGCGAAGAATTGATGCTTTTGAACTGTGATGTTGGAGAAGACTCTTGAGAGTCCATTGGACTGCTAGGAGATCAAACCAGTCAGTCCTAAAGGAAATCAGTCCTGAATATTCATTGGAAGGACTGGTGCTAAAGCTGAAGCTCCAGTAGCTTTGGCCACCTGATGCAAAGAACTGACTCATTGGAAAAGACCCTGATGCTGGGAAAGGTTGAAGGCAGGAGGAGAAGGGGACGACAGAGGATGAGGTGGTTGGATGGCATCACTGACTCAATGGACATGAGTTTGAGCAAGCTCCAGGAGTTGGTGACAGACAGGGAAGCCTGGCATACTGCAATCCATGGGGTCCCAAAGAGTTGGACCAGGCTGAGTGAACTGAACTGAACTGAACTGATAGGCCCATTTTATCCAATAATACACAATGAATGCTACTGTCTCAGAAGTGTAAGAATTAATTGCTATTTCAGAAACTAAATGCCCATTAAAATAATTCTTAACTTTCATAGGCCTTGATTTGAAAAACTGATCACTTTTGGGCTATAGCCTTTGTTGTCTCAATTAAGACTGTAAATGTTGAGGAGGAGATAATTCTTCCAGCTTCTTGTTCAGGAAGAGTTGCTGATTGCTTGCCAGAGCAAGGACAATTTCTGAATTAGTGTTATGTGAATTAGTGCCTTTTCAACTGGAAAGAGTTCTCTCTAAAATATGTGGATTCTCACACTTCTTTTTTTTTTTTTTTAAGTGTATTTGGTTGCAGTTGGGGTTAATATTATTCCAATTTGACTCTACTTTGACCACTAAATTCAATAATAGGCTTTGCCAGTTACTGGTTATATAGCCTTAAACAAGTTACTTAATCTTAACTTCCTCAACCATAAATGAGACCAGTAATACTCATGCCATAGGATTACAGTGAAGATTGAGAGGAAGACTCTAATGCTTTGGTTTAAAGAAGATGCTTAAATTGTAGTCTTTGCTATGACCACTATCATTAGCATATCACATTTTCTATGCTCACAACGTAATTACTCTTTGGTTTGCATGATTTCTTCCCCAATTAGGATGAACATTTTCCATGATAAAGGTTAGGCTCTCTTCCTTTATTAGTTATTTTTATTCTTCCTTAACAGCCATTAGCATCCTAGCTAAAAACAGGTGGCTTACAAAGACTGGTTAATTGAGGGGGGCTAAATGAAGGGATTATTTAAAGACGAGTGGGCAGAATAAAGGAAACCCTTAAGGGCTTCCCTGGTGGCTCAGACAGTAAAGACTCTACCTTCAATGTGGGAGACCTGGGTTCAATCCCTGGGTTGGGAAGATCCCTGGAGGAGGGCATGGCAACCCACTGCAGTATTCTTGCCTGGAGAATCCCCATGGATAGAGGAGCCTGGTGGGCTGAAGTTCATGAAGTTGTAAAGAGTCAGACACGACTGAGCATCGAAGCACATAAGGGAAGAAGGAGCAAGGAGACCAGAGTGCACATAGCATGCTGAGGCAGGGGACGTGAGCTACCCCACAACAGCTTTAGGTAGAGAAGTACCAAACTGCTTTCTGACCCCAAAGGAATCAGTAGAATACATTCTTCTGTCTCATCCCACCTTCTGATCTCTTGCTGGTGCTTCTCATTGGCTGAGCCCAACAGAAAGCCAGAAGATAAGGAAGCTGATTAAGACCATGTAGAAACTGACATCACTAACACAAAGCATGGAGGAGAAAGGAGATGAGTAGAAATGAGAAGTAAACTGCTTCTCCAGGCTCCATCATTTAACATAGCTTCTTTGCATACAAAGGGTGTCAATAAATGTGGAAAGAATTAACCAAGGCTAGATTTATGGCCCAGGATGTGATCTGTCCTGGAGATGTTCTGTGTGCACTTGAGAAAAAGGTGAAATTCATTGTTTTGGGGTGAAATGTGCTGTGGATATCAGTTAGGTCTATTGGTCCATTGTATATTTTAAAGTTTGTGTTTCCTTACTAATTTTCTGTTTAGCTGATCTATCCATAGGTGTGAGTGGGGTATTTTGAAATCCTTTCAAGCATCTTTTCTGAACACAGTGCAGTAAGATTAGATGTCAACTACAGGAAAAAAAACTATTAAAAATACAAACATATGGGGACTAAACAACACACCTCTGAATAACCAGCAAATCACAGACGAAAGTAAAAAAAATCAAAATATGCATAGAAACAAATGAAAATGAAAACATGACAACCCAAAACCTATAGGATTCAGTAAAAGCAGTACTAAGGGGAAGGTTCATAGCAATACGAGCTTACCTCAAGAAACAGGAGAAAAATCAAATAAATAACCTAACTTTACACCTAAAGCAACTAGAAAAAAAAAGAAATGAAGAACCCCAGGGTTAGTAGAAATAAATGAAAAAGAAACAAAGGAGACTATAGCAAAAATCAGCAAAACTAAAAGCTGGTTCTTTGAGAAGATAAATAAAATAGACAAAGCATTAGCCAGACTCATCAGGAAAAAAAGGGAGAAGAATCAAGTTAACAAAATTAGAAACTGAAAGTGGAGAAATCACAGCAGACAACACAGAAATACAAAGGATCATAAGAGACTACTATCAGCAATTGTATGACAATAAAATGGACAACTTGGAAGAAATGGACAAATTATTAGAAAAGTATAACCTTTCAAAACTGAACCAGGAAGAAACAGAAATGTTAACAGACCCATCACAAGCATGGAAATTGAAACTGTAATCAAAAATCTTCCAACAAATAAAAGTCCAGCACCAGATGGTTTCACAGGTGAATTCTACCAAAAATTTAGAGAAAAGCTAACACCTATCCTTCTCAAACTCTTCCAGAAAATTGCAGAGGAAGGTAAACTGCCAAACTCATTCTGTGAGGCCACCATCACCCTAATACTAAACCCAGATAAAGATGCCACAAAAAAAGGAAACTACAGGCCAATATCACTGATGAACATAGATGCAAAAATCCTCAACAAAACTCTAACAAACAGAATCCAACAACATATTAAAAAGATCATACATCATGACCAAGTGGGCTTTATCCTAGGGATGCAAGGATTCTTCAGTATTCACAAATCAATCAATATGATATACCACATTAACAAATTAAAAGATAAAAACCATATGATTATCTCAATAGATGCAGAGAAAGCCTTTGACAAAATTCAACATCCATTTATGATTTAAAAAAAACAACCCCCCAGAAAGCAGGCATAGAAGGAACATACCTCAACATAATAAAAGCCATACATATATGATAAACCCACAAAAACATTATCCTCAATGGTGAAAAATTGAAAGCATTTCCCCTAAAGTCAGGAACAAGAAAAGGGTGCCCACTCTCACCACTACTATTCAACATAGTTTTGGAAGTTTTAACTACAGTAATCAGAGCAGAAAAAGAAGTAAAAGGAATCCAGATTGGAAAAGAAGAGAAACTCTCACTGTTTGCAGATAACATGATCCTCTACATAGAAAACCCTAAAGACACCACCAGAAAATTACTAGAGCTAATTAATGAATATGGTAAAGTTGCAGGATATAAAATCAACAACCAGAAATCCATTGCATTCCTATACACTAACAACGAGAAAACAGAAATTAAGGAAGCAATTCCATTCACCATTGCAATGAAAAGAATAAAATACTTAGGAATAAATCTACCTAAAGAAACAAAAGACCTATATATAAAAAAATTATGAAACAATGATGAAAGATTTAAAAAATGACACAAATAGATGGAGAAATATACCATGTTCATGGATCGGAAGAATCAATATAGTGAAAATGAGTATACTACCCAAAACAATCTATAGATTCAATGCAATCCTTAACAAGCTACCAAATTATTTTTCAGAGGGCTAGAGCAAATAATTTCACAATTTGTATGGAAATACAAAAAAAACCTTATAGCCAAAGCAATCTTGAGAAAGAAGAATGGAACTGGAAGAATCAACCTGCCTGACTTCAGACTGTATACAAAGCTACAGTCATCAAGACAGTATGGTACTGGCATAAAGACAGACATATAGATCAATGGAACAAAACAGAAAGCCCAGAGATAAACCCATGCACCTATAGACAACTTATCTTTGACAAAGGAGGCAAGAATATACAATGGAGAAAAGACAATCTTTTTAACAAGTGGTGCCAGGAAAAATGGTCAACCACTCGTAAAAGAATGAAACTAGAACACTTTCTAACACCATACACAAAAATAAACTCAAAATGGATTAAAGATCTAAATGTAAGGCCAGAAACTATAAAACTCCTAGAGGAAAGCATAGGCAAAACACACTCTGACATAAATCACAGCAGGGTCTTCTATGACCCACCTCCCAGAATATTGGAAATAAAAGCAAAAATAAACTAATGGGACCCAATTAAACTTAAAAGCTTTTGCCCAACGAAGGAAACTATAAGCAAGGTGAAAGGACAGCCTTCAGAATGGGAGAAAATAATAGCAAATGAAGCAACAGACAAACAATTAATCTCAAAAATATACAAGCAGCTCATGCAGCTCAATACCAGAAAAATACATGACCCAATCAAAAAATGGGCCAAAGAACTTAACAGACATTCCTCCAAAGAAGACATACAGATGGCTAACAAACACATGAAAAGATGCTTAACGTCACTCATTATCAGAGAAATGCAAATCAAAACCACAGTGAGGTACCATCTCATGCCAGTCAGAATGGCTGCTATCCAAAAGTCTACAAAAAATAAATGCTGGAGAGGGTGTGGAGAAAAGGGAACCCTCTTACACTGTTGGTGGGAATGCAAACTAGTACAGCCACTATGGAGAACAGTGTGGTGATTCCTTAAAAAACTGGAAATAGAACTGCCATATGACCCAGTAATCCCACTGCTGGACATACACACTGAGGAAACCAGAATTGAAAGAGATATGTACCCCAAAGTTTATTGCAGCACTGTTTGCAATAGCTAGGACATGGAAGCAAGCTAAATGTCCATCAGCAGACGAATGGATAAGAAAGCTGTGATACATATACACAATGGAATATTACTTGGCTATTAAAAAGAATGCATTTGAATCAGTTCTAATGAGGTGGATGAAACTGGAGCCTATTATACAGAGTGAAGTAAGTCAGAAAGAAAAATGCCAATACAGTATATTAAAGCATATATATGGAATTTAGAAAGATGGTAATGATGACCCTATATTGGAGGCAGCAAAACAGACACAGATATAAAGAACAGTCTTTTGGACTCTGGGAGAAGGTGAGGTTGGGATGATTTGAGAGAATAACATTGAAACATGTATATTACCTTATGTGAAATAGATTGCCAGTCTAGGTTTGATGCATGAGACAGGGCTTTCAGGGCTGGTGCACTGGGACGACCCTGAGGGATGGGATGGGGAGGGAGTTGGGAGGGGGGTTCAGGATGGTGGACACATGTACACCCATGGCTGACTCATGTCAATGTATGGCAAAAACCACTACAATATTGTAAAGTATTGTAAAGCCTCCAATTAAAATAAATTAATTTTAAAAAATGTGGAAAGAAAGAAAATGGAACCTGATGGAATGTGGTTGATAAAATGTTGAAAATTCATCTTTAATGTAGATTGATAAAGACTTTTCCTCCTAATACAGTAGTTGGGAGCTAAGGTTTGGAATCCCATCAACCTCAGCTTGAATTATGCCTTTCCCCCCTCCTAACTGTAGGATTGAGGGCAATTACTATAAATAAATGACTTAGCCTCACTTTTTTCCTTTGAGAAAGAAGGATGAATTTAATATCTACTCTATAAGCTGCTTTTGAGGAGTAAATGAGATGATGTATATAGTAGACCTGGTGCAGAAAAGTGCTGAAAGCAGGTTAGCAAGTGAATTCTCAGTTCCATGGGCAGTTTTGCCACTCAGACATCCCTCTGCAACGTCAAGATGTTTTTAGTTTTAACTGCTGAAAAGGTGCTATTGGCATCTAGTAGTAGAAAACAAAGATCCTAGTAAACCTTCTTCTTTGCCCAGGAGAGCCGTCCATTTCAAATGTCGGTAGTCCCAGGGTTCACAAATCCTGTCCGAGAAGCTTTCCATCCCTGTACATCCATCTTTAGGCATGAGTTACTTGATACTGGTTCTTAAGACCCATGCTTACTACTTTCTTGTTCCTTCTCAGTGAATTTGAGATTTCTGTCCTCCTCCTTCCATAAAAAGATGAGGTGATAGTATGTATTGGGTTGGCCAAAAAGTTTGTTTAAGTTTTTCCATAATATCTAATGGAAAAACCTGAACAAACATTTTGGCCAACCCAATATATACTTCAACTTCAAAACTCAGTGACTTTGTCCTTCACTATGCTGAATGATTAGATGAATGAATGAATGGGGAAAAAACAAAAAACAAAGGAAAGATAGATACATGAAGAATATAAGGAAAAAATAGAAATCACTGTGATATGTTACAACCCAAGCTACAACTATCCAGTATTAAATCACTCATGTCAGATTTACGTTGTAGACTTGTATGGTGCTAACAATACAGAGCTATTTCCAGGGGCATTTCAAATCACCAGGGAGCAGTCTGTTGGAACACACTGTTATTTCTGAGCTGTAATCTCTGGTGAGGCTCTTTGTTATAGGAAACAAATGCTGCAAACTTGTAAAAATAATGAATTCAAAATAGATGAGGGGAATTAAGCATTCACTTAAAGAAGGATTGCCGTTAAACCTAGTTTGATTGTGTTTTCTCTTTTCCCTTTTTTCTTCCTTGAGCTCAGTGCCATTCTATCCAGAGTGGTTGCCCCTGGCAACAGTAGACTCTTGTCTTGAGAAAGTTGAGGTTATTAAAGGAGAATGCCCCTCCAGTTTAAGATGGCTCTGGGACTGCCCTCTTTGTTTCATTTCCTCCAGTCTCAAAGGAAGACCCGTCTTCCCGGCCTTCCAGTTCTTTCATTCAACTTGAGTTTTCACTCAAGTCCTTGGCTAAGACAGAACAAGCATACAACTTGTGGTGGGATGGAAGCATTACTCAAGTCAGCAAGCAAATAATAAGTACCCATTGTGACCAGGGCTGTGAAGGAAGTGGGGGCCATGACCAGAACAAAAACCAGAGCCCTTCTTCAGCAGTCTGATAAGGAAGACCTCTTTGAGGAGATGGTATGTAAGGTGAGTGAGGATGGAAGAGAAGGGCCTTTCCAACTGCCAGACAAGGGAACGCCCTCTAGGGAAGGGCTGCTATGTGCAACACCCCACCCACACCCCAACCCCCTACCCCCCACCCCTGCCCAGGCAGGAAGGAGCTGGGTATGTTCAGGGAATAAACATTGGTGAGTGAGGTTTCTCTGATGAGAGGCTATGGGACAAGAGCAGCTTGAGAAGGGTACAGGATGTGTGGGGAGCTTGAAATTATTCTAAAAGCAGTGGGGAAATGAAAGTGTTTAAAACTGGGCAGCAACTTAATGTTTGTTAACAAGTAGTGTGCATTTTCTGTGGGCTCAGAGCATTTTATATGTAGATGATAACTAATTTAATACATCTAATTTGTGAGATAAGATCTATGATTATACTCATTTTATAGAAGAGAAAACAGAAGCCTGGGGAGCTTGAGAAACTGAAGATCATATAGCTATACTCAGGGGGGTTCTCAACTTCACCACTGTGGACACCTTGGGCCGGGGATAGAGTATTGATGTAGGATGTCTAACAGTAACCCTGCCTTCTCCCCATCAGCTGCTAATAGTCACCTCCCTTCTTCTCCTGGTTGTGACAACAAAAAGCATGTCCAGACTTTGTCAGTTGTCCCTTGTTGTTGTTCATTTACTAAGTCGTGTCCAACTCTTGGCAACCCCGTGGATTGCATGCAGCACACCAGGCTCCTCTATCTACTGGAGTTTGCTCAGATTGATGTAACCATCTCATCCTCTGTCCCCCTCACCCCTTCTCCTTTTGTTTTCCCCTTTTGCCTTCAATCATTCCCAGCCTCAGTGTCTTTTCTTGAGTCGACTCTTCAAATCAGGTGCCCAAAGTATTGGAGTTTCAGCATCAGTCCTTCCAATGAATATTCAGGGTTGATTTCCTTTAGGGTTGACTGGTTTGAACCCCTTGCAATTCAAGCGTCTCTCAAGAGTCTTCTCCAGTACCACAGTTCAAAAGTTCAGCCTTCTTTATGGTACAACTCTTACATGAGAAAGAGAAAAAAAAAAAAAAAAAACTAAAACACCTCCAGTCCCATCTCCCAGTCATGGCTCCATGGATGTCTTCTGGGCGCCTCTCTAAGCTTTCCCTTCATTTGCTTCAAGACATCATTCTTTCAGGTCAGCCACCTCCAAGCAATGGTTCCCTCCTTCCCCAGCTAGTGGGTCCCCATGGGCCCACCTGCTCATAAACTCTGCAGCAAAAGTAGTGATGTAGAATTGTGTGGTTTAGCTCTCCTGGACATTGAAACAGACTTGGAAGGTGAAATAATGAGATGTGCTGGAGGAAGCCACCATTGCCTGCCTCAAAGCCCTCTCCACTGATGAAAGTTGTTCTTGCTTATCTCAGAAGCCCACTCAGCACTCCTGGGTGACCCTGAAACAGTGCCACCACTGACTGAGAACTAGTACCTCCCAGCAACACTGGGTACACCTGGTGAAGACCTAGTTTGGTGGCACAGAAGAGTGTGTCCCTTCTCTGGCTCAGAGAATGGTAAGATAGAGAAGGATGGAAAATGTAAAAAAATTGGAAAAAAATGATATGTCATGATGAGCTAGCCTCAGATTCTTGACTCGAATAGTGTTAAAATTCAACATTCAGTGTTTGTTGCTCAGTCATGTCCAACTCTGTGATGCCATGGACTGTAACCCACCAGGCTCCTCTGTCCTTGAGGATTCTCCAGGCAAGAATACTGGAGTGGGTTGCCATTTCCTTCTCTGAAAGTCTAACATTATTATGTGTCACTTAATAAGTGTCCATAAATATTTGCCTGTTTATTCAATTTATTCAACATCTGGGATGTCAAAGGGATGTCTTTTTTTAAAAAAATTTTTTGGAGTATGGTTGATTTACAGTATTGTATACAGTGACTCTTATACATAAATCAGTTGAAAATATACATATATCCATTCTTTTTAGATTCTTTATCCATATAGGCCATTACAGAGTATTGACTAGAGTTTTCAAAGGGGTGTCTTGACCCCTTTTTCATTTTAAAACCATTCTCTTCACCCAAGGTATCCAACTCTACCCCCATCAAAGTAAGTCAAAGACTTGATTCATTCAATCAAAATATGTTGTGTGTCTTTCACGGACTGGGAAACAAGTCTGTCCTCATGGAGCTGAAGGTGTAGTAGAGGAGAAAGAACCCCATCAAAGAATCACATGAATAAATGTCAAATAGCTCTGACCACAACTTTGAAGAGGAAAGTGCTTGACACCTATTAGGAGGACTAGCAGGATTTAATGGCTGCCCTGGTGGCTCAGATAGTAAAGAATCTGCCTGTAATGCAGGAGACCCAGGTTTGACCCCTGGATTGGGAAAATTCCCCTGGAGAAGGGAATGGCTGCCCAGTCATGGAGAAGCCCATGGACAGAGGAACCTGGCGGGCTACAATCCATAGGGTCACAAACAGTCGAACTCAACTGAGTGGCTTCACTTTCTCAGCAGAATTTGACCTAGTCTTGGAGTGAGGTAGAAAACTGCTCAGTGGATGCAAAGACTGTTCAGAGATATGATGAAGGAGTAGAAGTGAATTATGCATTTGTTCACAGGAATTATTTTTAATTCGGCCCTATAGCTGCCAAAAGATTCTTGCATTGATGACATTTACTGGATAGATCATCTGTTATTGTTTTATAGGTGCATACTGAAGTAGTACTCATGAAGCACTAGCCCTTAGTTAAAACTCTATGTAAGTCTTAGAGGTATGTGTTACAATGCCATAGCACAGATTAAGGAAGTTAGGGCTTACAGTCCAAGGGTATTCATAGGGAGGGACCTAGTACTTGAACCAAGGTCCATTTAGTAACTCATTTAATCCTATTCTAATCATGTCCCCTAGTCTGCCACCTTAACAAAGATAGCTAGGCTATGTGTTTACCCTGAAAGGGGCGGGTATAGAGGAAAGCAAACTAACAAAGGGCTTTTTATAAAAATAGAAAGAAAGAAAAGTAAATTGGGAGCTCTAGGTGTAAAATTGTTTTATTACTAAGACATCAAAGAAGAATGTTTCATAAATGAGTTTTCTGGGAGTGATGTTTTAATCTTTTTATTGCTGTTGTTCTGGTTTATTCCAAATCATTTAACTAAAATTACACAGATTAAAAAGGATATTAACAAACACATTCAGCAAGATCATGGCGGCACAATATATGTACCCAATTGCCTGGATGGCTCTGTTTTGAACTCTGTGTATTCAAAACAAGAAGTAAATGCATCTGTTTATATCTACCAGGAAAATGCAAATCTACAATTTGTAACTGAAATGTAATTCTGTATTTAATCAGGTTAATTCATGTCCAGTAAACACACTCTGAGTTAACTGGCATTTAAAATATTTATCCAGTTAATTATATTTCCATTTATCTACATGATTCTGAGTGAAAACAGAATAAATTAGTTGAAAACTGTTACTCGCTCAGTCGTATCTGACTCCGTGACCCCATAGGCTGTAGCCCACTGGGGTCCTCTGTCCATGGGATTCTCCAGGCAAGAATACTGAAGTGGGTTGCAATACCCTCCTCCAGGGGGTCTTCCTGACACAGGGATCAAACCCAGGTCTCCTGCATTGCTGGCAAATTCTTCACCATTTGAGCCACCAGGGAATGTTAAACTGAAATGATGAGTGCCTTCAGAGGAAGTGGTAAGCCTGCATCACATAAGGAGTTTCACTTTGGATAAAGACCTTATTATCAGTTTTTAACGTTTTCTTCTCTCAGAAGCATGATGAAGAGGAAGGTGATTCTCAAGAACTGTAAAGGGTCTGAGATTTTACCCTACTTTCAAGCTAACAGGTTAACTTGCCAGAGAATCATGGATGCTGGCAGATGACCCAGAAGTATGGCAAGGCCCAAGGATTGTCCAACTTAGGGCATGACTTGGGGCCTGTGCTCCCTTCCTGTTCGTGGTGGCTCCCTGGGTCCCCCACTGTGCATGGGGCCTTAGGGAGGAGCCCAGAATAGATACTGTGTAGTCAGTGGGCCTGTGTCATAGCTGAGGAACCCTGAGCTTAGGGAACTCTGGTTTTATGTGAGTGCCGCCAGTAAACCTGCCCAGTTTTTGCCCAGTTATAACCCTGGTGGTACACAAATCTTCCCTCTGTCCTGTAGAGACTCCATATCTCTGTCTTCCCAAAATGTTTGGCATATAAGCAAACTTGAAAGGATAGTCAAGAAGAAAAGCTGTCACAAGAATTTTTAGCAATGCCATAGTGGATTATTTCCCTATCATGATATGGTGGAGGCAGTGGTGGTAGCTTACTTCTGTTGGCTCCCATGTCCCAGACATTGGGCCAAGCACATAACCTCATCCAATCCTCATTACAGCTCTAGAGGTAAACCGTTTATTATCCGCATTTGTATATAAACATGGGCTTCTCAGGTGGCACAGTGGTAAAGAATCCGCCTGCCAATGCAGAAGATGCAAGAGACTCGAGTTCGATCCCTAGGTCAGGAAGATGTCCGTATTCTTGCCTGGAAAATCCCATGGACAGAGGATCCTGGCAGGTTACAGTACACAGGGTCTCAAAGAGTTGGATATGTCTGAATGACTGAGTGCACACATACATACATACATACATAGTAGAGATTCAGAAAGGTTTAGTGACTTTGTCTCAGAGTCACATACACAGAGAGTGGCAGCATCAACTCTTGAATGCAGGTCTCTCTAACTCTAGAATCTGTGGAATTACGGAATTCTGGTGTTATCTTGCTGTTTTACAAAATATACTTACATCTAAATATTTGCCATAGAGGAAACAAGTTGCGATATAAAATGATGATTACTAGATAGTAAATTATTGAAAACTGGTGGTTTCAGAGCAGTGGGATATTTATCCAAAGAACTTCTGTCACACTTCTTTTTGATTCCAACATGCTCTGCATTTATTAACTTTTAGTTTTTTCCCTCTGCAGCACTAAAAGCAAACAAGTTTATGAAGTAGTCTAGCTTATTCTCAAGTATGCTGATCCTGAGTGGTTATAAAATATTTATGTAGGTCATTTAAGTTGCATCAGAAATGGTTTCCAATCAGAGTGAAATCATCTCTTAGCTTAAGCAAATGATGCCAGTATTAAAAAAAAAAAAAAAAAAGCCTATAGCAGAGAGAGTGCTTTTGCAGGAGAAAAAAAAAAGAATTTGATATCCTTTTCACACAGCATTTGTGTTCTTATATAACTCATTCCTTCCTCTTTCTCTTCAGTTGACCAGCTGTGAATTGCTGTCCTTCAGGAGCTCAAGGAAAGGAAATTTTGAGGTTGTTTTTTAAAAATCCAAGCTTCCCTTGGAGATTTTACTCTCCTGAATAAAACTCGCAATAGCTCCCCATTGCTTATAGGATAAAGTTCAAGCTTTTAGATTTTTTTTTAAACTTTTTGGCTGCACCATGTAGCTGGTGGGATCTTAGTTCCTCGATCCTGGATCGAACCTGTTCCCCCTGCAGTACACAGATTCTTAACCACTGTACTGCCAGGGAAGTCCTAGGTTCAAGCTTTTTAACACTTTATTCACAACCATCCATGATCTGGGCCTTCCTTACACCTCACCATCTAGTATTTAACCACTTAGAGTTTCTCCACCATCATGATTTCTGTGCCTTTGTTCATGCTCTTCCCTCTACCTGGAATGCCCATTCCAGTTTTCTTTATTTGACTATTTCCCACTTGTCTTTCAAAAACCAGCTCCTCTTTCACATCCTGTGGGAAGTCTCCCCACCCCTGCACTGGTTTTAGCTAAGATCCCATCTGAACTCCTTAATACCAGTGGTAGACAGAAGCTTCTGTTGAAATCATCTGGGCACATCTGCCCCGTGCAATAGACTAAAAGTTCCACAAGGGCCAGAATGTGTTTTATTCATATTTGTCCATCAGTGTCTGGCGTTTTCTAGCTATTCAGTATATGTTTGTTGCATGAAGACATGAATGAACATGAGCCCATGAGGAAGAACTTGAGCTGGGAAGACAGTGAGGCAGAGAAGACTTTGAAAATACAATTCTGGGGAGGTGAGAAGACGAGTGTGAGGCATGCAGCTAATGCAGAGAAGACAACATGTACCTATTTGTTAAACCAGTGTTTACTGTTAGCATCCATGTGCTAATGTAAGAGGTGGAGTGATGGGCAAGATAAATAAGGACCTTTATGGAGCTTACTTCTAGGGCATTAGCTTAGAGTACTGCCAAAAAAAAAAAAAGAAAGTGCTTTAAAGAAATAAATAAGATACAGGTGGTAGAAAGAAGGGATTTTTGACTGGATGGTGAGAGCAAGTGTCTTTGAGAAAAAGATTTTGGAGATGATACCTAAAATTGGTAGGGTGGGAAACCAGTCTTTCTGCAGGCTGGAGAATCACAGTTTCTCTTAACTATGGAGTCTGCTTCCCATGGGTGGGGCTGGACCAATGCCTTGTGGAGGTTTCTTGATTGGGGCGACTTGTGTCTGTGTTCTGGTGGATGGGACTGGATCTCGTCTCTCTGGAGGGCAGTGCAGTGTCCAGTAGTGATTTTTGGGGTGCCTTTGTTTTGGTATGGGTCTGGGCAGCCTGCCTGCTAACATACTGCTGCTAACATACTGAGTTGTGTTCCTGTTTTGTTGGAGGATTGGTGTGAGGCGTCCTGCACTGGAGCTTGCTGGCTCTTGGGTGGAGTTTGGTCTCAGTGTACGTATGGAGGCCTTTGGGTGGGCTCTCATCTATTAATGTTCCATGGGGTTGGGAGTTCTCTAATGCTCCATAGTCCTGGAGTTGAGTCTTCCATCTCTGGGATTCAGGCTTGACTTCTTACAGTAATGTCAAGACTTCTCAGGCCACACAGCACACAAGTCAAATTTCCTCATTTCAGGAGATCGGTTGCCTTTCTGAATGTCTGGGATCCTCTGCCAGAGTTCAGAAGTTGTTCTTTAGGAACTGTTCCACGTGGAGATGGTCTTTTGATGTATTTGTAGGGGAGAAGGTGGTCTTCTCCCCCTATTTGTCTGCCATCTTTGATTCTGCCCCGGAAGCCAGTCTTGTCAAGAGGTGCTGGAAGAGTATTCTAGTGCACATAAAGGCCTTGAGGTGGGACAGATTCAAGATTTTTGAGGGAGAGAAATTCTATCATGATATAGAGGTCAGGTTGAGAATCTAGAGGGCCTGAGTTCAAAAGGAAGATGATTAGTAAAACTTAGGTTGGCTTGTGGGTTACTCAGAGGCCAAAGACTCAGAAGCCTGCAGAGAACGGACCCTGTAGGGTCCATGAGGCTCCGGCAATGAGACACGGATCTGAAGGAGAGTCTCCCACAGGCTAAAGACTGGTCCCCACATTCTGTAAACTGAAATGTGGGAGGAGAAGGGAGAAATTAGATTTGAGGAAATTCTTTACCTAAACTACTGAGACCCCAACATTCATTGGAAAGAACTCTTATATTCTTTACCATTTGTCCCTCCTTTGTAAACACAAGCCACAGATTTTTCTAGCCCCCACAAATGTATCAGCAGGGTCCTCCCATCCCTAGGGAGGGACTGACAGTGACATAGGAGGGTTAGCAATGGTTTCTGCTCTATTTTTTATTACTATCTAGCATCAGTGGAATAAAAATAGCTCATATCAATGCTGATTTATGTCAGACAACTCACAGCACAGGGGTTAACACATGGACTCTGAAGTTATACTCCTTGAGTTCAAATACTTCATCTTGCATTTACCAGCTCTGTGGCTTTTGGCAGATTACCAAGTGTGTGGCTTCATTTCCTTATCCATCAAATGGGCTTCCCAGGTGGCACTAGTGGTAAAGAACCTGCCTGCCAATGCAAGAGACATAGGAGATGCAGGTTCAATCCCTGGGTTGGGAAGATCCCCTGAAGGAGGACTCAGCAGCCCACTCCTGTATTCTTTCTTGGAGAATCCCATGGACAGAGAAGCCTGATAGGCTATGCTCCATAGAGTTGCAAAGAGTCAGACATGACTGAAGTGGTTTAGCGTGTAAAATGGGTGTAAGAGGAGATAATAACGTATGTCCTGTGGGTTTTGTGAAGCATATTTAGGGAATAGAGGAAAAGTGCTTAGAAAAACTCTTCATACAAACTGATGTAAAAGCAAGCTTCCCTCACTGATTTAAGTATTATTAACTGCTCTTATCAGGTGGGTAAGGTTGCTATCCCTACTCTACATGCAGGAAAACTCTAAAGGCTTTATGTCTTTTGCCAAGGTGTGGAAACAGTGATAGACTTTATTTTCTTGAGCTCCAAAATCACTGTGGATGGTAACTACAACCATGAAATTAAAAGACACTTGCTCCTTGGAAGAAAAGCAATGACAAACCTAGATGGCTTATTAAAAAGCAGAGACATTACTTTGCCTACAAAGGTCCGTATAGTCAGAGCTATGGTTTTTCCAGTAGGCATGTATGGATGTGAAAGCTGGACAATAAAAAAAGGCTGAGCACCAAAGAATTGATACCTTCGAACTGTGGTGCTGGAGGACTGATGCTGAAGCTAAAGCTCTAATACTTTAGCCACCTGATGTGAAGAGCTGACTCATCAGAAAAGACCTGGATATGCTGGGAAAGATTGAAGTCAGGAGAAGGGATCAACAGAGGATGAGATGGTTGGATGGCATCACCGACTCAAAGGACATGAGCTTGAGCAAGCTCTGGGAGATGGTGAAGGACAGGGAAGCCTGGTGTGCTGCAGTCCATGGGGTTGCAAAGAGTCAGGCAAGACTGAGTGACTGAACAATAATAGTAGAGCTCTTTGTTAGCATAGCTGGGATTTGAGCCCAGACTGATTTCAGAGCCCAAACTCTCAATCATCACTCTTGTCATACTTTCTTTATTCAGAGTTGTCATCTGGGTTGGAAATTTGCCCATTTATTTATGCTGTTATTTTCACAAATTTTGAGTATAGGTTTTATTTGATTTTGTGGGGCATTAAGAGAAACGGGGGAGGGGGGAGCATAATTAGATAGAATTGGAATTCCTGCTCTTCAAGAGCTTATCCATGGCATTATTTGCAGTTTATAATAGTGATTCTGAGAAACAAAGTCATCAAACATACATGTGTGTATACATGCCCACCTCATCCTTTGATGGTTTCAGTTTTTTTTTTTCTTTAATTCTCTGAAAATTGGAAATCCATAAACATATGTAGTAAAATTCTCTAAAAACTATATTAACTGCCCTCAGAAAATAACCATCCCTAATATATGTGAGACAACCAAGTTTTCTTTAGGGAGGGTCACAGTATGTCAGGGGACAGGCTCCTGGTTATTTGGTGCAGTCATTTTTGAGCAGTGGTTTCTGTCAAAAGGTCTGTGTTCTGGTTTAACAGTCATGCTGGCAAATGAGAAAGGATGCTTAATGGGATGATCTGCTGCATATATTAGCTCCAGCCGCTTCCATAATTCTTAATTCAGTTCATGGATAAATTTGATCAGCAGCAACACTGAAACTGATTCTGTATAATTCAGGTCTGAGCTGGATTCTCTCCAAGAAGACTCACAGAGAAAACCAAAAGGGCCGTGCTTTGTATAAATAAGTTTCTGTTTCTCCTTTAACAACAGCATTGACCCCAAAGAGATCATGGAAGAAAGCTTCCAATTAATAGACCTGTTCTAATAGATCAAATAAAGAGTGATGCCATATTCTACACCATATTAAATGTTGTGCATTTTATTTCCCCATTGTACGCATGTTGTGAACTTGGCATTCCCAACTGCTTGCAACATTGGTTTGAAAACGGAGCAAAGTAAGGACAGTGAAGAAGAGTACTTCCAAACACTTCTCAAACAGATAACCTTTAGACAGGTTTTGTTGGTGTCGCTTTGTTTTCTTTCTTGGTCACTTGACTACTGTGGTTTTTTAAAGGTATATGTATGTTTTTATTTTATTCACCTCTCATGTCTTTCTGGTTTATTAACTGAGCTGGTGAGTACCCAAAACTCCACTGAGTATTTGGAATGTATCATCTCATTTAATCTTTACCTCCCTGTGTGGTTAATGTTACTGCTTTTCTCATTTTATAGATGAAGAGACATAGGAAAAATTTTCTAAAAGTGGCAGAGCTGGGCTTCCAGTCCAGGTACTTGGACTCCAGAATCCATGCTCTAAATCTTTATGCTCTACTGCCTCCCAAAAGGAGATTATCAATAATTATTTGTTCCATAAGTGAATTATGTGCACTGTAGTTGTGAGGACTTACTAAGGGCCTATGACAGAGGATGTGGCCTTTAAAAATTAATACAGTGCACATTTTATCCAAATGCACTGATTATCTCATGGTGTTTTACTCTATGAAAAAATATGTCTCTACAGAGGATCTACCTCCTCCTACCTCCTGAACTTGGGATTAGTGACATTCCCTGAGAATGCTGTGAGTCAGCATCTTTTCAGCATGGACTATAGTTTACCTTCTCATTGGCCTCTAAGGTTTGTCTAAACCACTGGTGTTAAGAGTGTGAATCTCCTACAGCTTCATGGTAAGAGCCTTGATAATGAAAGCAACAGGAACCATTTATTGAGGGCTTGCTCTGTGCTAGACATGAGCTCAGCACTTCATGTGCATTGTCATTTAATATTTACAGATTGTTTCCATTCAAAGGATGGGAAACAGTCTCAGAGAAGTAAAACAGCTTGCTCAGGATAATGCATTTAGAAAGTGATGTTAGGAAGACTCTGATCCCAAACTCATGCCCTCAGCCCGATGCTTTGCTGCCCGGTGTGCATTCTGGAGCACTCTACTTGCCCTGCTCTGCCTAGTCCAGCGTCTGGTGCCAGGGACAAAGATCCTAGTACCTGCTGATGATGGAAAGATATGTTGGTTATTCGATTGACTGATGAAATGGAAAGTTGAGCAGTTGTCTCTAGAGGGATGCTTCTGGACTGTTACTTTGCATATGAATCACCGGAGGATCTTGTTAAAATGCAGCATCAGGTACCAGAGGTTTCAGGTAGGGAATGAGGGTCTGCATTTCTAACAAACTCCCAGGTAACCCTGGGACTGCTGGTTCATAGACCACATTTTGCCTTGCAAGCCTGTAGCTACTGTGTGGTTATTTAGATTTAGAATAGTTAAAATTAGATAAAATTAAAATTCAGTTTCCCATGTGCACTTGTTACATCTTTCAAGTGCTCAATAGCCTTACATGGCTGTTATCTACCATATTATACAAGCAGATCGAAAACACTTCAGTCATCACAAAAAGTCCTATGGTTTGCACTGCTGGAGAATGTCCAGGAAGTATAGAAAAATATAACCTGCTGTAAGAATCACAAATGCATTCATATCTCATCCTATTGGTTTGAAATAATGTCTATTTTCTCATTAACACTTATGTTATCTTACCTATATATCAGATACCCAAATCTTTGATGGGAAATGTCAATATTGTGCAAAGAATACTGGTAAATATATTTTTGTTTTTATGTTTAGGATCCAACATATGTGCTTGAGGAAAAAAAGACACTTTAAAAAAATAAATAACCAGTCACAGGATTGTCACAACTCCAAAAGCACCAGAACTTCATTGAAAATGCTCTACTCAGACTCAGAAAACAGGAAGACGTACCTGCAAAACCAGTGGTCTCTGGTCCTTTTTAGTCACAATTATAACTTTTCACTGTATCTATCTATCTGTAGATAGATATCTTGTATAACACTCAACTTTTATGCCTTGGTATCTAGAGGTCAAGGTCATTGTCAGCAGAGCAAGGAAAATCATTTTTGCTTATTGATGATATACTGAAAAGTCATTTTGTCCAGTCCTCTCATTTTGCAGATAGGTAAACAAAGGTTCAAAAGGAGAAGCAATTTCAATTAAGTGCTGGTTAGAGCTGGTTTTAGGTGCAAGGCGATATTTGCAGAACTGATGTGAATCTAATCACCCCTCTCCTCTCCCCCTGGATAATCAACCTTTAAATGATGCAGTGATCACTGAAGAACACTTTTTGTTTTCCCTTGCACTAATTATTTTATTTCCTCTTGTGCTTTGTATTTCCTTGCACTATGCCGAAGATATACACGGCCACATTGAATTTGGAAACAAATTGTCCAGAATGGAAACAAATAAGGCTACAGCATTTACAAAGTAATTTCTTTTTGTTTCAGTGGTACCTACTCATTACAGGAATTTAGAAACTACAAATGAGAAAAGAGAATAAAATTTAAATCACCCATAGCAGTTATTCAGCTATTACTATGAATTTGGTGATTATGTAGCCTTATTTTTCTGTGCAAGAAATTTATAAAAATATATATCACGTGCTCGCTTCAGCAGCACATATACTAAAATTGGAACGATACAGAGAAGATTAGCATGGCCCCTGCGCAAGGATGACACGCAAATTCGTGAAGCGTTCCATATTTAAAAAATATATATATATATATATATCACATATTGCTTTGTAATATCATTAACATTTTCCCAAACTATTTCATTAGATTCTAAATAATTTCTGGTGGCCAGAGTAATAACTTTATTGTATGCTAACAACAAAACATATCCTTTTGACTCACAGAAGCATTTATATCACTTCTTCCTTTTATTAAGTTAAACCACCCTGTGGTTGTAGGAGTAACTGACATAACTTTCTTTATGATAAGTTCCTCAAAATGGTACTACTTGGTGAAATACTTTTAAAAAGTTTAAGACCCTGTTGCAGTGTTTCAAAGTCCGCTCCAAAATGTTTGTATTCCTGAACCTAAGAGAAAGTATACAAAAGCAAACTCCCTGAAAATATAGACTCATTTTATTTCAGACTATCTGTAGAACCTAGAATAGTACTTAACAGATAGTAGGCCCTCAATAAAAATTTATTAGCCTAGAGTCTGGCACAGAATGATGTTTGATAAGTGTTAATTACAGTATACTGCCTTTGAAGTTATTATTATTCTCATGGCTCACACATTCTCACTGCATGACAACATCTTTATAGGTTTATTTGGAATAATGTCTAAAAATAAACATAACACCTTTGAAAACTCCAACCTAATCCCTTTTGTTTTCTCCTGTGGGTCATTTCCTTTGCTGACTGTCTTTGGAACATATTCAGTATAGCGTTGGTTTCTGCCTTTTTTGTTTGCTTGGTTTTTTGCCAGTTTATTTGTTAAACTTCATGCTGTCACTTGATGTCGACTCAGCTACTCAGACTGAAAGAATACAACTCATTGGGGGCAAATTTGCCGTATTGAATTTATGAAAACCAGCAACAGAAAAATGATCGAAGCGTGCCATGTCCAACATTAGTGCTTTTTTGTATGTCTACTGGTTGGACCTGCGTCATCTTTCCTTTTTCCAGGGAATGTGGCACAATTAAAAATACTGGCTTTAGTTTAGAACTTGGGTCTGCCATCCAGGCTCTGTGATTGTACAAAAACAACATTGTAAATCAACTATACTCCAATAAAATTGAAATTTTATTAAAATGTAAAAAAGATTAAAATCAATAATAGAATAACTACCCAGCCTCCATAAGTCTTGTTTTCCTCACTTGCAATAGCAGTGCCTATTTCTCAGAGTTGTCAAGAAGAGCACCCAAGACAGTGCACAGAAAGCTCTTAGCATCAAGTCTAGATCCGAATGAATACCCTAGTATACAGTGAGCATTGATACTAGAACCTCATGGCCACGAGTGATTGAACACTGAATATATGTCCAGTTTTATGTTCCCTGGGTTCTATTTTATGAACTTGACACTGGGTTTCAAATTCTGAGATGAGTGCGTTAGATTTTGCTGAGCTTGCCATTTGGGAAATCTTGCAGCAGATTTTTATTGAGCCATTTTCGACTAAATGAAAGTAAGACCCAAAATTGCCAAGCAAATGCTTCTGGCACTCCAGAGATCCAGGAACATGTTGGAACTGGAACTCTAACCAAACCATCTCCATTCTTAATTCAAAGTGTCAGGCTGGTGGTGGTGGTAACAAAGGTCATCACAATGCTGATGAATGAATGCTTATTTTTGGCTGGGAAGGGTGAGTTTATACATAGTATCTCATTTAATTCTTACAACAAGCACAGATGTAAGTGCTGTTTATTCTCAGAAGCTGAGAGAATCTATTAAATTGTCCAGGACCACATAGCTGGGAACTATGGAGCTGTGACCAGAAACCAGTTTAACCTAGCTTGAAAATCTGTGCTCTTTGCTACCACAAACTGCTCTGTAAAACCAACTGTTCAGAGGGTAGTCCCTGCTCTCAGCAGAAGTCAGTGAGGTCATTCTTATCTTTTTTTTTTTTGCTGATCATTGAAAATACTGCCAAATCACCAGGATTGAATGTATAGCCAGACTCATCTTAGAAACTAACTTCTCTTTCCTGTTTTCAATCCTATTTAAAATCAGTGAAAAATACCCTAAGCCACTAGCCTTTCAAATCTGAAATTCACAGGAATGTTTTTTTGTCTTCTTGGAAAAATACCTGAGTGAACTCTCACTTCCTTTGTAAGAAGAGATTTATTTTGCCTGTATTCATTAGCTCTCCGGTTGAGGACACAGAGAGAAACAAGACAGCAGATTATTCAAATAAGCTGGTCATCTGATTGGAAACACACTAATAACCTTGTTACTGTGGGGAAGCCCTCTCTGCTGGAAAGTCTGTTTGGCAGCATGTCATGTCATTGAATCAGGAACTAGAACAGGGATTAAAGGACACGTGTATTGGCTTTGCAGAATTTAAAAGTGCAGCTGTGTGGGTCTCCCAGGTCATCCTGATAGATCTTTAAAATGCATGCATTGAGGGCATTCATCTTTTTTCTTTTTAAATATAATTGACCTACAACACCATATTCATTCCAGATGCACAACATAGGAATTTGATATTTCTGTACATTACACAGTAATTCTGGTTACTGTCTGTCACCATACAAATTTACTACAATATTGTTGGCTGTATTCCCCATGCTATACATTTCATTCCTGTGACATACTCATTTTGTAAGTGAAAGTTTGTACTTTTTAATCTCCCTCACCTATTTCACTCATCCCTTGCATCCTCCTCCCTTCTGACAACCATCTACTTGTTTCTGAGCCTGTTTCAAATTTGTTCATTTGTTTCAATCTGTTCATTTGCTTTGTTTCTCAATTCCACATGTAAGTGATATCATATGGTATTTTTCTTTTTCTGACTTACTTCACTAAGCATAATACCCTCTAGGTCATTTCATGTTGTTGCAAATAGCAAGGTTTCACTCTTTTTTTTTATGGCTGAGTAATACTCTACTAGATAGATACCACATATTCTTTATCCAGTTATCCATTAGTGGACACTTATGTTGCTACTATATCTTGGCTTTCATAAATAATGCTATAATGAACGTGGGGATATATATAGCTTTTGAAACTAATGTTTGTGTTTTTGTTGGAAAAATACCCAGAAGTAGAATTGCTAGATTACATGGTAGGTCTATTTTTAATTTTTGAGGAACCTTCATACTATTTTCTATAGCACTTGTACCAGTTTGCATTCCCACTAACAGTGCACAAGGAGTCCCTTTCAATTTTGTCAAAAGGTTTTTGCATCTATTGAGATGATCATATAATTTTTATATTTAAGTTTGTTAATGTGATGTATCACATTGATTGATTTGAGGATATTGAATCACCTTTGCATCCCTGAATCACTTGATTATGGTGTATGGCCTTTTTTAGTGTATTGTTGAATTTGCTGTGCTAATATTTTGTTGAAGACTTTTACATCTGTGTTCATCAGTGATGTTGGTCTCTAACTTTCTTTTCTTGTGTGGTGTCTTAGTCTGGTTTTGTTATCAGCATGATGCTGGGCTTATTATGTAAGTTTGGAAGGATTCCCTCCCCTTCAGATTTTTGAAGTAGTTTGAGAAGGCTGGGTGTTAACTCTTATTTAAATGTTTGGTAGAATTCACCTGTGAAGTTCTGGTCCTGCACCTTTGTGTGTTGAGATTTTATTATTATTATTAACTCAGTTTTATTACTGGTAATTGGTCTGTTCATATTTTTTTTTTATTTCTTACTGATCCAGGCTTGGGAGATTATATGTTTCTAAGAATTTTCCATTTCTTCTAGGTCATTCATTTTATTGGTGTATAGTTGTTAATAGTAATCTATGATGATCCTTTGTATTTCTATAGTGTTGGTTGTAGCTTCTCTTTCATTTCTGATTTTATTTCCTTGGGCCCTCTGTCATTTATTTATTTATTTTGATGAGTCTGTCTAAAGTTTTATCAATTTCATTTGTCTTTTCAAAGAAGCAAATATTTATTTCTGTACTCATCTTAATGATTTATTTCCTTCTAATAACTTTGGTTTTTGTTTGTTCTTCTTTTCCTAGTCCTTCAGATATCAGTTCAGATCAATTGCTCAGTCGTGTCCGACTCTTTGCAACCCCATGAACCGCAGCATGCCAGGCCTCCTTATCCCATCACCAACTGCCAGAGTCTACCCAAACTCATGTCCATTGAGTTGGTGATGCCATCCAACCATCTGATCCTCTGTCATCCCCCTCTCCTCCTGCCCTCAATTTTTCCCAGCATCAGGGTCTTTTCAAATGAGTCAGCTCTTCACATCAGGTGGCCAGAGTATTGGAGTTTCAGCTTCAGCATCAGTCCTTCCAATGAACACCCATGACTGATCTCCTTTAGGATGGACTGGTTGGATCTCCTTGCAGTCCAAGGGACTCTCAAGAGTCTTCTCCAACACCACTTCAAAAGCGTCAATTCTTCTCCGCTCAGCTTTCTTTATAGTCCAACTCTCACAACCATACATGACTACTGGAAAAATCATAGCCTTGACTACATGGACCTTTGTTGACAAAGTAATGTCTCTGCTTTTTAATATGCTGTCTGCTGCTGCTGCTGCTACTGCTGCTAAGTCGCTTCAGTTGTGTCCAACTCTGAGCGACCCCATAGACAGCAGCCCACTAGGCTCCCCTGTCCCTGGGATTCTCCAGGCAAGAACCCTGGAGTGGGTTGCCATTTCCTTCTCCAATGCATGAAAGTGAAAAGTGAAAGTGAAGTTGCTCAGTCGTGTCTGACTCTTAGCGACCCCATGGACTGCAGCCCACCAGGCTCCTCCGTCCATGGGATTTTCCAGGCAAGAGTACTGGAGTGGGTGGGGTGCCTTTGCCTTCTCCTAACATGCTGTCTAGGTTGGTCATAACTTTCCTTCCAAGGAGTAAGCATCTTTTAATTTCATGGCTGCAGTCACCATCTGCAGTGATTTTGGAGCCCCCAAAAATGAAGTTAGCTACTATGTCCTCTGTTTACCCATCATTGTGCCATGAAGTGATGGGACCGGATGCCATGATCTTAGTTTTCTGAATGTTGAGCTTTAAGCCAACTTTTTCCCTTTCCTTTTTCACTTTCATCAAGAGGCTCTTTAGTTTTTCTTCGCTTTCTGCCATAAGGGTGGTGTCATCTGCATATCTGAGGTTATTGATATTTCTACCAGCAATCTTGATTCCAGTTTGTGCTTCATCCAGCCTGGTGTTTCTCATGATGTTCTCTGCATATAAGTTAAATAAGCAGGGTGACAATATACAGCCTTGACGTACTCCTTTTCCTATTTGGAACCAGTCTGTTGTTCCATGTCCAGTTCTAACTGTTGCTTCCTGAGCTGCATACAGGTTTCTTAAGAGGCAGGTCAGGTGGCTTGGTATTCCCATCTCTTTCAGAATCTTCCACAGTTTATTGTGATCCAAATTGTCAAAGGCTTTGGCATAGTCAATAAAGCAGAAATAGATGTTTTTCTGGAACTCTCTTGCTTTTTTGATGAGCCAGCGGATGTTGAAAATTTGATCTCTGGTTCCTCTGCCTTTTCTAAAACCAGCTTGAACATCAGGAAGTTCATGGTTCACATATTGCTGAAGCCTGACTTGGAGAATTTTGAACATTACTATACTAGCATGTGAGATGAGTGCAATTGTGCGGTCGTTTGAGCATTCTTTGTTTGTGGCATTGCCTTTATTAGGGATTGGAATGAAAACTGACCTTTTCCAGTCCTGTGGCCACTGCTGAGTTTTTCAAATTTGCTAGTATATGGAGTGCAGCACTTGCACAGCATCATCTTTTAGGATTTGAAATAGCTCAACTGGAATTCTATCACCTCCACTAGCTTTGTTCGTTGTGATGCTTCCTAAGGCCCACTTGACTTCACATTCCAGGATGTCTGGCTCTAAGTGAGTGTGAGTGATCACACCATTGTGCTTATCTGGGTCATGAAGATCTTTTTTGTACAGTTCTTCTCTGTATTCTTGCCACCTCTTCTTAATATCTTCTGCTTCTGTCAGGTCCATACCATTTTTGTCCTTTATTGAGCCCATCTTTGCATGAACTGTTCCCTTGGTATCTCTAATTTTATTGAAGAGATCTCTGGTCTTTCCTGTTCTATTGTTTTCCTCTATTTCTTTGCATTGATCACTGAGGAAGGCTTTCTTATCTCTCCTTGCTATTCTTTGAAACTCTGCATTCAAATGAGTATCTTTCCTTTTCTCCTTTGCTTTTCACTTCTCTTCTTTTCACAACTATTTGTAAGGCCTCCTCAGACAGCCATTTTGGTTTTTTGCATTTCTTTTCCATGGGGATAGTCTTGATCCCTGTCTCCTGTACAGTGTCACGAACCTCCATCCATAGTTCATCAGGCACTCTGTCTATCAAATCTAGTCCCTTAAATCTATTTCTTGCTTCCACTGTATAGTCATAAGGGATTTGATTTAGGTCATACCTGAATGGTCTATTGGTTTTCCCCACTTTCTTCAATTTCAGTTTGAGTTTGGCAATAAGGAGTTCATGATGTGAGCCACAGTCAGCTCCCGGTCATGTTTTTGCTGACTGTATAGAGCTTCTCCATCTTTGGCTGCGAGGAATATAATCAGTCTGATTTCGGTGTTGACCATTTGGTGATGTCCATGTGTAGAGCCTTCTCTTGTGTTGTTGCAAGAGGGTGTTTGCTATGACCAGTGCGTTCTCTTGGCAGAACTCTATTAGCCTTTGCCCTGCTTCATTCCGTACTCCAAGGCCAAATTTGCCTGTTACTCCAGGTGTTTCTTGACTTCCTGCTTTTGCATTCCAGTGCCCTATAATGAAAAGGACATCTTTTTGGGGTCTTAGTTCTAGAAGATCTTGTAGGTCTTCATAGAACTGTTCAACTTCAGCTTCTTCAGCCTTACTGGTTGGGGCATAGACTTGAATTACCGTGATATTGAACGGTTTGCTTTGGAAACGAACAGAGATCATTCTGTCGTTTTTGAGATTGCATCCAAGTACTGCATTTCAGACTCTCTTGTTGACTATGATGGCTGCTCCATTTCTTCTAAGGGATTCCTGCCCACAGTAGTAGATATAATGGTCATCTGAGTTAAATTCACCCATTCCAGTCCATCTTAGTTTGCTGATTCCTAGAATGTCAATGTTCACTCTTGCCACCTCCTGTTTGACCACTTCCAATTTGCCTTGATTCATGGACCTAACATTCCAGGTTCCTATGCAGTATTGCTCTTTATTGTCTTTTCTGTCAGACCTCTCCACCATGACCCCTCCATCTTGGGTGGCCCTACACAGCATGGCATAGTTTCATTGAGTTAGACAAGGCTGTGGTCCAGGTGATCAGATTGGCTAGGTGTCTATGATTGTGGTTTTAGTCTGTCTGCCCTTTGATGCCCTCTCACAACACCTACCGTCTTACTTGGGTTTCTTTTACCTTGGACGTGGGTTATCTCTTCATGGCTGCTCCAGCAAAGCGCAGCTGCTGCTCCTTACTTTGGACGTGGGGTAGCTCCTCTTGGCCACCACCCCTGACCTTGGACCTTTAGATATAAGATTGGGTTGTTTGAGTTTTTGTTTCTGGCATGAAACATTTAAGTGAACATGGAGAAATGAGTAACTTTCTATAAGTCACCAGCTTTCTGGGTATCCCTCTAATAAAGTGCATGCTTATCTCAATTCCATCTTAACTCAGTTTTTTCTCATCTAAGGAAAGCCAGGGCTATAGAAACCGTATAATGCTGTCACACAAGCAGAACCTGAGAGGCAGCTAGAGAAAGGATGCATACGGTGAAAAGTGCTGTCATTGTGCCCTTGCTGGTTTTTTCCAAGAGCCTCTTAGTTTTCATTCACATACTTGTACTTTGTAAACAAATTAAGGGAGGTAACTAGTAGGAAAGGTATTGTGTTCTCTGCCCTTCAGTTATTCCAGAGTTGACTGTGTGTGTTACATACCATGTCATTCAAAGGATCCTTAAGGGACACCTGACCTAGTTGAGCAGTCAAGCCTTTAATAAAACTGCCAAAATAAGTTATGGAATTTCTTATACAACTGTGAGATTCCCTCCAAGACACACTGAAGGTTACTTAAATTTTAATATTTAGAGCATAACGTAGATGGTAGTGACCAGCCTGCTGTGTTGCATGATAATGATGATCTTGGTATGATGACCACAGGGATGGCAATGAAGAGGACGTGAAGGAGGATAGTACCTATCGTTTCGTATACTTTGCATGTGCCAGGGACAAAGGTACAATGTCATATGTTAGCTCCATTTAATCTTTACAGCAATCACAATGAAGATACTAAGAGTATGCCTACTTTACAAATAAACTCAGGCTTAGAAAAGCCAGTCTGTTTTCTCAAGACCACATAGCTACTGGGCAGTGGGTCTAGAATTCAAACAGTCTGATTCCAGAATGAAGATCTTTAATCACTATATCTATGATCTGCAAACTCCTTTGAACACACACTCCATCAGTAACACATTTTACTAATATCCCTTTTATATTTACTTATTATTAAGTAATACCATACTAATATACTATATATAAAATAAAATATATAAAGTATAAGTGGAGAAAGATGGACAAAAGATGAAATATTTGATTTTGTTAAATTTATCAACAGTACAGAAATATTTTTGATATCATAAGAAGGTAATTATAATTGATGTTTTGGTGAAAGTTACCTGCTTATATTCTTCAGTATTTTTGAAATTTTTGTTTAACACTTTCTGAATAAGTAGCTCAAAGGCTCAGTTCTGAGGTTTTTTTCACTAGTTGTCAAAACTGGAAATGATGCATTAGAAAGATCCTTAGATCCAAATGGAAATTGGGTGTCACTTTTTTTTTTTTGGCTGCACATTTTTTTTGGGGGGGGGTTGTTGCAAAATTATGAGAAAAATATTTGATAGATGAATAATCATCATCAACAGTGAATGAACTATGGGGAGATCACGTTAACCATATTTCAGTTCTTCCCACCAGTTATGCAAAGATTTTTGTTGAAATCCACTTAGTGCATAGCTGTCTTTTCTTACGTCAATCTGTTCTGCACGTGCATTTTTATATATTTTTTAATTTGTTTAAAACTCACTAAAACTCTAAGTTCAAAACTTCTGAATGCTGATTAATCAGACTCATAAACTTTTTTCCATTATTTTAAAGAGATTTTTAAGATACATCAATATATGGATATGTCCTAACATCACACAATAAATGAATCATTTCTGAAAACATTAATGCTTCAAATTGCTCTTTCCATAACACCAAGTTTGTTTGTTTTGTTTTTTAAAGAGTGTTTCTCTGTGTCTAAGATGCTTGGTGTTTTTGTGTCTTGCTAATTGTGATGGCTTCAAGCCGTCGTTAGCTAACATCTCAAGGTAGTCTGCATGGGACATAGTTCATTCCCTGTTAATGATGATTATCCATCTATCAAATATTTTTCTCATAACTTTGCACTAGGGAGGGCTGACCTCTTGATAGATTTGAAGAGCTCATCTTTATAATTCTTACTAGGCTGAGGCAGAGTGAGAAAGGAAGTTTTGATTCGGCCATTTCCTTACTCATTTGTGCTGATTCTGTGTTCATTAACATAACCACCTTAGACAGGGACGGGAGGTGGAAAGCTGTTGGGTCTTTAATGGTAATACATTGAGTTCTTTTTCTGGATTCTTTCAGTTTGGGGAATGGCTAGAAATCTTACCATACTTGAATTGGGTGAACACTGCAGTTCTATAAAAAGGCTATTCCAGTTTTTTAAATTATTCAAAGTACAGTACAAGCAAGTGAAACTTATGGTATTAGGAGATTGAGACTCAGCATTGTTATGGTGGAGAAGTTAAATTGCTCTAAAGAGCCCTGGTCCCTAACATTCCCTGCTCCTGCCCCTTATACTGCTGCCATCAGAGTTCCATCACTTATTTACTTTGAGAAAAACTATTTGTCAATTATGGAAATATCAGATGTTTATAAGTAAGTAGAGAGGTTAGTGTCATGAGCCCGCATGTATCCACCCTTCAACCTATTACCTGTCACTTCATGGTCAGTTGTTTCCTCTACATTCCCCATGCTTCCTTACTGAATTATGATGATGTGAATCCCATACATAATATCATTACACCCGTAAATATTTTAGTATGAATCTCTAAAATATAAGGAACTGTTTTTTTAAGCATAAGCCGTGGTACCATTATTACACTTGATAGTGAAAGTGAAGTCGCTCGGTCATGTCCGACTCTTTGCGACCCCGTGGACTGTAGCCTACCAGGCTCCTCCATCCATGGGATTTTCCAGGCAAGGATACTGGATTGGGTTGCCATTTCCTTCTCCAAGGGATCTTCCCAACCCAGGGATCGAACCCGGGTCTCCCGCATTGCGGGCAGACGCTTTACCGTCTGAGCCACCAGGGAAGCCCTAACAATATTCCTAATAACATCAAAATCCAACCAGTTTTCAAACTTCCCTGAGATGTCACAAATGTTTTTAGTTTGTTCACTCAAATCAGATCCCAGATGAGGTCCATATATTGTAAGTGATTGGTGTGACACTTCTTTTCTTTTTTTAATCTATGGATTTTCCTCTCTCCCTATTTTAAAGTTAAAATAATGTTTCGTCATTATTTTTGCTTGCAGATTTTTTTTTGTTGTTGATTTAATCAGGTCGTTTGTCTTGAACAGTTTCCCATGGTCTGGAATTTGCTGATTGCACCTCCTTTTAATTTTTTAACTTGATCATCTACAATTCCCATAAATTGGCAATAGGATGCAGTGGTGGGTTGTCACATTAAGATTTGATTCTTTTACAAGAATACCTCAAAGGCAGTATTTGAATTTCTATCAGTAGTCACATAATGACTAGTTCTCTTCCTTTTGGAATCTTAATAGCCCTTGATGACAATTACCTAGGTTCATTATTTTAGGGGGTTGTGACAGGTGGTACTCTTTCTCACATATTAGCTGGAAGAAGTCTATAAAGACAAAGTTTCTTTTATCAATTGTTGTTTACTCTGAGGTACAGATCACACAAGAAAGGCCAAAAAAATGCTTGGTAGTTTATCCTATCAAAATAAAAGATTGGTTCCTTACCATCTGTGGAAGAGAATCGGTTACGGGTCTTGTTTTGTTTGAGTACTGTTATGATTTGAACATACCTGACATTCTGGGTAGTCATTATTTTTATTGATTCTCAAATCATCTCTGGCTAGGGAGAGTCTCTTCTAATTGGTTCCTGATTCCTTTTAACAAGATTCCAGCAGTCTTTGATAGCTCCCTTAATTTCTAGTAAGATAGGGGTTATCATGTACATTACGTGCCTCAGACAGGGAATCAGCAGGGAGCGCTGGTCAGTTTTCATGGGAAATGGTATTCAGAGATTGCAATCTGGAGACCATTTTCATTTTTGACTTTGGTTTACCTTCCACTTTTTAATTATAAATGTGTGTATGTTTCTCTCCTTTTCTCTTAGATAAATAATATCATACTATACCCATATTTCTCTGTGTATTTTTTTTCCTGTTAACAATACATACTGGAGGATATTCCATATCAGTATCTGAAACTCTTCTCCATTCCTTTCTTACAATTATATACTTCTCCATTGCATGTGATACAGTAGTATTTTCAATCAGTCCTCAGTAGTAGGCATTTGCTTTTTTAAGTAATACTTTAATGAATGGCATGGTTTTTTTAAAACTTGTCGTGGGCTTCTTTAGTGGCTCTGCCTGCAATGCACACTTGATCCCTGGGTTGGGATGATCCCGTGAAGAAGGGAATGGCTACCCACTCCAGTATTCTTGCCTGGAGAATTCCATGGACGGGAGCCTGGCGGGCTGCAGTCCATGGGGTCACACAGTCAGACACAATTGAGTGACTTTCACCTAACTTTATAATCATAACTAATGGGTTAGTGCATTGCCTGAGATCACACAACTAATAAGTGATGAGCCGGGATTCAAACCACACCTTTGTCTAGCTCCCAAACCTGGATTTTCATTTGCTGTTTCTTTATTATCCCAGGATAACTACAATACTGGGCCTGGAATTCTACCAATTCATTGTGAAGGTACTGCTGCTAGAAGCTCAAAGTTTATTGTTGTTTAATCACTAAGTCATGTCCGGCTCTTTTGCAACTCCATGGATTGTAGCCCTCCAGGCACCTCTGTCCATGGGATTTCCCAGGCAAGGATATTGGAGTGGATTGCCACTTCCTTCTCCAGACAATCTTCCCCACCTAGGGATCGAACCCACGTCTCCTGCAACGCAGGCGGATTCTTCACTGCTGAGCTACCTGGGAAGCCCTAGCTCAAAGTTTACTTGGCCTTTAATTAGTAAAAACAAGGGCAAAAACATTATTAGGTGATAGATGCAGAGTTTTAGAAAGGAGACAACTTTTACAACTTGGGTCCATGGAGGGAAAAAGAGAAGTTCTTGATGATGGAAAAATGTAGTGTGCACCATTCCCAGTTTTGCTTGAAACAAAGTCAGCCTTTTACCAATGCTCCCCTAGATCTCACACTGGGTCACCTTTGTTCAAGGACAGCCGTACTATTTCTTGTTTGTTTTCTTTTTGGAACCACAGGAATATTCTGGAAGGAGGGAAGATGGTGCTGTTAGGAAAGTAACAGTCTAGAGTGTACTCAGAACTCCTGGAATGCAGTGATTAAGCACCAAGGACAATTTCTTTGGCTATTTTTCCTCCTGTCCAGGGTTACGTAGCACAACTCTGCATGTCCTTTCAGAGAAAGAAAGTTGGTTGTCCTTCATAGCCACATGTCACCCTTCATTTTGTTTCCCCCTTTGGAGGCTATATGGTAAATTGTAATTTTCAGAATTTACCTCTTTTTTTATTGTACGCTCAGTAAAACATTGGTCATGAACTCATACCATTCATTAGGTATCATGAGGGTCAGCCAGAGTGGCTGACCCTCCTTGTCCTTTCATCCCTCCAAAAGGACAAGGGTTTTTTTTTGCTTTTAAAATTATCATTGGCTCCTCAGTGCCTAGAACAGTGCTTGACACTAGTGCTTGACACACAGTAGTGATGAACTATAAATAATTGGTTGAATGTGAATGAATGAATATGTGAATGGATAGAGAGATGCAGGAATTTGAGCTCCAGAAATTTGGTCAGTGTTGACGTTAAACTGTAAGGATGCCCCATTAGTCTGCATTGTGCAAAAATTGCCAAGGGGGGGGATGCTTTTTCCCCTCTCACCTCTGTCTGTCTGCTGCCTTTGGACATCCTGTCCTTTTTCAGTTTTTCAACAAGTTCCAGAATGATGCTTCTCTTCCTTTCAACCCACACCAAATTTCTAGACTTCTTAGCAGAGCAGACGTCAGCATAATATTGGTGGAGGACTGGGGGAGACAAGGGAGGTGAACAATATTAGGGTATGAATGATTAGAATTTGGTATTGAAGGTTTTCTTTAGAACAAAAACAAAATGAACAAAACTCAATCTGGGGACCAAAAAGAAAGAAGAAATTTCAGTGTAGTAAAGGATGTAATAGCCTACTCTGGTCTCTTATTCATTTCTAAAATAAAAGAGTTTCCTTCCAGAAGATGATGTCTCAGATGCAAAGACGTAATGCCTGGCCTTTGTAACACTTCTGTCTTCCTGTGGTCTGCTTGCTTTTCATTATGCAATTTACATCTGTTGATGTGTATTGTAATAGAAATTAAAACTGGATAGTTTTAAATATTTATGAATTCATGGAAAACAACAATATATCTTCCATGTGTTAAATCTAAATAACACTTTAAGAAAATAACGGTATTTTTCCCTGGTGGCTCAGGTGGTAAAGAATCTGCCTGCAGGGCGGGAGACTCAGGTTGGGAAGATCCCCTGGAAAAGAGAATGGCTACCCGCTCCAATATTCCAGCCTGGAGAATCCCATGGACAGCAGAGCCTGGAAGGCTACAGTCCATGGGGTCACAGAGAGTCAGGCACGACTGAGCCACTCACACTTTCACTTTTCAAAAACAAAAACCAGTGAAATCCCTGGCAACAGGATATAGTACTGAAAATCTCCTTAAAAAACTAACAGAAGACAGCCGGATTCTCATATCTGTTTCTGCAGTCAGTCTGTTGTGATATGCTGTTTTGGTTGAAGCATGTGAAGAAAATCTGGCCTCCCACAGATACACGGTTGAAAAGGGAGGAATATTTTAATAGCTTTTTGAGAGAGATGTGGATTATCTTTGATAATATACCAAAGTTCAGCCAGAATGTTTTCTTAAAAGTCAGTTGCGATGTAAAATTGGAAACCTCATCAACGCGACTGGGGAACAGCAAGCTTTTATGCTGTGTTTAGAACATTGCCCCTATGGGCATATGTGAAAACACAACAGGATACAGGTTTTTGAAAAGCCACAGAAAGGTGGTTGTTCCTGTTGTTTGGTCACTAAGTTGTGTCCGACTCTTTTGCAATCAGACCTGCATCTCCTGCATTGCAGGCAGATTCTTCACCACTGAGCCACTCGGTAAGTCCCTAAATTAGGAGTTGAGGATTAATATATACACACTGCTATATATAAAATAGATAAACAGCAAGGACCTACTGTACAGCAGAGGGAACTTGACCTAATATTCTGTTATAACCTATATGGGAAAAGAATCTGGAAAAGAACAGATACACTGTATATTCATAACTGAACCACTCTGCTGTACCCCTGAAACTAACACATTGTCAATCAACTCTGTGTGTGTGTGTGTGTGTGCGCGCGCGCGTGCACACTCGGTTGTGTCCTACTCTTTGTGACTCTACGAACTGCAGCCCATCAGGCTCCTCTGTCCATAGAATTTTCCAGGCAAAAATATGAAGTGGGTTGCCATTTCCTACTCCAGGGGACCTTTCTGACCCAGGGATCGAACTTGCATCTGCTTCATTGCATGCAGATTCTTAGTCACTGCACCACCTGGGAAGCCCAAAGTCTACACCCTAATATAAAAATTTAATTTAAAAAATAAAATAAAAATAAAACAGCACAAAGTAGGGAATGAAGATGACTGTGATTTTTCCTCCTCTACCACCACTGAGCTATATGACTGTGGGCATCTTACCTAACTTGTCTTGACATGGGGATACTTATATACATTCTAGGTTTTGGAGATTATATTAGATAATTTATTAAAGCAAACTAAAGTTTGAAAATAATGCTACAAGATGACTGTGTCAACTTGTTTTTAAATCATGCTGAGCAATGTCTAACAAGCCTACCCATACATCACCACATTCTCATAGGTTTGTTTGACCTATTTGTTTCTATTGAACAGAGCTCAGATTCTGTGAAGCTAGAGTTTAACTTACAGAATATTGATAAGTTGCAAATTATTTCTGTCTGGTAGAGATCATTTCCAAAGTTACAGAATTATTGACACTAACCAATTTTGAATAGAACTTGGAAAACTCACTTTAGCATCCCTTTGCTGGCTGAATATATAAATCACTTCTCCTCTAATACACTTTGAATTAGTTTTCCTTCCTTCTGGTCCTTTTAATAAATAGTTAAATAAGTCTTTGGTAAATGCTCATTATGTATTTATATGTGTCATGTTTTGAATTTTCTGAAAAATATAGTTTGATAATAGGTGAAGACTTATCACAGAACTTGGCAGTTAAGTGCTACTAAGTAAGTGTTAGTCTTGTTCTCTCTTTGTCCAGGACTCAGTTTCAAATTTATAAGGAGGAAAAGTTGGACTGATGTTTATTAGGATTCCATTTGCTTTGCTGGATGACTCTGGCTGCTAATGTGGATGGGACCTATTAGAGACAGGCAACCTCAGGTGAGGGAACACACGCTTACTTACTCACATAACCTGTAACAAGGGGCTTGTGACAGGGTAGACACCACAGTCTCCCTGAGTATCGTTCACTGCCCCGAGGGCTCACAGCAGACAAAACTACGAGGCCCACAGGAGCTGAGTTGGGTGCTGCCACGCGCAAGAGCAGTGAATCTGTAGGCACGAAACACTTTGAGGGTATGTCAGGACACGCATGCATTGACATACTTCCATTCAGAAACACAGAAGTCATTCCTACGCAATCCTCTTCCTTTCAAAGAATAAGCTTTCAAGTTGGGTATAGAAACCCAGCCAAGAGCAGATAATGTTGGGTCAGCCTCATGGGCCTCCGATAAACGGGAAATGACATGCTGGACACCCAGCATGGGGAGCCGAGATTCCTGAAGCAGAAACAGAAAGAGGGGCAGTGTGGGACAGGCTGCTGGAAATAGCAAGGGAAATTCTCCTAGGAGGGCACAAAAGACAGGCGTGGGGAGAAAACTACTCCTGGGGGCCAGGGCATGCTGTGTGGGTATAGGGGGCAGACGGCAAGTTCGATCCCTGGGTCAGAAAAGTCCCCTGGAGTAGGAAATGGCAACCCACTTCATATTTTTGCCTGGAAAATTCTATGGACAGAGGAGCCTGATGGGCTGCAGTTCGTAGAGTCACAAAGAGTAGGACACAACCGAGTGTGCACGCGCGCACACACACACACACACACACACAGAGTTGATTGACAATGTGTTAGTTTCAGGGGTACAGCAGAGTGGTTCAGTTATGAATATACAGTGTATCTGTTCTTTTCCAGATTCTTTTCCCATATAGGTTATAACAGAATATTAGGTCAAGTTCCCTCTGCTGTACAGTAGGTCCTTGCTGTTTATCTATTTTATATATAGCAGTGTGTATATATTAATCCTCAACTCCTAATTTAGGGACTTACCGAGTGGCTCAGTGGTGAAGAATCTGCCTACAATGCAGGAGATGCAGGTCTGATTGCAAAAGAGTCGGACACAACTTAGTGACCAAACAACAGGAACAACCACCTTTCTGTGGCTTTTCAAAAACCTGTATCCTGTTGTGTTTTCACATATGCCCATAGGGGCAATGTTCTAAACACAGCATAAAAGCTTGCTGTTCCCCAGTCGCGTTGATGAGGTTTCCAATTTTACATCGCAACTGACTTTTAAGAAAACATTCTGGCTGAACTTTGGTATATTATCAAAGATAATCCACATCTCTCTCAAAAAGCTATTAAAATATTCCTCCCTTTTCAACCGTGTATCTGTGGGAGGCCAGATTTTCTTCACATGCTTCAACCAAAACAGCATATCACAACAGACTGACTGCAGAAACAGATATGAGAATCCGGCTGTCTTCTGTTAGTTTTTTAAGGAGATTTTCAGTACTATATCCTGTTGCCAGGGATTTCACTGGTTTTTGTTTTTGAAAAGTGAAAGTGTGAGTGGCTCAGTCGTGCCTGACTCTCTGTGACCCCATGGACTGTAGCCTTCCAGGCTCTGCTGTCCATGGGATTCTCCAGGCTGGAATATTGGAGCGGGTAGCCATTCTCTTTTCCAGGGGATCTTCCCAACCTGAGTCTCCCGCCCTGCAGGCAGATTCTTTACCACCTGAGCCACCAGGGAAAAATACCGTTATTTTCTTAAAGTGTTATTTAGATTTAACACATGGAAGATATATTGTTGTTTTCCATGAATTCATAAATATTTAAAACTATCCAGTTTTAATTTCTATTACAATACACATCAACAGATGTAAATTGTATAATGAAAAGTTCTCTGGAGTCTTCAATAAATTATCAAAGTGTAAAGAGACTTGAACAGAGAAGGCAGTGGCAGCCCACTCCAGTACTCTTGCCTGGAAAATCCCATGGACGGAGGAGCCTGGTAGGCTGCAGTCCATGGGGTCGCTAAAAGTCGGACATGACTGAGCGACTTCACTTTCACTTTTCACTTTCATGCATTGGGGAAGGAAATGGCAACCCACTCCACTGTTCTTGCCTGGAGAATCCCAGGGTTGGGGAAGCCTGGTGGGCTGACATCTATGGGGTCACTAAGTGACTGAAGTGACTTAGCAGCAGCAGTAGCAGCAAAGAGACTTGAAACCAAAATATTTGAGACCTGTGGCAACTAGAACAACTCTGCATGAGGCCTTGAGTCTAAGCATCCTTCTTTAACCACCTGTCAGAAAAGTCAAGTTGAATGCTGCCTGAGTGCTTCCAAATTGGAAAAAATGTAATTTTTTTTCCCTTTAAACTGTGCATTCAGGGGCAGGACATTTAATACAGCTTTTCAGAGCTTTGCCGTGCATGGACAAGTTATCTCCTCCTCCTCCTGTTCTTTGCTTCTACCTCTACTGTACCCTTTACCTCCTCTCATCCCATCTTTAATCCAACTATTAGTCTGATTCATTCTCTAGATTCATCTTTTCCTAATTTTTTTTCTCTTCTACTAAATATAATCAGTGTTTAAATTCTCCTACGAAGGTCACTTTTCTTGGGTCATAGAATGCTTTGTTCTTTCTCTCCTGCCCCAACAGTTTTTTAGGAGTAACACGGTTGGTTTGTCTTTCTATTATTTAATGATTTAAAAGTTCAGAGTTAATTTTTTTTACAGGTAGTAATTAATGTAAAGACATTCAGCTGCTGCCCTAAATTTAAAAAATTGAGCCAGAACATTTATATATAGCAGATTAAAAAATTTTTTTCTAAAGAAGCACTTTTAAAAATGTGGTAGATGTATACAAGATCAGAGTATGTTAGCTAACATACCTATGTTAGCTACAGCTAGTACATAAAGCCTGTGCCTGCACAGGTATTATTGTTTAAAGTTTCAGTTAAAAATGAAGCTATTTGAAATATACTTGGGACAAAATTTAAAGTAAATAGTAGTATTTAGAGAGGTATATAGAGAGGCATATAGAGAGGGCATACTCATGAAAGCATTACCTGAATGGTTGAATTTGGGAAACCATGTCGCAAAGAGAAAATCAGAGTTACAGCTGCATTGTAACTTCTCCCATCTTCCATAATTTTGTGCCTTCCACTTTCATTTCAGAATTACTATATTTTTATGTGATGAAGCCTTTCAAATTTTTCTTCTGAAGCAAAATGCTTGAAATTCACATTAACATCTTTTTTTCAGGATATGTTGTATACATGTTCACGATGTAGAAATTGATAAGAATGATTTTTAATTTTCCTGACAGCAAGACTTGATTTATTGTACAAAATACTTTAGTCTAGTTGTAGGAAGAAGAGATTTTATTTATGAATAAAATTAATGAGCCGACAACATAAACTTCGGTAACCTTCAAGGAAAAGAAATTAAATCAACATTGTCCTCATTGCTCTGGATTAAACTTTTAGTTTTTAAAGCACTTGTTGATATTTTTGCCTATTTTCTATAATGAAGTAAACATTTCTTTTTAAAAAAAATTGTTTTTTATTTGACTGCATAGGGTCTCAGCTGCGGCATGTGGCATCTTCTGCTGTGGTATATAGGGTCCAGTTCCCCAATCAGGGATTGAATTCAGGCCCCCTGTGCTGGGAGTTTGGACCAGTGGACCACCAGGGAAGTCCCCCAAGTTTCCTTTTTGACAAAGAAAAATCATAGCTCATGTAGTAATCTACAGTGCTGACCTTGTACTTTAGAGAAGGATTTCATGTATGTGTGTAATTGAAACCTCTCTTTACACTCAAAAACAATTTTTGTTACCTTTTCCCAGTTGTCAGAATGCTACCATATTAGTTACTCATTAAATTTATACTACTTATTATACTAAAAGAATGCTACTCATTCTTTTAGTAAAGCATTGCTTCTTCCCTCCTTCATAATACATTGCTCCTGTCATCGGAAGCATATTAACCAATAAGCACTTTAGGAAGCATGCTTTCTTTCATGCCTAGAGAAAGCCACATGTATCCATTAGGAAAGCATTTGCCTGCAAGTAAGAGAAAACACACAATGAGTTAAACAAATAGTGATTCCTTTTCTTTTCACATAATGAGAAGGCCACAGATGGGTGTTTACAGACATTCATTACAGACATCACAGATATTCACTCAAAAGTACCAATGTCAACCTTCCTTCATGATCACACAATAAACAGCACAGGTCTAGACAAAATATCCTTATTCTCAGCAAAAGAGGGACGCAGCAAGGAAGGAAAGTGTTACACTACCAGATGGATTGCTTTTTATGAGAATTTCATTCAAAAGCTTTTTCAGAAGACCCTCAGTAGTTTTCTGCCTCTGTCATATGGCTACCTATGTTGCAAGGATGCTGGGAAAGAGTACTTGGCTTTTCAGCCTCTAAATTGGGAGGAAAAAGAAGGGGTAAATGTAATTTCAAGTGATTGAATAAATAAGAAAAAAAAAAGGAGCATTGAAATAAGATTAAAAGATTGACAGGGGAAAAGGGAAAACTAAATGGTAACAGTAATACTTCTTATTTTTGTTTATTCACTGAGTCCTTACTCTGTACCATGTACTATGCTATCTTATACATTTCATCTCATTCTCACAAAAACCCTGCAAAGTAGATAAGATCATTTGCTACTTACAGACAGGAAAACTCAAGTTAACTACATGCCCAAGGACTTGTATTCAGGTCGAGATTTGACCTGAGCTTTGACTTCAACATTGCCTCTCCTGAGACCAGCCCTTAGAACATGTGGTTTTTCTCTTCACTATGGGTCCCATTAGGTACTTCTCCAGAATGTTGCAGTAGATTACATACTGCCTGAAATGCGGGGAAAATTTTCAGGCCTCGCTTAATGAGGTGGATTGAATCAAGAATGCTTGAATAGTTCTAGCAAATGCCACTGCAGCACTTTCCTCTGCAATAATTACCTTTCATCATTTAGGTTTTCTGCTCTTGGAACTCATTACTTCAATTCTGAATTCTGATCTGATGCACAAGAGGATTCCATACATATTGAGTACTTTGAGATGGGCTTCTATTTTAGGAGGATTCTGTTCATAAGCAGCTCGTAGAGGCCTGTTTGTCTATTTAGAGTTGTGCAGTCAGCTACTCTTGGCCAATTATCTTGGTATGTTCATGCAAGGTCACCTTCAGGATTCAATCCTATGTAGGTCAGTTACTTTTATCCAGAGAGAAATTCTATCCTACAGATTGGTTCTTAGTCTGGTTATTTACGGGAGTTCCTAAGAGAGATTTTCATTCATTCATAGACTCAGTGAAAGGATACTAAGGAATCAAAGATGAATATGATCTCTGACTATGCTATGAGAAAATTGGGAACTAAGATTGTGCCTTGGTCATTTTTTTTTCTTCCAATTTTAACACTGTGCCTGGGATTTATTAACCACTTAGTAACCTTACATATTGATTCAACACATATTTGATCAGAGCTCATTTTGTGCCAGGCCCTAGAAGCACAGCAGCAAACAAGACAGATGTGAGTCTCATTACCTGTGAAACAAGTAATGCTCTTATGGGGAGATAAACAATGAAAAGTTAGTAGAATCATAAAATAGAGAAACAAGGTCCAGATGTCCATCAACAGGAGAATGGATAAAGAACAAAATTATACCACGCTTTACTACTCAGCAATGAGGATGAACAAGCTATTGCTACCCCCAACCATGTGCCAGAATCTCATAATGCTTGACTGCACTGACATCAGGTTCAAAAACAGACAAAATCTGTCTCTGATGATATAAGTCAGGTCACCTTTGGAGAGGGGCAATGCCTTTGGGAAAGTACAAAAACTTATGGGGTCCAGGTCATCTCGAAAAGAGAATTATTTCCACAAGAAATTTCACTGTGTGAAGATTTCTCATGCTCTGTGCTTAGGGTGTATATTTTTCTACATGCAGGTTATAATTCAGGTAAATTTATCTTAGAAAAGATATATGCTGACTGTGATAATGGTTGTGGAGGAAATCCACAGGGTCTAGGGCAACTTGATAGAGAGTAGTTTGGGGGAGTGTCATGGTAGGCGGGGTGAGCTGAGAAGACCTTCCTGGGAGATACCAGGTAGGCTGAGTCCTCAGGGTGAGAAGGTGACAGCTTGGGGAGAGGAAAGGGAAGAGCATCCCTGGCAAGGGGAATGACAGTTACAAAGGCTTCTGGGCAAGAAAGGTCAGGGTGCATTGAGAAGGAGAAAAGAGGTCAGTGTGGCTGGAGCAGAGTAAGTGGAGAACACAGTGGGACCAGAAGCTGGGAGTGTACAGAGGTCGCATTATTTAGGGCCATGGACATTTGGTGTGTGGTCCACCCCTTGTCACTCAACTCTTCTTTTGATCTGGAGAGTGTGCTAAGATCCTTGGCTATATCATCCCGTGTCCTATTCCTCCCTGAAGAGAAGCCTTAAGAAGTAGGTTTTATAATCCCCATGTTACGTTGGGTTAGCCAAAAAATCCATTCGAGTTTTATAACAGCTCACAGAAAAGCCCAAATGAACTTTTTGGCTAGTCCAACACGGGAAGAACAAAGGCTTAGAGATAATAACTTTCCCAAGGTCACCCACTTTGGAAATGAGGGGTATCACTAGTATTTGTACTCACATCTCTCTGACTCCAAGCCCACATTTTCAACTCCTGGCTCCTGACCCCACCTGTAAGGACTGGTGCTCAGAACAACTTCATAGTACAGTGCATGTACTCTTAGGGTTGTGACCAAAGATATGAACAAGTAGAAAATTCCACCTGGGGAAGTAGTTCATGGGCTGGATTTTGTGGATACATAATGAATTTTCCCATAGGCGTGCTTTCTTGAGGGAATGGTAGGCAAAGACTCAAAGATGAGAATTAATCATCACAGCAGCTGATGTTCATTGAGCATTCATGTTGTTCCAGGTTCTGTAATGAATATTTTACTTATCCCAGTTTACCCTGAGAACAATCCTATGAGGTCACTATTGGCCCCATTTTACAGATAAAAAACTGAGGTGTGCAGAGATTAGTTGTTTGCCTAGTGAGACACAACCAGTGAGTTGACTAAATGGACACAATGTTTGTTTGATTCATGGTGAGGAAAGAAGTGAACATGGATACGCGGGTGTCAAGCCCAGACATAAACACATACTAGAATTCATGTCCTTAACTCTCCTGCTTGGAGCTTGGGGTATCCAGGGAAGTGGGGGATGTTTTGTGAGGCTCCATGACTTGAGTTTTATGAACTCAATCGAATATTCCTGGAGGCCTTCTCTTTTTGGCAGGGATTTTTTTTTTTTAATAAACTATTCCATTTGTGGTAATTAAAAAAAAATTTTATATTGGAGTATATGTAGCTGATTCACAATGTTCGGTTAGTTTCAGGTGTATAGCAAAGTGATTCAGTCACATATATACATATATCTATTTCAGATTTGTTTTTGAGATTTTTATAATCTGTAATCTCTCTTCTCTGAAACCCTAAACCATACTTTGGTGTGTTTTTGGTATGCTTTTCCTCTTCATCTAGACTGCAGGGTCCTTGAGGGCAATCCTTTACTGCTTTTGATTCCCCAGGGCCTAGCCCTGGTGGGTGAGATGAGAAATGGTGTGTTTTGTTGGTCTCAGGGCCTGGGGCAGGGCCAGGGCCAGGCAGGCAATAAGTTTCTGTAAATATTTCTTGAATAAATGAGCACTCAGCTTGTTTAACAAAAGGTAAGAGGGATAATGGATTTGGCTTGGGTCAACAATCCTTGTCTTCTAGATTGTGTGCACCTCATTTTATGTTAATTATTTAAGCACTTAAGGTAAAAGCATAGTTTATTGTGTTCCTTTCCATTCCTGCCCATCACCTGACTGCATCCAACTCCCGAATCTTGCAGAGTTGGTGTGGATCCAGACTTAGAAGGAATTCTGAGCAAGAAATTCTGTGAGATGCTTCAGTTGGTTCTGTACTGTAAAGATTTGTGACTTAAATCAGCCTGCTTAAAAGAAATTCATGTGATGATGTCATTTTTATCAGTAAACCAACTGCTGCCTGATATTTCAATATATATAACTATACGTATGATTTTCTGTACAACTCCACTGATAATCAATATACTCAGGTTAGAACAGTAAAGCTTAGGCAGCGTAGAAGTGAGTTATTCCATGCTCTAGGCCCACGCTGTACGCTTGCTACCTGTGGCTACTCAACACTTGCAGTGGGGTTATTCTGAATTGGCATATTCTTTAGGTGTACATGGGTTTCCCTGATGGTTCAGACTGGTAAAGAGTCCACATGCAATGCAGGAGATCTGGGTTTGATCTCTGGGTTGGGAAGATCCCCTGGAGAAGGAAATGGCAACCTACTCCCAGTATTCATGCCTAGAGAATTACATTGACAGAAGGGCCAGGGGGGCTACAGTCCATGGGGTCAGATAGAGTCAGACATGACTGAGCAACTAAAACACACACACATTGAATTCAAAGACATAGTATAAAAAAAGAATGTAAACTATTTTATTAATAATTTCTCTAATGATTACAATCAATGTGATAGTATCTTGACATGTTGGGACTAATGAAGTATATGAAAATTCATTTTACCTGCTTTTTACTTTTTGAAATGTGACTAGAAAATGAAAATTTATTAGAAAATATAAAATTACATTGACATTGGCCACTGGCATTCTAGAACAAAACAGCTGTGAATCTGATGCAAATCTAACTACTTTGTGCTGCTCAGTTCTAAGTCGTGTCTGACTCTTTTGTGACCCCATGGACTTTAACCCTCCAGGCTCTTCTGTCCATGGGATTCCCCAGGCAAGAACACTGGAGTGGGTTGCCATTTCCTTCTACAGGGGATCTTCCAACCCAGGGGTCAAACCTGCATCTCTTGCCTTGGCAGGTATGCTTTTTACCACTGAGCCACCAGGAAAGCCATCTATGTCTGCCTCCAAATTCACCATTCCCCAGTTCTCCCAAAGTACAAAAATTAGCTAGAGCACCCCAACTTTCATGTATATCTGTTCTCAAAAATCTGTTCTGCTTCAATTCATTTCCTAATGGAGTCAAAACCCACACCAGGCTTCAGTCTCCTATAGTTTTTAGCCTTATTTTCTACTAGCAAGACTTTCTTTGACTCAAGTGATGAAAACACTCTCAATGTATATAGAAACACATAATTTGAAAATAAAAGAAAGAAAGAACTTGTATCATGTCACTGAATAGCTATAACTATCCCAAAATAGTGAGTAATTAGGATTATTTTCCAAGTGAGAAAACTGAGGATGAGATAACACTTATTTATTTAACCATGGCCCTATTCCAGCAATGAATTGTAAGTTTGGCAATCTTGGAAAACATAAGTCACTTTTGCAAGATGACACAGTGGTTGATAGCACTGGACCCAGAGGAATCGGGTAGAGAGGGAGGTGGGAGGGAGGATCGGGATGGGGAATACATGTAACTTCATGGCTGATTCATGTCAATGTATGGCAAAACCCACTACAATATTGTAAAGTAATTAGCCTCCAACTAATAAAAATAAATGAAAAAAAAAAAAAAAAAAAGAACTGGGCCTGAAATGATCTTCCTTGTCTTTCTACTAGAGCAGCAGTTTTCAGACACAGCATCCTATTGTCAATTAGGAGGTATGACTTTGTACAAAAAGTGTAAGTTACTGAGTCATGTCCGATTCTTTGTGACCCCATGGACTGTAGCCCACCAGGCTCCTCTGTTCATGAAATTCTCCAGGCAAGAATTTTGGAGTGAGTTGCCATGCCCTTCTGCAGCGGATCATCCCAGCTCAAGGGATGGAACCTGATCTCCTTCATCTCCTGCATTGCATGTGGATTCTTTACCATCTGAGCCACCAGAGAAATCCATGCCTTTGTATAAATAACATTTAAAAGGGTAAAGTTTTTAGCTGACTTTCTTTTTAGATAAATTAGAAATGATGAAAGGATGTTCAAAAATAATTTATCTTCCATACACTTCATTCATTCATCCATTTAACATGAATACCTGGCATGTATTAAGGTACTAAGTTGGCCCTGGGAAAACATCAGTGAACAAAATAGCAAGAAGAGGCAGATCATCTAACAGATTTGATCGTAACTAACAAGTAGTTAGAATACATGATGTGGCCTGGAATTACTTAGCAGGCAAATATAGGCTAGGGTTTGGGAAGGGCTTCCTGAGACTGATGGACAGTGGAACACAGCTAGATAAGGGATGGAGAAGAAAAAATAAATAGGAATCTTTCAGGGATGCTTTCCTAAGTGGGGAAGAAATGCAGGCTTGATGAGGTGGAGAATAACATATAACTTACTGCTCCAATTATCTATGCCACACCCTGGAATAACAGTACAGTTTAAAAACTTTTGTCTGTTTCCATGCTGCACTTAGCAGGATACATACCCCCAAGCTTTATCAAAATATGATTGAAATATAACATATATAGGTTTAAGACGTGCAGTGTGGCAATTCAGTACATGTATATATTGCAGAATCTTACAACAAGAAGGTTAGTTAACACTTCTATCCCCTCACATAATTACCATTTTTCTCTTGTGGTGATAGCATGTAACATTACTTTCTTTACAACTTTTAAATGCTTAATAGAGTAATATAAATTATAGCCACTATGTTATACATATTAGAATCCCAGAACTTACTCATCTTATGGCTAGAAATTTTCACTCTTTGATCCCATTTCCCCCACCCCCAGCCCCCAGTAACCACTATTGTAGTCTCCATATCTCTACTTTTATGAGTTCAGGTTTTTTAGATTCTGCATATGTGAGAACATAGAATATGTGTCTTTGTCTGTCTGACTTATTTCATTTAGCATAGTGCCTTCAAGGTCCCTATGTGTTGTTGCAAAAGGAGGATTTTCTTTTTATGGCTGAGTAATATTCCAATGTGTGTATCTGTGTACGTATGATAATATTACAATACATGTATGTATTATGTATGTATATGTATGTGCATGTGTATACACACAAATATATATGTATATATATCAAATTTTCTTTACCCATTCATACATTGATGGGCAGTAGGTTGTTTCCATATTTTGGTTATTATATATAATACTGCAATGAACATGGGAAGGAGTTATCTCTTCAACAGAGTGACTTCCTTTCCTGGGAATGTATACCTAGAAGTGGGATTGCTAGATGATATGGTAGTTGTATTTTTAATTTCTTCAGGAACCATAGTGGCTGCACCAGTTCTAGTAACAGTTAATAGAATTCCTTTTTCTCTACACCTTTGCTGATACTTGTATCTTATCTTTTTGATAATAGCTACTCTAGCAGGTGTGCACTGATTGCAGTTTTGATTGGCATTTCCCTCATGATAGTAAAATAGAGCGTCTTTTCATGTACTTGGTGGCCATTTGTATGTCTGCTGTGGAAAAATGTCTATTCAAGTCCTCTGCCCATTTTTTTAATCTTTTCTTTTTTTTCTGTTGAGGTATATGAGTTCTTTATGTCTTTTGGGTATTAACCTCTTACCAGGTAGATGATTTGAAAATATTTTCTCCCATTCCATAGGTTGCATTTCATTTTGCTGATTGTTTCTTTGGCTATGTGACAGCTTTTTAGTTTGATGTATTCTCATCTATTTATTTTTGATGTTATTCTTTCTGATTTTAGTGTGATATCCAAAAAATCATTGCCAAGACCCATGTCAAGAAGTTTTACCCTATCTTTTCCTCTAGTAGTTATGACAGTTTCAGGTCTTACATTTAAGTCTTTAACATATTTGAATTAATTTTTGTGAAAGTGAAAGTTGTTCAGTCATGTCTGACTCTTTGCGACACCATGGGCTATAGTCCATGGAATTCTCTAGGCCAGAATACTGGAATGGGTAGCCTTTCCCTTCTCCAGGAGATCTTCCCAACCCAGGGATTGAACCCAGGTTTCCCAAATTGCAGGCAGATTCTTTACCAGCTGAGCCACAAGGGAAGCCCAAGAATACTGGAGTGGGTAGCTTATCCCTCCTCCAACGGATCTTCCCGACCTCAGGAATTGAACCAGGATCTCCTGCATTGCAGGCAGATTCTTTACCAACTGAATTATCAGGGAAGTGTGTGTGTGTGTGTGTGTGTGTGTGTGTGTGTAAAAGTGGTAGAAGATAGGAGTGCAGTTTCATTCTGATGCATGTGAATATCTGGTTTTCCAACATCATTTATTGAAGAGACTGTCCTTTCCCTATTAAGTATTCTTAGCTCCCTTGCCAAATATTAGTTAGCCATATATATGTGGGTTAATTTCTGGGTTCTCACTTTTGTTCCATTAATCTATGTGTCCATTTTTATGCCAGTACCATGCTATTTTGATTATTATATCTTTGTAAAGCAGGATATTTCAGCCTTCTTGAGGGGCTTGTGCAATGGTGTGTTAAAAACAAGAAAACAGATCTCAAAAAAACAGAAACAGCAACAACAAAATCCAACTCTGATTTGCAGCATTTGCTAATTTCTGTAGAATACAGACTCCCACCTTGGCTGATATCTATCTCTCAAAATAAAAAAAATAATTGAATGCAAAACTGGGAAGAAATGTATGGTAGCACCCCCATTATCTATCATTTCCACCATGGAAATACAATAGATGTAAGTATTCTCAAAAACACAGATAATAATCAAAGAATCAGGAAGCATTGAATTCTGAGCTTTTTAATTGTTTTTAATATAATTTAGCTCTAATTAATGTTAATTCTTAGTAATGATATGTTTAACAACTGCCTCACAGAATTTCTGCAAATATAGCAATCAGCTTCCACATGCCAGTACATGCCAGCTCCAGCATGCCAATGGGCCTGGCATCTTCAATATAACGTAGCTGTGACCCTTGTTTAGAGAAGGGCCTCACCATCTCCTCCTCCTCTGTTTCTTACAGATCAGCAAACAACAGCTGCAGACGGTCAAGGACCGGTTTCAGGCTTTCCTCAATGGGGAAACTCAAATCGTGGCTGACGAAGCCTTCATGAACGCTGTCCAGAGTTACTATGAGGTAAGGTTCGCCGGACAGAAGAATGCCAACACTGCGCAAACCTGAAGTCTGGGGTTTCTGAAATACTGGTCAGTGAGAACTGTAGCCTTGGCCTTCTACAGGCCATCCTTCCTGGGGTCAAGGGGTCTGTGATTGATATAACTTTAAGGAGTATAAAGGAGCATTTTGTTCAAGGGGTGAGGGAAACTGTAAATTGTTATACTAGGAAGAGTGGTGAGTGTTTTACGTACCATTTCTTGTTTAATCTTGACAACAGTGATATTATTCTCCTTTTACTGATGAAGAGACTGAGGCCCAGAGAAGTTAGGTCAATTTTTCAAAGTCACATAGCTATTAAAATGCCTTCCTCCTTTTTTCCTTTCTTTACTCAATTTTTACATAGAAAACTGTTTTAAAACAAAAACACAGGTGTCCCTGCCTCAGTCGATAAGCACACGCTTATTCTGCCCTTGAGTGCTGTGTTTCTCAGTAGATGCTTTAACAATGTCCGTTGATTGATTCAGTGAAACGCTCCTTGTTGCTAAGCACTTGACTCCTTCTTTCATGGAAAGAGTGGAGCAAGATTGCAATGAGATCTTGTGAAAATTATTATTGATTGATTTGCTGCTGCTGCTAAGTCGCTTCAGTCGTGTCCGACTCTGTGCAACCCCATAGACGGCAGCCCACCAGGCTCCGCTGTCCGTGGGATTCTCCAGACAAGAACACTGGAGTGGGTTGCCATTTCCTTCTCCAATGCATGAAAGTGAAAAGTGAAAGTGAAGTTGCTCAGTCGTGTCCGACTCTTTGCGACCCCATGGATTGCAGCCTACCAGGCTCCTCTGTCCATGGGATTTTCTAGGCAAAAGTACTGGAGTGGGGTGCCATTGCCTTCTCCAATTGACTTGCTAATTAGCCTTTAATAGTAAACAGCCTTTGTCTCTTTGATGTTTGCTAGGTCCATCCACAGACTCACTTTGCATGCTTTTTTTTCCTCAATGAAATTTCTATTTGGATCTGTTTTAGAAGTGTGATTTGTTTTTATATATGTCAGATTTAATTTTTTTTTTCATTTTACAAACAGTGTTAATGATTGCCAATAAGGGTTGAACTTAGTGCTTCATCTGATGTGACATATTTTTTGGTTAGATTTAAGGGAGAATGGAAATGAGATCTGCAATTACAGTGGTTGTATGGCAGTGAATAACCTAAATATATTTAAGAAGGTTCTGTTTAGAAACTGCCAGGGCTTGAAACCAATTATCCCCCTTTTGTCACAATCTGGAAACCAGTTGAGACCAGGCAGACACTTATCAATAATTCTCCATGTTTAGAGTCATTCATGAGTTTGTAAATTTGCAGATTGCAGATCTTAATTAGAAAGCTCATTTGACTAATGATATAAATTACAAGAAAGCACCATTTCTATCTATTAATTAAATTTGAAAATTAATAGTCATCAATTTGCTAATGAGTCTCTGGAAATTACCATGATATCTATAGTGGTCCTGATATTTTCCTCTATAGTGGCTAGTTTATTTGAAAGTGCTTCTGTTTAGTCTGATGAGAATACAGACATAAAGAAATTACTGAATATTTAATATTGAGATCTGAGTAACAGGAAATAATGTTGGGTATGAATTATTTACTGTATTCATTAGTAAACTTTGGAGTGTCTTGAGATTCATGTTTCTTGGGAAGCCTAATCCTCTGAAGCAAAGGTCCCTAGTCAAGGTATCAGGATTGATACATCACTTGGGAGTGCTCCAAGTTGATTACTCATCCCTTTCTCTCTCTCCTTTCACTCTTGGGGAATGGAGAGCTAGCATCGCTTCCTCTGCCCAGTTGCAGAGTCCCATCCCTTCCTCTGGGATCCAGTCGCTTTTATGTCAGCGCTTGCCTCGTCAGGTAGACCAAGGATCAGACCCAGGACAGACACCACCTCTGGAGCTGGAGTGCAGGTTTAGTCCCATTGGAACCATTTGTGTTGAAATGGCCTGGTTTCCCATTAAGAAACTGGGATGCTTTTTAATAGAAGGGGGAATATATGCTTAAGAGGCAAAACCAACAGACAGTCTCCTAAATTCTCAACCTCCACTCCCCTACACATTCTCTCTCTCTCTCTCCATCCCACCATACCAACCCTGACATGTCCCAGTTTACAAGTGATAATGACAATTTAAAAACAAAAACTTTTTCTCCAAAAGTTCTGAGATTGCTATAGTCAGTTATTAATACTAAAGTCAGTTTCTGAAAATAGCAGTTTTGCAAAGACAGTAATGCTTTGTCAACCTGCTAGAGTAGTAATGAGCATTTTTTTTTTTTTAATAAAGGGAGTGGGGAGCCACTGTCCTTTTTCCATCTGTGCCCACCCACATCCAGCCCAGTCTGAGCCCAGCTGCCCAGCGTTCATTGCAAGCTGGTCAGGCCTGGAAGCAGAGCCGGGCCAGGATAAAGGGAGACCAAGGTTCCCTGTGGCAAAGCAGATCAAGCAGGGCAGGAGATTAATCCTTTAATCTCTTTCATGATGGCTTTGAAGGCTGGGCACCAAGGTGGATGCTCTGAGATCCAGCTCAGCAACTTCATCCTGTTTCCATGCCACAGTGCTAAGGCATCAGAGAGCCCCCCACCCCGTTTCTCCAGGGCGCCCACATTTTTCTAACTCTCAGCTCTTTTAAGACAAATTGTGAAACATAAGCCCTCCCACCCTCCATCCTCATCCTCACCTCCCTCCCCATTTACCTGCTTAATTTTGGTTCCTTCACAGGCTGGCCCCAACAGCAGTGAAAAGAGGCAGATGGAAAGGTCTTACAGAACCTTCCTCACTGAGACCCTGCTTGGAAGGAAACCTGGGGGCATCTGGTGGGACCAGGGAGTGTAGAGCACGGTAGAAGGCATGCAGACCAGCCTCGTGTTAGAGCAGGACAGCTGCTGTCTGGACTGCAGCCAGCACCACTGCCATGACTGAGTTTAGTTTTGTTTCATTTTATTTTCAGCTGATCTTCTCTAACAAAGCCTCAGCTAGTTTTTGTCACACTAGATTTGAATGGTGTATCCAACACAGTTCTTTGATTGCGAGTAACAGAAACTGACTGTGGCTAAATTAAGCCCTAATAACAACAACTGTTGTTTTGTTATCAAAAGAGAAAAACCATCTAGAGAAAAGATGGGACCCAGGATAGCTTAGCCTCAGGAAGCTGGGTAGCAGGACATAATGCTTACCCCATCACTGGTATGAATCTACTCCAACCCCATCCCTTTCTTATGCTTCCCCACTCTCAATCTGAACCCCAGAAGTGAAGTCTGAATGCCAAGTTCAGGTCCCAGTTCACCACTTGGCAAAGGAAGCACACGGTCCTGTGAGTGACAGCCCCAGCGAAATAGTGTGTAGCAATAAAGGTGTTCTCGGACCGAGGTGCTGTTACAGAAGGGGCTGGATGGTTGGCAGGCAAAACCTGCAGGGGCCCTCTGCACAGGGTGACATATGTCATTTCATCTTTATCACTGAACTGTTTTTAATCTAAGAAAAGTAGATGTCAGGTCACACCTGGCTATTTTTCTAAAATAAAGCTATACATTTTCATAGGCAATCATAGGCAAAACCACTATGATTCCTCAGTGGCCTCGGAAAAGAGTAACCAGCCATTCTAAAGGCACTTATTCCTGTGGGAAAAACCAGGCAAGGAAGGAGGGGGCAGAGGGCCAAGTGGTTAAGACTAGCAGGGGTCCCCCGCCTCTGGGAGCTAATGCTTGATGATCTCAGGTGGAGTTGATGTAATAGTAGTAGAAATAAAGTACACAATAAATGTAATGTGCCTGAACCATCCCAGAACAATTCCCCTCTCCCCGGTCTGTGGAAAAATTGTCTTCCATGAAACTGGTCCCTGGTGTCACAAAGGTTGGGGACCAGAAGCAAGAGGATGAGTTGAGTGTCTGAAAGTGGGGGTGAATTCTGGTTTGGCTGCAAACCAGCTGTGGGACCTCAGCCACTTCTGAGCTTCAGTTTCCTCATCTGTAGTAGGATCTTCCTTGCATAATTGCTGTCAAGATTAAATTCCAAACACACACACTCAGACATACAACCTCATCATAAATCTGCGAAAGAAAAGTGTCATTTTGAATATATTAAGGTTAGAGGGGGAGAGTGGTGATATAGTGCCCACCTGCTGTATAGAAATAAATGATAAAAGAGGATTGAAAGTTACAGAATCAATCCACTCCCTAGTTTGGGGCCTAGACATGGGGATGGAAGGTACAAGGTCAACGCAGGGGAAAAGGACATAGAAGGGGGCAAGGGAACTACTTTTGTTCCTAACCTACCACCACTTACCATAGGTCATGGCCTCAGATGTGTTTCTTAAATTTGCCTAGGTTCCCCTTACTTTCTGACAAAAAAATATCCAAAGATGCTTTTTATTTTAGAAATTTACATGCTTCTTGCCTCAGTGAAAGTAAAATTTGTCATTTTCCCACGTAGAAAGGGGTGTTTTATATAACTGTGAAAGTCAAACATGTCAATTATAAAACTAGACAATAGGGAAAAAATGGAAATGAAATGGTTAGGAAAATACCTCTAATCCCATCATGCTAGACAACCACTATTAAATTTTGGTATATGTCTTTCCAGGTATTTTCATATATATATATATATATATATATATATGCTTGTAAAGATAGCTCCTTGATCTCCATATTAAGATGGAAAATAACTAAAAAATGTTAATAACCCATTTGTTTCATTTCACAGTTGTTTTCCATCTTTCTGCTTCTGCAAAAGTCACGCCTGTGCTAGCTCAATCATCAATAAACAGTTTTCTTACAGTACCTGTGATGTTCTCAAAATCAAAAGTTATAGTCCTGTACCCCAACCCCACTTCACCCCTACCATTGGAAGTCTCTGATTTAGCCACATGTCATGGACATCCTTTGATGCTGATAAAAAAGAAAAGTTATCTTTTTCCATGGCTGTATAATACTCAATGTAAAAATAACAGTTCACTTTTATTACGTTCTTGGAGCAGCGTGTTCATCAGTTGACTTTCATTTTTTCATTGAATTCCCATGCCAATCCTTCACAGGAGGGTGGTTATGATTCCCATTTGAAAGATGATAAAACTAAAGCCCAGAAAGATGAAGTTGCTCAGCTGACAAAGCCAGCAGCTGGTAGAGCTGGAATTTGATCCCAGGTATCTGACACTAGAGCCCACGGTTACCATTGTGTGTGTGCCAGTCATCTGAAACATTGTTGGTAACCTGGTTGTTGTAGGTTTTTAAAATCTTATTTACTCTAGCATCTAGGTATTTTTCTTATTTATGTTGAAATGATGTACTTCTGCAGAGCAGGAGAGGGTCCTCCTTGTGTCCTCAGCCTGTCTGTAGAGAAGCAGGAGCTGGGCCAGCTTTACCCCATAGCATGTACCGTCATTAAGTACCGATGCGCTTCTGCGTTTCTGAAACAACCTTGAGGCTGCTTGGCTCTGGCAATGGGAGGGAAGGACTGATGGATGAGGCTGAGTTGCTGAATTGACTGCCCTTCACTATTTCGTATTTATTTGTTTATCTGCCCTCTCCCATTATGGCCTGTCTGGGAGTTGGCAGAGAAGCGGGGAGGATTTATGGATGTGCCGCATACAGCTGTGCCTGGAGTTGAAGTCTCTTGCAAGAGCCACTGAAAAATGAAACAGAAAACAAAACACAAAATACCAGATAGAGCTCCTGGTACAAATGAATTTCAAGGGCCATTTTAGAGACACACAAGTACGTTGCCCGCCTGGCTTCCTTTCGGACGAGACTGAGAAGCCAAGACAGATGATGTGCCTGGAAAATTAGCTTTCTGCTGCCACTGTTTCTCCTTGTGGCTGTCTTGCTGCTTTTTTGGCACTTGTCTGTCTCCTCCATCTTCTGCCTCCTTCCTCTATTCTCTTAACATTCCACCCATCTCCTTTTGTTCTGGGGCCTAGCGATTGTATCTTACCTGTGGACAGATGGAGCCCTCCACTTTTCAGAGTCTTTTCAATTTGATCTTTCTCAGAGAAGGCTGGCTGGCTGGACCCCAGGTAATGGTGAAGGAGAGTGAGGTTGATAGAAGTTATGTGACTGTCTAAAGCCATCCGCTAGTAGTACAACAAATATATATTTAGTGGCTATTGTGTATAAAGGAAGGGCCTATGGAAAGCAGATAATGTGTGCAGGACCCAGGGATCACCAGTTCTGGATGCTGACTGGGACCAATGTGCTAATATCCTCATTTCTTCCCCAGAGAAGGGCATGACAACCCACTCCAGTATTCTTGCCTGGAGAATCCCATGGACAGAGGAACCTGGTGGGCTATAGTCCATGCAGTCTCAAAGAGTCAGACACAACTGAGAGACTGACACTTCCTCATTTCTTATCCCCTATTGTCAGGTCTCATGGAAAATGTAGTGTCAGTCAATTGTTTTTAAGAGACCAGTGTATTTGTGCTTGCTGGTATCTTCTTTACCTTCTTTCCTCCATCCAGATATAATCTCCATAGGGTCTCTGCTTTGAGATGTCTGCTTTGTTCGTGTTGTTCATTCACTGATTTTCCTCATTCCACATAGCACCAATTATGTGCCAGGCACTGTCTTAGGCACTCGGGAAAAAATAATAGGAACAAAGCAGATACAACTCCTGCCTTCTGAGGACTTACATAGTCTAGGCGGAGCCTCAGACATTAACTAAAGTTAGAGAGACAAATGACAGACAGCAGCTGTGGAGGGGCTATGGGGGAAAGGAATACAGTTCTGAGAACCTGAAATGGGGTCCTGTTCCAGGTCTGTGGGACCCTGCTATGGACACATGGAAGGAGAGTGTGGCTTCATTGTTGAGTGAATGTTTAAAAGTCACCTCTAATATTCACTAGTGCTGACAGCAAAGAATTAACCCCTTTGCATCGCTAGCACCATCACTCACCTGTGCTCATAAGCTGTCTCTCAACTGGCCTCCTGTCTATTCTCTTGGCCTCCTTCAGGTCCATTTTCCACATTAAAGCCAGACAATGTGAACCTGATTGTGTCATGTCTAGGTTTAAAGCTTTCAATGGCTTCCCAGTGCCCTTCAAATGAGAATTAGTGTTCTTAATAGAACCTCCCATGCCGTTGGCCATCTGGCCTCTTCTACCTATCTTATACTGATCATTTTCACACTTCTCCCTGCCACAGCCACACTGACTTCTTATTTCCTCAGATCCTCAGTGGAGAAGGAAATGGCAACCCACTCCAGTATTCTTGCCTGGAAAATCCCATGGATAGAGAAGCCTGGTAGGCTACAGTCCATGGGGTCGCAAAGAGTCAGACACGACTGAGCGACTTCACTTTCACTGTTTTTCAGTGTGTTAACATATGTTATTCCTTCTTTCATTCTTCTCCTACCCATCTTTCACATTTCACCTTAAAGGAGTTCTCCTCCAGGAAGGCTTTCCTGACCACATATTGGAATTTTTTCCTGGTTACAAGCATGCATGAACCTGCATAGTTTCCCTTGGTTAGCGCTTGTCCCAGGTTGTAATGATATTTGTATGGGATGATTAGGACAGTGTCACAGAGGCATGAGGGCTCGGTCAGCATCTTTTTCCTCCTCATTCTAACCCTGGCACCTGGCATGTGCCTTCCTCCAGTGAGTACCTAAAGAAAGTATAAATGGACTCATGAGTAAGAGTATACACTTTACAGCTTAAAAGACAAGCTCAAAGTTTTATAGTTCAACTCCCTCAGTGTATAGATAAGATACTAGAGGATCAGAGCGATGAGGTAACTTACCCAAGGTTACACAGAAAGTTAATGCCAGAGCTGGCCTGGGAGTATGGTTTACAGGTCATGCCACAGTGTTATACTGTCTCTCCAGAAACTTCCTCTTTTGCTTCAAAACTTTGATGTTCTTTGAGATCTAGACCTGAAACACAGTGTGTTTGTTACATGGAGAAACTACCTGCATTAAGCATTATAGAGTTTCGGGTGAATTGCTAGCTCATTAAAGCTCTTAAAGCCTCAAGATTCAGTTGAAACCTTTCTTTTCTTTTCTTTTTTTTAAATAATTGATTTTTAAATGAACTCTGAGGTCTCAACTGAGGACCATTCCCAAGCACAGTGGAGCAGGCTGTGGCCTCTAGCCTGGAAACAAATCCTTGGTCCTTTTTCTCTCTGAATTAGTTCATTCATTGACAATAAATGGAGTCCAACTTTCTAACATCTCTCCTCCCCAGGGAAGGCTTTGTGATGAAGTGGGAGGCAATGAGATGCCCCCCAAGCAATCGCCTACCACAAGCATTCTCTGAAATCTGACAGGGAAGTGAATATTTGTTCTGCTTCTGGAAGGCTATTTATGCAGCTTCTGAACTGTGACTAGGACAGGACACGGCTCAAAAACGTCAGGTGTTTCTTCTTGGTGAATAGGAAGCAGCAGCTTCACTGCCTTGTATGACACCCCAGAACTGTGTAGCTTATATAAGCTCCCAAATGGAGTGAAAGCAAACTGTCATTAATGGCTGCTCTATCCCAGGATCAAGGCAGCACTAGCAAAATAAGCAAGGGCTGTCCCACCAGGCAGGTGAGACTCATAGGAAACGGACGAACCAGGGTGAAGTCAAGAGACCATGCGTTTATACAGTTGTCCATTTTCAGTTAATATGAGTTTAAAAAAGACTCCTCTCTGGAGTCTTGGTTTTTCCATTTACAAAATGGATTGAGTGTAATGCCTGCCTTTCTCATTATTCACTCTCAAAGCAGGAGGTTCTACTCTAAAGATGGGTGGGTGATATTTGGGAGAAGGAGAAGGGCACATTTCTGGCCCAGGTGGAGTTTACATTTGGGGAGGGGAGACAGGCATGAAATACATATTTACATAATCCTTCTTCAATATGAATTGTGATGAGTGTTACTGAGAGGATAAAATGAGATGTAAATAGTAGACTATGAACTGTGTGAAGTGCTATGACCAGACATCATACTATTTTACATATAAAAATAATAACCACCACCACAACAACCCACATGATATTAATATGAGCCACTCTTTCAAGTGTTTATCATAATTGACTCAGTTATTCCTCATTTAGAAGCACCTGTGTTGTAGAAACTGCTATTTTCCCAATTTTATAGATGAGAAAACTGTAGTACAAAGAGGCTAATCTGCTGGAAGAAATACGGCCAGTAAGTGGCAGAGAAAGGACCCAAGCAGTCTGAGCAACTGAGTCTCTATATTACGCTGCCTCTCAGGATATGACTGTCTCATTTTATCCTTGCGACAATCTAGGGAATACCACTGTCATTCCCATTTTCCAGATTTGGGCACAAAAGCAGAACACCTAAGAGACTCCCCGGAGTTCCCCCGGCTAGGAGGTAGCAGTCAGGCTGTGACCCACCCCAGTGCCTCCTGGGACGCCTTCGAAGGGGTCAGCCCCGCCCCCGCCCCGGAAACACTTCCTCCAGGGCAGCTTTCTGACGTCTGCCCCGCCCTCTCCCGCACAGGTGTTCCTGAAGAGCGACCGCGTGGCACGCATGGTGCAGAGCGGCGGCTGCTCCGCCAACGACTCGCGAGAAGTCTTCAAGAAGCACATCGAGAAGCGCGTGCGCAGCCTGCCGGAGATCGACGGCCTCAGCAAGGAGACCGTGCTGAGCTCCTGGATGGCCAAGTTTGATGCCATTTACCGTGGGGAGGAGGACCCCAGGAAGCAGCAGGCCCGAATGACGGCCAGCGCCGCTTCCGAGCTGATTCTGAGCAAAGAGCAACTCTACGAGATGTTCCAGAACATTCTTGGGATCAAGAAGTTTGAGCATCAGCTGCTGTACAATGCTTGCCAGGTAAGAAGCTGTCACCTGGGCCCAGGGCTGTGAGTAAAGCAGGGCCAGGGAGTTCCCTGGTGGTCTGGGATGAATGCTCTGCACTCCCACTGCAGGGGTCTTGGGTTGCATCTCTGATGGGGAACTAATATCCCCAGAACTATGCAGCTCAGGGGAAAAAAAAAAAAAAAAGCAGGGCCCTATGACGACTTCTACGTTCCCTAGTCATTGTTGCCTTCATGTGCGTATCTTGATTTTTTTAAATGTATTTTTAAATTACATTTTGTAACTGCATTGGTAAAAGTTGAATATGGTCCACTCTAGAATATTTTCAGGTTTTTCTTTTGATTTTTAAAAGAAATGAAAACATTTTGTGAGCTCCTAAAAATCTCCTGGACCCTAGATATTGTGTGTATTGTGTTCAAGGGGTCAGTTGGCCCCTTTGTGGAAAGTGTCGTAAGAGCAAAATGATTTTTTAAAAAAAGATTATGTGCCTTTAAAATAGATGGTATTTACCAGCTGAAGGGCTTGTACTTCCTCATTTGGTGACACAGTTGGACCTAGCACCTGGTCAAGAGAAATTATTTAAAACAAAACTTCCATAAAACCTGCCTTGTACCCATATATTAGTCACACCATAAATTTCCAAGTGGATCTGAGGTGGCTAGCTGAGGCTTTCCTTGAGTGCCTACTAATTTGCTTCAGTCATGTCCACCTCTGTGTGATCCTGTAGACTGTAGCCTGCCAGGCTCCTCTGTCCATGGGATTTTCCAGACAAGAATACTGGAGTGGGTTGCCGTGCCCTCCTCCAGGCTCAGCTTAGGCCCACCCAAAAAATGTGTGCTTATATTTTCTCTGGATGGAAGTTTGGGGGAGTGAAGTACTCTAGAACTTCATTAACTGCAAATCTTTCTCCATTATATTCCTTTATTCAACAAATATTTATTGTGTGCCTACTCAGCAGACTTTACAAATTTTATTGAGTGTCTCTTGGGAGCATTTTTAAAAGGCACATTTCCAGCCCCTGGCCCTAGATTCTGGTTCTGCATTCTCAAGGTAGGGCCCAGAAAAATGCTTTTTTAAACAAGAACTTCCCTTCCTAGTAATCTTGCTCCCCTTTGCCTTTTAAGAACCATTATAGAATTTCAGCTGTTCCCTGGGTTCCCTGTACAACTCTACCCCTAAAGTTGGTTGAATGAGGACACTGTCGTTCATTGGCTAACAGTTGTTCCTTGCTCAGAATCCAGTAAACTTTGGTAAATCTTTTTTTTTTTAACTTTGGTAAATCTTAATATAACTCCTCACTTAAAATAACTTTGAGACCTTGGGAGTTAACTTCCCCACACATGAGCTTGGGATGCAGTTGTAAGAATGCATGTGTGCAAAGCCCAGAGTAACATGGGACACTTTCTAAATGGTAGCAATTAAAGTTTATTATAGTCTATTGGAATAAGCAAAAAGTCAACAGACACCATCAGAACAGTGCCATAAATATATTTTTTTTAATTTTTAAAAAATGTTATTGGAGTATAGTTGATTTACAGTGTTGTATTCGTTTATACTATATAGGAAAGTGAGTCAGTTATACATATATGTATATTCACTCTTTTTTAGATTCCTTTCCCATATAGGTCATTACAGAGTATTGAGTAGAGTTCCCAATGCTATAGTGTACGTCTGTATTAATTATCTAATTTATGTATAGTAGACTTAGTATGATCATCTTTAGCTCCATTCATATTGCTACAAATGGCATCATTTCATTGTTTTTTAATGGCTGAGTAATATTCCATTGTATATAATTAAATGTTTAATGTAAGAGCTACAGGATATTGAGATTTTCTTCTTCCTCCCTCCATGGCTATCTGCTAATTCAAGGCACACATCATTTACTTCGATGATCAGTGTTTACCCAACTGGTAACGCTGCCTCCCTTCTTGCCTATGAAAATGTACCCACCACACACCAGTTGAAGTGATCTTTTAAAATTGTAAACTGGGTCATGCCAATTCTGCGCCTAAAACCTTCCATGGCCATCCCTTCACCCCTAGAATGGCATCCCTACTCATAACTAAGGCTTGAGGCAGAACAGGAATCAGCCTGGATCATACCACTTTCCCTATGTGCTTTCTCACTGGCCTTCTCTCTGTTTCCCAAACATATCACATTGGCTGTGGGCCTTTGCATTTGCTCTTCCCTCAATTTAGAATACTCTTTGCCAAGACCTTTGCATGACTGGCACACCCAATGTCAGCTTCTCCGTGAGGCTTTCCTGGACCACTCCGTCTAAAGTTTTCCCTTGCTTCACACCCTGCCAAGTTACTGTCTTTCCCATTCTCCTGTTTGATTTTTATCAAAGCCTTTACCACTGTCTTCCATTTCCTATTCACCTGTTTTTATGTTTACTATCTGTCTTACCCTCTCTGCCCATCCTTCAGCAGAATGTTGGCCTTATCAGGACAGTAGTTAATCTCTGCCTTATTTGCTAATATTTCCAAAAAGTATTGAAAATACTTTGTCAAATACTTTGTCAAAGTATTTCCAATACTTTGACACAAAACAAGTGTTCCATAAATGCCTATTGCATTAATAGATGAGTGATGGCAGATTGTTCTAACTAGTTGGCAGGCTCTTATCAACCATTATAGCTCACCCTAAAATTTCTGGATGTTTTAATAAATAGAAATCTGTTTGACATCTCATAATATAATATATATATTATATTCAAAGGTATTCCTGACACCCTGCTTTCCTCTCAGCCCACTTCAGTTCAGAACCCTGGTTTCCTACCCAAAGATAGAGTTTCTGTGATGGGTTAAAAAGTCTTCAAAATTCTCAAGCCTCAATTTGACATTAAATTTATTTGTTATTTTAAATTAACATATTAGTACTGCATCCCATGTAGCACTTGTAGATTGGGGTAAGCAGGTAGCAAAACCATCCATCACCACCCTCTTCTCTACCACAAGAAGATGAGTTGTGATAGCTTCAAAAAGATTGACAATCACCCACTTAAGCGGTAAGTAATATGCAGAATTAGAGTTAGTCAAGTGTTCCTAAACTTACTAGGCATAAAATGTTTCTAGGGATTAATTTTTCTCATTTCAATGGCGAGCTTATCATGAAGATTTTCTGCTCTTGCTTAAACATCAGCATTTTTAGAATGAATCTATTGCTATGCCATGTCTTACCTCTTGGTTGCTTTGAACTTGTCGACTATGGTAAAGTGGCAGGACCTTGTTTTACTTGTTTCTCCTAAAAAATTAATTTTTTTCTACTTATTTTTAAGATTTTTCTATGTCGTATTAAAAAATACAGTGATAGAATAATGTCTTCTCTCCCCAAAATAATGATTGTCCCCTTAGCTGAAAGAGAGTTATAAGAAATGTAAAAGGAAGTACATCTTGGGACTGTAATACTTAAGTCATTTATTATTTTATTTTATACTGACACCTAGTCTGATTACTGCTTCATTGGTTCACCTCAATAGAAATCAGGGCAAAGAGCATATACAGGTAATTCACAAAGAAAAAAACAAAATAATTCTGAATATATGATTGTAGAATTTCTAAGTTCCGTGCTTTTAGTCATCTGAGTTATATAATTGTATTGACAGTCAGAAGTATTTTAAAAGAAATATACCATTGGTAACAATAATACATTACAAATGTTACAGAAATGGGTATTCTCATTACTTACTGGTAGAATGATTTATTGCGGTACACTTTCTGTAGCATAATCTGTTAATTTGCAGCCAAACACCTTTATATTTGGCAAACCTTTTAACCTGGCAGCTCTGCTTCTAGAAATCTGTGTTAAGTAGATACTCAGAGATTTTATCAAGAGTTTTAAGTCCAAGGATGTTCACTGCAGCATTTTATATGACAGTGAAAAAAATAGAAACAACCTTAATTCCCAGTAGGAGGGGATTAATTAACTAGATTTTAACAGTATGAGACAGTACTCTTCAGCTAGCAAAATAGTTGCTGAAAAAGAACACTTACCAAGTGGGGAAATGTTCGGTAGATATTACTAAGTGGAAAGACAGGCTTTGGACCAGTGTGAAGACATAATCCCATTTTTATGGAGTAAGGACTGGATAGGCAAACAATAAAATCTAAACCACGATTATCTTTAAGGGTAACATTATGATTGATTTTTGTGTTTTTCACTTGTGCTTTTGGGTGTTTTCACATGTTCTGCCTTAAGCATATAGGTATTTTGTAAATAGAAACAAATAGCAAAAATCTCAACAAAGAAGCTATCAAAAGAAGAAAATTATCTTCAGCATTGTATTTGAGACCTCAGTCATTAGTATATCACCTTCATGATTTTATACCATTTCCAAGTACTGCCTGTGTGATTATTTATTTAATATCTGCAATTAAGCCAACACTTAACTCAATTTGTAAACCTGCCTTTACCTTAGAAGTAATACATGTGAAATCACAGCTTTGATGTACTAGATTTTTAAAAATAGTATGCAATAATGTGAACCATAACCATTAAAATAGATACTCTTTATCAGTCTGCCTCTGACATAATCTCACACCACCATTGATGTGGGCAGCATGACTCTGGTGACCTCTTCCTTTAAATACTGACATTGATGAGATAGATCCCTCTGACACCATCCCTGAAAATAGCCCCAGACTAACCAGAACAAACTTCACCTGAAGTCTGTACTTGTAACACCCTGTAATCAGGTTTCAGAAATTATAGATACACTCACTTTCTCATAGCTTTCTCATAGATTATACTCAACTCTGCAGTAGTCTATCCACTTGTAGGAGCAAAGAAATAGAACTGAAAAGCATATACTTTTCATTTGCAAAAGTATGCTTGTTTTCGTTTTTTGTTTTTATATTTTCTGATCCTTCTTCCTATGAGAGAGAGCAGTTCATAGGTGCTTTCAATCTAGAAACATGCATATTTCCTTGTATGCATATTGTATTTTAGGGGAAAGTATAATCTGATTGCTGGTGCACTTTTCTGATGGTTTCTGTGATCTCTCTGTGAGCTACTGCCAGGAACTTGTTTTCATCTCAAATGAGAAAGGATGTTTAAAGAGTGATTGTATCAGTTATACATCAACATTCTGAAAAATGAATGTCCATCAAACTTTTTTTAAAAAAAAGCAAAGAAGCTTAATAAATGTCTCCATATTTACACATGGAATTTTTTAAAGACTATTGTGTTTGAAGTTTGATGGCTCTTGTCTCAGAGAAGAGTTCGCTCATACAACATAATCATCCTTGTAAATTCATTGAAAACTATTATGAAATCAGTGTTGTTTTTATTTTCCCAAACTCTTGAGAAGAAGCAATTATATAGCCATTTGAGTTGAAATCTGTTACTCAAACAACATAGGATAAACTCTGAGAATGGGTGTTATCTAAGAAATGGGACTAACACAGACCTGCTTTCTATTTTCATAAAATGCGAAGATGATGATGATGTACTTTAAAAGTTTAAAGAATGCAAAGCACCCTTTTCCCTCCTTCTTTCTAGTAACCTCCACATCTGGAATTGACTTAATGCCCAGTTGGATGTACCAGATGTCTGCAACTTCCTACCCATATGCTTAACTTCATGAGTTTTCCTTAATTGTTCTGTTCTGGAATGGCAGGCATTTCTCCTTGAAAAACACTTCAGAGCTGTCTCACTTTTATGTATTTTCAAATGAAGATAAATCCTTCTTAGGGAAGCAACCCAACTAATTTCCAAGGGGATATGGATGAGTAGAAGCTAAGAAAGTTAGTGGTTTCTTCATGTTTCAGTTCTGCTCTTTGAGAACAGCGTTTCTTTCTGGTTGTGTCCTTCCCGATGTCACCTGTGGCTCCTGGAAACGTGGGGATATGAGTCTAATCTCAGCCATCATTTGTGCCTCCTGGGCCGCAAGGTAACATACACACTGCAGTTAAATAAATGAAGATGACAGTATTCTGTTCGTTTATCTTCTCTGAATTTCTAGAGATTTTTTCATATAATCCAGAAGACTTGAGTAGAAACACATGGAATAGAATTTCCCAATCTATAAACATCTTTGCATTTTCAGTGTTAAATTCCCCACCATTACTGCACTACTAACTGTCTTAACGTTTCATTACTTTCCTCCAATCCGTCATTGATGTGGCTTTTGATGATGTGATCTTGTTACAGGGCACTCTTCCTTGGACTTGATTAACACTTGGCAGCTTTTCAAATAGTTTATTAGACTCTGAGCAGAAAACTCACATTATCAGCTTTCAGCTGTGACCCGGATTACTGGATTGGATCTATACCTCATTATAGAGTCTTTCATCTCTATTTAAGTAGATTTTTTTTTTCCCATAGAATCTTTCATCTCTATTTAAGTAGATTTTTTTCCTAATCCATAAGTCTCCAGAAGATCTATAGTCTCAGAATTTGCTTCTTGTCCTGGCTGTATTTCTTAATCACTTTTCTTGGCTCTCTGTCAATATTACATTTCTTTGTACATAATGGTCTTTCAGTAAATACCTACTGAAGAAATGTTTTAACATCTGAGGAGATGGACATGGCAGTCTGGTATTAAACACTTTTATTTAGCAGTATACTTTCATTGTTCCTACATTCATTCATTCATTTAACAAATGTTTTACCTGCTTACTGTGCTCTAACCACCATGTTTCAGATACTGGGATAAAGCCTAAACTTTTCTGTTTTCTCACAGACAAGCCCATATTTTACCTCCTGGCAATCTTCCTCTTTGCTCACCCCCAAAACAACTCCCAGTGACTTTTATAGCTTTTTCCTGCTCAGGGTATTGTATTTGTTTTCATTGTGTTGCTGTGTAAAAATTGCCACCAACTCAGTGTTTTAAGATACTCAGTCACTCAGTCGTGTCCGACTCTTTGTGACCCCGTGAATCACAGCACGCCAGGCCTCCCTGTCCATCACCAACTCCCAGAGCCTACCCAAACCTGTGTCCGTCGAGTCGATGATAGCATCCAGCCATCTCATCCTCTGCTGTCCCCTTCTCCTGCCCCCAATCCTTCCCAGCATTAGGGTCTTTTCCAATGGGTCAGCTCTTCGTATGAGATGGCCAAAGTATTGGAGTTTCAGCTTCAACATCAGTCCTTCCAATGAACACCCAGGACTGATCTCCTTTAGGATGGACTGGTTGGATCTTCTTGCAGTCCAAGGGACTCTCAAGAGTCTTCTCCAACACCACAGTTCAAAAGCATCAATTCTTCGGCGCTCAGCTTTCTTCACAGTCCAACTCTTACCTCCATACATGACCACTGGAAAAACCAGAGCCTCAACTAGACGGACCTTTGTTGGCAAAGTAATGTCTCTGCTTTTAAATATGCTGTCCAGGTTTGTCATAACTTTCCTTCCAAGGAGTAAGCGTCTTTTAATTTCATAGCTGCAGTCACCATCTGCAGTGATTTTGGAGCCCCAAAAAATAAAGTTTGACACTGTTTCCACTGTTTCCCCACCTATTTCCCATGAAGTGATGGGACCAGATGCCATGATCTTAGTTTTCTGAATGTTGAGCCTTAAGCCAACTTTTTGACTCTCCTTTTTCACTTTCATCAAGAGGCTTTTTAGTTCTTCTTCACTTTCTGCCATAAGGGTGGTGTCATCTGCATAGCGAGGTTATTGATATTTCTCCTGGCTATCTTGATTCTAGCTTGTGCTTCTTCCAGCCCAGCGTTTCTCATGATGTACTCTGCATAGAAGTTAAATAAGCAGGGTGACAATATACAGCCTTGACGTACTCCTTTTCCTATTTGGAACCAGTCTGTTGTTCCATGTCCAGTTCTAACTGTTGTTTCCTGACCTGCATACAGGTTTCTGAAGAGGCAGGTCAGATGGTCTGGTATTCCCATCTCCTTCAGAATTGTCCACAGTTTATTGTGATCCACACAGTCAAAGGCTTTGGCATAGTCAATAAAGCAGAAATAGATGTTTTTCTGGAACTCTCTTGCTTTTTTGATGATCCAGCGGATGTTGGAAATTTGATCTCTGGTTCCTCTGCCTTTTCTAAAACCAGCTTGAACCAGCTGGAAGTTCATGGTTCACATATTGCTGAAGCCTGGCTTAGAGAATTTTGAGCATTACTTTACTAGCATGTGAGATGAGTGCAATTGTGTGGTAGTTCGAGCATTCTTTGGCATTGCCTTTATTTAGGATTGGAAAGAAAACTGCCCTTTTCTAGTCCTGTGGCCACTGCTGAGTTTTCCAAATTTGCCAGCATATTGAGTGCAGCATCATCTTTCAGGATTTGAAATAGCTTAACTGGAATTCCATCACCTCCACTAGCTTTGTTCGTAGTGATGCTTTCTAAGGCCCACTTGACTTCACATTCCATGTATTATCTCAAAGTTTCTATAGATCAGAAATCTGGCATTACTTAGCTGGGTTCTCTGAGTGTTCAGGGACTCATAGGGCTGAAAATAACTATGACCGGGCTGTGTTCTCATGTCAACGCAGCTGTACATGTCAGCGCAGCTCTAGAAGTCTTCAAATCCAGCCACAGAGAGAGAGAACTTGTCTGGTGTTTCAAGTCTCAAATTAATCAGGACTTCACTGGCAGTCCACTGGTTAAGAGTTAGCTTTCCAGTGCTGGGGGCGTGGGTTCCATCCCTGATTCAGGTTTGCCTCTCTGCTGAAAAATCAAAACATAAACAACAGAAGCAATATTGTAACAGATTCAATAAAGACTTTATGAATGGTCCATGTCAAAAAAATCTTTTCAAAAGAGAGGATCTTAATCACCTTAGTCAATCCCATCCAGGATAACCATCCTTTTCTATTAAAGTCAACTGATTAAGGAGTTAAATTACATCTGCAGAATCTCTTCATTCTTGTCATATATTATCAATTAGAAGCAAGTCATAGAGTCCCCCCGGATTTTCCTGCTGGCTCAGTGGTAAAGAATCGGCCTATTAATGCAGGAGATGCAAATTGGATCCCTGGGTCGAAAATATTCCCTGAAGGAGGAAGTGGCAACCCACTGCAGTATTCTCACCTGGGCAATCCCTTTGACAGAGGAGCCTGGCAGGCTATAGTCCATGGAGTTGCAAAAGAGTTGGACATGACTTAGCAGCTAAACAGCAACAACAACATAGAGTCCCCCACCCTCAAGGGTAAGTGAGTAGAATGTTCGTCACTGGGGATCATCCCAGTTTCTGCCACAATTGTTCTGCCCCCATTCTGGTGTTCTTCATAGAACTCCTTCAAGTAACCTTTTAAGAGAAACTCTCCCTTATCATTCCACCTAAAATAGGCCTCTCCTTGTTTGGGGTTTGGTTTTTTCTGTAACAGTACCTTGCTTTTTACCATCATAGAACATCACACAATCTGAAATTACTGTGCATCAGTTCAGTTCATTTCAGTCACTCAGTCATGTCCGACTCTTTGCAACCTCATGGACTGCAGCTCGCCAGGCTTCTCGGTCCTCCACTATCTCCCGGAGTTAACCCAAATTCATGTCCATTGAGTCGGTGATGCCATCCAACCATCTTGTCCTCTGTCGCCCGCTTCTCCTCCCGCCCTCGATCTTTCCCAGCATCAGGGTCTTTTCAAATGAGTCAGTTCTTCGCATCAGGTGGCCAGAGTATTGGAGTTTCAGCCTCAACGTTAGTCCTTCCAGTGAACACTCAGGACTGATCTCCTTTAGGATGGACTAGTTGGATCTTCTTGCAGGCCAAGGGACTTTCAAAAGTCTTCTCCAACACCACAGTTCAAAAGCATGAATTCTTCATACTAGTTGATATTTGTTCCCTTATTATCTGCCTCCCTCTCCTGATTCACTTATTTAAGAGCAAGGACCATGTCTATTGTATTCACCACTCTATGGTCAATACTTAAGCACAATGCTAGGCACATAATAGATGTTCAACTAAATATTGACTAAATCACTAAATGGAGAGGCCAAGGCATTTATGGTCTTCGGATGCTTAAATGCCCATATTCTACAAAGGTGTGTGTTTCCTCCTTTATTTCCCTTGAGGCAAAGTGCAGCAATGGAACAGGCATGTTAGTCTGAGACCAGAATCAAACTGCTGATTCTCCTGTTTTATAGTGTGGATTTCACATGAGATTCACAGAATGCCGGTGGCCTTAGACCTTCCCCCAGGTCACCTCTGTCTGTCTCTCCCATCACAGGGTTGAAGGACGAGGTACAGAAATTAAGTTCACTCGCTGCCTCTAACAGTCATTAGATACTTGATGGACTGCTGCTTTTCAGTTGCTTTGCCTGCCAGATGTACTTTAATTTCAGCTTTCTTGGGATAAGGAAAGAGATCAAGATGTATCCACCCCCATGAACTTGTTCTTCTCTGTTAGCAGGAGCAATGAAGATATGGAGGGCATGGGGCCAGATAGCAATATTTAATTTCCCAGAGCAACAATTCTCTGATGATTCCATCAGGACTTTTCATGACAGAGTCATCAGAAAATTCTTGCTTCTCTATCAGTGCTTTGTAGAAGACATGGTTAGACATTTCTGTCTAACTGTGCCTGCTATTATGGTGAGATGGACTGCAATGGAACCTTGAAATTGAGAGGCCGTGGATATCCTGGATCTGAGGAACAGGAAGTTGGGCATTTTCTATGCAGGCTTTGAAACTGCTGGAAACATTTTACAAAGCTCTTCCCTTTGTTGCCAAAATGGAATTACAAATATACTCGGTTTATTTGAAGTCTTTTCATAAGCATTGAACCACAAAATTGTAATCAGAGGTGTTAAAGAGGTGTACTTTCAGAAAAGGACATAGACAGAAATAGTATTTTCTACTTTGCCACCTTTCACCAAATGAGGGAGGCTATTATAAACCAATCTAACCCAGCTATGCAAAGGGAGATATTTTACAGGTCTTCTGACATGCTTCACCGACCCAGACTCCCCATGATCATTATTTGAATTTACTTTCTTCTTCAATGATTCAAACCTCCAGTTTGCAGAAACTTGGATAATAGAGTATTGTTTACTGATTAAATTTTGTAGTTAACTTTTTTGTCTTCACCCTTTGTGAAAGTATGCATAAAACATTGTAGTTCTTTCCTGCCCAGCTTGTGAGTGGTTCTGTCTTTCATGATGGACTTTTATTCATGGAACACCTCCCATCCATGTCCGACCTCCAGTTTGAAGAGTAATAACACCTATCAGATATGAAGCCTTGACCACATGCCAGACACTAAGCCTAGTACTTTACATATATTATCATATTTAATCCTCATAATAAGCTTGTAAGCTAGTTATTTTTACCCACATTTTAATAAGCAACCTAAAAAAGAGAAAGAGAAAGAAGTTCAACAATTTTTCCAAGGTCAGTCAGTCAGAAGCAACCTGGATTTGAAGTCCAGATTGTATGTCTTAGCCTCCAATTAAAATGAATAAATTAATTTAAATCAGCTCTTTCATGCAATTGCTGAAAATAATGGTGATTTTCTATCAACATAGAAGGCTCTGAAGAGTAAGTAGAAAGTTTATCAATCCTGCCTTTATTCTAGCAAGACAGATATGTATGTATTGTACTTAGTCTTTTTGAATCTCTCTTAATTTAACCTGTTCCTTTATCCCTAAAATTTATTGGAGGAAAAGAAAGGTCAGCTGACACTCAGTTCTTTGCATTTTCTTTTTTTTTTTTAATTTTTATTGGAGTATAATTGAGTTACAGTGTTGTGTTAGTTTCTGCTGGATAGCAAAATGAATCAGTTATACGTATATCCACTCTCTTTAAGATTATTTTCCCATATAGGTCATTGCAGAATATTGAATAGAGTTACCTGTGCTCTATAATAGGTCCTTATTAGTTATCTGTTTTATACATAGATGTGTGTATATGTCAATCCCAATTTATCCCCGCCCCCACTGTTTTCCCCTTGGTAACCATGTTTGTTTTCTACATCTGTTACGCTGTGTATTTTTTAGTTAGAATTTTAGTGAATGTGTCTTTATTCACTGGTAACCAGTAAGGTTTATGATTGCTTCACTCCTTTAGGTTCTACTGTATCAGTACTAATGTGTCCTGATTTCACTTTTAGAAACATACTTCAAGCCTCACAGTGTTCAGAGGATGGTTAAGAACAGGAAATGTTTGTCTTTCTTGCCTGTCCTCTTTAGTGTGTAATCAAGCCAATAGGAGGACTTGAAAACATGTCTTGCATAAAATAATGAGCACCTTCCTGGGCTTAGGAACCCCAGAATTAGAACAAAGTTGCTTTTGGGAGGAAAAAAAAAAACACCCACAAAAGCATGCATGAACTTTCACCTTACAAAGGTTTTCAATGAAGAATTAAACTAGGGGTTGCTGAATATTTTAGGCTTTGTGGACTTTGCAGCCTGTATAGCATCTACTCAATTCTGTCATTGTAGCAAGAGCTGCCATAGGCATTATACAAAGGAATGGGCATGGCTGTCTATGTTCCAGTAAAACTTTAGTTATAAATCAAGCAACTGGCAGATTTGACTCCAGGGCTGTAGTTTGCCAACCCCTGAATTAAATAATATATCACATGATAACAGAAATAATTCTTTACTTTCCACAAAGTTGCCCTTTGAATATCAGATGTTACTCTTACAAACCCAAAGGTTTTTAACACAAAACAGACTGTCCATGTCCAGTCTGTGAACAGTGGGACATACAATGGTGGTTAACAGTGTTGGCAGTGAAGACCCATCATTGCATAACCCAGAAGTGATGTGTGTGCTGTTGAATTCTTAATATACTTGACTCATTTCAGTCTTTTTTTTTCTTTTTGATTGGTTGATTTTCTAGGAGAAAAGTACATTTTAGTAAAGAAAGAAGTCAACAGTGAATTTACCTTACCAGTGTACATCCTGGACAAGTCACTTACCTTCCTTAAGCACCACTGTACTTCTCTGTAGAATGGAAATAATGCAGCATGTGTTTTACTGCATTTTTTTGTGGTACTGTGGTAAGGCTCAGCACTTCCATTCTTTGGTACCTACCCAAGAGAACTGAGTATATTTGTCCACCAAAAGATATTGCCAAGAATATTTATAGAAGTGTCATTGCCAGTAGCCAAAGGTCGGGAGCAACCCAAATATCTATCAACAATATCAAGTGATACACAAACCATAGTATAGTTATACAATGTAATATTCAGGCAGTTTAAAAATGAAGAATAATACCGGTACATTCAACAACAAAAAATGAGTTTCACAGACATTTATCTTGAATTTCACTTACCTTGAAATTCAGTTACATTTATCTTGAAGTTCAAGATCAGGAAAAACTCACCTATGGTGACGTAAATCAGAATAATGATTGCATCAGCAGAGAGGGAGGGGAAACTGGGTAGGGATCGATTTGAAGGTACTCAGATGCTGCGAATGTTCTATTCCAGTAACATCCAAAATGGCAGCCACTTACCTCATTGAATTAAATTTCAAATCCAGCTCACACTAGTCACATTTCAAGTGTTCAGTAGCCACGTGTGTCTTGTGATTGTCAAAGTGGACAATGCAGACACCTCACCAAGTCCTTTTGGACAGTGCTATTTACTGTCTCTTGAGTAGGATCGTGTTTTCATGGTGTACATCTGTGAAAATTAACTAAGTTATGCCTTTGGAATTTACACTTTACTGTATACATACCTCATAAAATATGCTTCAAAATAAATACATTTTACCTTGTGAAATGAGGGAAGTGAGCAAGAAAGAGGAAAAAATAAAACAAAAAGTATAAACAAGTGCTTTTTACATTTTCATTTTGAAATTAATATGGGACATGACCTCAGGAAGAAAAAGCATAAGAGCTCTGCACAGAAATATCAAATAAAACTTTCAAGCTAGAGATTATTTCTCATTAACTTTAATTAGGCTCCTTTTAGGTTTACAGGCTTAGCAAATTATCAAACCAAAAATAAAAACCTTAGGCTCTGCTCTCAGGCAAGTTTCCTCAAATTCTGAAGCATTCATGAATGCTCTTCTGGTATCATTGCCTTTGTTACATCCCTGTGTAACTAATCTGTGTTGCTAATTAGATTCCATCATGAAGCACAGTTTCAATCATTTTCTGTCCAGCACCAGCATCTTTGTTTGTGTAGAGATATGTGAGCCCCCATCGTGCACAAATGCATTCAGAGTAATGAGTTAGATTAGAGTGGTCTGATTTCTGTTTTATGAAAGTTAATTGAAAGTATAACTTCAGTCTTTGTTACAGAAACCTGATTAACCCATTGCTTTATCTTATATGTGCAACAAAGAATCCCTTTCAGCATATAGTAGCTTTTAGATTATCAAGAAGCATAAAAGAAGCAGTCTGAGAACTGTAGGTCAGTTGTAGGTCTCTCACACTGGATATAAACACATGTTTGAGCAGAGTGGAATGAGTCAGAAGAGCTATGTGACCTTGGATACCGCCTTACCTTCTCTGAGCTTCAGTTTTCCTCGCTTCCTGCCTTCCCTGGCTCTGCAAGGAAGAGTTGTTGTTTCCCTTCTGTTTGTTCCCAGCACAAGACATGGCAGGCACAGAGCAGCAGAGAGCACGGTGCCTCTGTAATGTAGTACCGTGCACACTCTCTGCCTCTGGACTGTGAGCATCTGGGGTCTGTGAAGTCTATCGTTTCCCTAACACACAGGCCACTGCCTGGCCTGCAGGATGTCTGAAAACAGATTTATTGAATAATTGAGTCAGTGAGTGAATAAAAGAATGAAGGTGTGTTTTATTATATATTTTTTTGGTAACCCATTACCCCACAAGTTACTTGGGCTTGAAACAACAGACATTTACTATCTCATAACTCTGGAGGGTCAGGTATTAAGCATCACTTAGCTAGGTCTTCTTTCCCAGGGTTCCTCACAGGCTACAGTCAAGGTATTGTCTGCAGCTACAAACCTCCCAACTAGGGCTGACTCTGCTTCCAAACTCACTCTTTTTTGTTGGGAGGATTCAGGTCCTTGTGGGCTGTTGGACCATGCCTTTCCAACATGGGAGTGAGACTTTGCAGCATGACAGCTTGCACCAGCAAGAGAGAGTTTGCTAGGAAGACTGAGTTTGCTATAATTTTTTTTTTTTTTTTTAGTTGGAGGCTAATTACTTCACAACATTTCAGTGGGTTTTCTCATACAGTGATATGAATCAGCCATAGATTTACACGTATTCCCCATCCCGATCCCCCCTCCCACCTCCCTCTCCACCCGATTCCTCTGGGTCTTCCCAGTGCACCAGGCCCGAGCACTTGTCTCATGCATCCCACCTGGGCTGGTGATCTGTTTCACCATAGATAGTATACATGCTGTTCTTTTGAAACATCCCACCCTCACCTTCTCCCACAGAGTTCAAAAGTCTGTTCTGTATTTCTGTGTCTCTTTTTCTGTTTTGCATATAGGGTTATCGTTACCATCTTTCTAAATTCCATATATATGTGTTAGTATGCTGTAATGATCTTTATCTTTCTGGCTTACTTCACTCTGTATAAGGGGCTCCAGTTTCATCCATCTCATTAGGACTGATTCAAATGAATTCTTTTTAACGGCTGAGTAATATTCCATGGTGTATATGTACCACAGCTTCCTTATCCATTCATCTGCTGATGGGCATCTAGGTTGCTTCCATGTCCTGGCTATTATAAACAGTGCTGCGATGAACATTGGGGTGCACGTGTCTCTTTCAGATCTGGTTTCCTCCGTGTGTATGCCCAGAAGTGGGATTGCTGGGTCATATGGTAGGTCTATTTCCAGTTTTTTAAGAAATCTTCACACTGTTTTCCATAGCGGCTGTACTAGTTTGCATTCCCACCAACAGTGTAAGAGGTTCCCTTTTCTCCACACCCTCTCCAGCATTTATTGCTTGTAGACTTTTGGATAGCAGCCATCCTGACTGGCGTGTAATGATACCTCATTGTGGTTTTGATTTGCATTTCTCTAATAATGAGTGATGTGGAGCATCTTTTCATGTGTTTGTTAGCCATCTGTATGTCTTCTTTGGAGAAATGTCTGTTTAGTTCTTTGGCCCATTTTTTGATTGGGTCATTTATTTTTCTGGAATTGAGCTTCAAGAGTTGCTTGTATATTTTTGAGATTAATCCTTTGTCTGTTTCTTCATTTGCTATTATTTTCTCCCAATCTGAGGGCTGTCTTTTCACCTTACTTATAGTTTCCTTTGTAGTGCAAAAGCTTTTAAGTTTCATTAGGTCCCATTTGTTTAGTTTTGCTTTTATTTCCAATATTCTGGGAGGTGGGTCATAGAGGATCTTGCTGTGATTTATGTTGGAGTGTTTTGCCTATGTTCTCCTCTAGGAGTTTTATAGTTTCTGGTCTTACATTTAGATCTTTAATCCATTTTGAGTTTATTTTTGTGTATGGTGTTAGAAAGTGTTCTAGTTTCATTCTTTTACAAGTGGTTGACCAGTTTTCGCAGCACCACTTGTTAAAGAGGTTGTCTTTTTTCCATTGTATATCCTTGCCTCCTTTGTCAAAGATAAGGTGTCCATAGGTTCGTGGATTTATCTCTGGGCTTTCTATTCTGTTCCATTGATCTATATTTCTGTCTTTGTGCCAGTACCATACTGTCTTGATGACTGTGGCTTTGTAGTAGAGTCTGAAGTCAGGCAGGTTGATTCCTCCAGTTCCATTCTTCTTTCTCAAGATTACTTTGGCTATTCGAGGTTTTTTGTATTTCCATACAAATTGTGAAATTCTTTGGTCTAGTTCTGTGAAAAATACCTTTGGTAGCTTGATTGGGATTGCATTGAATCTATAGATTGCTTTGGGTAGAATAGCCATTTTGACAATATTGATTCTTCCAATCCATGAACACAGTATGTTTCTCCATCTGTTTGTGTCCTCTTTGATTTCTTTCATCAGTGTTTTATAGTTTTCTATGTATAGGTCTTTTGTTTCTTTAGGTAGATATACTCCTAAGTATTTTATTCTTTTTGTTGCAATGGTGAATGGTATTGTTTCCTTAATTTCTCTTTCAGTTTTTTCATTGTTAGTATATAGGGATGCAAGGGATTTCTGTGTGTTAATTTTATATCCTGCAACTTTACTATATTCATTGATTAGCTCAAGTAATTTTCTGGTAGAGTCTTTAGGGTTTTCTATGTAGAGGATCATGTCATCTGCAAACAGTGAGAGTTTCACTTCTTCTTTTCCTATCTGGATTCCTTTTACTTCTTTTTCTGCTCTGATTGCTGTGGCCAAAACTTCCAACACTATGTTGAATAGTAGTGGTGAGAGTGGGCACCCTTGTCTTGTTCCTGATTTCAGGGGAAATGCTTTCAATTTTTCACCATTGAGGGTGATGCTTGCTGTGGGTTTGTCATATATAGCTTTTATTATGTTGAGGTATGTTCCTTCTATTCCTGCTTTCTGGAGAGTTTTAATCATAAATGAGTGTTGAATTTTGTCAAAGGCTTTCTCTGCATCTCTTGAGATAATCATATGGTTTTTATCTTTCAATTTGTTAATGTGGTGTATTACATTGATTGATTTGCGGATATTAAAGAATCCTTGCATTCCTGGGATAAAGCCCACTTGGTCATGGTGTATGATTTTTTTAATATGTTGTTGGATTCTGTTTGCTAGAATTTTGTTAAGGAATTTTGCATCTATGTTCATCAGTGATATTGGCCTGTAGTTTTCTTTTTTTGTGGCATCTTTGTCTGGTTTTGGAATTAGGGTGATGGTGGCTTCATAGAATGAGTTTGGAAGCTTACCTTCATCTGCAATTTTCTGGAAGAGTTTGAGTAAGATAGGTGTTAGCTCGTCTCTAAATTTTTGGTAGAATTCAGCTGTGAAGCCATCTGGTCCTGGGCTTTTGTTTGCTGGAAGATTTTTGATTACGGTTTCGATCTCCTTGCTTGTGATGGGTCTGTTAAGATCTTCTATTTCTTCCTGGTTCAGTTTTGGAAAGTTATACTTTTCTAAGAATTTGTCCATTTCATCCAAGTTGTCCATTTTATTGGCATAGAGCTGCTGGTAGTAGTCTCTTATGATCCTTTGTATTTCAGTGTTGTCTGTTGTGATCTCTCCATTTTCATTTCTAATTTTGTTAATTTGGTTTTTCTCTCTTTGTTTCTTAATGAGTCTTGCTAATGGTTTGTCAATTTTGTTTATTTTTTCAAAAAACCAGCTTTTAGCTTTGTTGATTTTTGCTATGGTCTCTTTAGTTTCTTTGGCATTTATTTCTGCCCTGATTGTTAAGATTTCTTTCCTTCCGCTAACCCTGGGGTTCTTCATTTCTTCCTTCTCTAATTGCTTTAGGTGTAGAGTTAGGTTATTTATTTGGCTTTTTTCTTGTTTCTTGATGTAAGCCTGTAATGCTATGAACCTTCCCCTTAGCACTGCTTTTACAGTGTCCCATAGGTTTTGGGTTGTTGTGTTTTCATTTTCATTCATTTCTATACATATTTTGATTTCTTTTTTGATTTCTTCTATGATTTGTTGGTTATTCAGAAGCGTGTTATTTAGCCTCCATATGTTTGAATTTTTAACAATTTTTTTTCCTGTAATTGAGATCTAATCTTACTGCACTGTGGTCAGAAAAGATGACTGGAATGATTTCAATTTTTTTGAATTTTCCAAGACCAGATTTATGGCCCAGGATGTGATCTGTTCTGGAGAAGGTTCCGTGTGCACTTGAGAAAAAGGTGAAGTTGATTGTTTTGGGGTGAAATGTCCTATAGATATCAATTAGGTCTAGCTGGTCCATTGTGTCATTTAAGGTTTGTGTTTCCTTGTTAATTTTCTGTTTAGTTGATCTATCCATAGTTGTGAGTGGGGTATTAAAGTCTCCCACTATTATTGTGTTAGTATTAATTTCCTCTTTCATACTCGTTAGCGTTTGCCGTACATATTGTGGTGCTCCTATGTTGGGTGCATATATATTTATAATTGTTATATCTTCTTCTTGGATTGATCCTTTGATCATTATGTAGTGTCCTTCTTTGTCTCTTTTCACATCCTTTATTTGAAAGTCTATTTTATCTGATATGAGTATTGCGACTCCTGCTTTCTTTTGGTCTCCGTTTGCATGGAATATTTTTTTCCAGCCCTTCACTTTTAGTCTGTATGTGTCTCTTGTTTTGAGGTGGGTCTCTTGTAGACAGCATATATGGGGGTCTTGTTTTTGTATCCATTCAGCCAATCTTTGTCTTTTGGTTGGGGCATTCAACCCATTTACATTTAGGGTAATTATTGATAGGTGTGGTCCCGTTGCCATTTACTTTGTTGTTTTGGGTTCACGTTTATACAACCTTTCTGTATTTCCTGTCTAGAGAAGATCCTTTAGCATTTGTTGAAGAGCTGGCTTGGTGGTGCTGAATTCTCTCAGCTTTTGCTTATCTGTAAAGCTTTTGAATTCTCCTTCATATCTGAATGAGATTCCTTGCTGGATACAGTAATCTAGGTTGTAGGTTATTCTCTTTCATTACTTTCAGTACGTCCTGCCATTCCCTTCTGGCCTGGAGGGTTTCTATTGATAGATCAGCTGTTATCCTTATGGGAATCCCTTTGTGTGTTATTTGTTGTTTCTCCCTTGCTGCTTTTAATATTTGTTCTTTGTGTTTGATCTTTGTTAATTTGATTAATATGTGTCTTGGGGTGTTTCACCTTGGGTTTATCCTGTTTGGGACTCTCTGGGTTTCTTGGACTTGGGTGGCTATTTCCTTCCCCATTTTAGGGAAGTTTTCAGCTATTATCTCCTCGAGTATTTTCTCATGGTCTTTCTTTTTGTCTTCTTCTTCTGGAACTCCTATGATTCGAATGTTGGGGTGTTTCACAGTGTCCCAGAGGTCCCTGAGGTTGTCCTCATTTCTTTTGATCCTTTTTTCTTTTTTCCTCTCTGCTTCATTTATTTCCACCATTTTATCTTCTACCTCACTTATCCTATCTTCTGCCTCCGTTATTCTACTTGTGGTTCCCTCCAAAGTGTTTTTGATCTCATTCATTGCATTATTCATTTTTAATTGACTTTTTTATTTCTTCTAGGTCTTTATTAAACATTTCTTGTATCTTTTCAATCTTTGTTTCCAGGCTATTTATCTGTAACTCCATTTAGTTTTCAAGATTTTGGATCATTTTTATTATCATTATTCTAAATTCTTTTTCAGGTAGATTCCCTATCTCCTCCTCTTTTGTTTGACTTGGTGGGCATTTTTCATGTTCCTTTACCTGTTGGGTATTTCTTTGCCTTTTCATCTTGTTTAGATTGCTGTGTCTGGAGTGGGCTTTCTGTATTCTGGAGGTCTGTGGTTCCTTTTTATTGTGGAGGATTTACCCAGTGGGTGGGGTTAGACGATTGGCTTGTCAAGGTTTCCTGGTTAGGGAAGCTTGCGTCAGTGTTCTGGTGCGTGGAACTTGATTTCTTCTCTTTGGAGAGCAATGGAGTGCCCAGTAATGAGTTTTGAGATGGGTCTCTGTGTTAGGTGTGACCTTGGGCAGCCTGTATGTTGATGTTCAAGGCTATGTTCCTGCGTTGCTGGAGAATTTGCGTGGTATGTCTTGCTGTAAAACTTATTGGCTCTTGGGTGGTGGTTGGTTTCAGTGTGGGTATGGAGGCTTTTGGACGGTCACTTATTACTTAAAGTTCCATGTAGTCAGGAGTTTTCTGGTGTTCTCAGGTTTTGGGCTTAAGTCTCCTGCCTCTGGATTTCAGTTTTATTCTTCCTGTAGTCTCAGGACTTCTCCAACTATACAGCACTGCTAATAAAACTTCTAGGTTAATGGCGAAAGATTCTCCCCCGTTAGGGACACCCAGAGAGGTTCACAGAGTTACATGAAGAAGAGGAGAGGGAGGAGGGAGATGTAGATGAGCAGGAGGAGAAAAAGGGGGACTCAAGAGGAGAGAGACAGATCTACGCAGCTGTCTGTTCCCAGAGTGTTCTCCGTAGCCCAGACACCTACAAAGATTCACAGAACTGGATTGGGAAGAGAAGGGGAGAGGAGGAAATAGAGGTGTTCTGAGGTAGAAAACAGAGAGTCAAGATTGGGAGAGAATAATCTTCGGTTTAAAAATACGGCTTCTCTTTTTTTTTTTTTTGTAAGGTTATAGTGTATTGAAAATGAAAATTAAGGAGTAGTAGAGGAGTACTAGAGGACTTTAAAAGAAATAAGAGAAAAAGAAAAATAGAAAATAGAAGAGAAAAAGGAAAGAAAAAAAAAGAAAAAAGACTAAAAAGAAGAAAAAAAATTTTTTTTTCCCCTAATCAAAAAAATCGTAAAAATATATGAAAATGAAAGTTAAGGAGTAATGGGGGAGTAATAGGAAATTTTAAAGGAAAATAAAAGAGAAAAAAGAAAAAAAGTAAAAATGTATCTAGGTGTTTCTCTGGAGCTGTTGCGGTCAGTGTGGGTTCGGCTCAGTCGGTGTTTTCTACAGGGATTTTAATCTGTTGCACCAGTCCCTTCTGAAGCAGTTCCCTTTGTTTATTTGGCTTCTGTTTGCCGGTCTCTTCAGAGCCTCATTTCCGCCCTGACACAGGCGGGCGGAGGTGGACTCTTATTCAGGTGGCTAGTTCCGTCGCTCTGCGGGGAGGGGCTGGCGCTGTGGGGAGGGGCTGGCGCTGCCGGGAGGGGCTGACGCTGCTTTCTCCGTCTGTGCTGCTCAGGCTCCCGGCTGCTCTATATGGAGCGCGGCCCGCGCTGCGCGAGGTTCCAGCCCTCGGGTGTTCCACAAAAGCGCGGAGCGAAAAGCTGCGCCTGCTCTCTGTGCCTTCCCCGTCAGAGCGGTCCAGGCAGCCAGGGGCTTGATGGGCGCACTCTCCCCAGGTGTGGCGCACCCACTCCCTTCCGCGGACCCAGTCTCAGTTTCCGCTGGTGCCAGTCGGGCGCGCGCGCCTTCCGCCCTCCGCGTCCCCAGCCCCAGTCCCCGCCCGCACCGGTCGTGCCTGCGCCCTGTGTCTCGCCGCGACCTTCCCCTCCCCCCTGCCTCCTGCCTCCGGCGGGGCTGGGCCGGTCCGCAGCCTGCGAGCTCTTCTCTGGGTTTTCTCCGTCTCTTTGTTCTGCGAACGGCCGGCAGTGTGTTTGGGCCGGTTAATTTTCTCTCTGTCTTTTGGTCTCCCACAGTTCAAGTTGGCAACTCACAGAAGCTCCCTCCGATTGTCCTCAGGGCACTCAGGCCCGGACCCTACCCCAAACAATGCCGCCTAAGACTCCCTTCCCGGAACGGATCTCCGTCCTTAGCTCTTTTGTCTCACTTTTAATCTTTTATATTTTGTCCTACCTCCTTTCGAAGACAATGGGCTGCTTTTCTGGGTGCCTGATGACCTCAGCTAGCGATCAGAAGTTGTTTTGCGAAGTTTGCTCTGCGTTCAGTTATTCTTTAATGAATTTGTAGGAGAGAAAGTGGTCTCCCCGTCCTACTCCTCCGCCATCTTGTGAGTTTGCTATAATTTTTATAAGCTAATCACCAAATTGACATACCATAGCTTTTCCTGTGTTTATTTGTTAGAACCAAGCTACTTGTTGCAATTGTCACTCAAGGTGAAGAGATGACACGAGAATATGAATATTGAGGTGAGGATCATTGGGGCCATGTCAGAAGCTGCCTACCACAAGTGCCTCCTTCACAAGACTGTGAGGAAGTTCAGAAAGAGACAGTGTCTGTGAAACATACTCTTGCTGTTTGCTTTTCCTAATTATTCTTTTTTCTAGAATGAACTTCCTCACATCCTACTTATATTTCATATTTTAGCTTAAGTGCTGCCACCTCTAAGCGGCCTTCACTGTGACCCTTGAGCCATTCTTTTAATCCAGCACCCATTTTTTTTTTTCCTGTTTGGCGCAAATTGCCATTCGTATATTTTACTTATTGTCACCCTCTTCCACAAGAAAGTGAGCTTCATGAGGACAGCAGCCCAGCCTGTCTGATCTCTCCTCACTAACCAGCACCTCACACATATTAGGCCTCAGTAACTATGTGTTGGAAAAAACTGTATTTTTAGATCCTTTTTACAGTTTATTTGCTTTGTAAAATTAGCACAGTTTGAGTCGTCATCCTTCAGGTAATTTTCAGGGACTTAGAGCTGTCCCAGGGGAGGGGACTCTGTTTGCTGAGACTTGAGAGTATGCATTCCAGCAAAGCCAACCCTCTTTGGGATGTAAGTTATTAATAAATTGCCATTGCAAATTTGGCTTACCTAATTTGGAAGGTAAGAAAATATTGGGGCATGCACACAAATGATAGTGACTTTTGTATTGGGTTTTTGTCCCCTCCCTTCCCTGCCTTCTTCACCAAGCTCATACCTTTAAAGTAGCCGACAGCCTTGCACCCCTATGCTACCCCTCTCAGCCTTGCACCCCTATGCTACCCCTGCCGCAGCAGGAAGGTCTGCACTTTCTGCACTGTCCCTATTTATTGAGTAATAATGACATGCCAGGCATTGTGCTACAAATTTTCCATATGTTCTTCCCAATTCTCACCACAACTTTTACAGAGGAGACAAGTGAAAATAAGTTTAAAAATTCAAGGCAACCAGACTTTCAAGCCCAAGCTAACTCCATCACCGCCACCCACTCACCAAGCCCACACTCCTTCCCGGTGCTATTAGAAAAGACTGAAGATTTGGGAGTCATTGGGAGGTCGAGGTTCTTGTCCTGGTGATACTCTTACCTTGCCTATGTCATTTTTAAACTTCTCACATACAGTCATCTCTTTGAAGGAAGCCTATTAGTATCCCAACCCAGATATCAGACTGTTGGAAGCCTGGACCCAAATGGACATCTCATACCTGTGCCAAATTCCCTTTCCTTTCTGACCTTCACACTGAAATGTTTAATGAGCCAGAATATAGATTTTTCTGTCATGTACAAAAAGACAAGGCCAGCGTCTAACTCTGTGGCAACCTTAGCAGCTTGTGGTGGAACAGCAGAACGAGTTCTCTTGAGAAAGGTGACTATTTTTCTCCTGTAATGTCGGGGTTACAGGCCTGGCTCAATCTCCAGGGTACCCTTTGCAAGGATGGTCAGCAGAATCTTAGAGGCAGGATATTGGTCCTAATGTGACTCGGTGTTCCAGGTAACCATGTGTGGTGAGAAATGAACACGGTCCCTGTGGCAGGCACAGGCTTTAAGGGTGCGTTTGCTGATGGTAGTGAGCTGAGTGTGGGGAGCAGATTTAAGAGGGTGAGGGCAGTTCATTGTTGGGCTAGAGTATTATTGGCATCTTCAGCTGGATAATTCATCCCTGTGAGGTTGCCCTGTGCATTGCAGTACATTTACCAGCATCCCTGGCCTCTGCTCCGAGATGCGAGTAGTTGACACACTCCTCCATTTGTGACAAACAGCATGTCCCCAGACGTTTCCAAATGTCTCACAGGGGAGGGCAGAATTACCAACAGCTGAAAATGACTGGACCATCAATAGTGATGTGATATGGTCAGGCTTGGCTGAATAGGTTGTAGTAACAAATCTCCCCAGCACCTCAGTGGCTAAAGCAGTCTATTTCTTCTTGGTGCTGTGTGACTGTTGGGGGGTGACAGAGGGAATCTGGACTTCATGGTTACTCGGAAGTTCAGACTAACGGAATGGCAAACAGTTCCCATGTCATGGATACCAGGACAGAATACTCCGGTGAGGCTCAAACCAGCCGTTAAATGCTTCATCTCAGAAGTTTCACACCATTTGCCCTCACAACCCTTGTATTATGGCCAGATTCACAAATCACAAGAAGACCAGGAAGTGTAGCCTTACCATGAGCCTAGTAAAGAGGAAAATTAATAATAGAAATATTTAGCAAGTAGCATTAACAACAATTTGAGATGCAAAGGAGGTCTTTCTTCCCTGCTAATATAGAATGAAGGTGTTAAAGGCAGAATATACAAGGTTAACCGGTATTTCTAGAGACAACAATAACAACTGTGATGCAATAATAACAATTTGAATCGTGCTTATTATGTGTCAGACAATCTAATTTTCACATAAAAAACCCAATGAGTGGAGTCCTATTCATTTCTGAGACACAGGATACTTAAGTAACTTGCCTAGAGTCACACAGCTAGTAAGTGGCAGGAATGAGATTTAATCCCAGGTCTCTCTGACGTTAAAGACTGAGCACTTTAACCCCACTTTACAGGTCAGTTTGACTGTTGTGCAAATGACTTTCTCTCCTTTTTGGGTTGAATGAGCAAGTTGTCTCTCCAGTAACCTGCTCAGCACCTTTGTGGTTTAAACTGGAAGCATAATTGACATGTGATGGCAAGTATGTTCCATCCCTACATTCCCTGAGCATTTTTCTTAAGGAAGCCCACTGATCTTGAACATTTGGAAGAGAGCCATCCAGTCGCCCCATCATGAGGTGATCATGCTCAGAGAAACAAACAGAATGATTCCAGTTACTCAGAGACGGCGCTGAGCCCCACATCATCTTCAGTCCTGAGAAAACTGCACAGAGTCAGGCAGTGGACACAGAGTCAGTCAGTCAGCAGTGTGGATACTTGAGGATGCTGTCACCAACCCAACTGGAATCCACCCTGTGTTTCTAGATCCTAGATGGTAAGGTCAGAGGATTAATTACAAAAGCTAGTACAGATAACAGTGACTAATATGTATGCTTGGGGTGGTTATAAGTATGCATTGTCTTATGCAGATAAGTACTCTTAACATTACCATGTTTTTGCTTTAAATAAGCTTTAATAGATTAAGTTAATCAATTATGGTAGTACATAGATATTTCTGAATCTTTGGTATATTATGCATATCATTAATCACCAAGAGTTTATAGAATATATAAGTTTTGGGGAGGAAGAAATTTTCTAGTATTACCATTTTTGGAGACAAGGAAACTAAAGCTGGGAGAAATAAACTAGCAGTTTTTTGGTGGGATTCCAGGTCTGATTCCAAATTTCAAGTTTTTACCCGTTTTAGCAGATGTGTGAAGTTGCTTAACATTTTAAACCGACACATGCATCTCTTTCTAGTGACTTCCATGCCCCTAGGACAAGCTTATAAAATTTATTTCTAAGAGAAAGGGGGATAAAAGACAAGAGATTGATTTCATTTTCTTTTCCCCTTGGTCCAAAGAGTTACCTGAGAATTACTAAATTCATCCTGTCTAAACAAAAATATTCAGACTTTCCCAAGCAACCTTCACAATGAGTTAACTTGGCCATTACTCAAGATCTTATCATTGAGAGAATCTTGAGATTTGGATATGAAATGACACTGGGTCACAAGGTTCCTTCAAGTTCAAACTCCAGTTTTCAATGCCATATGTAAGGGGGCTATTAAAGATCTTTGGTAATAATTATTGTTAAGAGAGAAAGGTAAAGAAACGAGGATGTGAGGATGTAGTAGAAAAAAGAAAAGCTGAGACATGACTCTTAGTATCTTTCAAAGAATTTAAATGAATTTATTTAAGGAAAAAGTGAGATGAGTGTTAGTTTTAAGAAAGACTTCCCTAATTAAGTTGGAAACAATTTTTTTCAGTGTAATAAAGAGCGTATAAATCTTCCTTCCTGCAAGTCTGAGAAAAGGCCAATCCATGCCAGACGAAAAGAGCCTATACAGTAAAGGAAATGTGGACTTTGCAGGCGGACACTTTCGGGATTTGAATTCCAGCCCTGCTGCTTACTAGCTGTGGGACCTTGAGTGGGGACTTCTGCTTCCCCTAAGCCTCAATTTCTCTTCATGCAAAAGAAAATCAGATGTGCCCTCCCAACCTTGTAGGATTATACATGTAATCAAAAAATCATTGTGTTTCAGTGGCTGTTTATAAATTGATGAGAGCCACATGAGCACAAATTGAACCAAAATTGAGCTTATGCCATTTCTGAAAAGCAGCCCCTGCTCCTGATCTACAGAAAAAGAAGACCAGCGATCAGAATGTTTCCATTTTAATTTTGCTCCAGGTACAAGTAAACTAAGTATTTGGGGAGAAGCTTTATTGCGATGTCCATTTTCTTTATCCAGTGTCCACCAGATGAATCGCAGGCTTCCTGGACTGAGATAACAATGTCCACTTCTAAATAAACGTTAGCCTTGTCTCTCAAGACAGTGAGTATAAAAGGCCTCCATGGTGTGCTCACTCAAAGTTGTGTTAGTATTATCATTCACAGCACCTTTCCCTAATGAGAAAACGTGTAGGAAGCCTGCATCTCTGCAGATGCCACTTAAACAGGGCATTCATCGGTCACTCCCAGGCAGCTGTTGAAAAGGACTGGAGCATCCAGGGCCCTTTTGTTGAAGAGGTTACCCATTTAAAGTCTGTGACTATTGCTATGGAGACAGCTGTGAAATCAGAGAAAAACTAGATATTGAGCTCTTCAAATCAGCATTTCTCTCCAGATTGCCCACTCTCTGAAACTGTTCTTGGTGATGAGTTTTGCCTGTTCTAAATTTTCTGTAAATTAAATTATTAAATTTAAGTCTGAATCTATCTATATGTATGTCTCCTCTTGTGTCTGCCTTCTTTTTCTCAACTTTATATCTATGAGATGAGTTTTTTATTGTTGCAGGTAACTAAGAGTAGTTCATTAGTTCATTTTCATTCATTCTGCTTGTGAATACACCAAGGTTTGATGAACTGTTGATGAATATTTGACTTAATTCCAGTTTGGTGCTACTGTGGAGAAAACTGTTCTGAATACTGTTCATCATGGTATTTGATGGATGTTAGAATCCATTTTTTGGTACATACTTCAGAATAGAATTCTGGATCATGAGGCATATAGACATATTCATCCTTCAATATCCGTGGGGTACTAGTTCCAGGATCCCCTGCAGATGCCAGAATCCCTGGATGCTCCAGTTTCATGGTTGGCCCAAGGTCCTGCAGGTTCTGCTTCTGGTTCATTGAATCCACAGATGCAGAATCATGGATACGGAGGGCCAACTGGATAGATATTCAGATGTTCTTCCTCAGTAGGTATTGCCAGACCGTTTTCCAGGGTAGTTTTACCAGGAAACTGCTACCAGGAATGTGAGCGAATCTGGGTGCTTCACATTTTCACCCACAAATAGGCCTTATCTATGTCATCTTAAAGCAATGACTTTTCAAAAGAGAGTTGCCTGTTAAAATGTGTATAATTCTGTGTAACTCTCCCATATCCCTTCCCATACCAGATAAAACTAAAAATAGAGCAAGAACTTATTGCTCTGGTGGATGGGTCTTCTGATCTTACTGTGATATTATAAAAGAAAGAGAATTTTTGAGGGTGATTTGGTTGGTGGCAAAAATATAAAGGGAGCAGAAGGGTTAATTACTTTGAGCTGAATATTGTTTTTACTTTCTTTTACCAGAATTCTGTTTTATTTCTCCCTAGCCATTGATCAATACAGTTAATGGGTCGCTTGAAGGTATTTTACATCCCCCGTATGACTAGAAACTGAACAATCTTGGGTCCCTGTAATTAAGGATAAAGAAAATTAGCCTTCCTAATAGAGTGTATCTCATGCCATAAGATAATTCTGTGTCTCTTCCTGTGCAGGCCAGGTCAATGTTCCTGCTAGCAGTAGACAAATACTCTTTGTAGCTAAGGCCCAATCTACTGGGAACCTAGGGATTGTTTTTGTTGAGTCTGAGGAGCATGACTCTTTCATTTCCTCTAGAACCAGAGTTTTATTTCAAATTTGAATATAGGAAAGTCAAGAGCTTCAGTTTGCAGAAAGAGGTATAAATGCATTACTTATGCTGTGAAACACTATGAAGGAGATTGGTGTAATTACTCCTCCAGCCGAATGATTTCAGAAGCCCCTCTGTGAACCTGAAGTGGCCATTTCTTTCGCTGTCCCCCTACCAGGGTGGATCTATGCCAGGCCAGAGTCACCAACAATAGCTGCAGACAGCCACAGTCCAGCAGCATCATTCAATTATGTAAGGATGGAGCTTTAAAATACCCACACTCCTCCTCCCTCAGCCTGTTTCTCTCCCACTCCAGTCCTTCTTCTGAGCCCTTTGTTGGAGTATCATCCTTCATGAGAGTATCATCCTTCATGAGAGACGCTAACTTCTCTTTCAGATGGGGAGTGGTAATACATTCTCCTGCTGGGCATGTGCGTTCCTGTATCATGCGAGGTCCTGTAGAACAGCTCTGCTGCTGCGGCTGAGATTCCAGCAGTCTTGTGTATGGAGTGTGACACCTCCAGAGCATCAATTTAGGAGCAGAGACTAGTGTCCTGTCTTTAGCAACTGGTCCAGACTTGATCCCAAGGCCTTACATGCAGTGTAAACTGACTAACAATATTAACGAACATACCACGGTTTCCTATATGTCAGGTGGTGTTGAAGCATTTTGCATAGACTAACTCATTTAATCATCACCCAGCCCTAGGAGGTAGGTACTATTTTCATCCCTGTTTCACAGTTGAGGAAACGGAGACACAGAGTTTGGGTTCCAACCCAGTGGATGTGGCTCTGCTACACTATATTTTCCCTTTGAACATTTATGGAAGAATTTACCTGGGCTCCAGGTTATTGTTATCTCTGAGCAAGGTCTAGACCTGCATTGTCCAAGGCAGTAGCCACTAGTCACAGGTTACTAATTTAATTTTAAATTAATTAAAATTTACTGAAAATAAAAATTTAGTTCCTTGGTCATAGTAGCCCTATTTCAAGTGCTCACTAGTCACGTGGGGCTCTTAGCTATCATCTAAGCACAAATGTGGAATGTTTCCATCATCAAGGACAGTTCTGTTAGAATTTAAATGTGGAATAAAGGAAGCAAGATGGAGAAGTACAAGTGGGGTGTTGAGGACAGGATGAGGAATTCAGATGTTGGCAGTCCACGAGAAGGGAGGAAAGGCAGACAGATGAAGCCTTCCAGCCGGCCTAGAGGACAGGCAGCCAGCCATGCAGGGTGCGTGCGTGCATGCAGTTTACTGTCTCAGAGGAGTGGTTATGGCCATGTATCCCGGGGCTCAGTCAGGAGCTTGCTGTGTGTTAGGAGAGTGAGTGAATTTCTCTATATTCCCCTTACCCTGTGTGCTCCTGAAGATAGTTGAGCGGTTGTTGCAGGTGTTCAGCTGTGGGGACATATGATGAGATTTGCCTTTTAGGCAGGTGTCTTTTGGAGGTTTCCTGGAGAGGATTGATAGAAATTAGTCAGGGAAATAAGTTAGAATGCTGTTGCCCACAGGTGAGCCTTTGAACTGGTAACAGTTCTTGCCAAAATTTTCACTGATCCATCAAGAAATAAGGAAAGTAAAGACTATGTTTTGTTGCATATGTGACCATGTAGGTGAGAGTTCCATTGTTCTATTTGTACTTTCTTGTATGCATGCTCAGTCATGTCCAACTTTGAAACACTATGGACTGTAGCCCACCAGGCTTCTCTGTGCATGTTATTTCCCAGACAAGAATACTGGAAGTGGGTTGCTGTTTCCTTCTCCAGGGGCTCTTCCCAACCCAGGGACTGAGCCCACATCTCCTGCCTTGCAGGTGGATTCTTTATCACTGAGTCACCTGGGAAGCACTGTACTTTCTTGAGAATCCCTTACTATTCAAAGACTGCTGTTTTTTCTACCTTTTTGATGTCAAAATGCCTTTTGTTTGTGAAATAACATTCATAGTACTACAGTAGATGGTACTATGTCCATCACTAGGGATTTTTTTTTTTCAGTGTCCATACTAGACAAGACAAAATGTATATCTGTGCCTTAGTCTATTTTAAAATTATGATTCCTAGTCCATGAAGTTCCCAAATCTAGGAACTGCAAAGTTAGACAGTTTGACAATGGTGCCCAGGTGAGCGTTGACGAGTTCTTAGGGAAAGGAGGAGGAACATTTCAAAGCAAATTATATAAGCCATAGACAAGTGGATGGGGAAGAAATCAAGGAGGCAGAGAGTAAAAGAGTCTCCGAAGAGTCTGTGGTTTCTCCCTGCCTGTGAGTGGAGCTGGGGGAGGAAGAACTGATGTGAAGTCCTACAGAGATGCCCTCACTTCTCTGGCACCCCTGTTCCACTGGAGCTCCTGGCCATATCCTGAGCACACACACATCAAGGTGAAGTGCATGCAGGGAAACAGTTGACTTTCCTCCTCTGGCACCAGAAAACCACATGCAGGTTCTCCTGGACACAGCAGGACCCGAGTGAGGCCACCTGACCTGTGATCCCTGTTACCCGGTTCCCTTCCCTGCCCTGGACGCATGGCCTGGCTAAGAGGCTCTCTGTGGCACCTCAGTGCGCCCCACCCCTCTCTGAGACAGCAGTGCCTGCCGTGCCACTCAGACAGAGCTTGCAGAGGCCAGAAAGGATGCTGCCAGTCCAGCAGCAGGCTTCTTGCATTTTAAGCGGCATATGCAAATTAAATTAGCAAGGGTTCCACTTCATCTCCGGAGCAGCTCAGCTGCACTCCCCAATAATTCCCAAGCCAAACTGACCCAGTTTGAAATTAAAATCAGGTTTATTTTTAGAGGAATGTATTTTCCCTATCCCTCAGTCTCAGTGGATGCTTTTTCTGTTTGGCCTGATAAACATACAAGTACATTATCCCCAGACCTGCTGAGCCCTTCTGACAGCCACTTGACAGATAAAAGGCCTAGCAGAGTCGAGCTCATGTATATTCAGATGGTGGAGGTGAGCCCCTCACCCCATGCTGCTGAAGAAGGTCTGTATAGGCTGGGTCCCTTTTTCTCCACCTGTCTGCCAGTCTTAAGGTTGGTGTCAGGGTCCCTTGAGCCAGAGAAATCTTCGAGTTTAAGGTGATTTAGAGCCTGGTCACAGTTGGGTTCAGCAGAATCTATGGGCATTCATTGGAGACCTCTAATATCTCCTCGTGATAAAAATCTGTCACTCTGAATGGCCTCTTTGCAGTCAGATCCAAGAACATTTTTCATCCCAGTTGAAGGCTTTGAACGGTCTTTGGTAGCACTTTCTACAAGGAATTGTTCACAGAATGTGTGGTTACCATCCAGCTCTTTTCTCAAAACTGGAAGCTCCTTGAAGGCCCCAGCCTCCTCCATCTTGCCAGCATCATCCCTGAGCCTAATCCTGTGTTAAGGCTCTCAGCACTGGATGAAATTAGCTGCTTGCCCAGTGGTTCTCAGCTGGAGGCAGTTTGAATATCTCTTCCCCCTGCCATATGTTTTTCAATATTTGGAGGCATTTGGGGTTCAGCTAGGGGAGGGGTGCTAAGGACTCAGGTAGAGGCTAAAGGTCGTGATGGTGCTAAAGATCCCCATGACAACCCCTACCACAGAGCATTACCAGCCCCAGAAGGCGTCAGTGCTGAGGTGAAAACGTGTGCTGGATAAAGCCATTCACGGTTGGTTCTGCCTAAACTGGGGAGGCCTCTCACTCATGGGTTTTGGAGTCAGGCTCCGCTTCTCACAAGGACACTGACTTTGCACAATGTCCTTGACCTCTCTGAGTTTAATTTCTGCATCTTAAACTGAGAGTAAAAAAAAATTACTGCCTTTATATCATTTTTTGTGAGACTGATGTGAGATTCTTCCTCTAAAGTGTATAAAACCAACCCTGCCAGGTGGTAACTTTTCAGTAAATGCCCATCATTCTTACTGTCATTATTCTTGTTTGTGTTACTTTTTTAAGCCAGGAAGTTTGGATTCAACTGGTACATCAGCCAAGATAAGCTGATGTAACTTCAGTAACAAACAGCCCCCAAATCTCGGTGACTTCAACGACACGGGCTTATTTGTATTTGTTTGTTTTTTATGTTACACGTCCACTTATAGGTAGGGAAGGGAGCTCTGATCATGATAACTACTCTTTGATCCAGAAAACTCTGATGGGTCTTGCTGTAGCCTAGAGGTGACACACAGCACATGGGCTCACAACTCACTGGCCAGAACTAGTCACGTGACCCCACCCAGACCCTCAGGTTAGAGCACGTCTACTCCTATGGTGTTAGCTTAGGTAGGGAGAGGATAGATTTGTTCAAAGGATGAATAACCAACTTAGACCTTTAGCATAATGGTGGGATGAACTTTTTTTCTTTTGGCAGTGGCTGCAGTTTTCAGGATGTGTATTTTCTAGGAAAGTATCACCTTTGTTTACAGTTTACCCAATTATATTTAACAGAATACCTGCTGAAGGTAACTGTGCTAGGCACTGGGTGTATAATGACGAACACACAAAATCCTTGTACCCGTGTACTGTACAGACCTTTGGGGGAAGCCAGGATTCAGGATCTCACCAATGAGTTCATAGTATTAAACTGAGATTGAAAACTCAATGCTGGGAAAGATTGAAGGCACACGGAGAAGGGGGCAGTAGAAGATGAGATGGTTAGATAACATCACCGACTCAATGGACATGGATATGTGCAAACTCTGGAAGATGATGGAGGAGAGAGAGGCCTGGTGTGCTACTATGCATGGGGTTGCCAAGAGTCAGACATGACTGAGTAACTGAACAAGGGCAGCAACGACAACAACAAACTCTAAAGAAAGGAAATGGGTCTCTGTGGGGAATCTGATATACGTTAGGAGGTCAGGGGTAGCTAGTCTTGACTGATCTTTGAGTTTGATATGTAAAGGTAAGTAGCATTCACTAAGTGAATAGAGGGTGAGTGAGAAAAGTGTAGGACAGGGGCAACAGTATATGCAAAGGCCTTGTGCCAGGAGAGGGACTAAAACTGCGAGGGACTGAAAGCAGGTGTGTGGGCGAGAGTAGGGCAGAGGAGGGGCGTGGTGGCTGGGGGGACTGGAGGGGCAGGCAGGGGCCAGGCCGTGCATATCCCAGGCCAAGTCTGGTTAAGATCTGATTCTTTTATCTCCGCCATGAGCTGAAGCCTTTGAAGCACTTAATTCAAGGAGTTGGCATAAGAACCCAGAGACAACACTCCCATGACCTCTGAACTTACAAAGAATCCTTGTTTTTGGAAGGGCCCTGATTCCTTTCCCTCACCCGCAATATTCTGAAATCAGATCACCTGTACGTGCAGCATTTTAAGGCGAATACTCCGAGCCTCTCTTGCAAACCAGAATCCCAGAGCCTCTCTCTGCAAACTGGAGCCACTGTCTGTATAGCTGAAGTGTCCCTTTCTTTGTACTTCTCACACTTGGGGATGCCTCCCACAGACTCCAGGAAGGAAACGACATAGCATCAGAGCAGTGCAACTGCCTGCAGAGAGCAAAACATCCCGAATGCATCTGACAATAGGCTGTTCCCTCCTGGAGGTGTGGGTTGCACTCAGTCTGCCAGACGGGAGGGTTGTGTCAGCTCCTTAGCCGTGGAGGATTAGCATTGCCAGATCTCCTGCCAAAACTATTATTACTCGCCAAGCCCACCCAGTCTCACATCTATATCTTTACATAGATGTGAAGAATAGAGCAACAGTTACTCAGCTTGGAAGCATCCAGGATTCTCAAGCTAGCATTCTAGGAATTTCACCTGGCCAAGCTCATGGGTAGAGGAGAGAGAGAGAGGCTGGCTGTTGCCCTTCAAACTTGCACAGAACAGTAAGCTCTGTGGTCCTTTCCTTTTGAGTTGAAAGATACAGCTTAGAAACTCTATAAGGGTAGAGATTGTATTACCCTTGCACTGTCAGAGAAAAGTTCTTAGTTTATAGTGGGCCCTCAGACATTTAAATGGATGGGTTTTTTAAAATGCATTAATGTTTTTTTTCATGAGCATAACCATCATTTGTTGAGAAGCTGCAAAGAGCCAGATGCTGTGCTAGAGGTGGGACTGTGACAGATGTGAACAGGTCAGATGTGTTTTTAGTTCTATGGTGCTTTCACTCTGGTGAAAGAAGATGGGCAGTAAACATGTAAATAATTAAATGAAATAATTGCAGATGGTAGTAAGTGTTATGAATAAGATGAAAGAAGACTATGGGATGGAGTATCAGGGAGGGGAGGAACGGTTTCGTTAGCTGGAGTGGCCAGGAGAAGAAGTCACTCTGAGAGGTGACATTTGGCCCAAGAACGCAGTCATGAGAGCGATTCAGTAGTGAGCTGTGTAGAAATAAGTCTCCAGGTGAAGGGAATGGCAACAAGAAAATGAGTATAGGATGTTGTAGGAGCACAGAAAACAGAGAGGCAGCTGGTAGGAAATGACATCAGAGAGATGGGCACGAGCCAGATCTTGCGGGGTCTAGTAGTCTGTGGTCATGAGTTTGGATTGCATTTTATCTGCAACAAGATACCATTGGTGAGTTTTAAGCAGAGCTGTGATAAGATTTCATTTATACCCTGAGAATGCTCTGGCTATTTTGTGGAAACTAAGGCAGAGGATGAGCAAGCATGGACATAGGGAGACCAGGAGGGACCCAGAGCCACAATGATGAACAATGATGTGGTTGGAAGTGAACAATGATGGTGGTTGGAAGATACGGAGAAGCTGTCAGATTGAGCAGGAAGTACAGATACAGGGCTAGAAAGAATTCACCTAGACCTAATATGGGATGTGAGGGAAAAGAGGATGATCTCTGAGTTTCCAAATATGAGCAATGGGATGGATGTAGGTATTACTGTTAGAGGTGAGAAAAGAGCAAGTTTGGGGGTAGGTGAAACCAGAGTTCCTCTTCTGTGCAAGTTAACTTTGATACTTCTTTTAGCTATCTAAGTGGGCATGTTCAGGAGGCATTGCACATATGTATGGAGATACAGTTGAGGTATTCAGTTGTGTAATCAGTACTAAAACCACAAAACTAATGTGCATCATTATCAGAACATCTGACATTTCTCTTTTCTTTCATTCAACAAATAGTATGTTTATTGTGACAACATGTGAGATTTTATATTGTGCTGTAGCAGATCCAGTCTCATTTTGGTTTGTGATGGACAAGTAATACAACTCTTCATTGATTGTTTTGTCTGCCTAGTGTTCAGTGTAATGGGTCTGTTGAAAAAGAGGGGAATGAATGGCAGATACCAAAGTGCAGACTTTCTATGGCCCTTTATGGAAGAATGAGTTGCCCTGCCCCTGAGGAATTCTGAAACAATCTAAGATTGAAGGGCTGGCTTGGACGCCTACCCTGTGCACTTCACCAGTCTTTTAATTACCTTTGCCTGCTTGGAGTTGGCCTGATGAGCCATTAATATTCCTAGAATCAAAATTTGTGCCACTAGCAGATTAGAAAAATAGGATCATTTGGTCCATGAACACTAGATTTTCAGACTCTGTGAGGCTTTGACTCTGTCCAAGATACCCAGTAATTCAGTCAAAAACCCAATCAAACTACATGATAGAAGTTAGTCAAGCAAGCAGGTGATGAAGGACCAATATCCTCTTCAGCTAATTATACTGATAACCTGTTAAGTCTGATGTAAAAGATTAAGATCCTGTCGTCTTCCTGCCCCAGTTCTGTCATTGGTAAAGGTTTGGTTTTGAGATAGACACATGGTAGAAAACAGCAGTTAAGTCTTCTTGTTTGGGTGACAGTATCTAATGTAATGACATCTAATGTAATGCCACCTTCAGAAAATGGCAAAGTGCTGTGATCTGTCAGACTATGTAGCAGGCAAATGAGGCAGAATATTCCAAGTTTGCATAAAGATCTGGCTTACATTTTAAAAGCTATCATTCAGAGACCTGGATCCTAAGCTTTCTGAAATTATCCTACGGATTTAGATTTACAATAGTATAAACTGTAATGTTGTTCTTTGCATTGTGGTATGTTCTTTTCTCATTTATAAACAAGAAATACATATGAATTTGCATAGTCTGATAGTATTCTAAATGCTACACTGAATTTTAAGTTACTTAGCAAATGTCTTAATATTTCATTTTAAAAGATCATATCTATCTTCAGGTAGCATTTGTATTTAATGTGCATGTGTTAGTATGAGGCATGGATTCCTAACATTTCATAATAGGAAAACTGTTTTTTACTGGAATATAGCATGGGTATGATGTCTTTTGTGACTTAAATGAATGTAATTTAATGCTTAATTCCCATATTTATCAAATTCCTTTTCTTTACACTATTCTAAGGAGGAAAAACAAGCTCACCAAAATATCAAAAACACAATATGCGTTCAGTGAATATTGAATGAATAAAAACCTCAAAAATTCTGTATATTACTAATAATTATAATAAGTTAACACTCAGTTTTTATAATATCTCAGGCTCCAGGCTAAGTACTGTGTAGAGATTGTCAATTTAATATTCACACAAAATGCTATAAGGTGTGTTTTACCATTATCTTGATTTTAAAGGTGAGAAAATTGAGATATAGAGAAAGCTAAGGTAACTTGTCCAAGGCCCAACAGCTGAATAGGAATGACATTCAGAGCCTAGTAAATACTGCAGGCATTGGATAAACCAAAAAAAAATTAATTTCATGACACAAATCTATCATACATGCAAAGCATTATATGTAATATATAAAGAATAATAAAATGAACACCTGCACCTAACTTAAATGCATTTTACCCCTTTCATTTAATTTTTTACTGTGGAAAATCTGTTACATGTAAGAATAATAAAAGGAGCTCCCATGAAGCTGTCATGCAACTCTTATCACCTGCCACACGCGTTATGGTCATCTTTGTTTCCTCTCTGTCCCACCTTGTCCTCTACCCTTAGGTTATGAGATTATTCTTATTATGTGCTCAGTCACTAAGTTGGTTCCAACACTTTGCAACCTCATGGATTGTAGCCTGCTAGTCTCCTCTGTCCATGGGATTTTCCAGGCAAGAATACTGGAGTGGGTTGCCATTTATACCCTCAGATATAATGAGGTGTAAGGTCTACTGAAAGTCAGACCCGCCATCTTGGGCCTGGTTGATTCTAAATATGTCATGTTCTCAAAGTCCGTGTCATTCTTTTAAAGGTTGTACCCTGCCTCCTTTCCTCCTGTCTCATGGGTAGTATAGGGTAGCAAAACTGAGCAGAATGGGCAATTAGTTAAACCTGATATTAAGCTATTTAATACTCTGTATGGGCTTCCCTGGTGGCTCAGATGATAAAGAATCTGCTTGTAATGCAGGGGACCCTGGGTTGGGAAGATCGCCTGGAGAAGGAAAAGGCTACCCACTCCAGTATTCTTTCCTGGAGAATCCCATGGACAGAGGAGCCTGGAAGGCTATAGTCCACGGGGTCGCAAAGAGTCAGACATGACTGAGCCACTCACATATGCAATTCCTTCATTATGAGTAGGATTTTTAAATTCAACTGCTATACTTTGTAACATAGAAGTTAATAGAAACTTACAGAGTTTCTTTGCTTGCTTACTTTTCCTCTGTAGCAACTAACTGTGACCTGGAGTACATATCAGTGTTGAAGAGCTTTTTGGTATGGAGCAGGATTTGATAGTCCCCAGCTTCTTAATTTACTAGTTGGATGAGCCTCAGATACCCCATCTATACAATGAAGATACACAAACACTCTGGTTGATTTAACTTCCAGAATCTGGTTGATTCTGGAAGGAAATGTAGAATTCAGAGAATCAAAGAAATAGCTGTAAACTAGGTTCAGAAAAGGCAGAAAGCCAGGAGACTGTAAGGATCTAAGTAGTAGGACCTAATGTAAAGTCCCCACAGGTCACAACCCTTGAGGAGGATCCGCTCCAACAGAGAGATTAGATTCTAAGACCCTGGAGAATAGTACTGGTCAGGGTTGGGTCACAATATCCCTCCTTGACAAGACTCTTTAATTGTCAGGTCCCACCATTACTGAACAGTAAGGAAGAGATAATTCCCCCCACCTCCGCCTCTGAGGAGGCTGTCCTTTACCAGGAGAAAGAGGGTCAGTGTGTATAGTGAAAAAACAAGGAAACAAATGCCCAGCACATTACCCTATAAAGTTTCAATGAGTGTTAAAGAAGATAAAACATAAAGTTTACAGTGTCTGGCACTGATAAAAGCTCAGTCAGTGGTGACCAGTGTTATTTTTACACCTTAAAGGAGAAAATGTATAACAATTCAGCCGTAATGCAAGACTACAGGATTATTAGGAATTTTTTCGCTAGGAGAAGTCCTGACATTGTAACTCTAGAACTCTCAGAACTGGCCTGGCTTAACGTTGGCTCATTTACATCCAATAACTTTATGACCTTGAGTCTTAACCTTTCTGGCCAGTTCTTCCTCCCTGTCTGAAATGCAGGTGAATAATACGAAATCATGTCAGAGAACTGCTATAGAGCACAATTTCTGATCATTTGTCAAGGAGGTAGACTCAGGGAGACAGAGAGGGCCAAACATCTACAGTAAAGTCAAAGAAAAGAATGGAGGCAAGTTTGTAAAACCATAGTTTACGTATTTTGTAAAGTGTCTTTTATTTATAACCCTACCTTCAATTCCAGAAGGAGTTTTGACTGTTCATATTTTGTATAAATAGCAATGCTTCAGCTCTTTACTAATTAAGTTAAGGATGCAAATTGGTAAAATGAAATTCAGAGGTGAGCAACAAGTCTTCCATTTTAATTTATCACCTAAGAAACGTCTATAATAACCCAAATGGTAAAATGAGCAAAGGGCACGATCACTGAATACATACAATATACAGTAAGCATATAAAAAAGTTTTCAATATTGCTCATAAGCAAAGAAATGCATATGTAATAGCAGTGTCTGAATTTTCATCTAAAATATTGGCAACAGTGAAATAGAAAAACTAGCAATACCTAATGTTAGCAAGGATGTAGGGGAACTGCCACTCTCGCATCTTGCTTTTAGGAATGTAAATTGGCACAGCCTTTCTAGAGGACAAAAAAGATGTATCTGTCATTAAATACTGTTTGATCCAATAATTTCACTTCTAGTAATAAACGGTACAGAGCATTCACATATGGGAGAAATAATTATATACATGAATATGCATTGTTTTTAATAGCTAAAATTGGAAACAACCAAAATGTCATCAATTGAATAATTGTTTAAAGTTTTGACTTAATCATACAATCAAAAGTGTTTATATTTGTTAAATAATAAAGTGTATCTTCTGAAATAGAAAGATGTTTGAAACACATTTTAAAGTTGCGTAAAATGATAATGTCATCCCATTTTGTCACTATGTATTTTTAGATATTTTAGAAGGACTGAAAAGCTGCAGCTCAGGAATATGTGGGGGATTTTTTTTTTTCCACTTGGGATTAAGCATCCACTGTGGGGTTAGTGAGGTCACAAAAGAAGACTGAATCCCTTGGTCTTAGACTTGAAGTTATAATAAGGAAATAATAGGTATGAATATAGCTCTTAGACTCTAAAGCAATACTATGAATAAATAATACAGTCAGTCAATAAATAGCAAATGACTGGATGGCATCATCGACTCAATGGATATGAGCGAGCAAACTCCAGGAGATAGTGAAGGGACAGGGAAGCCTGGCGTGACTCAGTCCATGGGGTCACAAAGAATCAGACATGACTGAGTAACTGAACAGCAACAAATACCTTGCAGAGCTGGTGTAAACCAAGAAAATAGTCAGGTTATTCCAAGCTGCTAGGTTGACATGATAGTGGATGACAGGGAAGCCTGGCGTGCTGCAGGCCATGGGGTTGTGAAGTATTGGACACAGCTTAGCAACTGAACAACAACTAGGTGGATTGACATGGGGAAAGGCCTGGAATTCAATCCCTCTGACCAGTTGTATGACCCTGGACAGTCACTTCATCCCTCCTTGTCTCAGCTCCCTTGTAGGTAATATGACCAAGCTGGCCCAGCTGATCACCTGAAGTATGGCTTCTCATTTAGAAAATCACAAGACAACAAGAATTTGAAACTGGCTCACTCAGGGGATTTAGCGAGACTCAACAAGGGAGTCCATAAATTCCATTCAAGAGATCCATGAACTCAATGGGGGGGGAAAGTTACATGTTTGTTTTTACTAGCCTTTATGTGAAATTTAGCAGGTAGTTCAATTATAAATGTAGGCAACCAACTATAATGATATTAACATCTGCTTGCATATTATCTTCATAGTTGCTGCAGATGCCTTGAAATACTGTTTATACTCATCACTCCATCAAAATTACCGTGGATATTAGATTTGTTGCTAGACCTTGTTATTTAATGAGTTATTAAATAAGCACATTTGTTAAAAATGATATTTCAAATTGTTTTGATATCTGTATGTCAACATAATTAGTTCTCTTGGTAACCCTGCATATCTTACTGTATGAATTAAAACATAAGGTGAGAAGGGGTCTCTAGAATTCACCAGTCTGTGCCAACGTGTTGGTGCCACAGAAGAAAGTAAAAACCTCCACCTTGTTTCTTGTTTGCTTTTCTGCTACAGCTAAAACCAGAGACTGGCTTCCTGGTAGGAGCACAAACCTCAGTAAAGCAGCGATTCGTGGGGGTCCTGATAGCATGAAGGAATAGGCACAGAGGAAATACATTAGAGATTGAGGGAAGCGATAAGCGTGAGTAGGCAGCAGTGATATGCTTGGGCTAGACAGAAAGTATTTCCTTTTTTATTTGCTCTGATAATTAATTAAGATTCATCCTATTATTTTCTCTTCTCTATCATCTCATAAAGAAATTGCCCAAAGACAGGCTCGCAAAAGGGATGGTAAAGGATAGGTGGAAAGTCCAATGTCTAGAATTTAGATGAGTGATTCTCAAACCATGCTGTATGTGGATTCTTGGAATCTGTCAATGAGAGTGAGTAAGAGTAAGGTGTGTTACTGACTGGAAGAGGCATGAAGAAGCTTTCTGGGTGGCTGACAGTATTCCATGTCTTGATCTGGTGGTGGTTAAATGGTTTTTATCTATACATAAAATATCATTGAGCTATAATACATTTAAGATTTGTGTATTTATGTTCCATATGTCTTACAAACAGCTGTTCACAGGCCCCACCACTGAAAAGTCTTAATGATTCAGTTGATCTCAAGAGTAGAAGAATACAGGAATTGGTATTTAAATTGGAGTGTAATTGCTTTACAATATTGTGTTAGCTTCTGCTGTACTGCAAGGTGAATCAGCTTGTTTTTCTTTTTTAATTATTTCTTTTATTATTATTTTGCTTACTGAAGGATAGTTGACTTCCAGTGTTGTGTTAGTTTTGGGTATATAGCAAAGTGATTCATTTATAAATACACATGGATCTATTTTTTTCAGATTCTTTTCCCTTATAGGTTATTTTAAAATACTGAGTATAGTTCCCTGTGATGTACAGTAGGAACTTTCCAGGGGGCTCAGTAGTAAAGAATCTTCCTGCCAATGCAAGAGACATGGGTTCAGTTCTTCGGTTGGGAAGATCCCCTGGAGGAGGAGATCACAACCCACTCCAGTATTCCTGCCTAGGATATCCCATGGACAGAGGACCCTCATAGGCTACAGTCCATGGGGTCTCAAAGAGTGAATGTGACTGAGTATACACGCTCAGTCTGTTATCTGTTTTACATATAGTAGTGTGTATATGTTAATCCCAAACTCCTAAGTTATCCTTCCCCCCTCCCTAACTTCCCCCTTTGGAGACTCTTCTTTTCTAAGTCTGTGAATCTGTTTTTGTTTTATACATTAGTTCATTTTTATCAGGTTTTAGATCACACCTATAGATGATCCCAGTGATATTTGTTTTCTCTCTCTGACTTACCAGACTTAGTGTGATCCTCTCCTGGTCTATCTGTGTTGCTGCAAATGGCATGATTTCATTCTGTTTTCTGGCTGAGAGATAGTCCATTGAATATATGCAGCACATTTCCTTTCTCCAGTCATTTGTTGATGGACATTCTGGTTACTTCCACGTTTTGGCTGTTGTAAATAGTGCTGCAGTGAATACAGAGGTGTATGTGTCTTTTTGAATTACGATTTTCTCTGGATATAGGTATTTCTTAAAAAACTTCCCCTGTCCCCACTCAGTTGATTCTAATGTGCGACTAAGATTAAGAACCAGCTGGCAGCTTCACAAAAGGTAATCGTTCATTCAGTCATTAAGTCTAGGCATATTGGAGAGCTAATAAGGAGTGAGGCTATGGAGAAAGAGAATCTCTCTTCTTGAGGGTTTTTATGAAGTGAAGTAAGGTAATAGCTAGCACTATTGACAATCAACATGGAACCTTTGAGTTTTCCAGTTTTAGTGGTCATTCTCAGAATTATTGGGGAGCATGTTGAATATAAAGGTCCCAGTCTGCCCCCCAGAGATTGTAATTCAGTAGGCCTGATCTGGGACCTGAGGAATGTGTTTAAGGAACAATGAATAACATGAGGTTTGACACATAGGAGAAGGAAAACAAATAGTACTGAATACTTGAGTTACTGGGCCAAGTGCTTCATATACAGTATCTCCTTTAATCATAAGCAACAACCCTTTGATGGTATTAAATAAAACCCAGTTCTACAAATAAGGAAACTGTAGTTGGGAGCAAACAATCTGTCCAGGGTCCAAGGGTAAAGGAGTTAGTGAGTGGGGATTCCAACACATCTCTCATAATGACTTCAAGTCTGAAAAAATGTAGTTTTGTTTTGTTCCCCTTCCTGAAGGGACCATTATTACTAGGATAGAGGAGGAAGGAGTGACCTGATTTATCAGACCACTGGTTGGACACACCCCTCTGTTTGAGCAGGAGCTGGAGATTCTCTCATTAAAGCCAGTATCAGCTGTAAGATGCTGGATCACAGAAGCTGGAAGCTCTGAGCTAGGTTTTGCAAGTACCTTCAAACGCCTTCACAATGAAAGGGAAGGTGTGCTGGCATCGGAGCTCCTTTCCTCACAACCCACAGAGCTTTCTTCAGTGGCTGAGCCCTGGCACAGGGAGGTTGTTAGCTCATTGTTCTGTCTGCACTGGCTTTCTGCTCCGTTCCCAGGCCCTCAAAGTTGAAAAGCACTTACTACACCCTGGCCCCTACCTTTATCCGGCGCGGTTGCTATGGATGCCACAGCCACTCCAGTTTCTGTTTCAGCGTTGATCCAGCCCTGGAGGCAATGATGGCAGGCCACCAGGGCCTCACCTGGGTTTCTCCTTCACGGCGTCCAGTTAGGCAGGGAGGGTAGTTGAATGTTCTTACGGTGGGGGATTCTGCGTGCCCTAACTCAGATTTTGGCTCTTTCAATGCTTTTGCCTTCTCCATAGAGAACTTTCTCGTGAAAAGGAAGCAGTGCATAAGGGAGAGGGCTCTGAAGCCAGGGTGGCTAGGTTTAAATCATCACTCACAGCGTCCTTGGGCAAGTTACCTGATCTCCAAGTCCTTCACTTTCCTCATCTGTGAAATGAAGATAATAATAACATCTACCACATTAGATCATGAAGATTAAGATTTTATATACACAGTACTCAGCATATATATATATATGTGTGTATATATATATATACACACCCACTCACACATACACACTACATAATATATATACACTGGCAATATATATGCATGCATAACAGTACACACAAATATTTTTCTTATTGTTATTGCTACTACTGTTATTTCCTGACTATGTTTTCCTTTCTCTCCCCACTTCAGCGCTTTCTCTCTGCTCCAATCCTGTCCAATACAGATATAATGCAGGCTATATACATCATTTAAAAATCTTGATAGTTATGTTAAAAGTAAAAATAAGCAAGTAAAAGTTATTTTCGTAGTATTTTAAATTTTATTTAATACAGCCCAACATTATTTTTTCATCAGTATAATAAATATAAAAATTATTAAGAAGGTATTGTATATGTTTTTAAATTAAGTCTTTGAAATCTGGAATGCACTTTGCAATTACAGCACAACTCCAGTTGAACTAGTCTTATTTCGATGCTCAGTAGCCACATGGGGTTAGATGTTAATGCATTTGACAGCATAGTGAGCCCATCACCCTCCTTTATGGAAAATTACCAATCCAGTGTTTCTCCTTCAAGGCCCATTGTCAGCTTTTGATTTTTCCTTTCATGCAGGAAGTGTTTATTAAGTGCCTACTACCTGTTAGACACTGTGTTGATTGTCATGGATGCAAAGTGACATAATTTCTTGTTATGGAATAAGCTGTATCTCCCAAAAGCTCACATTGAAAGTATTAACCCTCCATGAATGTGACTTATTTGAAGCTAGAAGCTCTACAGAGGTAATCCAGTTGAAATGAGATCACTAGGCTGGCCCCTAATGCAGTATGACTGGTGTCCTTATAATAAGGGAACATTTGGACAGACAGACAGGGAGAACGGCTTGTGGAGACAGACATTCTGCTGAAAGCAGAATAGATTGGAGGCGAGCCAGGCAGGCCCCCTCTTAAGCCTCACAGATGGGAAATCAGGAGCAACCGAGGGAAGAGTGAACTAGAGGAGGTGGGTATTTGTGGGCAAAGGAGAATCCCTTAGTGCCTAGCTGCCTCTAACGATAAGGATGCTGTCTTGCAGGGGAGAGAGGAACCTAGGCAACCTCATCCAGCCACTGTAAACTTTCCAGATTTAGAACATGTGACACAAATAATGAAAGAATCCTGCAAAATCTATCATCAGGTTAATGAGAGGAACACAGCCCAGGAAGCAGATTTTATTCATCCCCATCCCACCCCCCGCAGAGCACTCTTCTGTCTTACAGGAATATTGCTATAGGTTATTTTTAATACCAATCTGGAATCACAGACATCATCAAAGTGCAGATATGCTGGACTTGGTTAATTTATATGGGATTTTTCTGTTCTCTTGAAGCTTCTACTTTGCTGACACCTTTAGGAGTTATTTCCCTCTATTGGGCTTTCCAGAAATGGTACAGTGAAAAGGGGAAAGGAATATTTGCAAGCTGCAGTTTGTATATTGATTAAAATGCTGTCAATCTACAGAGCTCCTGTAAATTCTGTTTAAAAAAAATTATGTACTGTTTGATATTGGATCCTCCTGTGCCTTCTGAAATCTGGTGGCACCATTTTAGAATTTCAAGAGTGCTATGTCTGGCTGATATCAGCTTTGTACTACAGGAGGAAACCATCCTCAGTAACCCCCAGCTTTCATCATTGATGATAACTTGAATTTCCATGTAATAAATTCATCATCATTAGCACTAAGTCCAAATTCAGAGCAGACTGATGAAAGAAAGGCTGCCTTATGAAAGGAAGACCAAATGAGGACTCTTAGGTAGAGGTAAAAAAGTGAAGAAAGAAAGCAGTAGTTGAAATAAATAGAACCCCAGTGGATATTAGCTAATTTCCTTAGGTATCATTAAAGCATGCGTGAGTCAAATGGAAAGAAGAATGAGTCAAATCAAAGTGAAATGTACACTCAGATGAGTATATCACAGACAGACATCTCCACAGCTATGATTTATTAGGAGTGATTGGTAGAGCAGAGTCAGAGAGCACAAAAGAAATGTTCTCTGAGAGTAAAGAACAATTACCCTGTGTCACTCAGGCCAAGAGAAACATCCCTATACAAGGAGGCCATTGTGTCACAACATCTTACTTTATTTTCTGCAACATAGGTATAATGATCTGAAATTGTTTTCTTTGTTTTATTTTCCCGTTTATTGCCTTTTTTCCCCACTAGAACATTCAGTTCAGTTTAGTTCAGTTCAGTCGCTCAGTCGTGTCCGACTCTCTGCGACCCCATGATTCGAAGCATGGCAGGCCTCCCTGTCCATCACCAACTCCTAGAGTCTACTCAAACTCATGCCCGTTGAGTCGGTGATGCCCTCCAACCATCTCATCCTCTGTAGTCCCCTTCTCCTCCTGTCCCCAATCCCTCCCAGCTTCAGGGTCTTTTCCAATGAGTCAACTCTTCTCAGGAGGTGGCCAAAGTACTGGAGTTTCAACTTCAGCATCTGGCCTTGCAGTGAACACAGACAACTGATCTCCTTTAGGATGGATTGGTTGGATCTCCTTGCAGTCCAAGGGACTCTCAAGAGTCTTTTCCAACACCACAGTTAAAAAGCATCAATTTTTCAGTGCTCAGCTTAGCTCCAAGTAAATAGAGACTTCACTTGATTCCTCAGTGTTGTGTCACCAGTACCTAAAATATTGCCTAACATGGCGTAAGTGTTCGATAAAAGGACAAAATGAATGAATGAAGTCAGAGTTACGACCTGCAGCATTATGACCAGGTGTCGCTTAGCTAAAACTTCTCCTGTTGCCAGGCATTCAGTTGTGGACACCCAATTCTAAACGAGAGGACTTGCAAAGAGAAGTGCTTTGCTGTAAGAACAGGTCAGCTGGATTGAACATTGTGTTATACACCGCACTGGCTCTCTGGGGGTCTTTCCTCATCTTTCAAACTTTCACCTTTGGCAACTCAGAGAAAATGCGACCTAGCACTTCATCTCAGTGTGGTTTGCCTGCTTTTCATCTTGGGACTCTCAGATTTGGTGACCTTGCCAGTCTCCTGTAGCTGTGCGGCATCACCCTAGGAGCCGCCAGTTCAAATCTGTCCTAGAGCTCCGTAATTCATGCTGACTCCCTCCCTGGGGTCTGTCACTTCGAAGATTTCTCTCTTCAACTTGCCATTAATCCTTCTGAAGAAAAAAAACTGGTGTCAGAATATAATTTCAGTTTCCTGGTGGGATGGACCAAATGTCAGCAGTCTTTGAGGACTGTAGAAGGATGTTCCCAGGGGCTTTCTCACATCCGCGCAACCATCTCCAGCGGTAAGCTTTAATGCCCATTCACCACGTTGAAAGTAAAAAGTGTCACTCATTTCTCTTAAGTGAACTACAAAACCCTCCTCCATGCCCACCGAGAGGTCCCTTCCTGGATTAAGTGACTCGTGGTAGAAAAGTGTTTAGAGTCCCTTGAGTCGTTTAGTACATTTTCAGAATTCATAAAGTAGAGTCACTCAGTTGGAGGTGTGAACTTTCTCAGCCAAGTTCTATAGATTTATCAAAAAGTTGAACCAGGATGTTCACACGTGTATTCATTTAAAGAACAAGCTATCTTCATACCTTGTAAATAATTCTTCTGTCAGAGATCTCACAAGCTTTTCACATGTTTGTTACATAAATGGGGCTTACCTCTATAGAAAGGTTTGTGTGAGCAGAATGCTGACTTAGAGTCACAGAGAGCATGGGCTCTGGGGCCAGGATGTCTCACCTCACCTTCTACTTGCTGGCTGAGTCACTCTGGTCCAGTGATTCACTTCCCTGTGCCTCCGTTTCTTCTCCTGTGAAATGGACCTAAGGGTGGTACCTATTGCATGGGTTCATTTTGAGAATTAAATGAGAAAACTCATTTAAAGTGCTCCAAATATACATTAATTAAAAGCATCTAAACATTTAACTCCTCAGTTGCACTAATCATATTTTAAGTGTTCCATTGTTACGTGTAACTAGCAGCTACCATCTTGAACAATGCGGATAAAACATTTCCATCATCATAGAAATTTCCTTTGGACAGAGATTGCCAGATACAGACTAAAAATCACCCCAGCAACTCCTGCATTTCTTTCACTTCCGTCCAGTCAGTCACCACATACTCCCAAGTCCATATTCTTCATGTGTGTTCATGTCTCTCTGGCCTCATCACTACCAATCCGTTTATTTCATTTTTTAAAATTGTAGTTGATTTGCAATGTTTTGTTAATTATTGCCGTACAGTAGAGTGGTTCAGCAATACATACATAATGGAAAAGAATATTTAAAAAGACTGTGTGTGTGTGTGTGTGTGTGTGTGTGTGTGTGTATACACACAGGATAGAACATTGAATATAGTTAGCATGTGACATATAGTATAGTTCCCTGTGCTAGATAGTAGAACCTTGTTGTTCATCCATGATATATATAATAATTTGGACCTACTAACCCCAGCCTCCCATTCCATCTTTCCCCCAACCCCCCTTTGCCGTGGCAACCACCAGTCTGCTCTCTGTGATTCTGTTTCAGGGATAGGTTCACTTCTGTCATATCTTAATTCCACATATAAGTGGTATCATACAGTATTTGTCTTTCTCTTTGGACTTATTTCACTTAGTATGATAGTCTCTAGTTTCATCCATATTGCTGCAAGCGGCCATTTATTTGTAGATGATACAGCTCAGCTGGCCTCTCCATGTCCTTTCCTCCTCTGTGTCATCCTTGGGAGCATCCCCAAGCTGAGCCTCAGCTGCACTTCCTTCTGTCTGGTGCAGCCCATACATAGTAACTGGTCACTTGGACCTTGGTCTCCATGGATCCTTAAAGACAGAGACCATGTTTTATTTATTTTGTGTCTCCCAGTCTTTGGCATGTAATAGGCGTTAGAATATTTGCATGAATGAATGATTCGGTGAATAAATGAGCAAACCTCCCTCTGCTGGGGAACAGGAGGCTGTACCCTGTTCTTCTTTGTCATTCTGTAAGGCACCCTTCTCTGGAACTGCTTCTGTGCCCCAAGGCATTGCCTGCAAGCGTGAACCTGTATATATCTTCCAGTAAAATCAGATGACAAGCAGGGCATCTCTTCTAAGCATCACTTTGCCCTCGGGCTTTTCAAAGAGACTCCCTGGCGGTCTCATGGTCCTCTGGCAGAGGCCAGGAGATAGGCTTTCATCTGTGCTCTGTTCATCCCTATACCTTTAAGTGGGACAGCTCTGGGCCCCTATTCTGGGCTTTTTCACTCGTGGACCCTGCTCCCTCCAACTACCAAGACTAGTTATTTTAACTTTTCCCCAGAGTAGCTGCTTTCTCTTGTCCTAGAGGAATACTGTGAACAAGACTGTAGTTTCTGGGGTCAACTAAGAGTTCCCACAATTCTAGCTGTGTAGCCTTGGGGATATTACTTAAAAATTCTGTGCTCCATTTTCCTAATCATAAACTGAGGATATTAAGGGTACAGTCCTTATAGTGTTCCAGTGAGGTTTAAGGGAGACAGAGCATGTGAAATGCACGTACATTCCCAGGGGCATGGTAAAAGCTAAATAGAGGTTATAGCATTAGTCCTAGAATTCCCACTTTAATGATAAGAATGAGTCACAGGATTAGCTACCCAATTCCTTTCTTTAAAATGTAAAACTTATCCGTAACACAAGTGAGTCCCTATCAAGGACTGAGTGATGATAATTATGTGCTGTGCTTGGCCTCTCAGTTGGTGTCCAAGTCTTGGTGACCCCACGGACTGGAGCCCTCCAGGTTCCTCTGTCCGTGGAATTTCACAAGCAAGACTGCTGGAGTGCATTGCCATTTCCTACCCCAAGGGATCTTCCCGACCCAGGGATCAAACCCATTTCTTTTGTGCATCCTGCATTGGCAGATGGATTGTTTAATGAGATTTATAATGAAAACCAAAGTTTATGAAGGAGCATGTACTGTGTACCAGACACTATGCCAAATGCTTGGTCTGTTTTATCTAATTTAATCCCTGGAGGAATCCAACACAGAGAGAGAGAGAGAGAGAAACCAAGATGGAAACCACAGTACCTTTCTTGCTATAACCTAATCTTCAAAGTCACAAATCATTACTTCTGCCGAGTTCTTTTCCTTAGAATTGGGTCACTGAGTCCAGCCCACACTCAAAAGATGAAGAATGAGGCTGCATCTCATGAAGGGAAGACTACCAAAGACTTTGTAGACACATTTATTCAAACTACCACAGTTAAAAGTTGTGTTTCCTACTCTAGGGAGTGGTCTAAAAAGTTTGAAAGTCATTTCTCTAAGTTGACCTTATTATTTAAATTATCAGATAGGAATCCTGGATCCATAGTGTAGTAGGGATGGCAGACTTGTAGAGATAACACAGACCTTTAGTTTAAGAGGGTGGCAAACTTTTTCTGTAAAGGGTCAGTTAGTAAATATCTTGGTCTTTACAGGCTCTATGGTCTCTGCTGCAACTACTCAACTCTGCTTTCATAGCACCAAAGCAGCCGTAGACAAAATGTAAATAAACAAGTTTGGTCCGGGTTCCAATAAAACTGTTTTTAAAAAATAGTCCATAGGCCAGATTTGGCCCATGAACTGTAGTTTGTCAACCCCTGACTTACACAGTATTGATCAACCCTGGGTTTTCAGTAAATGCAAGAGAATTTTTTTCTTAAGGGCCAGGGTCTAGACCACAGCTTGGTTTAGTTACATCTGAATCTCTGGGAGTGAGAATCCAGATAACAGTATTTTTTCTAAAGCTTGTCAAGTGATGCCAAAGTACAGGCAGAGTTAAAAACCAGTGACGTGGGAGGTGATCATCCTGCTTGAGGAAATACAGGCCCAGCACGGTGACAAAAGGAGGCCCGACTCACGGGCACATTGGATGGCAGTGCCAGGACCCGCTCATTCTCCCCAGGGAAAGGGGTCCCAAGAGCTGCACTAGAGCAGATGTTCACACACCCCACAGCAGGTGTGGGGCGTGTGGGGCACAGCCTCTGCAGGACGTGCGTGGGGAGGACAGCGGCCTGGCCCCTTGCAGATGGGCTTCCTGAACAATGCTGCCAGTGAAAAGCGTGAGGGAACTTGAGTGCAAAGTGTGAGGCCTGCTTTCATCACACAGTAATTTTAGCCAAGCACTTTTCCCTCCATCATTTCCTCTTTCCTCATCTACAATATAAGAGTGAGCATCAGTAAACAGTTATTGTATTAGGCAGTATGCTAAGTGCTTTAGCTACTTCCTCTCTCCCAGCTTCTTAGAATAGCTGCATGAGGTGAATGATGCCAGTGTGTCCATTTGTGAGAAAGGAAACTAAGGATTAAAATAATTAACTAACTCGCCCAGGATTCCACAGCTAAGAAGTAATCAAGCCAAGATTCGAATCCAAGTTTTCATGTCTCCAAAGCTCGTGTACTTGACTGCATTGTGGCTCTCAAAGTTCTTGAAAGATTGAGTCAGATAATCTATAAAAATGTGTTACAAACTCTAAAGCCCTGTACCTAGGTCAGGCATTACTATCAGTTCAGTTCAGTCACTCAGTTGTGTCTGACTCTTTGTGACCCCATGGACCACAGCATGCCAGGCCTCCTTGTCCCATCACCAAATCCCAGAGTTTACCCAAACTCATGTCCATGTGAGTCGGTGATGCCATCCAACCATCTCATCCTCTGTCGTCCCCTTCTCCTCCTGCCTTCAATCTTTCCCAGCATTAGGGTCTTTTCAAATGAGTCAGCTCTTTGAATCAGGTGGCCAAAGTATGGGAGTTTCAGCTTCAACATCAGTCCTTCCAATGAACACCCAGGACTGATCTTTTTGAGGATGGACTGGTTGGATCTTCTTGCAGTCCAAGGGATTCTTGACTCTTCTCCAACACCGCAGTTCAAAAGCATCAATTCATTGGCACTCAGCTTTCTTTATAGTCCAACTCTCACATCCGTAAATGACTACTGGAAAAACCATAGCTTTGACTAGATGGACCTTTGTTGACAAAGTAATGTCTCTGCTTTTTAATATACTGTCTAAAGTTGGTCATAACTTTCCTTCCAAGGAGTAAGCATCTTTTAATTTCATGGCTGTAGTCACCATCTGCAGTGATTTTGGAGCCCAGAAAAATAAAGTCAGCCACTGTTTCCACTGTTTCCCCATCTATCTGCCATGAAATGATGGGATCAGATGCTATCATCTTCATTTTCTGAATGCTGAGCTTTAAGCCAACTTTTTCCCTCTCCTCTTTCACTTGCATCAAGAGGCTCTTCTTCACTTTCTTCTTCATAAGCGTGGTGTCATCTGCATATCTGATGTTATTGATATTTCTCCCGGCAATCTTGATTCCAGCTTGTGCTTCCTCCAGCCCAGCGTTTCTCATGATGTACTCTGCATATAAGTTAAATAAGCAGGGTGACAATATACAGCCTTGACGTACTCCTTTTCCTATTTGGAACCAGTCTGTTGTCCCATGTGCAGTTCTAACTGTTGCTTCCTGACCTGCATACAGGTTTCTCAAGAGGCAGGTCAGGTGGTCTGGTATTATCATCTCTTTCAGAATTTTCCACAGTTTACTGTGATCCACACAGTCAAAGGCTCTGGCGTAGTCAATAAAGAAGGCTGATTTCCACAGTCAAGGATATCAGCAGAAGGTGCTCTGGAAATGTAATCCATCCGAATGTTCTCCTGTGCATATAGCCCCGATCCGCTCAGTCAGCCCCAGGTGCCCTGACTGATGCATTGTCTCTCTGGACCACCACACAGACAGAGACAGAGGGCCGGCCCCATCTTCACAGCGCAGTACTAATGGGCAAAGGTCGTGCTGCATCTCTCTTCCCTCTGCTTCCATAGAAACCTTCTCTGTCTAATAAGGTTTTCAGTCTGTCATTTTGGGTGGTCTGTTAAATAAGGGAATTGGATCCTTCCACCAGTAGGCCTTCTTGCTGTGTCAGTTCCTCTCTAAGCAAGGTTGAGACTTGGTCCATTAGGCTGTGGCAGCGCCACTGCCCTCAGTCTGTCCGCCCCTGTTGGTCAGGATCGCTTGGGAGACAGAAACCAGTCCAGTTATTTTAACAGAGAGGGTTTAATCTAAAGGATGCTTAACTATTTAAAACATTGTTAAATGAGTAGCTGCAAAGGTAGAAAGAGAACTGTAAGTATCATAGAGACAGCAATTACAGGAAGCAGCCACCACACTTAGAGTTGAGGGAATACAGAGAATGCATCGGAATTATTCTCAATTAGAAGCTTAAGGAAGAGGGGAACACCTCTGAGGAGGTTGCTGGGCACTGACAGTGATGTCTCTGAGCTCAGAGACAGGGCCCTGCCAGTCTGGTACCCCGACCTCTGGTAAGAGATGCTGGTTTCTCTGAGATTGGTTCTGCAAGTAATGAAAATCTCTCACATGGGATTCAGCTGCTGCTGAGAGAAGGCACTGCTGTGGCCATGAGGAAGATGTTTTGCTGAGGTGCAGCTCCCACCAAAGGAGCAAACAGGAAGGGGCAAGCCCATGCTCCTCTTCCACCTGCAGCTCTTCCTTCGGGACCCCTGCTGTCAGAGCCTCACAGGGAGCAGCCAACAAAGCAGGAAAGAGAGGGTTGCAGACTCCTAGCTCCTACATGATACAAATACGTATGGAGAGTCTGCCCCACGCCCAGCCCGATGCTGGGTGCTGGGGATGCACCTGATGAGAATGACAAATGCTCCCTGTCTTCATAGTGTGTAGCTTAGAACTCAGGGTGAGAAACAGTTTAAAAAAAAAAATAAGTGAACAAATGAGTGCACAAAATAATCATGGTTTGTTGGAATGACTGGGAAGGAAATGAACAGATAGACGTGATAGAGAGTAATGGGTGAGAGGTAATGAGCTCTACTTAGAGTGGACAAGAGCACCTCTCTGAGGAAGTGAATTCTCCATCCAAGGAAGGATGGAGAGAAACCAACATGGAAATTCAGTTCAGTTCAGTTCAGTCGCTCAGTCGTGTCCAACTCTTTGCGACCTCATGGATTGCAGCACGCCAGGCTTCCCTGTCCATCACCAACTCCTGGAGCTTATTCAAACTCATGTCCATTGAGTCAGTGATGCCATCCAACCATCTTATCCTCTGTTGTCCCTTTCTCCTCCTGCCTTCAGTCTTTCCCAGCCTCAGGGTCTTAGAAGGGATTAAGTATCCCTGACAGAGGGAAGAAAAGGTGTAGGGGTTTTGGGGATGAGGAAAAACTTACTGTTCAGGAAATGGGAAAAAACCCCAAAAGATCAATGTTCAACATCACTAATCATGAAAGAAATGCAAATCAAAACCACAATGAAGTATCACCTTATACCTGTCAGAATGACTATTATTAAAAAGACAACAAATAACAAGAGTTAGTGAGGATATGAAAAGGAAACCCTTCTATACTGTTGGTGGGAATGTAAATTGATTCAGCTGCTATGGAAAATGGTATGGAGGATCCTCAGAAAATTAAAAATAGAACTACCACATGAGACAGCAATTTTACTCCTGGGCTTTTATCTGAAGAAAATGGAAACACTAATTCGAAAAGATACATGCATCCCATTGTTTATAGCAGTGTTATTTACAGTAGTCGACATGGAAACAACCTAAGTATTCACCAACAGAAAAATGGTTAAAGAATATGTGGCATATAAACATATATACTGTGGTATAGTAGATGAACCTGGAGGATGTTATAGTAATTCTTGGGGAAATGAGTCAAACAAAGAAAGAGAAACACTGTGTTTTCACTTATATGTGGAATCCAGAAAAAATGAAGCAAATGAACAAATGAAATTAACTCACAAATACAGAGAACAAGCTACTGGTTACCAGAGAGAAGAGCAGTGGGTGGAGGGGTGAAATAGGTGAAGAGGATTAAGAAGTACAAACCAGCCAGTTGTTAAAGAAGTTACAAGGATGCAATGTGTGGCACAAGAAATAGTATTTTATAATAACTTTGTATGGAGTATAATCTAAAAATATCAAATTACTAGATTGTACACCTGGAAAGTAATATAATGTTGTAAATTAGCTATATAATTCAGTGAAAATGAAGAATACACACACACACACACACACACACACACACATATATATTTTAAAACAAAAGATCAGTGAGGGGGAAGAGTAACTCAAGATGATGTTAGAGAGGTGACTAGAGATCACATCATCTGCTGAGAAGCCATGATTATTCTGGAAACAAGTAAGAAGAGACACTGGTGGTTCAAAGTATGACCATGACATGCCTTCCTTTTTTAAAAAACAGTTATTAATTTGTATTGGCATATAGTTGATTTAAAATGTTGTGTTAGTTTCCAGTATACATCAAAGTGAATTAGTTATACATATGCCACTCTTTTTAAAATTCTTTTCCTATATAGATCTTTTATATTGAGTAGAGTTCCCTGTGTGTGTATGAGTGACATGACTTGAGATTATTAAGGTGTCAGTTCTCTATAGATGAGTTTATAAATTCAATATCATCCTAGTAAAAATACCAACAGAGTTTGTTATTTAAAAACCTCACCTCAGCTGTGTATGGAGACTATCGTACAGGGGGCAATAATCAAAACTGGGAGATCAGGTAGCATGCTAGTGAACTGTCTTGGTGAGCAATGATAGTGGCTTGGAATAAGATAGTGACATGCACCCATATTCATCTTGTAATTGAAAGTTTTTACCCTTTTACCAACATCTCATATGTCCCCACCCCTCTGTCCCCAGCAAGGATCTAATGTGCCATGTGGTAACTATAGTTGATAATACTGTAACATATAAATGAAATTTGCTAAGATGGCAGAACTCAAGTATTCTCAGGGGGGAAAAAAATAGGTCTATCTGTGAGATGATGGATGTGTTCATTAACTTGATGGCGGGAATTTCTTCACAATGTGTACATGTATCAGATCATCCTATTGTACACCTGAAATATTTTTGTTTGAACAATTTTATTTGTCAATAATATTTATTTTTTTTTAAAATCTCATGGTATCTGTCAAGATACAGGATCAGGCTTACGTTTGCAGTAAGACAGCAGGATGTGGGCTTATTGGTTCCAACCCATCTTCAGATAGCTAGAACAATATATAAATGTTATCTCCTGGGCCAACAAAGAGGATTTTCTCCCGAGCCAGCTCTGATCAAGTAGTAGTTGTGTGAATGAGCAACGTCGCGGCTCAGTGGGGAAGAGCACAGAGATGCGTTAGTGATGTCTGCTGTGCAGGAGAACGCACAGAACTGTGTGTGCCAGGTATTCCCCTTCTCGGACTCAGTGGTTCCTTTTTACTGAGCGGCACTTGTGCTTGGTTCAACCTAAGAATTTCCTTGGAAGTGGGGCAAAAATGTAGGGAGTGGAACTCTCTCCTCTAGGAATCCTGATGACCCCAAGAGTTGAGGTGAGCTCTGAGCATCCACGTATTTTTTTCAAACTATCATGCTGCACAGCGGAGTTTGAAGACCGAGTGGAAAAAAACATTGACAGATTTCTTAAAGACACTGGGATTGAGAATTTTAAATGATGGATGCTAAGTGACAAACAGTATTTGTAAAAGAAAGTCCATGTGTATCCGGGCAGGGGCATATCATCTGTTCATTCACTGTCTTAACTCAGGGGCTTCCAGGAGAGGAGATATCATCCCTGGCTGCTGTTGGAAGAATCATTTTTGAGGTGTGTCTTTCTCTCTGTGCCAGGTGCATGTATTTTTAAGATACTCTGTGACAAGGCAGATGAAATATTCTGTGTGTGTGGGCGTGTCTCGCTCTGTCTCTCTCAGACTCATGCAGTTATCCAGCCCAGCCATGAATTGAGGTTTCCAAGCTTTAGCCCTAAGGTCCAGGGTCAGCAAGGTTGGTAAGTGCGAGCGGAATTTGGAGGGTGGATGTTGGCTCTCCACGATGCTGCAGCAAGCAGAGAGAAAGTGTGGAAGTGAAAAGTGAAAGTGTTAGTCGCTCAGTTGTGTCTGACTCTTTGTGACCCCAAAGAGTCTGTAATGCAGACTCCTCTGCCCATGGGATTCTGCAGACAAGAATACTGGAGTAGGTAACCATTCCCTTCTTCAGGGGATCTTCCTGACCCAGGGACTGAACCCAGGTCTCCTGCATTGCAGGCAGATTCTTTAACTTTTGAGCCACCTGGGAAGCCTAAGGTGATTCTTTTTAATTTCTCCAGAGAAGATGAGAATGGCCCCTAGAGCTGCTATATTTTGTTACCAAGTCAAGCTTTAAAGTCCCCTGGGTCTCAGTTTTAATCTCCTAGTCTATAAAGAAAGTAGCCCACTACTCACTTTGGAGGAGTTTTATGAGAAACAAAATGTAAAGCTCTGTATGGTTGCCATGATGGCGGAGAACATGTATTCCTGTGTTCTCTCACAGAGGAATATGTGAGCTATGTCACTCACCTATTTAATGGGCATCTACTATGTGCTAGGTCTGCTCCAAGGGTGAGCACTGTCACAAGGAAGGACAGACACTGGTCCTGCTCCCACAGGGTGATAGGAGTGTATTTTGAGGAGAATTTGTGCTTGGCAGTTAATATTCATGGTATGGTTCCAAATACTGTTCATAGTTAATCATGCAAATCTCCAGGTCATTCATCTTGATTTACAGCTTCATATCATCAGTAAAACTCACCAGTAGTGTCTTCTTAAGCAGATACATAGCAGTGAGAATATTTGGGAGCAAGCAACTGAAGCTGACGCCAGCTAACTTAAGCAACAGTGATTTTTTTTTTTTTCAGTGATGGTTAAGGGACAACAGTCAGTCCTGGGGACTGACAGGAACAGCACTGCTCTGAGGGTAACAACAACGGATGGCCCTGAACACTGTCTTCAAGGTGCCATCGTGTGAATGACTGACTTCCAACTGAACTATGTTCTCTCACTCCTCTGCTTGAGATTAAGACTCTAGGGAGAAGGTCTGACTGACTGTCTTGGGCCTTCTGCTCACGTTTTGGCCTGGGAGAAGAATGGGGACAGTGGGTGGGAAGACTGTACCTTGCTTGAAACCGCCATTCCTCCAGAACAAGATGGAATTGGGGAATGGCAGTTCACTGGGAGAAGAGCAGTGGGCCACCGACAGGGGCAAAGGATCCCTCTGCAGGGTGAGCACACCCCAGAAGAGTTCCGCCCTGCGTGCGCTCTACCGAGTCATACAGGGGAGTGGTGGTCTTCTGGGAAATTCAAGTGGTTGATGTCCAAATGACTGATGAGTTTATAGAACAAAAGTCACACATTCGTGACCAGCCCCAAACAAGTTTTCTCATTTGAAAAATACCTGATGGGGTATGCCAGATTTCAGAATGTCATTGGTGACAATGGAAGGGCTGTCTACTCTTTATGAGAACTTTCTCTAGTAAATGAGGTGATTTATAAAACAAATCTTTCTGACCCCTTAGTTCCTGTACTTACTTTTCACTTCCTGACTTCTGATCCTCAGAAACCCTGGTCATTAAGCCTTTAATCTACTTAATAGGTCGATTAATATGTATCATTCCTCAGCTTTCTCCTTTACTCCTCTGAATCTGTCATCATCCTCGTGGTGCCTCTAAATTCAGTGGTCCTGACAACGCAAGTCCTTCTATCTCAAAGTTCCGTGGTCCCCGCCTCTCATCCTGCTTTGTTCTATTGGTTTTCCTCCTTTTCTCTGCTTGCTGCCTTGTGGCTCCCTGCCGTAGACTGAATGTGTCCCTCCAAAGTTCCCAAGTTGAAACTCAGTTCTCAGTGTAAGGGTATTTGGAGGCAGGGTCCTTAGGAGGTGATTAGGTCATGAGAGTGGAATCCTCATGAGTGGAATTCATGCCCTTATGAAACACACCCCTGAGATCTCTTTTGCCCTTTTTGCCATGTGAGGATTCAAGGAGTGATGGCCATCTGTGAGCCAGGGAGTAGGTCCTCACCAGACAGGGAATCTGCCAGAGCCTTGAACTTGACTGTGAGAAGTAAAGTTCTGTTGTTTATCCTCCCAATTCTGGAGAATTTTTATAGCAGCCTGAACAAATTAAGACATTCTTAAATGTAGTTCTTCCCATGGTTCTTACATGGACTTCTCCTCTTTCTGCATGCTGTCCCTCAGCCTTAATGACCTTCCTTTTCACGATATCAGCTGCCTTTTGCATTCAAGTGATTCCCAATTCCTCTCTGGTCTCTCTCCCTTATGCCCTAGTCTCCTGTTTCCAACTCATCTGCCCATTATCCTTAATAGCACGTATCCAAAACTAGCTCATCACTCACCTCAGCACTCCAATTCCTTCTTCTAATTTTCCATTTTCTGATCCTACCAAAATAAAAACCTCAGGAAGCTAAAGTAAAACCCCCAAAATGTCATCTCCTCCCCTGTACCTCGATTGCTGCTTCTGCTAGCCTGGTTTAGACCCTGTGAGCCCGAGTTGTAGCACTGCAGTCACATGCCGATTCTGTTCTGTCTTGGAGCACTCTTCCTTCTTTTCTATCCGATGTAGCTTCTTATGCCCAAACTGAGGTATGATTTGGTTATGGCACCACCTGCCCCGAAAACCTTTTAAACATCTTCCTCTGTTTAAAGCAGTGGTCATGATCTCAGATGCTGAGAGAGTGATAGAAATGAATGAAGTGATTCTGGTACAAAAAATTCAACTTTTTCATGACCGTCAGTGGATGAACAAAACATAATACAACCATGTATCTTCTTGGAGATTCTGATTCTCTATCCTAAGAAAAAACTGACAGTAAAGCCCAGCTTCTTTGTTCCCTTTTGGTATGCTGTGAGACAGCAGGGAATGGTGGGGACTGTGGCCAACTGGAGAATAAATGGCTCACCGTGTGGAGGCAGCTGCTCACCAACTTCAGCTGTAGCAGGGTCATGGGCCCGATGTGGACAGCTCTTCTTTTAGGAGAAACTGAAAGTCTTGATTAAAAATACATATTGCACAGGACAAGCAGAGCACGTCTTTACTGCAAACATAGCAAACAGGATACCTGTTTGGGACTCTAGTCTGAAGAGAATCAGGACTCTTCCCAGCTAAAATGCTTGTTACTGTTTTTGACCAGTTTGCCCTGTGGCCAAACTAGATCGCTTGTCATCCCTCTCAACTTGCTTTGACTTTTCTACCACCATGAGCTTGGAATGGCCTCTGAGCACATCTTTCCTTGCCTCCTCAAAATCTCACCCATCTTGCCCTTCTTAGCAGCTGCTTCTTCCTAGAAGCTTTTCTAGTTATTTAAAGGGAAATGTATGTGCTGGGAAAGATGACCTAAGAAGCTATTAGCACATTTGCATGAAATGATTTATCAACCAGAAGCAGAAATGAAGGCTTTGAAAGATTCAGACTAGGCGTCTTATAAATTTTGGGACCTTGGCAGAAAGAAATTCTATAATGTCAAGTACACTCATGGTTATACAAATACAGTAATACTGATAGAAATTAATATGTTGTCTTTTGTTTTATGCCCTGCAACCCCCCTCCTGAGAATGATGGAGAATTAACTACATTTTATAAAGCAGTGATTCGGTTATTACTCAGAGAGCCCTAGGGCACTGACATTCAAGTGAAGGTCTTGGCTCATGCCCAACCTGTATTTCTGGGCATCAGTTTTCTTCTCCTTCCATACTTTTACAGCAGTTGGAGGTCATTATCTCAAGATGACATTCTATCCTCTTGGCATTATCTCTTAATTATGTTTACATTATGATTTTAAAGTTCATTGTGTACTGTCTCTTTAGATTCAAATTTCATGTTATAGGGAAAGTGTTTATAAGCCATCTGAGGTAATAACACCAAAAAAATGGGACTAGAGGAAAACATTTTTTTTTTCAGCTCAGGTGCAGCAGAGAAAAATTAATTGTACTGTTCTGCCTAGAAAAAACACTTTACTACTTGGATGAAATCTAACATTAGCCTTTCCTTATTCAAGATGTATTTATTATTAGGACTAGGAAGTTTTTCTACAAATGGATATCAGTAAAACTCTTGAAAGCTGTCAAATCACAGCCTAGTAACAACGGAAGTCGACAAAAGATAAATCATTTGTTACACTTATTCCATACACTGGAAAGCCCCCCCCCCCCAATCTGGGACTCATTTAGAGAATATTGCTGACACTATCAACTCATTTCTCCTCTTCCTCTCTTCCCACATCACCTCTCACTGATGCCATGAACCACTTGGAGGCAGTGGGTTATAGGATCCCCAGTTCCTCTGACACTAGATATTGGAGGGCTTTGTGATCCTTTGTTTGTGTTGTTCACAGAAGGGACAGTAAGATGGCACGGAGCCTCTGAGCTTGGCAAGTTCTAAAATGTCAGCCCAGGAAAAGCCTTTTCAAACCTGAAAGCTTCCTTACAGGTTAGGTGATGAGAGATGATGACAGACTAGGACGGGAAGATGTTTAAAGATGGTGGGAGCAAGAATTGTAATACATCTGTTGTAATTACAACACAATTGTAATTGACATCTCCCGTTACTCACCTCTGGTCAATTCATTAGTCACAGCAATGTTGACGGGTAGAAATGGTTATCCCAACTTTAGAGATGAGGGCCTGAGGCCACAAATTCAGTTATCTCAGTAGTTTTCAGTGGAGATAACTTTGTACCGTCACCCCACCCCCACCCCACCCTAGCACCCTAGCCAATGTCTGGAGACACTTTTGGTTATCGCAGGTGGGAGAGGTTTGCCCTTGGTTGCTATTGGGCAGGGGCCAAGGATGCTGCTAAACATCCTGCAGTTTACAGGACAGCCCCCACAACAAAGAGTTGTTCATTCGAAAATGTTAGTCATGCTGAGAGTGAGAAATCTTAATGAAGTGATGGAAATTTTTGATTAAATCCTCATCTCCGTTCCCAAACATAGTCTGCTGGCCACAGTACTTTTCCACCTCAGCTCCGTAATGTGGTTGCATACCTGGCATAGTGCCTGCTCTCTGAATAGCTATTGGATAAGTGCATGATGGGATTAAATGAATGATTTACATTGGGAGTCAATCTACCTTTTCAGGCCTCAGTTTCCTCCACTGTAAGATGAGTATGACTCATTTCAGTTCCAGCTGCTTCACAGCACTGTTCTTGCCACCTGCTACACAGTTGTTACACAGGGGCAATAAGGTCTTTAAAAGTTCTTTACAAATCCTACAAAAAGTGGAGGGCGGGGGCGGTTAATAAGAGGTTTTCCACCATAATCATTTGTTAAGGCGGAAGCAAAAAAAAAAATGTGGAGGGTAGGAAGTAGCAGTAATGCACAATATTGAAATTTAAGGGCAAGATTTCAAAATACACAAGAGATAATATTAACAGAAAGGTGAAGTAGCCATGATACTCATCCCTGAAAACTGAAAGTGTTCAAGCCAAAATCCATCCTGGCCCACAATGCCTAGTACCCTGGGGTCTTAAGGGCCTCCCTGTCTGATTATTTACCTTCTTTCTTGTCATTTAATTAAAAACAAAAAGCAATTCCTTTTGTTGGCAGCGCTTAAGTGCTTTTTCTTAGAATTTCTTAACAGTGTGCCCCCAAAATGCCCCTGGCATTTGGAATGTTGATTGAAATCATTTCTCTTTTAATCAAATGTCACTTTGCAGTATTTCCTTCCCCATTTGGGACTTTTTCACAAGTTCCCTGAGAAGGTCAGTATGAATTTACAAACCTATAAAACTGATATTGAGGACAGTGAGCAGGGAATTTTAGCCATTTTAAATTGTTGACTGACATCAGCCCTTTAGAAAAACAAGAACAGATGGGAGAGATTTGCCACCCCCTTGTGGGTCCCCCCTCAACCCTAATCTAGACAAACAAGACTGTTGATCCCTCTTCTCTGCCATAAAGAAAGCTCCTCATGCCGTTTTAAGCCGCAAGCCTTTGGCCATAAAGGAAGTAACCCCTCCTGATGGCAGTTCCCAGGCTGTAGTGACGCTGTTGCAGCTGTGCTGCTTGGTGGCAGCCCTCAGCCGTAACCGTTATCACAGTTCTGTTACCAAGAGCTAGCATGAGGCCGGCATCTTCTGGGTGTCACTGTATGGAGAGAAGCGTTGTACAGAGGGCATGTGTAGTGATGACAATTCTCTGGTACTCGCTGGCTTAAAATACACTCCTGGCTAATCACCCAGTGCATTCTGGGATACTCCCTAAGTGAAAGATGTTACCAAAATGCATAATGTTAAATGGTGACAAGGGAACACACACTAAAATACAAATGAGTTGTATTTCACTTAAACAAGGTTGATGAGGTGCCATCATGAAATATATTCCATAAATAGGACGTTCAAAGAGGCAAACTCAGAAAGAATGAAAATGGAAAAATCCTAAAGCATATGCTATTATGAAACTGGGGGATTTTATTTGCCTCTGCTTGTCCTCAGATTAACCGCTTTTTATATAATGACTTAAAATGTTCATGAAGTCTAATGGCAAGAAAAATAAAGCTTCAGAAAATCAAGGGAAATGTCTCTCAGATTCACAGTTAATACATAAGTTTGTTTCTCTTGTTTGGTACTGAAGACATCTTCCTGCCCACTGAGGTCAGCCGATACATTGATTCCCTCCCCCACCTTGCTTTCTGAAATAATTTTGAATAAGTTAGTCCTTTATTGTTGTTTTCCCTCCACAGGGAGGCAGAAGTATTTTATGCTTCTGAAGAGTTCTATCAGGAAAAGTAAAATAGTCTTCTGTTTGCCAAAAACATGTCAGTTTCTAAGAAAATTTTCATTCACTGATATGCAGTTAACTTACTCTCTTAGCATGGATCTTTGTTTGTAGTCTTCTTCACTGCCACTTTCTGGCAATGTAAATGAGTCACTTCACAGTCTAGACTTTAGTTTACTAACCTCTGAGCTGAAATATTAGGATGAGATGATTTTTTAAGCTCCTCGCTTCCCTTGAAAACATTAGAATCGTTACTGCCACTTCTTTGATTTGTATGGTGTGTTTGCACTCCACTAAATGCTTCCATAGAAAGTCTGTTAACTGTTTCCTTTATTTACATTCATCTGGCCTGGGTCACTTGTGTCAGGCATGTGCATGTGTGTGTGCATGTGCACATGTATGTTAGCATGTAATTATGTCCTGTCAGGTTGGAAACTTGTGAGAACTGGTTAGCTTTATTCTGCTCTGCGACCGCTCATGCCTTGATAGCCATCTTACATACTATTAATTAGGAAAAGTGAACAAGGGAAGTAATCATAAGGGCAAAAAAGTCACTTTTCTACTTACATATTTTTTTTTTTTTTACACTGAAGGAGTTAGTGTATGTTTATTGGAGATGAATTCTTTCTTTTTGTGTGTGTGTTTTTTTTTTATTATTATTATTATTTTTTTTATTAGTTGGAGGCCAATCACTTCACAACATTTCAGTGGGTTTAGTCATACATTAATATGAATCAGCCATGGATTTACATATTTTTATAGCTTATTTTTAAAGAAGGGGAATTAAATAGCATGTTTATTACAAAATAAGAGTCTTAAAAATCAGAAAACTACAGAGAAGAAAACAGCTCCTAGAATGTTCTGTTTTAGTTATCTGTCACTGCATGACAAGCTGCCACAAAATTCTGACTTAAGAGAGCAACTGTTTTATTACCTCTCAGGATTCTGTGAGTTGGCTGGGTTTAGAAGGGTGGTTCTTCTAGCTTTATGTGCTGTTGGCTCGGATTGTAATTACCCGCAGTGTCCACTGAGCTGGGATGTTGATGGCTTGCTTGCAGCTAGTACTGACTGACTTTACAGTACAGTACTTTCAAGTACTGATGGCCTTTAATTCTCCTCTCATGTGTGTTGGGCTTTGCAGAGTATAGCAGCTGGGCACCAAGAGACAGGAGGTAGAAGCGTCCAGTCCACTTCAGGCTTGAACTCAGAGCTTCCAGAACCTAATGGCCACATCCTGTCTCTCCTGTGGCCTAATGGGCCACAGCCAGTGATAAAGCCAGCCACAATCCAGGGGGAGGGGAAATAGAGTCCACCTCCTGATCCCAGGAGTAACACAAGCCCACAAGAGGAAGGTTCTAGTCAGAGACCATATTTGGAGACTGTTATTGTGAACATTTTGGTGTCTGTATGTCCTCTACTTCTCTTTTCTTGGGCATGCACATGGATAGGTTTCAGTGCCAAATATAGAATTTTTTGTAAGTGATGTGCAGATGTTTTTAGCAGCAGAATCCTTTTTTCAAATGAGGTGTCTCATGGATTAAAGTGTAGAGCTGCTGTGCCTAAAAGTGAGGTGGAACGTCTGGAGCCCCACCCATGGCCTCTGTGTGGTCCCTGAGGGACCTACAGGGAGCCTTGGGACTCTGGAGATCACAGCTTGAAAATCAGTGACTAAAGGACTGTGGATAAAACACTTATGACTGCCATCCTTCCTTCCAGTCTAATCTCTCCAAACTAATAGTTAAAGGGGGTGAGGAGAGAAGATAATGACAAAACACTGTAAGGGAAGCGGTAAATGACTTCGCAATCCCAAAGAAACCTAATCCTAAACCAGCAATACAGAAATCTGAGCACTCTAGGATATATCTCCTTAAATGGCTCAGAAACTGGTGTCTATATATATATATCTGAAAGTGAGGTCTTAAGAAAAGGAGCTAAAGAGAAGAATTGGTTGAAAGCCTAAGAAGCATTGCTACCCTCAGAACTCCAGCCACGTCCTTCTGGAACAGGACTGAAGCAGGTAAAGCACAGGGTCTCCAGACGGGATAAACCAGACACAGTCAAAAAAGTCTAGATGACATGGTGAAAGGGGATGAAGTAGGCAGATGCAGATTAGATGTTGAGATCCTTGGCTTTCCCCTGCTGCGTAGCAACCAAACACTGATAATTCGGCCTTTATTCTTCAAGCAGGAGACAGGAAGCATCTTCTCTGGGGAATCTATTCAACAGGGCACATCCGGAGATAGTGACATTGGCGATTTCCCTCAAATAAAGTTTCCACATCATCTTAAGTACTCTGAGTCAAAAGCTCCCTCAAGTTCTCCGTGCTTCCAACGAGATTTTTAGTTACCCACTCCCTTTAAAAAAACGGCCCAAACCCAGAGATTATCAGACACCTGAGAAAGGCCTCTAGTAAGGAAGATAGAAACCAAAAGGAAAATCACAGAAGACTAGAAAATCAGAGAAAACAGAGACCGTGAGGAGGAAGAAAATGTCAGCAGATGCTAACATCTTTAGTGGGATCAGAGAAAATATTGCAACTGTGGAACAAGAACAGTGTATTACCAACAAAAAAAAGGAACATTTGGAGAACAAAAAAGTAGTGTTGGAAATAAAAATTTTGATAGCAGCAATTGAAGATGCAATAAAAGGGTTGGAAGATAAATTGAGAAATTCTTTTAGAATATGAAGCGAAGACTTAAAGAGGTTTTTTTAAATAGGAAAGAAAGCATAAAAAAAAATAAGAGAATCAGTTCAGAAGGTCCATCTTCAGAATGACAGCTCCAGGAACAAAGGCCAGAAGAAATGAAGGTGAGGAAATTATCAGTGACATAATTTTAAGGAGATTTCACACAATTGAAGGAAATGTGGTCCAGATTGAAAGTGTCCAGCACAAATGGATGAAAACAGATCCACACCAAAACCCTTAGCCTGGAAGCTCAGGACATTAGGATCAAAGAGGAATCTTCAAGCTTCCAGGAGATGGGGCAAAAATAGGATTAAGTAACAAAGAGTAAATGATTTTAAGGTGTTTATTTGTTTGTTTATTTTTTTGACAGCAACACTGGAAGCTAGAAGGCAAGAGAGTGAAGCTTGGTCTATTCAGTTGACTTGGCCACATCAACAGGGTTTACTCTTAACCCAATCCATTCTCCAGATGAGCCATATTAAACCCCAGTCAGTTTCTCATTCCTTGTGCCCATGTTTCCTACCCTACCTTCCAGCTTTAAATTTTCCAGTGGTTTCCTGCTCTTGTAGGATAAAGATGAATAGCCCTCCCATGACCTACAAGACCCCATACTGTCTTCCCATGACCCCATTTCATGGCGTGACCCCCGTCTATCTCTCCTAACTTATTTTGAACAACCCTCCCCCTCGCCCTGTACTCTAACCGTACTGACTTGCTTCCACATTCCCTCCTGCCACAGGCCCTTTGCATACACAGTCAGCCCTCACTATCCACAGGGGATTGGTTCTCAGAGCCTACAGATACCAGAATCCTCACTTGCTAAGTCGTTTCTGTAAAATGGCATAGTCCAAAGACTACAGTTAGCCTGCTGTATCCACACGTTTCAAATCTGCAGATTCAGCCAACAATAGTTGGTTTTGTGGCTGGCTGGATTCACAGTTAGGAAGCCTGTGGATACCAAGGGTGACTGTACGGCCCTGTCTGTAATGTGTTTCTTCATTCTTTGCCTAGTTAATCTCTGTGTGTCTTTAGTTCTCAATCCAAGAGTTACTAAACAGAACTTCTTTCTGAATCTTGTTCTCATCATTTGGAGCAGTTGTCTGTTTGTAAGTTTACATTGATGTGCATGTTCATGTGATTAATGTTAGCATCCCTCTGTAAATTATAAATGCCATGAGGGAAGGGTCAGTTAGTTCATTTATGCTCATCAGTGTATTAACACCTAGCACATTACCTGGCACAGTCTATGTTTAGTATTTGTGGAAAGAAGCAGATGAGGAAGGAAACAATGAGCTGCCTTTGTTATAATCTGTTTCAGAAACTTTTTTTGCCCCGAGAGCCGGATCTCTTAAAATAAGAATTTTGAAATGCAGAACTAGTTTCCTGAACTCTCAGCTTCCAACTCTGAATTTTCAGCAAAGTGAGGGGAGAGTATGAAAGTAGACTAATTTGGAAATCCTATGACTTGCTAGTAGCAGATTTCAGAGATGATTTTTGAAGCACTAATATTTCCAGTGGAAAAAACAGTGCTTTCAGAGAAGGTATACACAGCATCTCTAGCTCTCAGGGCTTCCTTCTAACGATTCTCAATTAAGCTCCTTTAGGATTTAATGAAGACTGAGTGTGTCCATCCTAGCATTTTCTGGTCGTTTAGTGATTCACTGACTTCCTAGAGATATAGGTTCCCTATGCTAAAGTAGAGTAAATAGGAAGAAAAATAGCTCCTGTACTTATCTTTAATGTCAGGGAAGAAAAGGCTAAGTTATTTCCTTGATTCCAGAAATACCTTTATTGTGGTGTCAAGGCGCAGCCACAAAATCTGTGGACTGTGAAATAGGATTTCAGTTATTAAAGAAGGAAGCCTCCCCTTTTCCAAATTGACTTCATTCCGTGTGTTGCCAAAAATAGCTCACTCTTGTAACTTCTATTTTCTTACTGCCTTTGAATTCATTAGTTAATAATGCAGCCCAGCAATACGTACTTCTTATTTCCTCTACAGATGCAAACATGGTGTGTCTTTTTCAATATGACCCCCCCCCACCCCCAAGTAAGGTTCTCTGGAAAGGAAAAAAGGTCTAAATGCCATTCTTCTCTCTGTTTTATCCATGTCCACCATCCCTTTTTCCTCTCTATCTATTGTATAAGTTAGTCTGTAACAGAATTTAGAGTCAAGTCAGGGAACTGTAGAGATACTATAGATGTGTTGAAGCTGAGTTGGTGATTGATGAACCAGAATTCTTCAAAACAAGATTTTGTGGGAGACTTTAAATGAGACGAATCTATGTGGGTTTGTCAGACAACAAAAATCTTGTCCACCATTTCTTTCCTTCTTCACTGGTCAGAGGTCAAGAGAGAAACCAGATGTAGTTTCTGCCCTCCAAAATGTCTAGTCTCATAGGAACATTAGACATGTGTTACACATAATAATAATACCAAGTTGCACACTACCCTGGGGTCCCTGACAATAAGTGTGTGGTTTTCTGAGATCCTGTGGGAAAGGAGTCTGAAAGACAGGATGTTATGGAAAGCCTGCCCTACAGAGGAAAGATGGCAGGAATCGCCTTAGGGTGGAGTGCAGTAGGCGCCTTCTGGATGGAGCAGCAGTGCATCTGAGGTGGTCTGTGCAGCCTAAGAGATCCTTATTGTGCAGAGATGTGTTCTCATGAGCTAGACCTTCTTCAGAAGCTTCCTGTCTCCTGACCACTCCTCCCTTCCTACCTCTGGGACACCATGCCAGAGCCTCCCGTTGCTGGACTTCCTGAACCAGTATCCACCCCTCTGGACAGGATTATGGCAAGATGGCTCTAGCTTGGCCATCTTTCTCTGTGTGCATTTGGTCCTTAAGAAACTCATGCATCTTTGTTGTACCAAATAGTCGTAGTAAAAATAGTCCACAGGTATATTCCACCACTATCCTGCCTTCCTCCTCCGTTCTTTTTGTGTCTTAGATCTACCCTACAGTATCTAGTTAGCTGAGGGCCACATACTACACCCATCATTCATCTTAGCTGTTTAATTAATGTGCAGACTTTTATTAGTCACAGTGAATGATATCTATTATTAGCACCACTTTATGGAGTCAGATCAGTCGAGTTCAGTCACTCAGTCGTGTCCGACTCTTTATGACCCCATGAATTGCAGCACGTCAGGCCTCCTTGTCCATCACCAACTCCCGAAGTTTACTCAAACTCATTTCCATCAGGTCGGTGATGTCATCCAGCCATCGCATCCTCTGTTGTCTCCTCCTCCTCCTGCCCCCAATCCCTCTCAGTATCAGGGTCTTTTCCAATGAGTCAGCTCTTCACATGGGTAGATTTATACTAATCACACCCACATTTATATTTGGTTTTATTTCTTTTCAAAGTATCTATAATATCATATCAAAATAACCAAGTTGCCAAAAATAACCTAAGTTATGGCTCAGTGGTAAAGAATCCACCCTCCAATGCAAGAGATGTGTGTTTGATCCCTGGGTTAGGAAGATCCCCTGGAGAAGGAAATGGCAACCCACTCCAGTATTCTTGCCTGAGAAATCCCATGGACAGAGGAACCTGGTGGGCTACAGTCCATGGAGTTGCAAAGAGTCAGACACGACTGAACAACTAAACAACAGCAACGGCCTGGACATAGAGAAGCCAGCTGGCTGCAAGCCAAACATCCAACAGGAAAAATGAAATGACCCTGTTTTTACAGGCCTCCAGTATCTCCAGATTATTAAGGGAGAAGTAGCAGATAGTCCCCCAGGGAGCACAAAAACAAGCCATCACAATGCCCCTTGACCAGTGTCCCAGGAACCTTGATAATTCTATTTCTTTCTGGTCATTCCCTCTCCTGTCCTTTCCCAGGCCTCTGCTTCCATAGGCATGGGGACGAGGTCAGTGGGGAGGGTGTTGGGAAGATGAGCAGGAGTAGCAAGTCAGGCTGGATGACTCTTGATAAGCCCTGTAGGATGTGGATATTTCCCTGAAGTTTATCTCCAAATCCTGAATAAAAGAAACAGTCCCCTTCAACACCCCATGGCAGACATTTCCTTGGGTCATTATGTATCTTATTTGCAGCTTTGTTTATGTAGAAATTATATATAAAAATATGCATCCATTTTTACTTCCAGAGAACTTTAACAAGGGATGGGTAATATAAGCCTGGGCCCAGAATCTCAACTTCCGACTTACTGTGAGGCTTATCAGAGAAGAGAAACTGTTTGGCTTAAGATATTCTTTGGTAAAATGAATTCATCACAAGCTTTCTTCTATACAAGATTAGTATGGTTTCTCATTACAGTGCAAGAATCTCCAGAAACACAGATGTTAGAATCAAGCATCATTTTTTTCTTCCTTATGAATTGGTGACATTGGGAAGCCTAAGAAGATAGCTGAAAATGGAACTTAGTAAAGAGAGACAGCAAGAATCTTTTGTATGATTGAAAAAAAGAAGTGGTGTTTTTCCACTTTTATCTTAAAGTGAGTTAGATTAAAGGGACTAAAGGATCACCTACCTGAATGTCATGGACAGAATCCCATGGACAGAGGAGCCTGGCAGACGACCGTTGCAAAGTTGGTCACGACTTAGCGTCTAAACTACCACCTGAATGTCACCCTCCTTACCCACACTTCCATCTGACCCTAGGTTTTCTACTTCTTAGGTTATGATTCAGTTCCAAGAGGCATCTCAGGCTTTTAAATCAAGGAGAGGTGGCTGTATGTTTGGGTCACTGTGACCTAGAGGTTGGGGTCTTGGTTTGTGAGTGCTACCATCACTGTCCACTTGACAGACTGTTAGAGAAGATACCGTGCTTCTGGAGACCCCGCTGTAGGCTTCCCTGGGACGAGGAAGCCTGTGTCAAGAACACACTCAGAACACAGGTGGGCTGATGCCCTTGAACACTCTCTTTCAAGGTTCCAGTGGTTGACACACACACCCCCGCCCCCACCGCCTCGGCCATGTCTTACACACCCCACAATGCAACAGCCTCTCACACCGGCTTCCACATACATCTGCCTGGATTAGTTCTGGAAGCCTGACACCTGTCAAACAAAGTTTTTAACCACAGTCCGAACTGCTGAAATTCCCCATTCTTCTCTCTTGCTTTCCTCAAATTATTTCAGGTCTCAGCCCGGCTGGTAGCATTGGAAAGAGTTTTAACAGCTCGAGGATTAACATGTTGAAGTTAAGCCTCTATGTTAGTTCAGCCATGTCCTTTTTGCCCTCATAATCATGTGTTGTCAGAGCAAACAGCTTGCATGCCCGAAGTCAGCATCTACAGGAGGGTTTCTCAGCCTCAGCACTACTGACGTTTTGGTCTGGGTCATTCTTTGTTGTCGGAATTTCCTGTGCGCTGTGTAGTAGGATGTTTAGCAGCATCCCTGGCATCTTATACCCTGGATGCCAGTAGCGCTCTCTCCTTCAGTTGTGACAACCAGAAATGATCCAAGGTTTACCAGTGTCCGCTGGGGAACAGAATACCCCCTCCCCCAGCCACCTCCACCTGGTTAAGATGCAAATCTAAACCATTTCCCAGGAGTTTGTTAAGGAGAGACCTGATACTTTCATCTTAATACATGATGATGGCTAATATTATGGTTTATGCTGAGGACTGTCTCCTGAATTTCTGTAGCCTTGCTTTTCCGATAAGAAGCTGAAGGGTACTGTGAAGTTAATCACTTCAGAAAGGTTTACAGAGGGAGGTATAGTTCTAGTCCTTGGCTGTTCCCCAGTGCTGGCCAGTATAAACTGCCAGAGCTTATTGACTTGGGGCTTAATTATTAATGATAGAGCAGCTTATGAATTTTTCAGAATTTTTTCCTTGTTGGGCGCTGCTGTCTGACTTCCTGTCAGCAGCACAGGATCCCTTCCAACTGTCCTACATCAAAGCCACAGGCTGTCACCCAGGGCATTATCTTGTTCCGTGCAGGCTGGATATGTTGACTCTAAATTTTTTAATCAGCCGTTTTCCAACTCAACTGCACATGTCAAACTGTAAAGACAGAATCCATTAAGCACCGTCTGAAACCAACAGGGTCCTGTGGCACTGTGATTTGATATCTCTAAGACAGAATTTCACAATAAGAAATTAGAAGCACACATTTTGCTAAAATGTCAGCAAAATGCCTGTAGGACTTAAACGGAGGTAAAACCATATCAACAACAACAACACTAATAATCTCTGTACAGTCCTTTCAGCTTTCTGAAGGATGTTCATTTATCTTTCATCTATTTAAGTATTCTTATTTTTTCTAAACCCTGTACTTTTTGATCTCTCCCTTTCTTTTTTCTGTTATTTTTTTTTTAAAGGTGCTTATTTTAGTGAAAGCAAAATAATAAACTGGTAAAAAGCATGTCATTTACTCCAAGTCATGAAGTTCAGATGTTTCAGCCTTTTAAACTTTTTCCTCCTTTCTTTCTTTCTGGCTGCACCGGGTCTCTGTTGCTGCGTGGGCTTCTGCCCCGTAGCGGAGTGCGGGGCTGCTCTCTGGTCGCGGGGTGCAGGCTGCCGTTGCAGTGCTTTCTTGTGTCCCAGAGCACAGGCTCCAGGGTGTCCCCGAGCTGGGGGCGTGGGCTCGGTCGTTTGCAGCTCCTGGGCCCCAGAGCACAGCCCCAGTGGTGTGGTACCCGGCCTCAGTCACTCCGCGGCATGTGGGATCCTCCCGGATCAGGGATCAAACTAGCATCTCCTGCATTGTCAGGCAGATTCTTTACCACTGAGCCACCAGGGAAGCCCCTAGGCCTCTTTTTAATTAAAAAAAAAAAAGATTACTGAGGTATGGTTGATTTTCAGTATTATACAAGTTTCAGGAGTACAACATAGTGATCCACAGTTTTTAGAGGTTATACTTCATTTATAGTTACTATAAAATATTGGCCATATTCCCTGTGCTGTACATCTCCATTTTTTTTTAACTCAAATAAAATGACTAAGCAGCTGATCCAGTCATCTCCTAGAGAATAATTTTTAAATTTAAAAATACATAGATCAGCTTAGAATACCGAAGGTTCCGTGTTACATGGAGGATAAAATATAGGCAGTCACCCAATAAGTATATATTGAAAACCTATTTGTGTCAGGCCCTAACAGAGCTATTCACTTGAAAATCATTTGAGTTTCACTTCGTGTTAAAACCATTTCTCAAAAATGTATTTTTCCACTCTGCTGCTTTAGAATACAGTAAACATCTTGCTGAAAGGCGTCATTCTACAAATCAATTCTGTGTCCAGGAATGCTAACATAAAAAGAGCAGGGCATTGACCTGATACATACATTTGGTATTGCTTGTTAAAAACAAAACCCCCATTTTTGAATTTACTTTCCTTGTTCTTTTTTTAAAGGTGTTTAAATGAGATCCCTGACTAAATTTTTTTTCCTTTGAGACTTTTTACAGTAATTTATGAGCTGGGGAGAAATTTGCTACAATTGCTTTAAATTTTTTTTTCCCCTAAAAACCATTTCCTTTGCTCAGAAAATTCAACTTAGATGTTTTTGCAAATGTGAAAGGGTAACTTAAGCAAGTGGACTATCTAATCTTAGAAACTGTTTCACAGAGGATTTTGTCTTGCATGTCAAGTGTAAATAAAATTTTAAGAGATTTTTGCTATAATTTGATGGCAGATGATGAGGAAATCATCTGTCTTGATAGTGGTCTGCCCCTCAAAGTACTTCTTAGCCTGGACAACTTTGAGTACATTAGAAATAAATTAGATTATGAGACCCTACGGCTGTCTTGATTCAAACCCCTTCAGTGCCAGAATTGTGTATTTCAGTCAATACTGTTTTAATTTATACTGGTTAAAATACTGTTTATTTGCAGGCTTCTCTTTCCAAGAAGAGCATTTCTTTAATTTCCTTCCTCTAAGCCACAGCCGTATTTACCTTTCACAATGCAAATTTAATTATGTTACACAAAGTTCAGTTGCATTACTTTGAAATGGTGTAGAATTATCAGCACAGATCAGGTAAAATAGAGAATCAAGCAATTTCCAGATATTCAAGATAGACTTTATATTATAAGCAGTTTAACCAGAATCTGTAGTGGCTTTTTGTGGCAGAGACAGAAATGCTCAGCAAAGAGTTTGTGTGTTCTTTGACATTTTCCGGCTGCCCTTGTATTTAGGACCTTGGGACTGGCTCCAGCAAACAGGCTGTGGGCTGTGCATGCTCTGTGTTCCCAGTCACGTGAGCTTGGAAGCCACATGTTGAGATGGCAGAGTCACAAAGTGGTGCTTCCATCTGCCTGGATCCCTGAGTGGCTTTGTGGAGTAGTGGCCCCCATAATCAACAGTGGGCATGTAGGGTGAGCAAGAAATCAGCCTTTGTTGACTTCAGACAACCATGAGATTTCACTGTTGATTTGTTACCGTTTAATACATTAGGCTTTCGTGATGAATTTATTTCCCTTTTTGAGTTTACTTTTTACTCTTTACTTACATTTTCAGTATAGCAGTATATCACATGTGTTAGAGTAGATGATACCTTGATGCCTTTGCTCATCTTTAGCACGTGATACAGACTATTGCAAGCAGAAAGCTGTCAGTCAATACTGACTGTAATTTGGGTGGGATTTTTGTCATTTGTTTTCTCCCATCTGTTGGAAAATTTAGAATCTCACTCTTTTTAATACTGTCTCTTCCCTCTTGCCCACAGATGCTTCTAAAATAACTAATAAAATGTATCTACTTGGTTATGGATTTGATAGCAGAAACTAACTATTCCTTTGACAGGTCTTAATCAAGGTGAAATACACCCCTCATAAATATTTTTGACTTGAACAATGGTATCACCAAGGTAGACACACTCTTCAGGGCAGGCAAAGTGAGATAATGATATAGGTGGGTAGACTCATGAATAGACCCAATTTCTACTAGGAACTTGTATAATGATCAGGCTGGAACTAGAAATTAAACATGTCTTTTATTTGTGACGTACTACAAAGGAGAGAGAGGCACATGTGACAGTTCTCACATGCTCTGGGAATTATGCAACTTTACCTCCATTTTTAATTGACGGACAGCTTTATGATTGAGAGCTCTGAATGTTTTCTACTGGTTGAGATCTCTGTTAAATGTGCATATGCACACACACACACCCACTCGCCTACATGTACATATACATATTTACTAAATTCATAATTACAGAAGCTGGAAAACCTGATTTCATTTTGACCTTGTGAGTAACTTTCATACTGCATGTCAATATTTGAAAATGAAATTCAGTTCCTCTTAAAATCGTGGACATTTTTAGCAAAAGCATTTGATTTTATTAGTGTGTAGAGGTACTTTAGATTTTAATGGATGTTTTCTGGATTTCTTATTGAGTGCATTATTTTTGTCAGTTATAAATTGCCTTTCACCATACTTCAGAGCTGCTGAGATATCAAAATGATTCAACAGAACAAAAAGGCATATTCTTTTCTATCATATTCATGTCAGAAATCTCTTGTGGCTCATTTTGAAGTGATCATTTTTTATCAGATCAGCATTTTTTTTTATCAGATGAGTTGCCTGAGCAGAATTTGAGAAGTTAATAAAAAATAAATTCAAAATTAATAACAACAAACACAATAATTTACATTTGTGAAATAGTTTACTAATTGGAGGGTAACCCTTCTTTTTTCGTTTTGAAAGAATCCCGGATATTATCCCCACTGAGTGTTGGGACAGCAAGCTGTCTGGATTACACTCTGGATTAAGACAAAACTGAATTCGTATCCCAGCCCTCCCACTTCTTTGAGGTGTTACTTTGATCCCTCTGGGCTTCAGTTTCCTCATCTGGAAAGTGGATTTTATTATAATAGTGATAGTAATATTCTCAAGGATTAAACATGACAATGAGCAAAAGTTAGATAATATGCCAAGCCATAGTATATACTCAGTATTCAATATTGTTGGCTCTCATGTGGACCATAAACTCACAGAAGCTATTTCTGTTTGTGCTGCTTTCACATTCCATAGCACAATGGTTGGCATATAGCAAGTGTTTAAGCAAATATTTTTTAAAAGGTGGGTTGAGTATTAATGCTACCAGGTTCCAACTGAGGAAGCTCCCAGAGTTCAACTGGTTCACACGTCTGTGACTTTTACCACTTCAGTTACTTGTTCTGACCCTTCTCAATTTCAGTTATACATTCAAGGAGGACTTAATAAGTTAAACCATGTTCCCTGAGATCTCTGTTTAGGTCATAATTTTGTTCAGTTCAGTCAGTCACTCATGTCTGACTCTTTGCGACGCCTCGGAATGCAACACACCAGGCTTCCCTGTCTATCACCAACTCCTGTAGCTTACTCAAACTCATGTCCATCAAGTCGGTGATGCCATCCAATCATCTCATCCTCTGTCGTCCCCTTCTCCTCTCACCCTCAATCTTTCCCAGCATCAGGGTCTTTTCCAAGGAGTCCGTTCTTTGCATCAGGTGGCTAAAATAGTGGAGTCTCAGCTTCAGCATCAGTCCTTCCAATGAATATTCAGGGCTGGTTTCCTTTAGAATGGACTAGTTGGATCTCCTTGCAGTCCAAGGGACTCTCAGGAGTCTTCTCCAACACCACAGTTCAAAAGCATCAACTCTTCAGTGCTCAGCTTTCTTTATAGTCCAACTCTTACATCCATACATGACTAACATGGAAAAACCTTACCTTTGATTAGACGGACCTTTGTTGGCAAAGTAATGTCTGCTTTTTAATATGCTATCTAGGTTGGTCATAGCTTTTACTCCAAGGAGCAAGCGTCTTTCAATTTCATGACAGTAGTCACCATCTGCAGTGACTTTGGAGCCTAAAAAAATAAAGTCTCTCACTGTTTCCATTGTTTCCCCATCTATTTGCCATGAAGTGATGGGACCCAATGCCATGATCTTAGTTTTCTGAATGCTGAGTTTTAAGCCAACTTTTTCACTCTCCTCTTTCACTTTCATCAAGAGGCTCTTTAGTTCTACTTTGCTTTCTGCCATAAGGGTGGTGTCATCTGCATATCTGAGGTTATTGATATTTCTCTTAGCAATCTTCATTCCAGCTTGTGCCTCACCCAGCCTGGCATTTCACATGATGTACTCTGCATATAAGTTAAATAGGCAGAGTGACAATATATAGCATTGATGTACTCTTTCAACGATTTGGAACCAGTCTGTTGTTTCATGTCCAGTTCTAACTGTTGCTTCTTGACCTGTGTACAGATTTTTTAGGAGGCAGGTCAAGTGGTCTGGTATTCCCATGTCTTTAAGAATCTTCCACAGTTTGTTGTGACCCACATAGTCAAAGGCTTTGGCGTAGTCATTAAAGCAGAAATAGATGTTTTTGTGAAACTCTCTTGCTTTTTCAATGATCCAGAGGATGTTGATCTCTGGCAATTTGATCTCTGGTTCCTCTGCCTTTTCTAAATCCAGCTTGAACATCTGGAAGTTCACAGTTCACGTACTGTTGAAGCCTGGCTTGGAGAATTTTGAGCATTACTTTGCTAGCGTGTGAGATGAGTGCGTGGTAGTTCGAGCATTCTTTGCATTGCCTTTCTTTGGGATTGGAATGAAAACTGACCTTTTCCAGTCCTGTGGCCACTGCTGAATTTTCCAAGTTTGCTGTCATATTGAGTGAAGCACTTTAACAGCATCATCTTTTAGGATTTGAAATAGCTCAACTGGAATTCCATCACCTCCACTAGCTTTGTTCATAGTAATGCTTCCTAAGGCTCACTTGACTTCCCATTCCAGGAGGTCATAATTTAAGCACCTATTAAATATAAAACACTACACTAAGTGTTTTCAACAAATTTGTCTCATTAATTCATCAAAACCACCCTGCCACGTGGACATTATTATCTCCGTCTCAAAGTTAATTCTGCAAATACTTCTTGCATACCTACCATGTATCAGTCAGAAGATTTTGTAGTGAACCCGATAGACATGGTCCCTGTCAAGGCATTTATAGTCTTGCAAAGAACACGACCTGGAGCAAATAGTGGCACATGTGATTCGACTGGTAGAAGAGGAGGTTCAACATGTTGTGGGGACCCTGAGGAAGTGGCCTTGGCTGGGGTGAAGAAGTATCCTAAGGAAGCAGCGTCACGGTGACTGGAAGTTGGGTTGATGAGCGTCAGCCAGATGAAGATGGCAGAGGAAGGCAGCACACGCACATTGGCTTGGGGCCATGAGTAAGTATGTCATGTCTGAGAACTTGGAAGCAGCCCAGAGTGGCCTGGGCCTGGAGGGCAAGACAAAGCAGTGGGAGAAAAGGCTAGAAGGCTGTCCAGGAGCCAGATGGTAATGCTGCCTCCGCTTTGTTGTTGCTTTTCATTTCCGTTTTGCATTGGGAGGTATTGGGAGTATAGTTGATTAGCAGTGTTGCATTACTGTCACATGTAAAGCAGACTGATTCAGTCAGACATATATGTGTGTGTATTTTTCAAATTCTTTTCCCATTCTTTTCCCAATATCCTGTTATTACAGAATATTGACCAGCATTGTCTGTGCTATTGAGTAGGTCCTTGTTGTGTGTCTATGTTAAATATGGTTGTGTGTATATGACAGTCCCAAACTCCCAGTTTATCCCTCCCCCACGACGTTTCCCCTTTGGTAACCGTAAGTTTGTTTTCCGAGTCTGTGGGTCTGTTTCTGTTCTGTAAATAAGTTCAATTGTATTATTTTTTTTAGATTCTGTGTATGAGCAGTATTACATGATATTTATCTTTGTCTGACTCACTTAACATGATAATCTATAGGTTCATCCATGTTGCTGCAAATGGTGTTTTTGCATTCTTCTTCATGACTGAGTAATACTCCATTGTATAAATGTACCACATCTTCTTTATTCATTCATCTGTCAGTGGACATTTAGGTTGCTTCCATTCCTTGGCTGTTATAAACAGCACTGCAGGAACTTTAGGGTGCATGTATCCTATCGAACCATGCTTTCCTCTGGATATATGTCCAGGAATGGGATTGCTGGGTCATATGGTAGTTCTCTTTTTAGTTTCTTAAGGAACCTTGGTACTGTTCTTCATAATACCTGTACCAATTTACATTCCCATCAACAGTGTAGGAGGGTTTTCTTTTCTTCACACTCTCTCCACCTCTTATTGTTTCTAGACTTTTTGATGCTGATCATTCTGATTGGTGTGAGGTGATACCTCATTGCAGTTTTGATTTGCATTTCTCTGATAATTTAGGGATGTTGAATATCTTGTCATGTGCCTCTTGGCTATCTGTGTTTCTTCTTTGGAGAAATGTCTATTTAAGCCCATTTTTTAATAGAATTTTTCTTTAATTGAGCCTCATGAGCTGTTTCTAGATTTTGAAGATTAATCCCTTGTCAGTCACATCATTGAAAATCTTTTCTCCCATTCTACAAATTGTATTTTCATTTTGTTTATGGTTTCCTTAGCTGTGCTGAAGATTTTGAGTTTGATTAAGTTCAATTTGTTTGTTTTTTGTTATTTCCAATACTGTAGGCGGCTGATTGAAAAAAAAATATATTGCTGCAATTTATGTCAGGAGTGTTCTTCCTATCTTTTCCTCTGAGAGTTGTATAGTATCAGGTCTTACATTTAGGTCTTTAATCCATTTTGAGATTTTGTGTGTGTGTGTGTGTGGTGTTAAAGAATGTTGTAATCTCATTATTTTACATGTAAACATTCAATTTTCCCAACCATATTTATTGAAGCTGCTCTCTTTTCTCCATTATATAGTTTTGCCTCCTTTGTCAAAGATTAATGGACCATAGGTGTGTGGGTTTATTACTAGACTTTCTGTCCATTTCCATTGATCTATATTTCTGTTTTTGTCCCAGTACCATACTGTTTGTATGACTTTAGCTTTGTAGTATAGTCTGCTTTGATAAGGATCTCAGACTACTATTGACAAGGATAATACAGCATTACTGTAGGGGCTTAAGCATGAGAGAAATGTGAGCAAATGCACATTCCAGCAAGATGAGCAGAATACACTGTAGGCATCCCCTCAGAGTGAAGTTCTCAGCATCAGCATCACTCAGAATGAGTAAATGCTTGATTCTCACCCCAGACTTACTGAATCAAAGCTTCCAGGAATGAGGCCCAAAACTCTCTTTTAACAGTTTCTCTAGTGGATTCTCACCATAGTTTGAGAACCACTGGCTTTTGGTAAAGACTCTCAACCTTTACTGCATGTTGGAATCATCTGAAAAGGTTTTTTGAAAAAAATGATGCCTGCCTGAGCCCCAAGCCAAATGTCTGATTTAGTTGACCTGGGTGTATTCTGGGTATCCGAATTGTCTTTCTTGCCCCCCAGATGGTTCTCATGCACCGCCAGATTGAGAACTGCCATATCAGACAGGATGCAGGCGAACAGGCCAGTGCTCCATGGTGGAGACAGTGGTAACCTGCCCTAGGAAAGTAGATGAACAGATTAGATGGATTCAGGAGATAGATATGACTTCGTAGTTAAGAAGGAATAAGCCAACCTAGTCCCAAGCACAGAAACCACCTGCTGCTTCTGTATCCCCAAGCTTCAGTGGCCACACTCCCACCCTGAAAGACAATGTCTGCTCTCTCAGTGGCTTTGATCTCTGTGTCCTCAGGATGGTCTAAGTGAACTGGAGCATCTCCCAGCCCCAGCAGTAAAGATCATTAAGATGAACCACGAAAAGCACAGCTGCATCCTTCATGCTGGACAAAATTCACAGGCTCTGGCCCCAAAAGTACTAAATGATAGCCTGCCTCTGTGTCCTCGCATCGTATTTGAGGCACCGCGATAAGTGCTTTATGAGTACTATCTTCTTTTATTCCCACTACAGACCTCTGCTGTTGACATTGTTAGTATTAGGACTCCCACTTTGCAGATGAAGCGGCAGACACAGAGAGTATATTGTCTGCTAGTAAATGGCAGAGCAAAGTTTTGAGACCAGGTCTGACTGTTTCTGGTTCCCTGGGTCCCTGACTATTGTGCCCTACTGTCAATCCTAAAGGAGATCAGTCCTGAATATTCATTGGAAGGACTGATGCTGAAGCTGAAACTCCAGTTCTTTGGCCACCTGATGGACTCATTGGAAAAGACCCTGAGGCTGGGCAGGATTGAAGGGAGGAGGAGAGGGGCACGACAGAGGATGAGATGGTTGGATGGCATCACCGACTCGATGGACGTGAGTTTGAGCAAGCTCAGGGAGTTGGTGATGGACAGGGAGGCCTGGCGTGCTGCACTCCATGGGGTCACAAAGAGTCGGATACGACTGAGCGACTGAACTGAACAGTTATTGTGGCAGGAAAAGAAATCCAAAACATGTGACACAGAGAAGGTTGAGATGCTAGACAGGCCAGCACTGCCTACAAGAGCAACTTGATATGTGACCAAAGCAACCCAGGAGGGCTTCCCTGAAGAATACGGGTCTGGGACCAGCCCCCTGAACCATACATCAGATTTGACATGGTGGAAGGCAGAGGGGAGGTCATTGCAGGACTTGGCTGGGGGTAGGGGGAGGCTGGCTGAGCACTGCAGGATCAAAAAGGAATGGATTGGTTTCCTTTCCGGGGTATTTTTATATATTTATTTGCTGCTCACTCAGAGAATTACTGCATTTGGAGCTCTTGGGTTATATTTACTGCATTGCCAGAAGCCAGCAAAGACATAAAATGGGTGACTCAGATGCGGAGGGTGTTCTCATTGGCTGGCAGACTCTGGGAGCTAAACCTTGCATTTTGCAATCAAGGATTGCAATGGATTCAGAATGGAGACTTTGACCTACTCAAGGTCTTCTCTTGGAGAGGGAATAAGGCACGGGAAAGAAAGACACTAATGGTCTTATTTTACCTTTTCTGCTAATGTTGAATGGTTTTTTTTATGAAAACAGAATATAATTGAGTGTGCACAGGATACCAAAGTCCACAAATAACCCTGAAACAGAGCCCTCATAAAGACTCACATCAGAAGCAAGGCTGCAGATTTCATCAGATTCGCCCCCAGTAATACTAATAGAAGTAATAATAAACCTACAATGTGTCAAACCCCTAGAGTGTGGAAGTGTCTATTATTATTGTCATCATAGTAGTCCCCTGAGGAAATTATTTTAGAGTTCCAGGTATAGATGCTCAGAGAGGTTGAGTGCCCTGGCCTTGGTCACACAGTGAGTATGTGACGAAGGTGGGGTTTGATCTTAAGGTTTTCTAGTTCTAAAAAATCAGGTTTTCTGGTGCTCTATTTCCTCAGGGTTATACCCTCTGTGCAGGGTCAGCTGTCTCTGAAACTACCAGCAAATGACTTCATCTTTTGAAGCTTGCTTTCCTGCATGAAATTAGGGGAAACCTGTTCTGCCATTTTAAGTGTTAATAGAATCAGAACTTGTGTAGGGATAAAGTATATGGGCTGCAGAATGCCAAGTGCTAATAGCTACTAAGATTTACAGAAAGTGTAGGCCAGGCACTCTGCTAAGCATCGTACACATACCACCTCATTTAACCTCTCATCAACCCTACGAAGGAGTTATCCTCATTATTATTCCCGTCATAGAGTTAACAGTTGAAAAATTAAAAGTGAAGACTTGGGGAAATCGAATAACTTGTTCAGTGTTGCTCGGCTTCAAAGCGGAAAGGCAGCATTTGATCTTGGACAAGAGAGGTGTGAGCCCCTTCCACAGCCTCCACGTTGGAGGTGGACAGAGGGGAGACGGGCTGTGAGAGACAGGAGGACAGGAGTTTGGAGGCGGCAGCCAGGCTCTGAGTCCAGTAACGAAGGCCTGTCCAGACGTCAGTGTGTTCTTGAGGCTTGAGCTCCGGCACCCACATCCCCTGGGTGGAAACTGACTCTGTCCTGGCTGTAACTTTCCAGACCGCAGTGCACCAGGAAGGCAGCATTGGCTGGAGCAGTTTGTCTCTGAAGGAGGATAAGAAAAAACAGGCCTGTGGAGGACGGGGTGTTGGGGGGTGGATGCTGGGAGGGGCCTCTGCTCTCCTCCACAGTTGCTCCTGGCAGCCTCCCTCTCAGACACGAATCCCTGGGCACCGAGGGAGCAGCCTGGGAAGCAGAAAGGAAACAAAGGGAACAGATGGAGCTAAACTGAGGTCAGCAGGTGGCTTGCCCTGCAGCTGCTGATAGGCACATCTGCCTTGGTCCCCGGTAGCCCAGAATTAAGGGTGCTTTATCAGTGATGTGACTGGGTATAAGCCAGCCAAATTCAGACTTTATGTATTTCAGGGAAGGTGGCCCATCCCAGGACACAGCATTAAAGCAGCAAGACAGAGCCTAGAAGTGGGCAGGTTGGGAACATAGTCCAAGCCTCTTCACTGATGATGGTGCTGTGACTGTTGGTGGGTTACTTTCCTTCTGCTCACAGTTAATTAACTCAGTTGTTTAGTTGGCCAGGCAGTCATCAGAGCACACTCTGTAGTTGGCACCAGGCTGGGTGCCAGGGATGCAGAGGTGGGCAAAATCACATCCCCTGCCCTCACAGAGATTACAGTCTAGTAGGTGGACAACACAAAATCTCATGAATGGATGTAAAACTATAATTGCAATAAATGCTGATAAAGGGCACACGCCCAGCACTGGGAGAACATACGGCAGGAGGAACTCACCAAGTCTGGTATGATCAGAGAAGATTTTGCTGCCAAACTGAAGGGTGGAGAAGGTTAGGGTTACGTCAAGGAGGAGACAAGGGTGAGTGCTCCAGGTGTGGCGGACAGTGTACGCAGCAGGAGGAGCAAGCCAGCCCTTCCAGAGGCCGGGGCAGAGGACACAGTGGAGCAGACGGAGGGGGAATGTGGTGCCCGACAGGCCGCAGAGCTCAGCAGGGTCTCTACCCTGAAGTCAGCGTGTCGTCTCTGAATCTCCTTCTAGCCACAGTTCTGGGTCATGTCAGTGTAGTCCTGAGACCGAACTTGGTCCATTTGCTCTGAGGCTGAGGACTAGAGATTTGTCCAGAAAGCAGAACAATTACTCAAACAGTGCATCAAGTACTCTGCCTGTTTATTTCCATTTTCTGCATATTTGAATTGCAGTCCTTTCTTCGCTTGATGGTGGGTTGCTTTGTGGCAGTAACAGTGATGACTGGATGAGTCCAGAGTTGGACTTGCCTCCACAAAATGATACTGTGTGAGCCCCAGAGCACTGAGGCATCCCTAGGGAAAGCTGGTACCCAAGGATGTCTCCGGGCGCCCTAGCAAGGCCTGTCCTCCAGAGCTGTGAGGCCAGTGAGGGGGCTGCGTGCCCAGGCCCTGGCATGACGTCTCTGTCACCCCAGATGTCAGACGGGGTCTCCCAGATGGGTCCCTTTTGACTGAGACATAGACTTATTTGCTAGTGTAGGTGCTTCCTCCCTGCCTCCTCCTCTTCTCCCCCCACACCAAATTCTATCCGTGGACATGAGAAAAGTGAGGCACATGGGAGAAATGCCTAGGCAACCATGGCCCAAAATGTGTGGGGTGTTCAAATGTACTACCCATGTGATCAGATATGTTTGGGAAATATGGGCCCATACAACCTTGCCTCCATGTAGGATTTCCCACTTATGTGTCTTCTTGCTTCTCAGAAAGGGGAGAGAGGAACACACAGAACCCTATCTCATAGAGGATCCCTAGAACTAGTGTTCCCCAGAGTATAGCTTTGAGAAATGCTCCTCTAGGTTTTTCAGAGACTCCTGGAACATAATCTCTTAGGGTTTGTCATTTATCAGATGATGGGGCTGTGGACAGAGAGATCGTGACTCTGGCCTGACATCTTCCAGCTAAGTTCAAATCGTGAACAGAACACAAGTACCTTTAGTCCACACCAGAGCTCCCCCGTCTCCCAGCCTGGTTTCTTTCATACGTCACAAAGGGCACGGAGGGGAGGTAACATCTGATGAGCACCCATCCTCAAAAGTTAATTCTAGAAACTAGTTGCTAAGCTGTAGGATCTTGTACGTGCACACCATAATCATTCCACTCCATCATGCTCTAAGCACACTGAGGTGGGTATCTTAATCTTCTCCCCTTTTTACAGACAAGGAAACCGAGGCTTAGAAGGGTTCAGTCACCTGTTTGATCCCTTTGAGTAAGGAAATTGCAGAGTCAAGGTTTGAACCCAAGTCAGCCTGACTTCCCTTGAAGCACCAGGTCTCATTCAGTCCTTTGAGTAGATGTGCAAGATGAAAAATAGTTCTCCCTCTGCAGTCAAAAATCTGAGACTCAGAGAGGTTAAGAGATATGACAGGGTCCTGCAGCCAAGGATTGGGATAGCTGGGCACAGACTCCCCCTGTGCCAGGGGGAGGGTCCTCCACCACCTCCTTTCCCCTTCCTGCCAGTGCCAGCTAGCCCGACAGCCATGATGGCTGAGTTCTCGTGTCTACATTGACCGAAAGGGCACAGCAGTGAGTGGAGAGAATCCTAGACCTCCGGATGGGCTTGAACCCCTGGCTGAGGTGGTACCTGTCTGCACTAACCCTGTGCCGAGCTTAGTTCTCCATCACTTTAAAAGAAAAGCCCAGGGAAATAGTTCCTTTTGCTTGGCTGGCAAATCAAAACAACCACGCTGCCTCTGTCTGACCCCTGCTAGTAGGAAGATTATTTGGCTAATTAGGTAAAAAACCTTCATGCACATGTACATATTTTAACCCTAATGAGCTGTCGGCGGGAAAGGTTTGCCCTTGGCCTGGTTCGCCAGCGGATCTCTCCTTTCCTTGGTGGAAAAGACCAGCAAGGTAAACAGAACCTTGTTTCCGTGGAAGCTCCCTTGCTGGCTTTTTCTTTTCAGCTCTTGAAAGTAATTACTTGATTTCTCTTTATTTCCGAGGGGCCTCATCCTGTGGGTCTGTGGAGCCTTTTGGTGGAGGTTGGCCCCCTCACTCACACCAGACTATTTTCAGGATCTTTGGTTGCATTTCTGTTTCCATCTTTCCTTCAGATCATTAACTCTCAGGCAGCAGTGTCCACCTTCTGGTCACTCCTGCTAATTAAAGTCCAACAGAGCAAAGGACTTGACCCTGGAGAAAGTTGGATACACTGAAATTGGTCCAGAAATGGAAGCCCGTGTCAGTTTCCTTTCTCGGCACAGATTAGACCAGGACACCCACATCCACACCTGGCAGGGACACTGGCCCATCCGGCACCTTCTCATCTGAATCTTTGATGCCCCACTGTGGGCCACGTCAGAATTACAGCCAGCATGAGCTGTTCTTAAAACACAGCCGGCCGCCACTATTTCCTAAGTGTTCGCTGCGTGCCAAAGAGTGGGCTACATGCTTTATATCTGTGGTCTCAGTGAATCCTCTTTACTCCTTGGGTAGACTTATTATCCTGATTATTCAGATGAGGAGGCCTGAGCACAGAGAGGTTAAGTAACTTACCCAAGGTCACACAGCTACTAAGAGGCAGAGCCAGGATAAGGACATGCCTATTGCTGTCATTTCTTAGGGAGGCCTCTGGCACTGCTGCAGCCTGCCCAGAAGAAATCAGTCATGATAGGAAACAGAGGGTAGATATTTTTCTTCTCCCCAGTCATGGGACGGTGGGGGTTCTTTGTATTGAATTAAACAAATTAAGAGTGAGGAGTTAATTGTCAGGGCCAAAAGGAAAACCAGAACAACACGCTGAAAAAGAAAGTCAACGTTAAGCAGAACAAGAAGAGTTCCAGGTTGAGGCAGGGCCGACTCCATTTCACATGGCTCATGCCATTTTACCACATTCCTGAATGTTACAGAGACTGTTTCCTCGTCTATAAAATGGTGATGATGAAGGTACCTTCTTCATAAAGATGTTTTGCATGGGGAATTTCCCACACTACCCTGTGGAACACTTGTTTTCACTGAAATAACTATGTCAAAGACAATATTAAATGCAGTTAAGTAGGCTTATTTACTACAGAATTTCCCTAAATATTAATTATGTAAATATGTGTTATGAATTTTCAGGAGGAAGCAATGTTTCCTGGCCCAGAATCCTTTTCCTGGGAGAATGCATGTTAAGATTTCTTTCTTGGAACCCCTGAGAAAAGGGTTTAATATACGTCATACAATACCTGCTCTTCTAATAGGCATCAGTAAATGCTAATCCCTCTCTTTTGTGTCCAAATTATTCAAATAATCATACCTGTTCTTTCTAGATTTTGAGCTCCATAGAGGCAGGGGCTTGGTCCATCTTGTTCCTTTCTGTATTCCAATATCACACATAGCAAGACATTCCATAAAAATTTGATGAATAAGTAAACCAATGAATGAATGAATGATGTTTCATGTAGACCTCACCTGCTCATCTTCACTGCTGGCTTTCTTTGCCATTTGTAGTTGGTGAGGCTGGTGGGAGCCCTCAGACACCTCTGAGAATTTTCATAATGGAAATAGTTCTGTTACGTTTTTTTTCTTTTCAGTTTTAGCCTCTGTGAGCACCGTTTCTTCTGACAGAACCCGTGACTGTAGCCTCTAACCAAATAATTTTGCTGCTTCTCAGTGAAGTCGTCAGATGTATATATATTTTGCATACATATTTTGAACAAGACATTTCTAAGTGTTCCCAGTGGGTTTGCACCTGAATGTGAAGAAGTCTGAAGCTTCCAAGAAACAGACTAAAAAGCACTTCATTGGAGCTTAAAACCAGCACTGAGGCTACCAGGTTTCCTGTGTGTGCCAGCTGTCGAGCTGTGATGGATGGACCCCTGGTCAGTGGTGTGACTGCTGATTAATTTAGAACAGGATTTCTAACTCTTGTTCTCTGGGAATTATGCAGAAAAATAAAATTTCAAGTTAAATAGTAGTTGAAATGTTTCAAAATCTGACAGTTTTCCTTACTGAAGAACTCAGAAACTGTATTTCAACACAGCATTTTCCAGGCTTATCTAACATTCTTTTGGAGCCTTTCCAAGTCCTTCCTTCTGGAGTATCTAATAAGGTTGTTGTTCAGCAGAACACCCTTTGAGAAATGCTAGATATGTGGCCAGAAGTTATAATCCAGTCTTCATGATCTAGAAAATAGTTCTGTTCATCAAAACTCTGGAACAGCAAAATTGTGTAAAGCAATTATCCTTCAATTAAAAAAAAAAAAGCCTGTGGAAGAGAGAAGATAAGGCAACTCCTTAATTGAATAGGGTGGTAAAAAGACAGAGCATAAAGCCAGGTAGATTTTATGCTTTGCAAAACAAACCAAAGAAGGCTATTCATGGTACTTCCAAAAAAAAAATGATTGTAAATTATCTAGTTTTCTTACTTACATCATAGTAGACATAACTTTTTTGTATAATTCTTTCATGTATTCTTGCCAACTCTTCTTAATATCTTCTGCTTCTGTTAAGTCCATACCATTTCTGTCCTTTATTGTGCCCGTCTTTGCATGAAATGTTCCCTTGGTATCTCTGATTTTCTTAAGAGATCTCTAGTCTTTCCCATTCTATTGTTTTCCTCTGTTTCTTTGCATTGTTCACTTAGGACGGCTTTCTTATCTCTCCTTGCTGTTCTTTGGAACTCTTCATTCAAATGGGTATATCTTTCCTTTTCTCCTTTGCCTTTGGCTTCTTTTCTTTTCACAGCTGTTTCTAAGGCCTCCTCAGATAACCATTTTGCCTTTTTGCATTTCTTTTTCTTGGGGATGGTCATGATCCCTGCTTCCCGTACAGTGTCACAAACCTCCTTCCATAGTTCATCAGGCACTCTGTCTATCAGATCTAATCCCTTGACTCTATTTCTCACTTCCACTGTATAATTGCAAGGATTTGATTAAAGTCATACCTGAAAGGTCTAGTGGTTTTCCCTACTTTCTTCAATTTAAGTCTGAATTTGGCAATAAGAAGTTCATGATCTGAGCCACAGTCAGCACCCAGTTTTGTTTTACCTGACTGTGCAGAGCTTCTCCATCTTTGGCTGCAAAGAATATAATCAGTCTGATTTCAGTATTTACCATCTGGTGATGTCTATGTGTAGACTCTTCTCTTGTGTTGTTGGAAGAGGGTGTTTGCTATGACCAGTGCCTTCTCTTGGCAAAACTCTGTTAGCCTTTGCCCTGCTTTATTCTATACTCCAAGGCCAAACTTGCCTGTTGCTCCAGGTGTTTCTTGACTTCCTACGTTGGATCATCGAAAAACCAAGAGAGTTCCAGAAAAACATCTACTTCTGCTTTATTGACTACACCAAAGCCTTTGACTATGTGGATCACAACAAACTCTGGAAGATTCTTAAAGAGATGGAAATACCAGACCACCTGACCTGCCTCTTGAGAAATCTGTATGCAGGTCAGGAAGCAATAATTAAAACTGGACATGAAATAGCAGACTGGTTCCAGATAGGGAAAGGAGTACATTAAGGCTGTATATTGTTACCCTGCTTATTTAACTTACATGCAGAGTACATAATGCAAAATGCCAGGCTGGATGAAGCACAAGCTGAAATCAAGATTGCTGGGAGAAATATCAATAACCTCAGATATGCAGATGATATGACCCTTATGGCAGAAAGCAAAGAACTAAAGAGCCTCTTGAGGAGAGTGAAAAAGTTGGCTTAAAACTCAACATTCAGAAAACTAAGATCATGGCATCTGGTCCCATCACTTCATGGCAAATAGATGGGAAAACAGTGGAAACAATGAGACTTTATTTTTGGGGGCTCCGTAATCACTGCAGATGGTCACTGCAGCCATGAAATTAAAAGACACTTACTCCTTGGAAGAAAAGTTATTCCCAACCTAGACAGCATATTAAAAAGCAGACATTACTTTGCCAACAAAGGTCCATCTAGTCAAGGCTATGGTTTTTCCAGTAGTCATGTATGGATGTGAGAGTTGGACTATAAAGAAAGCTAAACACCAAAGAACTGATGCTTTTGAACTGTGATGTTGCAGAAGACTCTTGAGAGTCCCTTGGACAGCAAGGAGATCCAACCGGTCCATCCTAAAGGAAATCAGTCCTGAATATTCATTGGAAGGACTGATGCTAAAGCTGAAACTCCAGTACTTTGGCCATCTGATGCAAAGAGCTGACTCATTAGAAAAGACCCTGATGCTGGGAAAGATTGAAGGCAGGAGGAGAAGGGGATGACAGAGGATGAGATGGTTGGTTGGGATCACCAACTCAGTGGACATGAGTTTGAGTAAAATCCAGGAGTTGGTGATGGACAGGGGATCCTGGCATGCTGCAGTCCATGGGGTCACAGAGTCGGACACAACTGAGTGACTGAACTTAACTGAGACATAACTTATTTTCTGTACCATTTCATAGCGTAGATGAGTTTCTTTTTTTCAAGTGTGGAGTTGGATTTTCATCTTCAAATTTCTGAATAAAAATGGCTCTTGAAAGAAAAAGACTTAGAAAACTCACAAGCTCTTAATTGACTTTTTGTTGTGAGTTAATATGTTCTGAAACGAAGAATAGAGCACATCCCTTTTGAATGTCACTGTTCCATACTTATTAAACTCTTCTGTGAATAAAATAATGTATCAATTACTGAACAAAGCAGTCTCATTACAGTTTGAAGGGTAGTGCTAAGCTTGCTTAGAAATGAAGAGAGAACTTTTAATTCCTAGAGCAGGGATCAGTAACTATGGCCCACCACCTGTTGTTCATAAAATTTTATTAGAACACAGCACTGCTCATTTATTTAGATATTGTCTGTGTCTGTTTTCGTGCTTCATTGGGAGGATTGAGTCACGGCAACAGAGACCTTATAGCCCTCAAAGCCTAGAGTATTCGTTATATGGCCCTTTGTAGAAATACCTGCCAATATCTTTCACAGATTTGTAGAAATATGGGAAAGGGATGCTGGAGATTACATAACCAACACCTTTACCAACCAGATGGTAAAACTGACACCAGAGAAGTTAGCGGATTGTCTCCCCATCAGAAAAGGCAAAGATAGATTTCTCTTCTTTTTTTTTTTCAACCACATGTAAATTTCATATAGATGTGGCAAAAGTCAGCTGAGTGGGTAATTAACTGCAAATTTCACAAACAGTTCATTGCTAACCTCCCTTTGAAGCACACACAGTATAGTTTCTAAGGCATGCATTCAATTAGTTAGAAGGAGGCATGCACCTGCTTCTACCAAACCGTTTAATTTTTCATTAATTTTTATTGGAATATAGTTGTTCTACAGCGTGTGTCAGTCTCTGCTGTATAACAAGAGTGACTCAGCTGTACGTATGCCTTTATCCCCTCCGTTTTGGATTTCCTCACCGTGTAGGTCACCACGCAGCACTATGCTATACAGTCGGTTCTGTTAGTTGTCTATCAATATTTTATACATAGTAGTGTATATAAGCTATCAACACCACCTGAGAGGCTGCCGCCATCAGAACTGGTTGGGAAGGGCTCAGGGCTCAGAGAGAAAGGATGCAATAACTGACTAATCACCCATGGTCCAGGGGTGGGAGAGCAGCAGGATATATACCATGTAGGTGCTTTGGATGTTAACTGTGTCTGCTCCACACATCACTAGTGGTTATATTACCATCTCCTTCCCTATATGTCTGCCCTGGGAACACTTTCTTCGTTGGACCCCAAACGGAAGTGCTGTATCAGGCCCTCATTAGAAACACTACTGCCTAGAAGTTCATAAGTGATTCTACCCAAGTTCATTCAGATGCCTTTCTTAGCAACAGCCTGCCTACCCCATCACACTCTGTCTAAAAGGATTGGTCTGTCACACAATACTTAAGTTTTAGTGAAATAGGTCCATGAGGGCACAGAGTAAGAGTGTTAATTGTAAAGTCATGAGTTCCTGGGCTTTTGTCATCACCCAAATTCAGCGTCTCCATGTTTGTGCTTTTGTGCAGCTGGACAATCCGGATGAGCAAGCAGCCCAGATCAGACGAGAGCTGGATGGCCGTCTCCAAATGGCAGACCAAATAGCCAGGGTAAGGAAACCGGGGACATTTGCTGGGGGACCAGGCCTGAGTCCCACGCGGGGCGCACACTGACTATTAAGGGTCGTGGAAAGACAAAACTGAGAATCAGAGAGGAAGAAAGATGAGGACAGTCATCCTGATGGAGTCCTCAGCCCTCCTCCTCGGGGCCGCTGTCCTTGAGACAATGCATGTATTTCCTGCACTCCACTCCATACTCAGACCCAGCCTTATCTTCCTTCCGAGTAAGTGCCTGCCTTGTGTTTCCATTTGTCTGTTGAGCATTTCCACTTTGATAATCCCCTTCATTTTAAGTTGGATGTGTTCAAAATCTCACTCCTTACCTTCTTCCTCTGACTGAGTGCACATACCTACTTTTACTCCTCTCCATGTGACCTCTGTCTAATTACTGTGGATGAAACGTCCTGGTTATTGTCAATTTCTCCTTCCTCCCCACAACACTCCACACCCAGTCTGCCACCCAGCTCGTTGATCCCGCCTCCCAAATGTGGGTCAGATCCCTGTTACTGCATTCCAGCACCACTGCTAGTGCTTCAGTTCAGATCCTCATCTTCCAGGCCTGGATCTTACAGTAGCCTCCAAATGGGGATCTCTAGCTCCACTCCCTCGCCATCTTCTGTCCATCCTGCACGTAATTGTCGTTCTAAACCTTGTATATGGACATCTCAAAACAGAGCCTCAAAATCCTTCAATAGAATAATACTCCATTGTCCCCAGAACAGAAGTTGCTCCTTTAGAATGACATTCAAGGCTCTTAATCCACAGACCGTGTCCTTCCTTACTGGCCTCACCCTCCCATTACTTTCCCACCAGGACTCCCCATCCCAGCTGCAGAGAATGTCTCCCTCTGACGAGTCCAGGCCCTTTCCGGCCCCAGTGCCTTTGTGCTCAGTAGCGTTTCAACCTGGAATGACCTTTCTCCTCTCTTCTACTTATCACGCCGTCCTACTCAGCCTTCAGTCCTCAACTTAAGACCCTTTTTCTAAGAGCTTGTCCTCCCCACTTTTGTGCTTTCTTTTTTGCCATATGTAAACCCTTATAACGACAGTTCATTGAATGGTGATTCTTCATTGGCATAACTGAGTCTCCCAGTAGGTAGGATTGCTTTAGAGTTGGGATTGTGTCTTCCTAATGATGCCTGTCAGCCTCAGTGTTATCTGCTATTCTTACTACACTGCCGTTTGTCTTGTTATTCACAGTAGTCACGCTAGTGGTATTTATTGAGTATTGCCTTTGTGTCAAGCATGTTAAATGCTTTACATGTACCATCTCATTCAGTCCTCCAAACAGTCCTTTAATGACATTTCAGTTATTCTTATTTTAGAGATGGGAAAAATCTAAGCTAAACAGTTCTGTAACAGTTAAGAGACTACACTAGACCTTTAAGTCTGACTAAGTATCAGGACTAACACAGGGTGAGGTACTCACCTCAGATACAGAATTTAAAACTTCTGGATGGAAAAAATAAAAAATAAAAATTCTGGATGGGAGGATGTGGGCATCAAAATAATATTTAATGCAATACTTTAAAAATCATAACCTATCCAAAAATATCCATGAAGAACAAAATATCAACATTTTAAATAACAGCATCCTACCGGTTCCTATGGTAGCCACAGGCCATGTGTGCATGTGAGGATGGGGGCTGTGGGAATTGATGATGGGGAAGGTGGACGCAGAGTAGAGCTTGGCATTCAGCCTTCCTCTTTATGGGAAGAAGTATATCAGGATTTGCACACATGGAAAGGAATTCTACTGGAGGAAAAACCCAAGAGAGATTCCAAGAAGCAGGAAAATTCCCTTTCATGCTCAAGCAGTTTTGTTGAAATATTTTGCATCTTGTTTTTGGACACCTTCAAAGTTGATATTGGAGTCAGTCTGGTGGCTAAAAATAGTATCCAGTTGTTTGGCTAAAGGTAGTGTAAAAGACTCTCAGTTTGAAAATCCTGCTTAATGTGGGAGTAAACATCCGTTAAGGCTTTAAAATGTACTTCTCTAAAGTCAGTGTCTCCTTGGCAGATTATCCAGAAAACAGAGGTCATTTCATCCATGCCCTGCTCTTAGGCAGCTATTATATCCACAGCTAGGAAGTATTCATGCCACTTAAAATTTTATACACACTTCTAAAATGAGCTCATGGCACGTTTATTTTAGTTGTCTTATTTACTTTGAGACTTACCAAGATAATTTTACAAACTCATGTAGGCTAATTTTAATTTTTAAAATACCATGGATGAACAGCTGTTAACATAATGAGCCAAGTTGCTCATTTCTGATCAATAGATTAAGAAACTTTCTCCCCTGGCCCACGTCACTGGATACTCTGACACCAAATGGAGTATTACTGACAACTTTGAACTAGACTTTCTTGAACAGTGAAATATGCAACTGAAGTGAATCTGGGTCACAATTTACAGAGAATAGAGAATAATTTCAGAGTATATTGAGCATATATTTAAACATTCAGGAGGATTTCTGTGAGTCTGCCCACTACTGTCTTCTGCTGTCCTGGACATTTACTGTTTTCTTTTGCAATATTCGTTCATGCCCTTGGCCTTCTTGCCATAGTTACCTGGTCCTGGAAGTAAGCTCCTCATGCAAGTGAAATCAGTCACAGCTTCCAGCCTATCCTGGCCACCAGTGATTGGTCCAGAAATGGGTGCACTTAACCAATGAAACCCCTGAGATCTATGGACCATGAACCAACAGAGCTGTGTTGTGTAGTGGTAAAAAGATGTTTGCAGTCATGTACAATTCTTCCATGTAGGGAAGAGAAGAGAAAAGAGTGAAGCCAATATACAGAAATAAACAGAGACAGAATATACTGAGATCCTCAGGATGTTTAAACCCCTTGGATCTACTTCTTGACCTGCAGCTATAGAACTACTTTTTGTCCAGCTTAGTGGAATGCCAAGGAAAATAAATTCTCCTTCTGCTTAAACTAACCTGGATAATACTAAGGAAGAGTGAGAACTATCTTGTCTACTAGAAATTAAATAAAGTATCAAGTTCTTAGATAAAAGCTAGTTCATGAAGAGATATTGAATCTAAGCACCCTTGCTTGTCTTCTTTTAGCATGTCCTGTTTTTTCTATTTCCAGCATCACAGTGAATTTTATTGAGGGTGTGCAATTCAACCCATATGGCTGAACTTCAGCTCCTGTAAATATCATAACCAGAAATTCCTGGAGATAGATGTCATCTGTCATACATAATTCACTCTGTTCTCTGAATTATAAGATGGGTAGAGTGTCTTGATTGCAAATTAGAAGCTCCAACACAGGGAAGCTTTATACAAGAGGGTATCGATTCTAAGAATTAGGTGATGTATCACAGAGCCCATGGGCAAGTTATAGCCAAGATCTAGGAAGGATGTGGAACCAGGGGCCACCCAGGGGTCAGGGTTTCCCCTCTTCTCTTGAGTCTGTGTGTCCCATTCATTATTCCTTCTTTCTCTGCAAACCATCTTTCTTTGCTTCTCAAATGGGAAACATGGCTATTCCACAGGTTTTCAGCATGGCCAGATAGGAAATGATTCAGCCAATCAACCTGTCTCTCAGATCTCTCTCCCTCTCTCCTCTTTCCCCTTTTTTCACTACCCCTTTCACATTCACAATCTCAAGAGTCAGACCTCTGAATGACCAGGTTAGTTCAAGGGTTAGTTCAAGGGCCAGCCCCTGGAACAATTGATTGATCCAGCGTGAAAGGGAGTAAGGGTCTTAATGAAACACGTGGATGCTGGTGATACATCACTGAGGGTGAGGATGCTAACTTTAAAAGCAGGGCTGTGGTAGAGTGGTCATTATAAATTGGGAGCTGCTTGAAGATATACACAAAATAACTATTGCTTATGTGGTGTTTACTATGTGCCCAACTCTCTCCTAATCTTTGCATCTGAGAACCTATCTAACCCTCCAACAACTTTATGAGAAAGGTGCTATTATTATCCCCTTTTGAGGATAATAGAGGAGGTTGAGACATAGGCATTAGAGGCCTTGCCCAAGGTCATTCAGTGACCAGAACCATCTCTCTTAACCATCATGCACACTGCCATCCCAAAATGCCATCCCAAACCCAAAGCCTTATTTCCCCATCATCCCAATCCAAGGGTTTGAACATGCCTTTCACCCAGGCCTTCACTTTTCTGCATCCTGACCTCTCTCTGCTAATCAGTCCTTTATTAAATCACACTGACTGTGTGATTTCACATGAAGTCTTATTCAGACCTGTGACAGACAATTCTGGGCGTTGCAGTAATTCTCCCCAGTTCAGGCACATCAGAAAGTGTAAGTGGTGCACCACTTACAGAGCGCACCTAGTTAGTAAGGAGGAAGCTGAGTGCTTTAATTCCAAGCTTCATGTTCTTTCTTCTCAGTAGTCAGATGACAAGCGGGAAGTTCCACCAGGACGAGACTGTCCCAGCTCCTCCCTCCCTGACGGTTGCCTCTCCTGGAACCTGCTTTCTCTCTTCCGCAGCCATTTACTGTGCGTTCCCTTCAGGTCATCCAGTGGCCCAGTGAAGCAGTAGTACAGAGCAAGCAGAGTGGGCTCCTGGAATTCTGAATCCCTTCTACCTTGGTTATCTGGGAAAGAGGTGGTAGGGACCTTGGTGGTTCTGCCGGCAGCATTCTCATCCTCACGCACTTAAACGAAAGGCAGGTGTTTGTCCTTTCTTCCTCGGAGAGAAGGGAGCCAAGAGTGATGTGGCTTTCCTCCACCCGCAGCCCTACCGTGTAATCTATCAATTCAGTCTCACCAACATCCAACAAATCATCAGACAGACGGCTGTGTGAGCCCTCACTGTGAACATCAGACAGCTGCCTTAAAAGTTCCATGACGGGACCTGAATGCATTTCTAAAAATCTGATAGGAAAGACTTCTTAATCCCTGCTCAAACATTTTCCCAAATCCTCTCATGTTGACATTAAAGTGTCCCCAGATTTCACCCAGGAATTAAGTCTAAGTTATTTAAATTATGTGATTAGAAGTTGACATTGGAGCTTAAACCAGCAGCTTGTGGCATTAGTGCTACTGTGATATTTGCCAGTTCTTTTGGCCACATTTTGGGGTAAAATTCCAAAATTTTTGAGCTAATTATATAAGATAAATGCTACAGCTTCTACAGTATTAGAGGTAGAGGTCTGGGAGTGAAATACCGTTGGTTTTTCAAACTATCATTTAAATGTTGAGTTGCCATTTAAACCCTATTCTCTGCAGAGCAAAATGACTATCTCATACCATGGTCCCATTGCAAACACAATGATGTGCCTACGTGAGAAATAGCATCCAAATATTTCCGTGATGGAAAAGTTCTACTCCATGCATTGCCAAAATCAGATCAGAGTGGATCCTCTCCTCCCAGAGAAGGATACCACCTCCACCTTAGTGAATGTTCTTAGACCTGGCGTTTACCCTGGGTCATAAAGTAGCACAGTGTCTAAGCATATAGTAATTTAGTTCAATTTTTTTCCTGAAAAATATGTGCAGGGAGCATCTCCCTGACTCTGACCTTTGACAGGTAGCTAAGAACCCAGCGGAATCTGACTTCAAAGAAAAATCTAAATGCCAGGGAGGTTCATTCAAAGGAAAGTAAGTCTACGTAATTCATAAAAGCTAGGAAGTGCAATGAAGCCACTTAAACACAGCTTTGAGTAAAAGAACCAACCCAGGGAGCTATACTAGCTGTGCACCAAATGCTTTCTAGTATCTGTGATGCTGAGTTTGACAGTTACTACCAAGACCTCCTTTCTCTCATTTAAGACACTCACCCTTCCCCCATCACTGCCTACGCTTCACCCGTCGCCCAGCACCATACAGGCCACATTGGCTGGTGATGGTGGGGTGGCCACTGCTGTGGAGGACTTAGCTCTGGCCCAAGCTCTGCTGAGCACTGTGAGTGTACAGCGAGGTGTGTGGAGGGTACTCACTGCTGAGAGGCCCCGAAGGATGCACCTCAGCCCTGACGCCACTTGGGGCCAGATAATCCAGCCCTGTTGTGTAGGCTCTGGGTTTCAGACTCAGTTCTGCTAATTATGGATGGAACTTCTGTATCTCATTTTTGTCCAGAAAATGGGAATAAATAGCAGCACCAGCCTCACTGGGTTGTGGAAAGATTAAAGGAGGTAGAGCATATAAAGTGCTTAACTTAGTACCCAGGACCTGTAAATGCCACCTAGCAGCATGGTCTTCTCTGCGTTCACCACTATTGCTGTTGTTGCTATTGCTATTGTCGTTATTAGAGAGCTAGTAGTAGCATGGTGCTTGATATAATTTGATATGTACATCTGTGTACGATTATATGTATATGTGCATATACATATATGTGTGTGTATATATATGGGTTGAGTATATGTGTATACATGTATATGTATGTCTGTGAATGCTCAGTGGTCAAAAAGTATTAATGTTTATTATCTCTGACTCTTCACAATAACTTTTTAAGGTTTGTCATTCACATTTCAGATATAAACACTATTATTCAGACGGGGAAGAAACCTGTTCAAAGTCACATAGCTAGTGAATGGCAGACCCAGGATTCACGGCGAGTCTGTTTCACCAGTGTGGACTGGAAAAGGCTCCTCGGTGCCCCTTTGTACCTGCACATGCCTCTCGTACCACGTGTATCACGTGGTTCCTGGTCACTTTCTGGTGATCCCCCCAACCTTGGACACCTACCTCTCAGCTGACTCTTTCATTCCTAGTGACAGCCATACTATCTAACGCATCCCAGGAAGGGTCTGAGACATTGTACTGCCTTGGCATGTCTGTAGGCAAGCTCCACAGCTAGAGAGTGTCCTTGTACCACAGCCTTCCTTCTGACCATCTACAATGTTATTTGTGCCTGTGAGGTCTAAGGATTCTTTATCCAAGTACCCTTGCCAGCTTTTACATGTAGCTGCTTCATTCTGTATGAGTGAAAATGGAAGAGACATAAAAGCAAAGCAAATGACTGACAGAGCTGTTAGCACTTTCAAATGCTGTTTTTCAAGATGTTCTCCAAATCCCTCAGTGTGGCCGAGCATCAGTAACCCCAGAAGGAATGGTCCTTGGGAGGCTGTCCCCACTGTGGAATGTTATTATCCCAAAACCAAAATGAATGACTGGCAGAGAATGTCTGTGGGAGACTTTCTCCACCCGTGTGCTGTGTCTTTCATAAAGCAATATGAATAAGCAATCCTTTTGTCAAGGCTGATTTACTTTTATGCTTGGAAATGTAGCAATTGAGATGGACAACTACATTTTCCTTATTTTGGCACAACTTCAGCTTTGAAATGTGTTTATAATGGGTGTGCTGCTGAAGACACCACTTTAGAACCTCAGCCAAGATTGACAGAATACTATTGCGTCTCAAGGCTTAAGTACTTAGAGCAGAAAAATGGCCTTGTTTTCCCTTGCAGACTTCAGTTTTATGAGCCTGTTTTTATGCTGTCGTTAGGAACTGTCCAAGTTCTGGGCGAAGTGATCACTCTGGATTTTTCCAATATTCTGCTGTAGAAAGTTTGGTGGCGGCCACCTCTGGGCCAGAGTTGTAGTGTCTGTAACCACTGAGTCTTCTTCCAGAGTTTCAAGACTGTGGCAGAGTTTCAAGGCCTTTCAAATTAAAAGGCCTGCAGTGAGTCCCAAAGATGTGTGTGATGAGGGATCACACTTGATAGTAAGGCTGATCGGCAGAAAAGAACCCACTTCCTAGTCAGGATGGTTTTTCTCTCCATCTCCATGGCAACTGCAGGGCTAGCTGCTTCTAGTACAAATTAAAGATACCACTGACCCAGCTCCCCCAATATCCCATACAGATATGAGGTTTGGGCCCACATATAAGAAGGAAGGAGATATATGAGTATAACAGCCTTCAGGCTATTATTATGTAGCCTTTGCTGCTTGGCAGCCTTAACGTAAATTAACTTACCTCATCCTTCTCTTCACTTGTAAGAAGTGCCATGTTCAAAAAGAAATGGGGAAATATTTGCAACCGTGTTCAGCTTATATCGACCTTCCTGGATTTATGGTTGCCTGTTATATTTTTCATGGAAAATGGGAAAATACAAGTGGCCCTGTCTCAGCCACATCAACCCAGTGTCAAACTCATCCTCATCCATTACACTCAGCCCAACGGTCACCTTCCCTGGAAAGTCACCCATGAATCTTTCAGGAAGACTTCACTTCTCATCTACTTCCATCATAGCATCTACCTTGATGTTTCCAATCCGTGTCCCCTGTGATCCAGGTGGAGTTCTACCCTGAGCCACAGAGACAGAAGACATAACTCAGGTCTAAGCAATTCAGCATGACCCACCACTGGCCGTGGAAACTGGTTCAGGGTATGCACGTCAATCAGAGTTCTGAGAATTCTGAGATAAAGATGCTCCATCTTCTGTGAGCATCATGAGAGAAGATGTTCTCTTTCTTTAGATAGGGTGCTGTGGTATTGTGAAGAACAGAACTTTTAGCAACCTTTTTATGACATAAAGAGGAGCCAGACTGAGCATGAAGCCAACTCAGAGAAACCCAAACCCAGTTTGGAAGGAAAAACTCAGTTATAATGATATTATCTGACTCCTCATTCCAGCCTTGTTGGAAGCTGGTGCTACTCTAGGACATTTTCAAACCAATACATTCCTTTTATTGTTTAAGTCAGTTCAAATTGGATTTTTCTGTCACTTGCAAAAAAAAAAAAAAAAGACATCAAACTGATTTGACTTGCCCCTTAGCTGCTCAGCTATGGAGCTGGACTGCAGAGGGCTGATTCTTTGAGAAAGTGATTGATCCAGAGTCTACTCATTCGAGACATCCAGACAACTTAGAGCTGTGAAGAAACACATAGCCTGGCTAAAGCAAGTTGCCATTACAACTGAACTCTTAAGAAAGGAAAAATAGGGGAATTTCCCAGTGGTCCAGTGGTTTAGACTCCACACTTTTCCAGGTAGTGTGGGTTTGATGATCCTATATGCGGCATGGGGTGGTCAAAAAAAAAAGCAAAAAACAAAAACAGAGAGTTCATTTCTGATAATGAGTTGTTTTATCTTCTTTTCTAAGGAATTTTAATCATATTTTCATCACTTCATTAATTTTTCTTTCAATTTTTCTTGAAAACAGTTAATTCCTCTTAGAAATAGCCACAGGCTACATTTGAAACATCTCAAATGAGCTTGTTTAGAATTATTCATGTGAGAAAATCTCTATAGATATCCAGAAATAAGGTGTCTTTCTGTCTCCTCAACTTAAAAACAACTGACTGCATTTTCCTAAAAAAGAAAAACTGTTTGATTTGAAACCATATTTGAAAAAACATCACCCCATTTTTCATTCCGTTGATCAGATATTCTGGAGATAACTGGGTGAAAAAAGATAGAACTATAATGAAACATTTCTCTCTTTCTTACTGTATATTCTGTGTTTCTTACCTGTTAAAGATGATGAATAACTAGAAGGCAGGCAGCTGTCTACTCAACTCGACTGAACATTTTTCTAGCATGTGCCACAGTATCTGGGAAAATTTCACTAGTGGTAGATGTCATCAGAACTCAGGGCTGAAAGACGAAAATCTTTTATGTAAATCAAGTCTTTATTTACTCCATGGCTCATTCCTTTCTTTTTCTTTACAAGGAACGCAAATTTCCCAAGTTCGTATCCAAAGAAATGGAAAACATGTACATTGAGGAGCTGAAATCATCCGTCAACCTGCTCATGGCTAATTTGGAGAGCATGCCAGTGTCCAAAGGCGGCGAGTTCAAGCTTCAGAAACTCAAACGCAGCCACAATGCTTCCATCATTGACATGGGTGAGGAGAGTGAGAACCAGCTGTCCAAATCAGACGTCGTGCTGTCTTTCTCCTTGGAGGTAAAAAGCCCTAAATCCTTGAGAGCTTCCTGGCAGAACAGGCCAGACCAGGGTGATTAGATGCATCACAATCAGCTTGTTCTCCTTTTTGCTCCCCAGGAGCAGTTATTAAAATAACAGCTTGCTGGGTATGGGTCAGCTAATCAGTGAGTAATTTCCCATCTCCAGGAAACCATCCTTTTCCTTAGGAAGTGCAATCTTAAGAACCACCTACTAAATTTAATGTTGAATTACTTTGTCCATTTAAAGCAGTTCTGAAGGATTCTGTAAATATCTTGTACAATTTAGAAAGTTTAACATTTTGGTAACCTGTGTTCAAAAAAAACAAACAATCTAGCTTCATTTCATGGTAGGTTGACAGTTTTCTCTCCGATTCTCTCTCCCATTGGCTTCCCCATAGAAAGGCCCTTGTTGCAGTGGAGACTTGTTTGTCTCATCACCCCAAGAAAGAATCCCTTTGGACCAGAATTATGGCAGAAGTCTCAACATGTCAGATGTTCTCTATCACTTTGACTCACATGTTTGTTTATCATATGTGCAGTGTAAGGAGTGGATCTGATCTAACTGCATCAGAATTATTAAAAACTGGTTCAGTGTGCACATTCCAGCAGCCCCAGAACTGTTGACCCAAATCTCTAGAGGAAGAGAATATCAAATGGTGTGGCCACTTTTGAAAATAGCTTTGCGGTTTCCCAAAATGGTAAGCATAAAATTACCAGGTGATCCAGCAATTCCACTCTTAGATATCTGCCCTAAAGAGATGAAAACACATGTCTCCACAAAGATTTGCTCACAAATGTTTATAGCAGCATAATTTAGTATAGCAAAAAATGGAAACAATCTAAATGTCTATCAACAGGAGAATGAATAGACAAAAACATGGTACATCCATAGAATGCTCTTCACCAATTAAAAAATAATAAGCTACTGATACATTTTTTAAAATATAGACGAACATCCAAAACATTATGCTTAGTGAAAGAAGCCAGATGCAAGAGGCCACATGTTACTTGATGCCATTGATATGAAATGTCCAGAAAAGGCACATATCCAAAAACTGAAAGTAGGTTAATGTTGTCTAGGACAGGAGGTAGAAATGATCATAAGGAAACTTATTGGGAGAGAGAAAAATGTTCCAAGCAGTGATTTGTTATGATGGTTATACAACCTAATAAATTTATTGAAATTACCATATTGTGCACTTGAAATGGTGAATTATACGATATGTGAAACATGCCTCAATAAAATTGTCAGGAATAAAATCTCCACATGGAGCATAGCCCTGGAACATGCGTTTTAGGGAGCTATCCAGGTACTCCTTACATACTCCAAAGTTGGAGAGCCATTCATAAAACATGAAAGCTCAAATTCTGTAAGGATTTTATGATAATCCAAGATAGGAAACTAAGAGAATAGATCAAATTTCTATAGATTTAATTAAAATTTGTAAAGATTAAATTAACATTCTAGAACACCCTTAAGGCTTGCTGTGAATGAACTGCTGGTAATTTGTTTTACTGTGCTCAGTTCAGATTGGGATAGTCACATTGCAGTGTTTTCAATATTTTCAACATGTATTTTGCAAGTGGAAGAGGCAGTATTCAGTTAAATATAGAGCACTTGGTGCATGAAAAAATCACCAGTGTAATTTCACACAAACTTCCTTCCTTTTTTTAATACTGCCACCTGAGGTACTGAATGCTTTTTCTTAGGTGTCTTTGAATTTTATTATTGCCAATTAAAGGTGGCAATTTATTCCCTACTGCCTCTTGTCTTCCTACTAAAAGGTGAGGGGAAAGTGGTTTATTGATTTTCATGAAGCTTTTAAATCTGTAATTTTCTAATTCTTTATCAATACTCAATATTAAACAGCTGATTGTCAAAAATACAGATGTGGATGAGTCCCCAGATGTGCACATGTGTACATGATTCAAATAGGCTGTAACTTTTAAATGTAAATACAAAATGAAATGCCCTAGGTTTCCCGAATACTTTGTTCATCATTCTAAGTCAGCAACAGAAGGCCTTGTGTATCTGTTTGTGAACGTGTTTCGGTGGACACAGCAAGGGGGTCTAAAAAGAGGCAGAGAGAGAGAGGACTGTCATCTCATCAGGGCAGACTAGGTTTGAATCCGCAGGCTCGTACCAGATATATTTTATATAATTATAGAATTGCATGGCTGGAAGGGACAATAGAGAACAGTTACCTGAAGCAGGAGAACTGATGTCCAGGAATACAAGGGGAGTGTCCTTGGGCAGGTGGTGGTTGGGGAGAAGGGTTCTGATGAAAAGCAGTAGGTATCTGTAGAATCCTTCACCATCATTCACTTAGTGAATCCTCACAACAACCCTTCAAGGCATTTGCAGATATGGAAACAAAGCCTTGGAGTAGTTAAGAACCTTGTAAATCATTATACAGCTAGTGAAGATGCAGGTTCAGGATTTGAACTCAGATCTTTAAAACTCCAAAAATTGTGTTCTTTCCCTAGTGCATCTCATTTTTTTCCTTTGATGGTTCTTTCCACCTAGTGAAAGGATGTTCAGTTACATGCATCATATCTCTTTAGATGCTCACACAGTAGCCACAGAGAGAGAGAGAGAACCTGTACCATTATCCCCACTCTACAGATGAGGAAACTGAGGCTCAGAAGATTTAAAAGTAGAGTGACTTGATAGTCAAAATTTGCCAAGTATCCGATGAGTGGTATACTGGCTTCTGGATCTGCAGTATCAGTATCTGCATCACCAGGGAACGAGTTACAAATGAGAAGTCTTGGGCTCTACCCAAGACCTGCTTATAAGCAGCTGAGGGGGTGTAGCCCAGCAGTGTCTGGCTTATCCTTCCAGGCAATTCTGATTCACACAGAATTTGAGAATCCCTGGGCTATTATGCAGAAAATTGACTTGTGAATCCTGAGGCAATGCAGGCCCTGTTGTGTTAAGGCTTCTTTGAATCGAGCCCATTAAAGAAGTGTACATTGTTTGCACATCCATATCCTTCTCCTTGTATAATGCCATTAGCTCTTCTGGAATAAAAGTCAGTGATTTGTTAATATCCCTTGGTCTGTATCAATCTCTGATGCAAGTCATTTGTTCCTGATTTTTAAATCAGTGTCTTCTCCTCTTCTCTCTTCTCTGCTACCTCCCCTCTGATGAGCGGCAGTGTGTACCACTAAACATGAAAATAGCAGGTGATTGAATGGAGTTGGAAGGTAGTGGTGGGAAATGCCAGGAGTTGTAAATAATGCAACTTGGTCAATCCAAACCCAGCTTTTTCTTCAATCTAAACAGAGAGTATACAACTGTAGGCTTTTTTTTTTTTTCACTCTACAATGTTAGCCTACACAGAATTTGTTTATTTTATTTCTCTCTCTTAAAATTATTGTCACAATTTCAAGTTCAGATTTCTAACTTTGACTGTGATTCAGGTTTCTATTTGCTGGTAGCAGAAGGTGGAGTATTTGGCAATCCATTTACCTCTAGACTGAAATAAAGCAAGGCAACAGGGGCTGTAGCAAAGTAGCAGTCGCCCCCTTTAAATGGAGCTCTCCAGTTTGCCGCAGTCCCTGTCACTCCCTTTTGCATATCTAACTCTCATGCCAAATGGTGCTTGCCCTTTACCTTAACACTTGTGTTAGCACTTACTTTTTTGTAAAGAGCAGAGTGAATTTCTTGGCCTATGTCTCCATCAGGTTCTGAGTTAAAAGCTAGACTCTATATTTTTTTTAAATAGGAGAGTCTATTTCTTGTGGAAATGAAAAATAAAGATCTTATGTGTTTTTAACACAGAAAAGAGTAGCCCATTCCACTTAATCTGGCTCCTGTGTGCATCTGAGTTAGTGAACCTTGTCTTTCCATCTGGGAGGCTTATACTGGTTATACTATGAAGAATTGCAGCTTTGTACTGGACATGCCCCAACATGGCTGGTAGAAACCTGATTGAAGTTCTCAAATACCTATTGGGGTTTTGTGTATATGCATGAGACAGGTCTTAACGTATCTGTTTTCCTCTGACTGATGCTGTCCATAGACTTTGACAGTAACCTCGGCTGTGTGTGATTCTGTTTCCAGGTGGTGATCATGGAAGTCCAAGGCCTCAAATCCTTAGCTCCAAATCGCATTGTATATTGCACGATGGAGGTGGAAGGAGGAGAGAAACTACAGACTGACCAGGCCGAGGCTTCAAAACCAACGTAAGTTATGTTTCTCCATGGTTCACCTTCCAGGTGGTTCTTCTCATTGGCATCATTTTGGCCAACTCCCAAGTTGAAGATTGGTTCCCCCAGAAGGTTATAGTGACATCAACCTTGTTTATTCTCCAAACAGAATGACTTGACTACATTTTCATTTAGCAGCCTTAATAAGGATTCCATTCCTTCAGAGCAGAGAACAGAAGGAAATGTGAGATACAATCTCCTTTCTGGAGATTTTATGTGTTTACCTGACAGAGTTTAGTCACCACCTGCTGGTTTCAATAGGATATGCAGGGGAGCTTGATAGAATTTTTTTTATTATATTTACTAAATAACATTTGGTTTACAGTATAAGCATTTTTTCAAAATTTTTCTCTGTGTGTCACAGTTATGAATATATCAGCTAAGCAGTACATTACATGAGGCACAATCCATTAATTTGTTAGGTAAGCACATACTTATTAAGGACTCACTGTGTGTGTCTGTAGTGCATGGTTGAACAGTAGAGAGGAAAGTAGTCTCTGTTATAGTCCAACAGAGCTTCCAGTTGAGTGGGGGAGCAGAAAAAGGGTCTCACAAATTTATAGCTACAAATAGATACAAATGCTGAGAAAGAAGGAGTGCTTTGTGAGGAGACATCAGGGGAACCTGAACCAGTGTGTAGAGACAGATTCAGAGCAGGCCTTCTTGAGAAGTTATAAGACATTTAGGCTAGTATTATAAAAGCTGAGCAAAGGAGTTGGGAGTAGAAAGAGCATTCCATGCAGAGTCAGCTTGTGCAAAGGCCCTGTGGCCAGCAGAGGCCCTGTGGCATGGCAGCATTGAAAGAAGGCCAGTGGGGTCCAGAGAACAAGGTATGCCATAATCTGCCACAAGGCAGGAAGGGGCCACACCACGAAGAACCTTGCTAGACCACAGAGAGGAAGGATAGGCATGTATGATTAGACATGTGTTTTGAGAGGATTACCCTGGCTGAAGTAAAAAGGGCTGGAGTCAATATAGGAGGCCACTTAGGATTCTATTGCATTGGTTCCCAGAAGCTATGATGATGAATGTATTTGGGTCAATAGACGCTCAGGCTGCAAAAAATTCTTGAAAGATCACTGTTCTTTTCCCTCCCTCCCCACTGCCTCTCTCCTTTTCTATCTCAGTTAAACTAACCTAGGATAATGAACATCTTTCTTATTGTTGTTAATTCAGAATAAAGTCGTAAAAAGGATAACCCCTAATAGCAGCTCTCCTCCCTCAAAGCATTATGAGCTGTTTGGCAGAACATGAATAACGTACTGAGATAGTCAAACAAAATAGTTCAAAGAAAGCACTGAATGTTTCCCTGACTAGGGAGAATCTGAGGGCATTGTGTGCCTTCAAGTGGTTCTTTGTATGAATACGCAAAGGCCTCAGATGCTCAGATCTGGGTGAAATTAACGAATGTGTGGAGCAGGAAATGGGAACCAAAGCAACTTCTCACACTCCATCCTTCCTCCCTTTTTAAAAATTTAGTTTCAGACTGAAAATAAATGCGGTTTCTTTTTTATCACCATTGATAAAAAAATCCCAATATTTCCCCCAGCTGTCACCGTTGCCTGATCATAATCAATGCTGTTAGGTTGTTGCATTATTTATATATGCTTTTGAAAAATGTGTCATGTGGTGGGAAGAAGAACTTCTTTGGTGTTCATGCTAACCTTTTAAGAAGTTGAGCCCAATATAGTGTCATATGTAGAGAAGGAAGGAGAAAACTCTGATTATTTGAACATGTTGTTGTTTGATATCAGCTACTTAACTCAAAATCTAATTCATACCAGTTTATGGGGTTTAAAGGTTACAGTTGCCAAGGTGAAGGATGAGCTGATTTTCATGTGCATATGAATGCTTAAAACAGAGTTTCAGGTTACAGATATTGAATGCTTTGGTCTACCTGTTTGAAATGCTGATGTTTCCTGTATACATTTACTCACTTCCATACGTGTACATTATTATGTCCATATTAATAAACATCTCACATTGAAGCATTTTGCTTTTCTAGCTAGAAGTTAAGTTTTTTCTTTATTACTTTTCAGTCACCCCATAGAGGGCTTGTTTGTATTTTTTGTTTTTTAACACCATAGAACGTAGCTTTCAAAACTTGCATCAGGTCAAATCAGTCAGGAGTGGCTAACTAGAGTGCTGTTTTGAGAAGGATTCTGAAGCCAGATCTCTATTCAGAGGAAAATAAAGCATGATCAGTGTGATAAAAGAGGTACGAGTGCCTTGTGTTTGCCATTTCTAGAGTATCTCAAAGAGGTCTGCCAAAGTTCATGTTCCTTCCTGTCTCTTCCTTTCTCCTTCCTATATAAATTCTCCTTATAGGCTCTGCTCATCTGCCTTCTAAAGCCACAGTTGTTTTTCCACTTCTCTCTTTGCCTTTTTCTTCATCACAGTTCACTGCTAATACTGCTCCTCTGTCTCCAGTTTCATCTGACAGGATGAAGGAGCCTGTGCGTGTTCATGCAGGTGCATTTTCTTCTTCCCTCTCATTTGGACTTACTCAGAATCCTCTTCACCATTTCTTTTCTCTGAAGCTTCTATTTCTTCTCCTTTCCTCCTTGCTTCTGCTCACAGTTTTTCCCATTACTAATCTCTAACTGTCATCTCTGCTACTTGATTTTGATTACCCCAAAAAGTACCCTTTGGAGGGTCATCTTTCATCTGCTCTAATAACTCCATTTCATCATCTGACAAATTTAACCCTTTTCCTACCCTATTCATCTTCTGATTCTTGTCTCTGACTGTTCCTGCAACCAACTGATGCCCAAACTTTATTGACACATTCTAAAACCAGGATTCCGTTGAAGCCTGTTTTATGTAGTACTTATAAATTCTATTGTTGCTGCTACCAAGTATTTTACCCATTTGCTGGAACTCTAATATCTTATCCTATCATGTCCTAGTCTATAAGGAAGTTGGCTTTTTCTTTTTTCCTAAGTACACTCAGAAATTCAGGAATATAGTGCATAACCCAGTTTGTCCAAGAGTATTTTTTTTGAGACTCTAATGTATAGAATAATCCAAAAAAAACAAAGATGGGAGAGTGGTATCATGGTCAAGTGACTTTGGGAAATGCAAGGCATTACATTTCTTTCTGAATTATTCACAGTGCATATTGGCATTTTAAAGGTTTGAAGATTTACCAAAGAAAAATAAATCTTGTTGTTTGTTTATCCATGAGTTTCCCAAATGTTATTCAACTAACCCCTGTTAGCATCCATTGAAAATGCTGCTCTGTATTGTTCAAACCTAGCAGTGGAAGGTTCAAGCTCTCTCACTTCCTTTATCAAGGTTGCATCTTCTGTTTCAACCAGAGTCCTGCCCCCAGGTGGTCATTTTGAGTCAGGTGCATATTATAAGAATGCTGTATTCATGTGTGAAATATGTTGTGTGGCTGAAAAACATGTGTGTGAGTGTGTATGTGTAGCCCCTTCTCATCTTTCACTGTATCCATCTCTTGGCTACAGGTGGATTATTCTGAAGCAGACCATGTATCCTCTCAATTCTGTTGTCCTCCTCTCCTGGGTTTTTGAAGTGGGAAGCCAAAATATATGATCAGATTTTTTCAAGAGATGCACTTACTTTAAAAATTATTGCCTTCATTTTCAACATACCATTTCTGCTTCTGGTAGGAAACTGATGAGGGTGCTGAGGCAGGGCAGGAGTCATTGAAGTCCCGTTTTTCAATGAGCAGTCTCAGGAGGGTATGGAAATGGAGAAGGGACTTTGTGGTTTCAAGAACTCAGGATATATTTGCCCACCTCCTGTGAAATAGAGCAGAGGAATTTTCTTACCATAAGGCAGTGTTTTTCTTCCTTTTTACTTTTTATTGAAATATTGTAGATTTACAATGTTGTGTTAGTTTCTGGTATACAGTGAGGTAACTCAGTTATAGATCCTTTTTAATATTCTCTTCAATTCTAGCTCATTTCAAGGTACGGAGTATAGCTTCCTGTGCTATACAGTAGGTCCTTGTTGGTCATCTATTTTACATATGATAATTTGTCTCTACTAAAACAAAACTCCTGATTTTCCCCTCCCCAGCCTTCCTCTTTGGTAATTGCAAGTTTGTTTTCTCAGTTGTCAGTCTGTTTCTGTTTTGTGGATAAGTTCATCTATGTCATATTTTAGATTCCACATATAAGTGATCATATGCTATCTGTTTTTCTGTTTCTGATTTTACTTCACCTCGTATGAACATCTCTAGGTCCATTCATGTTGCTGGAAATAGCATTATTTCATTCTTTTTTATGGCTGAGTTATATTCCATTGTGTGTATATACCACTTCTTTATCCATTCAGTTGTTAACGGACAGGTTGCTTCCATGTCTTGGCTATTGTAAATAGTGCTGTTGTGAACATTGGGGTGCATATATCCTTTCAAATAGTGTTTTCTCCAGCTATATCCCCCAGAGCAGGATTGCTGAATTACACAGTACTTCTGTTTTTAGTTTTTTAAGGAACCTCTCTACTGTTCTCTATAGTGGCTCTTACCAATTTACATTCCCACCAATAGTGAAGGAGGGTTCCCTTTTCTCCACACCCTCTCTAGCATTTGTTATTTGTAGATTTTTTTATGATGGCCATTCTGACCGGTATGAGGTGATACTATATTTTAGTTTTGATTTGCTGTTCTCTATTAATTAGTGGTGTTAAGCATATGTTCATGTGCTTTTTAGCCATCAGTATGTTTTACAGAAATGTCTATTTAGACATAGAAATGTCTACTTAGATCTTCAAAGGCAATGTTTTCTGAAGGGTGGCACTCTTACTCTGCTGATAACAGAGATCATGTTAGGTGTTAGGAAGACCTAGAATTGAGTAACATCAAGTCATATGAGAAGGAAGTTACCCCTCCATGTATTTTTCAGTTTTTCTGATCAAGTCAAGGAGAATGCTTATATTGGTTCTGGTAAATCTTTAATCTGAGGAGGCCTTACAAATAGCTGTGAGAAGAAGAGAAGCTGACAGCAAAAGAGAAAAGGAAAGATATATCCATTTGAATGCAGAGTTCCAAAGAATAGCCAGGAGAGATAAGAAAGCCTTCCTCGGGATGGGGAATACGTGTAACTCTATGGCTGATTCATATCAATGTATGACAAAACCCGCTGAAATGTTGTGAAGTAATTAGCCTCCAACTAATAAAAAAAAAAAAAAAGAGAAAGCCTTCCTCAGTGATCAGTGCAAAGAAATTGAGGAAAACAATAGAATGGGAAAGACTACAGATCTCTTCAAGAAAATTAGAGATACCAGGGGAACATTTCATGTAAAGATGGGCTCAATAAAGGACAGAAATGGTATGGACCTGACAGAAGCAGAAGATATTAAGAAGAGGTGGCAAGACTACACAGAAGAACTGTACAAAAAAGATCTTCACAACCCAGACAGTCACGATAGTGTGATCACTCACCTGGAGCCAGACATCCTGGAGCGTGAAGTCAAGTGGGCCTTAGAAATCATCACTACGAACAAAGCTAGTGGAGGTGATGGAATTCCAGTTGAGCTGTTTCAAATCCTAAAAGATGATGCTGAGAAAGTGCTACACTCAATATGTCAGCAAATTTGGAAAACTCAGAAGTGGCCACAGGACTGGAAAAGGTCAGTTTTCATTCCAAACCCAAAGAAAGGCAATGCCAAAGAATGTTCCAACTACCACACAACTGTACTCATCTCACACATGAGTAAAGTAATGCTCAAAATTCTCCAAGCCAGGCTTCAGCAATACGTGAACCATGAACTTCCTGATGTTCAAGCTGGTTTTAGAAAAGGCAGAGGAACCAGAGATCAAATTGCCAACATCTGTTGGATCATCGAAAAAGCAAGAGTTTAAGAAAAACATTTATTTCTGCTTTATTGACTATGCCAAAGCCTTTGACTGTGTGGATCACAATAAACTGTAGAAAATTCTGAAAGAGATAGGAATACCAGACCAGTTGACCTGCCTCTTGAGAAACCTGTATACAGGTCAGGAAGCAACAGTTAGAACTGGACATGAAACAACACACTGGTTCCAAATAGGAAAAGGAGTATGTCAAGGCTGTAAGTTGTCACTCTGCTTATTTAACTTTTATGCAGAGTACATCATGAGAAACCCTGGGCTGGATGAAGCACAAGCTGGAATCAAGATCACTGGGAGAAATATTAATAACCTCAGATATGCAGATGACACCACCCTTATGACAGAAAGTGAAGAAGAACTAAAGAGCCTCTTGATGAAAGTGAAAGAGGAGAGTGAAAAAGTTGGCTTAAAGCTCAGCATTCAGAAAACTAAGATCCTGGCATCCGGTCCCATCACTTCATGGCAAATAGATGGGGAAACAGTAAAAACAGTGTCAGACTTTATTTTGGAGGGGCTTCAAAATCACTGCAGATTGTGATTGCAGCCATGAAATTAAAAGACACTTACTCCTTGGAAGGAAAGTTATGACTAACCTAGACAGCATATTTAAAAGCAGAGACATTACTTTGCCAACAAAGGTCTGTCTAGTCAAGGCTATGGTTTTTCCAGTAGTCATGTATGGATGTGAGAGTTGGACTATAAAGAAAGCTGAGCGCCAAAGAACTGATGCTTTTGAACTGTGATGTTGGAGAAGACCCTTGGGAGTCCCTTGGATTGCAAGGAGATCCAACCAGTCCATCCTAAAGGAGATCAGTCCTGAGTGTTCATTGGAAGGACTGATGTTGAAGCTGAAACTCCTGATGCAAAGAGCTAACTCTTTTGAAAAGACCCTGATGCTGGGAAAGATTGAGGGCGGGAGGAGAAGGGGCTGACAGAGGATGAGATGATTGGATGGCATCACTGACTCAATGGACATGAGTTTGGTTAGGCTCCGGGAGTTAATGATGGACAGGGAGGCCTGGTGTGCTGCAGTTCATGGGGTCACAAGAGTCAGACTGAGTGACTGAACTGAACCAAACTGAAATCTTTAATACCCCTACCAGCCTCATACTCAGAACCTTTGGCAGACAGGAGCCTTCCATTAGAATCTAATATCATGATTTAGATCTCATTTAACTAAAAGTTTTCTGTGTACTGGATCTTGGAATGATTTAAAGGAGAATGGATTATCTTTCCTTGATGTCTCCTTTGAAGTTTATGTATAAGGGAATGATGTAGAAGGCAGACATTTACATTCTCTTAGCAAGTGTACTGGAATGCTCTCCTTACATCCAACTAGTGCTGGGGCTATGGACATAAATAACAGAAATCAGGCCTTGGCCTTATGGGTCATTTGTTCTGTTAAAGGACACAGAAAACAAACTAATCAACAAAAAATGTATGAGATAATAAAGACTATACTTTCTGTTACCTTCCAGTCATGGTTGGTGACATAGGTTTTTTTTTTTTTTATTTAAAGAAGTATATTAACATTTAGATAGTGAATTAATTTAAATAAAATATATTAAGCAAATAATAACACAGGTGGTACCTAAGTATGATTTTTAAAAAAATCATGTAACTATCTTGTGTTGTTATGTGGAAATGGCGAAGACTGGAAAGATGACATGCAAATTAATTTGGAGAAATGATGTAAGGAAACCTGATATATTCCCTGAGTACAAGATGCAGTCCCAAATGACTGTCCTCCTCAGTGGATTTACATGGTACATGTTACCATCCAATTATAGTATGTGCTGAGGACTAAATACAAGAGAAATTTAAGTAATTCTGTTGAAAAAAAAGGCAGTTGGAGTTAGCAGCCCGATATTGTGCTAGCTTCTCTGAAATTATATTCTTTTGAACTGAAGCCAAGAATGCCACTTGGTATTTTATTATTTAACAACTTTGTTATTCCCTGACAAACCATGGGCTTCATGATATATGGATTTTATTACTGTCAGGAATTTGAAAATATGATCAAACCATTTCCTGACATCTTCCAAGAGAATAGGAAACTAAAATATCCCAACGGTATACTGTGCTATAGCCATAGCATTTTCTAATGGCATCTTATCTGATAAGAACATATTTTTAATTAAAAAAAAAAGAACAAAATACATAGACTTGCTATAACGTTTTTCTTCTGTGAAATATATAATTTGTCCTAACGGTATAATTCAGAGTGGGCCGGCCTTATTATGCCCAAATTATTCACAGAAACACAGTTCCATTAAATTGCCCCACATTAAGTCAGTTACAAAGTCAGAAGGGAAGTCATGCCCTCCAGTTTCTTGTCTAATGCATCATCTTCTTAATGGTATTTCCTTCTTCAATTTAGCTAAAAATCTCTTCTTGTGTACTTGGAATGGTTTAAATGGAACCAGTGCATTTCCTGAATAGCCCCTTTGAAATTTAGGTATAAGGGAATGATGCAAAGGGTAGCACTTACATTCCCCCAACAAGGGTATGGGGGGATGCTCTACTTGTGGCCAGCGAGTGCTGGGGCTACAGCTGTGATTAGCACATCAAGCCCTGCCCTCATGGGGTAGACAATCTAGTAAAAGGCACAAGCAGTAAACAAGTGAATAAATGAATACACATGATAAAAACAGAATGTAATTCAGTTCTGTAAGAAATGAACAGGCTGCTCCAGTAAAAAGTAACAGGGATGTAGGGTACTCAAGTGGCCAAGGAAGCCCACTCAGAGTGGGTAGTGTGTGATATAACACCTGAAGGATGAGAAGGATCCAGCCATTACAAGATTTTAAGCCAACGAGGGAGGGTACAGTTGAATTTCCATCTTGAAACCTGAAGCCTCTCTATGGACCAGAGTAAACTCGAAACCACGGATGTCTTGGTCAACAAATAAGAGCACCTACTGTTGGCCAGGCATCAGTATAAATTGGAAGATAATACAGACAGGGCCCTCAATGTTGTAGAGCTTGAAAAAGCTGGCTGGAAACATCCCCATGCCTGGACCACAGAGTGATCAATTCTTCAGGAGCCACTTTAAGTTTTGAGAACTGCAAAGCCACCACATGGGAAAGGGAGTGAGGCCTCCTGAGAATCAGCTTCTTTGTTGTCTGCCTTTCTTGAAACTTCAGCTCAAGGTCATAGTACAGAAGACAGTTACATAATACTGAGTGAGAACTTGATGCCATTTCTGTGGATTTTCCTTTCTGAGGAAAAGGATTAGCTTCATTCAGAGTTAATTAAATCATAAATGGTAAAGGCCAACACTGACCCAGAAATTCAGTTTTGCTAGGCTCCCTGAAGATGTCTGAGTTGGGAGGAAGCACATTTCTAATCACAGTTTGTGGTGCTCAGAGACCAGAAAGCCTGGTCCAGAAGCCACAACTTGTGTTGACAGCCAGTTTGTGTGTGCTTGTGAGCTGGAGGGTGAAAGGAAGCTGGTTGCTAAAACAACAATCAACAGGATGGTAGAAACGAACAGATGCTAGAGAATAAGCTTTGAAGAAGGTGCTCTGAGTGCTGCATCTGGCTCCATCCTCAGTTAGCCACCCTCTCTCATGAGGTCACCAAGCTTTCCAGCTTCACCACATCCTGAGAAGCAGTATCCAAGACTCCTTCTCCCTCCAGAGTGCTATAGTTTTGATTTGTTTTTTTTCTCCATCTGCCTTATCCTGAGAAGAGCCATAGTAGCAGAACTTAATGCAGAATTTTCAGGCAATAACATGAAGTTGGTTAAAATGTCTAGAGTTGATAGGAGTTCCAGAATCGGATTATTATGTGGTGATTGGCAGTTGGCAATTAGACCATGATACTCCATTCAGATGTGAGAAATTCATGAAAGTTCTGATTTCATGAAGAGTCCTACATTGGCTGGGTATGAAACAAGGGTGGATTTTTTGATAGCTCTTTAAGAACTAAGTGACGGTAGGTCCATTTCCTTTCTAGCTCAGCTCCTTGAGTAACTTGCCAGCGCTTACTGAGCAATTACATCTGATGATGATGTGATCTGAGAACTGGATTTATTGCCCATCCCTGTCCAGTAGAAATATAATTCAGTATATGTCTCCCCAATGCTTCCCAGGTAGCGCTAGTGGCAAAGAACTCTCCTGCCAATGCAGGAGATGCAAGAGATGTGGCCTTGATCCCTGGGTCAGGAAGATCCCCTAGAGAAGGAAGTGGCAACCCACTCCCATATTCTTGCTTGGGAAATCCCATGGACAGAGGAGCCTGGCGGACTACAGTCTATGTGGTCACAAAGAGTCAGACATGACTGAGCACAAGGAGGGTATAAAGAACACAATTCTGTACTTCAGTCTCCCAGGAGGAGGCTTCGCCAATTGCCCAATTGTGAAAAACCACTATATTTGGTATTTAGTGATCAGGGAGAATGTAGGGTGGAATGCCTTATAGTCACTTACCTGTAGTAATGAGATACAGCCCAGAAACTCTAAATTCTCACTAATAAGAAAACAAGAGAGACTTGGTTCAGATTCATCGGTGCCCAGATGCAGTCTTGTGTTGCGCATAGGAGCTCAGAATGAGAAGGAAGAGTGCTGGGTTTGAATCTCAACTCTCTGACCTTGGGCAGGTCACCTCTTCATGCCTTGTTTCCCACATTCTTGGGAAAATTAAATTAACATATATAAAACACTTAAAAACAGTGCCTGTTACACAGTAGTCATGTTAGCTGTTGTCATCTTGGCTTCATTTTTATTTTGGAGGGAGAAGGGAGAGATGGGGGGGAAAAGGTGAGCTGGGTCTGAAATAGTAATCACTAACATTGATCCAGTACTTTCTGTGACCAGGTACTATACCTAGTCAATGTCTTCTTTAATGCTCTACTGAAATTACAGTATAGGTACTATTGTCATTCCCATCTTACTGATGAAACTGCTGAGATTCAGGAAGGTTAAGTGATTTGGTCAAAGTTGCACAGATGATAGAGAGCTAAGCCAAGAGCCAAATGTAAAGTCTCTATTTTTAGCTCTTTCTGTTACCTTGCCTTTCTGAGAGAAGTCACTCCCCTAAAAGAAAGTCTTTTAATTGGAATTAACTACTCAGCAGAATGGTCTAACAGGCTCATTTCCTTTCCATAAACTCAGTTTTCTTGTAGGTTTAATCACTGCCCCTGTGTAAATGGTGATGAATGTGCTGTCTCACTGGTGTTCCACGTCAGTGCAGACACTCAGCTCAACAGCAGATTCCAGCCCATAGGGAGCCACATGGTGAGGTGTTGCGTGTGCAAGTCTGCAGAGAGGTGGCCCTGCCCTGGAGGTGCTTACAGAATTCCAGGAGAGCTGCTGCTGAGCCTCATCCTTCCTCAGAGAAATCATTATCAATGACAGTTGCTCCTACCATTTATTAAAATACAGCGGGTGGCAGGCCCCGAGCCACCTGTTACCAAATGGTAGAGTCACACAGAACTGGGTGTGAATCCCAGCCTCACCACTCACCAGCTGGGTGACCTTGGGCAAGGGGATGCTCCTCACTGGGTTTCAGTTTCTCCTGATTTGAAATGGAGACAGTAATACATCCTATCCCCATGGAACTAATATTGAAAAGCGATATGATTCAAGCTAAGAGCTGAGTCCAGTGGATGGCATATTGTAATCTCTTGAGAAACATTGCTAGTAGCAAAAACCCAGTATAATATCAGTGAGTCCCACATGGTAGTGTTAGGAAATAGATACTCATTTTCGCCTCCTTACATATTAAAAGAAAAAAAAGCTTAGAAAAGTTAGGCAGGCTGTGCTAAAATCCTACAACTCCCAAAACCTAGGTTATAGGATTCCAAGTATGTGAAAAGCAAAGAGCCAGGTCTGCCAAAGGAGAAAGGGCTCTATTGCTAAAATGCTTTCCAGTGCCTGAGAATAGATGCTCGAGCATGTGTCTAATCATATAGGACCTGGTATCACCCAGAGTATCACCTGGGTATTTGTCTCACCCAAAGCTGAGACAGTCCTAGTTTGGTCCCCAGTTGTGCCACTGACATTGTTACAGTGGGTAGGTTACTAAATCCTCCTGAACCTCAGTTTCCTCATCTGCAAAACGAGGCTAATGATACCTAGAAAGTTGTTGATGAGGTATCTATTTAATAATATATGCTGAGCACCGGCACAAATGGAAGGCTATTATTCTTATTTTTATAATTATTGTTCCCATCACTGGAGCCAGGATGGAGAGGAAAACAGCACAGGCCATCAAAGTCAGGTGGTGTGAACTAAAGAAGTTTAAGATACTTTCTCTTTCAATTAGATATCCTTTTGTAGTTTGCCCTGAAATGTATTCATTTACATTTTGGGGGAGGGCAAATTCCCACCACCCCACCATCCCTCTTCAGCTCTTTTGGCTGGTTGAATAATTAAATCAATACAAGACAGATTAATAGGAAAAAAAGTAAATTTATATACACAGGTCTCATAAAAACAGGTCCCCCAAAGTGACCAAACTAGGCTATTTATATATCATTTATAGACAAAAATTATTAATTTGTGAAGACTTAACAAGAGGGTTTTTGCTTAGGGTTGGAGACTAATGAAGAAGCAAGAAAGTGTATTTTTATAGTCTTCTTAGCCTTAAACCACCAGCTCGGTGACAGGATGCTTTCTGCCCTCCTGGTGTATGAAAGATACTGCTACGTGGGAGATTTATATTCTGCTGTTGGGGAAAGAGAGAGGTCAGGGTGTGTTTTTATATCATTTCCCCCTACTGACTGTTCTAGTAACTCTTAACAATAACCAGTGCGCTATTGTGGCATATAGGGAAGCCACACCTCTGAGTGCCAACAGTATATAGATTCTTTACTCATACTTTTTAAAATCCAGGTATCAAATTAGTTTTCCTGTAATGCCTTACATGTATGATGGTTAATAAATCTTGATTTACTCAGGTCTAAGCCTTAACAGCAAATGGTGGTGAAGGACTCTGGGCATAGGTAAAAAGTGGATCCATAGAATGGACTTGGAAACCTCTTTAGAATACTCATGGCCATAAATGTCACTGTGGCAGAGATATCTCCATTCAGATGAGTTCTCAATGTCCGAAAGAACAGAAATGACTGCAAATCATCCAGAACAGGAAAAAACCCTGAAAAATAAAGTGAACCCATTTTATGAGTTCTTCCTGACACCAAACCACTATTACTTTTCAAGTATGAACAAAGTACATAGACACTACACACATCCCTCCCAAAGAATCACTGGGTACATCACAGGGTAAAATAACTCTTGAAACTTTGGGAGTGTCTTGACATTTAGCTAACTAAGGCATGGTTCTGCTGTTACGGATTTTTCTTTTGTAAATTTGCTAGAGAGAGAGAAGGAATATAGAGATCTTTTGTCTACTGTTACTTCATATATCAAGCAATACAGTAAAGTTGCCATATCAGTGTTTGAGAATTGTTAGGAAAGAGGAGTCCGAGGCAGGAATGTCAGTGTCTGAAGCCCTAGGTCTGTTCTGCCATGCCTTGTCACCTTGCTTTTCTCCCTGTTGTGTCTGCTATCCACTCCAGCACCAGACTAGGTGATTTTCTGTTGAGCCAAGTATTTGAAACCTGAAAAATGCTTCTCTCTCTCTCTTTCTCACTCTTCTACTCTAGAGAGACCCCAAACAAGACACACCTCAAAACTAGCCTGGTCTTTGGACATGGCAACCTCTGGATAAACACATTTTGCTCTTTTGGTCATTTGTGACCAGAATTCACTCCGTGGGCCTGCTACTTGGTGATCCCTCAAGTATTTGTCGGTCAAGGGGAGAATCAGATCACAGGGAGAGGAGCACAGGATAGCATTCTCCAAACTCTTTCTGTTCGTTCAGCTAGCCCTTTCTTCCTTTTATCTTGTTTGTCTGAGTGGCTGCTATATGCTAAACCATGTGCAAGATGCTGAGGATACAGCAGTGGACAAAAGAAGCAAAAATCCCACCGTAATGGCACCCACACTCTAGGGACAGGCAAACAATAGAAAAGGCCATTGTGGGTCATTGAGTAGAGATGCATCAAAGCTTGGCTTTGGCCTTACTGTTTAGTCAGAATCTGTGTACCTTTGCTTTAGCCTTGCCTTTGGAATGCCTGACAGTCAGATGATATCTCAAAGTCATCTCTGGCATCTTTGCACTTGAGTATGATCAGTGATATAGATAACCATCATAGGCAATCGATGTGATACTATCTGAAATAAAAGCAAGATATGTATCATTCTGCTTTTTGTTAATATCTGCATATTCTGAAATAGAAGTGAGCATTTCAAATGTGTATTAGAGTAAAAAATCTTTATATATGCTTTATATATTGAAATTCTCTGTCAGTGATATATATATATATACACACATACATTTATTATCAAATGTCAACATAATAATGTACCATTAAAACTTTATTTTATATGAAAAAATTAAGATTTTCAAAGAGTTAAATAAGTAGTAGTAGGTGACTATTAAAAGAATATAACTGGATATCTTTAGGATGACTATCATATTCCATTTGAGCCAAGAAATCTTTGTAAAATTTAAATAATTGTCAAGGCAGAAAAATAAAGGTTAGGCTATATCATAATTCTAATCTTTGGGTAGACCCATTTGCTGTTCTAGCATTCATCACATTATACAAAAAAAAAAAAAAGATTAAATTTATATTAGTCAGTTGCTATCTGAAAGGAAGGAAAGCTTAATCATTTGCTTTCACTGTTAGCATTTCCCCACACTGTCAGAATTGACCCCAAAATATTCTACCTCTTCATTAAGCTCAAGGCAAAGTAAATATCTCTTTGGCATCCATCTTTAAATGTGCCATATAACAGCACCGAGGGGACATGTTTAGCTGACAGTGCTAGGAAATTATTGTTCCTACACCACAATAACAGAAGCTTGAATTGTTACTATTAAAGCTGTAATAATAAAATTATAACTAAATTACTTGCTTTACAAATTTAAAATAATACTCTCCTGAATTGTATTCCTCTCAGAAGTACAGGATAATATTTTTAGATAAATGACTAAATCTGTTAACATCTCTTCATATTATTTTTAATTAATTTTTATGGGAGTGTAGTTGATTAAAAATGTTGTTAGTTTCTGCTGTATGGCAAAGTGACTCAGTTACACATATACATATACCCAGCTTTTCAGAGTCTCTTCCCACATAGATCATTACAGAGTAGAGGCCCCTGTGATATGCAGTGGGTTCTCATTGTTATCTATTTTATATATAGTAGTGTGTATATCGGAGAAAGCAATGGCACCCCACTCCAGTACTCTTGCCTGGAAAATCCCATGGACGGAGGAGCCTGGTAGGCTGCAGTCCATAGGGTCACGAAGAGTCAGGCACGACTAAGCGACTTCACTTTCACTTTTCACTTTCATGCATTGAAGAAGGAAATGGCAACCCACTCCAGCGTTCTTGCCTGGAGAATCCCAGGAACAGAGGAGCCTGGTGGGCTGCCACCTATGGGGTCGCACAGAGTCGGACACGACTGAAGCGGCTTAGCAGCAGCAGCAGCATGTATGTGTCAGTCACAGAGGAGCCTGGTGGGCTGCCACCTATGGGGTCGCACAGAGTCAGACACAACTGAAGCGACTTAGCAGCAGCAGCAGCTAAGTGTCAGTCAGCATGTATGTGTCAGTCCCAGTCTTACAATTGGCCTTCCCACCCTCTTCCCTCTTGAGAACCTTAAAGTTTGTTTTCTACGTCTATGACTCTGTTTCTGTTTTGTAAATAAGTTCATTTGTACCCTTTTTTAAGATTCCACATATACACATTAATATACACTATTATACACATATATACATTAATATACACTATTTTTTTTCTCTTTCTGACTTCACTCAGTAAGATAATCTCTAGGCACACCCATGTTGCTGCAGATAACATTATTTCATTCTTTTGTAGTGGCTGAGTGATATTCCATTGTATATATGTACCACATCTCTTTTTATCCATTCAACCATAGGTGGACATTTAGGTTCCTTCCATGTCCTGGCTATTGTGAATAGTGCTGCAACAAACATTGGGGTCCAAGTATCTTTTGTTTCTCTCCAGATATGTGCCCAAGAGTGAGACTGCTGGATCATACGGTAGCTCTATTTTTTTAAGATAATTTCACTGATTCTTGTATTCTCAACAGTTTTTTCTGTGATGTTAATACTCAACTTTGGTCAAATATTTATTTGCCACCCTCTATCCATTTGTTTTTCATGTAAAATGCAGGTTTAGGGCCCCTCAAGGTCTGCTGTGAAGAAATGATGCAAAGAGATTTGGTGAAGACTAACCGAGTTAGGAAGCAGCAGCTGTTAGAATGAGGTTGGTCAGAAAGTATCTCCAAGAGCTGACAGTTAAACAAGAAGGAGCTGGTCAGACAAAGAGCTGGATAGAGTGACTGGAGGGTTCAGGGACCTTAAATAGAAACTGACATGATTGCGGGGCAGATAAACAGCCAGAGGGGCTGGAGCAGAGCAAGGACAGAGGGAGAGAGAAGCAGGTTACTGAGGATGGCTGAAGGTAGATCCCACAGGGTCTGGAGGTTAAGGTCAGAAGTTTGGATTTTAAGCATGAAAGTTATCTGATGATATTTACGTGTTTAAAAGATCCTTCTGGCTACTGTGTGGAGAATGACCTCATGGGCCATCGTGGAAGCAGGGGCACCATTTGGTAGGCTGTTGCAGTCATGTGGGAGATGATGGAGGCTGCTGGTACCCAGGAACAGGAGTGAAAGGGACAAGTTCAAGAAGATGTCGTACATACAGACAATGGAGACTCAGCCATAAGAAAGAATGAAAGGATGTCATTCGTAGCAACACAACATGGATGGACCTAGTGATTATCATGCTAAGTGACAGAGGTCAGACAGAGGAAAACAAATACCATATAATATCACATGTGGAATCTAAAAAAAGAATGCAGATGACTATATATATATATTAATAAAACAGAGACAGACTTATAGAAAACAAACATCTTTTTGGGAAAGGAACAGAGTTGGGACAAATTAGAAGTATGAGATTAACAAGTATAAGCTACTACTCATAAGACAGATAAGCAACAAGGATTCCTCTATGGGATTTACTGTATAGTTCAGGGAATTAGATCCAATATCTTGTAAAAACCTATAGTGGAATGTAACCTGCAAAAACAACTGAATCACTATGCTGTAACCTGAAACTAATACAATATTGTGAACCAATTATGCTTCAATTGAAAAAAAAAAGATACATTAGGACCTCAGACCAAGACTACTCATACCCATGTTCTACTCTTTTCCAAGGGGAGCACTCTGCCCTCAGACATAGTACTGTGTTGCATTTTAGCCCTTGTCATCTCTTGATTCTCCCCCTGATTGTAGGTGTTTATTATCCCCCAAACCTTGCTTTTGCACACGTTATTTGCCAGTGTGTATGTTGTGGCTCCAATGTCTTGGTGAATGACCTTGAGTGAGTTGCAGTCAGCAGGCATCTCTTACAACCCCATGGGTCCTGGATGTACAGCTGGGACAGTCGGTTTCCTGGCTGGGTCTTTTGTTCTCTGTGAGGATTACTCCACAGCTGTGCCACACCTGTTCTCTCTCCACCTTAGCAAAGATACACCTTTTACAGAATGCTACATGCTGACATTAGGGTGACATTGACACCAAACCAAAAAAGAAAAGCATTTGCTTCCCCCTCAAGCTTACATGCCCTGCTTGGTGTAAAAATCGGATTGCACTGTTCTTGGGGAGGTATGAATGTGAAAGGATTTCAAGAAGTAACCTACAATGGGCTCAACGTCACTGAACAAGGCAGCAGCTCTCTGTAAATAATGTGAGTGTTGAGTACTTAAAGTCTTTCTTAAGAGTTATGTTTAGTTATATTTAAGTAAGTGACATTTGACTCCAACTTCACAGTGGAGTCTTAGATCTAGGATTCTTCTAACAGGTGCAGCTGCTGAAAAAGTGTGGGTGGAAAATACATATCTTGTACATAAACATCAGATAATATTTTCTGTTTTGTATAAAGCACCATGCTTGTTCTTTTTTTTTCTGTTATTTTTTTTCATTTATTTTTATTAGTTGGAGGCTAATTACTTTACAGTATTGTAGTGGTTTTTGTCATCCATTGACATGAATCAGCCATGGATTTACATGTGTTCCCCATCCCGATCCCCCCTCCCACCTCCCTCTCTACCCGATCCCTCTGGGTCTTCCCAGTGCACCAGCCCCAAGAACTTGTCTCATGCATCCAACCTGGGCTGGTGATCTGTTTCACCATAGATAATATACATGTTTCAATGCTGTTCTCTCCAAACATCCCACCCTCGCCTTCTCCCACAGAGTCCAAAAGTCTGTTCTATACATCTGTGTCTCTTTTTCTGTTTTGCATATAGGGTTATCATTACCATCTTTCTAAATTCCATATATATGTGTTAGTATACTGTAATGGTCTTTATCTTTCTGGCTTACTTCACTCTGTATAATGGGCTCCAGTTTCATCCATCTCATTAGAACTAATTCAAATGAATTCTTTTTAATGGCTGAGTAATATTCCATGGTGTATATGTACCATAGCTTCCTTATCCATTCGTCTGCTGATGGGCATCTAGGTTGCTTCCATGTCCTGGCTATTATAAACAGTCATGCTTGTTCTTATTATTGGTTTAGTTTTAAAAATCAGATTTGATGTTTCAGATCAAAAAATTCATATGTTGACAAAAACTGAGAGAAATTGTAAGGAGAATTTTTATTTACTCATGATCCCAATATCCGTCAATAGTGAATATAAATGTTTTGGTGGTGTTCTTCCAGTTTGTAGTTCTGTATCTATGAGTGGGTATACTTCAGTTCAGTTCAGTCGCGTCAGACTCTTTGCAACCCCATGAATCGCAGCATGCCAGGCCTCCCTGTCCATCACCAGCTTCTGGAGTTTACTCAAACTCATGCCCATCGAGTCGGTGATGCCATCCAGCCATCTCATCCTCTGTCATCCCCTTCTCCTCCTGCCCCCAATCCCTCCCAGCATCAGGGTCTTTTCCAATAAGTCAGCTCTTCACATGAAGTGGCCACAGTACTGGAGTTTCAGCTTCAGCATCAGTCCTTCCAATGAATACCTAAGACTGATCTCCTTTGGATGGACTGGCTGGATCTCCTTGCAGTCCAAGGGACTCTCAAGAGTCTTCTCCAACACCACAGTTCAAAAGCATCAATTCTTCAGCATTCAGCTTTCTTCACAGTCCAACTCTCACATCCACACATGACCACTGGAAAAACCATAGCCTTGACCAGACAGACCTTTGTTGGCAAAGTAACATCTCTGCTTTTTAATATGCTATCTAGGTTGGTCATAACTTTCCTTCCAAGGAGTAAGCGTGTTTTAATTTCATGGCTGCAATCACCATCTGCAGTGATTTTGGAGCCCAAAAAAATAAAGTCTGACACTGTTTCCACTGTCTCCCCATCTATTTCCCATGAGTGATGGGACCAGATGCCATGATCTTAGTTTTCTGAATGTTAAGCTTTAAGCCAACTTTTTCACTCTCCTCTTTCACTTTCATCAAAAGGCTTTTCAGTTCCTCTTCACTCTCTGCCATAAGGGTGGTGTCATCTGCATATCTGAGGTTATTGATATTTCTCCCAGTGATCTTGATTCCAGCTTGTGCTTCTTCCAGCCCAGCGTTTCTCATGATGTCCTCTGCATATAAGTTAAATAAGCAGAGTGACAACTTACAGCCTTGACGTACTCCTTTTCCTATTTGGAACCAGTCTGTTGTTCCATGTCCAGTTCTAACTGTTGCTTCCTGACCTGCATACAGGTTTCTCAAGAGGCGGGTCAGGTGGTCTGGTATTCCCATCTCCTTCAGAATTTTCTACAGTTTATTGTGATCCACACAGTCGAAGGCTTTGACGTAGTCAATAAAGCAGAAATAGATGTTTTTCTGGAACTCTCTTGCTTTTTCGATGATCCAGCGGATATTGGCAATTTGATCTCTGGTTCCTCTGCCTTTTCTAAAATCAGCGTGAACATCTGGAAGTTCACAGTTCACGTATTGATGAAGCCTGGCTTGGGTATACTTAACACTCCACAAATGTAGGCACATGATACAGACCCTTGTATGGAAATCTTTGTATTCATGTATGTTTGTTTCTCTTGGAGAAATTCCTGGGATAATGGTTCATAGGTATTTCCTATTGGTGAGTAGAGTGACCAACTCTCCCAGTTTGCCCAGGACTCGCCAGTCTTAGCACTAAATATCCTGTGTCCTGGAGCACGTTGGGATGGTTGGTCACCCTTTTCAAGTGAACACAGATTTTCAGCCTCCGTCACCATGCAAGCAAGGTGCTAGGGAGAGGATATGACTGATAGTCACTTTGATGAGTTTGTTTATTGGGAGCTTCAGCCATCAGGATGCTGTCTTTGTCTCTGGGGCCTCAGAGAATTCCTGGCAGCTTTTAAACTTGAAAGTGACAGTTGCTCAGTCATGTCTGACTCTTTGCGACCCCACAGACTATACCCTCCATGGGATTCTCCAGGCCAGAATACTGGAGTGGGTAGCCTTTCTCTTCTCCAGGGGATCTTTCTTACCCAGGAATAGAACTGGGGACTCCTACATTGCAGGCGAATTCTTTACCAACTGAGCTATTTGGGAAGCCCCAAGTTAAGATGCAATTCAGTTCTTTGTATACAAACAGCAGACAAGTCATTGTGCTCAAATGAAGGTCGTTCTCCAGCCTCACTGAGCAATCTGAATTTGCTCCATTTATCTGGATGCATAAAAAAAGCTCACAATTAGAATTATTATATAAACAGCAGAGTAATAGTTGATATAACTAAGCAAGCAGGTTACACTGTGATGTTTATACATTGAAGTGAGAAGAATCAATTTCTTAGTTATATTTGTAGAGGATCTTGGGTGAGTAAAGCATCAAGAGAAAACAGAGTTGCAGATTAAATTACACAGGGAGAGACAAGGCACATGGAACAGACACAACAGGTTGCAGAAATTTTCCAGATTTTCTGCAATAACTAGTAACAATATGAGTCCTGTTTGGAATAGAATTTGGGAGTTAGTTCCTTCTCCATTTTTTTTAACCTACCGGGATCCACATTGTGTGTTAAGTTCAAGTGAAAATGTATCTGCCAGGCAAGTCATGGAACCAAGGTTAATACCACTGGCTTTAATTAAAGTAACCTAAGATCAGCTACCAACTTCATTACCTAATACCTATCTTTTTCTAGGATCTAGGAAAAAGTAGTATACACAGAAAAATATATAGTAAAAAAAAAAAAGTATATTTTCCTCTATATAAATGTATAGAGAAAAAACAAAATAATATAAACATAATTGAGATGCAGACATAGATATAATTTGAGGAAAGAATTTTCTCTTCCTTTTGAAATTTCGTATCTCTTTTTAAAAAGTAAACTAAGAGAAAGATTTGACCCATGTTCAAAATGGAGCACTTAAGAAATAAGATGAGAAATGCACATAATCTTGAGGACACTCTAAATAGAGAGGCAGTTAATAGGGCTTAATTCTAAACCTAGGTTGCCAGGGTAACTAAAACCATGTTTCTTGAAATTGACATCAAGCACCTTGTTAAAAAGTGAGGATAAATCACAGAAAACTCCAGACCAACAGTATTTGCAATGATTTTTTAGACCCAAGGTGCTGATTAGAAGTACATACTTTCTCTGCGTGAGGTTAAATCTAATCAAGGGACAAGTGATTAAAATTTCTTCCTAGAATTACTTATTTTAAAAAGAAAATGAGAGAGTGCAGATACAAAAATATTGTCAGTTCAGCCAAAACAGAAACTGTGGTTTGATGCGACTCTGCTGCCTGGCTGTTCTCTTTGATCTACTTTGCATCCTGGTATATTCTGATTGCTCTACACTGATTCATATTCTGTTTCCTTATTTATTCAGCAGTCATTTATATAAAATAGGAACCAGACACTGCTTTAGCCACAGGAGTACAACAATGAACAAGACAGTCTCTGCCCTCAGAGAACCTATATTCTAGTGGGAGGAGACATAAAATAAATACGTAAACAAATAAGATCACCAGGCTCCTCTGTCCATGGAGCTCAACATTCAAAAAACAGAGATTATGGCATCCGGTCCCATCACTTAATGGCAAATAGATGGAGAAACAATGGAAACAGTGAAAGACTTTTATTTCCTTGGGCTCCCAGATCACTGCAGATGGTGACTGCAGCCTTGAAATTAAAAGACACTTGCTCCTTGGAAGAAAAGTTGTGACCAACCTAGACAGCATATTAAAAAGCAGAGATGTTACTTTGCCGACAAAGATTGGTCTAGTTAAAGCTGTGGTTTTTCCAGTAGTCATCTGTGGATGTGAGACTTGGACCATAAAAAAAGCTGAGTGCTGCAGAACTGATGCTTTTGAACTGTGGTGTTGGAGAAGACTCTTGAGAGTCCCTTGGACTGCAAGGAGAGCCAGTCAGTCCATCCTAAAGGAGATCAGTCCTGGGTGTTCATTGGAAGGACTGATGCTGAAGCTGAAACTCCAGTACTTTGGCCACCTCATGTGAAGAGGTGACTCATTGGAAAATACCCTGATGCTGGGAGGGATTGAGGGCAGGAGGAGAAGGGGATGACAGAGGATGAGATGGCTGGGTGGCATCACCGACTCGATGGGCATGAGTTTGAGTAAACTCCGGGAGCTGGTGATGGACAGGGAGGCCTGGCATGTTGCAAACCATGGAGTCGCAAAGAGTCGGACACGACTGAGCAACTGAACTGAACTGAAATAATGAAGACCACCAGGCTTCTCTGTCCATGGGATTCTCCAGGCAAGGATACTGGAGTGGGTAGCCATTGCCTTCTCCCGGGAATCTTCCCAATCCAGGGATTGAACCTGGGTCTGCTGCATTGCAGGAGGGAAGCAGGGAAGCCCTTTAAGACAGCAGTGAGTACTATGAATGAATGAAAAAGGGTAATATGAGGGGAAATGGCTGGATCATGGGAAGTTCCCATTATTAATAAATTGGTCAGGAAATTTCTTCCTGAGATGCTGCCCTGGGAGTTGAGAACTCAGTGTCAAGGAGTCAGCCACCTGGAGAGCAAGCAGAAGAATGTTCCAGGAAGAGAATAGAACCAGTTTAAAGCCCCTGAGGTAGGAATAGCTTATGATGGTCAGGAAAAGAAAGAAAAGTGTTGTATCTGAAATACATAAGCAAGGGGACTGTCATGAAACAGACAAGAGCCAGACCAGGTAGATAGAGCCTTGTGGGCCATTAAACGACTTTGGGTTTCAATTTAACAGCCAGAGGAAGCCACTGGAAGTTGTGAGCAAAGGATGACCACCCTCCCAAGTACTGTGTGAGTCCTATGTGTGATGGGTCAGGAGATAAACAGAACCCTAAATACCTTTGTAACCTTTTGGAGTGATAGCTTCGTGGGTGTTGTGTAATTACTATGCTTCAGAAATTGTGTATGTGGCTCTATTATTTGCCAACATAAAGCACTGAAGTGCTAATGCATGCTCCAACACTGATAAGCCTCAAAAACACTCTAAGTAAAAGAAGCCAGATGCAAAGAGCCCCATGGTGTGTGATCCCCTTTATATAATACATGCAAAAACAGTCAAAGCAATAGAGACAGAAAGTAGACTAGTGCTTCCCTAGAACTGCAGGCAGAATTGCAGGCAGATCTTTTGGGGATGATGGTTATATTGTAAAATTGGATTATAATGGTGGTTGCTATCATGTAAATTTACTGAAAATCATTGAATTTTACACTTACAACATGAATTTTATGGTATATAAATTAGACATGAATAAGGTGTTATTTAAAATTATCAGAAGAAAAGGAATTCCATATCTGTCCTTTTTTAAAATAAAAGAGACACTAGAAAACTAGTGGGAAGCATACTAGTGGGGGGGCTGTCCAAACAAGAGATGATGGTGACTTAGACTGGAGTGACAGTGAAGAAAAACAGACATGTTTTGGAGAATGATGCAAAAAGGCTCATGGTAAAATTAAATGTGTGCATACATGCAAGTAACGGGGGGAGAATCCAGAATGAGGTCTCAGTTTGGGGTTTGAGCGACCAGACAGTGGTAGTGCCCCTTCCTGAAGGACAGAGGAGCGGCTCGTTCTGTCAGCATACCTGCTAAGTCAGTATCCGCAGGCAGCCTGGTACTGGTAATTAGTAAATTTTGCATGCACACACACACACACACACACAAACATATACATTTAGTCAACTATAGAGGATTCAGAGTTGCCCCTGTGTTAACAGCTCTCTAATTCTCTTGTGCTTTTATATACCTTTTTTTTTTTTTGAGTCTGGAAGAAAATGATTGCTTCCTGGCCAGTGTGCATTGGGAATTGCGTCTCATCTGCATCCTGCCGTATCAGTGTCATGGCCCTGAGCGAGTGATGTGGCTCAGGCGACGTCCTCCCTTGTAGCAGTGTAGGCTCACACAGTTTTTTATTTCTCCACAGATGCCAGGGGCAGGGAGGGGGGTTCTTTCCACTCTCGTTATGCCCATGGGAGGCGAGTCACACAGCAGACACCTTCCTAATTGGTTTCCTCCTAATTTGTGAATCTGAACAGAGGAAGAGGAATACTCCACTCCACTTACAGTAGAGCAGACCTAAATATTTAGACATTATGAGCACGAACAATGTTACCTGCAAAAACTTCCTCAGGGACACATCAACTGATTTATGAACATGTTGCATTTATGAACAATTAGAATTTCATATGATAGTATGAGGCTGAATATATTTGAGATCTCAAATAATAATGGCTTTTCATGGCGAGGGAGAATTCTGTTTCTTCCCGGTGGTTTTAAAAGCGTGAACTAAGAGTAAAATAGTTTGAAGGAGGGAGGGAAGGGAGTGAAGGCAGACTTAAGTGATCGCCTGTAATCAAAACTACATCACAAAGAAACTCAACAGATTAGAGCCCTCTATCTCTATAGATTGTATAAATAACAGCTTAAATGGTGAATAGAAGTAATATACTTATGTATAATTTTTAAATTCCATATCACCATATAATTTAAAAGAAAAACATCAAGTAATGGTTTGTTTTCAAGATTGTCAGGTTATTCTGAGAGCATTAATCTGTTTAGTCATTTCTGTAGTTACAGCATCAAGATGGTTGCTGTCTTTTTAAAATCCCTCAGTTTGAAATTTTCAGTTCTGTAAACAGGCCATAAAGTAGGTCTTATTTGCTTTCTAACAAATAAGGCAGAACAGCTTGCCCATAGAGATTTAAATCATAATTTACATTTAGGTTTATTTTTATAGACAGGCCATAAGTACGATTTGCAAAGCTGGATAAAACCAAGGCACTAGAAAATTAAAAAGAGAGATTTATTTTTCCCCTTAAAATTGAGCTCTGTTGTAATTTAAAACTAACTGCTTTAATTATATAGAATAATTGGATTAGGCAGAGGTTTGCATAGTTTGTCAGAATCAGCATATGACAGTTGATGTTTGCCGTTGTGTTCTGTTGAAAGCAGGATGTGCACACACACACACACACACACACACACACACACACACACACGATGCACACATATATATACACACAAACCAGAAAGAAAGTAGGTTGTAATGTGGAAATGATTCAGAGGAATTAAGGACTTAGCATTATGTGAAAACAAATCCTTATGCATACATATTAATGAGATTTCACAGAAAAATCTCATTTTTCACAGAAAAAAATTCTATATTTGACTTTAAAAAGAATTAGGACATATATCTACTTGTAAGTCACCCTCCCTTTTTCAAATCCGTCATATTTTTACCATCCACTGCACTTAAATCACTCAGCACTTAAATATACAGTGTTTAGCACTGGCTCTGTCTTTACTAAACCTACAGTCATTCCTGACCACCCTCACACCATACCTGCATACAAGCAACACTAATTATTTGTTTTATGCATATTTTTAAAAATCTACTCCTGTTCTAGAACTTAGATTTAAAGGAGATCTTTTTCTGTCTGATTGTGAATAGAGAGTAGCCGTAAAAATAACTACAGTGAAAACAAAACAAGGTTAGTAAATTCTAGACTGAATCTGTTCCCTGCAGAAGGAGGCGTCAAATGTCAACAAACTGCCATCTCTTTTAAGCAAAAGAGGATGAGCAAATTCAAGGCATTCTTCTGCCATGCTGAGCCAAGCTTCTTGAGGAGTCAGAAGGAAGGGAAGAGAATGACTGTCTAGCATGGGCATTGGTTGCCCCCTCTTTGTGCCACCTCATATCATCTCCAGGATACTAGGTCTGAGTTTTGAGAATCACAGTATTCAATAACTGTCTGTTAAAGAGCTTAAATATACTCTGAATTTCTTGAATGATTTTCCAAGAACATTCTGTGGTTTTCTCTCTGCTTAGTAAATCTTCCATGCCAGCTTGTGAAGTGAAGTAATTGAGAAACAATTAGTTTCAAATGTTTGAAATTAATTGACATTACTGAAGGTGGACAGTCAAAACAAAGAAAATGTTTTTCTCCACAACTAACTTTGTCTCTTGACTTATCTGAATAAAACATCAAATGAAAGTGTTAATTCTTGATGGGAAAACCAAAGAAAGGTCCATAGGGAAGGAAACATCTTGCTTTTCTCTGGATTTTATTTTTATATGCATGAGCATTTTTTATTATAGCCTTGAAAAAGACAAGAGATAAGAATTACTGAAGAAGTTCCCAGGCCACAAATAAATAAAATGAATAATTCATTCATCTTATAAATTTCCATTGAGTATCCAACTTGTAAAACACAACTAGAGGCCAAAGATGAATAAATGAAAAGCAAAGACCTTGCCCTTAGGATGCATACACACTCACAGGGAAATAAGAAATGTGTATTCAGAATGAATATGAAATAGAAAAGATTCCATTCTGAGGTGAACTGCAGATTCCTTCTTTTTGGGAAAACCGAAAGAGTGCTCCTAGCGGAGATGGCTTTTGAAATGGCCTTTGAATTTGGCTGTGAAGTACCTGCAAATTCAGGACTGTGGTGGGAATGTAAAAAGGTATAAAAAAGAAGAGAATGAAATCTTTAAATATAGGTTGAGTCAAAGGCAAAAAAAGATTCTTGAAAATTAAACTCAGAGAAAGGAACTTAAAGACACAAGGACATTTGTGAGGGATAACATGAAAACTGAACCAAGAATGCTGGTGAACTGCCGTCAGTGAGACCCAGCTTTAGCTGTTACCCCTTTCTGGGCTTCCCCATTGTAAGTTTCCAACTCTGGAATGAAGGATTCTGATTGGCTCAGACTAGGTCAAGTCCTCATCCTTGAGTCAGTCAGCTGTGGCCAGGAGGGCAAATTCCTAGAAGACAGACATGGCTACTGGAGGCCAAACCAATGCCTGGAGGAGGGGCCAGAGAGAGAGGATTATCCTCAGCTGAATATTCATGTGCACCCACCTCAGCACAATTCTGTAAAGTAAGTATTATCATCCCCATTTTACACCTAAGAAAAGCTGAGACTCAGTACCATTAGATAACTTGCCCTGTGAAATGGGGAGATTCTTGAAAGGAAAGAAGTTAGACAGAAATTTCCTGAAAGTTTTTCAGACTTTTCCTGAAAAAAAAGTCTCTGAAAATTTCCAAATTCTCAGTAGAGCAGGAAGCAGGTTCATCTGAAATGGACAACTTAATCTTTCAACAAGAGATTGTTTAAGAGATTCTTTAAGAGGCTGGAGAAATTTGAGAATAGATATTTTCTTTAAAAAAAAAAAATGTATTCCCAGCCCTGGTTTAAATGGTTCTTTGCACAGCTGTGTACTTAGCAGAGAACAAGTCATTTGCATTTTTGGATTCCTCTTTGCTAGAGACAGATGGATGATCTGATGCAGTTCTCAAACAGCTGGAGTTGGGAAGAGTATGCAAATATACTAGGATGGGGGTGGGGAGACAGAAAGAGATTAAGGAACCAAACATTTTGTCCTCCCCAAACACAGACAGCCCCAGCAGTCCTCTCACTGGCTTGTGTAACTCCTAGAAATACCTAGAATTTCCACACCACTGGATGGAGTTGAAAAATGTGGACTAGGGTTTCTGCACCTCAGCACTACGTTGATATTTTGTTGTTCATTTGCTAAGTCATGTCCAACTCTTTGCAACCCCAAGCACTCCAGGCTTCTCTGTCCTTAACTATCTCCTAGAGTTTGCTCAAACTCATGTCCATTAAGTCAGTGATGCCATCCAACCATCTTATCCTCTGCCATCCCCTTCTTCTCTTGCCCTCAGTCTTTCCCACCATCAGGATATATTCTAGTGAGTTGGCTCTTCAATTCAGGTGGCCAAAGTATTTGCTTAGCTTTAGCTTCAGCATCAGTCCTTCCAATGAATATTCAGGGTTGATTTCCTTTAGGATTAACTGGCTTGATCTCCCCGCTGTCCAAGGGACTCTCAAGAGTCTTCTCCAGCACCACAGTTCAAAAGCATCAAATCTTCAGCACTCAGCCTTCTCTAGGGTCCAACTCTCACATCCATACGTGACTACTGGAAAACCCTAGCTTTGACTGTATGGACCTTTGTTGGCAAAATGATACTTGAGGACAATTTTTGGTTACAGGAGGTTGCCCTGTGCATTGTAAGATACATATCAGTATTCCTGAACTCTAAAAAGTTCTAAAAGGCTCTTAAAAGCTATAGGGGGGAAGAGAATAAATTCTATAAAGATAAGCTAAATAGATGCCAGTAGCATAGTCACACCTGGTTACTGCTGCTGCTAAGTCGTTTCAGTCGTGTCTGACTCTGTGCGACCCCACAGACGGCAGCCCACCAGGCTCCTCTGTCCACAGGATTCTCTAGGCAAGAAAACTGGAGTGGGTTGCCACCTCCTTCTCTACACACCTGGCTGTGACAACCAGAAAATGTCAGCAGACATTTGCCAAGCATCTCCTAGAAAAAGGAGGGTGAAGTCCCCACCAACTGAGAAACACTGATTTAACTAATACTCCTTTTTATCTGTAATATCAAACCATTTACTTTGCACTGACTGAAATGGTAGTTTAAGAAAGAATTGTTCAGCTGTGGGAAGTTATAGTTTGTGTTCACTGGCCTTGTGGGCACTATCATCAATGAACAACTATATCAAAGAACCTGGTTGTCTAATGGTTAACTCAAAAAAATGGCCATTCCGAGCTCTAACCCTCTTCATATTATTGCCAAATAGGGACCAATGTACTGCTAGCAAGCAGGGAAGCTGGGAATTGATTATAAATCAATTTAGGACTTTATTCTTGAGTCATATTTATTATCTTCTTACATGTCAAAAATAAGTAGAAATACATTCCAGTCTAGTCCATTTCCTGATGGCATCCAGGGATGGAGCCTGATTACATTGATTGCATCAGAGGACAGGGAAGGATTGTGTTTCAATATTAATTAAATACCCGGTAGTTACCAGCCACTAATAAAGACTAATCCAGTGACACTTTGCATGTAAAACTTCCCCCACCTCCCCTCTCCGGTCTCCCTAATCCAAGCTTCAGCCTCTAATGCATGAAATCCGGCATGGCTGTGCTTTGACCCTGTGTCTCTATCTGGCTTGTCAGCGCTGGACAAGTGACATAGATAGAACCACCCCACACAGAGAAGAGAGATGAACATTTCTTGAGATGTTCTGACCTCTTCTATCACTGTTATGCTTTTGTATAAGGCAGAATCAAAGTTCATATTTTTTTAAAAAGACAACCAAGGTGCATTTTTAAATTACCCATGAGTGTAAACACTAGTACATTTTCCTCTCATATATCAGTTAACGCCACTTGTTGAAGTAATAAGGTAGTTAAGAGGATAGAGGACCTGGTGCCCTTGTTGAACCTTTTTAGGTCTGCTGAAGTATTTCTGCAGCCAGTGGAAATGTGCTTGGGAACATAGGATTGAAAATCCACCCTGGCTGAGTGGGGAGGCATTCATGGTCTGGGATCGCCATCTAGTGGCTAAATTCTGCTGTAGCTTCCTTTTCCCCTGGGCTTCAGGAATCCTTAATTTGTATTTTTGTTGCTGTTTGGGACTTCCCTGGTAGCTCAGATAAAGAGTCTGCCTGCAATGCAAGAGACCCAGGTTCGATCCCTGGGTTAGGAAGATCCCCTCGAGAAGGAAATGGCAACCCACCCTAGTATTCTTATCTGGAAAATCTCATGGACGGAGGAGCCTGGCGGGCTACTATCCATGGGGTCCCAAAGAGTCAGACACCACTGAGCGACTTTCACTTTTACTTGATGTTGTTTAGTTGCTGAGTCATGTCTGACTCTTTTGTGACCCCATGGACTGTAGCCCACCAGGCTCCTCTGTCCATGGGATTTCCCAGGCAAGAAAACTGGAGTGGGTAGCCATTTCCTTCTCCAGGGGAGTTTCCCTCCCCAGGGATTGAACCTATGCCTCCTGCATTAGCAGGTGGATTCTTTACCACTGAGCTACCCGGAAAGCCCTATGTGTACCTTACCGGTGAACAGATGATAGGCCAGTGTGTCCTCGAAGCCCAGCTTAGCTCGGGGATAAACAAGGAATTCTGTAATAAGAAGGAAGCAAGATGTGTAAAAATACCAGTATACCTAATGCTTGGCCCTTTCCATTTATAAAACACGTTTTTATTTCTTCCTTCAGTAAGGCTGGCTGTCTGCCTTTAAAGTCCTGACTATAAAGGACTTTATATAAAACAGGAAAGCCTACTATCACCATGTTCTGGAAAACAAATCAGATGTGCATATGCATCTAGGCTTGAGGGTTTAGCTGTTAGAAGAAGTTTCATGACCCAGAAAAACAAACCTTAAAGGTCTGGAACACAAGTAAAAGTGTGGGTCTGTCTCGCACCCTGTGGTGTATCCACAGCACCTGGAACTCAACCTGGCACAGAGTCCAGGTGCGGTATAGCCTTTGTTGTTGAGAGTGGAGAGGTATGCGGAAGTTGGGGGCATTTAACTCCAACTCCTCCCCCTTCCACACTCCGACTCTCTAAGACACTGGAGGGCCCACTCAGCCCTGGGCCAGGTTGCCTGGCGATACACACCAGCTCCAAACCGAAACCAACTCAGGGAACCAGTTCAAGAAACTCTGCGGGGTGGGAGTAACTGCAGCAAGAGGGAGGGGTGATCAAGGGCCAGAATGATCGGGAAGGTGCCTGGGGCCGAGTGGGATTTGCATAAGGGAAAAATGAGGACCCATTACTGGTGGAGAAAGCAGACACAGGAAAGTCTTCATTTCTGTCTTATTGAACTACAGGACTTGGCAGGTGGCCCATGGTAAAGAGTCTGCCTGCCAGTGCAGGAGACGCAGGAGACACAGGTTCCATCCCTGGGTCAGGAAGATGCCCTGGAGGAGGAAATGGCAGCCCATTCCAGTATTCTTGCCTGGAGAATTCCATGGTCCACCGGGTTGCAAAGAGTCACTAAGCGACTAACACACCACACACACATATATTTTCTTTCATATCCTTTTCCATTATGGTTTATCACACGTTATGGAATATAATTCCCTGTGCTATACAATAGGGCTTTGTTGTTTATCTATGCTGTTGTTGTTGTTTAGTCGCTAATTAGTGTCCAACTCCTGGTGATCCCATGGACTAGCCCACCAGGCTCCTCTGTCCATGGCATTTCCCAGGCAAGAATACTGGAGTAGATAGCCATTTCTTTCTCTAGGGGATCTTCTGACTCAGGGATTGAACCCACATCTCCTGCACTGCTGGCAGATTCCTTATCACTAAGCCACCAGGGAAGCCCCTATTTATCTATGTCATTCTATATATAATAGTTTGCATCTGCTAATCCCAGACTCCCAGTCCATCCCACACTCCCAGGCAAGACTCCCTAGCGAGGGGAACTAGGGAGCTTGGGGACAACGAGGTCACTGTTAGAGAGGAGAGTGAGATTCAGGTCATTGAGATTCTGCCGACCCAGCAAGCATTTCAAGCCTAGAAGCCTGCCATCCTGCTCCACCGTGATGGCATTCAATCTCTTGCTTTACTGAGGGCCGCTCTTTGTACTTAATGGCAACCACTCTTTGCACCTCTGCTGCCTGCCTTCCATCCTTCCCTCCAGGTAAAGGACCCAGGAGTGGCCCCAACTCAGTTCCATAATGTAGCATTCAACATCCACTTCCTAGAAAACTCTGTGACTGCCCCACATCCAGAGATTTGTCTATATTTTGTATTCATACGGAAGTCACAGGAAGATCTCCAATATCTTGGGCAGAGATTAAATGACAGAAGCAGAGATGCTGGACCCAGAAGGGAGGGTTAAGGTCCTCCCAGCCAACCCCTTGCTGTACAGATGGAGTGGCTGATCAAAGAGTAAGCCTGGAGCGTATTCAGAGTTGCATGGGACGCTAGTGGGGGCGGGAACCCAGGCCTCCAAACTCTGCATCCCGTGCTCCTTCTGACTTAGCGCCCAGCATCCTGAGAGAGGCAAGGGGCATTGGGTTTCCTCTTCCACGCAGGAATTCCTGCTCAGTGTCAGGAAGGCCAGGCCAGAGGTGCCAGTCCAGCGGCTGCTCAAGGCCGGCACTGCTGGGGTAGAAGGGTTTTCACTTCAGCAGGCGCCACACTTATTGGATTCCAGTTTCACTTTCTGATAATAAGACATGAATGTTAGCATGGCTTTCTGAAAAGATGACTCTGAGGTCAAGCTGTCGGGGCTGGAGTCTCAGCCTCCCTGCTCACTACTCTGGTGACCTGCAGGCAGGTTCTCTAACGGGGCTAATGTTTTGAGCCCCGTTTCCTACTCCATACACTGCAGTGGTAATGGTACCTGCTCTCTAAAGCTGCTGCCATGATGGAATAAGACACCGGGTTTAAAGTGTTCAGCACAGCATGCAGCATAATGAGCTGTGTTGATTTACTATTATTGTTGTTGTTTAGTAGAGTGACCTTGATCTAGTTGCTTAAAGACTGAGCATATCAATGGTCTGTAAACTGGGGGGTGAAGACTGTACCTTCTGATGACAGGGGTAGCAATTCAGTGAGATCCTTCAGGCACGGTGCTTAGCACATAGTAGGTCCTCAGTCAGAGTCTTTCATGAGTGAGCCATTCGATAGCCCTGAATGATAACAGTCCCTCAGGCTTACCTAGCATCCTTACCCTTCCAGGAGGAAGGAACTGAGTCTGTCTTGCTAAGCGATTCTTTTTTCAATAGAGGTAAACAAAACCTAACAATATAAACAGATTCCCAGTTGTCCAAGAGTAAAAAAGCAATCAATAGCACCCAATAAATAATGAGTACCTTTTTGTACATCGGTAAGAGTGTAATGCTCCATCCATACAAAACGATTTTTCTACAGCCAAACATGCCCAACAAATAAATAAAGGCAACAAAAAATCCATAATCATAACCTCAAACCAAGAGATGTGTCCATAAGCAGTCTCTGTCCACAAATAATGTATTGATGAGCTGTAACAGAAAGGTCACTGGGGGAAGGACATAAAACACAGCTTAAGGAATAATATTTGAATGTCTCCTCTCATTAGAAAAACTGTAACGCTTCCCCAAAAACTACAAGAATAGGACACCGAAAATTTTTTTCAGGGCCTTGTAAATTCTCAGTACTCCAAAGAGACAGAAGGAGCAGATGCTGGGGCCAGAACTCACTCCAAAGCACAGGCATTTCTGATTGCTGTCATGCCTTTGATGGTGGCAGAAGTGCTACAGAAGCTAAAGAACGCCTACCCTCCCCAAAGCCTTGACTGGAACAGCCCCGCTTTAGAGACATGCTATTTTGAACGCAGGCAATGCTTTTCCAGCTGGAACATGCATGGATCCCAAAGTCCCAGAGTTCAACAAGGAGCATCTTCCTGTTAAACCAGCTTACTGATAAAATTGGAAAGATTTTTGTATTGAAACATGAAACCCATGTAATGGGATAGAATGCACAGTGCATAGGGTTTTTTAAAATCTGTGACTTTGAAAAAGTGGTTGCAGAGTGGTGTTTCAGACATGCCCACCATTCTCCTAAGAGTTCAATACAGTTAATTTACCTCCACCATTAAAAAGAACTGAACTGAAACACCAGATCTCTTGGGATTTCACTTACACTGCACATATGCTGTACCTTGGGAGGAAGGTTAGGCCACAGGTCAGCATGCTTTTTTGTGAAGAGCCATATAGCAAATGCAAGCTCTGCAGTCTTTGTCACGGCTACTCAGCTCTGCCTTTTTCATGTGAAAGGAGCCACATGTGGTGTGTAAATGAATAGGCATGGATGTGTCCAGTAAAACTATTTACAAAACCAAGCAGCAGGCCCAGTTTAGCCTATAAGATATAGTTTGCTGATGCCTGGGTTAGATCATTCCTAGTCGTCGTTACCTAAGTAAGATTAAGTTATTGTACAACTGATCTAGCCATGCAGCTCCATGAGAGCAGGGACTTTTTCCTGCCTAATATTCCAAGTATGGAGCACAGTGCCTAGGCCTACTGTACGCTATGCTATGCTATGCTAAGTCGCTTTAGTCATGTCCGACTCTTTGCAACACCATGGACTATAGCCCACCAGGCTCTTCAGTCCATGGGGATTCTCCAGGCAAGAATATTGGAGTGGGTTGCAGTTTCTTCCTCCAGGGTATCTTCCCAACCTAGGGATGGCCAATAAATGAGATGAAGGGATAGATAAAGGAAATTTTGTGTTTTCTGACTAATCTGTATTCTGTTAAGGACCTGGAGGAACAGAACACAGGGCAAGTAGATTTGATTAAGAAGAATTCTAAAGAAATGCTCAAATAATAGAGTAGCGCCAATGCAGGCTGAAAAGCAAAATGTCAGACTCTGATCATGAGGCTGCAGGCACCTGAAAGGAAGAGATGATTGAAATGTGGGAAGAAGTAAATGAAGAAGCAACAAGCAGGTCAGTTGGGACTTTGCTTTACTTCTTCTGTTGCAGTGAACAGAACTCTGATTCTAACTGGCTTAGACTGAGACAGGAGTCCATCATTTCATTTAACTGAAGTGTCTAGGCCTGCCGGCATGGCTTGATCCTAAAGCTCAAATGGTGTCATCAAATGTTTCTCCTTCCTTCAGCTGTATCCCTTTGGATTGTTTTCATTCTCAGGTAACCTCTTCCTTTATGGAAGCAAATTGGTTGTTGCCAATAGTTCATGGGCTACATTCTATGCATGTAGTGAAAGTGAAAGTCACTCAGTCATGTTCAACTCTTTGCAACCCCATGGACTATACAGTCCATGGAATTCTCCAGGCCAGAATACTGGAGTGGGTAGCCTTTCCCTTCTCCAGGGGATCTTCCTAACCCAGAGATCAAACCCAGGTCTCCTGCATTGCAGGCAGATTCTTTACCAGCTGAGCCACAAGGGAAGCCCAAGAATGCTGGAATGGGTCGCCTATCCCTTCTCCAGCAGATCTTCCTGACCCAGGAATTGAACTGGGTCTCCTGCATCGCAGGGGGATTCTGCATGTAGTAACCCTAAAGGAGAAGCATCTGTCCTTTGTTTTTTAGCCAAATTTTAGCTGACTCTTAATCGACTGAGTCAAAAATCCACACTTGATTCAGTCATCCTAGCCTAGGAAATACAGTGTCAAGAATGGCCACCTGTCAATTCAGGAGTAGGGTCAGCTTCATTCAAACCATAGGAACCAAGGTCAGGGAGAGGTGGTTGCCGAGGCAGAATTACAGCACTGTGGCTAGAGGCCGGGGCAGGAGTGTTGGGCAGGAAAAATAACAGATGTCCATAAACCTTACCGAGTTCACTCGTTTTCTCTGGGCCATCTCTCCCTGCCTCGTGATGGTTCATTTACCATCCCAGACTACAGATCCCTCCCGTGTACCCAGACGCCTCAGTCAGCCATCTGCGGTGACTGCCATCCCTTCTCGTGGACGTGGAGAACCGCCTGCTTGTGTGTGAGCTTCTGTTACAGAGCTCCTGTTGAGCAGCCGCCCTCTCCCCTGAAGGAGTTTTAGTGTCAGTGCTTTCAACTGCCCCTCCCCGGTGTACGGCCTCTGCCCATCCGTATTTTATCCACTTTTTAAACTGGTTTTTATTAGAGTACGGCTGCTTTACCGTGTTGGGTTCGTTTCTACTATACAGCGAAACGAATCCACCACATTCCCCTCGCTTTTGAACCTCCTTCCTGTTTAGCTCACCACAGTATATTAAGTAGAGTCCCCTTTGCTAATCCGTATGTCCTCATTAGTTATCTACTTTATTTGTTGTTGTTGTTTAGTCACTAAGTCATGTTCAACATTTTTGTGACCCCCATGGACTGGAGTCCACCAGGCCCCTCGGCCATGGGATTTCCTAGGCAGGAATACTGGACTGATTGCCATTTCCTCCTCTAGGGAATCTCCCCAACCCAGGGATCAAACCCGTGTCTCCTGCCATTAGCAGGTGGACTCTTTACCGCTGAGCCACCAGAGAAGCCCTAGCTATTTTATAAGTAGTATCAGTAGTGTATATATGTCAATTCCAATCTCCCAATTCTGCCCACCCACCCCATTCACCCTTGACATCCATATATTTGTTCTCTACATCTGCATTTTACCAATTCTTAGGACCGCTGCTAGTTGCATCTGCGCGCACCATGATGCACTTTCAAATCACTGGAAGTACATCAGTCTCACTGTCTTCTGGACCGCAGTGTTCATTACCTCTGTCATCCATTTATTAGCTGACTGTGTTCTGCCTCGGGACATTTCTTGAACTATGTTAAACCATTTAGCTCCTCTGGGCAGTTTTTTAATTGTTCAGAAAATTACTTTGTTCTTCAAACAAACAAGGACAAAAACTGGGAGCCAGACATCTTTGTAGCACCTCAGAACTTAAGCTTGTAATGTGCAAAGAGTAGATTACCAACTCATGTTTTCCAAGAGATTGATCGTACATTTTCCCCCAGGGTGACAGGGTATCATAAAATTAGAAAATGTAAGATATCTCATTCTGCAAGATTTTTTTACAGGATTAGCACATTTGAATAAAAATTATTTTTAATTTTAAAAAATCCTGAACTTTTCTCAAACAACTTTAGTAAAATGTAGACCTAACAAAATACAGATGGACTATACCTCATGGTAAATACCTGTGGAATTAGACAACTCAAAAACAGCCCTCAGCCTTGGTGAATCCCTAGAATACCTTATCTGTAAAATAGAAGTAGTCATACTTACATCATAGGGTTGTTGCAAGGATTCATGCACATGATATCCATACAGTGTTGAGCATCGTGTCAAAGATTTGTAGTTAATAAATATTGCTAACGGTATACAAAAAATGTAAAATTGCAGACAAGATGCACTGTGAAAGTGAAAGTCGCTCAGTTGTGTCCAACTCTTTATGACCCCATGGACCGTACAGTCCATGGAATTCTCCAGGCCAGAACACTGGAGTGGGTGGCCTTTCCCTTCTCCAGGGAATTGTCCCAACCCAGGGATCAAACCCAGGTCTTCTGCATTTTGGGTGGATTCTTTACCAGCTGAGCCACAAGGGAAGCCCAAGATGCACTGTAACGTGATCCATTATTACAGAATCAGCATTGGCTAAATCAGTGTCCTGATGATAATTACATGAGACTTCGGAGTTTCAGGGGGAACTTTGGGGATGGCATTTTGCCTGTCAGGAAGGTCAGGAATTTTAGAGGTCCAGGGACATAAGGTTATGGACTGAATGTTCATGTCACCCTCCAAATTCTTATGTTGAAGCCCTAATTCCCCCACATGATCGTAATTGGAAGTAGGGCCTCTGTGAGATAATTAGATTATGAGACTGGTGCTCTCATAAATGGAATTAGGTGGTAAAAGAGACAAAGGAGAGATGATCTCTCTGTCAAGTGAAGACATAACCAGGAAGCAGTCTCTCACCAGACACTGAACGTGCTAGTGCTAGGACTTGCCAGACTCTAGAGTAGCCAAACAAAATAAATGTTGTCTAAGTTACCAGTCTAGGGTATTTGTTAGAGCAGCCCACGCTGACTAAGACAGTGACAGAGTATAAGGAAATATAGAATTATACACAAGGCGTGCTGTAACATGATCCATTATTAAAGGTAAAGCCCTAGCCAAGCCAAGATGCCTGCACATGACCATCAAATTGCTGTCTAACTCCTCATGGTAAAGTATGAATATGTCAGTCTTTTAAACCATCCTTCAGTATCACTGCTGTTGGAAGGGCTAAGTCATATATCAGTCATCCATTGTGCCTCTTAATGATTTTCTGGCATTTTTTTTTTCACTCTCTCTCAGAGCATAACTCCACTTCTGCCACCCTGTATGAAGGGAAGAGAACATGTCAGTGCCCTAAACATCACCAATGTCTGTGCCTGACAGAAGAAGAAAAAGGCCTGTCTGATCCAGACAGCTCTGCATTTTCATGTTAGGCACATGTTGAATTTTTAATGATGCAAATAATTCATAAAAATTTATAAGCAATAATGGTGGATAATGAAATTATTATTCCCCCTCCACTTAAAATGATGAAATTAATGACCACAATTCTATAAATTTTCTTGGATGATTGATGAAGGGAATAAACCTGATTTTATTGTGCTTGTGATGAACTGCCAGAGCCTAAGCTGCAGATTAGAGGGAGAGGGGGTGTTTGCAGGCAGCGGAAAAAGGCATGCAGACTTCTGTAGGGGGGTGACGCTCAAACTTAACTGCAGAGCTGTGTGTATTGATTCCGCTCCCCTCCTTCATGGGCAGGGGCTGAAACTGTGTGACAGTTTGCACTCAAGAGGTCATGAATTGTCTTATCATTTATATAAATCCGGAACCCGTGAGGGGAGGGTTTAAACACTTAGATACTGGGAATTCTGATCTTAAACAAAGTTACTCAGTGTCTTCAGAGAGACAGAGAGAGAGAAAAGGGAGGGAGAAAAGAAGGAAGTTAGGGAAAAGGGAGGGAGTAAAGAGAGGGGGATATCAAACCAGACTCATTCATTTACTGGGTGAGGATTTTCAGGATACTGGGTACCAGGGATTAGCTGGAGACCGAGGGCCTAGACCCCTCCCTTCTGCCGTGATACCCCACCTCATTCTCGCTTTACTCCGCTGGAGGAGGGGGACAAAGAAGGACGTGGGCAGCTTGATGGCAGACCCTCCCCTCTGGTCTCAGCTCAAGCACCGTGTCCTCAGTCTGTCCCCTGATTATCCAACCTAATGTAGCCTTGCTCCCGGTATTCTCCATGTCGTGACTCTATTCTACTATCTTCACAGCGTCTGTCCTTCCCAGAAATCATCACACTTATTTATCTGGTTATTATCTGTCAGGCCCAAATGATAAAACCTTCTTTGTGAGTGCGGGGAGCTTCTCTGTCTTATTCACTGACTCTTGCCCCAAACCTAGAACAGTGCCTGGCACATATGGCGATCAACATAGAGTGATTGGTGAGTTTGTGAATGAATGAACAGATTAACAACAAAAACCCAACAACAAAAGAGAAATATTGAAGCAAAATCAATAAGCCTGCTGTCATTCACTGGAAAACTCAGAGAGAGTAGCAAGGGCAGCTGTCTAGTCAGTTCCCTTTTGTCCCCAATTCTGTTATGGCTCCTGCCTGTATTCTTGCAAGTCCAGGGCAGAAGTCATCTGCCTGGCACCCAGTGATTCATCTCCATTGTAGACAACAGCAGTTAGGGCCTGTATCTGTTATTGAATTGATTGGAATTAAAGTATGTGGAGTCAGAGGGCTCAGAAACCTAGGGGAACCCTGGACCTGACCCAGAAAGTCTGTCAGGGGATGGGTAGGGAAGAGGCAGGTGGAACACTCTAGCAAAGTCTTTGCAGTTGGGCAGCTAAAGGGGGAGTTCTTAGTGAGCCCTTCTATACACTAGAGAAACTCCCCAAGTACAGCTCCAGTGTTATCACTGTGCCTATTATGATTTATTCAGTGTTTTATGTGTTACAGACACTGTGTCAAATACTTTCTGTGTTTTATTTCATGGAATCTCATAGCAATCTATGAATGGAAAGTCTTATGAGTTTTCAGATAAGGAAGCTGAGGCCCAAAGATTTTAAGTAGCTTCCCCTGGTTACCCAGCATAGAACAGATTTCTAGCTGGCCTAGAGTAATTGGAATATTCTATTGGTAATGAAAGTTATTCTGAAATCAGAACTCATCAGTAGCACTATTTCAGAATCAATTCTTTATTCAACAGACATTTGTGAAGTGTCTAAAATGTGTAGGTCACTAGTATTGATACAGATACGGCAGAGAACAAAGCTGACCAAAGCTATTCTTCTTCACAGGGTATGGCCTCTAGTGGGGGCAGATGAGCAATAAACAGACAAAAGTGAAATATGTGTCAGATGGCAATAAGCGCTGAGGATAAAAATGGAGCAGGGAAGGAGAATAAGGAGCCTGGGGATGTTCTTTTTTAGACACGGTGGTCAAGGAAGTCTTCAGATAAAGTGACTTTGGGCTGAGCCTAGAAGAAACCAAGAGAGTAATTCATCCAGGGTATGGAGGGGGAGAAGCGTTTCAGACTTAGGGAACAGCACGTGCAAAGATGCTGGGTGGAAGTGTGCACGGCGTTTTCAAAGAACAGCAAAGAGACTGCGCGGGCTGGAGCTGAGTGAATGAGAGTGAAAGTGGGAAGATCAGAGGCGATGCAAGTCCAACTCCTGTAGGGCCTTGGAGGCCATAGTGAAGACTTTGTCAATTATTTTGACTGAGCTGGAGAAGCACTGGAATGTTTTGAGCAGAGGAATGATGAGAGCTGACTTGCATTTTAAAGGATCACTGTGGCAAGATACAGATATAGAGAACCAACTTATGGATACCAAGGGGGGAGGGGTGGGATGGATTGGGAGATCGGGATTGACATACGTGCACCACTGTGTATGAAGCAAAGCTCTAATGAGAGCCTACTGTATAGCCAGGGAACTCAGTACTCTGTGGCGGCTTAAATCTTAAACAGAGGGGTTATGTGTTTACACAGAGCTGATGCGCTTAGCTGTATGGTAGAAATTAACACAGCATCATAAAGCAACTGTCCTCCCATAAAAATTAATGAAAAGAAAATAGATCACTATGGCTTTTGGGGGGGTTGGAGAACACAGGGGTTGAAGAAAAACAAATTAGAAGGCAGTGTATAAGTCAGGGAGGAGATGACAGTGCCTTGGGCCAGGGTTGGATGAGTGAAATGGTGAGAAGTGGTCAGATTCTGCCTATACGTTGAAAATGTATAGGGACCAGCAGATCTGCTGGAGTCACAGATGACTCCAGGCTTTTGGACAGAGCAATTGGAAGGATGGGTTTGCCCATTGCTGACCCGAGGAGCTGATTTGAATTGGAATGGGTAAGATTAGGAGTTGAGTGTTGAACGTATTAAGTTGGGGGTGCCTATGAGACATCATTAGTGTGGTTGGTGTAGGCCAGGACTTCTCAGCCTCAGCGCTGCTGACACTTTGAGCTGGGTAATTCTTTGTTGTTAAGGTTTCTCTTGTGCACTGCAGAACGTTTAGCAGCACCCCTGGCCTCTACCCCCTAGATGCCGGTAGCAGTACATGCTCCCACCACTTCAGGACAACCCAGAATGTCTCTAGTCATCGCCAAATGTGTCCTGGGGGCTCAGAACCATCCCCACGAGAACCAGTGATACAGACAGAGAAGAGGTCCATAGACTGAAGCCTGGCTGTGTAAGGTCTGGGGAGAGAAGATGAAAAAAGCAGCAAAGGGGAGTGAGGAGGCATGGCCCGTGAAGCAGCAGGAGAGCCAGGAGAGGAAACTCATGCTTCTCTTGCTATTTGAGTGAATCTAGGTAGTTATCTTGGTTTAAAAAATTTGCAAACAAGTCCATCATGGTGTAGGTACAGAGAAGTTTATGGTATGTAAATGCTGGCTGTTCCTGACAACCCAGGAGTGCCAAAGGAAGGTTTAATGAGGGCTTTCTTCAAGAAAACCTCCAAGTTCAACACATGAATTTCTAAAGGGTCCTTAAAGCCCTGCCACCTCCAGGACCCCACAGTTAATAACAGTGGCTAACTTTGTTCAGCCAAACATGTGTTCACTGTGCTGGCGCTTTACCCGAATGATACGGCTTATCCTCTGTAATAACCCTGTGAGGTAGGTATTTTGTTTATCCTCAGTTTACAGATGAGGAATCGGAGGCTCCAAGAGGTAGTGTGTCTTGCCCATGATGATACAGCTTCTAGAAGATGGAACCAAGTTCAAAACCAGAGCATCTGACCATTAGAACCCACATTCCTAGCCTCAGCACCATTAGGGTTCCGCACTGGCTGCACCTATATTCTCTGCACTCTGTTTTCCAATGCGCTGAGCCTCAGTGTGGTGGGAACCTGACAGAGCGGCCAGCGGAGAGCGTGGGGAAGGGCCCTGAGCTGACGGGCTCCAGGGGGTTCACTGCAAGGCTGGAGTCCCTCCGTACACAAGGCAGAGAGGACGCAGGGAGGAAGGACTCAGTTATGCTAGAGGGACAAAAATAGATTCCATTATAAGCAGATAAGTAACGTTTGTGAAGTCTTCTGAAGCACTGAAATTCGTTATGACCTTCCTCAATCCTGGAGGCTAAAGAAGGAGGTTTTCTTACTGTCAAATCCCAGAGCCAGTGAGAAAACTTAGTCCAGAGGCAAGTGGTTGGCTCTTGCTTTGAGCCTTTCAGGCACACCTGGCCGAGTTCCCTGCTTTTTGTTTACGTCTCCCATGGCACTAAGACAGGAGAACACGTGGGCCTTGCGGGTGGGAAAAAATGATGACAGCATCTGCCTGCTTGCTTTTTCTGGGCAAATAATGGGAAGCCGATTTGTACTGGGAGGATGTGAGCGAGTCAGCACTGAGTGGGGGTTAGAGCTCATCCTGGCTCCTGTCAATTGCAGGGACTTCAGATTGATTATTACTGCTATTTTTAGATCATTTTTAATGTTTATTTATTTATTTGACTGCACCAGGTCCATCTAAAGATCACGTGAGATCTTTAGTTGTGGCATTCAAACTCTTGGTTGAGGCATGTGGAATCTAGTTCCCTGAATGGGTATTGAACCTAGGCCTCCTGCGTTGGGAGCATGGAGTCTTAGCCAGTGGACTCACCAGGGAAATCCCCAGATGTATTATTTCAGAGTGAAAAGCAAGTGCCAGTCATGAACTACTAGTTACATCTGGGCCTGAGACAGTCTAGCCAGCAGAGTCATCTTACGTGCTAGACTCCAGGAGGTACAGTGCCTGGGGCCCAGATGTTCCTTAAGAGGATGAGAAATTAGCTAAACCTCAAAAGGAAATATTTTAACTCCAAACTGAAGATAATTACAAAATCAAAAATAATATGAATTACACGTCTCTTAAATTTACCCTACGTCCACTAGTCGATGGCAAGTCAATTCAGCTTTCATTCAGCTTTGTGTATATTTTTGGCAAGACGGTATGGAGGAGTCCTTTTAGTATGCTTAGTATTTGTGTGGGTGGGAGTTCCAAAATTATTGTAGCTGGGCCCTGTGGAGGACCCCTGTGGTCAGTGCAAGGAGAGCCAGATTTGAGTGGAAACGTAGGCAGTGTTTTCACCCCACTAAGCCAGTGTCAGTACACCTTGGATGGTTGAGTGGTAGTGATATTTCTCTACAGATGAGATTTGTCACTTTTCAGGAACAAGTCTCTGGCTTCCTTCTGGACCTGTGCCATCACACTTGGTCTCGAGAGCAGTCTTCCCAGTGCTCTAAGACAACACCTCAGTCCTTACTGGAAGGCATTTGGCCAGCTGGCCTATTCAACGTTTCCCTCTAAGACTCCTGGCATTCATGACCACTCCCGGTGGTTCCTCACAAATGTGAAACAGAAAAAAGAACAGATCCACCAGCCAGTCCCTGGGGGAACGAGACAAGCTCGGCTCACAACAGTGTCCTCGGAGATCCCCCTCTGTGGGATGACGGGAACCCAGCCCAGGGAAGCAAAGCCAACAATAGCTCCCACAGACCTCTCTATCTATCAGAGGCTGCTGGGAGGTCTCACAGGAAGAGACTGGCGCTTGGAGGGCAGCCGATGCTCCCAGTGGCCATCCCTGAACCCCCAGTGCTGCCTCTGTGTGCCCGCCATAACTCGGATGCCCACCCAGACGGAGCCGCAAATGTTGGGGGCACTCAAGTGTCCCCGAGATTGGCTTGACGCTCATCGCCTTCCATGTGGGAGGCTTAATCTGGAATGCCTTTGATGTGGTTAAGTCTTCCCCTGGGAGCGCTTGGCCGCAGGTGGTGTGAGAGACACAGGCTGCCTGCCTTGGCCTTGGGAAGTGTCTGACCCTCCTGCTCCCTAGGGGACCTGGTCAGTGCCTGTGGCAGCCTTCACCAGCACACTCAGGCCTGAGTCCACTGGCAGTGGAGAGACAGCCTCATTTGACACTGGCAGACAGAGAGGTAGTTTTATGAGGACATATGAGCTGGGAACTATTTTTTTCAAAGCAACAAGGTTTTTAAATGGGTATTTATTGAGTGACTGCAATAGACTTTTTAATAATATGAAAGGACTATGAGATGTGTGTGAGGTCTCCCATATGTACTGTCCTAGCTGAGGGCTCCAGACCATTCTATATGACATAGAACGAGGATGATGTGATTAAGCACCAAATGAAGGCACTGTATCAGTGATCTGTTGCCGTGTACAGAGTATCACAAAACTCAATAGCTAAAAACACAGTCATTTATTTCGTCCACTCATGTGTGTATTGCTTGGGGGTTAGCCAGTTCATACCAAGCTCAGCTGGGTGGCTCTGCCTCAGCTGTGGGTCTGGTTGGCTTTGGCTCCTCTTTCTGGGTTGGGCTCAGTCCTACTCCAGGTAGATCACTGTGGGATCCAGATTGAAGGTTCAGAGCTGCCTGGAGGAAACTCTACTCACAATGATGACAGAGGCTCAGGAGAATAAGCCCAACCATTCAAGCACATTTCCAGCCCCTGCTTCCATCACATCTGCTAATACCCCATTGGCCCAGGAAAGTCACCTGGGCAGTTTCAGAGTCAAATTTGGGGATTAGATACTCTGCCCAGAAGGAGGCCAGAGCAAGTAGTCACATGGACAAACCCAACACCAGTGGGGCAGGAAGAAAGCCTTTCTCCTGGAGAAGGCAGGATAGAGTGAATCCCTTTGAATAATAGTCTGATACACGGCCCCTCACCCCAGGGTCAAGACAAAGCCAGAGAAGGATAATAAACAGGATGAGGGTAAGAGGAGGTATTTCAGGCCCTTCCTGAGAAAAGGAAGTCTTGAGAAAATGACTGTTTGTTTTCAGCTCTTAGTCCTGTGCCATTGCTGCCAAAATAATCAACCCAAATTCAAGTCCCAATTTTATCGTCCGCAGGCTGAGAAAACACAAAAGTCATTGCCCAGATGGTTTTGAAAACACTTGCAAGGTCAGCTCATAACCTGATGTTTGATTCTGTTGCCGGCAGTGGGAGTGCTGTTGTGTGTTTCTGAGATGTCCTAAATAATTGTGGAGGTCTTATTGATGACTAGACTGGGAAGCATTTTTCTCACCTAATTCTAACAAGGGCATGCTAAGGGGGAAGCATTATTAATGTCCTCATTTTACAAGTAAGAAAATGGAGGCCACAGACGTTCAGTCAGCTCTTTAAAGTCACTCAGATAGCCACTCAGTGGCTCAGCTTGGTGTAGAACCCAGGTTGCTGGACTCTCAGGCCTGCTCTCTTAATCCTGAACCCCATAGATAATGCGAGCTGTCAGTGCTTCTCTCATTTAATTGGGGGACAGGCAAGTAGGAAGCACTATAAGGTAGATACTCATAATGTGCCCATTTTACAGACACGAAAACTGAACTCTGAGAGACGAACTCATTTGCCTGATATAATGAACTGTGAAATGATAGAAATTAAACAGCCTGCCTTCAAAATTCATCTCCACTGCTCCAGCTTCCTCATTTGTAAATGAGGAGCTTGGCCGCAGTGATCATCAGGGCCTCAGTCCACTCAGTCTGTTGCTCTGTCTCTCCTAGTTGTTTTTCATCATTTGGTCCAGGTTCTTAGTAGAACTAACAGAGTGTGAAGGGGTTTGCAATGCACTTTGTAATTCCCCTGGCCAGGTTTTCTGACAGCGTTAGTCTCCCTGACTGTATACCTGTAAATCTTCTGGAAGCTGCAAGGTGTTCTAAGGCAGGGTCAAGTTCTAAAGACACAGGTCCTCCCAGTTATTATGAGAATCACAGGTTGCAACCCAAATAAGCGGCTCAGGTTACCAGAGCAATTATAGGATAAAGCGTAGTGTGGGAAATTAAATAAGGGTTGGCCAGCTGAGTCACAGAGAGAAGAAAGTGAATGAACATATTCTCAGCAGGCTCCTGCAAGCATCTTTTTGGTGTCTACCATGGAGTGAACAGTTCACTTTTTCTAATGGTCCATAGGACCATAGAATAAACAGAGAAAGACAGCTAGTTGCTAGAGATGCAGGAGAACTTCAGAATGGGGAGACAGCCATCATTTCAAATGACAGAAACTCACCCCCTTTCATCATGATAGAGGATATCTTTATTCCATGCCACAAACTCCAACCCTGCCACTCAAGTCATATGAGGTATTGTCATCTTCGTGATTTAGCCCCTGACATGTCCTCCCAGCCCTGCAAACCCCATGACTCCCAGCCCCAGGATCACGCCACCCCACTGCACCAGCACTGCATACCACCCCATCCACCCTAATGCCACACCATTCTCTTCCTTAACTCCAGCCTTGAGTTTCCCATTTAGATTGTCTTTTTGACCATCTGTATATTTTCTTCTGAGTCAGCCTCCAGTAAGGAATGCAGCCTTGGTTCTCACAGCTGGATAGGATCTTGACAGATCCAGGCTCTTAGTGAATTTCTGGTTTCTGGTCTGGAATGTCAAGAGCTTGGAAGGCATGGGTTTTGTTGTCAAAATAATAAAAAGGCTAAACAAACAGAATATCAGCAACTGTCCTTAGATCCATCAAAGAATGTAAGTCACAGGGAAAACCACTGCACCCAAATTTAGAGAGACGGACAGAGAATCGTAGCCTACTGGAGCAAAGACTGGGAAAAGAAATTGCTCCTGGAGCCACAGGGGATTCCGTTTACCCAGTACGCCACTTTCACCAAAAATGATGGGAAGATACAAAACACAGTTCAAAGAGACAGAGCAAGTATCAGAGTGAAGCTCAGGTACGGTAAAGATGTTGAAATTATCAGACTGGAGACTTAAATCAACTATGATTAATATACTAAGGTCTCTAATAGCAAAAAAAAAAAAAAAAAGTAGATAACATACAAGAACAAAAGGGTAATATAAGCAGAGAGATGAAAACTGTAAGGAATCAGAAAGAAATGCTCAAAATCATATAGCTATCTTTAGGATGAAAAAATATTAGTTTCCCTGCCCTTTTTATAGAGATAAGTAACTTGTTTGTCTGATGGTTTGTCCAAGGTCACAAAGCTAATGAGAAAACTAGGATTGATAGGCAGACCTTTGTACTTGATCTCCTGTGGCCTTCATTCCCCAGGCATTTATCGAGTGTTCCCTCTTCAGTGGGCAGAGCTAAACACCGGACTGCCATAGTGACGGGCTTGGTCCCCACTCTTACAAAGTTTTTGATAAAGAATTTTCCTGTACTTCCTCTTTCACTTTGCCAAAGAATGTAAGTCCAGGTGAACCCAACATTGTTAAATTTCTCTTTGAACTTGAATCTCATCTCCAAATGTGAATATGAGTGTGAATAAAGTCACAATTCATTGAATCCATTCCTTCAGGAAATGCTTATTGGACATGCACCACGAGCCAGGCGCTGTGCTTGTTGTTAGGGATACAGCCATCCTTAGACATCGTGGGGACACAGGAGTTTACATTCTTGCAGGAGGAGACAGACAAGAAGCCAAATAAAGAGATATGGGTAATTAATTGGTTCTTGGTAAAGTTCTAACTGTCTACTCATCCACCCTCTTTCTGGCACTTCTAACCTTTCTTTTATGAGTGCCTGACAGTTCCTTTGACTACGCTGGAGACGCCTTAGCAGGACAGATTTGAGGGGAGAAAGTTAAAGCTGAGGTTTGGACACATTGGATTTCTGATTCCTGGAGAGGAACTGTTCCAGTGGAAATGTCAGGTAGGCAGATTGGAGCCTCCATCCCTCTGCCTCCTGGACAACCCAATTTCTACAAAGTAGATACCTCATTTGTGTAGACAAGAGGGAGTTTAGCTTTAGTCCATTAAAGGCCCCAAGTCACATCCTATCAATTAGTTTGCATGAAACACATCATGGTGGTACAATTGATTCGCTCGATGTAGAATAGCATGCCGTCTGCCTTGAAAGGCAGGCCAAAAGATTTTAATGTAGTTGTCTCCAGGCAATTAATAACTTTATCCCTCTTAGCAACAGGACCAAGGGACTTTGATTCCCTGAAATGACACTTCTCCCTTGTTAAAGCCCACAGTTAATTTTATGAACCATACCAATCTAACACCCAGCTCGCATGAGCCCTATACCTTGAATAAATGCAAATCTAGTCTCCATGGCATGAATGATGGCCTTATGCTGAGCATTGCCATGGCAACTAATGACATCATCCCCCCCAACACCAAACTGCACAAAATCCTATTCTCCAAGGGTCCTTATTTGCCTAACATGGATGTGTTCTTGGCTTACTCACATACGCATTCATAAATATCATTCTGTTGTCAGAGGTTTGCAGTGGATGTTTACTGTCATTTTGGGAGGTATATTCCCTTTGTGGCAAATGTTGTTTTTTGTTCATGAGGGGGGTGGGGGAAATTCTAATGAAAATTACTGTGTGTATTTGATTAGCAACATTTGTTGATAACATATGGTCTGAGGAGGCTTCCGCAAATAAGAGGCTTTAAATAGTAAACAGAGATGGGACTGCGACGGAGCAGATGCTCTCTGAACACACAGTAGAAGGTGGCTTTGCCCGTAGATTCCTCCCTTCCTCCACCCAAGCACATCCCTCTCCCCTATTCTGCCCCATCCCAGATCAAAGCGTTCATTTTCAAAGCAGTAATGCCGTGGAACAGGTTTGGAAAAATAACGTGCTGTGACTTTAAAAGTCATCTCCATCCTTCCCCGAATATGAATCATCTGCTACTCTTGTTTATTATTTGATATTAATAATGATGTAGTGTGGCTGAGTGACTCAGCCAGCTCAAGTGGATCTGAAAGCAGCATTTGGGCACCACGTGTCTGAAACCCGGTGATACCCAATCCCCAGGTTTCCTGTACACCCAGAGCCTTAGTGCGAGCTCCGGGAAGGGTTTCGGGCAGCACGTTGAAGCACCATGCGGCGAGCTCTCCTTGCAAGTGCGTGTTTACAGTTTGTCTTTGTGGGTGTGCTCTGGTGAGCATACTCCTAATCTGCTAATGAAGATAAAAACATTTCCATTAGACTGAGCTGGTGATTGAACTGTGTGTGTCGGAGGAGTCAGCAAACGTTTTCAGTACAGAACCAGAAAGTCAATAAATGAAGCTTGTTGACTGTAAGGTCTCTGTCATAACTACTCATCTCTGCTTTGAAGTGCAGAAGGCTATTTGTAAATGGATGAGTGTAGCTGTGTCCTAATAAAACTTTTATTGTAAGGCGTTGAAATTTGAATTTCATCTAATTTTCATGTGTCCCAAAATATAACTCCTCTTTAGATTATTTTTAGCCACTTGAAAATGTAAAAACCATTTTTAGTCCATCAGCCATACATAAGCAGGTAGTCAGCCAGACTTGACCCATAGACTTTAGTTTACCAACCCGTGGTCTGTAATCCTAAAATGGAAGGCTTACTTTTTTTTGGTGCTTTCCATGTGCTGGGTATTGAGTTGAACACTGTATATGCAAATAGCTTATCTCCTACTTAACCTTCCACCATCCTCTAGGATCAGTACTGTTCTTATCCCCAGTTACAGATGTGAAAGTCGAGGCTCCAACTCACACATAACAGCTGTTGTCATTTCTGGACGTGACTTGTCCCTAAGTAGAATATAACATCTGTAAGGGCAGCACTGACACCTCATTCATCTTTGGATCCACAGCAACACCTAGCAAAGTGATTTGCACATGGTAGACATTCAGCAAGTGTTCTCTAAATACAGGAGGGCAAAGTACAGGTCTGAGTCCTAAGCAATGGAAGTCAGACAGAGCTTCATCCAACACCAGGGCACATATAGTTTATTCAGCTGTTCTTCTCTTTGTTCTCCACCCTCTTGCAAAAGGTATTTGCTTTGGAGTGAGCATACATGTCTCAACACACGTTCCTTCATATTTGGAGGTGCCACTGTGGATGATTGCATTTTCGCAGTCTGTGCTTGTGTTGCTTCTGGTTGAGAAGACCAAAAGTAATAACAGGAGTTCGTTTGGTAACTCAGTGACACTTTCCAACATTATACTGTGGGCACCCACATTGCTTCCAGGCCTTGGCCTCATGAGCTAACCACTCTTGACCTTCAAAGACCTTCTCTTCAGAATGCTGTTCTTGCTACTATGTCTTTTGGGTCCTCTCTTCATGTTCCCAGACACTGTGTTACACTTCAGAATGTTGGTGCTTCAACAACACAGCTAATCCTCAAGGAGATAAAGCCCTCTCTTTGGCTTAAAGTAGGCAGTCACACCCTTGGGTATCTCCTGTGTCTGATCTTTTCAAAAATCTCCTGAATCTGGTGACATAACTTTTCTGAATTTGTCACATCTTCCTACTCATTAAACAAATGTTTGTTGTGTATTGGGCCCTGTGTTTGGTACAGTAGATTTTTTTTAAAAAGTCATGCTCCTTGCCCCAAGATATTCATCTAGAGAGGGAGCTGGACACACAGATGATTGTTAGTTCTAATACAGCTTAGTGAGTCACGGAGAAGCAGTCAAGCTCTATGGTTTGATGCATGGGCTTTAGGATCAGAAACTCTTTGAAGCCCAGTTCTGGGATAGCCTGAAACCCTGGCCCAGTTACTTAACCTCTCCAAGTCATAGCCTCTCCACTGATCAAGTGGCAGTAATCACAAGATATGCCTTACAGAACTGTCAGAAGGATTAAATGAGATAATCAAAGACAAGTGCTCAGCCCAGAACCTGGCAAAATAAGCACTGAATTGGTGACTGTTTTTTAGTGCTTTTGTGAGCTGATTGTACAGTGTGAGTATAGTAGCAGGTGTGATAAGATCTCAGAAGAGGGCCACCTCACCCACTTGACTTTATGTACCCTGTGTTCAGGGAGAACTTAGTTAACCTTCCCAACTGCCGCTTGCCATAAATACTATCAACTTCTGGTCTTTTCCAATCAAAGTGGAATTTTATTTCAGTCCTGTGAAGCTCGGAGAAGAGGTATTCATCTTAATAGCCACAGTGAGTGCTCAACAAAGGAAAATAAATGAGCAGAGAAGAAGGCAACCATGAGAAACAGATGCATTTATCAGTGTTTGGCTCCACCAAGAAGACCAGGTTCCACCATGAACTGATTTGTCTGCAGGTTATGTAGCACCCTGTGAGGCATATTGAACATGTGAAATAAATTCAGAGTGGTCTCATCCCTTCTGAAACAGAACTCTGCCTTTGAGTCACAGAGGTAGTTGATGTTAACAGGATCCCGACACTAAGGAGTAAGTTGGTGGCATTTGGGAGGAAGGCAGTTTGGCAGCATGGCTAAAAGTTTGGGTGGTGGAGCCAGAATGCATTTGCTTGCTGTCACCTTGGACACATGACTGTCCGCTCTGAGCCTCAGTTTCCTCATCTGTCGCTAGGGGGGAGATCATAATAAGCATTTCACAGGATGACCAAGCGAGCTTAAAAAGATAAAAATACACATATGACCATAGGTATGTGTGACCAGCACATACTAAGCTCTCAAGAAATAATAGCAGTTTTTCTTACAGTCAGGTCTTTTCCATGGTTGGAAAAAGACAAGGAGTGAACATTTCCATGACTTTTTTTCCAGAGAGGAGAGGGGCAGGGAAGGAGCTGATAAGTAAATCTCCTTGGGGCACCTCCTAATAGGAAGCATTGCCAAAAGGAGCTGGGAGTAGTTTTCACAGAGTCCTGTGACTGTGGTGACCTTCCCCCCGACCACCACCATCGCCCGCTCTCTGACCACACTAAACAGACTGGGTGGCCTTGGGCTCAGAGCCTGATTCATGAGCTTGTGACCCCTGTGGCTGCACAGGCCCCAGACGCAGACCATTTGGTATCATTCATGCTCTTCATTCCTATCTTGAAATTCTTAATTCTTTTATCTTTGACCTTGAGTCAGTTAAGTGGGGTCTTATGGAATAACATGCATGTGTTTGAACAGAGGAAATACGCAGAGAAAGGAAAACACTGTATTTTAGTGTCTTTAAGGGCACTTTTTCCTGCCTTTTGAACAAAGAACCCACGTTTTCATTTTGCACCAGACCCTGGAAATAATGTAGCTGGTCCTGATTACGCTGAGGGCTTTCTCTTTTTTCCTGCTCCACTGGGCCGGGTCACCATTTTGAAATCTGGGGGATAAGCTGGGAGTCAGAAGCAACCAAGCAACTTGAGGTGAGCCAAGGGTCATGGTAGGAAGCCAGGGACACAGCTGCAAGCCTGGTGGAAGGGAAAAGAAATTACTGGTCAAAGGGACAGAGTTGTCAGGACAGCCTCCAGCAGCTTGAACTCCATCCAGCTGATGGGGTCTCAGAGACCTTGCCCTGCCCCACGGTCTGAGTCATGTTGAATGCCTCATGAGCTGAGGAGCCTTGGGTGGCACCAGGGGTCCAGGCAGACTGGGTTTATGCCCACCGAACAGGCCAGAAAAATCCTTACACACCAGTGTCCAGGACAGTGTCCCAGGGATTCAGTGTGAGGAATGCCCAGGGACCTGGGATCAAGGCATCTTTGTGACCGTGATAGAGCACCTCATTTTGGAACACTCTTGGTTTCCAGCAGGAATCTTCCTTATTTCCTTGACTAAGCATGATAAATGCCCAAAGAAATTCATAGCACAATTAATCATAAATAGTAATGATCACTGCCAAATTGTTAATAATACTTGTTGAATATTACAACATTAATAGCAAGAGCTATAAATGGGAATTAAGAGATTTGGGTTCCAGCCCAAACTGATCACAGTTCACTGGAATAAAATGGACAAGATCTTGAAGTTCTCAGTCTTCTCATCTTTGAAATGGGCACAGTATGAACTTTTTAACTTGTGTAGTAGGAAGGGTAAAGTCCCTCTTGTTTGCTAGCAAAGGGTCAGATACTTAATAAGTGCTTAATTTATATGTGTTGAATGAATAATGCAAAAGATCAGTGAGTGTCATGGTTTCTAGAATACATCTATGTATCATTATTTGGGTAAAGAAGGTAGTTAGAGTTTGAGGGGCTCTTACCCTGTTCCAAGCCTGCTGCTATTTATAACTATTCTCTGAAATTATGTTATTTTATCACTAAGAAAACTGAAGCTCAGGGACATTGACTCGCCCAAGTCCTACAATTTGTCAGTGACTTAACGGGATTTGAATGAAGAGTGTTGGGTTCAAAACCTTACGCCTTGCCATGTTGCCTTTGCTAGGACAGAGGCTCCCCATCTTAGGAGCTTGGGAGTAGCTGCAGTAGCTGATGACCAACATGAGCTGCTTCCATCTGGACATCTCACATTTTGCTGTTGCATTTGAAGCCTGTTGCTGATTGTCCTGGCTCACGTCCTCTTCATGTCCTCTGCCTTTCTCTCTGTGACTGTGGTGTTGTCTCAGTGGTTCTCAAACACTTGGACCCCCGTCGAGCTGGACGGCCCCTTGTCTCCATTTGGGGCTCTCTTACCAGCTCTCTAGGTACCTCATGTTTTTGAGTTAAGTTAGTGAGATTTAGCCTCTTGTGTACAACCATGAGATTAGAAGCCAGGGTTCCATCATTTACAAATGAAGAATTACAAACAGCCAGCAAACATAGAGTAAAATAGTGAAGCCTGCTATTTACCACAAAAATGCCCATGAAAACAACAGTGACAAAATTGGCCAGAAGAAAAAACGAATAGGAACACCCAGAGGAGGCAAAAAGCCATGTGATTTGCACTCTCCTTCCCATATGGTAGGAGGATAGTCACCACCTGTGTGGAAAGCATTTTGGAAATGGATGATCACTTCCAAACCATGAAAATCATCATTGATGAGCGCAGTTCCCACAACATTGTAGGAGCACTACCGTGTTTGTTGATGAATGAATGAAGAAATGATCTCCCATCTAACTCCCTGATTCCCAAGGAAATACACAGAAATGAAGTTAAAAAGTAATGTCCAACCCAATCTCAGTAATAGAGCAATGGTTAAATAAATTATGATGCATCCATAATATTACAATCATTAAAAATAATGTTCAGTGAGTAATCTATAATATGGAAATTGACCATTACCTAGGCAAACTGAGAAACATTTCTGTAGAAAATTATATCTATTCCTATTTCCTAATTCTGTAAAAGAATATATATTTGCATAATTTATTTATTCAACAAATATTTGTTAAGTTTCTTTTGTGTGCTCAGTACTGCGGTAATGCAAGATAAACAAAATACACAGTCATGCATTTATGGAGCTTACAGAATATGAGAGGATTCAGTTACTAAACAATCACCACAGTAAATCAGTCATTACAAATCTGTGATTCTTAGGAAAGAAAATTAAACAGTACGTTCAAGAGAGTTTAACACTGGCACCAAATTGAGACTGGGAGTTCAAGGGACATATTCTCTGGGAAAGTGATTTAAGCAGAGCCCTGAAGAGTTAGCCAGGCGAGGAGTAGGGTGGAGAGAACACTGCAAGCAGATGGAACTGTGCAGACAGCAGCCCGGAGGTGGCATGATGGAGAGCCCATGACCCTCTGGTGGATGGCGGGGAGACCACACCCGGGGTCTGGATGGCCCCCATACGATGGAGCAGGTTCCACGGAAGGGTTTAGGGCAGCAGCTCAGTGTAATCCACTCAGCACTTTAAGAAGATCACACTATTTTGGGTACAGAGTGGATGGAAGTGGCTCTGTGAGAATCATGTGAATGAATGAAAAGGTCACATGTCAGGGGCCCACCAGGGGCTCATGTCAACCCAGACTGGCAAATGCCGGGTCAACCAGGGGCTCCCCTCTCGGGAGATCCACTGTGGTTCCCAGAGATTGGTGAGTGGGGAAGGGGGTTTCCCTCATCACCTCCTTCCACCTTCATTCCTTTTTATCAGGGCTAAGCTTCAGCCATCGCTCTAGTCAACATATCTTTGAATGTCAGTGGAAATAGGACTCCCTCCCAACCCCCTATTAGTGAGGTCTCATTGTAAAGTCATATGTTAGGTCCGGCCAGAGGAAGTACCATCTCAAAATCTAGAGCAGCAGTTCCCAAGAACTAGGGATTGATTCCTGGCTATAAGAAAATGTTAGCAGTTACCCTGGAGTAGTTTGTGGGAAAAGCAAGTGCATGGGACAAAGTTCTCACCAACTTGATTTCATGCTAATTCCAAGTGATTCCTTCTAGTGCTCTGTGAAGACCCCTGGCAACTTTCTGAGCATCTGTCTTGCATTTGTCTAACAAGTTAATTAACACTTTCTGTCATTCTGGCAGCTTGGGAGGGGAGGGAAGAGGGATGTGACAGCCAGTGATAATGCCTCAGGTTAACCCTGTGTTCACCCAACCCAAGAGGAAGGCAGGGCTAAGTTGAGCATTGTGACAGTGGAGGGCTCGCCAGTGACCTCTCTGATTCCGTCCACAGCTGGGGCACCCAGGGTGACTTCTCTACAACCCACGCACTGCCCGCTGTGAAGGTGAAGCTGTTCACGGAGAGCACGGGAGTCCTGGCCTTGGAGGACAAGGAGCTGGGACGGGTAAGTGCTCCCTAGAAACATGCCAAACACACTTAAGAGTATACATGTGAAAAACAGATTTAGGATCTAGACTTAGTTGACCATCAGCAGTTTGTTCTACCTTCGTTCCTATCTGATGGGAGCATTCAACAGTCAGGCGGAATGCAGGACCATTCATCATTATAGAGGAATAGCTCACTTGTGGTTGGATGATTAGTACCCCTGGGCCCCGCCCGTTCAATACCAGCAGAGGCCAGCACCGACTGTTTTGTCAACCAAAAACTGTCCCCCACATTTCTGAAACATCTCAAGGGGTGGTACCAATCCCTTTGAGCCTTTGAGTACCACTGAGATATTAATTCTTATTTGAATCATTTCTTTTATGAATCATTTCTTCTTTCATCTCAGCTACTGACTGACTGCACCAAACAGCTAGTATTTTCAGAACTCCAGCTGGCTTTGTCCCTTGCTGGCTTATACTGCTCCCACAGCTCCACAGTGAAATCAGAGCTGGAGCACAGTGCCCAGAGACCCACGTGACCTGGCCTCTGCCCACCTCCCCAGCCACCTCATTTTCTGTCCCCTCGCCCCTCGTCCAGATGTGCCGGCATCACTGGCCAGATTTTAGTCCCTCAAGTACGCCAGATTCTCCCTCATCTCAGGAGGCTTTCTGTCTGCATGGGACCCTCTTCCCACCACCCAGCCCTGCCAGAGGCTGCTTGCTTCTCTAATCAATGCCGCCTCCTCCTCGGAGAGCCCTCTGGGGACTGCCCATCCTCCTGCCTTTACCCCCTCAGTTCCTTCCCTGTCACATCCTCCAGAATTTATCACTGAGAGAATTTACAGAAATTTTGGCTTCTGTCTCCCCCACTGGACTGTAAAAGTTCCAAGGAGATAGAAAGCAATTTTGTCCTTTTTAAAAAAATTGGAGTGTAGTCAGTTTACAGTATTTTGTTTCAGGTGTTCAGCATTGTGATTCAGTATTTAATAGATTATACTCAAGTTTACACTTACTATAAAATACTGGATATATTCCTTATGTTGTACAATATAGCCTTGTGTCTTCTTTATTTTATGTATAGTAGTTTGTACCTCTCAATCCCCTACCCCCTTTTTGCCCCTGCCCCCATCCCTCTTTCCCATTGCAAGAGAGAGACCATGAGCGTGAAACTGGCCATTATTTTGTTCACCTTATACCTGTACCCAGAGCCCAGCACATTTCGTTTGCCCTGGTTGAGTGCATAATCCCTTCTGAAAGCTCTGTGACACAAACCGAGACACTTAACCTCTCTGAGCCTCTGACACATCATCTCTGTCGTGCAGGGACAGAATACCTCAAGGCGCGCCTAAGGTACACGCGCCTAAGAACACAGTAAGAGCACGTTAACCAGACTTTCTTTTTCATACCTTTGTTTTTTCATTTCCTTTAACTGGTTTTCATCTATAGAACTCTATGGAATCATATTACTAGGACCTAGACCACAGATTGAAATAAGGCAAAAAGTAAATAAGACTAGTAGCAAAAAGACCTCTCCCCACACACACGAAAAAGAAGGGGGATTAAAGTAAGAAGAAGTTTACCTGTTTTCTTTGTGAAATGACAAATACTCATTTCCATCCCTAGGGGAAGAGACACACAGAATGGGGGAAGGAGCCTGTCTTTTCTTTTTCTTCAAACCTTTCTTTTTCCGTGAAGCCTCGAATCAGGAGTCATGAGTGTCTCAGAGACCTAGGATATTAGTGTTAGCAGACTCAAGTTCAGGAGGCATCAACCTGAGTCCATTCCATGGGCCTCAGGAGCCCCTTGAAATTGTTTACAAACTTTGGGGCGGGGGATGTAGTAATGCTTGCTAATCCAAGTGTTCGCCAGCTTCCTTAAACTGTTTCCGCTCAGAGAAGTTAAAACCCACTGGTCTAGTCAAAGCCTTTTACTTTAAAGATGAGAAAACTGATTGCTGTGGAAGGCAGGATCCTCCAGGGCATGCACGTGCACACACACACAGCCACCCCTCATTCAGGACCCATACGCTGTTCCATGTTTACCACTGGCCAGGCCACAGCCCCTCACTGACTCTTCATCTGAACCCTAGGGAGAAGGTACAGTTCCTACCCTCCTCTGATCTTGGGCCCAGAGGAGGTAAGTGACTTGCCAGGAATTATGTCACCTCATCTCTAGGGCTATTTTTACTACACCATTTTGTTCACATGCAAAAATAAAACTCCTCTGCTGTTGGGGTGAAGACCGTGAGTTTGCCACAGCCCCTCACAGCCATTAATCTCTTAACAAATTATACTCTCCTCCAGTCTCATTGCAGATTCTGCCAGAGAGCAGTTTACCCCTCCTTCCTGCCTGGGAAACTCCACCTTGCAGTGGAGCTGGCCTGCCTGGCCCTAGTGCTGGTGGGGCGGGCGCCCTCTGCTGGCAGCACCTCCACAGGCAGCAGCTGGGTGACAGAAGTGGTCTTTTTAACAAGGAGCAGCAGAGGATGAGATGGTTAGATAGCATCACCCACCCAGTGGACCTGAATTTGAGCAAACTCTGGGAGACGCTGGAGGACAGAGGAACCTGGTGTGCTGCAGAGTGAAGCTGTGCAGTCCATAAGGTCGCAGAGTCAAACACAACTTAGCAACTCGGCAGCAACAACCACGACAACAACAAACAGCCAATTAATGGGGCTTCCCAGGTGACTCAGTGGTAAAGAATCCACCTACCAATGCAGGAGATACAGGCTCAATCCTTGAGCCAGGAAGATCCTCTGCAGAAGGAAATAGCAACCCACTCTAGTGTTCTTGCCTGGGAAATCCCATGGACAGAGGAGCCTGGTGGGCTACACATACAGCCCATGGGGTCGCAGAGAGTCAGTCACGACTTAGTGACTGAGCACGCAGACATAGCCGGTTAATAGCGTTGTGATCGGTTCAGGTGCACGGCAGAGTGACTCAGCCATACGTATATACACATGTAGCCATTCTCCCCCTGGGAGGGGAGTTTGGGGGAGATTCCTTCGACCCCTTGAATAAGTGTTTCTATGCATTGATTCTTTCCAAGTTTAGCAGGACACAGCCACGTTCAAAGATTCTGATGCTAAGTTCCTCCATGTAATAGTATTTAGTTGGTTCTATTTGTGTTTTTATGTTTCATTTTTACTCATCTTGCTAACTAAAAAGTAACTTATTCATATACTAAAAAAATAATAATCAAAATAGATATGTAATGAAAATGAATGAGCCCACCCACCTAACTTTAGTATCTTTTACCAGAGAAAAACCTTGTTTTTGATGTGTTGTGTATTCTTCCCCGGATATTCTTAGGAGGTACAAACATAGTATGTACAAACATATTTGAATATCTCTCTTAAAAAAGAGAGAGAAAAAGAGCATAGTTGGATACATATTGCTCCGCACTTCACTCTAAATGCCAGGATATTTGGAGATTAGTCTGTATCACCACATACTGACTTCCCTCTTGTTTTCATAGCCACGTACACTATGTACATGTATTTGTTTAGACTGTCTCCACTCCCTGGCTGTGTAAACAGTGCCTCTGTGAATTACCTTGTTTATTTCTTTGCATGTTTGTATACATAAATAGGATAAATTTCAAAAAACTACCTTGCTGCATGAAAATTGAAATTTGACAGATAACTACCAAATTGTCCCCTAAAGAGTATATGTGCTCAGTCGCTCAGTTGTGCCCGACTCTTTGTTGCCCCACTAACTATAGCCCACCAGACTTCCCTGTCCATGAAATTTTCCAAGCAGGAACACTGGAGTGGATTGTGATTTCCTACTCCAGGGAATTTTTCCAACCCAGGTATCCAACCCGTGTCCCTTGATCTCCTGCATTGGCAGGCAGATTATTTACCACTAATGCCAACTGGGAGGCCCCAAAGAGTGTACCCCAATTTATAATTCTCAAAAGGCGTGAGGGAATGTCTGTTTCCCCACACTCTTGCCAACACTGCAGTGCTGTCAAACACATTCATCAAATAGGATTGCAGGCCTGCCATGTCTGGTCATGTGTGCCATGCACAGAGCAAACAGGAATGACAGGAAAAAATCTGTAACCTCACAAAATGTAAGGGATGGAGACGAAAAACCAGAAATTACAGGGTAGTGTGGTGAGTGCTCTGCTAGAGAAAGATGCCTAGGGAACACATAGCAAGGGGATATATTCTAGTCTGAGGAGCAGAAACACTGACCCAGGAGAATGCAGAGATCAGGAGAGACTTCAGGCTAAGTGTTGGAGGGGATCAGTCAGGTAAATAAAGCCAGGTAAAGACTCAGGGTAAAGCCATCCACCAGAAAGATCTGTCTGGGTGCCCAGGTAATGAAGGGAAGCTGGGGCCGGCTGGCATGCAGCTTACTGCCTGGGATGGCGTGTGTTCCCACATCAGCATTACCACATCAAAGCACACACAGCACACATGGACCGCGGCTGAGATGACAAAGTGCTTGATTAGCAGCCTGGAATGTCTAGATGAGGTGTCTGGACTACCCAGGACTCATGTGTACTCATGTGCCCCCAGAAGGACCCTAATAATTCAGTGGGACTGACACTTACAAAGGATTTGGCAGCCTGTCGGGCACATGGCAGGGTGGGATGAAGATGGAGGAAGACTGCAGTGACCTCATCTCTCTATCCACCCTAGAGACGAGGTCTCCCCAGGGAGTGATCAAATGGGGGAAGAAGCCTTTGTGGAGCGGACAGTGATGATCTGTGGCCATTTGTGTCAGCGAATGGACAGCATATTGCCAATGGGAAATGTGCCCAGGATCCATATGGTGGATGGCCTGTTAATGAGCTCTGGGTACCCAGTGCCCGTTTCGATTTTGCCAAATGAGCAGAAGCAGAAGGAGGCCCTGGGCCTTACCTGCTGCTGTTCTGGCCCTGGTGGTGTTTCCCTTATCAGCTCCGCCCCGTCCTTGTTTCCCAACACATCACCCCCTCTCCCCACTCATCACCTCTCGGGCCAAACGAGCCCAGCTGATAAGGTCAGCTTCACCAAGATCAGCAGGGCCCGCTCTCTGCCTCCACAGTCTGGGCTCTCAGGATGTGGAACATGATGGAGGTGACCTAGAGGGACAGGCGTTATCTTGAAAGATAAGGAGAGATCTCTACAACCCAGTGGCACCGTGCCTGACTGGTTTCCTTCCGGTGGCCCAAGGCATGTCACAGTTCACTAGTGCCAGGTAAGTGAACTGATGACATTTTGTGATAGAAATTTCAACTAAATCAGCCCTCACAAAATGAGCAAATGACCAGAAAGATTACTACAGAAGAGCTATGATTTAAAGACGGTACTGGTATTACAAGTCTGGCAAAAAATGTGAAAACAGTGGAGGTGACATCAGTCCTGCTAATGAAGAGTTCTGCCATCCATGTCATGAGATAAAAACAACGCCAGTGTGCTCAGGATGAGATGTCCATCAAAACAGTATGAAATTATCCATTAAGTCCTCTTGAACCACGGATTCACATCTGGTATCACTAACAGTGAGCCTTGCATTACCTGTACATGGTTCCTTAACATACAGCTAATAATAGTAGAGAGCCACCAGCATTAGCAAGATGTTTAAAACTAGAGTTTGAGGGTACTTCCCTGGTGGCCTGTGCTTCCATTGGAGGATCACAGGTTCAACACCTGGTCAGGGAACTGAGATCCTGCAAGGATGGCACTGTCAAAAACATTAATAAAGTAAAAAATAAAAATAAAAGTTTTTTTTTCAATCTTTAGCCCATCTTTTAAAAACTTCTGTTTGTGTATGTTTTAAAATATATGTAATGCAGTATTAATATAAAGTAAAGATACAGCATATAAAATATACATGGATATATGTTTTATATACATTTATATTAATTTTTATATTACTAGTAATCTATTTACAGGTTTTTGGCTACTTGCTTAAAAAAAATTTTACTGAAGTCTGTAAGGTTCCAAAAATGTTGGCAGCCTCAGTTTTGAAAAATCAGGCCTCTTGTATTTTAATCAGGTCTTTAGACCTTAAAAGAACTCAAATGTTGGAGTTATCAAGAATGTGCAAATTCTGTTTCATCAGAAAGACAGAACTGAGTGGATTAATAAAAGGGTCAGGCCTAGAATCAGAAGGGGTCAAAAATCAGCAGGCAAGACATGTCGAAGTGGGCTGATTTTCTTTTCCTGCCATGATCGCCTGTTCCGCTCCAGGCCCTTGCTCCTCATCCCACAGGAAGCTGTGTGCTCCTCCCTGGGCCTGCATGACGGCACTGAGGCGGACAGCCCCTGGAGGGCCGGAGTGTCCAGTGACCTCCTCCTCCCTCGTCCTCCTGCAGGCTGCAGGGGGCTGCCTTTGCTGCACCTGGAGAAAACAGAGGCTTTGAAAACAGACCAAACAGCATGCACCAAACCAGGGCTCTCTACCATCCCAGAAGCAGAGGCCCAGCTTTTGTCATGCCTATATTTGGTTCACATTCCCTTTGTTTAGGGGGTTTTCCAAATACTTCACTCCTCTTGAATGCATATTCCCTAGATCCCAGGTGGCTCCTGAGTGAGAACTCTTTTGTCACATCATGAAAAAGTGGATTTACAGGAGAAGTGGGTCCCCTTCTGGCTTCACTTACGGCATCTGTGACACTGAGAGCTGGGACGGAAGACCCAAGTCCCTTTGTCATCTCTGAAGCACCCTGGTGACAGGCCTTTCCTCAGAGCCTATCCTTCTTCAAGCTGTGTGTGCTTCCCTCTGGGCCAGGACAGAGCTGGGTGCTCTGTGATGTCACATCCAGGTTGAAATGTGGGACTCTAAGCCTGTCCCATCAAATCATGTCCCTTCCTTCTTCCCCTGCAACCCTAATGGGATTTCTCCTCTCGAGATAGCGGAAGAAATCCTGAAGAACGGGAAAAGGAATAGGCGTTCTCTCTACTATAGAAGGATGTTTCTTCCTTCTTTGCAGCCATCTTTGAGGAGAGTAATATGTGGAGTTCATTCTTAGTTCTGTGTTGCTTTACTCAGAAGCATGATCACAGAAATTGTGATCCCTGCCCTTTCAGAATTAGCCAGGGAGAGAGAGAAGAAAACCAAGAATGCCACTTCTGTCCTCAGGCCGGGCTGCATGGCACCAGTCAGCCGTAGTTGGTGGGTGGATCCTTGGATTTGAGGCTGAGGTTTAGGCCTTAACTGCCTTCCTGCTGGCTGTGGGGCATGGATAAGACCCTCAATTCTCAGCAGCAAAGTTTCTCATCTGTGAAAACATATCCATATCGTGTTCCTATTTTCTGGCTAAGATGGTTGTCTTTTTTCCCTGCAGGTTATTCTCCATCCCACCCCCAACAGCCCCAAACAGTCAGAGTGGCACAAAATGACAGTCTCCAAAAACTGCCCCGATCAAGACCTCAAAATCAAACTTGCTGTCCGAATGGATAAACCTCAGAATATGAAGCATTCTGGGTAAGTGCTCCTTCTCTGAGGGGTAATTTCTTCATCCATTTCTTTATTTAAAAAAAAAAAAAAAAGTTGTTCTTTGGAGAATGACATGGAAGAAAATATAAAGAAATATATGAGAGATTATTAAAATACATGACTATGATATTTACTATAGACTTCCTTATTCCTTGTGATTACTGTATTTGCATTTTTGCTAAGCTGTCAGGATAGTTGTTTCTTTCTCCTTTCTAAAAATTTTCCAGTACAGTTCAAAACCTTCCCAGCCCCAGGCTCTGGTTTATGAGATTTTACTGGCTTCACATACCTTCTTAAAGGCATCTAGATCTTTCTGACTCTCACATGCACTTACACCTTCATTAACAACCACATCCAGGAGGTGTGAGCAGTTGCCTTAGGCAACCTTCAAACAATCAATTCACATTGAATCAGTTTTAGTGTTTAGCGTAGCATTTAAATTAACCACAAAGTGGAAAATTTGTCTTAAGTTTCTTAAGATTTGAGAGGAATGACCAATAAAGTAATTTCAAGTAGGATAAAAAAAATAGATAAAACATAGTTTTATTTTATAGATCAAACCAGTGGTTTGTACAGGAAATGTTTATTGACACGTGGGCTTATATTGAGCGCCATCACCCAAAGCTAAATTGCTTGGATCCCACAAGCTCAGAAAATGTGATCACTTAGAAAGGAGTTGGACCGTTTAACTCTGATAAGGGGAATGCTTAACCAGTGAAAGGGAGTGGGTTGTTTTCCAAGGATTCTGCATGTACCACAGCCAACCAGCTATCATTCTGCTTTGAGTGGTAAAATTGACATGAAAATTGAAGCTTGGTTTTGTGCTAGAGATTTGGGGAATTCGTAATCCAAATACCATGGACTAGCCACTGGTTAAGACAGATTTAAACAGAAGCCCATGAGAGATCCAGTGGGATGAGAAGTCCAGAGGTATGTGGTCAGGATAGGCGGTTCACATCCCAGCAACTGGGCAGACCACGGCAGCCTGTGATCCGAGTAAAGAGCAGCACTCTGGTCTTGGTGCTTCCAGATTCTAGGGAACAGAGAAGGCTCAGGACTTGAGGGAAAGATACCAGCCAGGGCGTTGGAGGGGTCAGTATGAGGAGCTCCAGAGGAAGCAAGGGGCTCCCACACACTAAGGACCAGGTCCTGAACCTGGGCTCTGGCTGAGATTTGAGGAGTTTCCACGGCATTATCTGCTAGCCAGACTGTTCTAGAGTGTGAGGTGGGATCAGCCTGTTCTAGAGTGTGAGGTGGGATTTTGGCAAAGCTCTTCTGCCTGTGGCCGTGCAAAGGCTGTAGGAGAGGGAGCCAGCCAGGGCCCTGCTGTATGTTCGGTTCTTTTCCAACCGTCCATCATGGAGGGCATCCAGCTTCGCTTCAGTTACACTAACAACTCATAAAAATGATTGTGACATGTTTCTGAGGTCAGCTTTTCCTCCTTATCATATTGCTGGCACTTATTCCCAAAATGTTAAATGGAATTTCTCCCTAAAATCTTGTCTTGTTCAATATAAACATCCTTCTTTTAAGACAAAGGATTTGAGAATTCTGTTGGGCTCCTCTGGCACCCAGAAACAGATTTTGGGTCTGAAGCAGACATTGTCTCATAAATACTTGGTAAATATTTGCTAACGGAACAAGAACATGAGTGAGCAGTATGGAGGGGATAAGGGCGAACTGAAGAGGATAAAGCAGACAAAAAAGAGAATATGAATGAATGTATCTGTCCTTAAATATGCTTCAAAAAAAAAAAAGCTTCCTTAAAAAGATCAGTAGCTCACCCCACTTTCTAGGCCCCTTTGAAGCTCTGAACTAGGAATTTTATAAACACTCTGTTCTTTAATCTCCACTGCAAACACTTGACATTCATATCCCTTTCCTCATCAGACAAATTCCCATTTCTTACACTCTCTTCATTTCTCTAAACAATCTGAGTTAAGTAATTTTTCTCTTGATTCAGTTGTAGAATTATTAACATATTTCAGGCCATCTTGATCTTATGGATGACAGGATAAATCTGTAACTCACTTCTGATGGGCTCCACAGCTATTTCAGTTTACTAAGCTGCCATTTAAAAACTACCCCTGCCAGGAAATATACCAGGAGGGCATAGAGCTGCTCTGAAAAGTGAATGGTGGTTGCCTTAAAACATGGTCTGACCCACTGTGCCCTAAAATCAGAACGACCTTAGCTACTCAAGGGATGATGCAAGGAAAAAAATGTTCTCAACTATATATATATATATATATTTTTGCATTTGAACTTAAAATAGCTTTATGAAGCCCTATTATATGGGGAAGGAGGATAGAAATATCAGAATAGTGTCACAGCTTAGAGAATGAGAGAAAGGAATTTTTAAGAATTACAGCTGAGATTATATTGGGTTGGTGAAAAACTTTGATTAGTGAATACATTGTTTGATGAAGTTCTTGGTGAAAATGAAAAATATGTTTTTAATTTTTACTTAAAACTGAATGAACTTTTTGGCCACCCCAATAAATTGTACCTAGTTCAATGTTTGTTAAAATTCTAAAAGAAACATTAGAATTACTATGATTGACTCTTTTTTTGTGTGGACTGTGGTTCCTGGCATGAGCCACTGGGCCATTTGAATAGCTTTCTTTATTGAATGGGAAGTTGTCAGCGAGAAAATCAGCACTGGTCTTTGGCTTTAAGATATGAGTATTGGGGATGTTTGAGAATGAGCAGCTCTTCAGTGACTTTCTAATTGTTCATCTTTTGTATCCATATGATGCTTTCAGGTTCTGGAATTGCATGCATTTGCATCATCTCATTTTATCCCTGAAACAGCCTCCCAAGGATTAGGTATCATTATCCCTCCATCTTAATAAATAGTCTTTCCCTTCCCTCAGCTGCTCAGACCAAGATCCTTGGAGTCATCTCTGACATGTTTCTGTCTCCCACACTTCATCTCACCCATCATCAAGTCCTCTTCATTCCACCTTCAAGGTAAATCTAGAGTTTAGCCGCCCATCACCACCACTGCACCCCCTCACTTGTTGCACTTGCCTCGTAAGCAGTTCCCTGGCTGCTGCCCTTGCTTCCTATCAGCTATCTCCCACTCTGAAGCCAGCATAATATTTTTAAAAAACACAAGTCAGATCCTACCACCTGAATGCTGGAAAATCTCCAGTGATTCCCCAAGCTCATTTAGAATGAAGGTCAGCGTTGTTTCCATGGCCCCAAGGCCCTATCTGATAAAGACTTCATTGCCTGTCTGACCTTGATCATGGCTCCAGCCTCACAGGCCCCCTTGCTCTTCACCAAAGACTTCACGTGTACCCCCACCTCAAGGCCCTCGTCCCCCCTGTTTCCTCTGTCTTGGGGAAGTGCCTTCTCCCCCACCCAGATATCCACAGGACTCCCCTTGATTTCTGCACCTCTCTGCACCTTATCAGATGCCTTTCCTGGTCCACCTGTCTTCTCTCTGCCTTTTTCTCTCTCTCACCCTTCTTTGTTTTCACCAGAGCACTTACAATCATCTCACATACCAGCTATTATTTCATTTATTATTTTGTTGTCTGTCTTCCCCACTGGACTCAGCAGAGGCATTTATCTTCTTTGTTCAAAGAAGCTAGTACAGGGCCTGACTGTACTAAAAGTTCAGTAAATTTGTTGCTATATAAATGAATATGGATGAATGAATGTCCACTTTACAAATAGGAAAACTGAGGTTTATAGTGGTGAGCACACTTGCCCAGGGCAGAGTAAGCATCAGAGTCAGTTCTAGGATTGTGTTTTTTCTTTCCATTTGAAATGAAAGAAATCAACTTGATGGAGGACCTGAAACATGAATAAAATACAAAGCTTCCCATGGCTCCACTAGGAATTCATTTGGTGAACCACAGTCCACTCAAGCAGAAGTAATTTACAGCAATCCTTCTTTTTTTTTGGCTGATTTTTTTTTTTTATTTAATAAAAACTATAAAACTTCAATCCAAAAAGTTCAACAAACACATGTTTAAGAAACATGGGGAAAAAAGCTAGAAAAACAGTGTAAGTATAATGTTAATAACTAGTGATAAAGAGCAAATCATAAAAGCAGCCGGAGGATGTGTGCAACATAAAACAAAATGTTGCACACAGAAGAACAAGAACAAAACAGTAGAGGGGAGGAGAGGGTGAGATGTGTGGAGAGAGTAATGTGGAAGCTTATATTACCATATGTAAAATAGATAGCCAACGGGAATTTGCTGTCTGGCTCAGGAAACTCAAACAGGGCTCTGTATCAACCTAGAGCGGTGGGGTGGGGAGGGAGACGGGAGGGAGGTTCAAAAGGGAGGGGATACATGTATACCTGTGGCTGATTCAGGTTGAGGTTTGACAGAAAACAGCAAAATTCTGTAAACCAATTATCCTTCAATTAACAAATAAATAAATGTAAGAAAGAACAAAGCAGTGCTTGTTAGAAACATTAGAAGTGAGGGCCTTCCCTGGTGGTCCAGTGGCTAAGACCCCATGCTCCCTATGCAAGGGGCCCAGGTTTGATTCCTGGTCAGGGAACTAGATCCCACATGCTGCAACTTAGACCTAGTGCAGCCAAAATAAATGAATATATTTTTCAAAATGCTTAGAGAAAGAAACATTACAAGTGGGAAGACAGAGGAGCAACACCTTTAATGTACTCAGATCTATATATCCAATGAAAACATCTTTCAAAATGACTGACAAAATTGTCAGCCATGCTTCTTAAAAATCCCCTTTCCTCTTCCATCTTTTTAGCTGTGCCGTTGCTCTAGATTTCCTGCTCTTCAAAACAATCACATTCCTCTTCCTGCCCCATAAGTCTTCAAGGCACCACTCATTTTGACATAGTCTCTCAGTACTACCTAGAATGACCTAATTGAATATATTTGGGATTCCACTTTATTTCCCATAGACTTATTTTCTATAATTAGATCAATTAAATCAAGTTAGCTGATAATGTTATTTAAATCACCTAAATTCTTATTGATTTTCTATATATCATTGAAGTCTGACTATAATTGTGGCTTTATTTCTTTCTGCTTGAGAGTTCTGTCCATTTTCACATCATATATTTTGAAGCTGTCCATCTTTGCATCATACATTTTGAAGCTCTGTTATTAGATGCATCAACATTTAAAATGACCATGTCTTGATGAATTGACCCTTTCATCACTATAAATTGATCCTTATCCCTGGTAATATTTTGGCCCTGAAATTTATTTGGCATGACAGTAATAAATATAAACACTCCAGATTTTTTAAAAACTAATGTTGGCATCATAAATCGTTTTGCATCCTTTTATTTTCTTGCTTATTTGTATCTTTAGATTTAAAGTGTATTTTTTGCAGGAATCATAGAGTTAGGTCTGCCTTTTAAAATCTAACCTGAAGATCTCTGCCATTGGGCATTAAATATCCTTTTAATTGGGATATTCAGCCTATTTCTGTTTAATGTGGCTATTGATAACATTGTTTAAATTAAATTGTTATTTGTCATCTTGATGTTTGTTTTCTGTGTATCCCAACTGATATTTATTCTCTTTTTCCCTCTTTTTCTACCTTCTTTTGAATTAGTTAAATACTTTATGATTCCATTCTATCTTCTTCATCGTATTGCTTTATATAAATGCCAGTTAGGTCAAGACTAGAACGTATTCCTCTCTGAACCTCATTTTGCTCAGCCTAAGATGGAGGTAATGGTATTTGTCCTAGAGGATTGTTGTGAGGATTAAATGAGTTGATAAATGTAAAGCATGTAGGACAGGATCTGAAGCATGGGAAGAGCCACGGCCACAGCTACAGGAGAGCTGGTCGTGGTGGCTGTTGTCATCGTCCACGTCATTTGCTTTCGTCTATACTTTGTACCTTTTCTCAGTGCATGCCTCTGCCTGCTGAGATGCTGCAGAAAGATGGAAGCACCTGGAGCCTTAGCACTTGGTAATCTCTTTCGTTCCTCAATGAATGGAGGGAAGCATCCTAGTAGAAATAATGGCTTTTGTCCTCTTGTGATTGATCTTCTTAGGAAAAAGTCATGAAAAATTTCTAGCAACAACAACAAAAGCGATCTCTGCCTCATTATATTGTGATGGTCCAGGCACCGTGGTGACACAGGAGTGGAGGGACACAGAGGAGAGCTAGTGCAGCCTCCTGCATGCTGAGGACCGAGGCTCACTCTCCACTTCGACCCAGGTGGCACCGGTTCTTCATTTCTAGGCTCCTCCATGACTTGTGGTTTCACAGCCCCCCCAAAATGAAACCTCCGCCTCCCTGGTTTCCATGTCTCTCTCAGCCACCGCTACCCCTTCGTAAGGGGAAAGTGATTCTGGCAGATGTCGTAAGGGGGCCGTGTACTCTTCTGCCTGCACAGGAGGCTCATCCCTGGGCACCCGAGGAGACATCCAAGGACACACAATGAACATTTCCCCACGAATAGCCATTGAACACCCTCCGTATGCTCACCTAGTGCTGAACACAGACTGCTTAATAAACAGAGCTGAGCACGTTCACAGACTCCACTTGGAAGACTGTCCCGAGGTTTTTTTTTTACACAAATGACAACTAGGCAAGCCTCACCCTGGGTGCTCCTCTGCTAGATGGTCCCAGAGCAGAGGGATGCTGGTGCCAGGGACTGGCTCCTCCATGCATTTGTTCAAGATTTCCTGGACCCAAAGTTGAACCGAACCCAAGTGGATATTTCTCCTCCCTTTGTAGTCCTTTGTAGTCCACTCTGGACTCTCATATAGCTAAAATGCCATCAGTGAATGGCAGGGATGTCAGTGTCTCACAGACATGGATTTTAAGAAAATGCTACAAGCAAGGATGTGTTAGAATCATGATGCAGAGTTTTGCCTGGAGCCTCAAACCCAAATATGTGAACCTTGCTTTATTTCCCAGCAGATGTGTGCCAAAAGCTGAACACAAATCGAAATAGAGAATCCAATGATGAATCCTTTACAGAGTTGGTAATTGCATGTATTGGGTTGACCAAAAAGTTTGTTTGGGATTATCTGTGACATCATATGAAAAACCCAAACAAACTTTCTGGCCAGCTCAATAATTCTTTCTACTAGGACTACTATTTTTTACTACTACTAATAATAACAACAAACATCCATAATGCTTAACATTACTGAGCACTTACTATGTGCCAGTTACTATGTAAGTCATTTTCATCACTCCTCACAACAACCAAATGAGGTAGATGCTGTGCCATCCCCATTTGATAGCTGAGTAAACTGAGGCATGGGGTAGCTAAGCCAAAAGATAGCTAATGGCAGGCTAATTCCCACCTCAGGACTTCCACCTTGAGTTTAAGATGTAACCCTTCAGCTTAACGTAGGCTCACAGCACTATAATATTGATATGTCTATTCCCAAATCCAGATTTCTACATATCTGGGTGGCTTGAAGAGACAGCTGAAGGCCACTGCCCACACAGGTCTGTCTGTAGAATGAGGAGCCTGGAGTGTGAGGTGGGGAGCAGTGAGGGGGAACCACCTGTGTATCTACAGTGAAAGAATTCCATCTGCTCCAGGTGCATTCCATTCTGCTTAAGGAGCATATTCCAACCTAAGAAAATACAGAGCTGGAGCTGACTAGACAGAAACAGTACATTGTAGCCCTCAGTTTTTCTCAGTTTTGACATCTTCTGTTATGTGCCAGATTAGCAGTACATTCTGAGGGAAACCTCAGATGGAAAACTCTTCTTTCAGGCAAACCAAATGATACTTTCTAAAGGAGGATTAATTTTTCTCTGATCCCACTCAGCTTTCCTATTCAGTAGCTTTTAACCACAAGTCTTCTGTGATTGGAATAGCCATTCATGTTCTTAGTTCAATAAAAAAAGCCAAAGATTGTGATTTGCAAGAGGAAGAATAGCATGCTGAAAGGGCAGTCTAGAACCACTGTTCCAGGTGTAAATTCTGGTGATGTCATTCACCAGCTTGAAGCCCTCAAGAAGTTACTTGAGCTTTCTGAACTTCATTTCCCTTAGCTGTAACATAGGAGTAATAACAGAGTGACATACTGAGTGGTAAGTTCTTACTTTGTGCCAGATCTTCTTCTAAGCACTTTCTACTTTATTAGCTACTTGAATCCTTACAACAGTGCTTGAAGTAGGTACTATTATTATTATCTCCATTGTACAGAGGAGAAAACTGAGGCAGAGATGTATAGTAACTTGCCGAAGGTCACTCAGGAACCTAGGCAATATGGCTCCAGATTCAAGCTCTTAACTCCTCCAAGTGGGTGTAATCAATTCCTGTAAAGTACTGGGCACCACACAGAAGAATAGTAAGACTTTACTCAGCAGTAGCTGGTATTTCTATTATGAAAGAGAAAAATGAATGATTCCATATGAATTATATTCTGTGACTTAAGTGAACTCGTTTTCCTACTTGCATTCTCTTCAGTTAAAACTACACTTTATGGGACTTCCCTGGCAGTCCAGTGGTTAAGGCTTCGCCTTTGATGCAGGGGGTGTGGTTTGATTCCTGGTCAGGAACTAAGATCCCACATGCCTTGTGGCCAAAAAAGCCAAAACATAAAACAGAAGCAGTATTGTAACAGATTCAATAAAGACTTTAAAAATGGTCCACACCAAAAAAAAAAATACTTAACAGAACTATAACTCTTTAGATGTAGTAGCTGTGTTTGTTTTTTTTAAATCTCTTTATGCATATTTAGGTCAAGAAGAAAGAAAAAATGGGTAGTATCTGCTAGAAAAGTATGAAACTGTTACAGCTTTACCAGTCATTACTAAAATGCAAAAATCTTTGCCCATTGTCTTTATTTGATCTTTCATTTCACCTATTTCCTTGTGTACATATGTGCAAGGAGAGTTGTTACCACATCAGTTCATTTCTGTTCAGTCGCTCAGTCGTGTCTGACTCTTTGCGACCCCATGAATCACAGCATGCCAGGCCTCCCTGTCCATCACCAACTCCCGGAGTTTACTCAAACTCATGCCCATCGAGTCGGTGATGCCATCCAGCCATCTCATCCTCTGTCATCCCCTTCTCCTCCTGTCCCCAATCCCTCCCAGCATCAGGGTCTTTTCCAATGAGTCAACTCTTCGCATGAGGTGGCCAAAGTACTGGAGTTTCAGCTTCAGCATCAGTCCTTCCAATGAACACCCAGGACTGATCTCCTTTAGGATGGACTGGTTGGATCTCCTTGCAGTCCAAGGGACTCTCAAGAGTCTTCTCCAATACCACAGTTCAAATACAATCTTACCACATATGTTGCTGTTAATAACTATTAATAATAATATGCTTTTGTATGTTCTATAATTAGACTTAACATTCATTGTGCATCTACTTCTTGCCATACTTTGTGCTTATACTTCACAAGCATCATCTCGTTTAATCCCCACAACAACCCTGCACGAGAGAACTGTTTCTGGCCATGCTTTTCCAGAGTACCAAGTGGTTAAGCATCTTGTCCAACATCTTGGATTAAGCAGCAGAACTAGAACTGGAAGAGTATACTCTTAATCAGTACAGACCAATAAGCCACTCTGTCCTTAGACTTGGCTGAGGCTTCCTTTAAAGTTCATTTCTTCTGTGGATACATTAATATATTTCAAGAAGGTTAAGAGCACCGTCCAAAGGAGCTAGGTGATCTACGTAACCAGAGCTGACCGTGTTGGCCTCAGAGCTGATAAACTTACCAGCCAACCTGCCTTTTCCACAGCCTCAGCCACCATCCTCTGGTCTGCACCCCTGTAACCATCTCCTCAATGATTTCCCTACCTTCCCTCTGGCCCTTTCAATCTATAGTGCATTAACCACTCAGCAGCCACTGGGATCATCTTAATTAGAAACATAAATGTGTCACTCCCCCCTGCTTGAAACTCTCTCATAGTTTCCCATTCTTATTTAGATTGAGTGTATTCCTGATCTGCTGCTGCTGCTAAGTCGCTTCAGTCGTGTCTGACTCTGCGACCCCGTAGACAGCAGCCCACCAGGCCCCTCTGTCCCTGGGATTCTCCAGGCAAGAATGCTGGAGTGGGTTGCCGTTTCCTACTCCAATGCATGCATGCATGCCACGTCGCTTCAGTCATGTCCGACTCTGTGCGACCCCGTAGACAGCAGCCCACCAGGCTCCTCTGTCCCTGGGATTCTCCAGGCAAGAATACTGGAGTGGGTTGCTGTTTCCTACTCTGATCTAGTTGACCCATTAAAAAGTCACTGTGTTTCTGTTATATAACAAATGGAGTTCCAGTGAAAGTAGGGAGACCAGGTAGGAGCCTATTCCTGTGGCCCAGGTAGAGATGATAAAAACTTGAATGGGGAGTGGCAGTGGATATAGAAATACATAGGATAGAGAACATCCCTGGCTGTCCATTGCCAAGAGGCACAAGTTCAATCCCTAGTGGAGAAGCTAAGATCCCACGTGCCTTGCACCAAAACACCAAAACATAAAATAGAAACAATATTGCAACAGTTCAGTAAAGGCTTTAAAAATGATCCACATTTAAAAAAAAATAGATGGGATATATTTTGAGAGGAAAAAAAATTCTAAAAACTTTGCAAAGAAATGCATGTCTCTATGCCATGTTTGAAACTCTCATCAGAAAACTTTATAAAAATGGCTCTGGTTTCTCAAGAGCCTGGCATTCAGAACAAATGTATATTGACCACCTACCATACATCAAAAATTGTGCCAGGAATTTAGAATGGAAAATTTAGAAAAAAAGAAATAAGTTTCCTTCCTTCAAGGAACTCACAATCCAGTAGAAACAATACATAGGAAACTAAAGAAATTATAGCAGTGTGATCATTGTAACTACCAGCAGAATTATCTGCAGGGCCCAGGAGGTGATGGCATCAAGGTAAGAGTAGAAACTTAGGAAGAATATGAATTCTGACACAGGGATCAGGGAGAAGGTATTCCAGGTACCATAACATGTACAAAGGTAATGGGATGGGAAACGATGCTGTGGTCAGAGAGGAGAGATGCCATAAGATACAGAAGCTGAATTCAGAGAGCATAGACGAGCCAGAGGCAGATGCTCTGTTTTGTGTCTGTAGGCTAAGGTTTCACCGAGTGTATTCTCACCACTGATGCGACACAGCAGTGGTTATGATATACAGATAAGCATATAGTTAAAGAGTTATGTATTTTAATGTGTATTATGCAGTATAAGATTAGAATATCAATATAAACATGATATGACAATTCCTTTCAAAATAAACTTATTCATGTTAAATAAGTTAAAGAAAAAAAAAGGCAAGTAAATTATATGATAGATGGACTGATTTGAAATAAATCATGGAAGTGCAGTGTGAGTGGCTGAAGTCTGCATGTCTACAGGGGAGACTCAGTGAAAGTGTTTCCCCAGGGAAATCCACGCTAGAATGTGCAGATGGTAGGATCCGTCCTGAGGCCAGAAAGAGGATGCAAATCATTCTGGTCTGTGGTTGACTGTGGCCCTCAAATGTGGGCTGGGACTGAAAGGCGGGAGGTTTGAGCAGAGTGAGGAACTTTGCAGGAGGTAAAAATCAGCTGCACTTGCAACTGAGGAATAAGCATGAGGACCCGGATGACTCTGGTCTGTGGCTTGAAAGTCTGAGTGCTTTGGCCACCAGCCACTCCCAGAAGCCCTTGAAATTTGTCAAACAGTGTACGTTTTCATTAGGTGCATTCTTCATTACCTTCCAAAGCAGAAACTCTGCCTGATTGCAGGTGAAGTCTGCCTGATTGCAGGTGAAGTGGGGAGTTGGAAGTAGGCCAGTTGGCTTTTGATAGCAGGTAAAGCCAGTTTGGGAACTCGGGGATTGGGATGCATTTGAGTGTGACCAGGTCTCTCTTCTGGTCCAGTGGAGCCTGAAAAGCACCAGCCTCACTCCCTTAATCAGCGCCAGTTCAACATGTATCAGTCCACCAGACAGAGGAAGCGGGTAACTCAGGAATCAGTAACAGTCAGTTACACTGATAATAGAATCTTGGAAGTGTGCCTTTGTAATTCTTAACCTTCCTTAATTTTTTTTTTCCTGTATGAAGAATGATTTCCATCAACAGACGAGCATTTGGGAGAGGAGGGAGAGGTGTAGGGAGGACTTGCTACGTCAGCTTGAAACTTCCTTTCTGTATCGTACCTTCATTTGCCAGAATCACAGCACAAGCAAACAAGGGAAGTTTTTCCTGAGTGAGACTTGAGAAGAGGTGAAAGAGTTGGAGTTGTAATATTTAGCACTATTCTTTTCTCTCTTGTTCAGCAGCAAGAGTTTCCCTACCTACAAGACTTTTAGCACATAAACAAATTAAGGTGGAGTGTAACATTTTCCAAGGTGCTTTCTGGAATCCAACAACAAATTTAAGTCAGGTCTGATGATGGGCTACAGTGCTTTCTATAAGTGGAAGTAAATCCTGCCTTCTGTTCCTTATCCTCAGCCACACCCCAGGATCTGCTTTCTGTTTCTGAGCCCTGTGAATTTCCTTGTCCATGAGCAGCCAGCTTCATGGTAAAGCAAATTAAACAGTGCACTTGCTCAAGCTTAATGCACCTCTGGTCTTTTTCTTTTCTTTAGGTATTTATGGGCCATCGGTAAGAATGTCTGGAAGAGATGGAAGAAAAGATTCTTTGTCTTGGTGCAGGTAACTCTTCAACTCTAATATCAATCTTAAGAGCCATTATTTTTAAACATGTGATAGGATTCATTAATGTTTTGGGGGTTCCCTGGTGGCTCAGACAGTTAAGATTCCACCTGCAATGTGGGAGACCTGGGTTCGATCCCTGAGTTGGGAAAATCCGCTGGAGGAAGACATTGCAACTCCACTCCACTCCAGTATTCTTGCCTAGAGAATCCCCATGGACAGAGAAGCCTGGTGCGGGCTTTAGTTCATGGGGTTTCAAAGAGTCGGGCATGACTGAGCAACTAAGCACTTTAATGTTTTTTATATAATTTACCTTAAGTGCACAAAGCTCAAGTGTTTAACTCAATGAGCTTCTATTTATTATATATCCATGCAGTCACCAGGAGGGATACAGAACATTTCCAGTACCTAGATGACTCCTTTTCCTACTTTTACATCACTTTAAAATTCTAAACATTAATACATGCTAATTATTTTTTAATTCTAACAATACAGAAATATAGGTGAAAGGTGGTAACAGTAGCCCCTCACCCCTGCCAGCAATGCAGGGCCCAGGGAGAGAGCAAGCAATGTGCCTGATTAGGGAAACAGGGACATTAACACTGTTTTACAAGAATCTGCTATTTCTAAAAGCACTAAGATAGTCATTATGAGAAAGCCAGAATTTAGTTGGACTTTTTACATCTTTTTCTTTGTTTCATATGTTTGATTGTGAATTATCTGTGGAAAAACATTCCAGTCTTACTGATTTCTGAGGCTTCTAGATCCCCAATAATTAAGATTACCTTTCTAAACATATCTTTCCACATAGATTTTTTTAAAAAAATTAACCAAACTGTTCATGTTGTTTATTAACATGTTTTTTTTTGTTTTTGAACACAAATCATTGTAGACACTGTTTCATGAATGTGTGTATCACTCAGATTCTAATACTTGTGGAGTTTTCCTTTTTGATGTCCTTTGGGCTTCTCCAGTTGGGACTGTTGCTAACTGTGCAGCCAGTAACATGTCTGTATATATAGATGCAGGTGTAGGTACAGATATTGATACTAATAATACACTAGTAATATATAAATAACATCATTGCTCTCTTCTATGCTTCCTTAAGAAAAATATAATTCCAGAATAGTAACATGTATCCTTGAAAAATCTCTTCTTTTTTGTTCTTTTTGTTTTTGGTTTGTTTGCTTTTTGCATCAGGATTTTTCAATTTACAAAGGAATTTTCCATTACCTCTTTTTAATTTGTAAGTTCCACCAGAGCATGTAAACTATAATTCATTTTGCCAACATTAATTTATGCTGTACTTTGAAACCTGTCATAAATTGAGTCAACTTGTAATTTAATTTTAAGTGACTAAAGGTGTTTCTGGGTTACTGTGTTGGCTGTGGGGCTTCCCTGGTAGCTCAGCTGGTATAGAATCACCTGCCATACAGGAGACCCTGGTTCAATTCCTGAGTTGGAAAGATCCCCTGGAGAAGGGAACGGCTACCCACTCTAGAATTCTGGCCTGGAGAATTCCATGGACAGAGGATCCTGGCAGACTACAGTCCTTGAGGTTGCAAAGAGCCTTGACTAGTATTTTGGGCTCTACCAATTCGGAAACCTCACAGTAAAGCAGCTGCTCCTTAGTCTAAATGGCCCGGAAAGTTCTACCAACCCTGAGCTTCTAAGGCTAGACCTTCTGTGGATCTACTCAAGCTTCTGCTGAGCCTCTAAGGCAGACTTCATCTCTCTAGCTGTAAGCAAGACATGATCTTTGTTTTCATGATTGCTATAGGGTACAACAAAACCTCAAAATAAATTAACCAAAGGAAAACTTTGGAATTTTCCCCACCCTTTCGAATGAGCCACGTCTAAGCGATAGAAGACATTTAATCCTGCAGTACATTTCCTCGGAATATCAGCTAACCAACATTTATCCAATACTTATTTTGATTAAGGTGCATTGATAGATCATAGAGAAGAACCTGGAGACCTAGTCCGTACTTCCAGAAGAGTATCTCTTAGAGTTCCTCATAAGCAGACGGCAGAAACAGATGCGAGGCAGTTATGATTTTAAAAAATGTGTTTTGGAAGGCTTTTGTGGTAGTTGATACGATTGTTGCAAAAGCTACTTCCCAGAGGAGTTCCAGAAATTCAGGCGGTGGGAACCATGGCCAGTGTCATTGATGTGGCTATAGGACAGGATCAGCTCTGACCGTTTTCTATCCTTGCATCTCCACTCAGGGGTCAGATTTGAGACAGGGAACTGGGTCAGTCCAGCTCGTGTCACACACCCAACTTTTCACAGGGCGGGCCATGGCACTTTGACTCACAGTGCTGTCTCCTGCAAAATCAGGGTGCCATTAGCAGCCACAGAAGTGAATGCTTGAGCAGGCACAAGCAGGTGGTATCTACTCTACAGAGAGCATGTAGGTTGAGAGAACAGATGTCAAAAGAAGTAGTGCTGGGTTATGGGTGATTCTCCCCTTCTGTGCCTCCCACTGGGCAGAGCAGCCCCCCTAGAATCACTCGTGAGTCTGGCCTCCCGCATAGACAGTGTGCTGCCTCAGGGTCAGTTCTGCTTCTGATTCCTCTAGCTGTCCTTCCCTCCCCTCAGCTCCAACACACACCCTGTCCTGCTCGGTATCTGGCATGCTTATTAAGGAAGTGTTTGGTGGAAGAAAGAAGGAAAAGGAGCAGAGAGATGGAGCCCAGGCAGTGCTTCAGGTGGTTCTGAGGAAGGAAAGGTCATATGGCCTGGAGAGTGGCTGGTGACACCTTCTCAGAGGAAGTGGGACAAGTGGCCTAGTCATGTGATACAAAGTCTCGTCTCCCACTGTGGTAGCTGGTTACTGGACACAAGACTTTCCTCTGATAATCTTTGAAATGACAGAGTGCTTAGGAGAAGTGGTTGATCTCTTACTTCAGGAGAGATTTCACTCTTCAGGAAAAAAAAGTAATTGTGCTGAAAATGCTAGTGAAGCTGTGTCTATACAATATGTACTGAACCCAAAAGAAGAGAATGATTGTTGTAAGCAATGCAGCTGGAACACAGACATTTTAGGGCTTTCACACCAAGCCTTCCACCAAAAGAAGATAAGAATCACCCAGTAGCTACAAAGCAAGCTCTGAGCTCCCTTCTGAAAATCATGAAAGGGCATCAGAGGCCCGCCTAAAGCTCAGCATCTTTCCTACAAGGATTTTGTGAGATGTTTCATGTACACGTGATCCTCATTCACTTTAAAGAGCCCTTGCAGTACATTGGGTACAGGGATCCCCCAAACTAAACCTTCTCTTTCAGTGTAAACCCAGTGCCTCCCTTAACACCTTCTGTGGCTTACAGAGGTGATACGACAGCCTTGCCATCAACAAGGTAATGGGGGAGCCAGGAGGAGAGCTCAGGTTTTGTTGACATTTTTGTCCTGTCCACTACAACAATGTCTCAAAGCAGTTTTAGTGGCCTGCCTGGAAAATACTGCATCACTTTTGGATTCTGCTCATATTTTCATCTCTGCTGTTTAGATGATCACACTTACAGGCACTCTGTGAAAGTGATAAACAAAAACTTCAGCACTTTGTATCAATGCCAATGCCAACAGAACTGCAAGAGAGAAGTTCAAGGCCCCAAATCCTGGCCCAATTCAGGGAAACCAAAAATACCCCAAGTTGCTTGAAGAGAAAGATAGTGGTCCAAGTGGTGACCATTGGCACCAGGTAGCTGCATGTGGTGTGGAATCCAGTCTAACAGACATGATTTTGAGTTTCTTTTCAGCCACCACACTGTTCCACTGACACCCAACATGCAAAAGTAAAAACAGGAGAACCTGGACTTCCTGGTGGTCCAGTGGTTAAGACTCCATGCTTCCTCTGCAGAGTCTCTGGTTCCATCCCTCCTTGGGGAGCTAAGATCCCACATGTGTGTGGTGCGACCAAAAACAAACAGGAGATCCGGTCTGATCAAATTTGGGGATGGCTGAGGGAGCCAGGGAAGGAAGCAGATCCCCCCACCCTGTCCTGCCCTGACTCCCCAGCAGCCTCAGAGGGGTCTCTGTGGACAACGTGAAGCCACCACTCGGGAAGCACAGCTACCCATGTGACTCAATGAGTGTTTCCTCTCCATGCAGACGGAGTGTTTTTTTATAGAGACTTGGTGATGCATAATTTCCAACAGGATCGTGAGTTCCATTAGATTTAATACAAGGAAAATTGTTTGGAAAGCCTAAAGAGAGAACATAGCCAACATCAGTCTCCTCAGAGTCCGTCTCCTCTCCCACCCCAGCTGTCTGTCTGTCTGTCTGTCTGTCTCTCTCACACACACACGCACATGGTCTCCTTTTTTGTCCATAATGCAGAATTTTTGCATTCTGTCTTAGTGAGATTTCCTTTTAGAGCTAAGCTACTACCTCGGGAACACAAAAATAGCTTATAAATGGACTTCCTACTAATCAGGGACAAAGGCCACCCTTTGAGGAGTGTTGAGCCAAAGCAGCAACTCCCATGTTTGAGGATCAAGGCTAAAATGATGGTGAGTGTGACTGGAGCCTGCACCCCCGGCCCTGATGGGAATGAAGCCGTTTCAGGGGGTTTCTGTGACAGAGACTTCAGTGTTGCTCCACTGTATTTTCCGGTTACGGACCTGGACTGCCTGGACTGCGTGTTGTTTAAAATGCAGATTAGGGAGGCATGCAAAAGCCTCTGACACAGAGAAGACTCTGAGATGGAGCTCAGGAACCTGTGTCCTTGATGTGCAGCCCAGGAGGTGCTGGTGCAGGGTGTCCAGAGACCACCTGTGAAGAAACACCACTCAAAAGTCATTGTCCCTGTTAAACCAAGTCTCTCATTCCTTGTAGACTATGCTCTCTTAGAGTGTATATTCTCCAAGAAAATGGGCATCAGAGTAACTGCGTGGCCCATGGTCAGGACCAAGCACATTGATTACCATTGTCAGGAACTGTGACCAGACCACTGCTAAAGATGAAGATTAGCTCCAATTTTGAGCTTCCCATCTTGGGTTGGAATGGGAGGAGTGGACGCAGCCAACTCCTCACCCATATCAGATTAGAAAGCCTCACCTCTATCATCTTGCCCCAGTGATCTCTTGTTAAAATCAGTTTTTAACTGGTCTTCAGCCAAATTATTTCTGAGATACTTGTCCCCTTTTAGCACCTTTCTATGATTTCTCTAATAATGCTAGTAATTCTACTTTACGGCCTCTCGGAGTTTACAAGGTGTTTATCAAGCTGGTCTTCACAATGTTTCTGTACTGTAGTGAGGACCCATCTTACCCCCACCGCCACGCAGGTTCCACACAGGAGGAGACAGAAGCTGAGGCTGCTTACATGGCCCGCCCAGGAGCAGCAGCTCATAGACAGCCAGTGTGCAGACTCACACGGGCCTTCTGATTGCAGGTGTCTTCCAAAGCGCCACACTCTCAGAGGAAACTGTGCGGATACAGCGGCCCATAGCTCTCTCCCTTGCCTCAGTTAGAGCCAATGTAGTCCCAAAATAATATCTTGTCTCTGATTCCCTAGAGATAATATGAAAGTGAAGTGGAAGTTTTAGTCACTCAATTGTGTCTGACTGTTTACAACCCCATGGACTTAACCTGCCAGGCTCCTCTGTCCATGGGATTTCCCAGGCAAGAATAGTGAAGTGGGTTGCCATTTCCTTATCCAGGGGATCTTCCCAACCCCGGGATCGAATCTAGGTCTCCTGCATCACAGGCAGATTCTTTGCTATCTGAGCCACCAGGGAAGCCCTGAGAAAATATAGAAATAATATAACGTCCCTAAATTCTGACCATTCCAACTTTCTAAAAATCTAAATCTGAATAAGCTAGCATATTGCCTGATAATGTAAAGCACCTCATAACACAATAGTTACCACCAAGAAATCAATATTAAGTTAACCATGAAAGTGAATTGTAAGACATGGAGTATGTGAATGATTTATTGCTGAATGAATGTTCATTCTTCCCACTCAACTTCACAAGTGCCCTGAAAGATGTTTACATTTATATTCTGTAAACAACAATCATCAACCTGAATTAGCTTAAGTTTTAGAAGAATTATATTGGTTAGTTATTAAATTACTAATTAGCTAGAGTTTTTCTGGCATAGCTGGGTCCAGAGCTTAAACAAAGTCACCAAGACTCAGTCTCTCTATCTGAACCATTTCTTTGCTTTTTTCCTGTTATCTTTTAATTTCTCCCTACTATTTTATCAAGAACATTTTCAAACATACAGAGAAATTGAAAGAATTTTACAGTGAAAACCTCTAAAAGCACCGATTAAATTCTTTCATTAGCATTTTACTGCACTTGTTTCATTACAAATCTTTTTTTAATTACAAATCTCTTACCTATTCATGTATCATCCATTCATCCATCCACGCACTGATTTTGGAGCAGCGTCATTGCTTCTAGAGTCTCTTGACCGTGCTTTCCCCTAAACTGGCTTCATTCTCGAGGAGCCTCTGCATGCAGCAAACTCCGGCAGGTCAGGGATTGCAAGACTTCATGGTTGTTCAGTCGCTGAGTTATGTCCGACGCTTTCCGTCTCCATGGATTGTAGCATGCCAGGCTTCCCTGTCCTCCACTACCTCCCAGAGTTTGCTCAAATTCATGTCCATTGTGTCATTGATGCCATCTAACCGTCTCATCCTCTACTGTCCCCTTCTCCTTTTGCCTCCTTTTACAACAGTTTAGCAAGTCCCAAACCCTTGCTGTTCCCTCACACTTGAAGAGCTCTAGAAAATCTGAGGTTCCTTGCAATAATTAGAAATATTCAAAAATAAATCATTCTTTCGTTCCTCCTTTTTTTTTTTCCTAAAGTAAGTTGCCAAATTCCTTATTAAAATGGTCCTGATAAGCCGGTTTCTTTGAGCCCAAAATTTGTCTGGAACAACTTCAACAGTATTACCAGAAGGGGGCAGCAGCGTACGGCTCTCCAAGAAGCAAGGATCTAAGTAGAAGTCAGAAAGCCCCAAACTGTGGTAATAGTAAATGCCCGAACCTTGAGGTAGCACCTTTCTGTTGTGATGTTTCACTGATCTCAGATAAATGTCCCCAACCCTCTGTCTGGCTGATCATCACGTTAACGTGCTATAAAATGTCCAGGGTACCAGAGAGGTAAAGAATATCATTGCAGAGCAATTTCAGCAATATCTGTTTACTCTTGGGTTTGGAGAATCAGTTGTCTCTGGGATCAGTAATGGACTGGAGTAACATATGTAAATCTGGAAGGGGGGAAGCCTCTTTATTGGATGATAATACTCATTTTTCAGGGATCAATCAGACTCAATTAGTGAATGCCCATTTCATCGTAGATTTTGCTCATGGCAAGGGGAATATAATGAAGATGTATGATTCTCTAGGCATGCCTTCAAAGGACTTATAATCTGGTAGTCAAATACACCTGCTCAGCTACTTTGTAGGAGAAAGTAGTGCCAGATGCAAGGAAACTGCTTACATAAATGCATATATTGAATATTTGCCAGGTGAATATCACACACAATGTAAAAAACCCTTCACCACTCAATTTATTCTTCGGCCACAATAAGACAGGTAAAATACAGATAAGGACTCTGAGTTACATGTATGAGAACTTAGGAGAGCTGGGATGAGGTCCCAGGCCTGTGTGACCCCTACGCAAAGCTTCCATTCTTAATCCTCCTTTTTAGAAGAAGATGCTTAATACAAAGCATAATACATGTCCACTTAGGAACATACTCTTTGCGGCTTTATGTTTCCCTTGAAGCCCATCGAGACCCTGCAGTATAAGGAACAGATTCTGTAAACTATAAGCACAGTAAAGAAATCCAAGTCAGAAAGTTTTCATCAGGAACCAACAGAGGGCAGCAAGAGATAAACCAACCAGTGAAACATTCTCCTGAGGACTCCTGTTATCTTACCGCTGGGACCTTCAGGCCAGGGACTGTGGGAGATATATGCAGGGTTTGAGAGCTCTAATTTCTTACCATTTGAAAAAAGGACAAATCTGACCCATGAAGGAGATAAAAAAAATATCCCCTGCCGGGATCAAAGTTCACTTAGTAAATGTCTGTTTTAATAAAGGGAACTAACAGATGAGGGATGTGGCACTCTTCCAAGACATTTGACATCCATGGATGGCAAATATGCCCCTGAGCTTTTAACCTGAAGCCTGAAGGATGCATGCTCTTCCCTGGGCTCCTTGCAGACAGGCTGGATGCAGTATCCATGCTGGGTCTGGATGCACTGTGGCGACAGGATCCTGAAGGCCGGCCTGCAGCAGTGGAGCATGCACCCAGCACTGACGTGGGCGGAGGCTGGTGAGGGACAGGGGCTGAGGGTGGCTCTCCTGTGACTGGCGCCCAGAGATCAAGCACTCATTGCTTCTGACAGCGTGTCACTGCTACACTTGTCTGAGATGAAGGGAAGACTTTTCAAAGCGACCAAAGGCACTCCTTCTGTGGGAAAGGCGAGGAAGAAATGAGATGTGTGGCTCAGTGCAGAGAATTGACCTGCAAAACATAAAATACTAAAAGAAATGGAGGCGGGTGTAAATAAAAAACTAGTCCCTAACTTATGACTGAAAGACCTGTGTCGAGTCTGAGAGCATGACAGCCTCAGCCAGAGCTGGGGCCAAAGTCATAGTAGGTAAAAGCTATAAAATTGCTGCTATGCAACCAGTTTTGACCTACCCAAATGTGAATTTCATGTAGCTTAGCCAATTAAAATATAGCAGTAATGATAATAGCTAACTTTTCTCAAGCACTTCCTAAGCATCAAGAAAAGATTTGAAATGCATTTCACGTATGAACTCATTCAGTCTACATAATAAGCCAGCAACAAAGTAGGTTCTCAGATTATATCCATCTACAGGTGAGGTATCAGGACCAGAGAAGTCTCTTAACTTGCTTCAAGTCACATAGGCAGGATATGGAAAAATGCAATCTGAGCCCAGCTCCGGAGTGCAGGGCCTCAGGGGAAAGGACAGGCTTGAATGGGGAAGGTTTATTCAAGGAAGACAGGCTCTAGGAAATCAACCTCACACGTCTCTGCTTCTCCTTTTCAGGTGAGTCAGTACACGTTTGCCATGTGCAGTTACCGGGAGAAAAAAGCCGAGCCTCAGGAACTTCTCCAACTGGATGGCTACACTGTGGATTACACGGACCCCCAGCCAGGTACCTGCCCGCCTGCTAGGCCATGAACCCACAAAACTCTCTCCCTTCCCTGCATGTTGGACACGAACTGAGCCAAGTTACTAGGGCGCCACGGCCACAGTTCACCATCCCCTGGAGGTTCTGTCCTGAATGAAGAAGTGCCGATTCCAGTCCAGGGCTTTGGTTTGATTCAGGGGATCCTCATAAAACCAAAATGAAAATGTAGTACGTTTTTCTTTGATGTAGCTGTGCCCACCTCAAATTTTAATTCCACCCTAGAATGTTCAGTAGAAATCCTGAAAGAGAAGTCCTACATGTACTCCTATGACGCGTGTGTGTGTGTGTGTGTGTGTGTGTGTGTGTGTGTGTGTCTGATTGACCAGTGATGTGTGCTTGGCAGGCATCGTGTCTCCTGTGCAGGTAAACCTGCCCTATAGGTCCACATTTGCTAAGTACAAGTCATAGTTATCTGATAGTACTTGAAAGTCTTCTCTAAACCTTTTTTTTTCCTCCTAAAAAGACACCAGTCCGCAGCGTAGACATCCAAACTCCTCAGCCTTATGTAACTGAGAGAACCACACAAATGGTAGTATTTCTCAGAAGTTCTGTATTGCATAAGTTCCACATCCTGCCCTCTCACACCTCTCTCCAAACCCATGTTATCTTTTTCCCAGAAAGAAAAAAAAAATGAATAGAAATCTGCCTCAAGGAACCTTCAAAATGGGGGGGGGGGGTGCGAAATCATTTCAGCATATTAATGAGCAACAGGCACCAACAGCCCTCTCCCAGAGAAGTTTATTTTTATGCCAAATCTGCACAAGGAAAGCATTTCCAACCATACTGCATTATTTGGCCCAAAACCTTTTTTTCTACTCCCATATTGCTCTTCCACATGCAACAAAATACACATAAAGGAAAAACACGAGTCTGAGAGAAGATGGGGCGTTAACCTGAAAAGGTGTAACTGGGAAGACCTCTGGCCCAGTTCACTTGGGAAAATTATCATCTCAGTGGGCGTCAGAATTGCCACTCCCGAGTGCTTTGGACCAGACCTGCCCCCTCAGACCTCCATAGATAATTCATGTCCTGCCAGAGCATGATACAGAGCTGACCACGCAAGATGTGTCAGGACTTTAAAGCCTCATCCTGGAAATCCCTCCTCATGAACAGGACCTTGGAGTCTGAGCCAGTTTCACGCAACAGCTTGAGCAAAGGATGTGGCCCCTGTATTAAGAAACGAACCCTCGTGGCATTCTACAGTGGTTTCTTCTCAAATCACGGCATGCCCTTCAGAGATATAGTCCCTTTTTCCCAAGACCTCCATTTTAAAGTGGGAATCTCAGGGACCAGTATGAGAAGGAAAAACAGTGCTATCTTGTGACACTACCTCCTTTTAAGCCAGTTCCCTTTTCCTTTCCTCTACATGATAGCATTTGGATTTCACTGCAGTCCACCAAGTACATAGGACCAGAATTATCATCTAATTTTGTAAAGCAGGAAGCAGCGCTGGGACTTGAGGTCTAACGCGCCTCACCCTTTGGCACCTGCAGTAAAACATAGCTATGTGTGCAGCTGTAGTGAAGCTCGAGTTGTTATCTTCTCGTACGGACGCGAGCGGACCTCTCTACAGTGGGGAGATGGCTCTTCCGTCTACATGCAAAAGGAGTAGCTCTGCACGTACATTATAAAAGCTCCTCTTCTTTTTCCTCACATTGATCCCCTGGGATATAATTTATAAATTCCTTTACCAAGGATGTAAATGGAAACCAAAGTGATTATGTTCTTGAGAATAATAAGCAGAGTCTTCTCTGCCTTTCTGTGTGCCAAGTCCTAGTTATTTTCAAAGCAACGTTTGATTGAAAATGGAGATTCAGATACTCCCAATTGTCATGGGAAAAATCTAACCTAGAATTTTTTAAAGAGTGATTGTGAAAAATAATAGTTCCTGAACCCTAGACCTAACCAAGAACCAGAATCCTCCCGTTCATATAAGCACCCTGGGGACTTCCCTGGTTTCTAGTAGTTAAGACTTCGCCTTTCAGTGCACATTTGATCCCTGGTCAAGGAGCTAAGATGCCATATGCCTTCCTGCCCCGGAGAAAAAAAAGAACATCAGAAGCGATGTTGTAACAAATTCAATAAAGACTTTAAAAATGGCCCACATCAGTCAGTCACTAAATAATAAATAAATAAGCACTCTAGGAGACTGTTTTGGGCACTAAAGTTTGCCAGCTGAAGATCAGGGTAATTAATACACAATTTGGCCAGTGTTCTCAGAGATTTGAGAAGTCTTCCCCTACTGCTGCCTGAAAGGTGAGTGTGCACATGAAGCCAGACCTCTGGGTCCATCTGTCCTTCTCCTCCTCTTGGCTTTATTCTGGTTGTCAGTGGAACCAACTGGTAGAGATGGGGCAGATAGCCTCACAGCATAGACATCCTTGCCTTTGTACCAGCCTGGGATGCAGCAGTCACCCAGATATAAGCTTCGGCTCTAAATCAACTATTCCAGTATAGGGTCCTTGAAAGGTTGGTTTGGGGAATTGGTAAATAACTGTAAGTAGTTTTTACATTTAGGTCCTTCATTTAAATCTAAAGATGAAACTGCTTCCCTTTATCTTTCCCTGGGTATGGTTCAAAGAGTATGTAACAATCTCTCAGTTCCTATTAGATTAAATAAGGAAGTCTTCAAATAAGAGGATATTCATTTGGAATAATTCAGTGGCACAATTTCAATGACTAAATTAAATCTTCAACAACTTTACCACCCTAAATAGACTATGTCCATGTGTGTGGTTGAAACAGCCATCCCTGGCAAGGGAACTGGCCAGCATTCCTTGCCTGGGCTGCCTCCATTTATTCCCAGACATGTCCTCTTGTTCCTGAAGGTCAGTCCCTGTGGGGTGTTCCATGGAGAGCCCAGACATTATCATACATTGCATTTTGCAGATTCTGTCCCCAGGATCTGTTGCCTTGCTTAAGAATGCTGCCTGGGAGCACACGTCGTGTCGTCTTCTCTTCCTTGGTTTTCTTTGAGCTAGTTGCTCTGCTTTCTCCTCATTCTCATTGGTGTGTCCTTGGTCTCCCAGGCTTTCTGGAAGAGCTCTGTTGCTCTTCACTGCTGTCACTGTCGTTGCTTCTCCTGCTTTACAGGTTTCTCTTGGCCTCATCACCCCATGGTCAGGCTCCACTCTGTTGTCAGTAACCCATCCTCTGAGAGCAGTTGCTGCACGCCAGGTGTGCTGACGGGGTCCTGCAGTGGTCCGGGACTGTGCCTGTGATCGTCAGCGCTGGAGTCAGACAGCTGGGGTCAGCAGCCCAGCTCCCATCCTCACAGCTCCACTTTGTGTTCATGGGATAGTTAGCTCCTTCTCTCTGACCCAGTTTCCACATTTACACAATAAGGACACTAATGTACATTCTCTACAGGCTTCCCAGGTGGTGCAGTGGTAAGAATCTGCCTGCCACTGTGGGAGATGAAGGAGATGTGGGTTCGATCCCTGGGTCGGGAAGATCCCCTGGAGCAGGAAATGGCAACCCACTCCAGTATTCTTGCCTGGGAAATTCCATGGGCAGAGAAGCCTGGCGGGCTATACTCCATGGGGTCGCAACGAGTCAGACAGGACTGAGCGACTGAGTACATGGGCACATGTTCACACTTCGTAAGGCCGTTGGGAGGAGTCCGTAAAGATCTCAACACTACTTAGCATCTTTGCACCTTTACCTCTCTCCTTCCTGAGTCAGCGCCATGAAAGGACTTTCTGACAGTAGCTCCAAGAACGCAATGTCCCTATTCTGAGCTTCAGGCCCTGGTAGTAAATGCGAGGTGGTGGGGCAGGGGAAAGGTCCCGTCCAGTGGTGGCTGGCCTGGAGTTCCCCTGCACTATCACAGTACCGTATCCCAGGGGTTACCATGAGACTGGACTGCAGAGGCTCTACTGAACCCATTCTTTTCTTTTAGCTCCTTGGTACCCACTTTTCAGAGCTTAAAGCATTCCTCAAAGTTCTTCTTCCTCTCTCTCTCTGCAGAATTTTCCTTCTTACGGTGCTGTCCATCCATTTCATCAGGTTTTCCCAGCTTGCTCACTGTACACCATCCTATCCATATCACACATTTTAAAGCTCTCTGTAAGAAAAGAACCAAACTATTGCTTCATAATCACAACCACAAAAAATATTTTATTGAAATTGCTGTACCCCTCAACTCTTCATATAAAAAAGATGCTCTTTACTGTTCTATAATCCCTGGCAGTTCTAAGTGCAAAATTATTAACACACACCCATTCTTATGAAGTAGACATTTGAATTAATATTGTCGGTACAATAGATAAGTCTCAATATCACCAGCAGTCTTTCCCAAGGCAAGTGTCAAATAGGTTGGCAATTGGGCCCTGTTGGTTTAGGGATTCTAACTACTCCACTTACTCCCCTTTCACCTTTAAAGAGAGAGTTTGAGGGTAGAGGAATGATGAGGAAACTGGTGAAGATATGAAGCTTTGTTTATGGACAGAGAGTCCCAGTCACCCCAAAAATATGGGCTTTTGAAATATGTTGACACACACAATGTAGCTCTGGCCTGAGCCCAGAGAGAGGCTTCTTTTGCCCACTTCTCTCTAAATTTTAACCTAGAGAACTGCTTATGGGACACAATGGGTCTGCAGAGTATTCATTCATCCAACTTGTGTTTATTGAGCACTCACTGTCTGCCATGCATAGTGCTGGGTACCAGGATGCAGCAGTGGACAAAAGAGGCAAAAACTCTGTGCCTTTAGGAAGTAAATTATATAATTTTTTTGAGGTGGTAAGAGCTTTGGAGCAAAAGAATGCAAGAGAAGAGAGGTGAGTAAGGAGAGGTAATGGTCAGGGAAGGCCTGAACAAGCATGTGATGTCTGAGCAAAGGCATGAAAGAGGCAAGGTTGTGACTCCTGAAAATAACTGGAGGAAGAGCCCTAGGCACAGGCAGTAGCTCTGTGCAAAGACCCTGAGGCAGAATGCACGTGGAGTGTTCAAGGAGCAGCAAGAGGCTATCATGGCTGCGTGAACAGGGTGCATATGGTAAGAGAGGCAGGTGGAAGTGGTGGGGAATCAGTTCACGGGGGGTCTGGCAGGCCTTGTCAGAACCTAGACTTTTCCTCTAAGTGAAATGCAGAGCTCCTGGTAGGTTTTGAGCAGAGGGATGGCACAACCTGACTCTTGTGCTAAACCAATTACCCTGGCTTCCATCTAGAGGGTCAAGTATAGAGAGTGTGGGTGGAGGCAGATGGATCAGTTAGGAGGCTACTAGAATAATCCAGGTGAGAGGTGAATGTGGGTGAATTGAGTGGCAGCCCTGGAGAAGGAAGAAGGGGTCAAATTCTGTTGTAATGTCCTGAAAGTAGAGTCTTCAGAATTTCATTGGAATGGGCAGCAAGAGAAAAATCAGGAGTCCGAAAGGTCCCTGAGGTTGTGGACTTGAGAGGCGGGGTCAGGAGGTGTTTCTGTTGTCGTCGTTTGGCTTGTTTTTAAAAATGAGAAAAGTAATGGTATGTTTATAGACGAATACTTACCCTGCCATTAGGCAGTTCAGTTGACGACTCTGTCCCCAATAAAACAAAGGTGGCAGGAGACAACAGCCAGGCTCAAAATGCCTCTTGGACATCATGGTATCAAACTTGCTATCCTATAGTTAGATAAACAGATGCGCCTCTTTTCTCCAGCCCAAGGAAAAGCATAGAGACTGCCGCTTAGAGCTTAGTCCTGCTGAAAACATCGCAGCTCGACTTAGTAGTCTTTCTTCCCTTTTAACCCAGGTTTGGAGGGTGGCCGAGCCTTCTTCAATGCAGTCAAAGAAGGAGACACCGTGATATTTGCAAGTGATGATGAGCAAGATCGCATTCTCTGGGTCCAGGCCATGTATCGGGCCACTGGGCAATCACACAAGCCTGTGCCCCCAACCCAAGTCCAGAAACTGAACGCCAAGGGAGGGAATGTGCCTCAGTTGGACGCCCCCATCTCCCAATTTTGTAAGTAAATATGCCATTTGTTAAAACTAGTTCTGTAGAGTAAAGTCAGTCTTCTAAGGTTGAATTAGAAAATCTAGTTGCTTTCATATTAAGGATGCTCAAAATCATGTTTGCCTAAAAAAAAAAAAAAGTTAATTCAAAGGGGGAGAGTTGGGACAAAAATGTTAGATAAAAGTAATTTTAAAGTGCAATACTTGACAATCCCCTCCTCCAGGACTAAACAAAGAAAAATATGTTTCAGGTGAATTTTTCTCTCTTTGTTTTGATGAGAGTTTAGAATGCACAGCCAAACAGGTATTTGTTTGAGTCCTTCAAATATAGTAGGTTATGTATGTCCTTGCCTCATTTCTTCCTGTCAAAAGTAACTTTAAAATAGAGCTTAATGTGAAATAAATTTTAATATGCAACTTAAAACCATTTAAAAATAGATGATGATGTTATCACATGCAGTAGGAGAGGATGGGGGGACACAGGAACACACACAAGAAAATAACACAGTATCTAAAATCCCATTCTGAGCTAAAATACCAGAACCCAGAAATGAAACCATCTCCTTAAACAGTCCCAGTTCATATTCCAGTCTCTTCCTCTCTATAGGTTAGCATTAGTTTTAATTTCTTGCCCTTTCACCATGCCGTCTTGCTACCAAGATAGTTTTGATCTTAGGACAGTTTGGATCCACAGGGTAGGATGAAAGACAGCATGCTCTTGCAGATATTTATTGAGACAAATAAAATGGAAACACTGGAAACGTAAAGCACCAGATTCATTTCAGTTACAAGCATTCACCCTAAGTAAAGATGTCTGCCATACCCTGAAGACAGGTCAATTAGAAATAGATCAGGTATATGTCAGTTTTCAGCAATAATCATGGTGAGTCTTGTCTTTAGCATGGCACCTCCTCATTCAGTGTAGTTCACTGAGCAACTGTCTAGGTGATGAGACATGTTGATGAGGAAGACAAGGAGATACCTGTTTTCAGGATACCTCCAGCCCTGTGGGGAAGTCTAGACAGTAAACCAAGTTAAAAAAAAAAATAGTAAGATAGTTTCACACACTGAGAAACACCATAAAGAATGTCATGCATTGGTGAGAGAGTGGAAGGAGGAAATATAACACAGATGATCTGAGCTTAAGCCCAAATGATAGGAAGTTACCCCCACAGACATCTGTGGGAAAAGAATCGCAGCAAAAGGGAAAGCAAGTGTGAAAATCCCTCATCGGAAACCTGACCTTGAACCCAGGGCTTTCATACAGTCTCCCCTCAGTTGTTCTTAAAACATGGACCACATAATTCTGTCACTATAGCAACTAAGTAGAGGTAAGGGAATTCTGATGAATTCCACTGCCATGTCTGTTTCTATTTAACCAGACTGTGTTCTTAAATCTTGTTACACCTTTGCTGGTGGGGAAACATTCTTGTTGAATGACAAATACTACCCATCAGGTGCTGCCAGGGATTCTTGTCCTGTACTGATGGTTTTTTTTAAAGGAAGATGCTTTCCCTCTGGGACAGTGTAAATAATCACACAATCATGCGGGTTTCCACACAGAAAACCCTAAACAAATAAGAAGTCGAGGAAGGGCTCAGGGGAGGAGGGATAGCCCTTCTGATCATGACCACCACCAAAGTTTCCTACTCTTTTTTCCTGTAACATTTATGACACTTAACTTTATCTGAGAGCAAAAAGAGAGAAAAGAAGCATCTCTTTGTAAATGGTTTAGTCATTAGTTGAAATAAAACATTCCCAATATTAACTTAATTATAAAAATTCCTCTGTAATGGTAGCCCTTCTTTCACCTGGCCTGACAGACTCCTTATAAATGAATTTTGAAACAACACATCATATCATATCCCTCTGAGATGGAATTATCTGTGTATGAGGAAACAAAAATGCCTAATTATGATCACCATCTAAATCAACCTCATAAAACATGTATCACAGGTGATATTTGGAAAATCTTGGTTTTATTTCCAAATACTTTCCATTTCTTCTGAAGTCATTTCACCTTACATTCAGTGTCTCTGTTCTATTGTCTCCCCAGATTAAGAACCTAGTACTTGGTTCGCGATCAGTCCACTTTTTTCTCACTAGTATAGGAAAGAGAATGGAAATTCAGGGGTAAAATGAAATGGAGACCAGACACAGATTCTATAAAGGTGATGACTGAAAGAGGCTGTTGAAGGGGATGCATGCCTCTTTATGGAAATACACTAGGGCTCTTGATTTAGAGTTTCCTTTGTGGGTAGGATTCATTTAGCTATGAAATTAGAATCTGGTCAGTAGGCATCAGCTAGAAGATTTGTTTGCATACACGCAAGGTTGATGTATGTTACTATCCTAGTTGACAGAGGAAGCTTTTATTAAATAGTGCTCCCAAAGCAGAATTCTAAGAGTTAAAATTTGGGGATGAGGATAAGTAGTATCAATCCCTCAAGAGCATGTGAGGCTGGCTGGGAGGTGAGTGAAAAGGTCAGGGACGTCATGCCCCTGGGATTTACCAGAACCTGCTGCCAGAGCCACCCCCTTCTCTGTTACCTCCTCATCGCTGCCTGGGAACAGAAGGTCTCTAGAGAGTATGAGGTGCACCCCCCTACCAGGCTCTGTAAGGAGGAGGCCACTGCTTTCAGCCACGCAGATTGTGCCCTTCAGGAGGCTCTTTTCCCATAGATAAAAAGGTGAACGGTGCCTCTCGAGTTGTGCAGTGCTCACTTTGCACAACTGTATGCTTCTGACCCCGCAGTCAATGACACTCCTTACATGGAGCTTCAACCCACTAGCGTTAAACCCAGTAATCCCGTGGTTACTTTACTACCCCTGAAACAGAGCCTCAACCACTCCAGACTTTTATCTGTTGCTAGTGTAGGCACTTAATGAAAACTGTGTCCAGAGTGCCAGAAAGTGAGGCTCTGTTCCCATACTTTAGAAACTAGCATCGTAATCTGGTCAGGATTTAACCCACCCAAACTTCTGTATCTGATCCCCAGTCACTTACAGTCACGAGCATATAAAACCCACAAGAAAGATCCAAACGGGATCCAAGAATTTTGCATTCTGTGGTGTCAGTGAGTAGTTGTGCGAAACAACCCAAAAATTGCCGAGAGTGGGGGATATGTCATATTGAGCGGAGTCTGCCGTAGAGTGAAGTTATGTAACAGTTATTGCAAAGCTGCATTTAAACCTTTATATTCAAACCCTCACTATTAAACAGATTAGGTTTAGATTTATACTAAGTCAGATTTAGTGTTTATTCATACTTAGAATCCTAACTAGCTCATCCAAATTTGCCGAAACTTGCCTTACCCTGACAATTAAAGTCCTGTGTCCCAGAAACTGTTTAGTCCTGGGCAAACCGCGACAAATTGGTTACCTAGTGACTTAGCAGCAGCAACAGCAGCAGTGCTGCAAAGCAAGATTACAGAAAAATGGAAAACAATCACAACTAGTAAGAAATAGCAAGTGTTGACCCTTCACCGACATTTGCTTCTCAGTCTGTACCTCAGTTTATTTTGTCACATCACAAACATTGCCAGTCACAGACTCTAACAGAAGGAGTAAATACAATCAAGTATTGCATTTTAAAAAGATTTTGTTGACTTCTAAAAGGTAAGGATCATTGTTAAATACTTGATTCTGTGCACATCTCATTAAATCCCCAGTTTTGAATATTTACTCAAAGTAGCTGCCGTCCTTGCAAGTGAATGATGAAGAACTTTTTAATGAGTTAGCTTTGTAATCACTATGTTAGTATTTACATGGCAAAGGGAAGCTAACAGAAAAATGCAAGAGGTTTTTTGGATACAGAAAAATAAACACTCCAGTCTTGTCACGTCGCTGTCTGCTCAAGGGAAATTTGAGAATGGAACATTTTACAGTTTGGGATACTTGACTGTAATCATGAGTTTATTTGGGTCTTTCTAAATTCAGTTTGACAGACTTCTGGGTGCAGACTTTATTTCTTTTGCAATTTCAGAAGTTCGATTTCAAAATGAAAAGACACGTCTAAGAGTGGAGTGGAGTATTTATATGGAATTGGGAAAACTGGAAAAAAAATAGATCCTGCTATTCATTAGTTTCTATGTGACTCTAAAATAATTTTGGGAGGGTTCCACCAAACTTTACAACTTTTTTGTTCTTTTGTGGTTTTTTTGGTGTGTGTTATTGTTGATTTAATTTTCTCTCTCTCTCTTTTTTTTTTTTTTTTTGTTTAAAACTTAAAAAAATTGTCAGTGCTTACCTGTACAACTTTTTACAACAAATACTTACAATTTTCTAATTTCTTAAGGCAAATGTTGCTTACTTTGGAAATGACATCCAAATCTATAATTGAGTGTTGCCACAATTTGTTATATCAAGTGGCCTCTCATTGAAACACCTGATCCCTGTCCAGTGTGTGTTAGAGGAACAGTAAAGATCAGTACCTCTGTTCTCAAGACTGGGAGGGGAGTGGGAATTTTAAGCTTTGCTATTTGGTCAATGATTATTTGATATATCACTTGCAATGAGTCTCATATTAATGTCTGTTTCTCAACTAATAACTGTTAATCACATCATAAATCCCTAAAGTTGGATGTTTTTGAGAATTGTTCTAGCTTTGCTACCACCTGAAGAGCCTTCAGCAGTTAGGGGGACCTTGGTTACTGTTGGTTTGGGGAGGGGGTTGGCTTTGGTTTTCTTGTTTTTTTTGTTTTGTTTCATTTAAGTTTTCTTGTTCAATCTTTGCTCGAACCCAAGAACTTTAGCTGCTAGGTTAGAACTCCTGTCTGCTTTCCTGAGCCTTGTTGCTAGTCTTTATGTTATTCTGGTTTGTTCCTTCTTACCCTGCTAACTTCTAGCTGGACTGAAGGGTAAGTGTTCCCCTATAGCTAGCACAGCTCAGATAATCAGACTAGATTATCTGACACCTGCAATGTGCTTCCTCCCTCTCCTCTGAAATCTTCCTCATGTCTAGACTTTGTAGTAAAACTTTTTATGTAATTTTCCTGACCTTAGGTTGGAAATGTAAGCTTCCATACTGAAACTAGGATGCATGTGATGTGTGCATAATTGCCTCCTCTCCTTGGCTTTCATATTGGCATCAAATGATCCTCTGAGTAAAGCCAACCATTAACATCTCCTATTTTTTTTAATTCCAAGAATATTAATGAACATCACAATGAAATGGCAAATAATGCCTTCGTTTCATGGAATTCACAGCTACCTGACTGCTTAATGCCTGAAAACAGATCATTTTGCACTCTGATGATGTGTTGTTGTTGTTGTTTTTCCTTTCCCTTTCCAAAGGTTAGAATGGTCAGAGAATCAATGGTGTGGTAACCATGGATACCTTAACAAACAGAAAGGTGGGCTAGGAAACCCAAAGATGGTAATTGAGCAAGACTCTAAGAAATTGCAGAACACAATTAATAAAGTAAATACATCATTTGAACATGAAAGAATTCATTCTGCCTAAATTGAGGGTGTACTATAAGACCCAATAGAGGTTAATTTTTAAGAGAGAGATATAATACAGGCAGCTACCACACACAAAAGCAAGAAATTGAGGACACAATTGAAATCATGTAATGTATTCACAGAAACTTCAGATTCACAGTCTCACAATGTCATGGAGGGTTTAGACCTGTGGTCTCAAATCTCTTTCCACTGCTCTCCCAAGAACAATGACAACAATAACATTTTTTACATCATTTGTATTTGTATTCATTTTTCTAAAAATACACCTCTAAGAGGAAAAAAAAGAAACTTTAAAACTTAGAAAAACCATTCTCTTCACTATTTAAGTTATTACTAAAACAGAGTATACAGTTCCTTTATTCACAGAGGAAAAAGTCAGTCACCAAAAATGTGCTGAGGGAAAACTTGACATTAGAGGGAGCTAGAAAAATTGGTCAAGAGAGCAGGCAAATATGTACTCAAGTATTCTGAATGCTCACTTACAAGTTGTAGGTCGCATCATTTCTCCTGACCATTTAATAATAGTCCTTGATTCTTTTTGTTTCTTAATTTTGCTTTCCCCCTCCTTTCCTTTTTTTTTTTTCTTTTCTTTTGCATAAATGTACCCCTAGCTAGCAGACAGATTTTTTTTTTTACCACTCCAAGCAGATACTTAATTCTTAATTTAACTTTCCTTCTTTTCCATGTCTGATGAGGCATTTTTAAAAGCTTACTGGAAAATGTGAACTTAGTGAAAATTTAGGATTTGCTATACTTAAAAAAAAAAAATCTACAAGATGGATGAATAGATGACTGAGTGAATTTTTTTCTAGTAAAATTATGTGTATTTGCACAACAACACATTGATATCCTAATAGACTTCCAAATAGTCATATGCCTAATTCCTTTCTAGAGTTTTGTCTGAGGAGATTTTTTGCTATATCTTCTTGTATTGTCAACTTGCAATTACTACATTGCAGGAATGCAACATCAGAGAATGAATTCAGCATTAACTTGCATGACCCCAAACTACACTGTAAATCACATTTCTTCTCTCCGTAAAGTACATGACTTTTTAGAAGAATAGACTCTCACAGTAAGGTCCAAAATTTTCCAAATACTGTGGTAGGCTCTCAATAGATCATATTAAATGAAGGGTCACTTCTTTGTTACCTACTTCAGGCACATCTAACATATTGTTCACTAATCAACTGAGTATTTTCATGACCTATAGTGACTTATAGGAGACATTATTAATTAGTTAACTCTCGAAAATTTTGTTAGCTCATGCTGCAGTGCCATAAAAATATTATCAAGTGCTCTGTAAATTGTAAGTAAAGCAGGGAAAATTACAGATCATTTATTTGTTTCCTGATCACTGACAAAAATCTCTGATGATTTTTATTCGAAGCATTTGCCTAATGAAGAATCACACAAATGAACATTGAAATAAACATCACATGTTTATCCTCGTGGTTGTCCTGTCAGTGATTTCTGCAAAATGCAGTGTGGCCCTTGATAGCTTCTTAGGAAGCCTTTCGGTATTGGCCATGCAAGTTAGCTTGACTGAAGGACCATGAAAGAATTAAGTTGTTTCTCAAGGGCAGCAGGCAGGGGAGGACCAGTCTTTTGCTTGCTGTGCAGAGCTCAGGCAGGGAGCAACATCCCCTGGTTATTACTTGATCATGCCAAGAAAAACTCTTCTAGAAAAGTCCGTAAACAGCCAGCTGCCATCAATCATTGTCATTTCTTTATTTCATGTCTTCTGATGAGGTTGACTACTGTCATTGTTCGTTATTGTCCAAACCATACATTCACTCTTACACTGTCAAGCAGATATGACAAGCACACATTTTCCATATAAGAAAGATACAAAGTCACCTTTTAATTTGCAGTTTGAGTTCACAATGACTTTATAGTTACATTAGCTATTCTCTTGCCTCAAGCATCCATCAGGAGTAACAGCAGCCATAACTGTGCTCTAAATTTCAGTGATAAAACAGCTACCTCTAGTTTATTATCAAAGGGATTCATTAGAGAAAGGAGCCTCTCTCAGACAATTTATTAGCAACGTAGTCATAGTTTATTTTCAACAGCAGAATTTTTTCTCTAGCCTATAAAAAGTTCTAAAATATAATATTACAAAATAAAAAGAGAGATTTGACCTTTTGTGTTCATTCCCTGAGCTGCTGGGATAATAAAGCCTCCATAAAATGAAAATTGAAAAACTATATTATCCACTCCCCTCAAGAAAATTCCATTTGGTAGACCTTACCGAAAACTTATCTAAATTTTTTTTGGATCAGAAACAAGGTCACACAAATATGCTTGCTATTAAGAGATCATGAAATAATATGATACATGCTTTCCTATTGTGAGGGAGAAAATATCAAACATGAAGTAAACCCAAACATCGTGATGGGTTAAAGAACAGGTAAATGATAGGATGGTCAATGAGGAACATCACTTGAAATTTAAGCAGATTAAATGAGAGTGTAAAGTCCACATAATCATATCATTCCAGGAACTGTGATTTTCTCAATATTCCTTAAATGCCACACCAAAATTGTTTTCAAGCAAACTTGGGGTAAAGATTTTAGTTAGTTTCCACTTGAAAGGATACCTGCCTTCCTGAAGTCTGTGTGTCTGTCAGCCTTTTCCTTTATCATGGATGCCCACTGATAGTTCCTTAAATTTATAAATGTTGTTTAGGCACCATTATTCATCTAAGTTCAGTGTGAAGTCATTCTCCTATGCCCATGCTATAGAGGACTTCAAAATCTTTATACATTTAAAGCCCAGAAGTGAAACAAGTAGCATTGTTTGGAAGATGTGTTGAATTATGCCCTTGCTCCAAAGCCTATGAAATTACATAGCCCATTTTCAGTACATGTTAAGCCCTTGCAAACCAAGCAAGAGTTAGCAACTATTCAGCCAAGTCTGAAAAAGGTTAAGACTGAAGTAAATTCTTAAAATTCAGTCAATCCTTGATTTCTTAAATAAGTTAAAAAAAAAAAAAAACTGCACATATACTAATGAAAAAGAACATTGGTATGTGTCTCTGAAAGCAAGAGCTAATCCAAACCTCATTAGAGCTTTAAGCTTCTACTTTCCCCTCCTAATTCTGTTTTGCTCAGCCTAGTATTTAAATTCATTTGCATTCCCTTGACACATGCCAAACATTGGCAAAGAAATGGATCCCAAGGTGTCCTGAATCCAGGAATTGACTTTCTCACCCTTTTGCTCTGGGCTGTTTTCCCCTTGCTAATGTCAACATTGGAGTTTTCTTTTTCTCTCATCAGCCTGTTCCAATCGTTTGTACAGGGCAAAATGGGATTGCACAGAGCATTTAGTTTTTAATGTTCAGCACTGTGAAAGAACAGACTGGGCCATTGCAAGGATGACTGGATGGTGTTGCTTGAGAAGCACCCACAAGTTCTTTGAAACAGAATTTAGAACAGCTGGACCGCTGCAGTGTTTTATTTTAAAATAGACAACATATGTAATGCATATGGTCCTAGACATGTATGGAGACACAGGCAGACAATCTGAATGGTATCCAAAGACACCTGCACCTAGAATTCTGTTTCCTTTTATAAGATTTTTTTCCCCCCTAAGAGCACATGTTCCCACTTTGGGATTTGCAAGATGCCATCTGAATCCCCATGTGTGTGACTCCTTAATAAAGTCAATGGGAAGTTTCCTGGGATGGAGGTGTCAGAGTAAGTCAGTTAATAAATACCTCCTAAGGACCTGGCTCCTCCAAGAGCTGGCAGGGAAAATAACAGATCAGGAACGTACCCTCTAGAAACATACTATCTATCAGGGAATTTAAGTGTGTGTTCTGACCACAGAGAAATTGGAACATCATCCAGCAAAAACACAGAGACAGAGATTAGGAATTAATTATACAGGGCCAGAGGAGAGGCATAAAGCAGAGAGCTTGGGAAGGACTCTCAGCTTCCTAGAAACAATAAGGTTTAAGAGGCCACCTCTAACTAACATTAATGATCAATGTAGAGACAGCCTTGGCTTTCTGAGAATGTTAGACCAACTGACTTTGAGAGTGGTGAGAAGCCTGCTCGTCCACTCACAGCTAAGGTGAGCACCTAGTATATGCCAGGTACCTGGGTGCTTTACAGATTCTCCTTACCAGATCCTGTCAACAACCACCTCTGAGGGTAGACTCAAACACCTTTCTCAACTTAACATGTGAGGAAAATGAGACTCAGAAACATTAGTCAACTTCCTCATGTCTCATATCGTCTAACAGCAGAGCTGGCCTCACATTCAGTCTTTGTGACCCTCTAAGCCCAGCCATCTAAGCACCTGCTGTCCTACCTCAGATAAATTGTTCCTGTTGAATTTAATGTGTCAACATTTCCGAAAGTCAAGAAATAGAAAATATTTGTTGACCAAGTGAATTTATTTATTTCGATGAGATATTGATAAATTAATTATTTTAACACATATGTCTTGAGTACCTGCTGTGTGCCAGGTTCTGTTGTAGGTACTGGGAGCACAGCAGAGAACAAAAATTTCAAAATCCATGTTTGGATGGAGCTTCAAAATCAGATCCCTTCCATGGACACCTTAAAATAGCATTCCCCACCTACTGAGTCTCCATTTTTTTTTTCCTCCCCCTGAATGTAATAAACTCAGTGAAACTCTCAGAAATTTCATGGGAGCCAGCCACCCTCTTAAGCATTCTTGAGTTGTTGGAACCATTGAGACAATGAGCCTAATTCTGAATAAATGATGATTTTATGTAAGCAAAATCCAGGGGCTGCTCGGCTTACTTGCTGGAAATTCCCACTGCATTAAACTCCATCCCACGCACATGGAAGGTGTGAAAGGGACCTTAAGAATGATTAAATGACAGTGACAGCAGAAAGGGAACTGAAAGTTCGGCTCATTTTACACATGAGGAAACTGAGGCTCAGACAGATCGACACCTCCACCAGTATCCCGCACTTCTTTAAAACCGGAGCTCACGGGAGGGTCCAGACCTCCTCCCAGGCTCATTCACCATGTGAACTGACAAGAGACAAAAGGGGAAGAAGGGAAACAGCAATCTTTATGTTGATAGGATTACTTTCAGAAAAGGAAAACAGGCGGATTTTAAGCCTATTTTAAAGCCTGCTTTAAATTGTCAGTAAAAATGAAATTGTTCTTTCTATGAAGTCTAAGCCAAGAATTAGCGTGGTGAAGCTGTCTTGTGATGATGGATGGGGGAGGCGGGAGGGTGGGTCTGTACCCGGGTCTCCACGGAGGAGCCAAGCTCTCTTTGCAGATCCATTTCCTGAACTGGCAGCCAAGCAAAATAGTTCATCACCAAGTTTTCTAGAGGCTCAGCAGTTAAAGAGTAAGAGACTTGAAACACGGGCTATATTTTTAACAGCCACGAAAGAGAGTCCTCTTCTCTCTAGCTGAGTGACCATTTGCGTCATCATAATTGAAGAGCAGTAAAACGGCAGAGCCAAGCTGGTAAGGTGAATGGCCTGACCAGTTAGTCAACCTGCAGCCTCCTCTGGGAAATCTGAGAGCAGGAAGCTGGTGCTGGCTGAAACTCACCTCATCTATCTGCTAGAAATTGGGAGGCACAGCGTGAATGAGGCTTTTTATGAGGATGAAACAGGACAAGCAGTGGGTGTGTACCCCACTGTTAGTTTCTCCAGGGACTGACACGATGGGGCTAAAAGAACAGATTTGTCCTAGGTGATGGAGCGGTACCACATGGGTTACAGGAGTATCATCTTGCAGGAAGACACCTAAAGTTGGAGCAGGTTCAAACCACTTGCCTTGGGCCACGGGAAACACACACACACACACCCCACCCCACCCCGCAGAAACACCTAGCTTTTTCCCCAGAACTAACTTCCTGGCCACCTCTCTTTCCAGCCATCCCGAGTCGAAAGAGAAATACAGCTTGGAGACCACATTACCAGACAAAAGATGCTCAAAGATTAAGCACCTAGCCTCCGAATTGAAAGCACTTTCCTGAAGACAAATCTCAGGCAGCTGACCCAGCAAAGAGGCAGGTTCTCTAATAAAATTCCTGCGCATGTGATAGCCCTTCCAAAATCTCATATTTTATCCTCTGAAAGGAGCAAATTGGCTATTAAAACACACATTCTTTGACTTGCCTTCTGGAAACTGTTGCTTTCGTGTGTCTTGGGCATAAACAACACATCCTGTTCAAACACTGACCACTTGCTCCCTCTCTGAAAGATGACTGAAGATTTAAAAAGCTAATAGGAAGAAGGCATACATCTGACATACCATGCGTTTAGATTGAAATGATACACATTAATAATACAAGGGAAAATCATTATCTTAATATTACACTGTAACTATACCCCATTTTCAGTCAGCCCCCAAGCAGGGAAGGAAAAAAAAAGGCTGCCTGGGATGAAGGCCACGTTTGAAAATATTATTCAAACACCTTCTCTAGTCAGAAATCCATTCTCTGCATGTCCTGACAGCATTGCTGGTCCCTGGCAGGTGCCTGTATTCGAGTAGAATGTTGCACGCAAGGAGATGAATACACTCTTGCTTGATTTAAGATTCTTTTTCCCTGCAGCATTTCAGGAGAGTGAGTAAATATGAGATGGAGTGATCTAATTTCTAGGACCTTCATTCCCTCCTCTTCCAAGATTTGCTTGGTCTCGCTTGAGTTGAATTCTCTGAGTTATTTTGCCGATTGAATATAGACTATTTTAGTTACACATATTGAGATTAATTAGTTAGCCCTTAGGAGGTTTTGCCTGCAGCCTTCACCCTGTAAGGAAAAGTGTGAATACATTGAGACTATTAATTCACAATAAATGGCAGATCATAGCCCTTGCTGAGTAAATTTGTTTGTCTTTCATAAGCTTTGCTAACTGAGTAAGCACACTATCTCAGGCAGTGTCCTTTGCTATCACTAACTAAATTCCCAGTGAACTTATTCTCCAGGTTTCAGTGGAAATCTTTTGTTATTATTTTGTTTTAATTTTGGAGGATGGGGACCCAAACCTTTTGTGCAACCAAATTGGCCACGGGGATTTGAAAGGGGAGGATACTAATATTGTCACTTGGCTGAGAATCAGCATAACCCTTTTTTTCCAGATGATCCCAGTAATTGTAGAGAAATTGCTCTAGACATAACCACTGGAATGGCAGAATCTATTAAAAATCGAAAAGCTAAATAGGCTTTTATAAGCAAAGATCCGATCTGCTTTCAGTGTTTGGTGAAACACAGGCGAAGTTACGGTCGTGTGCTTAGTTTTTCAAGAACAACATAAATGCACTAGAGTTGAGATCATTTGATAAACATGTTGATGCCAATATATTTTTGCCGAAATGCAATAAACTCACCAGTAAGTGATGCAAGTTGACAATGGGAGGTAAAAAGAGTATCTTGGGGATGTTGGTGGGCGGCGACGGGGAAACAGCTAGCGTTCGTAATGCTTAGTGAATTCCTGTGTATTTGAAATGTCAAAGAAAATGCGATGTTTCTCTAAATTGTGTCTCTCTCTACATGTATAAATGAACAGACGCAGATAGAGCTCAAAAACATGGCATGGATGAATTTATCTCTTCCAACCCCTGTAACTTTGACCACGCTTCCCTCTTTGAGATGGTGCAACGCCTAACTTTGGATCACAGACTTAATGATTCCTATTCTTGCCTGGCAAGTATATTCTTTGGTCTACAGCAATTTAAACGCAATAACATTTTGAAAGATAAAATATTTCTCTACCTTTGTGTCAGAAGCTCTTCTCCCCATTACGGAACCTCTTTAACAATTATAAATGTGTTCTTGATTTCCTGGGTTGAGATAGTTTTCCTTACCAAAGAAAGAAGACAGAGCGGGAGGAAGTTATCAGTAGAGACAGATCCAATTCCCCAGCCTCCCTATCTAAGCTTCCCCCTTTTCAGCTGCTACATGAGAAATATTCTCAAGAGGATAATCGAGTTTGGCACCTACTTGTAGAGAACTTGCAAAAATTGCCTTGGTTTCTTAGTCTTCAAGATCCCCCTCCCACCTCATTCCAGATAATAAGACCCTGTGCTCCTGTCTCAAATGAATAGATCCTTTTGTTTATATTTTTAAAGATTAAAATGGTTTGTCAATAAAGTTCACTTCCCCTTTCATAAGCTAAATGGGTTTGGGTTTGTTTGTTTGGGTGGCTTTTTTCCCTACATAGTATTCAAACCACTTTTATACCCTTGGAGGGAATTTTTTTATGGTGCTTAAGATGGTTAGAAGTCCAACTCTCCCACAAGAGCATGGGTATTTCTTAAAATCCTGTTTTAAGCCTAGATTTAAATCATTTAAATGCAAAGGACTGCTATTATGTCTTTATTGGATTTCTGAAGATACATTCTGGGCTTTATACTATGCAATTTAAAAGAGACTCAATTTATTTTCTTCTGCAAACCAGAAATTGTTATTTCTTAAAGATAGACTATTGATCCCACTTTATAGATGGGAAAGGTGAGGGGAAAGGGTGCAATGGCTTTACACAGAGGAAAAGCCTCATCTCTGACTCCACATACTAAGATGAATGTATCTGTATATTGTTAATATTAATTAACTCAGGTTAACATTTTATTGATATCAACATAAATATAATGAAAATCTGGATTTTTTTTCTTTAAATGACATGGCTTTCTCCTAAATCTGTTCCAATTTTTCTTTTAAATTCCTTTTTTTTGTTCTTTGTCAGAAGCCAAAATATTAAAATGACAGATAAAATAGTCTAAAAAACAGAAGATCATGTGGAATAATTTATTAATCTTTGTCTCATAAAAGATTCACTGATTATCTCAGGTTTAGAATCACGTTATCAGAAGTCTGAACTTTGCCAAACTGAAAAGGAATACATCATTTTGACTTAAAAAAAAAAAAAAAAAAGGCTTACCTTGCATTGCAAGGCAGTTTTTCTCAAATGTGTTTCCTGTGATTGTGTAATTATTCACATAATTATAAATTGTGTTCATGAAACTTGTAAGAATTTGCCTCTGAACTTAAATTGTTTCCTTTTATATATAATTCCTAGTCTCTTGAGGAATGTTTTTGAGACATATTATTTTCAAGACTTTTTTCAAATCGTACTTTCTTCAAACAGTTTTCTTTTTCACTAAGAAATTCATCACTGAGGAGTGAATGCCCTCTAAAAAATTAAACCAGAAATGAAATTTTGAAGCTTGCTTCCTGATAGTCATATTCAGGCCTAAAAACCCCAAATTAATTGTGAATAGTGTAAAATAGTTTCCTTCCCTATTTGCATACCTGTATGTATTAATCGTCATCCCCCAATTTCAGAAAATAAGAACCATTAAGAGGACCTCATCTCCTGCCTCCATACATTCCATTTTCTCATTATTACAGTCTTTTTTTCCAGTCAGTTTTGGAGACCGACCAGCAGGGATACATAAATTTTTCTGTGTCTTCGACTGAGCTCCTAATTGATATTTCTTCAACTCTTTTCAAAGCAGCTATTTTGGCATCTACAAAAGACTTGGTGTCATCTGAGTCGTAGAAAATATATTTTAATCTTTCACAGCAGTGTTGTTTCTAAGATTTAGCATTTGGGGTAGCAGATGGAGTGGCAAAGAAGTTGCCTATAGGGGCAGCCCACTGCCTCGACTACTCTCCCGCCCTCTGCAGTAACTTATCATTTGAAATAGGAAAGATGCCGTCTTTCGTCGGATGCATTGCTGAGCTGCATGTTGTCAATCGAAGATTCCCCGGATCCCTAGCACAAGATCCGAGTGTTGCGGGGGCCTCCCTCGCTGCACTTCTGTGGCCTCTACCTGCCACCCAGTCACTTTCTCCTTTTGCCTTTTCTCTCCCAGGATGGAGAGGTATATTCAAAAGATGACTCAGAGAAGACCCTCAAAGTAAAATTAGGTTTATATTTAAGATCATCCTAAATTCCCAGCTTACAAAGTACCACCTCAATTTTTATTTCTGGCTTCAGAAAAGTACTCAGACTGAAAGAAGTGATTTCATTATAGGCTTGTCCCAAGAGTGACTTTGAGCAGCAAGTCGCTGGGCCTTACTGAGCATCTTTTTTCTTCAGTGCTTGGTGGAGGCAGCAGTTTCTATACCATGTCACCTCCTAATGTGCTCTGCATCAGAGATTCCAGCCCGATTCTTTTTTAGAGCAGAGTTTTGTGTGGTCCTGCAGCACGCAAATACATAATAAGAAAACAAATAACTGCCAGGGAGAATATAAAACACTCAGCCTGGGCACAGGAAGCTCCTCTCAGTTTAGTTGACTCCTATATGATTCACAGCTTGAGAACTTAAAGTCATGTTCTTTTTGGAAAGTTCTGTTATTATCTTCATTTTAAAATCTTAAAAAAAATTTTTTTTTTTCTTCCAAAGTGAAAGGATTTATGAAGTCCTGGCATGAATGTAGATCAATCCCAGTATTTGTTAATGCTCCAGAGTATTAAAAATACAGAAGACATGGAGAACGACAGAGCTGGGTTTGGGTCCTGGCTGTTTTGTATTATCCATGAGCTCTTATTTTCGTTTCCTCATGTGTGAAATAAAGATAAAGCTGCCCTGTAGACTTCTCGAGGTTGTCATGGGCTCAACTAAAAGCTCTTGTCAAGGGTAAAGCACTGTACCAACTTAAGGCATTAATGTTAATATTTTCTCTTATCAGCAACCGAGACTTGGCCCTGGCCCCACCGCAGTGCTCTTAGGGTTTACGGTTCAGTGTTAAAGCAGTGGGTGAGACTCTTGTTTCTGGAATCTTGCCCTCTGCTGATCCATACTCCATCATTACTAGCTGTGGGACACTAGGGAAGCTCCATGTACTCCCTGGGCTCAGGTTCCCCATCCACCCGACAGGGAGAGCAGCCCCTCCCGCACAGGCTCTGGTGAGGACTAACCCAGCTCGCTCTCACGGTGTTGACAGAGTGACTGTGCTCAGTGAGCGATCAGGAGGTGCTGGCTCTGGCTGTTCTTAACCCCCTTCTGCAGTCACCCCCAGCTGTAGAGCTCTCCCCCAGCTACACCCAACCTGTATTTGAAAGACGGTCTCTCCTTTATTCCAATCAGGGCTGGTTCAGTCCTGGCCAGGTGTTTGTACTAGACGAGTACTGCGCCCGGAACGGGGTCCGAGGCTGCCATCGCCATCTGTGCTACCTCCGAGACCTGCTCGAACGGGCAGAAAACGGCGCCATGATCGACCCAACCCTCCTGCACTATAGCTTCGCCTTCTGTGCGTCCCACGTCCACGGGAACAGGTAGGCACGTGTCCGGGGGTATTCCTTTTAAAAAGATGTTTAAGGTGCTGGCAGTGGTTCACAGCTGGTCCTGCCCTTGCTGTCCTCTCTAAGTCTCCCCATTCCTATTCGCTCAGTAGGACAGACATGTGGGGGCACACACACCAGCCACCCAAACACAAAGAACGTACACACAGGTCTGACTTTCTTCTCCCTTCTTGAGTCTCAACAGAAACAGCAAATAGGACTTCTAGAGTGGTCTCTGAAGTTAGAACAGTCTAGACTCAGATAATAGCTGCTCCATTTGCTAGCATTGCCTGGGTAGCAGTTAAACCCTCTCTGCCTCTGTCTTCTCATCTGTAAAACAGGGAAGATAGAATCTTCATGGGATTGTTGAGAGAATGTACGTGGATATAAAAAGTTCAGCACAATGCCTGGAACATGGCAAGGGCTCAATAAATATCTGTCTTTGTTGTTGTTATCATTTATTTCATTAAAAAAATGGCTACTTACTGAAGGTCAGGAACTCTGGTACACCTTCCGCGTACATGGTGAGCAAAAACTAGACATTAAGCAAAGGCAGAGTTACAGAGAAATTCTTCGAGAAACAGGGATGAAATCCCATGGTAGCATTTAATGAAGGACCATGATTCAGATGGGGTGGCAGGACGCTGGGAGAGTCTCCCTGAGGAAGTGATGCTTGGCCCGAGTACTGAAGTTGGAGTTGAGTGGTCCTGGGAGAAAGGAGGAGCATGTACAAATGCTCAGCAGAGGAAACTCAAGGGCTGAAGCAAGCAAGGTGATGCTAGGAGACGTAGATAATCATGGCACTTTAAATTTAACCAGAGAGCTGGGAGGAACTTCAGAGATCATGGTGGAGTCAACCCCTTCGGTTTATAGGTTTTACAGACAAGACCAGAACACCAGCTCTCCTAACTTCATACTAAGTACTTTCTTTCTTTAGACATTGCCCAGCTCCTGGAGGAAAAGATCCATGTTCTCAATAATGCAAAAAGCAGTAAATAACTTAAGAAAGGTACCATTTGGCTCTGAAGACCTGGAGTAAATTTCTGCACTGCCACAGCCAGTTTACTATCTCAGTGTGTGTAGCCTCACATTACTATAAAGAGAAGCCTCCATTACCCCGCGAACCCCTACCAATAGCCGGGGAAGGCACACCCAGGGAAAACTAGGTGGCTTCAGAAACCGAGCCTGCAGTTGAAAAGCTTGCTGCTCTGGGGAAAGTCTTACATGAGAGAATCCAGAATTGACAACTTTTTCTTTTAAATCAGAACTGTGTCAGTCATCTTTGCAAGCTATACAACTCTGGAATATCTGTGGGGTTGGTTTTGTGCTTTTCCTCTCTCTAGTGCTGGTAGATTTTATGAGATGCAACTTCAACATTTAGAGCTGGGTAACAATAGCACTGTAGGTTTGAATATTTAACAGGCAACAAGATTTTCATCACCTCCCATTGTTACCAGGTTTGCTAGCCCAGCACATGACCTTTCATTTGCATAAAAGATATTCATGAAAACTCTGATACCTGGGGACTATCTCTGCATAATTCTGCTTTTTATAAATATGTACACTTTGATGACTATCTGTTACAGCCTCTTGGACTGAATTCTTTAAAGAGAGAGAGAGAGAAGTTGCATTATATTCTCTGGGTTGTCACACTGTATTCTACATATGTTACTGAATAAGGAAGTGTTATAAAATAATGAAGTGTTTTTGTAAACTCCCTGGTAAACATCATCATGAATTATGATACACATTGTCTGGATTTCATATTGTAAGACTGCCACTTGATTCACAGTTAGGTTTATACATCTTGTCATGGAAACAGTTTTGGATTTCTTATTTTCTTTTCAGTTCTGATTTTCCTTATGCAAGTTTGCATCTTTTTTTTTTTTTTTTGCTTATTATTTTAGTTTGAATGCATTTGCTCTTGCTGTTTGATGCATCCTTCTTTTTCTTTCTTTTGTTTGTGCATGTATGTGTGCTCTTGATTCTCCCATGGCTGGCCACACTCTGTGCATGCTCCATGCGACCACCCCCTCTCCAAAGTCAACAAATGCATGCGTACCTTGGTGGGCTGCCACCAAACACAGACCCTGAAGGGAGCAAAACTCCCTCCCCATCTGAACCAGAGGCTAAAAAAGATACCAAAAAGGAATCCAAAAAAAGAAAAAATCCCAAAACCCAGGCAAATCCAGAGCCTAAAAGGTAAGATGTTTCGTGTGTATTGGCTTGTGTTTTGGGATGTCTGTGACCTTTCCCTCTCCCCCATCTATGCTGAATCTCAGCCTTAACAAACAGCAAGCTTTGTGTATTCCTGAAGTCTCTGTTTGAAGGTGCACTTTAAAAAACCACGCTAGCAATGGACAAAAATATCATGTATTAGGACTGAATTTGAATCGGGTATTTAGTGACTCTTAAAGCATGTTCATATTGAAAAAAACTAATCGAGCAATATGTAAACAGAAGCATGAGTCAGATTGCTTTTTTTAGTGGCATCTAGTTAGGGGCCTGGTAGCTTAACAAGTCACTCATAATAAGCAACCCATGATTTATAATTTTGAAATTATGGTTAAGGAGCAAATAAAATGGGTTGGCATAAAATGAGTTTATACGTTTCTAGTAGGTCCATCATTTTCAGCAGACCCTCTCAGTTCTACATTTATTGCATGAAAGTAATCCATTTTCAAATAATTGTTTATAATGCACGAAGTAATGTCTGTCACCAAATTAATGACTCCTCATAGAATCATTTATATGATGAAGTCACCTTGAAAATACTTTTAAGTTCTAAAATTATGTTTATCCTCTCTTGTTTCATGTGTCTTTTACATATTCTTTGTGAATTGGTAAAATGGCGAATCGGTGGCTTTTATTCCCTTTTAAAGAAAATGAAGTAGGTCTACAGTTATATCCAGCATTATCCCTATGTCCTTCTTCATCCTCCCTATCTCGCCCCAAATTAGCACTGACAGTTTAAAGTTCGTGGTGAGGTTTGGAATGGATGCTCTGACCCTGGCATTGCCCAAGGACGCAAAGTTTGCAGGGAGCTCTGTCTGCTCTGTGCTTCACTGTGGATTTGCTCAGTTGAAACTTTCTAAGTCCTCACATTCATACAGTTCGCTGTAGGCAGACCAAATGAAAAGGCCAGTTTCACTTCCTAGGAAATGAAGCAGGCAGTGGATCATTGTATGCCAGTCTAATAGTGAAGGTCAAAGAAAGCCCCGATTTCATGGCAACACCCACCTTCTGAACTTGCAGTGTACACAGAGAGGAGTGGAGTTTTTGTGTTTCCCTGTGTGGGTCAGAGTGCAGGGCAGAAGTAGCTTGCAGTCGGTAAGAAAATGCAGAGTATTATAGGTGCATGAAAAGGAGGCTTCTTTGGCTGCTGTCCAAGGTGCTGGTTTTGGCATGCTCGGCACTGAAGTGGAGCAGAGAGCAAATGGCTGCACTTCCTGGAGCCTGACCTGTTTCCTGTGCCATGAAAAACTACCAGGAAAGATTGTGAGTGGTACTTTGAGGCTTATACACATAAGGGTCTATATTTGCTATTTTTTTAAGGAAGAAAAAATCATAATCTTAAATATCTGTACTTAAGTGTGGTATTCTGCGGTCTACAAAATGCTTTTAACGTATTGCTGTCTCCGTACATGTCACTTGCTGTAACATTTCAGGTCAGGTGCTTTTATACCCATTTTGCAGATGATGAAACTGAATGTCTGAAAATTTAGGTGGCAAACCCAAATATTCTGAGTCTAAAGTTCTTCTTTGTACCACATCAGCACTGTATGTAGATTCTAAAGATCTGAGTGTTAGAGCCTGTTCTCAATAAATCTAAGATGGTCATATCTCATTTCGGTGCCTCAGTTTTCTCATCTGCAAAATAAGCACATAGAATTATAGCATCTGTTATACTCCATAAACCTCTAAAATTATCTTCCATGGGCTATATTAAATTAAATAGACCATTGTTAGATTTCATAAAAAAAAGTGTAATTAAAATAAGGATACTTATCACCATTTAATGTGTTTTCTATATGCAAAGTACTGTGTGAAGTGCTATTTACATATATTATCTCATTTTATCCTTAATGCTTCACTGTGAGATCTGTATTATTATTACTGTCACCTAACAGATGAAGGGTTTGAGGCTCAGATAAATTCAGTCACTGTCTTCAGTGAACATGGTTCACATAGCAAACATGATTGTTCTCTCTTTGGAGCTTGGATTCGTAACTTCTCTGCCTTATTACCTGCCCAGCATTAGCACTCTGTGTGGTGTGAGATGCAAATTCAGCCCATTGAATATGAGTTTCAACATTTCCAGGTGACCTACTGTAGCAGCTGTCTGAATTAATTAAAGAAATTAATTTAAAAGATTAATTAAAATTTTCCATTTTTGTCCTGAAGATGTCCACAGTTAGTCTGGCCCACCTGGTGATTTTGACCTTGTAGAAAAAGAGTGTATCTGGAGCTTAGGGCCACCTAGAGGAGAGGTTCCTTTGAGCACCAATTAACACTGGAAAATATTTTCCTACCTCTCTCACCAGGATGAACACTGTTTGCATGTGGACAGGTTATCTCTTCTTTGACTCACAGTAAGAAGGAACTCATGACCCATGGAAACAAACTGCCCTCTAACTGAATTTAACTCAACAATAGATTCCATTCCTATTGTCATCTCACAACCAACTTTAGGTAAAAAGTAGCTTTTTGTCCAGTTATTAATTTTTTTTACCTATTAATAACTCAGCAGCCCCAAACATGGAGGCAGAGCCCAGCCCTGCTGCAGCTAGACATCATTAGTGATCACTCAGGTGCTGGTGACTGAGTTTATCCCATCTTCTCTGAAGCCTGTGCTGCGTCGTTGTGAGACACCATGGCTGTTACTGTTGTCAGTCGCTAAGTTACGGCTCTCACTTTCGCAGCCCCAGGGACTGAAGCCCGCAGGACTCCTCTGACTATGGGATTTCCTAGGAAAGACTACTAGACTGGGTTGCCATTTCCTTCTCCAGGGGATCTTCCCGACCCAGGGATCAAACCCACATCTCCTGCATTGGCAGGCAGATTCTTTACCACTGTGCCACCTGGGAAGCCTAACACTATGCCTACTTGAATCCAGAACATCTAATCCAGAGTTTCTCTGTTCATGATGCCACGCAGTGGAAGATAGTGGAACCATCGACATGTCTGGAATCTTTGAGATTCTTGACTTGGGGTGGTCTCTTCCCCAAGGGACACTTGGCGATGTCTGGGGCCGTTTCAATTCTCGCTTTGTGCTGCTGTTGTCCTCTGGTGGGTGGAGGCCTGTGATGTTTCTAAAGATCCTGCAGTACAGGGAGCAGCCCCATGCAAACAGAACCCAAAACATCAAACTTCCAGGTGTTGGGACGGAATCTCTCCTTTTTATTTGGATTTTGGTTCCTTTTATACAGGCATAGTCTGTGTCTAAAGGCTTGACACTGATGTTCAGCTTGTGCAGGGGTTGTCACAGACATCACATGGGAAGTTTGTAAAAATGGAGAGAATGAGGTCCCGTCTTCAAGTAATTTGGTTCAGCAAGTCTTCGATTGTGCCAGGCATCTACCCTTTTTAATCATTTCCTCCCCAGGTATTTCTGAGGCATTTGGTCTTCAGATCCTACTTATTCAAGACCTTGGTGGTCAAACTTAGCTGCACATTGGAATCACTTCAAGAGCCTAAAAAATTTTGATGCCTTAGCCCCACCAGCAGTGGTTCTGATTTAGTCTAGGATATGACCTAAGCATCTTGGTTTTAAACCCTTATGTGTAGCAGCATTTAAGAACCATTGATTGAGGGAACACTAGTATGAACTAGCTCTTTAAAACTGAGCCCATTTTTGCAAAGAGAGAGGGGAAAGAAAAGGAAAATGTGAGTATGTTCAGCTGGTTGCTCTTGGCGATCATCAAACCCACAGATGTAAATCACTATATCTTCTAATTTTTAAATCAGCTCCTAAGGTTGCTGTACTTAATTTTCACCATAATATTTTTAGTCTTCTTTCTAGATGACATTTAGATTAACATCACTTTGGTCACTGTCCCACAGTGACAAGGCAATCAAACAGCTCCGATGATTGCAAGTTGCATCAATGTTCCTTGGATCCCTTTATTATTGGGATTGGAAATTTTTCTCATTTACATTATTATTTAACATTTCTTGAATGCCAGTGCTGCTCTTCACATATGGCCTGCGGAGAAAGTACATTGTATCAGCAATTAAAAAATCCATAATGCCAACCGCCCCAATCCAAAGTAGGCTGCATAGATTAATGCGTCTGTAAGCAGATGCAAGAGGGCATGAGTCCTAAAAATCTCTGAAAATGTGTCCAAGGATGCTTTGGGGAGATGGATTTGAAGCCAAGGTGCTGCTTGTGTGCAGAAACCATGTGATCCCTGTGGCTTAGTCACTGAGCACTCAGATGGAGCTCACTTTTCTCCTGCTACTCCTGTTTCTAAGTCAGTGAGTGGTTCCACCCATCCATTTGCCCAAGACAAAACCTTGGGAGCAGTCCTTGATGTCTCCTTCCTCAGCGCATCACAGGGATTTAGTTACTGTGCCCTGCCAGTGCTTTCACATCTCTCAAGTCGGCCTGTTTCTCCTTATCTTCAGGACCACTGCCAGGGTTCCCGTCTCTAACTTCTCTCCCCTGGACCACAGCACTTGCTTTATTGTCCATGTCCTTGCCTTCAGTATGGGTCCCTTACTCCCAATCCATGTCATATCATGGTTGCCTTTAGTTATTGTGGGGGGAATTCCTACCTAAAAGTAAAGGAGTCATTTTGCATATGTATTTAGTTTTTCCTTTTTTCTCCAGTATTTCCTTCCCTCCTTTCTTTCCTCCCTTTCTCTCTGTGTTACACGCACATGCAGCCATTAGGACATTATGTCTGGTGCTTCTAACTCTCCCTCCCCAAAAAAGAGAGAAAAGAGGATAGCAGGGTAGTTCTGTGTTTACCAGCCTGTGAATGCAGCAGTTCGGTAGCAGGCAGGCGTGGGTGGGGGCTGACAGTGACATTCACACCCCCGGTCCCATGTTACATGCGGACACAGGCCTTATCTCACTTGTGGACAGGAGCACCTGGCTGGTTGGCCTCTCAGCTCCGAATGTGGTGTCGGCCTTAAACGCGTCTGCGTCATTCTCTAAATCCTAATGATCCAGCCTCACCTAATCGGACGAAGGAGAGGAGGGAAAAAGTCCAAAGATATTTCATGTAAAAGTCTGCATCCCAAGAAGAAATTCTCTCTAGAGCTTGTATGCTATCTTTTAACCCATGTGACTCTCTTCGTGAAGGAAATTTGCCCCATGAGAACAGCAGATTTTCCAATTCAAACATAAAATCTTATATGAAATGTGCTGGATATCTGTCCCATTGGTGCATAACAAAAAATTCAAATAATGTGCATTTTTCTTCCAAAATTCCACTGTTGTGTCTTTATGCTGTGCTCATTGGTACAAAATATATTTTCAGATATCATACCCTTTTTAGAGTAGATGTGATACCCAAAAACTCTGACCACTGATATTACTCCTCTAAATCACTCAGAAATCTCTATATAGGGTCATAGCGTATTCAAGGTAGAATTTAAAACCTTGGTGTCTTTGCTTGTCTAGAAATAAAGAAACTCATTTCTTCATTTAGTCCTCAAAGAGAAAAGTCTGTAGTAAAAATTTTAGAAATTGGTCCTTCTCTGGAGAAAGAAATATGCACTCTCCTACAATACATACATTTTATATCAGTTTTCTTATCATCTCTGGGGCTCTTGCTTCACTCAGCACCTGGGCAGAGCCTAAGCCACTTTGATTAATGTCCTTGTGCCAATAACTTACACATTCTGAGATTGTTCAGGAGAGAGAGACTTCTATCACTCCCATCCTTATAAGAGAGTAAAGACACCTTCTGATATTGTTGGGTTTTAGCTCCATGTTTAAAAAAGCAGTAAACAAGTCACAAAAAACCTGACTTGTGTATTTTTGCCCTGGTCTAACCTCTTTCTCAAATTGACTAAAACCAGTCTCAAGAATCTTCACTATGCATTTGTAATGTTGTAGAAACTGATTGCTGTTGCTTCCTAGCTTACTCTTTGTGATACAAACACTTTGATGTATTTGTTTTAGCAGCGTGTCTGAGCCCCAGGGCATCAGGGCATAATTAGAAAAGGGCATGGGCTGGAGGGAGAGGAGAAGGAAAGGGTAAGGCTGGGCTTTCATAATGAAGCAGTGACTATAGGATGTGAGAGTCCTAATTACAATTTATAATTAAGCTAGAGATTATATAAACCATCCAGATGAGCAAGTGGGGATGCCTCCTTTTGAGATGTGCTGCTTTGGTGTTCTTAAACATGGAGTTATTAACCACTTGAAAGAGACAAAGGAAAATATTCCACAATAAGATTAAATTCAAAAGTGTCATTTTGAAAGTTGTAAGGATTAAGAATTGCTAGAAGTCAATTTTTAAAGAGAGAGGTTAAGAGTGTGTGTTTAGTCTGAATGTTCTATTTAGGGACCATTGCAAGGAACGGCTACTAAAATATTCTGTTCCACTCTGACCCTTTCAGCTTTCATGTTTCTGGGCTGGAACAATTTTGTAGCAAGCAGGATTCGGTTATCTTGCTTGTTTAAGGACATTTTCATGGATCCATACTGCGGTCTGCAGGCATTCATCCATTTGGAGAGAGAGAATATATCGTGTTTACGGTGCCTGCACCGGCATATGTGGACATTTGCATTTGGAGAGAAAGTATATTCCCACTTCAGCTGGAGTTTTACCCCTTGTTGATAGTGATTGGAGCTTAAAGCTGGCTGAATGCAGAGAGGTGGACCAGACACGCTTTCCCCTTTTGTTGAATTCACACATTTCGTTTCACACTGGATTCTGCACTTGATTACCAGATAGATGCAGTATCAGAACACATCCATCAATTAATCCAATATGTTTCAAATTAATTTAGTAACCTGACCTTCTTGAAGAGATATCTTACCTTCCAAATGGAGGTTTTGTGGCCCAGCTTTCAATATAGAGCACCCTGTTGGCAGAATAATTAAATGCTAGGACTCCATGTGCCCACCTGGGTGTCTTAACGGCAATTTAACAGTCTCAAAGAGGTCAATTCACTTTCACAAAACACAAGGTAGTTTGAATTCTTTGCCTCAGTTGTTCGCACTTAATTTCAAATATCAAGATAAAGTGTTCTCACATTAAAAGCCTCATGCTTAATCATATTGGATTAATCCTACAGTAGATATTAAGTAACAAGCTCTAGCTCAGAAACATTTGGGCAAAGGAAGAAGAATTTGCAGTACTAGTTCTGAAGTGTGGGCAGCTGGGTTAGGGTCATTTTAATCTGATTTAAAAAAAAAAAGAGAAAAACACAACTCTAGATGTATTATTATTTGTGACATGGCTCAAGATGGGAGGCTGTGAGGAGAGTGAAGATGACAGAACTGGTGCTAACCACTGTGACAATAACTTGAAGAGCAGCCGACGTGACATCTTTCCTATCGTGCTGCCGAAAATGTCAACTTTGTGAAGGACAGTGAGAAAACGGTTTGCCGAAAACTTGAAAGGTGGATTCCGGAGATGCCTGCTGTGTCAGATGCAATATAGTCTGCCGTGGCCCGAGAGACCCACTTCTGGCTCCAGCGATGGCCTGCAGGTGGGAGAGCTTCCAGTCTTCAACAGGGCTCCAAAAATGACTGCAATTGACCTGCATATTGTCTCAAGTTTGCGGGATCATGATACACAAGAAGTGAGTGGTTAGCCAGTGTGCAGTTAGGTGCAACCAGTGACCAGGGATCACATTTCCTTGTTGTGTGTGTGTGTTTGTAAAGCCAGATTCAAAGGCATCAACATTTCTACTAAAATTGAGCACACGGGAGAGGAGGGAATGTGTACTTTATGCATGTACATCGGTTCGATGTAAGGAACAAAAACTAACTCTGGATAATCTAAGCAAAAGAAACTTTATTGGGATGATGCCAGGAACCTCAAAGAAAGGGAGGGGAAAACTGGGATCAAGGCAGTGACTGGGAAGTGGGAAGCAGGATGAAAGCCATGTGCCGTCCTGCCTGCACATTAGAATAACTTAGGGCATTAAACTGACAATGTGTAGGCCTCGATGCGGACACTCTGAGTCAGAGATCGAGGGTGGGACCTCGCAAGGCTCTCTCCTGGTTCTAAGGTACAGTCACAGATTAAGAACTACGAACATGGGGAGACAGGCTGAGCAGGGCACAGCTGCTCGCATGAGCAAACCCCATCTGTTTCTTTTATCTTTGCGTTGTTTCTTTGATGTAGAAGTTCCAGGAAAGAGTGTCCAGTTGGCTGAGTGTAGTTCATAGTCCAACTAAGATGTCCAGTGACCACCCAAGGGAGGAGCTGGCCTGTCCGAAGCCTTCAGCATTGACAACAGAGTAGGCACCTCAGTTTATGCACGGTGCAGCCAAGGGCATTCCTCCAGAGGAGATCTAGGTGCCCTAAGGAAGTGGCAGTGGCCCCTAAGACGTACAGAAACACCAGCAGAAAATGCAATAGGATCCAAGAGAACGGAGGATTCAGGCTCCTAGACATGTGTCCTGAGTGAAGAAGCATCTCCGCCTGGGATTTGCTAGGTAGGAGTGTAAAGATCCAGCTTCAGCCCTCCTCTTCTCTCATTCTTTTTGATTTCTTAAGTGTTAGAAGTATTGAGAGCAGAACAGGATGCAGAGCCAGTTTTATGACAATTATAGAATCACCCCCAAATGTTTCCAGAACGCAGAAACAAAGCGTGGCTTCTGAGCGACACCAGTACAGTTCTTCTGTTTATTTTGCAACCAGAACTGCTTGGAATGGCACCTTGGAAACAGTGCAAATGCCATTTTTGGAAGGGGTTGCTAGCTTCGTTAAGTGGACTGTGTACTTCTTAGAGAAAATCTCTGGTTCCAGATTCACTCTAATCCAAGAGAAATCCTGAACCAAAATACCCTTTCATGTATTCAGCCACCCACCAAATATTTTCTTGCTCTCTAAGGCAGTGGTTCTTAAAGTAAGGTTCTCCAAACCAGCAGGATCAGGGAACTTGTTAGAAAGGCCAGTTCTCAGGTCCCCCCCCCAACCAGTCGTACCCCCACACACCCACAGTCTGAGGTCTCACAGGCTTTCTGTGTGATTCTAAGATAGGCTCGTGTGGCCCCTGTTCTAGGGAAAGTATTTTATTGCTTCTGGGAGAACCATGTTCCCCAGAATATTGAACAGGATTTTTCAGTTAGTAGATCCATGTAAACCTGTACAGTTAACATTGATGAATTATAGGGGTCAATGGAAAAGAAATTGATGTTTGACAGAATTTTCAAAAACTATGAGAAATCAATGCAGCCAAGGTTATTTTTGCTTTTTAACTGATAAGAGTGACAATCTGTGATCTTAGACAAATTTTATTATTCCTGCATTTCTCTCCCTCGATTTGTAAAATAACATCCCCCATTACCAGCATCATTTCAGGGCAATTCTGGCAATTATAAATAAATGTGTGCTGGATGTCTAAATCGTGATATGTTTTATCACCTGTTTTTGTTGGTGAACTCTGCACTGTGCATCTTACAGACTCAGATTAGTTTGTTTCATTTATTTTAAAATGAAAGTGTTCACACTGCCATAGGTGATTAAGAAGCAAATTTAAGAAAAGATGACAATTTTTGATTGTTTACCTTTTTTGAATAGGGAGATTAACAGTGCTCACAAAGTAATCCAAGGAGACATGGAAGCTGCCATTTGATACATTTAATCATTATAAATGTGAATCATTAAAACAAAAGGGGAAAACATCATAAATGTTATGTTTATAATGCCATTTATAGTGAGAATTACAGGAAAGCCAGGCACATACTAAATGTTCAGTTTTTATCATCTCAAACACAAATCTGAGAGCTGCTTTCTAATTGCCTAATTGCCTTAGAAGGCTTGTTGGGTAAGGAAGGAATGATATTCTTCACACAGAGGTTTATTTCCTAGTAATGGCCATAGACATCTCTGGCTGCCTCTGTGAAATGGTTTTCAGGCTCTTCTAGTGATCTATAAACTCCTCTCTGAATTGTGCCTTATATTTAATAGCATTTTTCTCTGGCTTAATTCCCCACTAAGAAACAAAATGCTTAAAATGGCTTAACTTTTCCCAAATTGATTGCAGGTATGCACACACAAAAACTGTATAAATGTGTATTCAGTGCATTAGTGAGCTGAATTTTGTGTAAACAAAATCCAAAAGCCATAGCCAGAGGAAGTTTTAGGTTATAACAGACACATGAGATGTTACTACAGAAAGTGTCACATGTATTTTGTGGGGCCAATGAATTCATCCTGAGTTTTAACTACAGATTTGTGGGCATTTCATGTTTTTAAAAAAAATTTTTAATAAATTTCATAAAGTGACATTTGAGATTTTTCTGAAAATTTAAAAGTAAGGGCACATGTATAGATTCAAACTGCCTACCTGGTATTTACCATTTTGCATTTACTTAAGTTCAGGAGGGTGTCAATAAATGCACAGTGTAGGATTTTACTGTTAGGGGTATTTTCTACAAAATGGGGGAGAGGAAGTTTTTTCTTTTTTCAAATAAGGCATTTTTAGTACTTAAAAAGAAGGGAAGCTGACCAATAAACCCCTAACAGGAGGTACACTGCTATCATTTGCCAAGTCTTTTGTGCAGTCAGACTGGTCTAGTATACAGGATTTTCCCAACTTCTGCTGGATCCTTGAGAAGGCCTATAAATAAGACCATTTGTTTGGTCTCAAGATGACTTGCATTTGCAAACTGAAGAATGTTCCAATAGAAGTTTCATGGTGACGCACCAATCTGCAAACTGGCTCAGCCAGTAGTCAAAACAAGTCACTACAAGATCTGGGTAGCTGAAGACTTTGAATGGGTCAGATTATCCTACGTCTAATTTGGCACAGATAAGTTTGGGCTATAAATATGCAGCCTTCCTTTGTATTCTCAACTTGAATGGGCCAGAGGAAATAAGGAAAATGTGTGTGAACCTATTGGTGATTCAGAAACATGAGAATACTGGGACTAAACTGAAGTTCACTTATTTATGCTGGGTCATTCCTTTTTGTTAAATGAGCAGCAGATCACTAAGATCAAAAGATAGCCGATGTGGTTTGTTGTTTTTTCTGCTTTTATTGAGATATTGACATATATCATGTAAGTTTAAGATGTACAATGTGATGATTTGATACAGGTATACATTTTAAAATGATTACTGAAATAAGGTTCATCAACACCTGCATCCCCTCATACACTTACTGCGTGTGTCTGTGTGTCTCTTATGTGTGTGTTGGAAACATTTAAAATCTACTTTAACAGTTTCAAGTAAGTAATACAGTACTGTTCATTATAATCACCATAGGATATATTAGATCCCCAAAACTTACTCTTCTTATAGCTTCTTATAGCTTTACCCTGTGACCAACATTTCCCCATTTCACTCACTCCCTCACCCTGGCAACCACCATTCTACTCTCTTTTTCTATGAGTTCAGCTTCTTTTGATACTACATATAAGTGATATATGTTTATCATACACATATCACTGTATATCTTACTCTGTCTCATTTATCTCACCTAGCATAATGCCCTCAAGGTCCATCCATGTGGTCACAAAAGCAGTATTTCCTTCTTTTTTGTGGCTGAATGATATTCTACTTTGTATATATCACATTTCCTTTATTGATTCACCTGTGTCGATAATATTGTCAATACCCAACTTAGGTTCTCTCCTTATCTTGGCTATTGTAAATAATGCTGCAGTTAATACAAGGTGCAGTTGTATCTTGAAGATAGTGATTTCCTTTTTTCAGATATATACCCAGAAGTGGAATTATTAGATCACATGGCAATTTTATTTTCAATTTTTGAAAAACCTCCATACTGTTTTTCATAGTGGCTGTGTCAGTTTACATTCCTACCAGCAGTGCTCAGGGGTTCATTTTTCTCCACAGACTCACCAGCATTTATTTGTTGTCTTTTTGTTTTGAGAGCAGCTATTCTGACAGGTGTGGGGTGATAGTTCATTATAGTTTTGATTTGTATTTCCTTGTTGATTAATGATTTTAAACATCTTTTCATGTACCTGCTGGCTATTTATATGTCTTCTTTGGAAAAATGTCTATGTTCTCTGCCTATTTTTAATCAAGTTATTTGGGTCTTTGCTGTTTTTTTATGAGTCCCTTCTATATTTTGAATAGTAACCCCTTATCACATAGATGGTTTGCAAATATTTTCTTTCATTGTATAGATTGTCTACACATTTTGCTATAGAGAAGCTTTTTAGTTTGCTAAAGTGTCACTTTTTTGTCTTGTCTGTTTTGTTTTGTTTGTGCTTTTGGTGTCATATTCAAAAAAAAACATTGCCAAGACCAATATCAGGGAACTTTTCCCTATATTTCCTGCTAGGATTTTTACAGTTTCACGTCTTTAGTCCATTTCAAGTTCTTTGTTGTGAGCGCTCTAAGATAAGGGCCCAACTTCATTCTTTTGTATGTGAACATCCAGTTTCCCAATACCATTTATTGAAGAAATTGTCCTTTCCACATTGACTACACTTGGCTCCCTTGTCAAGTATTATTTGACCATATGTGCGAGGTTTATTTCTCAGCTCTCAACTCTGATCCATTGATCTATATGTTTTTATGCCAGTACCATACTGTTTGATTACTGCAATTTTATAGTTTGAATTCAGGAACCACGATGCCTCCAACTTTATTCTGCCTTCTCAGAATTGCTTTGGTTATTTGGGGCTTCTGTGGTTCCTTACAGATTTTAGAATTTCTGTGAAAAAAATTCCATTGGAATTTTGATAGGGATTGCATAAAATATATAGCTGACTTAAACAGTATAGATATGTTAACAATATTAAATCTCCTAGTCCATATATACAAGATATTTCCATCTGTTTTCTTCAGTTTCTTTCATAAAGGTCTTATAGTTTCTACACTGTCTTGTAATTTGTTCTTTAGTTACTATATAAGTGGTTAAATTAATCTGCACATCTGCAATTATGGAAATTGAGTCATTTATCGGCATTGAGCTCTGGGAAAGATAGACACTTACGGGGCACCTGGTTTTCATAGGAGTTTGTGTGCGTAATTCAGGAGTCTCAAACCTAAGTGCCTGCAAGAGATTCAGGTAACGTAAAGTAGAAATGTGGACTAGAAGAGTGACCTGCCACGGCCAAGGAAGAAGCTGTTTCTGCCCCTTGCCAATTAATGCCAGTTGGTCCACATTTCTAAGAGAATTGTATAATAAAACTTTCCTAATTAAAAAAACAAATGTTGACAAGCAGTTCAAAATTTTCAGAAGCTGTGATCCAAACAGAACAGATCTAGAAGCTGCTTTAACCTGCAAGCCACCACTTTGTGCATTTTACCATTTCACAATAAATGAGCGACCGTTCTGCAAATGTCTCCAAATGATAACCTCAGCGTACCCCATCCCCTCTAGTCACCAGCCGAGAAGTGGGACTTCTCCTAAGGTCACATCGATCACTGTAGTTGTTCTTCTAAAATGGACAGTTTCCTCCTGCTAGAGATTTGATTTGATGGTGTCAGCATATGAGGTTCCCATCACCTCATGACATGTCTCCTTTCAGGCCGGATGGAATCGGAACTGTGACTGTTGAAGAAAAGGAACGTTTTGAAGAAATCAAGGAGAGGCTCCGAGTTCTGTTGGAAAATCAGATTACACATTTTAGGTAAGGATCTGGGGCTAAAGGACTTTTTAGGAGAATGAGCCCGGGGAGGGGCAAATTAAGGGCTTATTAAGGGCTTGATTTTCTAAAACTACAAATCTATCAGAGACACACTGGATGTTTAAAAACAGCTGAATGAGGACTTATTGTATAGCATGGAGGACTAAACTCAATATTTTGTAATAACCTATAAGTGAAAAGAATCTGAGGGAAAAAAAAAATATATATATATATATATAAAACTGAACCACTTTTGCTGTGCGCCTAATACTACTACAATGTTGAAAACCAGCTATACTTAAAAAAAGAAAAACGTGAAATAATGAATGAAAAAGCCAGCTCTCAGAGAGAGTTGCCATAGGAATCAAGTTATAGCATAGCATAAGACAAGAGTTCGCTAATATTCTGGAGACTTAGAAATCTTAAGTTCATTTTATTTCCGCTAAAAGAACAAAGCCCTCTTTGCATAAGCTGTCCTGTTCCCTTTGTACTGTGAGGCAGTGTCTTGAAAGGCTTATGACTGCCCGAAATAGTCTCCAGAACTATCTGTGTCATCAAAAAACCTCCTGGATAGGGACTCCCCTGGTGGTACAGTGGGTAAGACACGGGCTTTCACTGCCATGGACCCAGGTTCAATCCCTGGTTGGGGAACTAAAATCCCACGGACCGTGTGGTGCAGCAAAAATAAATAAAAATCTGTGTGTGATACACATTAAAAAAAAAGAAAAAGAAAAAAAACCCTGGATAAATCCTTACTGGTTGTATACTCTATGCAAGATACATTGCCAGTAACAAAAGATCAAATAGCAATTAAAAACTACAATCAAGGCAAGACAATTAGCAGAATCATGAATTTGCTCAAAATACACTCTTGTATTTCCTATCTTAATCCTCCAGGGATTTAGGTGTGTTTGAAGTTTAGCTTCTTTCAACTAAAACTATTTCTTAATGCCAGTCTCAATAATTATATATAAGGTCATAATTGAGCTAACAAAGGGTTCTGCTTCACAATAGAAATCTAAACAGAACCTTATGTCATCACTGGAAATATTCTTTTCTGTTGCAGACATTTGCAGAGTCTCTCTTTAGTCATTATTCACACATACACATATATATACATTATATACACACATATATGGTGTGAATTCAGATTAACATAACACAACGTGACAAAATAAAAAGCATTCTCTGTTCCTCAGAGAGAGTTGCCATAGGAATCAAGTTATAGCATATTTCATGCTAAAATGCAATCGATTCAGCAACCTGAACATTTTTCTGTCTGTTTTAGGTATTGCTTTCCATTTGGTCGACCTGAAGGTGCTTTGAAAGCTACCCTCTCACTCTTGGAAAGGGTAAGAATGAAAATAAAAGACAGATGACATGTACACAGAGACATGAACATCATTGTGATGAAATATTGTGGTTGAATGACCTCGTTTTTAGAAGATTTTTTTTACCGTATTTTTACCTCGCTTCTCGTTTTTAGAAGATTTTTTTACCGTTAATCAAATATCAGAATAAATATGAGAAAACTGCCAGTCTCTCAAATAGTTAAGATACATTGATGATATGCTCCTAACCTTTCCATGAATCATGGACAGGCTTTGACAGCCTAACTGTGCACTGGAATTTTTTATTTTGTCTCTAACCGTGGTGCTTGATCAATATTAAGTTGCAAAGAGGCATTCACAATTAATTTTAAACTGAATTATTTAAGTGTGAATGGGTAACACATTTCATTGAACCATTTGAAGAACCTTGTTTTTCCACCTGTAGGTCTTGATGAAAGACATTGTAACCCCAGTGCCACAAGAGGAGGTAAAAGCAGTCATCCGTAAATGTCTAGAGCAAGCTGCTTTAGTCAACTATTCTCGACTGTCAGAGTATGCCAAAATCGAAGGTAAGACCCCCTTCTGCCCCCAGTTTTTAATTGAAATTTTGGTATCCCTCCCTGGGGAAGTCTTTCTCTTTCCTGACAGGCACCAGAAAATAGTGGCCCACCTCTGTATTTAAGCTGAAAGTTGAAAGCACTTGAAATGTGATAGCTTCCTCGGCTGTGGCCACCTAAATGAGTTCAAGAACAGGGGCTCAGGAAACAGTCTTTGTAGAAAAGGATGTTGAATATAGGATGTCATAGGACAACTAAGATCCTTCCAAGAGTTGGTGTTGGCCCTAACTTTGCTCTGCGGCTAATGTTTTTCTATGAAAGAGCTCTGTAGGATGGCTACCTTCTTTAAATAGAGGAAAGCTAAACAGTTTGTTGTCCACTGTTCATTGCATTGGAAGTAAAACAAGAATTGAATAAAGCAACGTCAAGATTTTGCTTAACTCTTTCTTGCCCCTTGAACGTATCTTGTCTCTTGGTAGCTTTTCAAACTTGATGGCAGGTTAGTGTTCCACTGTCTCTGATGGCTCCTGGTTTGTTATAGATCTTGTTCAATCTTGCTACTCCAAACCTAGGATGGTTGTTATCACTCCCCTTTCAGGTTTTAGGGCTGTGGTCACTAATGACCAAGTAATCGTCCACAGGCACTTTGAGTCCACCCTACTTGAGAAGATATGGTTCTTTGGGACCTGTTTGTTTGCAAAGGTATTAATTACTTTTCATTGTTACCCTGTTGGCTGCTATAGGGTGATTTGAAAACCACACCCAACTTGACCCGTGGTGTAAGTGTATAAATGTGGAAGTTCTGTGTGCAAAACTCACTGTGTCCGCATTCTGGAATCCGATGTTCTCTCCCTTGTGAAACACCCAATCAATCCAGCAAATACTCATTGTCTGCCTTTAGGACATGACTGGAAAAAAAAAAAAAAGAGAGAGAGACCTAATTAACTACTATAGCCCCATCACTTACCCTGCCAAAGTTCTTGTTTCCTTAGAGAATTAGGTTAAGATCATGTCAAATTTGCAGTGTTCTGTACATTCCGTGTCCTCCCTCTCTCAATTTTGTCTGTCTGACAATGCAAATTGTGTACCAGTGGTAATGAATTCGTTGTTATGCATCCAGGGAGAAACACTTAAGAATTGGGCACTAAAAGGATGTTTATCAACTCTTGACTTGGTAATGAGTGACAAAAATAGAGGAACAAGTAGATTGTTAAAGGGCTATATTAGCAAATAATGATTCCAGCATTTACCTTGCCAGGACATAATGATTGGTTGTATTTGTTAAAGTCAACTGGGGACCTAATAATTCTAGGCCAGGCCAGAGATGGGATGGGATCAAGAAACGTTCGGTTGCCATGTCCGCTGACTTGTACGTAGGTCTTGGTCTAGCTATGACTAGTCTTTTGGTAAGATCTGCTCTCTTCTTTCAGATAAATATATCCAAAAACAAACTTTAAGATCTGTAAGTAAAAATGCATTCGTTTCCAAAGTAGATCAGCTGGTCTGTAATTTCCTTTTGTGCCTCAATTCTTCTTGGTTGTGTTAATTATCTTTTGCACTGTGACTTTTAGGTCTGGGGATTCTTTGAAGAAATCAATCTTTTTTTTCCAACTCTCTTGTCAGAGAAGTACCTCATTCCACACTACCTGCTCTCTTCCGCTTCTCTCCTTCCTTGTCCGTGATTGGCTCAGCCACTTTTTGACTTTACCTCTGCAAAAGTGGCTGTGACACCAATTTCAAAGCATGCTGGGATTGTTAATTCAGACAACCCAACATCCTCTGGCTGCATGTATCAGGTTTTCTTTCATGAACATAGTCCACCATAGGCTGAGACATGGCAGCTTTAAAGATATTACTACCAGTCAACTTTCTTTTACAAGGTTCTGATCCTACCCCCAGAAAAGAAATCTTGACATTTGAGCTTCTCTGTGACCATTAATAGCTTAGTTCCCTGAGAATGTTGGAAAGAAGTTATAGTAATATTGCTGGAGACTATGTTTATGAAGAAATACCTCAAGAGCCTTAGATACTAAAGTCTGAAATCCTTAGTATCTTGGAGCCTTCAATCAATGAAATTCTGTTTCCCTTTATCATGATGTTTTCGGTCATTGTATTCTTGCAAATAATTCTAAAGAGACGTGTAAAATCATGGTCACAATCTCTCTCGTGACTCACGGCATGCTGAATGGTTAATCCAGTAGATCTCCAATTTTGATACTCCTTTTTTCTTTTATCCTGTGTTTATCCCAAAATATTCTGTGGCTATTTTCCTTTGAGCTAATGTAACGTTTTCCTCTAACCTATGACCTTTAACCTCTTGACCTCTGACCTAAGCCTCTTGCATGCCCAAATCCTCTTTTATAGGGAAAAAGAGAGAAATGTATGAGCATCCTGTCTTCTGCTTGGCCTCCCAAGTGATGGATTTAACCATTCGTGAGTACCTACCACCTCCTCACCATGCTGTCTTCACTCTTTCTGTTTTCATTATTTCAAGAAAATCCAGATCCAAATCAACTCACTCTCCTTGCTTCAAGTTTTTTAGCATTGGCTTGTCTGTTGATTCTGTCTGTGAAACCCAGTGTGAGAAGTCCAGTCACTTTTTATCAGCCTAACACAGGTTAGACAATTAAGCCATTTGTTTGTGATAAACTCAGATTTGTCTGTAAGTTTTTCAGTTATTCTCTGTCTGTGACCTGAATGCATTTTTACTTTGCTTGTGTGTAACCCCAATTTGTAAAGTGCTTGTCACTGGTACACAATCAAAAGATAGCAGCTAGGCGGGGAGCCGTGTGTTAGGTGTCAGGAAAAGGACAGTTGGGGCAAAACCGTGCTTTCTTTTCCATGTTTAAGATGTCAAACTGTTGTGGGTAGAAGATCGCACAAGTGGTCCCTTCTATGTAAAATGAGCTCTTATATGCCTCCTGTTTGTTCTCGCGCAAGTTGGGAAGCTTTTCCTTGTTCTTTCTGAAGATTTGAACTTGTCCTCGTCCTCTAAGCTCTGGCTAGAACATATGACTTAATTGTCACTTGGAGAGTTCATGTATGTTTCATAGCTTGATTTCACATTAAAACTTAATTTCACTAATTTTCTATTTGTGCAGCATTTTTCACGTCTGTGAAGGAGCCTTTTTTTGCTGGCCCCCACACTTCCGGGCGGTGGGAACTCAAGGGCGACTTTTTCTTTCCAATATCATATATCACACATAAGTGGGGGGCATTTTGGTTCACTTGCTCATTAATCCTGCATATGTGTTCTTGTTTCTCTCTCTCTTCTCTCCTTGTTGTGCTTTCTCTTTCAAATAGAGAATCAAAAGGACGCAGGTGAACCCATTGTATATGCATTATAAACTCTCAGGACTGTTGAGTCATATTTAGTGTTTTGTTTCTGTTTTTGTTTCTTGATAGCTCCTTAACGTATGTACTCCCAAAGACTGATGTGGAGTTGCAGTGATACTTAAGGAGTTAATTTGTGCTGTCTCACTATATCTCTTGCCCACAAGATGTTGACCTCTGTAGAGCAGACTTTCTGTAAAGGCATAAGCTTCGAAGGGACAGAACTATGGTTTGCTGTGGAGCTTCATTTCATCTTTGGCTTCAAGGACTCCAGTGATTTCGCCTCATGTACATTTTTTCTTTTTAAAGTGACTGAAGCAAACTAATCTTCCTTTTTGTTTTTCATTTCTTTTTCCTGTTTTCTGCTCTATTGAGAAGTTTGTGTTCTTTGATGAATGTTTATCAGTCAAGGCAGAGAGGCGTCGTCTCCGTGTTGTTCTTGTATGTACCACGTGATGGGGCAGGATGCACACACAGGTGGCTAAACGGGGGCCATTGCTAGAAGTTTCATGAGAGGAAAGCCCTTAGAAGTTTTCTGGCTATGGCAGTTTTCTTCTTGTTTGGTCCCCAAACTTCTGAATCTATTTTGAGGAAAGCTGTAACAAATATATAGTATGGATCGTGGTTTTAAGGTCTAAAGACTTCTCCAAAGATAATTATCATTTGAGTAAATTTGAATGTGTTTCAGATCAATTCAGAAAGCATTTTTGAGCACATGCCAAGCACTAAGCTAGTAATAAGTATTTGGAGACTCACAAACCTATGTTCAAGGCATACACGCTTTTCTCTTCCTGGAAGGGAAGATATTCATTTATCCATTCACTCATTCATTCATTCATTCATTCATTCATTCATTTGACAGGTGCTTAGTGGGAGCCTGCCATGTGCCAGGTACACTGGTAAAACCAGGGACTGTGTAAACAAGAAGAAACAGCTGATACCCTCATAGGGCATATGTGTCATTGGGTAATTAAATGTAAATTACAAATTCTGTACTCAGCAACACTAATGTGTAGAGTTGTGTGTTAGAAGGCATTGCTGGAAAGCCATAGAAGTCTTTCCAGGGATGGCAAGTTTGAACTGCATCTTAAAAGATGAAATAGAATCAGTGAAAAGGAGATGGGATGGGAAAGTGGAGAGGCATCCTAGCTAAAGAGAGTAATATGTGCAAATACATAAAACCATAGCATTAATAAAAATAGCTAAAGCTTATTCAGTGTGTATTACACGCCACCTATGACTCTTAAGTAATTTATATGTATTCACTCATTTAAGCCTCAAAATCTCTTATGAGATAGCTACTACTATTATTCCCTTATTAGAAAGGAGCAAGCTAAGATATGCAGAGGTTAAATAACATGTTCCTAGAAGCCAAAGTGCAGAGCCAGAGCCTGAGGCCAGGCAGAGGCCATACTCTGAACTTCTCTGTAACTCAGTGTGGTTGGACAACAGGCTGAAGTGACAGCAGGAGTGGGTGCCGATGGCGGCAACAGAGGCAGCAGATGAGATCTCCCTGTACATTCCTAATACAGGGTTCAGATGGCCTCTCATGGTCCATGGGTTCTTCACCTGGAATCTGTACCAATTTCTGTAGACAGTTTTCACAAGAAAAATTCCACGTCTCCCATCCAAAGGTGACAGAGAGCCAGTGAGGCTCTTTAAGCAAGAGGGCAGCTTGGTGATTTGCACTCCAGAAAAACCATACCGGCAGAGATAGAGAAACAAGATTGAGGAGGAGGGAGAAGGTAAAAGTGGACCCAAAAGTTAAGATCAAAGCAGAGTTGGGTTTAAAGCTTGGTACATCCGAGGCCCCTTCTGGGCAAAGTAGATCTCAGCTGTAATCAAAATCATCATCAATGCTTTCCTGATCTTTACATCTTTAATTTTTACTCTCCCCCTACCTTTTCAGTTTCCGTAGAGGGAACAAAGCGTGAATACATGGATAGGTGTGCAAAACTAACTGTGTGGAGGTGGCCAGGCACAACTGGAGTTATCCATACAAAAATCGAGGTGCAAACAGACAGCTGCTGAAGCCTGCAGTCAGACTGTGCTTTGCGAGGCTCCGGGACTCTACAGATGGCATTTTGGTGGACTTATGCTTTCTGTCTGAGAGCATTATTAGAAATTGCATGTTCAGTTTAATTACAGTATCTCAAAAAAAAAAAAAAAGAGAGAGAGAGATGTAAAAGGCTGTTACTCTATGAAAGAAAAGCTGTGACTCCTGCAAATGAATTCTATTATTTTAAATACATTTCCATTTAAACCGTCACGTGTTCTGAACCCAGCAAATCTCTGAGAAAGTCTACACCCCTATTGCTGGCTTGCCTCAGTTCTCTGCTAAATACTTGTATGATTTTTCCTTCAAATACAGCAAGGATTTGCAAAATAGATAGATCTATAGCCAGACAGACAGACAGCCTACCCATGGGCCCAAGCACTGTGCTAAGGACTTAATAAGAAGGATCTGATTCATTTGTTACCTTAGACCCATTGAGAAGGTTTCATTACTGCCCTTCTTACCGATGAGGAGGCTGAGGTTTGGAAAGGATAAATGACACTCTTCAGCAGGATTTGAACCCACATCATTCTAAATTCAAACACCATGCTTTTTTTTCTTTTATTGTGGGGGAGGGGTCTCTTTCCTCCATTCAGCCTTTCCAGCCAGCATGATAGCAATTGGATAATACCCTTTCATTCAGTGGATTACACACACAATTGCTTACAACTTTTATTTCAGGAAAACCACCAAAGTCAGAGCAGTCTTCTGGGCCTAGATCATTGCCAAAATGTTTCCCCTTTGAAGTCTTCCTGAGGGCAGTGAGATCCCCTGAGATTGTCAGAGAACTGAGGATTTTTCTTTTCTTCCCAAATGACAGAAACCTTCTAGAGCAAGTCAAATTTATCCAAAGGATTTTCAGGCAGATTCTGTAGTAGTGAGGTTCCATATCTTTCCCTGTTTCCATCAAGTCTTATAGGTCTGAGTCCAGTTGAAGAAGAAAAAAAGAGACAAGCAAGCTTGTGACACTCAACACACAGTATGGAGCCACTCACCCAAGAGACCAGTGAGGGTAACTCCCATCTCAGCAAGATCCAGGCCATCCTAAACTCCTAAAACAAGGCCAATCTAACACATCCTGTCTTACACAGTGGAGTAAATGTTCATCTTTTCATCTTTCTTATTTCAGTGATACATAAACCAGGGTTTCCAAGCCAGAATTATCCTGTAGACTAGTATCTCATCTATACTTTATGAAAAGTGAGGAGGGCAGGGAGAAACATGTTTCAAACACTCTCAAACAAGGAAGATCCTGGAGGAAAAGAGGATGTGTTAAAAATATGCCATGAATCAATAAACATGAAACTGACATCTCTTCTCCCAGAACAAAAAGACATGCTGCCGATCACCATAACAACTGTCATTTATTGAGAATTTAGTATGTGCTAAGTAGATACATGCATATCTCATTTAATTTTCACAACAATTCTGTAAGTATTTTGTTGCCATATTTCATTGAATCTAAAAGCCATCAATTATAAGATGCACCATTAATTTATGTAGTCCTAAGAATAAAATAATGCTGCCAACTAAATTGTGACACACCCATCAAATGTAAGATGCATCCAATTTCAGAAATGTTCAAATGTGCCTCTTACACTCCACGAAATAAAAAAATCACTGTTTTCTGTAGAAATGCAGAGAAATGAAACAGAGAGATGTTAAGTAACTTGCCCAAGGGCACACAGCTGATTAGTTGTAGAGACAGAATTTGAACATGAACCTAATTCCAAGCCCACACTTTCAACTTCTGTACTATGAAAGACTTGTGGTTGTTAGTGATAAAATTAGATGAGGTTTCTCAATCACTTAATCCCAAACCACCATTTGACAGATGGGGAGACCAAGGTATAGAGAAAAGAAGCCAGTTTCAAAATAAGATGGGCAAGTAAGCAACTCTTGTCTGGGGTCCTGCACATTCTTTAGGGCCTTCACCTACCCCCACACTGACCCCCCCCCGCCCACCAGGCTGCTATGTCTTTCATTCAAGAGATACTGTCCCCACTCACGATCTAGTAACTGGTTTCTAGTGTGACAGTTGAGAGATCCCAGAGTCCACATACCAGAATCCTAAATGCACAGCTCCAAGAAAACAGTCTCCCAGGACCAGCCTGAACACCCAGAATCTGTTATGTCAAAAGTTTACATCACACAGTCTTGGCTCCAATTATTTTTTAACCTGTTTAAGTCTCACTTTTGTTTTCTGTGCATGCGTGCTAAGTTGCTTTACTCATGTCCAACTCTTTGCGACCCTGTGGACCATAGCCCACCAGGCTTCTCCATCTGTGGGATTCTCCAGTCAAGAATACTGGAGTGGGTTGCCATTTCCTCCACCAGTTATCTTCCCAACCCAGGAATCAAACCTGCCTCTCTCTTATGCCTCCTGCATTGGCAGGCAGATTCTTTACCACTAGCACCACCTGGGAAGCCCCTTTGTTTTCTGTAAAAGGGGCTAATAATGTTTCCTCCTCTTAAAGCATTGTTGCAAAGATTAAAACATATATTTCCAACATAGCTCTTAACACAGTGCCTGGTACATAATAAGCCCTCATTACTATCTATCCATAGAGACAAAGTTTTATATATGTTATTATAAACATAAAATTATGTCATTATTGGTATATTATTATTTAAAAGGAAACCCCCAAATCCAAATGTACAATATAGACATATTATTTGATTTCAGAAATGGAACAGAAAGCAGTGCTTCTCAAAATTTAATCTTTATACAAATCTCTGGGGATCTCGTTAAAACGTACATTCTGATTTGGTAAGTCTAGAGAGGGGCATGGAAATCTGCATTTCTAACACACTGATGATGAAGCTGCTGCAGCAGGGGCTGCAGTTTGAATGTCAATGGACTATAAGAAGCAGCCGATTTATCTCTTTATCATAAATTTCAAAAGAAAATGTTACAAGTTCCACATATGTTAAATACCCATTGAGTTCCAGGAACTGGGTCAGGAACCAGGGAAGGGAGCCATGAGAAAAAGCAGCCCAGATCCCTTGCCCTCAGGCAGCTCCCAATAAACTTCTCAGGGAGAGGACAGGCAGTAAAACAAGTGATTTCATCTGGAGACTGTGTTGTAGAAGGAGATGCAGGATGCTGCAGGCATGCCGTACACAGGGATTTCACCTGGGCTGGGGTCCTTGATGCATGGCAGAGGAGGATGTGCTGGACGCCCAGGGCTGATTCCCTGAGAACTGCCTGGGATGTTCCTCGGCCTTGTTGAAGGCCTACTCGTCATTCAACCAGATGTCCCAGAGTCTGTCCTAGAGCACCCACAACCATATAAGTGAAAGTTTATTTGGGGACTGGGTGAATATTTAATAGTACTATTAAATAAGTAGTCTTACTAGAGCAAGTGTTCAAAAACAACCACCACCACCATAAGTAGCTTAAGCAAGAAAAGGTCATTTTTGGCCTGTGTAGGTAGGAAATGCATGGAGGGATCGGACTCAGAAATAAAGGCTTTTACTGTGTCTTGATCTCTCCAGCTGCTGTCAGTCTTCTTTAATGTGACTGTCATGACAGCAGGGGTTGGGGGCAAAATTGCCACAGATAGCACCAGGTTTTTATCCCAGATGCTGAGGCACAATGAAGAAAGAGGTTTCCTCTCTATGAAACTGTATACAGTTCCAGAGAACACTCTTATTGGCCAGGCTTGGGTCACGTGTCAGTCCCTGAGCCAGTCATAATACCCATGATGACGTGGGGTGTTATGGTTGCCCTGGCTTGGCTCACATGGCTGCTCCTATTTAGGACTCATTGCTTAACATTCCCACTAAAGCCGCATAGAGTGGAAGAGAGGCAGTTCTAAGCAAGGCAACTGCACATACAAGAATAGCAGATATCCATTACTGTGTCTCGCCAGAATTAAGTTTACTTTTCTTAGGTACAACAGCTCAGTCTCGAGGACAAGGCTGACCTTGGATATAAAGATACCAAATTGGAGGAAAAAAAAAAATATATATATATGTATGTATGTGTATGTGTGTGTGTCTATATATATATATATCTTTGTGTGTGTGTGTGTGTGTATATCTTAATAGCATTATTTCTTTCTTGTGGATATAATATATTTTAACTTGAATACAAAGATTTCTCATTATCTTAAATCATTTTTCATTGCATTAAAACACCTGAAGTTTTTCTCTGGTTTGCAAGTAGAAGTTACAATGTTTGCTATTCAGCAGTTCAGCTACATGCATTTGCTCCATAACCAGGAGCTTTGGCTAAGAGATGAAAGTTGCCCATATAGTTTTTATGCATATTGCAACCACAGAATATTTGGTTTTCCATGAAAGCACACCATTGGGCTGGATCCACTGAGAATTTACTGCTCTGGACCAGCTACTGTACTAGTCCCTAGAAATACAGAATTCAGTGGGTACAGGGAAAGACAAACATGCATATCATTGGCTGTTAGTCAAGGACCATAAGAGCTCAAGTAGAGGTATCATCAGAAGAGTTGAGTCTTTGTTATGAAGGTATAACTCTTGGGGCTGGGGGGAGGCGTGGTAGGGAGTCTCTTAAAGGCTTTGAGCAAGAGTATGATAGGTTCAGATGTGTGCTGTATGAGGATCACTGTGGATGCTGCGTGAGCAATGAACTACAGGGGAGGGAAGGAACTAAAGGCTGGTTTGGAGTCTTTAGCAACCGTTGAGGTGGAGATGATGAGACGTGAGTTGAACATCTACTTTGTCAGCAAGAGTATAGCCACATGGTCTCGTACAGTGGGAGGTAAAATCAAGAGACACAGTAGAGGTAGATTGGACAGGCCACGCCACCCATGTCGTTATGGGGAGAAGTCAAAGATGGCTTCAATAAAAAGGGTAAACAATTAGTGACTCATCTACTGGTCTTTAGTAACATATACTTTATATTGCCCTAAAAATGGAATCTTCTGAAAGGGAGTGATGAGGATACAGGGGATCAAGTATACATGATGGCCTGCCCCACTGAAGAAGTTACATTGAATTATGACCCTGTTTGAAATGTGTGGTCCATGGAGCCATTGTTTTAGGTAGGCAGCGTATTCTGGGAAGCATGTTGTGGCTATCTGTTTGGCTTTCTCTTCCCACTCTAGCTTTTATCCATCCCTACCTCCAAATCCTAGTGAATTGCTCCAGGATAGTTATTGTCAGTAATAACGTAATACAAACACTGGCATCTTTAGCAAAACATATATAGGTTGGAACTTGGTTTTAAGTGTGCTCTCCATCAACCATATCCATTTCTCATACAATGTTTCTGGAAGTGGCAATTAACTGGCTTGCTGGAGTCAGAGCTGGTCAGGTTATTTAAGGGCTATTGGAGAATCTCTCGCTCCTGGATGCCTCTCTTCCTTTGCTTAGCTGAGCCTGCAGAGGAATTCTCTTTTTTATTTTTCTGCAGTCACATTTAACTCCCTCTCTGGAAGCCAAGCAGATTTAATTGTGTAAACATGAGCAATGGTAATTGGGTAAATGAAGTTGGAAACCAAGGTATGATGTTTTTGTTTTGCTCTGTGAAGGGGAAAAAAATAGGGAGCTTGTTTTTCTATGGTGGCAAACCTCACTGTCAGAATTCTGGACAGACAGTTGGCAGGAGGGAATCCCTTTACGAATTTTCATTGAGACCCATTGAGCTGAAATATGTATCTGCTGCCTTGCCGGTTACGGATCCGCCCTGGGGCATTTCATTGTTTTATAAAGTGACTTACGAAGTGGTTTACATAGTTTCTGTTATCTGGGAAAGAATAAATGAGGAGTTTCCCTAAGAATTACACACTCGGGTAATACACATTCATTCAGAGAACCAGAAGAGGTGTTACCAGAAATGCTCCCAACTTTGCACCCCGCTGTAGGTGGAAAAGCAGATTTTAACAAGACATAAAATATAGAATTCTTTTTTATAAAGAAGAGGTTAGTAAGTACCTTCCTTTATATAGCTGTCATTTAAAACTGATTTTTTTAAAAAGTCCATTTACATACACTCTTTCCCAAACAAAAAATTTAAGTAAGAGGAGACTGGGGAGTAGAATATTTTTTTAGTCCTTCATTTCAAACATTGAGGTGATCCCACAAGAAAAAGATGATATCAACTTTTGCTTTTAAGAGATGGTTTGCCAGGATATTTATCCCTATTTCTTGTATTTTTTATTATTGCTGCTAGAATTCCATTTCCTATAAGCCTGCAGTAAACTTCGTTTTCCCAATTGAGAAATTCAGGCAAACCAAGAAGCAGGCTTGGCAATGTAGAATGTCCCCCTCACCATACAGCTTGCTTTATAAATGAAAGCCATGAGAAAGGACCAGGTCCGAGGTTAATGAGACACTCACTACAGACAGAGAAGGCAGAAGCTGATAGCGCTCTGCGCTTGTGTTGAAGGAGAGGCTATTGTTATAGGATGTTTGCTGTGCTGATACTGTAAAACCACATGACAGATGGGTCAAGTGCTGATTACCGTATTCTAACATTTGGAATAGCAAGTAACATATTTGATAAGCTGGCAAGTTTTTATATATGATTCAACCCACAATATAAAAGCCATGAGAATTCCAAATTGAAAATAATTAAATGAGCTGGAAACAATCAGATACCACACATTTTTTTTTTTCCTGCAAAATGACAGATTTTGACATGTTGAAATTCCACAAAGGGAGCAAGAATATTCCCCAGCTCAATTGAACTAATAATGGCCCTTCATCTGCTTTTGCAAAGCAATTAATTCCTGCTTTCTTACCACGTGGGAGATAACAGTGAAGATTTGTAGGCACCTGAAGCTTTACAGAGATCCAGCCCATGCATTGTTTTCTTTGCTGTTCTTGGCAACCCCTCAAGGTATACAAAAAGAAGACGTTAATATTCTCAGTTTATAGAGGAGGAAGCTGAGGCCTGGAGAGGCTTACGTAGAGGGGAGAAGGTTCCATAGGAAGTTAAGTACCCTCTTGAGGATGAGAAGTCATATCCCCCAACTATGTTGACATCACGTGCTATTTCTGGACATCTGGAAGGAGGAAGCAGCTGTTAACATTTAGGTGTGCTTCACTGTACAAGAAGTCTATCTTCTTGCGGTCAGTGGTACCGCCACCATCACCCATGTGTTCCCACCGGATGAAGGCATCCTGCCTCTGAGTGTCTCAGTACGGTGGTAAGAGCCTCGTGCCTCGTCAGGCAATGTCAGACCTCTGTAACGCTGCAGTCACACCAGGAAAGCAGCAGCTCTCAATTCGTGTGTGATCATTTTTGCTTGTTTGGTTGTTCTTTTCAGAGTTTGTCATCTTACTTGTCACCTTTGTGATAGTCACTTTGTCTCTTTACCTTTTTTTTTTTTTTTTTTTAACCGTCTCTCCTCACCTACCCAAGCAGCTCCCCCGCCACCTCCTGGGCCTCCTCCACCCACCCAAACGCAGACCAGCATGTTATATCAGAGGCTCAAAGGCATGCCTAGGCCAAAACCAAGTACTGTAAACTTTTACGTTTCCTTTATGCGACAGCTTTCTAGTTTAGTTTGCTTTTCTGTTCATTTCTCTGGAAATTTTGTTTAGCATACTAACCTGAGGCTCAGACTCTCAAGTTTGACACCGTAGGTTTTGAGAGACTTGAAAAGAGAGCATTATTTCCAAATGTCCACATTTTTTTTGTCTAGCTCTGTCTGACATATGCAACATTTTCAAATCTCAGTGTCAGCACAAAATAACATTGTTGCATAACATTTTGCATGATGATTTTTTTTTCTATGTTATGAGCTTCAATTCTGTTGTATGAAATGTTTACTAAGTATATTATATTTTTAGTTCCCCTGTGTCAGTGCTCCAGCTAGTACAAGATTGGGTGATAGGAATATTACAGTATGTTTCCAGATATTGCAGACAGCAGACATGACCCCCCCCCAAAAAAAAATCATATCTAAGCACAAATTTCTCCTTGATCTCTGTTGGGGGGGATGGAAGAGGGGCTACAGGATTTTGCACAATATTTTCTTTAAAGACAACATCTTAAACAAGTTGATTTTAGTACCATTTTTACTAACTAGTGAGTCAACAGTGCAAGTAAGAGGAAAATAAAGTCGTGTCTCAATATAGTAGCTTGATCTATAGATAATGCAATTGCAGCTAATTAATAATAAATGAAAGTCTGGCTACATGGGTTCATTGAAAGATCAAATATTCTAGATTCAAGCATACTTAACCTACTTACATGAAATGGTTGCTGGTTAAAGCAAAATTGCAAAAGATTTTATTAAACATACTGTCTGTATATATACATCAGGCATACACATATTTGCGTACAAGTGTACACACTCACAGGAAGATTGTGTGCACATGTACACTTTATGTGTATCTATTGATATATATGGTAGTCAATATCAGAGCACTGCATATTAAAACAAATCTTCAGGTGATCCTAGCTTATGCATCTTGGATTTCTCCCAACACAAAAATCATTTACATCTTTGAAATAAAAGTACATAAAAATATTGATGGGAATGATTTCCACTACTGCATCGTGTCTCATGGACATCTAGAATTTCCCTAGATTCGATATGTGTTCTGCCCAAAAGGATACTATTCTCTGTTTTGTAAGTAAGAGATTTCAAAGATGTGCCCCAAGTGGGATTTCCTGCAGATTTGTATTAACATGCAGGCTTGTCTGGTTACTAGAAAATGTATGTAAGTGTGTGATGTGTGTATGTGGGTGTATGTGTCGAATAGGTAATAAGCATAGGATGAGGAATTTGCAAATTGATGTGTAAATGTGAATATCAACTAACAAAAAAGTAGCCTGTGCATATTTACTATCAAAATGCAAATACCTCACTCTACACATATTACCTCAACATATATACACAGTATGTTTGTTAGAAATGCCTGAAAGTCTACTAATGAAATTATGATAGTCCATTTGTGAAATTACAAACAGACCAGGCACCGCAGAAGCACAGGTATCAAACCCATCACTCAGTCTTTCTCCAGGTATTATTTCTGTGGACCAGGCAGTGAGATGTTAGCCCCTGAGCTGTGCACATCTCCTTATCTGGGTGGAGATTCTCTGTCTAATCTGCAGATTATTTCCCCACAGCTCCCACCTTCAAGCCCCGACCTTCTATTGCAGCCACACTTCCACCTGAACCTGGCAGAGACAACGGAGCATTCTGTTGGCCTGATTCCAAAAGCTCATTTTCACACCAGTCATCAGGCCTTGTTAGAGTGAAACTTGCACCACCTCAATTATCTGACCAACCCCCTCCATCATTCATAGTTCCCATTGGCTGGACCACTCCTTTTGCATAGTGTTTCACAGAATTTTTCTATCTTGTTGTTAAATCCTACATTATTAATCATCTTCCATGTTCATCACCTATATAACAAACGCACAAAAAATTAGGAAAATATTATGAGAAGCTACTTGTTTCTCTTCTTTTTAAATTAGCCACCTCCTACCATTTTGTTTACCACTCCCCTGACAAACACACACAACCAAACCACCAACAGCACACCAGCCCTTCCTGTGAAGCATTGAGTTACCTTCTCTGGCAAGTAAAACCCTGAAGTCAAAACGTATCTGCTTCAGATGAGGAGATTGAAATAACTTTCAGCAGTCCTTTCGTGCACACGTATACCCTCCTTGTGGAATTGTGCTAAAGGATCCTAATTGCTGTTATACACCATGGGCTATAGATGACTCAGGCTTCAAGATTGGAAGGGGTCTGAGCACAAACTACGAGTTCACCTATGAGTTTAGACTGGTTGAATTCAGGCCATTTCATTGGCTTAGGAAATCTTTGTTTCAAATATTACTCTTTGCCCCCACCCCAACAGGAAAAAAAAAAAACAGTTCTTTGTAACATAATAACATTGCCAAACCTTCATGAATTTAGCTCTATAAAGGATAAAATGAAAACCAGAGTTTGGAAACCAGGGTTCAGCTTGTTCTTAAGTGCAATAAAAGCCCTTTCAACACAGTAGAACCTAAAGCGCATTGTTGCCATCTCACTGATAAAATTTCACTTGTACAAACCAGTGGAACAAACCACTTCATCCAATACTCTACACCCTATGTTCTTTTAAAAATTCTATCCTGCTTTCTATCTAATGGCCTAGGAATGTCCATTGATTCTCAGTCTCCTCCCTGGACAACTTAAAACAGCCAGACCTTTAAGTCTGCTTTTTTAAAATGAACATTCCAATACCTGTTAAACATGCAGACCTTGAATGAAAAACAATGCTGTTGTATTGTTTAGGGACAAAGCCAGGAAACAGATGGAGCAGCAATCAAGACTAAGCTTCTGTTCCATCTTCCCAACTCAGGTAGCACAAACACTGCCTAGAGAGGGATATACGATAGTCCATTTATGCTGTCTTTAAAGAACATGTGTACAAAATGTCGCTAAATTTGTAACGGGCTGTCATAGTCTTCATACAGCTTTAATAAGCAAATTGGAAGCTGGAGCACTGCTTTTTCTTAGTATGTATTATAATAATGATGGTGATAATAATAATAAAATGGCTTTCTGGTTTGCTCACTACTAATTATATGGCACTTAACATTTGCATGAAACCTTAAAAAAAAAAAAGGGATAATCTTTGGAATTTCTTATCCACTAGTTCTAATGGCCACAAAGTTAGCCCACTACTTTCACTGAATTTTAACACAAATTCTTGTACTACAGAAAATGTAGGCCGGTTAATCACTCCTGCCAAAAAGCTGGAAGATACAATACGTCTTGCTGAACTAGTCATTGAAGTTCTTCAGCAGAACGAAGAGCACCACGCAGAGGTAAGCGGGTGCCAGGGGGGCAGGGTCTCTGTTCCTCAGAAGATCTGCACAACTGATTTACTGGCAACTTTGTGACTACGATGTCTTAACTCCCATTTTCTTTTAACTGACCTTGTGAAGCAAATGAAAGTGGCCGTTTTGCAAGGAGGATCCTTTACAGGGTTGTTTAAAACAGCCAAAAAGTGGGTTGTGTGATGTACGTTTCAGCTTGAGTTTTCAGATATTTCTAGCAACAAGCCAAAGAGGTGAGTACATCTTTGAGATAATTATTCAAGCAGCATATGGTTATTGTCAGGAACATATGAAATACTTTTTGGTCTTTTGTGGCTGTTTCTGTTGCTACCACTGTTGTTTCGATTTATTTTATTTGGTGTGTGGATTGAGAGCCGTCTTTTTGAATTTATCTCTGTAACTTAGTCTACTCGCCCTAGAGTCTTCATTTGTTAATCTCAGATGACCTGGGTTGCTAAACTCAGTGACAGAAACAAATTATTCTGTGTTGTTCAACTTGTTGATTCTCCAACCTACATCTAAATAAATACAGCTTCCTTTTTTTTTTTTTAACTAGCCACTGTCAAAATTATTATTTTGATCATTATACACTGAGGGATTTAGAGGCTAATTCAATCCAAAACCTGTAAGGACTTAAACAACCCACCCCTTCCAAGAAAAGATTCCAAGATTTCCTTATGATCAAACTGTTACACCACTTGTTTCAAAACTGAGATTTAAAAGCATTTCTCTTAAAATCGCCTATTTAAAAAACCTCACTCATGCTCACTCTTCCCCTCCAACCAGATCTACAAGGGGGAAAAGAGGGCATCAAAAAAAGTAATGTCAAAGGCACCTAAAATGCTAATTCCCATGAGTAAATGAAAATCAACAGTATAGTTAAATAATACACCATAAAGACAATCATCCCAACTAATGCCTGATTGCATATTTAAATTTCCTCCCTGTTTTTCTACTGTTCCACTCAATCTTGGCTGATCGTGGCAGGGAAAAGAGGTATGTGACCCAAATGAATGAGTCAGCCACCTGCTGTCATAGTCTGTGCATGCCCTTCCAGTACCATGTCTTCTAATGGGACTTTTCCCAGTGCCCCTGCTTCCTAACACCGACCCAAGGAATGTAACAGCAATTTCCAGTGGACTGCTTGTGAAATGGGTGGCCTTCCACAGCAGGGTCAATGTGGGTGATTCTCTTGTGCGTGCATGAAGCAATTGATATACTTAACAATGACTGCGGTTACATCCCAACACACGCCTCCGAGCTGCCTTGACTCTGTCCCCTTAGCGTGTTGTAGCTCCTCTGTCCGTCTGTACTTACCTTCATCCCAGCAGATGAGTACCGAGCCTAGTTACCAGTAGCTAGCCAGAGTGATACTAATCTTCCTCTACAACTGTCTGTATGTGAACCATATATACAGTATTTATATATAGAGAGAGTGCCAACGAATCATGATGTCCCCCAAACCCTCACTGAGAATGGGGTGAAGACCCCTTGAGGTAGGTACAACTAACTCCTGCAACACCGAGCAAACGCACAGCCAGGAGTGAGAAGAGGGGCCAAGTCAACACCCTCCAAATGTAGGCACTTTCAGACAGAAAATTAAGTTGGGCTAGAGTTTTTTATTCTACTCTATCCTATGTGATGTTCTTTTCAGATGGGGGCATCTGGGGTTCATTGTGATGGTAAGTATGTTCTTTCTGGGTGTCCACAGAATCATCTCCAGAGGCATGGAGGGATCTGGCCAGTCCTTTGCTGATTTGGGTGTTGAGGCTTTTCCCAATATTTCAGACCAGATTTTTGAAGACATGGATACAAAGCAGATGGTTTTCTTTCAGTGAATGATTGAAGAAGGAAATGGACACATATGCTTGATTTAATCAAGTTATTTTCTGAGGCTACTGCAGTCTGAGAGAGGAGAACATTTTCCCAAATGACTCACAAGTGGTACCAAAGAGAAGTTGATAGTCCAAAGAAGCCTCTTTTCCCCAGTTTTCCAAAAAGCCCTTCTTCACTCAGTACTAATCACCATCTTAAACCACCCTCATAACCATCATTACAAAAATATTTGAATTTTACGTGTTCAAAAGCCATTCATAAATAGGGCAGAAATAAATTCAGTTCTGTTCTCATTTACTGACTTTGGAAGCGAGGAATGAAAACTTTGGTATACTTTGGAATTCAGAGGCCCAGTTTGCTTTTTGATAAATGTAGAGGTTTATTTCTGAAATCAGTCCTTTCACCCAGTCACAAAACCGCGTTACTCAGTTGATCAAAAACTAACCATCTATGAGCACAGAGGCATTTCCCTCAGCCCTGGTGATTTTTTTTAAACTGTCCAGCTGATTGCAGGGTAACACCTGGTCAAGGGACCCTTAGCTGCAACTAAAGAAGTAAAATTTGCCCTGGCACACTGAGGATGAGAGGATGAGGTTTTGCTGCCAAGAGGATAAAGGACGAAATTTTTTTCCTCCTGACCAGTACTCACTGCCATCTTCTCTAGATGCCCAGTGAACTCTAGAAAATCAGTAAATCCTAAACATGAATCTTAGCTGGACCTTAGCCGTCATGCCGTTTGGTGGCACCACACTAATAAAAGTGACAAATGGGATCCCCTCCCCCACAGAAGTCAATAATCCTTAAAACTACTTTGAATTCCAATATAAAGTAATTAAATATTTCAGGAGAAAACACAATCCCCACCAGCTAAGAATATTGTTGTATGCACACACACATGCAGTATATGGTAGCAGTTGTCACCCAAATCTCTAAATTACAACATAATTCTGCTCTCAGAGCCTAAGTTATGTGCATATACACACCTGCACACACACTGGAATTATACCTTCATGTACTGTTGACTTCACTTTCCCAATCTCTCTCTCTATGTATACGTATGTATATGTATATATGTATTGTGCTACACATAGGGGTACATATATACATGTAGTTTGTGTAGAAAATATAGAGTGTGTTCAGTGTGGTTGACCATACTCCTGAAGTGTACATCTTTGCCTTTAAATAATGAAAAACGCTGGGTAAGTATCTAGAAACCAAAGTACAACTCCTTCTTGTCTTTGGAAAAGATTTCTGAAGATTTTAGACACCCATAGACACGTACAAAAATACCATTCACCTGTATGAGCAAGTATAAAGTAAATATAGATGTCATTGTTATTTTATTTTAAACCTTTGCCTTGCCCAGTCCAGGTACACAGACTCTGTTCATTTGATTAAAATTAAGAAATGGCTTTTTTGGTGATTAAATCTTTTTCTTCTTCTCAGTGAGTCAGTTTGATTATGAGGTTCTGAAAGAATTACTGTGGGTATAGAAAAATAAAGTTGGACTTCACTTCTCCAACAACCCCCCTATTTAATCTCTCTTCCTTTGCTAGAATACCAGGTTTCTCTGCCAGATATTAATGGTAATAATTCATATTGTAGTAGTCATTGTTCTTCATAGGGCTGCCAATCTATATGATTATTAATATAACAACTGTAGATAATTTCTCAACAATTTATCAGATTCTAACAAGGGACTAAATTTTCTGTAGAGAGTAAAAATGGGTGCTTCTTAAGGCCTCTGGTTTGCAACTTTTCAATAAAGCTGGTAAAAACCAGATAAGAGGTTGGTCTGAGAAAATTTTTATTTTAGGCATTTAGGATTAGTTTTTGTTTTGTTTCATTTTGTGTTTTGTTTTGTTTTCTTGTCACCCTAGAGCCAAATTGTGTCTGGGAAGGCATTTCAGTCTCCCCAGTTACTATTCTTTTGAACTCACTCTGAAGATGTGAAGGGAAACAAATGACTAAAGCATAAGTAGCAGCCAGGGTTAGATGCGCCTTTGTGATTACTGCAGATATCCTCCATCAGAACTGACGAGAATCAGCCCTCCACACAGGGTTGGGTGGCAGCAGTGGGACTCTAGCAAGTTTGAGTGTTTAGACGGTCTCTGCCTAGAAGGCAGATGGCTAGGAGAGCTCTGGGGGAGGAGTGGAGGGTTTCTGCCTCAGCTGGATTTAGCCAGGTAGTCAGTGAAACAAGCCCCAAACCCCAGGGCTGTCATCCGCAGGTGGTAAAACTGCAGTAAAATCTCATCGATTCAGAACCAATTCCTCCTAATTTGTGACAATTCAACTACAGATGTGGCTCTTTTAATTTCTCTTCAGTAAAATGTTTGACATTATCTCAACTTTCTCTAGAAATTCTAAAGGCTCTTCTTCCAAGTTTTATCCCAGGATCTATGAAATTAAAGCTCCCATCTCTTTTACTTCAATTTATAAGTCAGTTTATCTACAATTATTTGAAATTTAAAAATTACTTTTAAGTTTACCATACACTTAGTGATAGCTAATCAATGAATACTTTGTACTTGGGCTCCCAGGTATAGACTGCTTTGAAAAGCGGCTAAATGAACGTTCTTTTTTAGAAAGCCCAGTAATTGAGGTTTTTTGCTGACAGACTAGCATCTCTTCTCTTCCCTTACTCTGAATCACTGAGGTTTTACTGTAAGTTAAAATGGAAACAGCAGGTGTCTATTTCCAGCCAAGCTGCCCTTGCAGAATGGTCCATGACTTGATTTTTTCCATTTAATTTGCACACCAGCCACATGTTGATAAAGGAGAAGTAAGTAAAATGAAATCTCATGAAAGAAGAGAGGTGGACCCCTATTCTGCCTCCTGGTGGCTGTTAGAATATCCCCAGATAACTAAGAGGTCACAGAAGAGCTTGGCCATTGAACAACCTCTTTTATTTATGGAATTATTTCCATAATCATCTTTCATGTTTTGAAATGCCTTCCCATCTTTTTTTCGATGAATGCTCTGGAAAGTGTTTCCCGTGTAAATACTTTATGGCACGGGGTGGGGAGGTAGGGGAATAAAAAGGGCTGGCAAATTGTTTTTGTTTTTCTGCTCTCTTTGAAATCAGCAAAAGGGGATAAAAAGGGGGCCTGTTGACACTGCCACTCATTCTGCATGCTCCCTGCCAGAAATGATTAGTCAACATGCATGCATGCCTTTGAATTGCATTCACATCTGGCCCATCTGATGTGAATGTCACCTCTGAGACCCTGCACAATGATTTCCAAGGACCCATGTGCATGAAAATGAGTTACTTCACTGATATTTTTGGTTTTCAATGTACATATGTGTCCAGCCCTCAGAAAAGTAAGTCCTAATCTTACTGAGTGTCTCGTAGCTTAAAGCCTGATCTTTCCTATAGACAGGATGCAAAACCAGAGGCTCCCTGCTTAAAGAGATTTCAGCTCAAAAGTTTTGCGACAATACAACAATAGTTTCCTTTGCCTTGGTATGAAATAGGAGTAACATTTCCAACGTGTAGGGAAAAACGTGAGTTGCTGAGCTTGTACGAAACCACAGACAATTAGGCCCCAGATGCATAGAGATAATAAACAATAATTATCAATTTTCAAGTTAGACCAGCAGAAAACCCATAAACACAGTGAAGAAACTCCCAAATTCTAATACTTTAGAGCAAGAACTAGTCAACAAGAGCGATAAAGAGCATGACTCAAAAGGTACTGAGTTATTGTAAATTGAACAGAAGTTCTGTGCTTGTCATTTCTACAGCTGCAGATTTCTAAAGCAGGCCTGGAATCATGAAAACTATTGCCCTGGGCCACGTAGAGGCCCAGCTATATCCCAAAGTGCTGTTCTCTTTACAATAAAATTACCAAACCCTGCTGGATGCACAATCAGTCTTTAACATCCAGGGCTTGACTTCACATCTTAGGTCAGAGACAAAAAGCTCATCACCTCTTTATCTGTTGTTTTTCTGCCACATCTCAAAGGCCTTCGCGTGGTGGTCAGACTTGATGGTGGAACATGCCGAGACGTTCCTGTCACTCTTTGCAGTGGACATGGATGCGGCGTTGGAAGTGCAGCCCCCAGACACGTGGGACAGCTTCCCACTGTTTCAGCTGCTGAATGATTTTCTCCGGACTGATTGTATGTATCATCTTTGACTCTTTGACTTTCTTAAGTAGTGTGCAGATAACTGATGACCCAAATGTATTTATCCCAGGCAGGCTACACGTTGGACACAGTTCTTCCGAGTTTTATGGTTACTTTAAAGAAAAAAAAAATAGGTTACAGCTGATAAAATTCCCTTTCTTCCAACAAGCATCATGTTGCAGGAAGCCCTCTCTTCACTAGGCAGAAAAACCCAAGCTCAGTGAGAAAGGGGTGCCCATGCCCGTGTGTTTTATTTGCTCTTGAACAAGCTAATTAACTTCAGCTCTACACATTTTGAATTTTTAATCAAAAGATGCTTCCTAGATGAAAAACAATTTCAGTCTAAGTAGCACCTAAGTGTTTCAGAGTGTCTTAGAGCACCACATAGCCATGAAATAGACCGTCCTCCTCAGAGAGAATGATGAAGGAAAGAAGGGATACAGAATTCTTTCTTCCTGGTAGCATAAGGAGGAAAAGGGAGCAGGTATAAAGAAAACCTAATGGAAAAAAAAAGTACCACTTTTTGCTTTTGTTGTTCTTTAAGGGGGCATTCTTTTATTCCCTTTTCTGGAGAGTGACACAAACGAGTAAAAGGTTTTTGAATTCCATTATCCTTCCACGCAGATTGAAGCATGATGCCATTCATGTACCTTTTGCTTTGCTTTTTCTCCTCCTTCTTCCCATCCTCCTCCTCCTCATCTTCGTCCTCTTCCTCCTCCTTTTTGGCTTTTTAAGAAGCAGTATATTTAAAAGAGAAAACAGTCCTCTCTGTGTCAATGTTGTATGCTGATAAAGCTACCGTGGATTCTTACTGAGCTTTTGCTTATCTGTTCTAGATAATTTGTGCAATGGAAAATTTCACAGACACCTGCAAGACCTGTTTGCCCCACTTGTGGTTAGATATGTGGATTTGATGGAGTCCTCAATTGCACAATCCATTCACAGGGGCTTTGAGCGGGAGTCATGGGAACCAGTCAAGTAAGGAAACCTCTTTTGATACTATCGGAGTTTGGGTGCAAATGGCTGGAGAGTCATACAGAAATGGATTAATGGTGTCTTATGGTGTTCCATTGTTTACATGGACGGCGAGCAAACACATTACTCACAACTATGATGCTCATACCCTCCTTGTCCAAGGAGGGGAGCGGGGAAGAGGTTGAGAAATGTTTCATGAAATGAAATCTTCATTTTATTGCACAAGATAGATAAGCAATATGGGATATAAACCTGCCTATAATATTTGTACTGTGTATCTTTCTTTAGTGGTTTTACCCCTAGGAATTGACATTTCCCAAAGTGGATTCCATAGGAATCTAGACAAGGAGTCAGGAATCTTTTTCGTGAAAGACCAGATAGTAAATATTTAGGCTTTTCAAGCCACACAATCTGTATCAGCTCTCCACTCTACAGTAGCCCTAAAGCAGCAACAGACAATAGGTAAATGAACAAGTGTAGCTGTATTCCCCTATGACTTTATTTACAAAAGCAGGAAACTGGCCTGTGAGCCAGTTTGTCATTTCTTGGCCTAGGCTTTTGAGGTGCTCCTCAAGAAAAGGTCTTTGTGGCCAAATACGTTTAGGAAACTCTGCATACCCCCCTCATCTACCCAACGCCCTTGTCTCCTGGATAGCCTCCAAGGAGTATTTCAAAACTCGGAGAGTACAGTAATACCAAAACTTGTTTGCCTGTGCTTAATCTAGAACTTTATGAATTATTGCTTATTTTCCCAGCAGGATATTTATCCTGTAGGACCAAGCACAGGAAACCCTTAGGTTGTGATTTTGACAGTTTCCACGGCTGCCTGGCAGACAGACCCTGTCAGAAACGGGCAGCAGATTCAGGGCCGCCTCCATTCCCCGGCGAGGAAACGGGGCTGTCACTGAAGGCTGCCGGGGGGTCAGTCTGTCAGACCCTCCCCCCACCGCGTTTCTGGAGAAGTGAAGAACTTCTTGAGGGAGAGAATTTTCTGATAGGCTTAGAAAAGCTCCAGTAAAGCCTGATAAGAGCTTTGCTCTGTTAGATTCTCTCTCTCTCTCTTTTTTTTTTTTTTTCTGTAGGCAAACCATTTTGTTCTTTTGGTCCTTTACATCTGTGGGATGTGGCAACCAGCGCAAAGTGAAGGAGGGTGTGTACCACACCCTGTCAGGCGCTCCAGAGCAGATGTTCAGGAGCCTTCTCTCAACTTGGAAGCCTTGACTTGCACCCTGTGTTTCAGTGGTTTTCTGATATTACACTGGATCAGATTCTGACTCATAAAAGAATCAATGCAAAATAGGTTTTTCAACCCACCCCCCCCCCTTTCCACATCTGAGCCACATAAGAAGTCTCTTGACTTCTGAGCCTAATTGAGTCTCTTAACTTCTAACCTACTGAGCAGGTTAATAGGCAGTAGCTCTTCATTTGCAAGTACCAATATATATATATATATATAAATTTTTGCTTATAATTCTCAGGTTTACAACAGTTTCTTAATACAACCCTGCTGACTTTCAACTCATGAGAATAGAAACGGGACCTTTGATGATAAAGCGTGAACAAGTGTACTTTTTTAAATGCTCACTCGAATGAAGACAGTTGTCCTGTGCAGAACGATTGTGAAAAAAGAAAAGGTTAAAATGAGTAATACTCACATTTTGAAAATAGCAGTGGTCTTGAAATAGCATTTACTTACTTGGGTTTAAATGGTGAAGGCTACTACCATCAGCACGCATGGGAGGAAGTGATGGGCTTCCGGATGTTCCTGTTTCTTAAAGGGCCCTAGAGTCAGGGGCCTTGCTCTCCAGTTAGTAGCCAGAAGGCAAGGGCTTGAACCTCTGTAAGTGTCTTCTCATCTGTAAAACTTAAGTTTTAAAAACGTCTCTACTCAGTATGTGAGATTTGTCCTGAAGCTCTGTAATCACGTCCCTGAAGTCATTTTTAACCTGTTAAATTCTTCAGAAACCTTCTGCACCATAACATATACGTAATCAGTCAGAAGTAAAAGTAGACTCAGAATCATTTTCACAATTGGAAATGGGTGGAAGTCTTGGTCTGGGAATGTTCTCACATGGTGTTTTTAAGGGGTAGAAATAAATAAAATATGAACTCTCAGATTAGTAATTTAAAGATCTGAAAATTAGCAAAGAGTTGATCATTTGTGAGTAATAACCTAAAAATAGTTTATAGGGATGTGTTTTTTTCTTAAGTAGCTTTTTTCTCTCCTAAACTGTGCTGTGAGTGGGCTCATGAATATGACTGCGGTTTATTTAATTCATACTAAATAGTTTTAATTCATACTAAATACATGGTTTTCAGAGTAAGTAGAGGTATTGGAAAATGCCAGCTAATACATATGCTAAATTTAAATTGTCTGAAATCACCTACATTTTATTAGCTGATTTGTAAACAGAATGTGGATACCGTGGAATAGATTTGCAGAATGGCTGGCATATGTAAAGTGTATAAAAGGGAATACAAAATTGAGAGCGCACCAGTGTGATCAGAAGGAATAAATCGCTCTGCTTCTTACCATGTAAGAGGAAACCATGAGCTTCTGTCTGACCTCTAGATAGAGGGTTGATAAAGACGCAGAGGTCCCTTTCTTTGCTCAGATAAAGAATGATCCTTTTGGAGTGGCTCTCACCAGGGTGCTCAGAAATAAGAAGTTGACTTGGGTGGTTTGCTCAGTCGTCTCTAATTGTGTGACATGGTCCTGCGGCACACACACATACACGCAGAAACAAACACCACAGCCTTTCTCCCGAACAGTTCTTAAACTCAAATAGTTCTGTTCTACTTTTCAAAAGTCATCGTTACAGCACCTGATTTACATAAAATGACTGAGAAATGCATTGTAAAACCTACTTCAGGAAAAACTGGTCCAGTTGACTCTTGAACAGCATGGGTTTGAATGGCACAGGTCCGCTAATACAGGGGTTTTTTTCTGGTAGTAAATATGACAGTTCTACACAGAGGTTGGTTGAATCCACAGAAATGGAACTGAGGATAAGGGGGAACCATGGGTACAAGGGCTAAGTATAAACTTATATGTGAATTTTTAACTGCACAGGAGTCAGTGCTTCTAAAGCCCCACATTGTTCAAGAGTTAACAAAATATTTAAAATGTTAAAGCAAAACAGAACTCTGACAAGGAAATGCTACCAATATATCAAAGTTCCTAAGAAAGGAGTTTAAATATTCTTTATCCTTCAGATTTTCTTCCTTCAAAATATGGTCCTGTAAAAGAAAATAGAGCATCATCATTAAGGTTTCATACAACTGAAGTCATTTGATAGAAAGGGTGAAATGACCGGGTCCTTATTGCTGCCTTTCTCTAGAAAGGTGAGCTTCCATCTCTGCAAGAAGAGAAAAGGGGAGCTGCATCTCTGTTTCCATTAAACCAGATGGTGGTCATGATTTGAATCTCCAGGCTTTGGTGGAAAATGTCATCCCATAGCTTCTCACCACAGCTGAAGTCAGTCAGCCTCTCGAGGGCAAGCCCGGGCTGGAGCCCATGGCCCTGTCAGGGGTTTCCATCAGGATACGTCATAGGGCCGCCACCCACAGCTGGGCAGGTTGTTCAGAACCCTTCCAGTGGCCCTGAGTATGAGCTTCTGGTCCTAGCAGATGGACTGCATTCTACCAGCTTTTAAGAGTTGATTTGTTGCTAGTCATGTCATCCTGCCCCATGTGGAAGAAAGCTTAGCAAGTGTCTAATCTAAAGCTTGCAGAAAGCCCCCTGCACTACTCTTGTGCTGACAGATCATCTCCAGTCTCACTTCCCAGCACAAGGAATCCACGCTTCACAGTTGCCCCTTTCAGGTCAGGATGGTTCTGAATTGTAGAACTAAACACTGCTTCTTGATACATGCACACTGGAAAAACTGGGTTTCTCATTTCTCAAAATGCTCACGCTGTCTCTCTGCCTGAGATAGACATGTGAAAAATATTAAAATATTGTCTTTTCCCAGATTATTAAAGATGTCAATATCTTAATAAAATGTCAGGCCAAAGATACCATAGCAATATGCAGGTGTCCTGGTATGAAATAGACAAATATTAGACTAAGAGGAAGAACTCTTTAACTCTGCTAGTAACTTGCTGAGTGACCTTGGGGAAATCCAATGACCTTCTTGAGCCTCAGTGTCCTCCTTTGTAAAACAGGAACTTTGAATACCCAAGACTTTCTAACAGTGACATTCTAGAAAATCTGATTTTCCATATTCATTCCATATACACATTTAATCAGCAGTGCCTTCCTAACCCCTCAGACAGGACCTAGGGCAGGTGTTCAGTAAGCATGTATTGATTAGCTGGTATATATTAAGAAACCTTTACAGGCTGAAAACTGTTACGCGTACCACAGGAGAACTATGGGGAAAAGAAATTGAAAAAAAAAAGATACATTCCCCTGAATGGAGGTTTCAATCTGGTTGGGTCTGAGCAACATGCACACAAGAAAAATGACTTTTATGGGGAACACGGGTGGTGATAGTAAACAAAAAGTTGAGAAACACCCCCTCTAAACTCTAGAAAGATATCCAAGAGTGCCCCATGGACCAAAGTAGGGATTAGACCTAAGGATACACCAGGAAAGAAGTTTTAGTCTTCAGAGCACACAGACAAGACAAGATATACTACATGTATCCAGGCAACAAACAGTTGATACAATGGAAGGCTTTGTGTGTCCTAAATCTAACCCCATCCAGAAATCTAAAGCAGAAGACTTTGAGAGAAGACCCAACAATACCCTCTCTGCCCAAGACATAAGTGTGCTAGTCACTCAGTTGTGTCCAACTCTTTGCGACCCCGTGGGCTATAACCCACCTGGCTCCTCTGTCCATGGGATTCCCCAGGCAAGAATACTGGAGTGGGTTGCCATGCCCTTTTCTAGGGGATTTTCTCAACCGAGGGATCGAACCCAGGCCTCCTGCATTGCAGACAGATTCTTTACCATCTGAGCCACCAGGAAAGCCCCAAAATTAATCCTGGACGTAGGGAATGACTCTATCATCCATAGACATGATGAGATGTGCACACATTTGTAATTTTCATCCTTTTGTGAGAGAGAGCAACTGAGAGTATTTTAATCTAGTGCTCCAGGGATGAGTCCTTTGACATGAATGGGAGCTACCCTGAAAAAGGTCCCCAAAATGAAAAGGTCCCCAAACTCATTCAGCAGTACCCAAAATGAATGAGTCTTAATTTTTAACATGTATCTGTTGTTACGATTGCAATTTACACTTCTTACACTATCCAGAGATACCCAATTATGATTTTTACAGAGAAGTATGCTGGACTTGTTTCTATGCAGTTGCTAAACAGCCCTCTAAAGTTATAATTTGTCATATCCATCAGCCACTGCAGTCTACCACTCTGTAGACCTGAGTGCTACAGGAAAATTCCCCCTTTCACATATATATGAGTCACATATAATGCTTGAAATTGACTCTTAGATGATTAATATGTTATTAATATCCAAATGAATTATCAATAACATTAGTAATACACTATGTTATTTTGCTAAAATCAGAAATGTCAAGCATGTTTCTTCAGCCTTTTAAAACTAGATCACAAGGATATGTCACAGAACGAAAATGTTTCTATGAGTCCAGGACAGCAGTCTGGCCAAATGTCATATTTTGCCAATACAATATGTTTTGATTAAGTATTTTAAAAAAATTTCATGTTTAAAACAAAACTCATTTCTAATTTGTGTGCCCACCCTCCGCTAATGTGTTTAAATTGAGTTGCTGTTGCATATATTTGTATGTTATTCATTCCTAGCTACTTTTAATTTGCTCAGAATTGACATTTTAACTTTCCAGGCTGCCATCTCGAAAGATCTTCTAATTCCTTGATCAATATTCAGTGTGTGTATCATTTAATGATCACATTTGCTTATATAGGCTTACACATGTCTCAGTGGAAATCGCCAATGGTTTTATTGCATAGCAGTGTTTAAGAATGAGAACCACCAGGGACCGAATTCAAAGGCAGATTCCTCAGTTAAACAGAGAAACATGGAAGTCAGAGTTCCATTTTCCTTCTACTTTATAGCTTTAGCTAAGCTCTTGATCATTCCCACGAGAGCGCCCCTTCGTCCCAAGCAGAGAAGTGTAATTGGCTTTCCCCAAATGTGAAGTGTTAAGGACAAACGTTCGAGACACCTGTTTCCCTTGAGGAAGAGAATGCCGGGCTGGCAATTTTGCATCCTAGGTTCCTCCATCTACCATCCAGGGCTCTATTCCCATTATGAAAGGCCAGCTCATTTCTAGAGGGAGACAGATGTCCAGATTATCTCAGGGGTCCAAAATTTCAAACCTATCAGGAGATTTGCCCCCCTCAGCAAGCCCAGAGGCAGCTCCAGCCTTTGCAAGAGCTGTGTTAGTCAAATACAGCTTGCCCGGGGCAGAGCTGCTTTGGCAAAACTTACTCTTCTTCTGCAAGATCCAAAAAGAAAACCTCAACTTCTTTGCCAAAATGCTGTCAACTCCACTTAAACAGGAAGGCTCCTCTCAGATGCAGAGTTAGGCTGGGCTCCACTGTGCCAGTGACTTTGGCTGGATGGAACACCCTTGAAATGCCACTACAGAATCTCACGATGCCAGCTGGTTGAGCAGTGTATGACACAGTCCCTCCAAAGAGATGTGGTTGATTCGCTTTGGAGTTTTCATTTTGTTTTACTTCCTTTCTTTACTCATAAAGCCATCCATCTCTCTTTCATCTCCTCAGTTGATCAATCTTTGCTCAAAAAGAAAACCTGATACAAGGTCACAATTTTTAACTGTTTATTACTTTTTAACTTAAATTTTGACTTTTTACAGAAAATATAAAACTTGATTAATATTCAAATGACAATCACACAAATCAAGAAACAGAATATCCCCAGCGCTCTACACGGCCCTGTCATCCTTTCCTCCAGTCTCTATCTCACTTTCAGAAGTAATTGCTTATAGCAGAAGACCGCATTTTAAATCCTCTTGTGGTCAAAGAATTTACTGTAAGAGCTGAATTTGGGATTCTTTTCCTTTTTTTTTTTTGAGTGTAAGCATTTATCTGCATTAATTAGACTTAGTTTGGGAGGGGAGGTCTCCATTTTCTTTAAGTGTTCTATAAAATTATACAAAGCTAATCGTTCCTCTTGACACAATTCCTTTATCTTTGCCATCTACCCTGATGCCCCATTGCACATACACTGTCTTCAGAAGTAGGGGTTGGAAAGAATTCAGGTTTTGTCCACTATCGTTATGTGTGGGTTCAAGTGGGTGAATTTCCTGCTCCATCTTGTACCTACTCTCTGACTTAAGAAAATGTGCCTCCATCAAAAATAACTCGTAAACAAGAGTGAAAAAATCAAAGTGTTCTACCCTTTCTATCAGTCCCAGCTACTTCACTGCAACCCTAGCCACAGCAAGGCCAAGAATTCCCTCAACTTAAAATTTTTTGTCTGAGACAGGTCCAGACCCTCACAGCAGTGGATCTGGAAACTGAAAGCCCCTCACACAGGCATTGAAATAACATGTGTAACATCATTGTATATAGGTGTCCATGAGTGTCCACACTTTTCAGTCGCTCTGTGGTTAATTTTTTTCCCATTAATTTTTATCATTTCTCTCTGAACAACTGAGCCACACCACAGCACCCCATCCGTAAGCTGCTTTCTGAAATGTGTTGCTTAAGTTTTCACTGTTGTCTTTCTGTGGACTTAGCCAGTTTATTTACAGCTGTTGTGTGCTTCTGCCACATCTGCATTGTCACTGTGATGGTATTTTTTCTTTCTGTCTGTTTCTTCCACAGGAGTTTAACCAGTAATCTACCCAATGTGAACCTACCCAATGTGAACCTTCCCAAAGTACCAAATCTACCAGTTAACATCCCTCTAGGCATCCCACAAATGCCTACTTTTTCGGCACCGTCATGGATGGCTGCTATATATGATGCTGAGTGTGTATTCAGTTCACATTAGATCTCATTTAAATTTAAGTGATCTTGGCATGGATATGTATTGTTTATTTCTATACATCCTATATAACAGAGATGGAGATGGATAATTAGACATATTTTGCTGATCATACAGAGACAATATTGTTTATTTCTGGCATGCAGCGTGTTTGTAAGACGTTGGCTATATATACCGCACTAACAATTTGTCTTACGCCCACTGAATGTTTGAGAACTGTGTTTCACTTCCTGAATTCCTTTGCAAAAGGCTTCTTCCCATGTTTTGCTTTTTTGTTGTTGTTTTTTTTCTAATCCAGGTGACATGACTTTAGAAATTAATCACCCAAAAATAGTCTAGGAAACCTCTTTGCTGGGCTGGCCAGTCATTTCTGGCTTGATCCAAATCAGAGAGAAAAGCACACCTATCTAGAAGCTGGTTTGGTTTTTTTGTTTTTAATAAAAAAATTCCTAGATAATGTTTAAACCATAAAGCATATTTCTGGTGTCAGCAAATGGCAGAATATAGCAACTGTATGTTCTGGGCTAAACAAAAATTTCTGAATGGATCAAGCCTTAGTAATGTAAATGTTATTTAAAGTACGTTCCAAGGTCATAATACAGTTTGGAGCGTTGAGATCTAGGTAGCAAGAAGATCTCTGAATCTGAGAACACAGTGCCATTAAATTGGGGATGGGCATATCATCTGTGGTTTCAGTGTAGGGCCTTTCTCTGTATTCATCCAAATGCCAGCAATTTATGGGCTTTTTCCATGGAGGTCAGGTCACCCCTTTAAAGCCAGCAGTTGGAAGGGTAGAGGTTGAGAAGTCATTTCTTCTAGCCTAGGAAATGAATCTTCTCTCCTTCTTTCCTAAGCAAGAAGAAGATCCAGCACCCCGAAATCCTCCCTCAGGAAAATTAAATTAGAACCACATGCATGATTTAATAAGTGAAAGAAGGTTTAGTGATCCTGTACCCTCCTTTGATCCTTGTCTTAGACCACAGCTAATTATAGGCCAGATAAGCTTTTTCTTGAAAGAATAAATTGGCACATTTTCAAAGGGAAGTGTTATTATCAAAGGAATAAAAAATGATCTGAAACTGGCAGTGATGTTTTGAAATCTCAGAATCACATTCATCAAGATGGCCCTCCATGTTTTTATTTCTGCAGTAATCCAGGTAGAGAACAGAACTTTAGAATGACTGCTCTACTTGGCTCCTCCAAAGCCGCCTAACATTTTTTTAAAACTCATATGTTTGCTCAAAAGTTCACAAAGAAATCATCTGGTCAATGTGTCTGATTTTCTTTTGAAGACAAATTAAAACCTCCAAAATTTGTATCTGGGAGGGGAAAAAACAAAAACTTAATAAAAAAAAAACCATAAATCATATTCATGCTAAGATGACTATATGAAAAGTTAGATTAGGTAGTATCTGTTAAAAATTTAAAAATAAATATCTGAAAGCTTCCCTTACCTCCTTCTGTGCATGCTCTGTGACATGTTTTTGAAAAGATATGAATCAAGACATTGTAATAAAGCAGATAATGGTCTCCGTTCAATTAATTAAGGCATGAGTGGGAACACATTTTGGTAACTGCTCAGCAATCAAAATAATCTTGGTGCTATTGCCTTAACATTAACAGTTTATCTTAAAAATAAAAAGAAAATATTCTTTTCCTCATGTCAAAACTTAATAATAAGCTCTTCAAAGAAAAAAGAAAAAAAACCCTAGAAGAATTTTTTGAAACTCTGAAACCAGATGGGTGTCAAAATGTTGTTGTAATAAATACCAATTATTGCATTCATATGTACTTAATGATTTAAAACATACAACCATGCAGTTCCAAAACGGGGTTTAGACTAGACAAAGTTGGGGTTTCTTTTTCCCAAGCCTAGGACGGGATAGGGGGAAGGCTGAACTTTGACGATGCATTCCCCCACTTTTGAACAGTGCCTACCACAGTATCTGAAAAGAAGGCGTAGATTCTCAGTCACCCACCAGGAAATGCCTGATTCTATATCTTTTCATAATTTCAGTTTCCTCCTTTGCCACCTTTCATTTTAAGGACGTGTTTCCATGTTACCTGCTCCTTCGTGTCAGATACATCTACGTACTGACCTCAGACTGGTCTGTCCTTGAGAACGTGACCCTGTTGGTACAGGCCGTGGGCTCCCTCCCGGCATGTTGGGAGTCTGCCCCCCACCCCCACCCCCTGCAGTAGCTGTGTATGCACTTATGCACTAGCTATATTTCTCTCTCTGAAGCATTAATTCAATGCAGCTGGCATCTGTCACAATAGAAACACCCACTCTCATCTGTTTCTATAGACGATGTCAGAACAAGTGGTAATGCATGGTATGTTGGACATTTTATAAATTGCCGTGTTAGCATTAGTGGTATGCGAGGAAGGGGGTGGGGAATGGCCACCCCTTAGAGCTCCCAATGGAATTGTTTTAAAAGAGGAAGCCAGCCAGAGAAGGTTGAGAGGGTGGGAGGTGGAGCAGTTCCCGTACACAGGCTTTCCGTCGCTGCCCTGGGTAAATGTTTCTTAAACATCATTGTACAGAAAGGAATCGAGACCAGTTTCTCCATCTGTACAGAGGACTGGGTAAGATGGTGCAACAGTACAGGAGCTCGGGTTTTGTGCCCTAAAGCTTTGCAAATATTCCTTGTCCACTCACCTGCCCCCACAACCCACCCTGTCTTGGGGCTGCCATGCAATGGGCTGGTCTATGAAAATTGGAATAATAACCAAACTGAGCAAGAATCTCGGATTCAAGGCATCCAGGTGTACTCGGCTTGGTTTGAGTCACCCTAATTTCCTTCCAGCTCTTCAAGGGAGAAAGTGGGTCCTCGCTCACCACTTTGTTAGCACTGTCCTTTTACAACTGAAAGTCTTGTGCAGTCTCCAAGAGGCCTCCGCTCTGGAGGGGAGCTGGGGAAATGCATGAAACCCTGAATTCTAATAACTGCATGTTGCCATGTAGTTATTATCCGTTGAGACTTACTTCTCCCCCTGGTTCGTGGCCTTCATCTGAATCATCACATGTGTTAATGTGGTTATTGAAAGAAGGCTGATTTTTACCATACATTCGAGTGACGGGGCAACACGCCCTCAGACTCTCACGGGTCTGGAGTAATTGGCCGAACAAAGCCTGTTAAGTCATGTATGGTAAAACTCTGATCTGCCGGTGGAGATTGCCCCTGCCTCCACCGCCAACACGCGTCGTTTTGTATGTGGAAGCCACTGTTTGCCTTAAGCCTTCCAGTCCCCCCCCCTTGTTCTTGTGTCAGCTTTTGCAGAACCCTCGGCCAGTGGGTGACTCTTGTTTTCTCATTTTTATCCTGCCAGTAATGGATCAGGCACTTCAGAAGATCTGTTCTGGAAACTCGATGCCCTGCAGACCTTCATTCGGGACTTGCACTGGCCCGAAGAGGAGTTTGGAAAGCACCTGGAACAACGGCTGAAGCTGATGGCAAGTGACATGATCGAATCTTGTGTCAAAAGGTGAGCACAGGTGGCTGGACAGGTTCTGCACGCCGTTCCCGCTGTGGACTGACTCAGGAAGGGATGGGTGGCGGCTCTGCGTCAGCCGTCATTTGGAGCGTCTGGGAGCAGGTGACTGCTTGTCATAGTCAGCTGGAGTGGTGACCACATTGCAGCTTCTGTTCACCTTCCCACATCTTGCCAAACCCAACAAAAGAGGGCACAAAATAAGGCTGGCCATGTTTTCATTCAGCTCTGTGAGGAGAGGGTCCTTCTTGTCTCTGTATCCTTAATACCCATAAGTGTCTGGCACGAAATGTTTAGTTAATATGTGTGTGTTAAACGTATGAGTGTATGTGTGGGTGGATAGCTGGCTGGAGAGAAAGAGGAGAACCTACTAATCCACTGTTTTAAGCACAGGGAGCAGGCATCTCTTGACTTTCCAGTGATGTGGACAAGACCTCCACAGCACTGTTCATTTTGTGAGTACGTACCACATGCTGACCATGAGTTATCTTGCCCAAAATCTAACTAGATTACAACAAAGGGCCATGAGACATTAATTGTGCATTTTGGTTTCCTACACATTGCCCATTTTGTCACCATGGCTTATGGGATTGAGGTGGGAATGCTGCATTTGTCCTTTCTAGGTAGACTTTCCCAAGAAATAAGAAGAAAATGAGGACAGGACACATCCACTCAACAAAAACTGTTTGGGCTCCTCCTGTCTGCCAGGCACAGTGCTGAGTTCTTGGCATGCCAAGAAGGATGGGAGATCACATCCCTTCCCTCATGGAGTGTCTATATCTGAATATCAGAGGTATAGAGGAGATTTGCCTTGGTTTGACATCATTATCATCACCCTGTCTATCTCCAGACACACATCCAACTTCCTTTTCCAGTTCATAGTGGTCTCATTATCTTTCCTCGCTCACAAAACCCCCCAGTCTCCTAGACACCACAGATTCCTCTGGATCTCCAGATGTTGTGTAGTTGAGTTGATGGATCAGTTGTGTGTGATGGGGGCTGGGTTTGGCTGAGAGTGATCTGAATCTGGTATCTTGTATCTTGCAAGAAGAGAAGAGAAGGAATAGCATCAAAACTGGAAGCCGAAAAGGCGAAAGAACAGCACAGTCCCAGGTTGGGAGCATCTCAGCAGGAATTGGGAAAGGGGCTGTGTGCACCAAGGACTCTGGGCAGGTATCTGATGGCACTTCTAAGAGCTTAAAGTCCTAGGGACTCAGGTTTTGTGTTTTACTCTTTTCTTCCCAATCGTAGAACCAAAGGCAAGCCTATTTCTCAAACCAGTGGTCAAAATCTTTCCTTAGGGTTTTGATTTCCACCATTTCCTACATGCTCATTTCTAGGAAAAGCAAATCTTTCCCTAAAGCCATACCATCCCACCAAAAACTCCTTGCATGGCGGTCTCCCTGTGCTGAAAAGTTCTCCCTTGATCTATAACTAGTGGCTACAGTGCACTAGAATGAAGCCTTACTAGCTTCTGGTCTGTGCACACAATTGTACACAAAGACTTGTTTGCCCTTTTCTGAGAAGCCAGACTTCTAAGTACAGAGTAAGAAATAGGGAGATGCTGGAAGGAAAAGGGAAGACACAGGGATGTGAAAGGTAGATAGTGACTCTATTTCCTCCCTCACCACGTGGCTTGGCTAACGGGATCTTAGTTCCCCAACCAGGGATTGAACCTGCCACGCCCTCTGCTGTGAAAGTTCGGAGTCCTAACCACTGGACGGCCAGGGAATTCCCCTTACCACACATCTTTATGGTTCATCCACCTCCGAGACTGTGGGCTGCTGAAAAGCAGGAAGTGTGTCTTGTTCGTTCTGAGCCCCTCACCCTCCTCAGGTCCCCTCCTCATGCCTGACACATAGCAGCTGTTAGGTAACCTTTTGTGAACAGAAGTTGGTCAGCTTCACATGTACCTGAACTGGACATGTAAATTTCCCGAGGTCCCTTTCAACTGAGGCCCCAACAAAAGCAGATCTGGGCAAGCATAGTGGCAAATACCATCCCCAGACCTCCAGATTCAGAAGTTAAAAAGTGAAGAAGGCCTTGGATGTTGTAAGACATAGAATGCACATGAGTAGAGCCTATAACATTAGCTTTCCTCTTTGGGAAAGAATAAAAGGGTCTTGTTCTAGAAGGACAAGAACATTATTGCATAGGTGTAAATGCGCAGTGCCTGAAAGTCAATCAGGCACTTATTTCCAAGTTTCTCACCAATCGAAATCATACATTTGATGGAGCCTCTGGTCTCCTTTATGTGAGATCCACACAAAATAAGGCACCCTAACCACCCTCTGAGAGGCAATGTATTAACTGACCTTGGCTTTTCCATCCCATGGAGCCCTCTTAGTCATATTAATTTTGCATTCAGCTTCCTTTTTTCACAGCCACACACTCCAAGGGCTCTGAACAGCTCTCCTGTGAAAACAGAAGACGATTACCTCATTGTAAGGGAGTGATTTAGCATTTCCATTTCTCAAATTGGGGCCAGAACTGGCACACAAACCTCAGAAGATCAGCACAGGGACCTGTCCAAGTCAGTCCGCATCAGGCCCCCTTTTCACAAAACCAGAAAGCAATGTATTTTCAACGTAGCTTCAAATGATCATCATGATTAGAAAGCTTCTTCAGTGCACCGAGTCTTTGGGAGCCAAGATACATTTATCTTTAACATGATCATATAATATATAGGAGTGTTTTAAGGGTTTTTTTTTTCCCTTTTAGTTTTTTTTTTTCCCTTAAGAACTGGGCTTCCAACCTTAGAAATTATACTTGGCTTCCCTACATGCACCCAGGGTGTGTTAGCAAGCTGGCATCCTTTCCTGAGCTAACTAGCTGTGTGGTCCTCCCTATGCACTGTTAGAAAACTGCTACAAATACCTCTTAAAGCAGTGCTCTCCTGGTGACTGCGTGATCTCCAGAACCTGACCGTGAACAATGCTCAAAATATGCACCAGACGGAAGGAGCTTTATTAAAGCCACTTACTAACCAGGTGCTTTTTTTAAAAGACATGTCGTGACATTGACCCACTTCTCTGAAACCTCTTAAAATCTTAACTGGTCCCCTTTACAATGCTGATATCAAGGATCACATCTCAGCCCTGTATTACCACCTGCTCATATCAGACTAGGTTTTTCCTGTGGGCAGTTAGCACATTGATGGGATCATAATTTGACCTATGTCAAAATTAAGTCACTTTAAGTTTCCACCGTTGTGTACTTCTTGAAATGGTAAGTATATCATGATGCTTTCACTTGTAAAAATAATATAATCTTATTGCAAAGCAATACTTTAACATTGCAAAAACCCAGCAACAGTCAAAAAAAAATAGTAGAAGCACTCTCCAGGACTACTCCTCCTAATTTCAGTCTCCTCCCCAAAGGTAACTACCCTATATTTTTAGTCTTTAGAGCAATATAATAAACTTGTTGAATTTTTTTTTTTATGTCTCTCTCTTTCACGACCAGAAAGGGGGAAAAAATAATGTCATTTAAGATATTTCCCACCATGAGATTTTTTAACATTAGAAACTGCTTTTGGGGGTGGGGGTTGTTTTTTAATGAAGTATTTCAAGGTAGTCAGGTGCAAATGTGAGCGAACTTATATATGCTATAATGCTGTAATTGAGCTTTTGTTCATTCATTCATTCTTCCGCAATTAGGGTTCTCCATAGCATGTAAACGATAGACAGAAATAGCCGAGCTACAGGTGTTCCATGTGCTGCGGAGAAAGGAAGGGTTTACATGACTGTCTCTGTGAATAGGCTTCCTTAGCTGGGAAAGTCATTTTTAAAAGAACACATGTGAAGTCATTGTCAATTGAAACTGATTACAGCCTTCAATTTTCTTTTTCACTGACCTCTCAGAAAATGTCTCCTCCACCTGCTGCCATCTGAATGCTGAATCGGTCTTTTCCTACTTTGTTTTAATAGAACCAGGATTGCATTTGAAGTTAAGCTGCAAAAAACCAGTCGATCAACAGATTTCCGAGTCCCACAGTCAATATGCACCATGTTTAATGTTATGGTTGATGCCAAAGCTCAATCAACAAAACTTTGCAGCATGGAAATGGGCCAAGAGGTAAAAAAAAAAAAAAATACAGATTTCATCCCCCCCCCTCCATTGATCATGTAGAAGAAAACTTCACAAATTCTTTCCATCTACTCTAGCCTGCTAGTTTCAGAAATACACTGTAACGTGGATTAAGCCACAGATGAATGTTTGCTGTCTGTTTGTTAAGTAAATTTCTAGGACGTTTGCTGATGACTACGCTAGTCACTTGGAAGTGATTCTCGGCTGGGCTTGGGGTGGCCATAAAGTTCCTTTAAGTCAGATCAAGCTTGATGACCTTATTTGTTGGGCTGGCATCTCCATCCGGTGTGTTTGACAGAATGCAAGTCATTTTCACATGGGAAGGGCATTTCATTACCTGAGCATCTGGGCAGCAGAAGAGAGCTCTTCCTAGCATCACACAGCCTCCAGGATGTATAGCATTAGATCACCCTGCCACCCAGTCCCCAGACAGCAGGCTTTGAACTTCTAAGAAATCCCAGGCTTTTCATTTTCCTTAGACTGAGTGGATTGTGAATCTTCCCTGACCAAAAGTTTAGTCCTTTGCTTAAGTTTCCAATCCCAAAGTGGTATTTAAAATGTAAAGGAGAAAGAAACAGCAACTTGGGCTTGATTAAAGACTATCATGATCATTTTTCTCCGATGGCCTTAAGCCAGCTAGATATTCATATACCAATTTAGAATTAATTCAGAAACATTTCTGGCAACTCTCATGTTGTTGCCAATTGGCATAAATTGCTCCTAAATCAGATCTTTCGATACCAGCCTTATATGCTCAGAATTTTTACTAAATTATATTTGCTCCTTATTCGTTATTTATTTTCTCTTTCAGCACCTTCCATTTTTAAATGTGGGTTGGTGGTATTCTCTTCCTGGCAAGATTGTCTCTAACCTTCTTTCCCCTCCAGATCAGCCTCCTCAGCCATCCCTGTTAGCTGCTGCTCCTGATGGGTTTTCTTGTAGGGCACCTTGCTCCGGGGGTCTATGCTCTAAGCACTACGGTCAAACGCAGGGTGCCAGGGTTCTCTTTGCTGGCTCTGTTCACTGCATGAGAACTCTCTGGAGCAGTATTTCTTGGTCTCAGTGCCTATCAGACTCATCCAGAGAGCTTTTTAAAGCCCAGATTGTTGGGTCTCACCCGGCACGAGTTTCCGATAGGTCTGGGGTGTGGTCCAAGAATTTGTATTTTTGACAGATTTCCTAGTGATGCTGATGCTGCTGGCTGGTCTGGGGACCCCATTGTGAGAACCACTGGTCTGGAGGCTCAGTATCCAAAAAGAGTTACGGAGAAGAGCTGAGGTGCACAGGCCAGCCTCCTGAGGAAGGCATAGGTTAGATGGGCATCCATACCCTGGTTCTTTTGCCCGGGCGGTGCTGCAGACTAGAGCTGATGAAGTCACTCAGCTTCTTCACTCAGTCTCCTCATCTGTAAAAGGATAGTTTCATTAAGGCTGTTTTTAGCTGTCGATTCTTCAGACCTCACCAAGAAGGCCAGCATATGGAATGAATAAAATTGTTCTGGATGAAATGGAGGGGGCAGGAATTCAAGAAATAGGGGGCCCAGAGTCCAAGCTACCATATTCCACTCCACCAGTACTTCTTCACTGCCCACTAGCCACCTACCCACCCACACTTCTCTGGGGGACTCTGAACAATCTTACAGGCTTCACAGAGTCTACTTTAAAAACCTGTTCTTAGTGATATCTAAAGTTCATTAAAATACCTTTGAATTCAAACTCCAAAGTGCCATCCCTTCTAAATGTTTCTCCCTTTGAGCTTTTTTTATGTTATGAAATATAATTCACATACTATAAAATTCAGCCTTTTAAAGAATAGAATTTCAGTCATTCACAAAATTGTGCAGCCATCACCACAGTCAATTGTGGGACATTTTCATCCCCCTGAAAAGAAACCCAGGCCCATTAGTAGGAATCCCCCAACTCTCCCTCCCCAACCCTAGATAACCACCCCTCTACTTACAGTCTCCAAGGATTTGCCTATTCTGAGCTTTTCATATCAAAGGCATCTCATGTGTAACCCTTGATATCTGGTTTCTTTCACATGGCAAAGTGTCTTCAAGATTCACCCATTGTTATTGCATGTATTCGTATTTCCTTTTTGTAGCTGAATAATATTCTATTACATGAATATACCACATTTCGTTTATCACTTTGTCAGTTGATAGACATTTGAGTTGCTGCTATTTTTTAGCTACTACAAGTAGTGCTTCTACGAACATTCCTGTACACATTTTCATGTGGACCTCTGTTTCACTTCTCTTGGGTATATACCTAAGAGTGAAGTTGCTGGGTCATATGATAATTCTTTGTTTACCTTGTGAGGAACAATCAAACTGTTTGGCAAAGTGGCTGCACCATTTTACATTCCTGTCAGCAATGTACGAGAAATCCTATTTCTCCATAACTTAGTCAATACTACTTCTTTTTAACCATCTTTTTTGGTATCACCATCCTATTGTGGATGACACAGAATCTCCTTACAGTTTTGATTTGTGTTGATGTTGGCCATCTTTTCATGAGCATATCGACCACTTGTATATCTTCTTTAAAGAAATGTCTATTTGCACAAATCTCTTGCTCCTTTTCACAATTGGGTTGTTATCTGTTGTTTAATTATGAGAGTTCTTTATATCTTTTGGATATGAGACCATTGTCATATATATGATTTATATTTTCTTACCTTCTATGGGTTGGTTTTTATTTGTTCACTTTCTTGATAACATTGTTTAAAACAGAAAAAATTTTAAATCCATTTTATCTGTTTTTCCTCATAGCTGCTTGGCATGTCCATTTTAACTGAGTTTCACAAGGATGACGCCATTCAGGGTAGGAAAGGGTAGTGACGCTAGGATTGGCCTTCCTTTCCCCGTGACAACTTTTACAGTCCCTCTTCAGTTTGACTCAGCTGTGGCCTTGATTATAGAAATCCTACCTACCTGATCAGACGGCTGAACCATCTTTTCGAACAGAACTAGTCACTCTGATCTTTTCTTTTTGAACTGGAGTTGAGAGGGTAGTGGGAGTAGGGTGAAGGAGTGGAGGGAGGTGTTGTCAGGCAGCCTACTGAGAATCTGATGAGGTGGATGAAGCCATTTCCCAGAAGAAGAAAAAAAAAAAACATACTTTCATAAATTTCACTGTACAATTTTAGGGCCTTGTCAGGCCAACCTGTAGACCCTGGTTGGAGATATAGGATGAGAAATAACCACTTTGTTTTGTCACAGTTGACTGTCTCTTATTCTTACCACTAATCTATTCTGTGCTTAGAGTAGTATGACATTGGCTTAATCTCAAAGCCTTGGTTTTCTTGAATAAATTGTCCAATGGCTTTAATAACTAAATCATACGAATTCTACGCATTAGCTACCAAACTATATGACATTGAGCAAGTCACTTATTCTCATAATCTTGCTGTCATTTGTCAGATGAGAGATAGAGTACGCAACACACAACATTTGAGAGGTATGTAGCTTGTCAAAATTGGGGATAAAGCTTCCTAATTTCTGTTTGTAAGATTAGAAAGTTGTCTTGGATATTCCCAAATAGTAACATTTTCAAGTCTAAACAGCAGTGACTGCTTCTTTCTGGACATTATTCTATTTCATGTAGTAGAAAAAACTTCATGTAATTACCCCTAAATGAGTCAACATGCTTTCTTTTTTTTTAATGGAAACAATAACTGACACTTATAAATGTTTCACAATTTCCCAGAACTACTGCACAGACAACTGAGCTAAATGATCTTTATTAAGAGCCCATCCAATACTGTACTCAAGTCTGTGATTCTTACCCTAGGCCTGTCACTTTCCCAAGCCATGCTAGAGTGACCTGCCATGCCATTTCTCCCTGATACAACTGTATCAGAGACACCTAAGTGACCAGCTTGCGAGAAAGGAGGCCTCCTCTGACCTTAGAATGCCAAATTACTGAGAACAGTGAGAATGAAACCAGACGTCATTGTAAATATGTACTTCCTTCACACATCTTGCTCTGTGGCTGTGACCTTGGCCCGAACTTTATTGGGAAGTCTCATACAAATGATCTCTCAATTTTTCTCACTTTGTAGATTGGGGATATTCATCTCCAAAGTAAAACAATTGTTAAAGTGAGATTGGCCAAGGATGGCTAGAGACATCACAATACTGGGTGGAAAGAAGTCCAGTGTTTTTCTGTAGCTTTCATTTTGTGGGGCTTCCCTGGTGGCTCAGACACTGAAGAATCTGCCCGCAATGCAGGAGAGGAGACCTGGGTTCGATCCCTGGGTCAGAAAGATCCCCTGGAGAAGAGAATGGCAACCCACTCCAATGTTCTGGCCTGGAAAATCCCATGGACGGAGTAACCTCACAGGCTACAGTCAATGGGGTCGCAAAGAGTTAGACACAACTGAGAGACTCCACTTTCACTCTCTTTTCATTTTGTGAATATTTTGATAGTAAACTCATATTATATATCTAGTGACTTATACCTGTTTCTACCTAGATTCCAACTCCCTTAAGGTATTTTGGACTAGATACCAACCAGGTGATACAGCATTTTCCAATTTTAAGATCACTTCCTGAATTTCATCACTGGGGTAAAGTCTCATTTAAAGGCAGCTGTTGAAACATTTGTTAACCATACTTTTCCATCTTAAATATTTATTTTTTCATTAAAATTTGTGAAGCACCAATAGAGAGGAAATTGTGTATTAAATAGTTTCTCACTTGGTCTAGTGTGTTTTCATCTCATTTCCAAGGTCAGATGGTCTTAACAGAAAGACAACATACACACAATCTGTTCCATGACAAGGCAAAATGTGCAGCACAGGAAGTCAAGTGGAATAATTTTCACAAAGTGATTGTCAATTCGTTGCTCGTCAGAATCAAAAGTAAACTCTCCAAACTTTCCATCCCATTGAAGGTCAGTGGTTCCCTTGTTATCATCATGACCCAGTGCCCTAGAATATAACTTAGAAATATTGTTATGATTATCATGAAAGTCGCTCAGTCGTGTCTGACTCTTTGCGACCCCATGGTCTATACAGTCCATAGACTTCTTAAGGCCAGAATACTGGAGTAGGTAGCCGTTCCCTTCCCCAGGGGATCTTCCCAACCCAGGGATCGAACCCAGGTCTCTCACATTGCAGGCAGGTTCTTTACCAGCTGAGCCACCAGGGAAGCCCTTAGGGTCAAACCAACCTAAGAAAACCAACAGAGAGGACTGAAAAATGCCAAAGTAGACAGGATCCCCTTTTGTAGTGTATTAGGTTACAGACTGGAATGAAGATTGTCAGGAAAAATGTCAGTAACCTCAGATACGCAGATGATACCACCCTTATGGCAGAAAGCAAAGAAGAATTAAAAAGGCTCTTGATAAAAGTGAAAGAGGTGAGTGAAAAAGTTGGCTTAAAACTCAACATTCAGAAAACTAAGATCATGGCATCCAGTCCCACCACTTCATGGCAGATAGATGGGGAAACAGTGGAAACAGAGACTTTATTTTGGGGGCTCCAGAATCACTGCAGATGGTGACTGCAGCCATGAAATTAAGAGATGCTTGCTGCTTGGAAGAAAAGCTTTGACCAACCTAGACAGCATATTAAAAAGAAGAGACATTACTTTGCCAACAGAGGTCCATCTAGTCAAGGCTATGGTTTTTCCAGTAGTCACGTGTGGTTGTGAGAGTTGGACTATAAAGAAAGCTGAGCACTGAAGAATTGATGCTTTTGAACTGCGATGTTGGAGAAGACTCTTTAGAGTCCCTTGAACTGCAAGGAGATCCAACCAATCCATCCTAAAGGAAATCAGTCCTGAATACTCATTGGAAGGACTGATGCTGAAGCTGAAACTCCCAATACTTTGACCACCTGATGCAAAGAACTGACCCATTTGAAAAGACGCTGATGCTGGGAAGGATTAAAGGTGGGAGGAGAAGGGGACAACAGAGGATGAGATGGTTGGATGGCATCACCGACTGGATGGACATGAGTTTGAGTAGGCTCCGGGAGTTGCTAATGGACACAGAAGCCTGGCGTGCTGCAGTTCATGGGGTCACAAAGAGTCGGACACGACTGAGCGACTGAACTGAACTGATTGAGGTTACAGACAGAATTGGATAGTTCCTTTGACTGCAAGAAATTTTGTGACAAGATAATCTAGTATTATCTAGTGTTGGCCACTCAGTTGTGTCCAGCTCTTTGCAATGCCATGGACTGTATCCCTCCAGGCTCCTCTGTCCATGGGATTCTTCAGGCAAGAATACTGGAGTCAGTAGCCATTCCCTTCTCCAGGGGACCTTCCCCACCCAGGGACTGAACCCAGGTCTCCTGCATTGCAGGCAGATTCTTTACCATCTGAGCCACCAGGGAAATACTATCTAGATGGGATGGTAATTAAAAGATGCCCCAGTAGTATTTATATGCCTTCATGGAGCTTCTTATCTTCAGGGAGCAATGTGTCTCCTGAGAGAACAGAGTGAAGGCAGATTCCTTGGTCACTATTTCTGCAGAAAAGCAAGTCAATCAAATAAGTCTCAGAAGAATATGGTAAAAGGAATTCATGTATTTTTGTAATTATTTGACTTGCAGTGGGGGCTGCTTTGATCTGTAACCCTTTGCTACATGATTAACAGAGTAGATACTACCCTGCCCCACAGCCTTTCCCAAAGCAGGTTTTATTTAATTCATATTATAGTTTACATATAAGATCTTCTCTGGTGATTCAGCAGTAAAGATCTGCCTGTCAGTACAGGAGACGCAGGTTTGATCCCTGCGTCAGGAAGATCCCCTGGAGGAGGAAATGGCAACCCACTCCAGTATTCTTGCCTGGAGAATCCCATGGACACAGGAGCCTGGTGGGCTACAGTCCATAAGGACGGAAAGAGCCAGACACGACCAGCTGAGCATAGCACAGCAGAGAGAATGTATGCACACATGTAATCATTGTAGTGATCAATTAGTAACTATTGTAGCGATTCTGCCAGATAGCAGTTCTGGGTTTCTAAATCATGTTTTCGAGCATCGTTTCATGACTTTGTTTGGTGAATATGATTTCTACTTTCACAAGAGGTTTAATTCTATCCCCACTGAGAAGAGGAGGAAACAGACCAGCAGAGATGACCATGCTCAAGTCTTTCTTCTGGAAGTCAGAAGCAGAATAATCATGGCAGATGCTTTTTTTCATAAGAAGGGAAAAAAGAAAGGTGTAGACGCGTGGAGATCGCAGTATTCACCAAGAGAGAAAGGGAGAGACAGTGATTCTCCCTGGAGAATTCTCAGGACCATGTTCTGCATGGGAATATCGAAGGTAGGAAGAGGTTCCCGTGTCTCCATAAACTTTAGCTTGGATTCCTTAGAGAATGAAAAGGTTTGAGGTTCTCTCACTTCTGAAGCCAAAATAACATTGTTAATCTTCCAATTAAGAGCCTGAAACTTCCTTAAAAAAAAAAAGATTGATTTATTTATATTTGACTGCCCTGGGTCTTCATTGCCATGCAGGGACTTTCTCTAGTTGCAGCAGGCGGGGGCTACCGTGCCTCTAGTTGCGATGAGAAGGCTTCTCTTTGCAATGGCTTCTGTTGTTACCCAGCAGGCTCTAGGTCTGCAGGCTCAGTAGTTGCAGCTCCCAGGCTCCACAGACATTTGGGATCCTTCTGGATCAGGGATCAAACCCTGGTCCCTTGCATTGGCAGGCAGATTCTTAACCACTGGACCACCAGGAAAGCCAAAGCCTGAATCTTTCTTAGAGCGTGGAGAGTGATTGCTATTGGCTTTGTTTGCCATTTCAGCCAAGTGTTTCAAGAGAGAGTTCCTGTTCTCAGTGATGTTCTTTGCTTGGTTAGAAGCCCCTCATTTAATATTTAAAATTATATTATTTTGCCTGCAGCTAGCTTTCCTGAGTTAAGCCTCATAATTAATTTAATGAAGGTGAATCATTTATAGTAATGCTAAAGAAAATCTAGCAGAGTGAGGCAGTCACATGGGGAGGGAAAGTAAGCATGTGATTCCGGATCTTATCTCAAGACCTAAAAATGAATTTGGAGCCTCGTCAATACTCCTGAAATTCTTTTGCTCTGACATCTTTCTTTGTGTTTCTAGCACAGAATCCTGCAGATAGTTTTTCTATTTACCTCAAGGTTTATGCCACTTACTGATTGATGCTACATTCATGAAGCTACCAGTAGAGCCAACATGGACCATTCATGTTCTTATTTTCCTCTAATCAACTAAAATGAAAAACTAAAATGATAAAGCAATTATTCTTCAATAAATAAACAAAAACTAAAATGAGAAGACTGATGGTGATCACTCCCTCACTTTATCTTCTCCTTTATGACCTTGAACAAATATTTGAATTGCGATTATAGTTGACGAAATGGTTTCACATCTAGACCCTCAGTATGATCTTCAACGTAGATATTTGAGCTTGAGAGCAGGACTGGCAGGAAAAGACTTAGCCCTGGTTTATCATCATTTCAGTAATGCTAAACGTCTTCATACGGAGTTTGCCTCATTCCCTACTAGTTTGCCTCCCTTATCATTGGTCCTGGGTGGTAGTAGTATTACCTGTTTTTTTTTTTTTGCAGATGAGGAAACTGAGCCATATTTTCTTAGACATCATGACTTCCCAACTTTGCACTGGGACTTCATCTCAGTCTTCCAGTTAGAATCAGAATTCACCTATGACTTTAAGTGAATTTACCTAATTCACATCCCTTTGCTCCTAATTGCCAGTTATCAGAATATCAAACCACATTACTATGGCTTATTATTTCTGTATGTTTTCATAACTTTTTGGATGCTTTGTTTAATTTTGATTTTTCTCATGTGTCCTTTTGTCCTAATTTTTATTTGCACTGTTTCTTTTCTTTTCTGTTCCTAATTAATCATCCTTCTGAAAGTTTGCTAAAGAGTGGGTAAGTGCATTTTCCTTTCCAAATAGCAGTGTTTTGCATTGTTATTTTTTATTAAGGAAATATGGAATAATTCAAATGGATACTAAAATGATCTAATAAATGTCAAGGAGCTGGCATGCAGTATCTTCTGTTGAAATTGCTTTTCCTTTTTCCCTGGCATTTACAGCAGATTTTTGTTTGTGTGGGGATTTGTTTTTGCATTACTGTTTAAGTTTTAATTGACAGTGGCAGTACGAGAAATTGAAAAACTTAGCAGTCGTCTCAGGAGAACCTATAAACCTGGGTCTGCTCCTCCGCAAATGAAGAAACTGAGTAACTACCACAAGGGTTCCTAGAGAGATACTTTGCCGTTAGACTGAGTCAACCCCTGGAGATATAACTGGGCGGCTCTCAGGCAGTAACCCGAAGGATCTGATGACTTGAGAACAGTTCGTGCAAAATCAGTCAGTCTTGGTCACATTCCCTTTGGAGTTTGTGACTTCCAAAGTCACATCACCCAGCAGTTTCCTAAAGATAATTTTCATCCTCTATATTAAATCAGTGCGGTGTCTTGCTTTATAAGACCCAGATCAACACACTGCCAGACCATTTGTTAAGCCACCCCTGCATCCTATTTGTAAGTGTGTGTGTCTACACATATCAAAGCCAGCAAAAGCTTTGGGTAAGGAACAACGCGTCTGGTCTTTTTTTTTTTTTTTTAAGAGCTTCTGATCTTTCTTCATCAAAGACATGGAGTCAGAATCTTACAGCTGCTTCTGGGACTATGGAAATAAAATAGGTCTGCCGGCCAGGTTTTATTTATAAATTGCGTTGTCTAAAAATTACCGACCGATGCAGTGCCAGCACCTCCCAAACATGCTAATGTTTGTCTTTCTGTGTTCTTTAGCATCAATACCATTCAAAAATAGATGAACTAATTGAAGAAACTGTTAAAGAAATGATAACACTCTTGGTTGCAAAGGTAACCTTCAGCTTCAGGTGAAATGTTTCATTGTGAATATTGCTTTGTTATGTCTGCTTTTCCATTAAAATGTAACACGTTAAAAAGTTGCGCTGGGTGCTTGTATTTCTCAGGAAACAAGATAGTATGTCACCCAGCTGCAGCTCTAAAGGATTTTTCTGATGATTGTGAGCCCGGTGAAGATGAATTGATGATGTGGCATATGTTACCCTAATAAAAATTTGTCCCCCAATGTTGCAGTAGGTTATGCAGGAAATATTTGTTTTGTTTTTCAGCCCTGACAAAGTTAGCTTTTTAAAAACAGAAAGTTAAATGGTAATAAGGAATTCTGCCATCATGAAAACCCCCTTTCCCCTCGTTTCACATGCAGTGAGAGTCATAATAAAACATAAAAGTCAGATAAAGCTATTTCAGTCACCCTCATGAATTATAGAATTTTAACTAAGTAATGCTGAATGGGAAGACATTTATATTTGCCAGTGCTAAACTTCTGTTTCCCCAAAATTACTGATAAAATACAAATAAAAATAGATTGGATTAAATGTAGTGCTAATATGTAACGTAAAAACTGCTTTGCGCAGTTTTGGATTTTGAAAAGTGCATTTAATATTATCGCATGCTATATGCAACTCAATAATATTTTGTCACTTTGCACTTCTGTAACACTCTATATTTGCAATCACATAATAATGAAGAGAAAGCCGAATAAGTCAAATATTTCTATGTAAAGGCAGTCTATTCCTTTCCCCAAAGACAGGAACCAAATAATAGAACTTAAAAATGAGCAAGGGCTCATTGCTGGTCTCTGGGAGGTTGGGAAATGTTGCTCTTTATTATGAGCAATTATAGTTTGAAATGATTCTTTTCCCTTTTTGCTATTTTGCTAGTTCGTTACAATCCTGGAAGGAGTGCTTGCAAAATTGTCCAGATATGATGAGGGGACTTTGTTTTCTTCTTTTTTGTCGTTTACCGTAAGTAAAGAGCTTCTTTCTTTCCTGGTTTATGTTCTAATTCGGGTTTGGGTTTAGGGGCGAGGTGCTTTTTACGTCATTTTGGTTTAGGTTTGTATATATATGTTCATTGCAGTCAGCTGCTAATGTATAATAACAACACAGGAAAATAAGCAGAACAGTTCATAACAACAAGTAATCCAAATCATTTCTGTTTAATTTTGAATATATAATATGTATGTATGTATATGCATGTACACAGACGCATATATGTCTCTATTAATATATGTATGTATCCAAAGAGGGTTGCCAGTCTGTGCTCACCTTAGCTAGCTCAGGTATTTCTGGGCTCCTTTTCCTGCAAATGAGGAGAGCTAATTTTAGAGATTTCCAAGTAGAGATCTAAGAGTCAGATAGAGCTTGTAAGTAGATTTTGTTTGGTGCTCACCATGTCAGATGCACCTTTCTTTACTGAATTAGCTGCCCGCGTTTAAGAATCAAGAGAACTCAGAGATGTCAGTTTTCCGGGGTTTCTTCATAAGGCAGGCAGTCGGCAGCCTTCGCCTGCATGTGTGCATTGCAGCAGTCTGCTGGAACTCGGTCGGCAGTCCCCACAGATCAGAGAGGTGTTTACCAGTTCCCTGTAGCCCCTTTCCTTGCCATTTTGCTCATTCCCATACTGGCCTGGGCTTGGGGACACGAGCTTACAAGCTCTGCTGCGCATGATCCAATCTGTATACATTCAGGAAAGCTCTAATTCTGTGCCAACACGCCACATGGACACAGAAGTGCGATAGGTCACGGGCAGAAGCCAGACTCGTTCTCTATAGGTAGGTGATCCATGGAGATGGTGGCTTAAATGGGCTACCAGTTCACCCTTCCTCCTGTGCGAGGTGGGCACTGCTGCTGCGGGCTTTCTTGCCATTTCTCACAGCAAGGTTTTTGCTGGCTGGTAGACCAGCTGTTTTCCTCTCACAACACCGCAAGAAAGGCAGTCAGTTTAGGACCTGCTATTTATGGGTGCTTCAAAACCTCTCTTCTAGGAGATGAAGAATCTCCTAGACAGGCATCAAATGGCAAGGCAGAGCCCAGCACGGGCCAGGGGAGGAGCACATTGTCCTCTGTGGAATCCAGCAGACATGGATTCAAATCCCATTATCTGTATTAACCAGCTGTGTGGTCTAGAGTCGCTGTCTCATCCTCTCTGAGCCTGAGTTTGCTTTTGGTTTGTAGGAGGCATGCCATTGTGTCCTTTTGTTTTCAGTTTATGTTTCTCTGTGTTAATTCATGTCAACTACTGATGTTGTAGGCAAGTGGAGAGTAGGTGATTTCTTCTGTAATGAGCTGTCATGAGGATAATAATGTGAGTGGAAGACTTGGCATAGTCGTAACACATAGTAGGTTTCAGTAAATGGCAGCATTGATTCATAAAAGATAACTAAGAAGGTGATCATGCATTACAAACTTAATACATGTTTACAAGTTCTTTCCAAATATACCCCGCTTTGGGCTTTCCCTAATACATACATTAGATTTCCTGGGAATTAAGGGTAATGTAGACAGAAAATATTTAAAGCAATTTTTAGATTGTATGTATGTACTTTATCTATGTGCCCAGCTTATTTTGATATGCAGCTCTGACCTTCTCAAGTATAAGGATTGAATTTAGTCCTTAAAGTGTGATGGCCTTGGTCTCTGCAATCTGTTGGCAAAGTTGGAATGGGAAGAGGATGATGACAGAGAACAGCAATTTGATTCACTCAGTAGGACCACCCATGATGTGTCACAGCCGAAAGGAACCCTATCCAACCCATTCCTTTGATGAACCAAAAAACCAAGGCCCAGAGACAGGGAGTAATTTATCTAAGGTCACACAGCAGCAGGAAGAATGAGGACAGGAACTCAGGTCTTCTGCCAGCTTCTCCCCACCACCGAACAGCTTCCTGGAGAGAGTGGGATTCAGCTGGCAATTGCCTGACACTAGAAGGCAGATGGGCATGTGAGCGGGAAAGATTCATAAAGAAGGATTCAGGGCACATGAGTGGGAAATATTAGATAATCTCTCTTTCCTCAGTGAAGTCACAGAAATGGTGAAAAGAGGCAGAACTAAAGGCAGCATTTTTGGAAAACACTACCCTGACACCCACAAAAGATAACCACTTTCCTTGAGTCTTCATTTTGAGCAACTGTTTTCGCTGCACTGGATTCGAACCAGTGCAAACCATAAAAGCCTCTCTGCTCTTCCTGGAGCAGAATTCAGTCCTCTAAGGACCCCACCCTAATGCCAGGGGAACATTCCCCGCTTACCAGGGGACCTAGTGAAATGTGGTCTGGAGGTGACAGGAACGTGGGGCCAGGGGGATTCTCACGGCAGGGTTAGAAACAAAGAAGACCTAGCGCATGCCAGAGTGTTCATGCTAGAATTCTCATCCTCTCAGTCTCCCCTTTGGGAGACATTTGCAGCCGCACAGCCCGCCTCGTGAAGCTCCCGTCACTGCGGGACACTGTGGGGCTGTCGGTAGGCCCGTGACTTCCCCTCCTTAATGACACTCCTCCCACATGCTCGGCTCCCCCAAGGCCAGAAGCACCCACTTATCATTTGCAGCCTGTGTTCTCATCCCTGCCGGTGCTCCAGCGCTGGAGGAGGCAAGCTATGCAGAGAGGTGGCAGGAATGTCTCCACACGTGGATCCTGGGCTCCTGCCCGAATCTCACAGGGCCTTTGAAGACTGCCTGCGGCCCAGAGGTGTTAACCGTCCCAGAGCAGGGTGGAGGTCGGAGGGCTGCATGGAGACAGCAGGTACTGTGGACCAGGCCTCGACACCACGGACAGGGGGACCAGCCAGGAGTCCTGCGACCGCGGACAAAGGCTTAGGGATGCTGCCGAGATCTTGGCAGGGTTTCCTTCACTCCGCTCCCATTTCTGATCCCATTCCTTAAGTATTACTGAGCACTTCCCACGTCCCCACCTCAGTGGGGCTGCCAAGTCTGAGCCATGTGCTCTGCCCCCCAGAAAGCTGACAAGTACCGACAAATATGCCACCCTTTTCCCCCTCTTTCTCCCGCTGAGCGCCTCCTTTCCTGGGTGGGCTTGATTTCATGGTCCAAGCCAGACATTTTGGAAAACGTCTGCAGTGGCACAGAGCAGGCAGGAATATTTATTTCTCGTCTCCATCTGCATTGCTTCCTCTCTTGGAGAGGAGCTGGGGGGGAGGAGGGAGGAGGAGATGTGTCTTCTCCGTGCCAGCCCAAGAGGCGCCCAGGCACACCCCTCCTCTCCTCCGGCTCCAGCCCCAGCAGCGGTAGCAGCCCGGGATTTAGGGAGGCAGGCGCCTTTCGAACTTTTGAAAGATCAGCCCAGTTGGAAGTCGCAATTAGCAACCATCCGCCCATTTCCCCCGACTGCAAGATGTGCTTTTGTGTGGGCTGCCCGCCTGGAAGACTCCCCGTCTTTGTGGGTAGCTTGGCGCTGTTCTTTTAGGAGGCCAAGAAGGGGGGCCAAACAGGTGTCCAGGGTGTCCTCCCAGCAAGTTACAATCTTTGCCTTGGTCCTGTCAGGTGTTACCAAATTGTTGTTTCTAGAATCCATCTGTTGGCTCATGCATTCATTCACCTGGTGTGTGTTTACCCCACACCTGTGTGTTGTGGATCATGTCAATGCCAGCGACCCAGCAGTGAGTGCAGGCGGCATGTTCTCTGTCCTTTGGGAGCTTCCACTGAGGACAGGAGACAAAGAAAAAGAAGAGAAAGTTACTGGGGCTGGGGACACGGCTGTACAGACCACAGACTGGAGACAGAGAAAAGAGGGGGGCGGTGTTCCTCCAGCTGCGAGGGTCCTGGACGGTCTCTCCGAGGAGGAGATGGAGGGACCAGACGTAAAGAGACCAGACATGGGTAAAGAGAGTAGATGCTTCTGGACAGAACAACAGCTGCCATGGCCACATGGCAGGAAAGCAGAGGAGACATTTTCACAGGGCACTTTGAAAGGAGCATCAAGAGGGTTTAGGGATTGAGTAGATGCAGAGGGTAGATTCAGTTGCAGGGGACCAAGGTGGGAAGCTTGAGAAGTGTGATTTATGGAGAACTCAGCTAAGCCAGATGAGTCCTGAGAGTAAGGGATTCAGCGAAGAAAGACATCATAGAGTGGGGAGACTGGGGGCGGGACACCAGCTCTGCCCCTCACCAGCAAACTGTGTGACCTGGGACACAGGACCACCCCTTGGCTTTGAATTCCCCTCAGTGTAATCTGATGATGGCTATGGTAGATAAATTCGGAAGTCCAAAATAGCTACAAGAGCTTCAGCTCCTATCCTTTAAGCACTTGCTAAGTGCCTGGCACAGGGCTAAGTGCTTTAAATATATTTTTTCTCGTCGAATCCTCTGAACAATCCTGCTGCAGCGAGGCTCTCCTGCAAATGATGAAAGTGAGGCTTCAGGAGGTTAAGCCCTGCAGCTTGGCCAGCCTTCTCTCTCCCTGTTCACTCCGGAGCCTCCAAGAAAAAGGGAGGGTGTAAGAGGCACCCACTCCCAGCAGACAGAATGATTACCTCAGATTCCCGGAAGCCCCCTAAAATTTACCTAAGATTCCCCCCCATCACCCACATCCATTTGAGATGGTCACAGCATAGCATGGAAACTGCTCCGGTCAGGGAGGATAAAGCCCATGTTAGGGCTGTTGAGGGGCCCAAGCTCCACTGTCTGACCAGTCTCCTAGGTCTCAGATTACCCTCATTCACCCTTTTTCCCTTTTGTCAACATTTTAATTGTTTTGCCGCTTAGATATGAAATGCAGTGGACATGCTTCTCTTCCTGCTAGAATCCGAGGCCAGGGCTGATGTTCATGCAGATGAAGCAGCAGCTTGGACGGCTTCAGTGCAGAGCCCCTGATGGCAGGCCAGAGAGCACGACTGCCAGCTTGGTCAAAGGCCAGAACTGGATCCAGGGTGTTCACTTCTGTCCACAGAACATTGTGTTCAGGAAGCATTTCAAATTGCAGAGTGGGCAGAGGTTGGTAGTGACTTATCAGTATTACCTCTGATAGCGTTCCATTTTTCCTTTGACTTCAGGGAACACCAGCATGGGAGAAATGGCTTTTTACAGTATGGGCTGGTGATGGCAGTGTAGACAGAGAGCTCTTGGTTCATCTTCAGAGGATAACCTCATCAAATTATCGGATGCTAGATTCATGTGATTCAAGTCATTTGGCTTCTGCACTTCAGAGTAGAGGGGCCTGCCTTGGACAGAAGCACGAGCCATGGTAGTAAATGCTTACATGCTTTGAACATGACGTGTGCCAGGCACAGTGCTAAGTGAATGACATGCATTTTCTCATCCGATCCTCACAATCACCCTGTGTAATAGATATGATGATTATCCCATTTAACAGATGAGGTAAGTTGAGTAATGTGCCCAGCTGAGTCTTGCACAGCTGATAAAACTCCACCTTAGATCTACTGCTTGATTATCACCAGAATGTTATTCCCCATAGAAGCTAAGAAACCCATAGATGAAGGTAATTAGTGACTCTTCCCAGAACCATCGACTATCTGTGATCATTCTTAAGGGAAAGAGTCATCTATTTCTCACATCTTACCAGCAAAAGTATGTTATAATTTACCCACCAGCCAATTGGTTTTGCAGTAAAACCAAAGGAGTAGACATTCAGAATCTCCCCACTTCCTTTATGCTTTCTGAACAATCTTTAGTTTTATGCTGCTCCATTCAACACATGTTTATGGAGCACCTACTATGTGCTAGGCACTGGGAGCTTAGCAATGAATGAGAGGAACAATGTCTCTTATTGTATATTCCTATGAGGGAGATATTCTTAACAAGTAATTTACAAGCATAGCGATTATTCAGAGAGTAGCTGATACAATTGGACTATAGCCCAAAGGGACCCAGCCTCATCTGGGAGGCCATAGAGGGAAGGCGTTTGAGCGGAGGTCTAATAGATAAATAAAATCTCACCTGGTAAAGAAGAAAACAAAGAATGTCCAAAGTACAAAGACTTGGAGAAGAAAAAAGTGAAAGTGAAGTCGCTCAGTTGTGTCCCACTCTTTGACCATGGACTATAGCCTATCAGGTTCCTCCATCCATGGAATCTTCCAGGCAAGAGTACTGGAGTGGGTTGCCATTTCCTTCTCCAGGGTGTCTTCCCAACCAAGGGATCGAACCCCGGTTTCCTGCATTTCTGGAAGACATTTTACTGTCTGAGCCACCAAGGAAGCCCCGAAGGTCTATTGCATTCTGGAAACTGTCAGTTCATTGTGACTCAGAGTAGGGCCAGAGCAAAAGGGGGGAAATGACAGGGGTGGAGTTGGATGGAGTTAAGGATCTAGTCTGGAGCCCGTGGTTATGAGATTTAAGGGTTTGCATGGAGACTTTATGGAAATTGATTCAGTTGGAGAAGTTAAGAGAGGTCATAGAGAGACCAGCTACTTGCTACAAGCTAGTGTTGGGTTTGTGGTCTTCTCATTTTGAAGCTTCAAGCCACTAATGAAGAGCAAGACTTAGGTTGTCTAATGTGTTTTGTTCACACGGACCAAACAAAAACAGCTTGCCCTGAAATGTTCAAGAAGTGTAAAATACTGATCTGCCATGTCTTCCATGGACTTCTTTCATCAGCTGCTCCCCAGTGCTTCAGAACCTGACATCCACTTTGGGGTCTGTGACAGATAATTTTGTCACCTAGTAGGACATCATCCTCATTCCAGTTCATGTCTTGAAAACACACATGACAATTAATATACCTGCTGTCCAAGGCAACCCTTCAGAAGAAATAAGTAAGCATCCAAAGTTAACCATTTCCCTTAATATTCTTTAGTAAACAGATAAGTATGCAGAGTGAACATGACACAGACACAGTATTTTCTTTAGAGTGTGAGGTGCTGAACTGCAGGGTCATAGAAATGTCAGCTATGAAAGAAATACCTAACAAACATGTGCATGGCTTCAAACAGAAAATAATTGTTCTGAAATTAAAAGATAGATATTCTGACCAGACCTCTGAGTCACATGCAGTGGGAAGCTTATCCCCAGAAAGGTAGAGGAAGAGAAGTGATTGTGAAGCCCAGACTTACAGAAGTGTGAGAAAGTCATTGAATATTTTTGAGTCTTTCTTCATCTGTAAAGTGGTGATGCTAATGCCTACCTCAGAGACTCGGGGGAACAATTAGGTACAAAGTGAGCATTGGCCTTGTATGATACCTGGCATGTTATGGGGGTTCCATAAACAACCATTCTTAACCTTCCTTCAACCTTGAATATTCACTGGAAGGACTGATGCTGAAGCTCAAATACTTTGACCATCTGATGCGAAGAGCCCACTCATTGGAAAAGACCCTGATTCTGGGAAAGACTGAGGGCAGGAGGAAAAGAGGGTAACAGCATGAGATGGTTGGATGGCATCACCAATTCAATGGACATGTGTTTGAGCAAATTCTAGGAGATAGTGATGGACAGGGAAGCCTCGTGTGCTGCAATCCATGTGGTCGCAAAGAATTAGGCACGACTTAGCAAGTGAAAAACTAAGGAGCCTCTTGATGAAAGTGAAAGGAGAGTAAAAAGTTGGCTTAAAACTCAACATTCAGAAAACTAAGATCGTGGTATCCAGTCCCATCACTTCATGGCAAATAGATGGGGAAATAATGGAAACAGTGAGAGACTTTATTTTGGGGGGCCCCAAAATCACTGCAGATGGTGACTTCAGTCATGAAATTAAAAGATGCCTGCTCCTTGGAAGAAAAGTTGTGACCAACCTGAACAGCATATTAAAAAGCAGAGACATTACTTTGCCAACAGAGGTCCGTCTAGTCAAAGCTATGGTTTTTCCAGTGATCATGTATGGGTGTAAAAGTTGGACTATAAAGAAAGCTGAGCACCAAAGAATTGATGCTTTTGAGCTGTGGTGTTGGAGAAGACTCTTGAGAGACCCTTGGACTGCAGGGAGATCCAACCAGTCCATCCTAAAGGAAATCAGTCCCGAATACTCATTGGAAGGACTGATGCTGAAACTGAAACTCCAATACTTTGGCCGCCTGATGCGAAAAACTGACTCAACGAAAAGACCCTGATGCTGGGAAAGATTGAGGGCAGGAGGAGAAGGGAACAACAGAGGATGAGATGGTTGGATGGCATCACTGCCTCGATGGACATGAGTTTGAGTAGATTCTGGGAGTTGGCAATGGATGGGGAAGCCTGGAGTGCTGCAGTCCATGGGGTCGCAAAGAGTTGGACACGACTGAGTGACTGAACTGACTGAGCAAGTAAGCAACAACAGCCTTCCTTCAGCTTAAACCTGTGGCAAGGTTGAAATGACCCTGATGCTTTTAACCAGCAGTTTTCTCACTGGTTCAGTCCTTAGCATAGCATCTTTTCTCCTAAGCAACCCAAACTATTACCTGTAACAGAATCAACCAAAACTGTCTTATAAGTTCCTATAACTTCCATTTCAGCACATTTCCATATCTGGAAATTGGACTCCTCAAAGATATTTTCCATTAACTTTATTATACTTTTAGCATTTCTCACTTTAATTCTTCAGGAACTTTTCATTCATACACAATCTCTAGAATACCTCTCTATTAATCAAAATAGTTCCTTTACCAGAGTTGAATCTCCCATTCACCAAGCATATGTTAAATTGAGCCAAGTTTATTTCAACATACACCAAGCCATACTTGCTTGTCTAGTTCTGCCCCTTACCAGATTATAATCTTGAACAAATTAACTAACTTCTTGTCTTAATTTACTGACCTATACAATAGGAATAATAATAAGACCTAGATTGCATGATATTTTTAGAAATAAATGAGAAAAATGATGTATATCTGCAATGGGATAAGCGTTCAAAGAGTCACAAAGAGTTGAACATGACTGAGCGACTTCACTCAAGCATTCAATACTTGTTTTAATACTGTTATGTTTGTGGTTGTTACTGTGGTTATGTCACTGAATCCTGAGCATTACAGTCAGTTACTTACTCAGCCACCATGTTTTAAATGATGGCTCTATGCAAATTATTGAGCTAGAGTTGTAGACTAGGGAAGACTTTTTTTTTTTAAAGGCTTTATTTCTGTTAACTGAAAGTTACAATCTATAAAGTACATACAACGGAAGGACCTGAGATTTTCTGGTCCATTATTTCCAGTGATGTGCTCAGCTCTTACCTGCTGTTAAGAACAAATTCTTGGCAGTTCTTTTCATATTCACGTTTAGTGGTATCTTGTTGGTAGCTTGAGACTGACTAGAGTAAAAGTGCTTATACCACAGAAATTGGCAGATTCTACCAACCAAGGCTGCTGTTTCTGCTGCTTCTTCCCTTTCCTCCTCTTCCTCCTCCTCCTCCTTCTTTTTGACAGCCTTTCCTAGCGTATCACTGAGTGTTTACCAAATGTAGGGGGCAGTCTACATGTTATGTGAAAAGGTATCAGATGTGGCAAAAACTCAGTATTGAATAACACCAGTCAAATTGTGAGAAGTTTCTTTCTTTTTTAATCGTATTTCCCTCCATATCCTTCTATCAAGGAGAAAGTTTCCTTTGAGTGTTTACCTCTCATACTTCTCCAAATTTTCAGATCTTCATGCCCAAGAAAAAGAGAGACAGAGAGAATGAGCAGCCTCAGACAGAGCACCCTTAGCAGGCAACCCTGTCTACCTAGGAAGTAATCACTTCATCTTATGCATGTTGTATTTATTTTTGTGCTTACCTTCTCTTCTTGAGAGTGATACTGAGTTTCCATTTATGGCAGTGATACCAGGTTTCTTTTTAGAATTAAGTATTTAAAAAGTGAGCCAATTTAAAGGAGAATATTAAGTAAATAAGTAAATATAGTACATACAGATGGCCCATGGGCAATAGCCCAAATCAGGAAGATGGTATTGATGCCAAAAGTTTGGGAAGCTGTGATGCATTCTTGCCACCCCATTTTGCAGTTGTTTACACTGAGACCAGAGAAGGAAAATGACTTGAACAAGTCATTTTGACATAGAACCCACCAGACCTCCTGTCTTATCAGTGTGTTTGTTTTCCCTGATCTTTACCTGAGATGCAGTGGAGGGGGTGGGGGGAGAAAAAATGCTTCACTCTGAAGCAGACCTAGCCTGGCTCTAAGAGGTTATCTGCGGCAGCAGTAGTCTAAGCAGTGTATACTGTTGAGTTCAAAGTGAGGCAGCTGCAGGGATCGGGGAAGGCAGCAGGGGTGACAAGTGGTCCCCTCGTGTAGAAACATTTCTCTTCAGTACAGGCTACCTTGGCTCAGCACCAGGGCCATTGGGAAGCAAGGACATGAGTAAGGCATGGCCCCTGGCCTCTTCCAGCTTACATTCAGTTGGTGCTGAGAGATGTTTACAAGATAAAACCTGAAAATGCCAGAAGTGGGCAAGGGCCCCCTACTTTTTTATTATTGTTTCTTTATCTTTTGGCTGTGTTGGGTCTTCATCGTAGCATGCAGTCTCCGAGCTTCTTGCAAGTGGGTTCTTTTGTTGCAGAGCACAGGCACTAGGGCAGGCGGGCTCAGTAGTTGTGGCGCATGGGCTTAGCTGTCCTGGGGCAGGTGGAATCTTAGTTCCCCAATCAGGGGTTGAACCTGCATCTCCTGCATTGGAAGGCAGACTTTTAACCCCTGGACTACCAGGGAAGTCCCAATATAATCAAATAAAAATAAGCCTTTATTCCTTCATGGAGAGTTTATAGAATTAAAGCTTTCCATTCTGCATTTCCACGTTGCCTCTGAAGTGAGACGATGTCATGTAGATAGGCACATAGAAGAGCAGCTCAGCACCCTTGAGAGGGCACAAACCCTGGAGCCCAGCGGACCCACATTCACACACCTGCTCCATGATACTACCAACTTTGGGTCCTTTGGAAAGTTACTAAACCTCTCTGAGCCTCAGTTTCCTCATCTCTAAAGGGGAATAACCATCATGCCTCCCAGTGTGAGGGTTAATTACCAATAAATCGCTTAGCTTCGTGCCAGGGAAATAATAAGCTTGTGACCATTGTTGCGTCTCAGTAGCATGAGGAGAAAGAGTGGTTTTGGAGGAGCCCTTGAGCCTTGCAGAAATCCTCCCTGGGAAGTAGTGGTTGGGACAGAAATGAGGGAGAGTGGAAAGAAAAACAGGTCTCCTTCCATCGGGCATCTGTTCGGAAGCCCCAGGGGGGAAGAGAGATGAGAACATACACTTCCTGGACCCAGTCTCGGAGCACAGTACCCTGAGCAACAGGAGACGTGAACAATTCTCCTCGTTAATGAGGCTGCGGCGCCTAATCAGCGCATGGAACAGAATGCTTTTGCTTAATAGAGATCATTTCCCTGCCTCTTGCCCAACTCCCCAGCAGTGCCAGCAGCTCTTTGTTTGATGAAAGGTGGGGACTTAGAGTAGTGTGGTGGGATGGGCTGGAGGAGGTATTATTACCCTCATTACTATGATAATAGTTTAATCATGATCAATATTTATGAACATGCACAGAAGCTGTGCAATCAACCAGCAGCCCTGCAACTGATGTTCTTGCCTAAGGAGACTTTCCAGGGAAGCCTGGGCTCTCTCCCACCTTCCCCCAGTCCCTCTGAAGCTCTGCAGTGGTCCTCAGAGGTTATTTCAGAATAGCCATGATGGTTCCATCAGTTGTTACATAGGAAGTCTTGTTGTGATGATAGGTGAATAGCATCATAATATTACCTCCTTGGACTTCTCAGGTGGCACTGGTAGTAAAGAACCCGCCTGTCAATGCAGGAGACATAAGAGACATGGGTTTGATCCCTGGGTCACGAAGATCCCTGGGGGAGGGCATGGCAACCCACTCCAGTATTCTTGCCTGGAGAATCCGCTGGACAGAAGAGCCTGGAGGGTTACAGTCCAGAGGGTCTCAAAGAGTTGGACAGAACTGAAGCACCTGAGCACAGACCCTCTTTGCTTTTCAAAGTAGATCCATAAGCCATGATCTGGATTTTAGCCTCAAACTTAGGTAAATTGTTTAGTGAACAAAAGTATGGCAGGGTAGGGGGCAGTATAATGTAGTAGTGAATCCTTTGAAGCGAGATCCATCTTTGTTCAAATCCTAGCTTTGCCTTATGTTAGCTGTCTTCCCTGGGGAAAGCAGCTTAACCTCTCTGAGTGATAGTTCCTTCACTTGTAAAATGAGAAGACATGTTATGAAAAGAATTGGCTAGATACTATAAATTAGACATCCATATTTTTATGTACAACTTCATATCAAGTGACTTCCCTGGTAGCTCAATCAGTAAAGAATCTGCCTGCAGTGTAGGAGACCCAGGTTTGATCCCTGGGTAGGGAAGATCCCCTGGAGAAGGAAATGGCAAACCACTCCAGAATCCTTGCCTGGAAAATCCCATAGACAAAGGAGCCTGGTGGGCTGCAGTCCATGGGGTCGCAAAGAGTCGGGCACAACTGAGCGACTAACACTTTCCCTTTCACTTTATAGCAAGTGTTCTTTCTGTGTAGTCTGTGAAAAGACAATTGCTTTCCCAAAATTCATAGAGCCAGTCGTTGAAAAAACAATAGTGAGAGCCTGAATTTAGAATCCAATACTCTTTCTCCTATCTGAGGGGAAAAAAAAAAAAGTTCCACTTATAGGCGATTTAGAGAAATTTTATTTGAAAACATTTTGATGCTTGACTCTTGTCTTTCAAATGTGAATCACATTTTGAAAGCCAGTGATTATCTTGCTGAGCAGCGGCCTTCTGATGACCTACCCATAAAGAATTTTTGACGTCACAGTTCCCACATCTGGTAAAAACAGCACTTCTAAAATCCTGCCTTCCTGAAAAGGAAAGTGGAGGAAGATGGCCTCACACTGAATGTGCATCTGTGCAGCATGAACACGGTGCTGACACGGGCATAGCACTTCCCAGTTGGCCAGAAACAACCTTGATCTTCAGCAAGCATCGAAAACACTTCAGCCCCTCTGGTGGCAGAGCTCTGGGAATCTGTCATGCTGTCTGCAATTCCGGATCCACTTCAGGGTTGTGTTTTTCTCCAGTGCTCAGAAAGGATTGGAAGGGGCTTTCACTGTAATTGTCACTTGGCCCCAAGCAAGAGCCACCGAGGTTTGCTCAACTGCTCACCCGCACACACAGTCCCAGTACATCCACCCACTGGCACATTCTGTCTCCCCCAAGCCGTCAGTCCCTCGCTTGGCACTTACAATTCATTCCTCTTCCCAAGATGCACTTAGAGCATCCAGATTATGTATTGAGGGGGGTTTTTGCTAGGTTTTGCTGCTCAGAAACATGATTTCAGTCAAGGAAAAACCTTGAAGAAGTTACCCTGGAGAAGATACAGTCTTCCTGCAAATGCTAGAATGCTGAAAATTCTATTGCTGGTTTTGTTCTTTTTGTAATAATTTCTTATGAAAGAAATATACATACATATTTGAAATGTGAAATAGTACAGAAACACAGTAATAATTTTTTAAAAGCAACAGTTCTCAGTCCCATTTCTTTCCACTCTCAATCCCTCATTCCACAAGGGACCCTTTTAAACAAGTTGGCTTTTCTCTTCCTAGGTCTAAGTGCTGTTCTTAAATTGCTATTTCTGGTTTATCGATCATAGAGATGATTTTTTTCCCTGCTATAGTAGGTAGAGCATTACTCACTTTACCCTCTCTCTTTCTTCTCCCAGCTCCCTTCTGTTACAGGTGCATCTGTATTACCAGCACTCTCTTAGAATCTTGATCACTTTACATAATTCCCATCCACCTTAAGTTCTTGTTTCACCCACAGGATGAGGCTCTTGACACCCATGGCTTCTTCCTTCCCCTTGCTGCTTCTTCCAGCTGATCTTGTGTTCTGATAGGAGAATTGAATGATGCACCTCTTCATTCTTATCACAAAAAAAAATGTAAAACCTATATGTATGAATGTCTCTTGAATCTAGACCAGAAGTGTCCAGTAGAACTTTATTCAATGACAGAGCTATTCTGTACCTCAATTGTCTGATATGATAGCCACCTGTACTTGAAATGTGGCTAGTTCAACTAAAAAGTTGGATTTTTAGTTGCATTTCTTTTTCATTTATCCAAATTTAAATAGCCAGTTGTACCTGTGTGATAGTGCAGGGCCAGACCAAGCTCAGTATACAGGTTTGACAACTTAGAACAACCTGATTTTCCAACAGAAATGATATGAAGAGCTAACACATAGTTCTTACTGTGAACCAGGAGCTATTCTGGAAACTTACTTAATAACCCATCTACTCCGTGAAAAGCTCTATTATTCCCATTTTATAGATGAGGAAAGTGAGGCACAGAAAAGTGAAGTAAATTGTCTAATAAGTGGTAGATCTAGAATTTGGCCTCGTGTCATGCAGCCCCAGAGTCTGTGCTCTCAGCTGCTTTTCTGCACTGCCTCTAAGCCCTATTAGAAATGCCCACATCCTTTTTCACATAGTTCCAATCTGCTGATTAATGAGGCAGTCATGTTTCGCCCATGTTATTGGCCTAAGCAGTGCTTATCACAGGGGCTTATGTGCATGTATAGCCCATTCCATTTCTGCCACACAACAAAAGAGGGCGTGAGAACTAGAGACTGCGGAAACAGAAGGGACATGCAGGGACTCAAGGCAAATCAGCTGATTTCACTAATGGAATAGAAAGGCTGTTCCATCGCCTGCACTTCCAACAGTAGTAACAGTAGCAAGTACTGAGCACTTGCTGTGTCCTTTATTATGCCCCGTGTGTGTATCATCTTAGTTAAACCTCATGACAGCCCAGAGAGGTACAGATGACGTTCTCTCAAAGGTACCGGGAATATTAATGAGGTGGTTCATAAAAAACACTGAAAACAGTGCCTGGCACAGAGTGGCCAGGCAGCGCACACTGCCTGTTGTAATCTTACTGTCTCCCTGCCGGTCCTGCCCGCTGGGCCCTACTGCATTATCTGGTACCTGTGCAAAGGGTCTTTATTTATCTCTGTTGTTTTTTTCCCTTTCCCTGTTACTATAGTTTTTGCCGGAGCCTCATTTCCAGAGCTCTTGTTAATATTAAAATATTATTAACCTTTTATGTTCCTGCTAGAGTATTTATGAACTTTTCAAGGTGTGGGATGGAGAAGGAAATGGCAGTCCACTCCAGTATTCTTGCCTGGAGAATCCCAGGGATGGCGGAGCCTGGTGGGCTGCCGTCTGTGGGGTCGCACAGAGTCGGACACGACTGAAGCGACTTAGCAGCAGCAGCAGCAGCAGCGAGGTGTGGGAAGTGTTCCCTGCTTCACATCCTTCCTAGCAGCTGCCTCATACACCATCTAAGAGTTGCATTTCTGTAAGAAATCCAGAGAAGACTGAGCTCTGTTCCCTGTTATCATAGATAAGGACAGGAGGCCAACAGGCTGGACAAGTAGACAGGCAACTAGTTAATGGTCATACTGAGATGAGAAATGTGCATTTTATGATTTTTTTCCCCCACCCTCATCCCAGTGGCTTCCACTTAAGCAAGTTCTAGTCCAGAGGTCAGAAAATTTCTCCTGAAAAGAGCCAGATAGTAAATATTTTTGACTTTACAAGTCGCATCGTCTCTGTCACAGCAACGCATGCTCTGCCTTGTAGCATGAAAGTAGCTATCAACAAGATGTAAATGAATGGGTGTGGCTGTGTTCCAGTGAAACTTTATTGATGAACACTGAAATGCCAATTTCTTGTCATTGTCTCATGTCAGGAAATATCATTCTTCTTTTCATTTTCCTTCATTTAAAAATGTGAAAACCATTCTTAGCTTGTGAACCCCACAAAAACAGGCAACAGACTAGATTTGACCCACAGGCAAGAGTTTGCCAACCTTTTTGCTAGCCTGTAAACTACGGCTCAGAATTCACTTGGTACAGTCAGCTCCCAGCTAACTACATGTGAATTAGACACTAGTAACAATATTAGCTAATATTTCTTAAGCTCTTACTGTGTACCAGGTATTGCATTATTCCAGAGAGCACTGGAAGCTTCTATCCTGGGTACAGAATAAAGACTACCATGCTCAAAAAGTCATTCTTTCAACACTTTTTAAATCTTTTATTTTGTATTGGAATGTAGTTTACAATTCTGTTTGTTTGAGGTATACAACAAAGTGATTTAGTTATACATACACAAATATCTATTCTTTTTCAAGTTCTTCTCCATATAGGTGATTACAGAGTGTTGAGTAGAGTCCTCTGTCTTTGTTGATTATTTTTTATTGCACCTCTACTATATACCAGGCAGTGTAGATAGTGAGGAGAAAAAAAGAAATTCTTATTCCTCATGGAGCCTACAATCTAGACATGAGGGTAGTGATAAATGATAAAATTCAACTAATAAAGATAAAATCATTTTATAGATGGTAGTGGCACGAAGTACGATACTGAGATACTGAATTGCCTCAAAAAACAAAAAACAAAAAAGCAGGTTTCTAAGATCTTCTTGGTTAGGGAAATGGAAAAAGAGGCAATATAGCACCATGATCCTTGCAGAAGATATTTCACAAGCCAAGCATTGAAGTAGATATTGCTGGGCCCTTGAAAGAGCAGTGTGGTCAGCGTTTTTTAGGCAAAGGCAGAGAAATCAGCTCAGAGCTCTTGTGAAGTCAAACAGGCACGGGTGGAGTCAGCTCATGCAGAGAATAAATCGTTGGCTTGGTTGGTTTTTGTCTTTTTTTTTTTTAAGGGACCACAGGGAGAAAAAGAGCTCAGGCAGTCGCTAATGCAGTGGTATCTGTTCTGACTTCTTTTTTCTTCCATCTTTGCGTCCTACCCACCAGATTTCTGTTTGCAAAAAGGGCCTAATCCACTTTTTTTTTCTTGTCTGTGCATTGATTTAATAGTATCAAACCCTGAGGTCCTCGTGGTCTGCACCTGGGTTGCTTTTTCCCCTAATGAAGCAGGAGAAGTGGTTTAAGCCCCTGCCGTGCTCCCTGTCAGAGCCACACAATGATTAACTCAGGTCCCCTTATTAGGACCGGGCAGAAGAAAATCCCTTAGTCATCAGCATTGTGAAAATCCCAGAATGGTGAGTGTTCAATGAAAAGATTACCTTTGGGCACCTGAAAAATAATGGGGGAGCTCAATAGAGTAACCATTAAGCCTGTCTACACACGCTAAGTCAGGTGGAGGGTCTAGGTAATTAGCTGGGACATTCAAAGCCAGAGAAACCGTTTTGGACCTTCTGCCCTGAGTCGGCACGGGTTATTATTCAAATCTCTCAAATATTTTTCGAGGAAAAGCCATTTTAGGTTGTGTCTACATACTATGAGAAACAAGGCTGAAATATGACTGGTTAATAAAAGTGGTTTGATAGATTTTTTAAAAACTGGATTATAGGCAGCTTGGGGGATGTGAGGTTCAAAGCTGTAACTTACTACCTGTGTGACTTTAAGCCAAATTGCTTCCTTTCTCTCAGCCTCAGTTTTGTCAGCTGTAAAATGGGACTGTTAATAGGACTGTTTTTCAAAGGTTGTTGTGAGTATTAAATATAACAAGGCAGTCTTCCTAACTCAGCACCTGGCAAGTAGGAAGCACTCAAGAAATGTTTCTTATAGTTATGAGTCGTTCCGGGGGACATGACTCATTCTGGGTGTTTGGAGAGATTGTGCATTTAGACACCATCCAAGGAAGGGGCCATGAGTCAAGGATCCGTGGCCTCCATCCCTATCCCCTAATGCAGTGCCCACGACCTGAGAATCATTCTTTCCTGAAGACCTGTGAAAATATGACCAGCTGGCCTTCCCACCTTCACCCTTGGTCTCCATCAACTTCTCCTAGTTTGTGTGTCTCTTTTGAACCCAGAACTGGCTCTGTCTGGTCAAGAGGTGAGGGTGGGGTGTTTATGGATACTGTTTGAGAGGAGGCACGCATTCTTTGTCCCACCAAAGGGGATGGTGGGAAAGTAGCGAGGCTCAGGAAATGAAGTCTGGCTGAAGTCACAGTTCTTGCCGCTCCTTTGGAGGGCAGTTGGGTCCCTGTAGAGAAAGGATGGTGTCTGGGCAAACCCCTCTCCCTCAGCCTTTTCTCCTGTGCCACAGGGCACTTAGCTTTGTACCAGAGGGTGCTAGGGATATGTGATTGGATGTGCAGAGCACCCTGACTTGGGGAATTGCCCTGTCACTCGTGCCCTGGCTTGGGCAACCTGAGGAAGGGAGTAGAAGGGAACACTGCCTCAGTGTTCTAGAGAAGAGTCCACTGCATATGGTGTTCATGGAATTGACAGGACATTTGCCAGACTGGGAACCAGCTAAGATACCTGCTGAAAACCTGGGGAGATTCCAGCGTCCTTTTTATGGTGAGAAATTGCCCATGGACTAGACATGAGCAGTGAAACTGTTCCTATGGCCACTGGGATGTGGCGCTGGTACTTGATCTACACCAGTTATCCAACATTGCAGTAAAAAGAGGTACATGTAGTACCTTTTACCACATCCGCATCTCTGGTCTTCACCCTTAGCTGAATTACCTCTCCCAATCCCCTCCGTATTCCTTTGAGGAAAATTATAATTGTCCCATTTGCAGAGTAGGCTCAGAAGTTAATTAACTTGGTCAAAGTCACCTGGTGTGCACTCAGATTTTGTGACCCTTGACAATGATTTGAAATCCCTATTGAGTTGGGAGGATCTGTGCTTCCTCTCTACTTAAGAGTATAGCTGGCCAATCCTTTGGATACTAAGGAAAAAAAAAAAAAAAGCACCTAAAGGTTGACATTAAGCAAGAAACGGTTCTCTAGGGGCCACAGTTCAGATCCTGGTTCTGTTAGCCTACGCACTCTGCTACATCCCAACATGTGTACTGAAAAACAAACAAATGAAAAAACAGAACTAATGATAGCTTTCTTTCTTTTTTAAAAATTTGCTTCTTTATTTACTTTACTACTTTACTACTTTATTTACTTCATTTTTGGCCGTGCTGGGTCTTCCTTGCTGCACACGGGCTTCCTCTAGTTGTAGCGGACGGGGGCTACTCTCCAGTTGCGGTGCACAGGTTTCTCCTCGCGGTGGCCTCCCTTGTTGCAGAGCATGGGCTCTAGGGCACCCAGGCTTCAGTAGTTGCAGCACACGGGCCCAGCAGTTGTGCCTCTGGGTCTCTAGAGCACAGGCTCCGTAGGCCCACAACATGTGAGATCCTCCTGGACCAGGGATCGAACCCACGTCCCCTGCATTGCAATGTGGATTCCTAACCACTGGACCACCAGGGAAGTCCCAGCTTTCTGTCTCTTAAGAAGATGAGTAACAGACAGTGGGAAGCAGTCTTAGGGCTAATCTCTCGCGTGAGAAAAGGCTCACGTCGGAGCATCCTGCATACCTCATGCTTGAGCTCCTCCAGCAAGGTGTCCTTGGTCACCAGAGACGGCCAGTGCCTGGCTGGACCAAGATAGCTGTTTGCACCTTCTTTTAGAGTCACATTGTGTTCCTCATCCTTCTTGATTGTATGCTCGAGAATTACCATGACCAAGCTCAACCCTTCTACATCCTGGCTGAACTACATGAAGGTTTTCATTTCCTTTGCCATTAGCCCTTCCATGTAGAAGACATTTCCATACTGCCCTGGGTCTTCAACATCTTCCTTCAAGTTCAGTGGCCAGAAACAAAAATGATACAGCACATCTTTCTAGATAATAATAGGACCACAACTTACTCTGAGCTGTTTTTTTATTATGGGATGGGAGAAAGGTTAATAAGGTTAAGTGCAAGTCAGCAGTTATCAAATTTTTAAAAAGACCCGTGAACTGAGTGCTGGTGCATGTAGCAGAGGGGATGATTTTCATCCTGATGCAGTTTCCCTTATCGTCCCAATCTGATCTGAAAGGAATAGGCTCTGACTGGTGTCCTTTTCTGGGTTAAAACTGCATGTTGGTGGGAAGAGTGGGTGTGTTGAAAGGTTGATCATTTCAGCTGTAGCAAAACTCTTACCAACTGCCAAGCACTCACTCAACAGACCGAAGGAGGCAATTTGTAGCTGAGAAGAATTATTTTGTCAGTAATTGCCTGCCCTGACCACTGAAGCTTACCTTCCTCACACTTTCTACCAGTGGTGAGAAGATCGGGTGTTCAAAAGGAAAAGTTAAGGCTCAGGAGACCACATGTTAGTTGGCTTCTCTGCCTTCTGGCCCAGGTCATGATCAAATAAATTTTTAAATTCAGTGGGTTTTAATGTTCTCAGTAGTCAATAGATAGGATTAATAGCCCTCCCCGCTTTTGCAGGTTGGCTTAAAAAAGAAACAATACATGAAAATGTTTTGCAAAGTGAAAAACCTCATAGAAATGTTACATGTTAATGTACATACAGGAGACATGAAAGGAGTCGCCCTTTTGCTCAAACTAAATTCTAGAACAGGAATAAAGAGGAAATAGTTCGGGTTGAGAATCATTTAGCAAAATGTTAATTATGCAAAATCTAGAAAGCTTTCCTCATACTCCCCTTAACAGCCCAGAGTGAGTTCACCCACCATGCCTTGCAAGCGCCCAGCTTTGGGCTTTCCGACTGACTGCTGCAGTGACTTCTCGATCTTGTCTGCTTATCCCTTAAGCATCCTGAAGCCAGCACTGGTCACTAGCTTCTTCTCCTTCCTTCTACAGATTTTCCCTGTGTGCCCTTTCTAAGCCAGGTACCAAATGAGTCACAGGAGACAGCCATGGGCAAGACATGACATTGTGTGGGAGACAGACATTGCCGAGAAATGACTGAATTGCAGTTGCAATCAGAACTTGCAAAGAAAAAAAAATGTAGGGTTCTCAGAGAATCTGTAACAGGATACTCTGGGAATCATCTAGGCTGTTGGTGGTGATTTCAGGAGATAGAAGGCATTGCCCTCTCAATAATTTACTAATCAGTGTGTATTCCACCCTCTAAAGTTTGCAAAACACTTTCTCATACATTTTGTCACTTGATCAGGCAGGTTATCAACCATACAAAGTACGCAATGCTTCCACCCTGTTCTAGAAATGGAGTAACCTAGGCGAAGGGACTCAAAGTGATGATCTGAAGGTCAGCTATTAATTAACAGTCCTGTAACTTACAGAACTTTTGACTCCAAATCCTGAACTCTTTCCACTCTGCCCTTTGGCTCACTGATTTCTCCTTTATTTTGTTGTTTAAGTTTGTAATTGTGGTAAAAGTGACATAATATAAAACCTACTATTTTAACCATAGTTAATGGTATACTTCAGTGACACTAAGGACATTCACATTGTGGTACAACTCTCACCATTATCCATCTCCTGAAATTGTCACCTTCCTAAACTGAAACTCTTTCCTCATTAAACACCAAGTCCTCGTCTCCCACCCAACCCTACCCCCAGCCCTTGGCATCTACGAGTGTACTTTCTGACTCTACGGATTTGACTATTCTAGGTATCTCGTGTAAGTGGAATCAGACAATATTTGTCTGCACCTCATGTAGATTGGAATGCATTTTTAAGGTTAACTTTATATATACCCTAAGAGTTGACATTTTAAGAAGTGACTTTGAGAAAAGAGCAACAGGGACAAATACTCCCCTGGATATTTTCCTGGGAGACATGTGCGTAAATGTGGTGATTCCAATACTGGGGTGCGGCGGGAGGGGAGGGTGCTAAAATCCTACTTGGCTTGCAGCCAAAAAATCCAAATGTGAAACAAAAGCAATATTGTAAAAAATTTGATGAGGACTTTAAAAATGGTCCACATCAAAATAATAATAATAATAAATAATTTTTTTTAAAGGGGAGGGAGGAAAATGCAAAACTCCCACACTAGGTCCAGTGTATCAGTAAAATTTTGCTATCTTTCTCTTTTTCTCTCCCTCCCTCTCTCTCACTCTTTTTCCCTCCAAAGCAGTGGGTCTCTTGCAGGAAAAAATAGCAAACAGATTTTATTTTTTTAGTACCTTTCTTGTGTTTCCTGGTCAGCTCCATCTGCCAGCATATTGTTTTAACTCTGATGGTGATACAGCATCGAGCTGTGAACAATTAAACATAAAACATAAACACCAGCCTCACTTCCATCCTCTTCTTTCCTCCTTAGGTGAAGGCAGCTTCCAAATACGTGGATGTACCTGTGAGTATTTGAAAACTGTTTTTGTTGGGGGCGGCGGGGGGGGGCTTGGCTTTCATGAGAATTTTGATAGTGCTATTTTCATTAGTTGCCACTAAATTGTGTAGTCCTGACTTGAATCACCAGAAGAAAGGAAGGCAAGAATATTTCCTGGTAAAACTGTTTTGAAATGAGAAGAGGGTATGGTTTCTTTGAGCAGGAAAAAGAGATTGTATTTGAGGGTGAACCCGATTAACTTTCGTTTCCATTTCCATTGGTTTCTCTGGTATATTTCATTCTGTTATCATCCGGCTCCCCTCCCCTCCTATGTGCACACCTTGGGAGTAAGGGCGTTGAGCTAGAAATTTGCACAAGCATGCCAGCATTTTTTAAAAACAAATAAATTCGGAATTTGTTCATTTTGGGGTCAATTCTGCAATTGTTTTAAAGAAACCTTACAAAACTGCTTATAATTAGTCCAGACCTCATTAATGAAGAGAGCTCTCCAAGTTCACAGATAAAGCACTCAAAGTTGCCCAAAATTTACATTTAAATTGAGGTTAAGTACTACACATGAATGCTAGAGTGTGGGATTACCTGTGATAAATCAGGATACATTTATAGACCGAGATGGGCCTGCTTATTAGCAAAATAGAATTGGAGAGATTTAAATATATTCCAGTAAAGGGGAAAAGAAAATGATTCTGTTTCTCCATTTCTAACAAAAGAGGTGTGAGTCTATTATAAAATATTAAATTTAAAGAGCTTATCTCAATAGCCACCAAGGGCCTTGTACTGAGCGTTTCTCATTCTGAACGTGGTTAAGTACCCTCCTTGTTCAAATACTTATTTGTTAAAATTTGTTTTTTTCTAAAAGGATTTATATTAACATTTAAATTCATTTCCCCAGGAAGCTCAGTGTGTAATGGTTTATTGGCTTATTTCTCAAAGGATGGCAAAATGGAAAATTGGAGGGAGTTTAGCATTAGCATATATTTTGTTTGTTTAGTGAAAGAATGTACAATCAATAATTATGCTTTGAATTTATATAATACTTCTCATCGGGGGACCCCCGACTCCTTCACGTAGATAGTCCTCATAATGGAAAAGAGAAAAAGCTCACTACCTGGAGCCAGGAGAGAAGTAATTTATTTTTGCAAGCCCCAGAGTAGAAACTTTCAGTTCACGGGGAGCAAACTACTCAAGTTTTCTGAGTCTGGTTCTCCATCCTTAAAATAGGGATAAAAACCCACATCACAGATTCACTGTGCAGATTACATGGCATATACATGGGATACTCTGCACTGTATCTGGCACTTTCTAGATATTTCTGGAGCAGGAGCAGGGTGGGGTGGGGGCAGATATTTCTGCTCTATTGCACAAGGCAGGAGGTGGGATGAATTGTTGACATCCACCCTGGCTTAGCCGGGGCTTCAGCAGTCATAGAAAGGGAGCTTCTAGTCCCCAGCGCAAAGATCTGGTAACTGAAGTCTGTTTTCTGTTACACCTCAAAGCAAAGGGGAGATCTCACCAAAGAGACTTAAACAGGTGACCAGTGGGCAGGACCTAAATGTTGGGGGGAAAAAAAATTGATCTGGCAATTGGTTCTATCAACTGAAATTATTGGGCAGGTCAAATTATTGGGGGCAGAGGTCAAAAAAAGTCAAGTTTTGGTAATGTCATTTGGCTCGACCCACTTCCTGTGAGCCAGGCTCGGATTTATTGTCAAAATGAGGACAAAGTGGATTCCACGTCGACACGAGAAAGAACAAAAATCAATTAGCGAAGCTTCCTCCCCCTAAGGAGACAGAGAAAATGATGCAGTATGTCCCCAAATATGGTACATTTCCCACCAACAATGTACAGTCTCATAGTAACAAAAACTGCAACCAAGGCTTATAAACAACCTCTGTGTGCGAGGCGTTGTTCGAAGCACTTTACATTTAACCTTCACAACAATCTCCCTTCAAGATAAGGAAATGGTGGCCCTGCAAGGCTGGCTTGCTGAGGATCCCACGGTTCATAAGAGGCACAGCTGAGCCGTAATGTTCTTAAACACTACATCATCTGCCTGATATGATATCCTTTAGTGCATAGACAAACATCTTTTTTTGGAAAACTGAGAAATTATTTTAATGGATATTAGGAAAAATACGATCAGCATGTCAAATGTGCTCTTTCACCGTGATTTCACCCATTAGTATGCCTTGGGACAAAGCTCAACTTTAAAATTAAGTTCCTTAGAGTATTTTTGCAGCAAATCCCTAGTGGCTCAGACAATAATATTATAGCAAATGTTTTAATAAATAGTTTTCCAGAAAACGTTAGTACAGGATACACATGTACTATAAATACATTGTTCACCCAGAGTAAATGATAGTTTACTTCTCAATAATCATTTACTTCTCGAGAGAGCTCTAGGAGGGGAGTAGTAGGACCCCCATGTTTCACAGTGAGGAAACTGAGGCACAGGGAGGTTCAGTGGCTGCCGTGGCCACCGGACGAGTTGATGGCTGCATGAACATTCACGTGCTAGCCGTTGATAGATAGAGCCACTGGAACTGGCTCCCAAGAGTCAATGGTGTGTGTTTGCTTCCAGCTCTGCCTTCACTGAGGGCACATTGGCAGCTCAAACTCAGCCTTGGGCCGAGTATTTATACCACGAAACTGTCAAGCACTACACTTCAAGGTTGGTGGGTTTTGTTTGATTGTTTTTGTCTTGAAGAGCCAGTCTACCAGCTCACCAGCAAATATCACCTATTAAATCAGTAGTCCCCAAACCAGAATGTGCAGAGGTGATAGTTGGCAAGGTTTTTTGGTTTGTTTCGGTTGTTTTTGCTGTTTTAATAGAGATTCCCGGCCCCTTGCCTCTGGAGATTCTGACTCAGCCATTCTGGGGTGAAGCCTGGAGATCTCTAAGAAGCTGTCCACTAGATTCTGGTATTTTGCACAACTTTGGGATCCATTGGGCTAAATCAGTGATTCTTGACCTTCTGTGTATACTGGAAACATAGGGAGTTTTTTACAAGTATCACTATGAAGTTGCTTGGCAGCTTAAAGCGGAATCTCTGGGTGTGGGGTGTAGGCATTACTATCTTTCAAAGCTTCCCATATCCTTCTCACTTGCAGCCAGGTTTAGGAGCTCTTGGATAAAATCATCTTTTAAGTTGTTTCTAGCTCTGGTGAGTTGACCTCTGTTGCCCTGTGAGGTTTTTGGCACACGGTTTATTGGTTTAGTTTCTTGTGGGGACTGGTATTTCGTTACCGCAGAGGTTTGTCTCTTAATTATCTCCACTAAGAGAGAGAAGCGCTGTTACCAGTCATTCAAAACATTGCGTGATCCCCAAAGCACATCTCTTTGTCTTAGGTGGAGTATTCGACCCTTCAGTACGGAGCAGATTTGCATTCCTAATTAGGGCTTGCTTTAGGATGCTGGAAATTTGAATTCGTTTCCCTCAAGCTCAGAAATATCCTGGGAGGAACATGCCATGATTAAAATGTCCTATTTCTTCCAAGCCACCAAGTGGCTTCTTCAAATTATGTCTTCCACACATGGATTATAGTTAACTATATTGGGATTTATATAGTCATTATTTAATTATTTTCTAAAATCTACATCTCATGCTGTCAGTCTGTCCAAGGCACGTTTAAAATAAACAATGTAATTGTGAAATATTAAAAACCATCCCCTAAAGTTTTTCCCATTGTTACTAGATAGCCATGTGGTTTAAAGTGAAATGACAGTCGCTCAGTTGTGTCCGACTCTTTGCAAACACCATGGACTGTAGTCCATGGAATTCTCCAGGCCAGAACACTGGAGTGCGTGGCCTTTCCCTTCTCCAGGGGATCTTCCTAACCCAGGGATCAAACCCAGGTCTCCCGCATTGCAGGCTGATTCTTTACCAGCTGAGCCACAAGGGAAGCTTCATTTATCTAATAGCATCAATTGTTTAACCAAAAATGTTTTTCATCTATATCTACAAGTTAGCTTGTTGGTCAGTGAACAGTTACAAGTTTAACCAATTTGGTTGAAAACCTGCTTAGAATACATTGCACAACCTTCTCTACCTTTTTAAATGGGAACTGACAGTACTTGAACCTTTTCCCTGTAACCAAGGATCCCCAGTGGCCATTTAGTGACCTGCTTCCGCAAGGACTTCCCAAGACGTAGCCCTTCACAGCCCCAAACCTCAGTGTATGCTGAGTCTACATGTCTGATGCTCCAGTTTGGCAACCTTCTCCCACAAGCTAAGGGTATCAGGAAAGGTGATAACTTTTGTCAGCACCTCTGTTTCAAATAAGTCCCCTCATCGCCCTTCCCAGTCCACCAGAGGATGGAAAACAGACCTGCCAGAACTGAACAAAAAGCTGGTTAAAAACATGGGGACCAGAGGACTTTGAGAAAACACATTTTCATGCAGATTTGGTCTTTTGTTTTTTTTTTTACATTGGTTTCTCTGAAGCAACTTTTTCCTTCTTGGTTCCAAAGTAGATTCCAGAGGTAGGTAAGGTCATGAAGTGATATAATCTTTGGGGGATGCGGGGGTGAGAATCACAGTGGCTCATGTTTGAATAGCAGTTTATGGCCTTTGAGGCAGTTTAACTTCCATTGTTTTAGCTGATGATCATAACAATCCTTGAAGGTAAGTAGGGGAGCTATTATTAATCCCATTTTACAGATGGTTATAACCAAAGCCCAGAGAAGTTGAAATGATTTTCAAAAGCTCCATCGTGTGGGGGATCAAATAAAAATCCACGTAGTGTGACTGAGTAGTTTAAATAAGGAGGTGGGGCAGAGGCTTATTCATTCATGATTTTGTTCATTTGGAAAATATTTAGTGAGCACATACTATGTGCCATCATTTCTGTGCTGAGGATACAAAAAAAAAAAAAATAGATCAGATAAGGTCCCTGTATTCATGGAGCTTATGTGCTAAGTGGGAGAAGACAAAAAGCAAATAAATATATTATACAGTGTCAGATGTTGGTGAGTGCTCTGAAGAAAAGTAAAAGCTCAGTCAAAAACTCAGTTTTTTAACTACCTGGGTGAGCTGAACTGCACTAATATTTATTTTCAAAGTTTTTAAAGCATAAATGAAAAGCCCCTTTAAGGACAGCAATTTAGTGAAAAGAGAAGGAGGGGTGAAAATAACCGTTATTGTAGATCGCTGTTGTGGTTACAAATAGGTCTGCTGAATTTGGCTTTGAATCTTAGCTCTAAGATGGCTGCCTGCATCCAGGAAACGTCTGCCACAAGTATCACCAGGGAAGAAATGGAAACAATAATAAGTTTCTCAAGTGCCCCAGGTAGGGGTCCCCATCACCACTGAGGACGCCCTGTGATGTGGGGCTGCCAAAGGGAGCGGAGGAGAGAGTTGCCAGCTTAGAACTGATAGCTATCACTTCATCTCATTGGAGAACCTCTATGGTTTCGTATCATAAAACTGCAACAATTATAGGACCATCACACAACCTGCTCAATCCATTCGCTGAAAATTGCTTGAAAGTGTAGCAGTTGACTACTGTGGCTTTGAGTTGTCCTCATTGTTTTTCAAATTAATACCTTGTCATTGTTTCAGCAGGTGTTAAGAAATGTTACTAGCATCCCAGGGGCCAGGCATTGGCCCTTTGCTTCATAATTGTTTGCTTTGTATCAGGAAAAAAAAAAAAATACAGTCCTACTGTTTCCAAACCTTCCTCATTTTCACCCTGGAAATTACACAGAAGTGTTAACTAACTTCAATTTGCAGTGCCTGACAGTCACGTCTTGTAGAGAAATGATACTTTGTGATCTAAGGTAAAATCACAGTAATGAAAACTAATCTTTTTAGTTATTAGCAAACATACATATCGACTGTGGAAATTTAAGGGATTTGTGGCAGCTCTCCTAATGACCCATATTACAGTGTTTTAATAGGTTTCTTTGGAGATAACTTTGATTGCTACAGCTCAAGCAGTATGCATTCTTAGTTTTATTTTGTGTTTCTTACCATAAATGATTTTGTAACTACTGAATGAGACCACCTGCTTACCTTTCCAGAACATCTAATTTATTTAAAAGTCTAATCCTTCCCCCTTCCCATCTTTTTGAATCCTTGGACTCTAAAGCTACACCTAGGAAGCAAAGACAATTGGTTGAATGTCTCCTTCGAGTAAACTAATAAGGAAATACTCACTATGTACTCAGGTTAAACTACCCCCACAATATGACTTGGGTAGGAGGCGATATAGATTGAAACAGAATTTTTTTACTTGTCACATCCTCAGTTTTTTAAATTGAGGGGATCAGGGAAAGCTGTCACTTTTCTAATATTATTTAAGGACAGACAGTGGAAGATAGAGTATTTTTGAGTATTTTTTGATGGAGCTTTCAACCAAAAGAAAAACCAGAGAATATCTCTGGGTTATCTGGCGAAGATTTATCCATTAGAGTATCTTTGCCAGAAAAAAAAAAATTAATAATAGGAAAAAAAAAAAAAAAACCTGTACAACCCTGCAATCTCAATTCCCCTCTTGCCAGGTTGAATTTCTAGAAAGAACTGGAGATTTTAGTATCGGTTTCAGTTCCTGGAATCTCAGTCCAGTCTGTGGATAGTGATGCCATATGTGGTGGACCCTCTGGATACAGTGTACTCTGGAAAGCTCCCGGCTCTAGGGGAGAGCTTCAAACTCCAGGGAAGTGCTGGGGGTCCAGGCAGGGTGAAGTGGGGAGAGCATGCAGGGGTAGTCGAGAAAGAGCCACTGTCTGAGAATTCCATGTTCACGTTCTCCTGTCTCTTTGCAGAAACCTGGGATGGACGTGGCCGATGCATACGTGACTTTCGTCCGCCACTCTCAGGATGTCCTTCGTGATAAGGTCAATGAGGAGATGTATATAGAAAGGTTATTTGATGTAAGTAAATGCCTTCTCCTCCTTGAAGGCCAAGGAGGAGACCCTCCAAAATGTGACAAAATAAAGAGACAGGAGGATAAGTCACATTTTGAGAAAATGGATTGGTCCTGATGCAAACTAAATCTTTTCCTTCCCTTCCGCCTTAGGCTCTTATCTGTCCTGTGTCTGTCCCCAACCCTCCCTGGCGTGGCCGTGTCTCAGTTCTCACCTGTGTGATACATAGCGCGGCACACAGCCTCGCACAAGCCGGCTCCTCCCTGCACGAAGCTTGTGAGGTGGCAGCTTCCTCTAACTGGCAAAGACCTTCCTGGGTCATGGTTCCCCTTCTTGCAACCCAGCCCTGCTTTAGGGAGATGCTCCCTGCCGCCTGGGAGACTGCGACTGGCCCCTCTCCTGAGGGTAGTTCACAGCTGTGGCAGGAAACGTAGCATCGTTATCACTTCAAAGATGATTGCATTTCTGGAAGACTAGAAATCTTTAGCTAGCCCTGGGTTTTGGCAAACACTTAATGTTAGTTACTTGTTCTTTTGCTGTTCTAAACCGGGGTGTCCCTTCCCCACCTTCCCCACCCCACCCTCTTAAAAATTTGGAAAAAGAAGCAGGGGTATAAAGAGCAGTTACATCAGCCTGCCAGACCTGGCTTGAAGTTCAGAGAACAAATTTCTGAGGAGTAATAGTTACCAAGTAAACTTACTTCCACTGTGACTACATCTGCACTCCCAAAGCAAACCACTGAGGTAAAAAGCAAAAAATAAAAAGGAATCTGCTTCGGTCTCAAATTTTCTGCCTCTTTCAGGCCAAAGCAGATGGGGCTGCCTGATTTAGCCAGATATTTTGTTTCAAGTTCCCACCGAATTTGCCAGTGTAGACCCGGCCAGAGTGCATGGAAGCCGGCACACTTGTCTCTGTGTGGCTCTAATTGTACAGCCTACTTCTGTCTTGTGAAGCGTGAGCTCCTCCTGTCCAGGTTTCTGTATTTTGAGTGCCAGCTCGAACATTAATGTTTTGGTCTACTCTGGAATCCATGTTTCTATATTTTTTCCGCGATTGTGTTCAGCAATTTACATCAAGTTTGTGTGTGTGTGTGTGTGTGTGTTTTTGTTCCATGGCTAAGTGAGCTCATTGTTGGCACCGCTTAAGAGTCTGCAGCTCCTGACTTTTCTGCGCTTTGTCTTCCAGCTCATTTGCTTTCCTCGTGTGTTGAAAAGGCTCCTGTCTTTTTTTTTTTTCTCTCTTTTCTAATCATCCCCTTTCTGTGTTCAATATCGCTCTTTCCTCTGCATCACCTTTCTTCGAGAAAACCCTTCTTACTTTTTAATTCCCACCCGTCCTCTCTCAGATTAAAATGGAACTTATCTCTCATGTCAAATGTTTTATCACATTATATCAAGTGGCATGAATTAGAATCAAATAATCTTCCTGTGTACATCTTCTAGCATGGCCCACATCCACTGAGAATGCCTCATACATGCATAAAGCTCACCGGCGGGTCCTCTGCCTTCTCTGCATGCGTGCCTTTATGAAAGTACCAAGCGTGGAGTGTCTGGGGCCCAATCACCCAGCCAATAGGCATTGAAAACAGTCAGGCAGCACCCTTGGGTCTGCGTTTTGGAGTGTGGACTCTCTGCCCATCTCCGCTGAATGAAATTCCAAGCCACAAATGTTCAGGAAGCCTGTGGGGTTGTTCTTTTCAATGCCTAGGTTGCCTTTTTTTTCTTTTCTTTGATCAGTATCTTCTAATTCTCAGTTTTGTGTGGCCCTCGTGTGCGTGTGTGTGCGTGTTTCTATGTGAGAGTGTGTGTGAATAACCCAGTGCTCTCCAGAACTTGCAGACATCTAGTACTGAATTTCATATTGAATCCACAGTTTAGCCTATTATTTCATTGACAAATAACCCACTTTTTCCTCCTGTTTTTTTTTTTTTAAATTAGAAGTCATACACGGTGGGGGAAAAATGTTTTTAAGGTGGCTTTGTTGAAAGCAGCAAGGCAGATTGTCCTTTTCCGGGGCTTTCTTAAAGGGAAAGTACAACTGGATCTTCATTTAAAAAGTACAGTCGTAGCTTTGGCCAGCACAGATGGTAAACTGGACTTGCCCAACTGTTGAAGAACAGAGGCAAATTCAAGGCCTCTGGTCATTGGTGTGAATTAATAATGAAAAGAAACAGCACACAGAGTATGTTTCTCAGGATGCAAATTATGTTTAGAGTTATTCAAAAATTCACAAGTATGTCAGATCCCTTGTGGGATTACAAACTGACCAGCATAAAATGGCATCAGTAACATTATCAGAATCCCCACAATTTAATCTCCCATTGTCCTAGTTCTGTTTTTCCAAAGGAATCTTAATTGTACTTCCCTGAATATCTGAGTTTAAAACTTAACCATTACGATCATTCACTGAACATCACTCCCACCCCTGTGGGAAAAAATTTTTTAAGCAGTTTTATTTCAAGATAGCAAATTTCTGTGCCATTTACTTCTTTACTTTCCAAATAACCTGCTCCCCTAATTTACAGAATATTGGTGCTAGGCAACCTAACTGATGTCGTGCAGGAAAAGTTCTTGAATCTGTCATGATTTTAAAACATTTGTCATTCGATAAAACCCAGAGCTTCTCAAAAAGCTTCATTACCATGCAGCCCCAGTAATTTAATTCAGTACTTAACTGTTTTTCTATAATCTAGCAGCAAAACATCAGATTACCAACATGTTTGATTATCTTCGGCTTCTGTTTCCTCAAGTAGGGTATTTATTTCTTTACATATATGCTCTGGAAGGCCCTCATTGTCCACTAAGCTACACAAGGGAATCAGAATGTTGAGGCAAAAAGGGTGTCTGTAAAACCTCTCACCCTACATTTCTTGCTACAGTGAACTTACCCTTTCAACTTCATTCTTAATGATAGTGGTCCTGGGGCGGGTTTCTAAACAATTGGCAGAAAGCTATTGAGAAAAACTTGTTGATCTGAGAGGTGTCTCTTCCAAATTGTTGCATTTTGATAAATGGCAAAAATGAATAATAGAACATTAGCATTTTGAATGAGGAAAAATATATGTATCTCTGAGATTGTTTGCTGTTTGGAGGTTGTTGATTTTGATTATTGTGTCATTCTGTTTTTTAGTTCCTGCTGGCATCTGTCATTCAGAAGCGTGTTCTCAGTTCCCATTGTATTTTTAACGGTGTTTCAAAGTCTCAGTTTGATTTACCTGGGAAGTCCTTTAAGTTCTTGCTATTCAGGATTATTTTCATTTGCTTTTCTTTTTTTTTTGCCTCTGAGTGTACCTTGTGGAAGAGGCTGGATGGCTTTAGTGTGTATCTGTTCCTGAGAATATTTAGACTAATACCCAGTCATTTAATGAGTGCATCTTCCGTTTTAACTAAGCACCGATCTCCATGTTCTCTCTCTCTGTCTCTGAGCTGGGTTTTTTCTTTTCCTCGTCATTGTACTTCTGGCTGGAATTGGGTGTTTGTGGGAGATTATCGGCATAGCATTTGGGGCTCTATATTTAATGTTCTGCATTTTTATCTATTTTATTATGTAACTTAAGAACAGCTTTCCAAATTCATCTTCGCCAAAAATTTTTTTTTTAAACAGGCATTTTCTAGGTTGATTGAAGAAATACAGTCAAGCATAATGTAGTCTCACCAAGTCTTTTCAATGCAGTGAAAAGTTTCCCTGTTTATTAATCATTGATTCACATAGTCCTCCTATAAAATGCTAGCAACCTTTTTAGTCATGCACCTAAAAAAAACACTGATCAGTTCAAAACTAAGTGCTGACAGGAAAAGAATCCTTAAACTGTTTTTCTTGGTATTTCAGATATGTAGCTGTACATTTTTTCATCTGCATGTTTGTATTTTTTTTTTTTTTTGGCTAAAAAAAATGGTGAGCCATTGTAAACCAGTTCTAATTGCTACAAAATAACAGTTTATAATATTTTGGGGAGAAAGAAGATGCAGAGGTTTAGAGCAAGCAAATATGCTGATATGTACAATCATAGGGAATTTAAATTATATTAAAGATGCTGAATTCTGAAAAGAGAATCTGATTGCTGTCAGACTCAAGTGAGAGCTTGGCCTCTTTGAAAATTATTGCTGACTTTTAAAGAAAATATAAAACATGGATATGAATAATCTCCATATTCCTGAAGCAGCAGCTTGAAAAGGAAAGCACAGCCCAAGAAATAACTCGAAGATAGCGATTTAAAGCTTGAGTGTCCATAAATCATGCAGATAGCTTCCCCCCCGCTCCTCTGGTGATTAATTCACCATTTTCCCCTGAAACAAAAACATGCTTTTGGAAATTAGAGATCAGATCATCAAGAGAAGCACCTAAGATTTCAAGGTCTAAACAAAAATTAATTTATTTTCTTTCCTCCTTGTACTTCTTGAAGACACAGACTGAGAAGAAAATCGGGATTAAAAGAGATGTGCTTAGGATGAATTCATCTGCTTAAACCTCACAGGCTCGGAGATGAGTGATTAAAAAGCCATCTCGAACTTGGATGGCATCCACACTGGGGGTAATGCTGCATGCACACCGCCTTCCCCAGACCCCCTTGTCACCGTGAACCAGGCCTAGGGCACACTGGGCTGGAGATGATACGTGGATTATATAGGTCAATTATACACTTAATCTGCCTTCTGGAGGATTAAGTATTTGCAGATTGACTCTGCATTTGGCTTCTCCGTGGCAGTTATCAGATCAGGAAGGGGCCCCCTCACCACACCGCCTCATAAGCACTTAATCAGGCAGCGCAGTCAGGTTCAGTTGGGGCCGCCGCCCCGTATTCTCTGCCTTTCATGGATTTTAATTTGCTGTTCCATTATCAAATCTTGTATTTGTCCACTTTATGTGTCAGCCCAGTAATTGAGTGTGAATATGTCCCTTTAAAGGGGTAATTTGAAAACTGAAACCCCTGCCTATTAAAATATATTTGCGGTATTTATTTATGTAAGACGCCACAGATAACCTGATTAAATTACAAAAGCACAACCTAAGTGAACATGTATCAATCAAAGTAGGAGCCATTCTGCTCGAGGAAGGAAGTGTACGGAAGACCAGGCAGCAAGAGAAACATGTTCTTAGGTGATGTCTGTCAGGTGTGTGGCTAGCTATGCCGCAGAGGGAAGTTACCTCCAAAAGAACGAAAGTGGGGAGAGCATACAAGATTCACCAATAGAATAGGTTGTGGTTCTAAGGGCTGATTAAAGAAAATCAAGGCATATGGAGTTCAAGACACTGAGACAGTGAGTTATCTCCTCTAGAAGCAAGAAGCCGGCTTGACTGCCCCTTCATGGGCATTCTTGGGGAGTGAGCCCAGGCCTGTCTTCTGGAACCTTCCGAATTCACCCTTGATTCCTCACACGCTGGGTGACCATGAACAAGGTACTTAATCTCTCAGTTTCAGCTGATTCATCTATGTAAGAGACGATAATAAGCAGAACCTTCTTGTGGAGTGGCTATGAGGGTGAAGCCCCATGCACTCCTGCCAGCAGCAGGCTCGGGAAGCGTTGGGTAAGTGTCAGCCACCATCACCACCATTATCACATCATCGTCATCCCTGAAGTGGAAAGGCTTTTCCCAGGCATCTTTTTTTCTTGTTAAACAAAATCCCGTATCCATATGAAGGTGCTGTAAGAATCTTGCCGTCACTTGCAGGCGTTAACTCTAAACTTGCTTAGAATTACAGGATGAACAGTAACCTGGTACTGTTGGTAAAACATAGTTCTGAAGCAGGTAGAAGAATGGTGATCAGGGCTGGGGCTTTTGAAGTAAGCCAGACAGGAGAAGGGGTTCTGTTTTTGTCACTTCTGATCTGTTTAACTTCGGGTGAATTAGTTAACCTCTCTGAGCCTTAGTTTTCTGTACTATGAAGAAACTGACTTCTTAACAGTTGTTTTGAGGACTGAAGAACATAATGAATATAGACTGGCATAGTTAAAAATTGGACCAGTCTTTTATCATCATCATCATCTCAGAACTATCTGTTCATTCCATCGAAACTGAAATGACCTAGCCCTACCCCCTAAACAAAGCGACAGGATATTGGCAAATAACTTATAATTGACCTTCTGATTGGGGAAGGGAAGGATAGGAAGGAGTGACTATACCTTTGATTATTACAGAGGAAACAAGTGTACATTTTAGACATTTGGAAAATACAGCTAAGCAAAAATAAGAAAATGTTACATGTCCAGCAGGCAGGGTGTTTATTCTTTGATTCTTTTTCTGTTTATGTATATGATATACTTTTAACCAAAGTAAGTGAGGAAAAATTGCTATTTTTAAGTTGATGGTCTTGATTTTCAGTGTCAGTAAGTGTTCATCTAATTCACTGTCCATATTCAAAATTTCCCACTTGTCCCCAAAATATTCTTTATAGTTGGTTTGTGCAACCCAGGCTGTGATTCAGGGCCACATGTTGTTTCTGGTGGAGATGCACGTTCAATTTCTTTTTTACCAGCACTGGCCCTTTTTTCATGATCCTGACTTAAAGAGACCGTCTTGCTAATTGTTCTGCAGACTGGAGGAGTTTATTACTATCTAAACATAGAACTAATTTAAGGAGGAAAAAAATATATATCTAGCTGAATTCAACCAAGTATCTCTTTTGGATATAATTAGTAACTCAGCATAATTCAACCAGGGGTTTTTTTTTTTTTTTGGTTTTTTTTTTAAAGCTGTTGTCTGTATGTAAGGAAAATTTCTGAACCTAGTTTTAAAATAAATAAAAAGCTAAACCACAAGGACTTCACAGAGGTCAGGAACAAGTTGCCCATATGAAGAGCTATGGTGATTTTATTTCCTGCACTAAGGCACAGGTATCTGAGCTGAAGGAGGAAATCTGAGGTCCCAGTTCAGTGTTGCTCATCTCACTGTAACTGCTTTGGTGAAATCTTGGACTGGGAACTTAGACTGGCCTCCCCCACTCCCCACCTCACATCATTTGGAAGGGTTCTTTGTTAATTCTGCTAGGATTTTCTCTGATGTTATCAATCTGAAATTAAGCCCTTCAAATCAGTCTGAAGCTGAGCTTTTCAATACTCCTCAGATCCAGCTTTAATTGAACTATGACCTCAACCCCATCATCCTCAGTGATGAGGCTAAAGAGCGTTTTCTCCAGGCTCCTAGGATATCCTTGAGAATCTGTGTGATTATATATACTGGAACAGGAAAACAGATCCAGAATGAATCAGGAAATATAGGAAAGGGAAGATCACTGATTTTTTTTTCCCACCTGATCGTGAATCCCAAAGTAAATTCTGGCAGTTCAGACATGTCCTGGGCCAAGTATCATTTCCCAAGTAGAATGTGGAAACAGAACACAGAGTCAGAGGGAATTGAGAAGTGGAAAACCTGTCCATATCACCTTGATTTGTAACATTATAAGGAATATAAAATACAAACACACACACACACATACACATATGATTAGGGTTTGAGTTCTTGCACGTGAACCTCAGACTCGGGACCGTTCCAAGCTGAAATTAGAAAACAGTTCACGTTCAGGACTTTTATCCAGTGCTCCTTAAAGACCCAATGTCTTCATGACTTCCCTGGTTCCCATCATGTAAATCTGCTTTTAGCAAATGTGCTATTTGTTCCACTATTAAGGTGAAGAAGACTTAGTTCTGTCCTTGTTGGAATATTTGCAGTTTATTCAGATATTAAGCCCAAAGAGTAAGGCACAAATAATGGTGATCTTGGACATGATGGAAAGCAAGCTCTACTAGAATGGGAGGGGATGGAAAGAAGAATGTTTTCATGCCTCTGATGCCCTATGGCAGTGAATCTAATTTTCAAATACATGTCCTTCACAATAACTAGTAGATGATAGCAATTATTTTGCATTTCAAGTCTTAGGTATAGAAACACATTTCTGTTCCACAGGCTTCTTTCCATGCCTGAGGTTTCAACAGTTGTGCATGCAGAAAAGATAAGGAGGCATTAATAGATTTATATTATTTTGATTAATTGTATCAAATGGGCTGTTACTATCCAAAAGGAAGTGTTTATTTTTTGTTAGCATCATTCTTACAGATATATATTTCAAGGCCATGTCTTCAAGTAGTTCTTTCTGATCTAGATGTTGTCTCTAAAGCCATTCATAGAAATAGATATCGTTTACTTTCAGGCAAACTTGACATAAAACCAGTCTTGAATTTTTTCTGGAGCTTGCGCCTACCAAAGAGTTTTGCTAAGTATCTTTATCAGAACAGCTTTCTGTGTTCCAAGAGACATTTGGTGAATACAGTTAATTTGTTTTCTTTTCCAGCGGAGAATGTTCCAATAGTCATTCTAAGAAGCCAAGCCGATTGCTCTGTTACATGAAGGTCACAGTATCCTTGCTAACATGACCCACACAATACTTTTGTGTCTTAGAAAAGGTTTGTTTTTTTCTTATGGCAGACTTATGCATGCAGGCAGTAAGTGACAGACTCACACATGTACGTGCATGCACACACACACACACCATACACACAGGCACACACAGTAGCCAAGGCACATTTTGTGGAACAAATATTATCACATTGAGTTTCAAGATACGAGATGTACTAAATCCCCAAATACTTCCCCCCTTGCAGTGCTCTGTAGAGGTTACTATCATAAGATTTCACTGTCTCTTGATGTCTAAGTCATAATCGCTTGCCCTAAAATTTTTTAATGAATGGATTTTAAATATCATCTAGGTTCTTATTATTCAAAGTGTGGTTCTGTGGACCATGAGCATCTGTCTCCTCTGGGAGTACAGAATTGCAGCCCAACCCCAGCTGAAACAGATCTGAATCTACATTTTAACAAGATCCTCTGTTGATTTAACATCTGAGAAGTACCGGGTAAGATCAGTGACTCTCTTATATGCCTGTGACTCACAATAAGCAGCACATTTTTATGTTACAACCCAGTATGTATTTATGCACATACACACAGCAACAAAAGTTTATGAAACAGCTTTCACCCTCTGTGAGGTGCAGTGTGATATCTTCTTTTCCGTCTTTCAGAAATCTTGATGGTAACCAATGAAATAATTTCATTGCATGATGTGCAGATTGTAAGAGGTCCTTAGAGAGCAGAGGTTCTCACTCTCGGCACTACTGACATTTCAAGCCAGATAGTTCTTGGTTGTGGGTGTGCTGGCCTGTGTACTGAAGGATGTTGAGCAGCCTCCCTGGCTTCTACCCTCTAGGTGCCAGGGGCAACCCCTTCTCAGCTGTAATGACCCAAACTCTAGACGTTTCCAGAAGTACCCATGGAGCAGGGGATACCAAAATCACTCCTGTTTGAGAACCACTGATCTGGATGATCCAGAGGTTAACGCTCCACATAAACAAAGGAGCCTTACGTCTGTACGTGTCACGTGTCCCCCTGCCACCCCCATCGCTCACATTTGAGAAGTATGTGTAGCGTCAACAACAGAGAATCCACTTGTCAACCCCAGAGGTGACATGGGGGCTGTGCCTGTCTTGGAAGTAGATTATGTTTGGGGGGTTTCGTGCAGTGAGAGGACAAGCTTGTGAGCCATCCAGGAGTCTCCACCTCCCTCACCGTGTGTCCCGGGAGGAGTTGCTCAGAGCCAGGTTGAGGGATCCAGAGCAGCAAGTTAGATCAGCGGTACAGATTCCCACTTTGACCTCCCTCAGTTGCTTTGCTTTTTATAATTTCATCAGGACCTTGGTTAAAAAAAAAATTTTTTTTTTTTTTGCTTCTACTCGGTGGCTGCAAGTTATTTTTGTGTGTCCAAAAACCTGAAAAGAAGGCTCAATTTGAATACTTCATTCACCCTAAATTCCCAGTTCAGAAGAGAACAGTTAACAGCCTCCTGTTCTGTTAAACTGCTGCTGAGTGGACTAAAAATCCAGTTAATGGAGTCTAGCAATTTGCCGCCAGTATGAATATTCCTGTATCACAAGGCTAATGATGATTGCACTACTTGCCACATTGGGTCACCTTGACTGCCTTTGCCAGAATTTTTCACCCTAACCATCCCTGAACTAATAAATGCCTGTTATACCAACAAATCTCCAGGTCTTGCCCAGGATGGGATTATTATTAATTACCAGATCTTCATGCCATCCAGAATATAAAAGATCCTATCATATTTTGTGTAAAAAAATTTTTTTGGCAAAGAACAAATAATATGTAAACCAAGTTAAATTCATGAGTTTTCCAGTACAATTCTCTTAAGTCAGTGGGGTTCCCCACCCCCCATTTGGCTTTTAAAAAAATTTTTTCTACAATTTTTAAAGGTTACTTTCCATTTACATTTACTGCAAAACATTGGTTGTTTTCTCCATGTCATACAATACATCCTTGAGCCTATTTTACACCTTTTTTAAGGAAGAGAACCATCACCTCCTTTTGTTCAAAAACTTCATTATTTGGCCTAGGGATCCATCCTGTTAAAGAGAAGAGACCCAGCTATCAGGTACCTCACTGATTTGGGGAGTACTAGACCAGTGTTTTTTTTTTTTACCCAGAGGTGGTTTCACCTCGCAGAGACCATTCAACAATGTCTGGAGACATTTTCAGTTGTCACAGGTAGAAAGGTGCTGTTAGCATCTAGGGAGTAGAGACCAGGAATGCTGCACTGGACAGCCCCACAACAAAGAATTATCTAGCTCAAAATGTCGGTAATTTAAAAATCCTTTGTCTTCAATGATATGGGCTGTTTAACTTTAAATGTTGGTAAAAAAATCATGCAATTCTCTTCGGATCATTTTCTCACCAAGGGATTCTGATTTCTGTCTCTAAAGAATACTCGACTTCAGAGATTTATCAGAAACTAGTCCAAAATCCTTTTGATAAGCTTCATCCAAAGACCTCTTTTTAGGGTCTCAAAAATAAAAATCAAAGAATCTTTAACACCTGCCTTTCTCATCTTGAACTTAACACTTATCCGTGAGTGGTTCCCATGAAACTTCAGCACTTCAGTAAACCTCCAATCTTGTCAGTTATGAATCACCACACCTTCCTTTTACTAAAAAGTGTCCTTTCAAGTTTTTAAGGAACTAACTTCTTTATGTCAAGCAGACATTAAGAGCATAGTCTTTGTAGTAAGACAGCCCCAAGGTCAGTTTTTGGGTCTACAACTGCTTACCTGTTGTGTGACTTTGAGTAACCTAGATTTCCCCCTCTAAAAATAGGGATAAAAACAGTACCTACCTCTTTGGATTAGAACAACTAAATGAGGCAACGAATAAACCATATGATGCTTGGCACATTAAAATTATTCCACAAATGCCCCTTCTTGTTGCTGTCTCCATCAGTAGTGGTAGTACCATGAAAACCAACACACATTCTGGCCTAACACTAAAGCAGGCTTTGCAACAAAGAAAAGTAATGATACATTCCTTGTCAACAGGAATTTGAAAAACCAGAGATGAAATAGTCAGAGAACATAATAATAAGTAACAAAGGACCCAGTTTTGCTACAGGATCGCTAAAGAAAAAAATTTTTTTCTCTAATTGAAGTATAGTTGATTTAAAATATTATGTCAGTTTTCTGTGTCAGCAAAGTGATAGAGTTATATAAAGAAAGAATTTTCAGATTCTTTTCCATTCTGGTGTATTATAAAATATTGAATATAATTACCAGTGCTATAAAGTAGGATTTTGTTCACCTATTTTATACATAGTAGTTTGTATCTGCTAATCCCAAACTCCTGATTTATCCCTCCCCGACTCAGTTTCCCGTTTGGTAACCGAAAGTTTGTTTTCTATGTCTCTGAGTCTGCTTATATTATGTAAGTCCATTTGTATCATATTTTAGACTCCACACATAAGTGATACCCTATGATACTTGTCTTTCTCTGACTTACTTCACTTAGTATGAGAATCTCTAGGTCCATCCAATCCATGTTATTGTATGATTTCATTCTTTCTTATGGATGAGTAATATTCATATATATATATACACACACACACCCCACATCTTCTTTAACCATTCATCTGTCAATAGACTCTTAGGTTGCTTCCATGTCCTGGCTATTGTGAAGAATACTGCTACGAACACTGGGGTGTGTGTATCTTTTCAAATCAGAGTTTTCTCCAGATATATGCCCAGAAGTGGCATTTCTGGATCATATGATAGCTCTACTTTTAGTTTTTTAAGGAACCTCCAACTGTTTTCCATAGTGGCTATACCAGTTTACATTCCCACCAACAGTGTAGGAGGGTTCCCTTAAGAAAACCTGCTTTAAACTAGAGCAAAGTCCTGTAGGATGGAGCCTCAGAGATAGTGTCCCAGAGGAGCCCGCCTGGGCAGGTGTCTTGGATTTGGAGAAGAGAAAGAGATAGGATTCTGTGCTCAGGTGCTATGCAGGGAGACAGTATTGCTTCTTCTGGGAGCATCCCTGACTCACCACCACCGTAGGTTCATCAGCCTCAGCAGGAGTTCTGTTTGGAGATGTCCTTTCAGAACTTAAGTAATAGCTTCACCCAGGTTATGATGACTCTAGTCCAGGCATCTGGATATTTGCCATGTAGGCATCAGCTGCTCCATCATCTTAAGGACTAAATTCTTTTTACATTAATAGGTATTATTTTGTCTTTTAATATGTGCATGTTAACCAGGGGTGTACATAAGAATTACATATTTTTGTGAGCAATAGTTCTCTCATACATTTTTAGCTTTACCTATTGTCCTTTTTCTGTTCAAGGATCCTGTTGATCATATCTCATTATATTCAGTTGAATGTCATGTTAGGCTCCTCTTTGAATAACATGAAATTTTAAGGAATGTTGGTCAGATATGTAGGATACCCCTCTGTTAATTGTCTGATTTTTTGAATCATATTTAGACCGGGCTTTAGAATTTGGAGGTTTTATATATATATTTTTTTTTAATTTTAAAAGTGTATTCATTCCAGCTGTATGGCACAGATTCTGAGTCAGTAAATTTAAGATAAAACTCAAGCATCTGTTTTTTTAAACAAGTCCAAGGGTTCAGCCCAATCATGAATCACTGACTTAGAGCAGTATTTTCTGCACTGTGGATCATTTTGCCCACCCAGAGTTTATTTGGAAACGATTTGGAGACATTTTTGACAGTCACACCTCTGGGGTTGTGGGAAGGGTGCTACTAAGATCTGATGGTAGATGGTCGACATGACACTGCACCAGAAAATCCCCACAACAGAGAATTATCTGACCCCAAATTTCAACACTAGTAAGGTTGGTAAGTCCTGATTTAGTCAAAAAGACATGTTTAGTTGTATTATTTCTAGTAATAACCTTTCCATCTTGTGGCCAACAAAACTACTTTATAACCTTTCTATTTATATATATATAGCAAGCATACAAAGAGACAGGAGAAGGTACTATTATTTCCATTTTTAAGATAGGAACCTAAGGTCCAAAAAGAGCTTGCCCAAGACCCCCAAGTCCCAGGGACCCCATCTCTTGAAACTGTGGCTCTCCCACCACTGCCACCGTCCACCACCACCACCCTGAGAGCAGCCGTATTCTCTCTCTTACTCACCGTTGCGTCCATGAACTCTCAGTAACTGTGTGTTAAATAGGTATTGATGAATCCCTAGCCTGTCTCATGGGCCTTGTCAAAGATTTTTAAAAAGGATTTTGTAATTTCCAGTGCTAACTCAAAAATAGTAATTAAATCCTTTAAATGTCTCACTACGGATTTTTGCAACTGTCACCTTATTTTTTTTTTTTTTCAGAAGCCTTGAATATATAGTATTCTGGTTAATTTAATGAGGAAAGAATTGTTTGGGTCCATTTGGCTCTTCAGCTTTTCAGTTATTTTGAAGATTTATTAGAAAACCTTTTCTCTTTCAACCCCTACTTTGGATAGACTTTCTAAAATGTCTTAGGTCTATTTTCTGCCTTACTGAGCATTTGAAACCAGATCTAATTCTCTGGGTCACCATCTTTCAGGGCTCTGGCTTTACCCTGCTTAACCCCAAGTGACACTTTCTAGTCATGAATGTGTAGAGAGAGAGAGTTATCCAGTATTGCTAATAGCTTCCCCAACTCCAAATACAGTGCTCTTCCTGTCATACCCCATGCCTTAGGAAGATGGGGCTGAAATGTTTATCAGCCCGAAATGCATTCTGAAAGCTGCTTTTATGACTCAGTCCCAAAGAGGACTTGCGAAGGGAGGGAAGAGAATTGCTTTCTAGGTGCAAACAGGGAGGAAGCATCCCAATAATTGACAATTTTAATAATAATGATAATATTTATTTAGTCTTTCTTTTATGTATATCTCTTGACTGTTCATTGACGGTAACCACATCATCTCATTAAAAGTGTTATTTCTTGTAAGTCCTTTTTGCAGCCCTAGAAAGTAAATACATAATGAACCCCACTTTACAGCTACTGAGGCTGATGGAAGCCAATATTTATGGGGTACCATCTATGTACCAGGGTATAGTTCTAGGAAGTTAATGTAATCATTTGTGTAACTCTCATAACTTTCTTGTGAAGTGGGTTTTTACAAAGAAGTTGAGTCACTGAGAGGTGAATTGACTTCAGTAAATTCAGAAGCCAGGGAAGTGATCAGTCCTAGATCAAAGTCCTTTCTTTACAATGCAAAGTAGACACCTAACCATGATATCTTTCAGAAAAAAAAACTATAGTCTTCAAATATGCACCCTCAAATTCCCATCCAGTGAGAGCTCTGCTTCCCACATTCATCCGCCACGCATATAACAGTAACTCAGTCATTATTTCCTGCTTGCTACCACAGCAGTACTCAACACAGAAATTGCAGTTGTGACCCCAAGTAGAAAGTAGCTTGTTAGTCACGGCTTGTCCACTAACAATGATGGGAGTTGCATAGCTAATCAGACAGACTCTTTAATGAAAACTCAACCCAGCCTCTTCCTGAATGTGAGGATTTTGTCATCAAGCTGGAGTTCCACCTGTACCAGCAGATCTAGACCTAAAAGTGGGAGAACCCAGAAAGCTCTACTGTACCCACTTTAGGGTGAAACCCCATCCTCAGCAGAGAGGGACCGCAGCACAGTGGGAAGCTTGCATGCCATATGTGCTGCAAAAGCCACTTCTACCTAGGCTTTCAGCTTTCAGTCTATATTTCCCTCTGGGTGCTGTCTAAGATCCTTTATCCCATAAGAATAAAGTTTTGTGGTTTATTTGAGGCCAGGGGGATGATGGTAACACAATACCATTACATCCCAGACAGTTGATAAATGGTTTAGGGTAGCAGCTTAAGTTCCTTAAGCAAACCTTGACACAAGTGGTATAATTCAGCAACAATGCCCCAGAGTCTCCTACGAGGCCCCATGGACTCCTATAACCCGCCCACATAGCTGCGTTGTCAATGGCACTATGAAGTTTCACAGATCAGCAGGGCTTTACGTGAGGGGGAAAGTAATCCAGAATTACAGAATAACACGGTTATACAATCCATTCGTAACACAAATGCAGTTGCAACTAAATCATTATGTGGTCATTATCCAACAATGCATAAGATGTCAGCAATGTGAAAGTTTGCGATCGGGTTTCACCAAAGTCCTTCCTTGACTTATTTCTAGCCAAAGATTATAATAAACAATCTGACAGGGTGATAAAAGAGGAAGGAAGAAGGGAAGGGAAGGAAGGAAGGAGGGAGAGAGGGAGGGAAGAAGGAATTATGTGTGTGTGTGTGTGTTTGTGTGTGCTGAAGCCTTAAAGAGCTTACCAGATAGATCGTCAGCTGTCAGCCAACCCTTGAAAGTAGCAAATCCCTTGGCCACTGGAAAGTTGTCTCTCCACATTGTTTCTAAAGAGTTTGTTTATTGAAAATATGTCTGCTTTGGGCATTCAGCTTCCTAAGTGAGTGCAGGCTCACGGGTGGCAGCAAGGTCAGCAGTGGGACACTGTTCACTAAAGCTCACTTCTGTCTGTGGTTTCTGGAAGTCACCAGCTAGTGGTGACCACCGCACGGGAGGACGTGGATACAGACGTGCTCGGGTCCTCTTAAAGCCTCCCCACTTGGCTTACAGAGAACTAGAGACATGAAGGCCTGATGGCCCGTGCTGGTGCACATTAGAAATAAATCTGGGCACTCAGCTTAAAAAACTCATGAACGGCAAGATGCACAAAGATGAGTGATTCTGCGTTTAGCTCAGCTTTTGTAAGCCTGGCCAGGCAAGGGGGTTTATTACAAGAAGTATGTAAATAATGCAACCTGCTTTACAAAGGAAAACAGAATGAAATTAATCCGAGACATCCGTGGAGTGATACTATTTTCTGCCCTCAGCTTTTCTTTTTATAACTTGAGACACACAGCCTAACAGTCCAGCGCAAACAATATCATGCTCAAAAAAAAAAAAAAAACACCCAGACCCAGGGCATCCTTCAGTCCTTAGGATAGAACTTGGAATCAAGTCTTCAGCCTGTCACACAGTATTATTATTAAATCTATAATGTGATCACAGCCAAATCTTTGGCTTGGGCACAATCCCCCCATTCTCCCTCCTTTTTTGGGGGAAAAGGGGGGAAGCATTGGGAGGGGCCAAGGAACCAAGCCAATCAAAGTTAAAATAAAGTCTCTTTCTAGCAAGACTACTGTCTATAACATGTTGTTCCTTATAGAAAGTGGGATATGGTGGCATTTGCTTGATTAACTTGCTCGACAAAAGTGACAGCTGCCGTGGGCGCCTGCGGATAAGCTGCGCGGCGCGGTTCCGCCTTTGTACATCTGTCAGCAGAGAGGGAAGAATAAAGAGTGAAAAGAGACAAATTGGTCCCAAAAGACACTCCATTCAACTTAGGAGGTTTGCCCCATTCAGGCACTCGCTGTGCGCCTCAAGTACTGAGAGCTTATTCAATTTCATTCACTCTTTCGAATGAACCCACAAGTGTTTAATTTCTTATTCTGTCGCCTCAAAAAAAAAAGGAAGGGGGGGTGGAGAAGGGGGAGGGAGCCTTGTGGACGGAAAGCATTAATGGCAAGGCAGAGGGATTCAGCCTGCACATATTAACTCATGGCTAATTTACGGTTTAACTCTCTGCGCTCAGGTCCTAGACCCATCTGAATGCTGCGGCAGGGCACCTGATGCAGCTTTCCTGTCTCCCGGCTGGTGGATCCAAGACCATCCGTGGACAGTGAGGGCACCCAGCAGGCTCAGGTGCATGTCCCGAGTAAGGACGGTGGTCTGAGGTTCATGCCCTTTGCAGAGATGAGGTGGCGAGCTCCCGAGAAGGAGGTTTGGGTTAGTGATCTGGCAAATGTAAAGTTTTTTTTTTCTTTTTTCTTCCCTCCCAGAAAGGTAAAAAAAAAAAGAAGAGTCACACTGAGTGAGAAGTAGTAAGTAGGGAATATGGTTTACAGAGATTAAAAATAAAGCAAGAGGAAAGGGCGCCTTTGGGAAGCAGAGCCCAGCTGTACATGGTGAAAACACATGTTAACTTTTTAAAAAGCAGCACTTCGATTTTCTCTTCTTCATCTCTGAGCCCCAGGCCTCAGAACTTGCCTTCTGATCTTCTTTATGTAGGGGCAATCACCACGTACCCCTAAGTGTTTCCTCCTCAGAGTTTGAGAAGTCTTCCTCAGCGCCCCCGCCGTCTTTTCTCCTACATTCTCATGCCACTGACTTGTCTTTGAAACCTGGCGTTTTTGAACCAGCATTCGAGTATTGTTCCGTGGACAGCTTCTTGGAAATCAGTGCCGTCTCTGGTCCTGAAAAGATGGTACCCTTTCCTTATGGGAAACTATTCCCCATAGAGCCCAGGTTCCCGAGGACTGACATTGATGTAATTTTAAAACTGCTTAGAGAACTTTGGAAAAGGGTCCTGGACCCATAGATATAGTTGTTGGCTTTATTGTCTTAGAATCCTTGGGGCTCTGAACTCTGCCTCCTGAATGGTATATAAGTACCCAGTCATCTTCTGCTTGGAAACTCACTGTGTGGTTGGACCAACAGCATCCCGTTTGTCTGTTTACCTGAATGTTTTCTGTGGAATAACAGATTATGTGAAGGTGCAGATCATGGGTTTTGGTGGTGGTGGTTTTTAATATTGAGAGTAGGGACTAAAGCAACCTCAGCCCAGAAAAAGAACTCCCTGAAGTCAATATGAATTTTCCCACATAAGAACTTCAACTTTTGACTCACAAAACTCTCATGAGTCATGACTCTATAGACAAAGTTGAATATGTGCGAATTATGAAATTAGCCCCTTAATGTGATTAACCAACCCTGTTTTAAAAAGACAGAGTTGGCATTCCACTTTATCTTTCCGTTCGGTACATAAGTTACAATCCTTATTTTAGAGTATGATTTCTATAATCATTTCTATATGGTATGCAGATTTCTTATTCAGTTGCTTACGTCAATCTGCTTGTGAATTAATGCAGTTAACTCTCGATGCACTTCCCGTACCTATGAAGCAGTTGGGGGCGGGCAGATGCTGTTCGTGAACAATCTGATTTCCGCTCCTGGGATGAATCTCTCTCCTCCCTCTGAGGTCCTTGTATGTGTCCCAGAGAGCAGTTTTCAGATAAAGTATTCACCCTTCTCACATGGATAATAGGTTGGTAGGATGTCCCACCAAAACTAGAGTTTCTTTTTTGACATAATTGAGCTTGAAGTGATTGAGATGACTTGAAAGTGTGAATTTGGATTGTAACTATACATTTTCTCAAAACAGTAGGTTCCTTTGAGAGGACAGAGGCTCAAGGCATGGGGGTCCATTTTCTCATGCCCAGGGAGGCCCAGGACTAAATCCCCAACATCTCCAGAGAAAAATAGGCCCCAGAAAAAGGTATTGTGAGCCGGGGTGAGTTTGTTAATGTCCAAACTGCGCACCTGCCCTGGGCAGCCCGGGCGGCAGCCCAGGCCTGGCTAGAAGCTGGATGGGGATTAATCGCGTTTGGCTCATTATTTACGTCTCTTGGAGAAAGACAGAGCCTGAGAAAGTCCAGGTACCTGAGAGAGCTTTTTCCTTTTCTCTTAAGTATCACGAATTGCAGAACGTTAGGTATCAGCTTCTGACATTTGCTAAAGAACTTGTCTAGTTAACAAAAGTCCAAAACAAGCATGTTCAGATTTGCAGTGATAGGTCCCGTTGGCCAGCCAGGGGGTGTTAGGACAGCTGGTGTTGGGCCCATGTTCCATCTTCCATTCAGGGCTTGACCTCTAGTTACATTTTTATTCAATTACTTAGGTGTCCAGCAGTTTTAGAAATCACCTTGTGTACAGGAAAGCACAGATCTAATTTTGATACCTAAATTGGATTCTTTTTTCCAGGACAGCAGGGCATTGGAGGCTAATCAAAAGAGATAGAGGAGAGAGGTCTATTTTGCTATTTGAGTACCTTAAATTCAGAGGTAGAAGGATTTTGCAGGGAGTCATGCCGCACTCATTTAACTTGATTTTAAATAGGGCCTTGAGTTATAGGGGAAAATATATATATATATATATATATATATGTATATATATATATATATATGGAGCATACATGCTTCAGGATCTCTGGAAACAGGAAAAATAGAATGAACGTTAAAAGCCAGCTTATTACATATGGATTATATTTCCTTTTCTCCCTCTTTCATGAAGTATGAATTCATATCTGTATGATGCTATAGAAGTGTAAAATGGAATTTAAAAAGTAACTGTTTCTTGAGGTTGTTAGAATTAAATGAGTTTAACCCATATAAACTGCTTAGAATAGTGCCTGACACATAAAAAGTGCTCACTAAATGTTTGCTCTTGTTATTTTTACTACTATTATTGTTCATTATTATTAGCTATGTCATTATAGAATTTTTTTCCATAGCAGATTCAGTGGAACATTAGTACCCTGAAAGCTATTACTAGGTGGCTCATGGAGAGTGACCCTTCAGTCAAATACATTTGGAAAATAGGAAGCAAAGTTCAGTGGGTTTCTTTACTGCAGGACTTTTCAGCGCATTTAATGTGTTAGTGCAACCCTGTGGCTCTGAATCACCAGTAGTATTCAGACCTAGTATACAGTATGCATATGTGCATCACAAACACATTCACAGGCCAGGTAAAATTGAAAAGCTTGAAAATGTTATGCTAGTATCACTTGTATTTCTTTTTAAAAGCTTGTGATGAAATTCCTCTGGCTAGTCGTTTTGTCTTGTCTGCATTTGGCCCCATGGATGGGATAAAACAGCCAACGTTCCCCATTAAGAGTCTCCCACTTTTCCCCCTCCCAAGGAGGCCCAAGGGGCAACGCGACTATCATGCAGCTGGGAGGTTGCTGGTCTTTACTGGGCATTGTCCTCTGTCTTCACAGAGGTTTTTAAAGACATCCCACAGCCTCCAATCCATAAACTTCAAAACCACCTTGGATTCAAAAGGTGAAAAGGCCTTACTCAAAATCTCAAAACAAGTTCTGATCTTGGACAAAGAGAGGAGTAGCCTCCCTCTGGAGCTTTCCAGTCCAAGTATATGTCACCGTTTAAATAAATAAAAAGACACAAACTCTTTGGATTAGTTCAGCTGGGCTGGGAGCCTTGAGATAAGAGGTCACTGGTGTGAGTTACTATGGTAATTGAGTAGTATCAGCACTAGTTTTGCTCTCATGAGCATTAAAGCACATAATAATAGGCAAACAACAGTGGTTAAAGCAAGCAGGTAGGATTACTATGTTCTTTTGTCAGAAGTATATAATGTCTTGTAGTCAGTTTTAAAGACTTCTCAACCCTCAAATCCACCCCACCGTCACCTGCTGAGTAATTTTGTATGCTTAATCTCCTGCCCTCAACTCCCAGATCTCTGCTAATTTGAGGCAAATGGGTATTTCTGACATTAAATAGGGCAGCCAGGAAGCTCTGACCTAGAAAACCCGCATTCTGAAGCACCAAGAAAAAAATATATTCTTTCACCAATTTTGTTCAGTCTCTTTTAAATGACGAGGTGGGGGGCGGGGGGGGAATAGCTTTCACTGCAATGGGAGGTTGCAGCCGCCCAAGGATGGGGTTTTTGCAGAAACAGGAAAAAAAAAAAAGAAAAAAGAAAGAGAAACTTGCAGAGCATCTCCACTCCCAACTTCCCCCATAAAACTTGTCACTTCGCATTGCCATCCGCTACCCCAACAATAATCACTCCGTGCCTATTGCTAATTGCAAGCACAGCTGAGGCCCAGCGGGGGGCCCTTGCACAGTCTCAGGCCTTTATACGAGGCTCAATCTGTTGTATGGCACTTGTTCACACACAAAAAAACTACCAGCAAAGGCAGAAAGAGGCAGAGTCACAGGTTTCTTGTAATCCCTCCGCCTCCCCGCTGACAGCCCAGCCCTAGAAGCATTCCTGGTTTTGTCCTCCGCTTTACAAAATCTGAAGTGACCTTAAGCTACGAGCATGTCAGCTTTTGAATGTTGAGTTGCCGGCTTCTTCAGGTGCATTAAGGAGCAAGGGGGGTGGTGGGGGCCTACATCTGGCTTCTGCGTGTCTGTTTGCAGCACCCCTGGGGCGAGCTGTGGCTTCCTGTAACATGTAAAATATGAGTGTGAACTCAGGGTTCATGGCAAGGAACAGGAGGTCATGCCTCCATTCAGTTCTAAGTAAAGAAGCTGGGAGTTTGCAGATGTTTTTCTGTACGTGTAATGACACCACCCCCCTCCCCAGCCAGCGAGCACCCGAGCGCCGTTTTTTGATAAAATGTGCCACAATCAGTGTGCTACTTGCAGATTTATTCATATCAATTTTTGCAATTTATATATTCAGAGACAAGATTGCTATTTCGGCAACTTTATGTTGGATGTCGTACGTTTGCATCTACAGAAAGAGGGAATGAAGTATGGGGTGGGGAGGGTGGGCAGAGAAAGAAAAGAAATTAAGTCTGTTCCTCGGGCCACCAGCTGGGGTGTTGTCAAGGAGACAAAGCGTCCAACGGGAGGGTCTGTGTCCCCCTTTTGCCCAGCGGTCACTTCCTGCCCAGGCTTGGAGGTGGGAAATCTGTAGATTCTGGCCCAGAAGAAGGTCCTGGAATGGCTACAGTGACGAGGAGTCAGCTTGCGGATTTGGAAGCGAAAGTCCCCCTCCGTAGATGAGGCCCAGGCCACCCAAAGAAAGGCCTTCCCATCCTCCTTCAGGGTCAAGGACTGGCCCAAGGAGGTCTTTGGCATGGGCCTCCAGTGGGCCTGGTAGGGGGCACCCAACCCTTCCTGTGCACCTCACCACCCTCTAAGATGAGGAGGGAATTAAGCCGCCTGTGAGATTCCCACTTACAGAAATTTCTGTTTCCAGCCCAAAGCCTCATACTGTATTTTCAGCGAAGGAAGACATTGGTCGAGCAAACATGGAGATTAATCCTCCTTAGCCTGGGGAATAAATGTTCCTCAGTGGGGCAGTGTTAATTGCCGAGCTGGGTACAAAGATCATTTTGAGGCATTTAAGAAATACATGATTTTTATTAGTATAACTGTTCCATGTAGGAGTTATTTTTCAGCAAAGGGCAAAAGCTTTGCCTGCCTCGCATTATTAGCCTAATTCTACTTAATTGTTTCCTAAAATAAGGGCTTCCTAAACACACATTCCAAACCTTAATAAGTCTGTTATGGGGTGGGGGGGCTTGATTCTGAATGGTGGAGCCGCTGACCTTTTGGGCAGAGGGAACTGGGGTCTCGGGGCTGAGCGCTGCTTGATCAAATCTGTACGGGGAACATCGGGGCGGAGAGCAGGAAGGGGACGGGGGAGTCTCCGTGAAAACATATGAGGTGATGTGTCACGCGGTGTGAAAAATGCATCCTTTCTGGCTGTTTGGACCCAATCCTCTATGAGGATTCTCAGTTCTCATCTCTGGGCTTCATTTAATTCTCTTTCACAGATTTAGAAATGTTGGCCCCGTGGCATGTTTTAAATAAACCCAATAAGTGACTGAGCAAATGCTACCAGATATGTTCTTTGTTCTGCACAGTCGCAGAACTCGGCCTTGAGAAATCATCTCCTCCCGGCCCCCGTTCCTCATACACATCATTTTTTGGCTTTTTGTGAAACACGATTGGGTGTTCCAGATTAGAACATGTACACTGCTACCTGGCCATGCTTTCTTTAGCAAAGTTTCCTTTTCAATCGGGGGAGCGATTCTGCATTTCCCATCTTTTTGTTTTGCTTTTGGTAAAAACAAGCATAATGTAAAATTGATCAGGTTAACCATTTCAAATGGTACAGTTCAGTGGTAGTAAGTGCATTCACACTGTTATGCAGCCAATTTCTGGAACTCTTTTAAGGCTTGCAAAACTGAAAGTCTATAGCCATTCAACAGTAACTCCCCATTTTCCCCCTCCCCAGCCCCCTGGCAACCACATTCATACATTGTTCTATGAATTTGACTATTCTAGATACCTTTTGGAAGTGGAATCATAGTATTTGTCTTTTTTTTCACTGACTTATTTAGCACAGTATCCTCAAGGTTTCTCCATGTTATAGCATTTGACAGGATTTCCTTCCTTTTTGAGATTAAATACTGTTCCATCATGTATAGATACCACCTTTTGTTTATTCATCCTTCTATCCGTAGCCACTTGGGTTGCTTCTGCCTTTTGGCTATTGCAAATAATGCTGCTCCGAACATAGGTGTGCAAATATCTCTTCAAGATCCTGCTTTCCATTTCTTTGCATCTGTGGAATTGCTGGATCTCCCATCTTTTTATAATAGCATGTACTCAGGTTGTGGAAATGGTGGAAGAGTGGTATCCAAATGTAAGTTGAAATTGCATTGACAGTAGAAAATTCACTTTAGTGCCTCCCTTCTGTGCCTTTCTGTCTTTAGGTAAATATCTGTGAGTTGATCTTTGAGTTTTTTCATTCAGAGTTGGAAAAGTTTCCAGAAATATCTTAGACGTATTAGGAAAGCAGACCTTTTGAATACTGTCTCAACTCCTTGCAGGTGACTATTCAACCATACTGCGATGTGGGGTTGGGTGGGATACAAGGGCATTTGTTACCTGCTGGATTTCACATAGTCTGATTGACTCAGAAGCGACAAACTCATTTCCCGTATGGCTTTGGGTGTTTGGGACAGCTTGCTGAAATTGTCAACAAGTTTATCAAACCATTAAAAAAAAAAAAAGTATCTTCCAAAGAGAGATCCCTGTATAACCTGTATAAATATAACCTTTGAATTAAACTCTCCTGCTTGATTTGATCCTAGAAAGAACCCTTTGGGACTCTTAACTTTCCTTGTATTTTCTCCCAGGCAACTAGTAGTAATGGTATTGACTTGGTGAAAAGGCTACAGTGCATTTAGTCAAGAGTCCAAGTAGAGTCATTATTTTGAACATCTATTTGAAATGTCATTCCTGAAGACATTGCTTGTTGCACATTTCTCTATATTTCAGGTTTAGACAGGTAAAATTTGGTCTTGAATAGATAACTGCTGATTTTAGTAAAAGAATATTAAGGTGTCATTTAGGCCCTTTTGAAGGAAATTAAAAATAAAATTGCTCCCATATGTTAAATTCTATATATGTTCCTATAGAAGAAGCAAAAAATTTTTTAAAGTATCAATTTAAGTCAAAGTTTAAAAAAAATATTTTATTTGCAGTGTCTCTTCCTTGTGAGAAGAAACTAAAGGCAAAAGAATTGCTGGGTCCTCTTCATACCAGGTTGTAGATAGCAAAGGTCTCTGGAACCATGGTTTCAGCAAGTTGCCTCTGACGTCCCCCTCAGTCTGGATTGCATCCGACTTTCAGAGGTTGCTGTCCAGTGTTTAGAACCCTGAAAAGCCACAGCATCAAGACAGCTTTGTAAAGATTTCAAAATGTTTTTTAACTATCCAGAGAATTATCAGTTCAGTCGCTCAGTCATGTCCAACTCTTTGTGACCCCATGGACTGCAGCACACCAGGCTTCCCTGTCCATCACCAACTCCCAGAGCTTGCTCAAACTCATGTCCATTGAGTCAGTGATGCCATCCAACCATCTCATCGTCTGTCATTCCCTTCTCCTCCTGCCTTCAATCTTCCCCAGCATCAGGGTCTTTTCCAGTGAGTCAGTTCTTTGCATCAGGTGGCCAAAATATTAAAGATTTAAAAAAAAAAAAAAAAAAAACACTTCAACTTAAAAAAGAACACTTGGGACAGCCTAGAATGTCACCCTGATTATCTATACCCTCTAACTGTGGTATCTTTGTGCTTTTATCTGGGCGTCCTGAAGCTGTGACTGGAAATACCCACTTCTAGAAGCAGTTGTTTTGGTGAATCAAATCCTGAATTACAGTGTCACTCAAGTAAGGCAAAAGATTGCATCTTTCAACTACATACCATTTTTTTTAAGTACTCAAATGATACACCCTCTTAGCGAAGCATATCAGCTCCCTTTGGGGGCTCTGACAAATCCTGAAACTTGTGTGCAGTCTTTTAGTGTTCACTGACTTGGCACAGATGTCTTGAACATGCCAAGCCTTTGTCAAATCCTCTCTGAATCTGGAGTAGAACATCAAATACAACCAGATCCTTAGCCATGAGAAACCCATGAGGCTGTGGAATTTTGGCCCAGGTCAACAAAGCTTTGGAGACTTTGGTAGGAGTGTGGAGGAAACCTTAATGAAGCTTTTCACATGCTCTTAAATTACCCAAATTGTAAGAAAGAAATATGCATTGAAAGCTTCGAATGTAAAATATTTCATTACAGTATTTCAATGCAGCCATTTAAATAGGTTGCAGGTTTCCTTTCTGCTAATAATAATCCACTTTTGTCACAAAAAGCAGCATGAGGAACATAGTCACATGGGTGTGGTCCAAGTATTATCTTCCTCTTTGACACTTTGCCAACATATAAAATGTCCTTTCTTCATTAGACAGTCCAGGCAAGGTGCTGAGGCAGTTTCTCTGATGTCTGGCTGTGTTGCATTGGAGAAAGGGTACTTTCCAAAGAAAAGATAAAAATCTTCCAGGTTTCACTGTGTTTCCTCAGTTCAGAAATACAGGTTGCTTATCAAGAAGTTATAAATTACCTGTTTGCTCAGGTCTTATTCGAAGAATGGGAACTGCTCAGAAAGCTTTGCACAACCCTGACTAGCTAGCACTTAGGAACATACTATTAATATTTCTTATTCATGGAATAAGGTAGAACAGCAGGGCTAGATAGTAACAGCTAACACTTAGTATGTGCCTGGGGCTGTTGTCAGCATGACACATGTATTAACTCATTTAATCCCCACAGCAACCCTAAGTGGTTTTTCTCGTCATCCCCATTTAGCAGATAAGAAAACTGAGGCACAGGGATGAAAAGGAATTTATCAGGATTCAAACACAGGACAGCCTGATTCAAGTCCAGTCTCTTAAGCTGTACTGCGTCTCAGCCTCTTGAGGGCCAGGGGCTCCATCTCTTGCCAGCTGGTAGACCACTCTGCTTCTCTGAACTTCAGTTTCATAATCTGTGAAGTGAGACTGTAAATGATAATAAAGACTCAACTGTTCAGACTTTATCCATGAACTGCCCAGACACTTAGCACTTTGCCTCCCTGGCATGAATAGGGTGAACATGCCAGTTTCAAACGAAACATGTATTTGGAAATGAATCACCAGTAGAACTCAGATCATTGTAAATTTTGACTATCATTCATGTGTAGGTTATATAGGACCGAGTCACGGTTTTTAATCAAAGAAGGTGTGTGAAGAGATATGTTCGTGCGTGGTGTGGTTATTGGTCCTTAGGCCAAATACCATAATTTCTGAAAGGGTACATTTTCATGTATTGGGCTAAATGTTACCTTCCGTTGTAGGCATGTGCTTGAAATTTGTGTGTAAATGCTTGTTTTGCTAAAAGTGGTACACTATAGTGTGCATGTCATATTTCAATGAAATTTTTCTTTGAAAAAAAAGCATCACAGGAAGAACTTTTTGCACTAGACTATTTTCATTGGATTTAATATTCCGCCCAAAATAATTTGTCTTTCAGCCCTTTCTGATGACATCCTATTTAACTGAACATGAAACTGAATTTCCCCAATACACTCTTCCTCTCCCTGTTCACAGACAGTGTTAAAGCTTATGATGGATACTTTTTTGGAACTGAAATTTTGGTCAGAGTCATAACTTTTGTATCTCCAACACTCTGTTAGGAAAATTCAATCCATTGTGACAGAGGCAGTTTTTCTAGTTCTATTTGTCATTGAAAACTCAAACTGCCCACAGTGAGAGTTTTCTCTTAGTAGCAATTGCTGAGTTACCAACCTAAGAGAAAAGAAGAAGCGATGAGGTAGGACTACAGAGAGAAATTAAAAAAACATTAATGCTAGCTAAGAAATAGCATCCTTCACCCCCATCCAACTTTTTTGAATCATTTCTCTTAAGAGTCAGCAATGATTGTCTCTCATCCGTTATTAGTTCTTTAAGGCTGTTGAGTGTTCTTTTGTTTTTGTGGAAAAACCCCTGACTCCACTCACTGTACCTAGCAACTTTCTAGGCTCATAGAAAGTAGAATATTTTCAACAACAGGCCAAGCTTAGACTCTGTGGGAGACCGTTCCAAAAACACTGGAACCCACCCACACACTTCTCCTTTGAGAAGTTCAGAGCTGAATGACTTTGCTGAAAGGGTACCTGGCAAGTAGATCTGTTTCTATATAAACAAGCCATTGGTTTTTAAAATTATGGAGCTAAATGTGACAACTTACATAGGTGTAGTGGTAAATAACCAATTTGAAGCCTGCTCCATTGCTTACCAGTCATCTGAATACAGGCTACTTATTTAACTTACCTATGCCCCTTTTTCTCATCTGTAAAACAGGGTGTTAATACCATTGATACTTGTTTAAGTGTGTCGTTTTGTTTTATATTTTTTATTTTTATTATTGCTGTATTTACAATGCATATTTATAATACGTATACAATATGTATTTACAATACGGTGTTAATTTCTTCTGTACAGCAAGTGACTCAATTATACACACATTCACGCACATATGCATACATTCTTTTTTATATTCTTTTCTTTTCCATGATGGTTTATCCCAGGACATTGAATATAGTTCCCTGTGCTATCCAGTAGGACCTTGTTGCCCATCCATCCAATAGGTGATAGTTTGCATCTGTTAACCCCAAACTCTCAGTCCATCTCTCCCCTTATTGATACTCTTTAAGAGTTCAGCTGTGTGGTGAAATTACATAATGCTTATAGAATGCTGTGCACATTACTTGTACATTCTGAGGACTCGATGTTCAATGAGTAGGTAACTATATTAATTTTGGGTACTGTGTGTGCGCGTATCTTAGGAATCCTATACAAAATAGCACTTTGTCAAAACTATAGACTCTGCAGTCTTATGGAATGGTATGGTGTGATAGGCAGCTATGTAAGTTAAGCAGATAACGTTAACCCTTGGATTTAGTGAATATGGAAACACTACTGAGCCGTTTTATCTCCTTTTCAGACTCTCTTCCTTATTTTCATTGCCACTCACGAATGCAATGTGGCTGGCTCTGAAAACGAGTGAGTCTTTAACAGAAAGGTCCCTTTAGGATGTTGAATTAACATCAAGGCGGGGGAGGGTGGAGGATTTAGACCCCTCTAGGTGGCTGTGATGGTTGAGGAATGAAGGCAGCAGCCTTTTATAGCTTTGGCGACACCGCATCCCGCTGATGAGGGACTATCCAAACCCAGCATAGCCACCCAAACATGCTGTCCAGTGAGGTGTGAACTGTCTATCCCATCTCACAATCCTATGGCACTTCCAGAGCATAACATTCCCAGATAAACAGTGAACCCAAGTATAGGGACTGGGGAGAGATGAATGAATCACTTCTCAGTTTCAAAATGTTAACGAGTGATCAAGGTCAATGTCTTAATATGTTTTTAAAAATTGAATGCAAGACATCCATGATGAATAAACTCATATTTGAGTTTGTAGTAACTAAAGGCAGCATCCAATCCTGCACTTGCAAAATCCTGCCTCACCCTAACCCTAGCTGCAGTGAACCCCCACTTACAGAAGAGATAGGTTATGTGTAACGATTCCTCTGCATGAAGTCAGTGTACTTATTTAGTTGCAGGGCAGAATGTGTGACTTGAGTATATCTGCATATTGATTTTTACTAGAAATGGATCATGAAAATTCTTCTGTATTGTGTATTACTAATAAAAGGATACCTGGTCTGTTTTGGGGAGTAATAGTAACAATCCTGGCTAAACTTTATTGAGTGCTTACTATGTGACAGTCACTCTGCTAGGCACTTTACACAATTACCTCTTTTCACTCTCACAGTAATCCTATGAAGTAGGTACTAATATTAACCCCAAGAGGAGACTAGGGGTCAGAGAGTTAAGTAGCTTAAGAGTTGAGTTTATCCAGCTAATAAGTATCCAACCCAAGCGGAAGGTGTAATTTATCCACATAGGGTTTGCAAAATCACTCATTACTTGTCTGAATCCTTTGAATCCAATATTTAAATCTAGGTCAATATAGTTTCAAATGTGTATAATGCACTCAGGATGGTTTTATAGGTTTGGGTGATGCTCTAACACAAAGCATTTCTACAGTAGGATCGCTTTGTTGAGAGCTAGTCATGTGATGCCAGAGATATTCCAATAGGAATGATCTCGTCCACCACCGCATGGGTTTCTCTGGTCATTTGTTCTTTATTCTTCCTTGTTTTGTGGTATTTCTTGGGTTGAGAAAGAGACAGAAAAAAGAGGAGAGAGATGATGGTAATGGTGATGATGACGACGATGTTACCTGTAATGGTGACAGTTGTTATGGTGTTGATGGTAGTGTTCGTTGTGGTAGCAGCTAACATTTATTGAGGCCTTATTACGTGCCAAGTACTGTGATGTGAGCTTTATTAGCATTAATTCACTTAGCCATCAGAAAGGCCTGTGAAAGAGTGATTAATTCCCATTGGCTGATCAGGAAACTGAGTCTCTGAGAACGTAAGTAACTTGCCCAGGATCACAAACCTAGGTGAAAAGGAGGTCAGGCCTATGACGTTAACAGTTGTGTGGAAGAAAGGAAGGAAGGTGAAAAGAAAAAAGAAAATTAATGGCAAGGTTTTAGATCAGCCTTCCAAGTTTTCTTTTTTTAATTTATTTTTTGCATTCAATTAAAAAAATTTTTTAAAAGTGTGGTTGATTTACAACATCATGTTAGTTTCAGCGGTTTAGCTACCCAAGAAGTTCCCAACTCTCCAAGGCTTTACTAGCCTTTCTTCTCTTGGCTTGTAACTGTGAAACCATCACAAAATTATTCCCTAGGGAATGTCCTTTCGTGGTGCCCAGGTAACTGGTGATTTTATTTCTCGAGGGCTTTTTTAGGATTAAATTAACCTTATGTAGGTAGTTTCCAGTTAATATACCTGAACTAAGGCAAGGCATAGTATATGCCATGCCCTCACAATTTTTATTTCTAAGGGTTTAGAGTGTATTTTACCAAAATTTTTGTGGCTATCTCTGGAAAAGGCATATCTGAACCAAAGACAAAACAAAGCAGGCAGAACTTAAAATGTTGTATTAATTTCCTCTTTCAAAGAATCATAACAAATCTGCTATATTAGCATTGATCTCAAATAAAGCAAACCTGATTAATAAGCACTGTAAACTGCATGAGGAAAAGCAGGAACACCCCAGACAACCAGTAATATGCTGATGAAATGCTGTAACAACTGGCTTTCTGGAAAGGAGAAGGCCCTAGTTGGTGGCATTTGCCAATTTCCATAGGGTAAGAACTCCCACTAAGGCCTATTTCTAGCTATCAATGTGATACCCCCCGAATGTAGAGTTGGGAGAGATACACCAGATTAGCTTTCGTGCACTGTTACACCCTCCTAGGTAGCAGTCTTTAGACGATCAGCTTTTTCCTGCCAGTGTCTAGCCCTGCAAAACCACCACTTCCGGACTCACTAGCAGTGTGACTGCGGGCAAGTCACTTCTCCTCTCTGGGCCTTGGTTGCCTCCTCTCCAAGGTGGAGATCAAAGGTGGAAGACCCCTTTCACCCCTTAACGTTTCCAAGTTCTCAAAGGCAGTGACTCCTGCTTCCTCCAACATCCAAGTGCCTGTAAGCGTCTTTCTGGAAAACCAAGTTAGCGCCGCTCTTCATCCAAAAGTGCCTCCAATTTCAGCTCCTGAGCATAAGGTTTGGAAAGGAGTGACTTACTCCCTTTTGCCTCTTGAAATGTGTAGCCAATGGGGCATCATACATTTTTTACACTTCTTTCACGAGATGTGAGATCCAGGAGGAAAAGCATGGATGTTCCAGGGCTTTCTTGTTCTCCTGGGGTGGAAATCTGTGAGTGTGATAAGCTGACGCATCCATCTCCCTTTCAGCAGCACAGAAAGAGTATTGAGAGCAGTCTACCTTTTTCTTGTTCTCATTTGACTATCCAAAAGCCATTTTTCACAAGAATGGGAATTACTTATATGAAATAGCGGGTGGGGGGCGCTCGTTAGTTTTTTCTTCCCCTGAAAGGTGGCATGTCTCTCAGCAAAGAGAAAAAGGCATGTTGCACAAGGCTTGCTGGCAGCGATAGAAGCCAGCGCCGGTTTGCCTGTTGTCACAGCCAAAGCAAAATGCCACCTCTGCCTAGAAGCCCGAGTGCCACATTCCTCTTTTGTGTCCCTGAGATGAACCCATCATGGGGCCCTGGTCTGGTTGGATTGACTGGGAGGTCACCCAGGTTCCTTCAAGGGTCATTTTCCATCCCCAGGAGGTGGGAGTAGGGGAATTGGGGGACGTTGCTCATGACTCTCAAAATAGACTATTTGAGCCCCCAGACTGCACATCAGATAAAGCCAGTAAATGTGGGCATTTGAGACCTGGGGTAGACACAAGAGGGCCCCCAGTTGCTGAGAGTAAAGCAGGGCTGCACCCATGACCTAGTCATGTTCCTGTCCCAGCCCCTTAACAAACCCAGATGCAGTTACAGCAAGAGCTCCAGGATCCCAAGGCAGGAGGTGCCAAAAAAACCCCAAATAATCACAACCACCACCACCACCCCAAAAAAATGTTTCAGTAAAATGTTTTCACTCCTAGAGGGGAAAACCTGTCCACGCCTAAAGAAGCTTGACCACGGCAAACCATCTCCCGACACGGGGTGAACCGCAGATCTGAAGAAAAAGAACAGCCCCACCCTGCCCACTCTTTGGGGGAGGGACAGAAGGTTCCCCGAAACTGACAGTTTCGCCTCCATGATCTTTAAAAGAGCAGAAATTGGCTGTGAGGCTGCAGCGCTGCCTCGATTGGGGTAGTGTGGTCTCTGTTTGCGGCTGAGCTCCAAGGAGAGCCACAATTGGCTCTGATGAGGAAAGAGCCTCGAAACGGGAGATTGCAGAGAGGGGCCATGGCTGCGACTGTGTCGTTTCTTGCAAGGTGAAACTTGGCAGTTCTACCTTGCAAGTAAAAACCCAAATTAATTTTTTTTTTTTTTTAAGAAATTAAGTCAGAAACAAGGCTTCGGAAAAACTGTGAGTGTTAGGCATAAACTGATTTTGGATGATCTTTAGGTGAGAAAGGGTGGAGTTACCATCAGAAACATGTTTTTATTTATGCTTTTCAAATCTCCACTGGTGTGCGTGTGCGTGTGTGTGAATGTGCGTGTCAGTTAGCAGGAGAGTATGCAACGTTTCAATTCTTTAACCACTTTTTTTTTTTTTTACATCTTTTCTGTGCACAGTTCATATACTTTCCTATAAATGAATATATAGGTCCATCCACACCTTTTCATTTTATTTGTAAATTGTTTGGTATAAGCGGCAACGCGTAATGAAACCTGGTGAAGTTTAAAAGATTAGATTTTTTTTTCGTACTGACACTTCATAACACTGTTCATATGTCTCCGAGTGAGATTTATGAATATATGAGCAGTGCTGCAAAATTATACCGCACCAGAGACTCTCTTCACCACAGGGGTGGCAGTCTAAAGTGACACAGCTTCAAGCATTTTTCACAGACAAGAAGCAAAATTTAACCCCCTTAAGGGGAAGTATGATTTCAACAGCTTGAAATGAGCTCATTTGTAGATGTTTTTTTTCCCCCCCTCATCTTCCATAATTTTTGGGTGTTAAGATTAAAACAGATTGCACAGTCAATGTAAGGCCACATAAGCTGCCCAGAGTATAATTTGGCCCTTAAAGAGAATCCCTCCTTCATTGTTTTTATTCAGATGCCCCATTAGGGTAAATGAAGGTAAACGTTGCCCTAAATTCCTAAGGCTCTCAGCGTGATTCCCAGAACCATCCTAAGCAGACAGGGTCTGGATTTCTCTACAGGTAAGTAGCCAGTGGCATCAACTGGCTCAGTGGAGTAGTCCCCCATCTTCCCAGACCCCTGAGACAATGGCATTAGGACATACACAGTGACTTATATCTTGGCTGAGTAAAATGAACCAACAGAGCAAAAGATGGTCCTTATGAATTGATTGCATATGAGGTGTGTCGAGTGGAAGAGTTCTGTTTTCAACCCAGAGTCCAAACCACTCTCTTTTCGGCTGACCTGGGACCCTGTGACTTTGTGTCAAATCCCTGTTTGTGATCTCTGTGCTCTCAAATTCTCTTTAACCATTTTGTCTTCCTCTTGGAGCAGAGCAGGGTGCTCACACGTGGCCTGTTCCTTCTCTGCTGTTTAAATGCTCCATGATGTGTTGCCTGGAGAACTTTTGTCTCTTTTTTCAGCAATGGTACAACAGCTCCATGAACGTGATCTGTACCTGGCTGACGGACCGGATGGACTTACAGCTTCACATTTATCAGTTGAAAACTCTAATTAGGATGGTCAAGGTAAAAGAAAACATGGTGATTCTCCTTTGCAAACAGCTGGCTGAAATAGATTTCATTGGCAAACTGTAGGACTTCTCTAACACAAAGAATATTAGTTTATGTATGAAACAAGACGATTCTTAAAACAGTATCTCAGGCAAGAAAAACTGATGAAATCATTGTGGGCTGTCTGGTTAATTTATTATTCAGACATCAAAGGGAAATTTAGTAAAAAGGCATTTGATACGTTATCCAGACTGGAAAAATACTTTATGTATTTGCCATGCAAATACACTGCTAGAGCCATTGTGCCCTTTTGCATTAGACTTTCAGAAGCTGGCTTTGGGGTACTGCCGTGCTAATCACCTCCATTATGAATTTCATTTATGGTTTAATTAAATTAAATTTTGCCACAATTAATTTAATAGAAATATTTACCTCCAGCTCCTTCTGAATATGTCCTGTGACCATTATCAGGATGCAAATCAATATTGTTCTCGTAGTTAATTGAAGTAGTTTCTCTTACAATGCGCGTATACAATCAAATGTAAAGGATCACGAAGGTGAGGTAACATACCCTGAACGTAGCTTTTTTTCCCCTGTTCTTGTGTGTGTGCCTTGGACTAATGATAATTATTTCAGCGTGAAATCTCAGTGGTTTACATGAAATAATAAGATCACAGAAGGGGGTAAATACGTTTTTGATCATTTCAGTTTCCATTTGATGCTGCACCGTAGAGGGTTTTAAAAAACATTCGTATGCAAAAATCTCATTCAAAGCACAAAGTCTCTTTAAAAATATTTTAACAATAAAACAGGGCTGAATTTCTATTTCGTAACAGTTTGCCAAAAGTCACCCCCCCTCCCGCCTACCCCATTTCTTAGTCTCTTTCGGATTAGCACCATTTCATTCAAGGTACTCCTCTACCCCAGTGCTGACTTAAAACCAATTACTGTTCCGTGAGTGTAATTAAGGAGAATTATTATCATATGCATTTGATCTCACAAAGAGTCCTCCCAGGGAAGGTTACAGACAATGTACTGCAGCTCCTAAAAAAGAAATGTATGCACTCGGACTATGTACCCAATCTTATTTTCATATTTTTAAATGTAAGTTCCTTAAGGCAACCTCACTAACCATTGCCTGATCCATTGAATTCCATTTTCTGGCTATAAATACCCTTAGGGGAATTTTTTTCTATGTGACCCTTCCTGGGAAGCCATGCATTTTAGTCTGTTACAATATCTTCCCATTACTGATATTTCCAGATTTTTGTTGAGACTGTTGGAATTAGCAATATTTTATTAAGAAAAAAAAAAAAAAAGTCAGAGAGGAGGTTGCTTCTTAGCCTCTGCCAAAAACAACACAGACATGAGCCATAGGGAAAGGGACACAGAAACGTCCCTGCCAAAGGAACTCCTTCACTTTTGCCAAAAGTGGGCCCGGCTTAACTACAGCCACAACACAGAGGGATGAAGCAGAATTCACCACCTCTTCGCTAAGTACGTTAACCAGGGGCCGCCGCCTCCTTCCGGCAAACTTCCAATGATAATTGGCTTTTTTTCCCTGCCTCTCCATCCACTCCATTTATTCATCCATTCATTCGTTATCCAGCAAGCATTTATTCATCCATCCAACCTCAAACAAATATTAGTTGAGCCCCTACTTGTGTGTTACACAATGGAGTATTCAAAAAAACAAAAAACAAAAACTCTGTCATTAGACATGCGGAATCTGGTTGAGAAACACACTGCTCTGGAATTTGAATAGAGAGGAGAAAATTTGAATGGTCTCTACCTTTCTTTTCCTCATCATATTCTGGCAACCAATTCTAAATGATTGAAAAGTACAGAAAAACCAAGTAAATTGTCTGGATATCTGGTCTACACCAGACTGGCATTTAATCAACCTCTTACCCATACCCCCTCCAGGTGAAGACACAGTTCTACTAGTTACCTAGCCTTGCAGCTTGAGCCACAGTTAGGGTAACCTTTGAATTTCTTTTAAGTAATTAAGATGTACTTTTTAAGTAGTTAGGATGATCAGATTACTTTTAAGAAAGAAAGAAAAACAGATAATCATACTGGGACCACAGATAGAACCTGGCAAAGGGAACCCATGGTCATCCTATTTATAATCTTTTGTTACTGGACTTCATTGAGCTGAATAGCATTCACTAGTTAACTCTGCAGTCATGACCACATGTGATTTTCAGGGGTGGCTGACATGGTGAATGACACTAGGACTTCGTCAGATGGACTCTAGAAACCAGAAATCATAATCCAAGTGGTGTTGAAGTACGTCACTGTACCTTCTTTTGACCCCTTAGCATGCTTCCCATATCAAGAGGAGAAACAAACAGCAGAATCAGTAGCTGAAATGATATGCAGTGTGATGAGGAGAGTTGTAGTTAGAGAGGGACCTTCTGCAAAAAAACATGTTTTGCGAAGTAGACAACAGCCAGATGCTTCTGGTCATGTTCAATTAACGCAAAGGGATTCCTAGAAAAACAGTCCCTGGGATACCTCAGGAAATCCAAGAGAAATTGCCTGAAGGAACAAAGAAAGAACTGGTGGTACAGCAATACCAAACCATTGTTCTTGAAAAAGAGCCAAATTTCTTCCCTGAGACCACGAAGTTGTGAACAGAACAGATACACTTCTTTCCCAAGGAGACAAGCCATGAGTCACATGCCTGCAACATACTGATGAGGCATTAACGCTCCATCTTCCCCCTAATTGTGGCTGCCCGTGATCAGTTTCATATACTGATATGCATATGTCTGTCTTGTGAATGAGACAAAAGGATACGCAGTCACAAGCCTCAAAAAATAGTGAAGACCAGACTGCAGCAGAAATCACAAAATACCATATCACGCAATCCATTATTTATATGTTATAGCTATTCACACTGTCTATCATATGATACTTTACTAACCTAAGAGAAAGAACCAGACCCAAAAAAAAAAAAAAAAGGAGAACCAAAACAATGATGGAACATTTCCCTTTATGAAACTGAATAAACAAGCTTATGTTCTTTGCTTTGTCTCATCTAATACAGTTTATCCTGTCACCATTTCTCATTTTCTGTCATTCAACGAATCTCAGTTTTCAGTACAAGTGAAATCTGAGCGTGGTGGCTTTTCATGTGACAGTGCATGCCGCGTGACACTTCGCTGCGGTCACTGTTCTCACCCCACACTCGCCTTGAGCCCCCTCCCACCCCCCATGGAGATGAGATCTCCCTCATCACTGCATCTTTTCCCTCTTTAGAAAACCTATAGAGATTTCCGATTGCAAGGAGTCCTGGACTCAACCTTAAACAGCAAGACCTACGAAACCATCCGGAACCGTCTCACTGTGGAGGAGGCCACAGCGTCTGTGAGCGAGGGTGGGGGCCTGCAGGGGATCAGCATGAAGGACAGCGATGAGGAAGACGAAGAGGACGATTAGAATGCTCAGGCTTAGGGTCCACTAGGACAGAGTCTTGTAATCAATGCATGTCTTTAGTCTGTTAGTTAACCCCATTAGGGAATTTTCTGTCAACTACCATGCCCATGAGATGTGTACCAAGACAGTTGCCATTTTAGGTATGTGGTACCAAGATTAGCAAATGACCTTTCAAATACCATTTTGGAGAATACATAGCTCAATTGCTAGGTGTACCCCTGTCACAGCAGAGTCCAGTGATGCTTCATTAATGTGCTGTGTGTGCACGTTGACAGTAAATGGATATGAGGGTGAGTACGCCAAGTACCTTCTTTATTTCCCGTATGTGGATGCCAGTTATTTAAATGACTACAATAAATGAATTTAAGACACATAGATCTGCTTTGTTTTTTGAAAAACAAAAGGCAAGTCTCCAACAACCAACTTTTGGTTCCTTCTCTTCCCCTGAAACTGAAAAAACGAACCCTTGGCATCCTTGTTAACCCATCCTGTCATTTATCCAGATAATTACAGTTCAGAGCGACTGTCTTCTATCAAAGTTTATCCTATTAAATGTTATGCTTTTATGTTTCGATAACCATGTATGTAAAAAAAAAAGAAGACCTGAATATTTAAATTATGACCCTAGACTATAAATGTGTTTATATTAAGATATGGATATTTCCTTCAGTAGATTGTAACCATAGTTTAAAATTATTTTGTTCCATGCTGGTTTTTATATCTGTCATGTACATTGCATTTTGTTCTGTAACTGCATGACCCTGGGGTCCTCTGCAGAGCTCTTTCTTTCCGTGTAAAGTAGTAGATCCATCTTGCTGTTGCCTTATATAAAGCCTACAGTTATGAAAGTGTGGAAAACTGTGGCTTCTCAATAAATAACTATTCAGATGTCCCAAGAGTACTTTTGAGTCTTTTTTCCCCTGCATCTCTTTTGAAAGCCAGAACTAAAACACACAAATCAGGAAGATATGGGCAAGAGGAGGCAAGGGGTCATTTTCACAGAGTGTTCTCAAAACTGCTGGAGTGGGTAGTTTACAAACGCTTGTCTCCATGAGAAACAGTGTAAAATTCCATTAATGCAGACTCCACTAATTCAGAATCTGTGGGCATTTGGACATGTTGGGCTGATTACACTTGCATTATAGGATAAATAAGGGTTTGCTAAGCAAGAGAGTAGTGTAAACGAGAGAAATGTTTCTCCTGTATGAAGAGAAGGCCAACAAACTGTTTTTAAGCACCACTTTAACAGCAGTGTTTGCATTCAAACAAAGCGTGTGCCAATTATATATGATTCTTATATATTTGTTAAAGCATTTTACAAGATTCTCTAAGATACGGAGTACTCATCTTGCTCCCCAGTCTTTGTCAGCCGTGTGATCACCCAAATTTAAAAGACAACCAAACATTTTGGTAGCTTTACCTGTTTTATTTGTGTCTGCCACTAAATCAATCTGACCTTTTCCTTAGGGCTGAGAAAGGTCTTAGAGAAGCAACTATTTTTTCATTAGGACCAAGCAAAATGCTCACCAGTTGGTCTAAACACATCAACCCCTCTAAATATAGCACATCTCACTCTGTTTAATCCTTAAGATCTGCAGGAAGAAATCACCAGTACTTCCTGCCCATGGTACTGAGAATAACTCCCATTTATTGAGCAACTATTTTATACCCATAGTTGCTGTTATTGGGCAACTATTTTGTTATCAAATGTACTCATTTTATACATTCTACATGTCTTAACCACATTCAGATTTCACAACCACCTTACGGAGAGAAGACTGTAATTATGCTCATTCTAGATGAGAATACTGAGATAAGAAAGGATGAGGTAACTTACCCCATGGTGACACAATTCCATGTAGAAACACTCACCTAGAGATACTAGCACACAGCTGTTCAGACAAATGATGAGGATACAGGTGTAAAACATCTCTGATTGCCACCGACTCGATGAACATGAGTTTGAGCAAGCTCCAGGAATTGGTGATGGACAGGGAAGCCTGGCGTGCTGCAGTCCATAGGGTCGCAAAGAGTTGGACACGAATGAGCGACTGAACTGGACTGAGGATGCAGGTGTAAAACATCTCTGATTGCCCAACAGCACCAAGTCAGGGTGGAAGAGTTAGAATGCTGTAATATATTTGTATCATTGACATTTTGAGTTGCAAAACTAAAGTCTGTTTCTCGCAGTGATTAAAAACGACTAAACAGTGCACAAGAGAGCACATGACCCAGTGTATAGGAGATGGAAAGAGGAAGAAGATGCTCAGGAGCCTGCAGGAGTGAGGTAACCAACCCAAAAGGCAGAAAGAGAGGCAAGTTAGAAAAGGCCTTAAAGCAAGGTTGGTTTGTTTTTATTAAGTTTCCTCCAAAAGAAGAATTCACCACAGCATGGCACTGAGGGTCCTATTGGACACCATCCCTCCCCCTAGAAGGAGGGCTGGGGGAAAGAAAATGACATCCGAAGGGCTCAGAAACCAAAAACTGACCAAGTTTACATTCAGATTATCCTGAGCTCAAAACTGGGAAGGAGACCATTTGGGAACCTTGAGCTTTCTTTTTTATTCCTTTGGGATGGAATGTGAAGTTTGCCTCTCCTTTTTCTAAATTAAAATATGATATACCTGCAAAGGTATGCACATCCTAAGCATACAGCTCAGTGATTTGTGAAAGTGAACACATTCTTTGAATCACCACCAGGTCAAGAACTGGCACAGAATGAACACCCCCAGATAGACCCAGGCCCGTGCCCCCTTCCCAGTCTCTCCCCCTCCTTAGGGGTAACCGTTGTCCAAAGGTTACCACTATCCTGGTTTCTAATTGCATCAGTTGAATTAAAACTCTCATGCAGTTAGACTCACAGTGCCTAATCTTTTTGCTCTGTATTATGCTGTTGGTGTAGATGTGCTTCATTTCTTTTCAGTGCTCTATAAACTCCAATGTTTGCCTGTACTACAGTGTATTTATCTATGTTAACATCTTTTTCATTTTTTGGGGGGTTGGGGCTCTTTTATATCATACTGCCATGAATTTCTTTGTGCATAACTTGTGGTACAGTTGTTGGGTTAGAAGGTAAAGATATGTTGTTCATTTTTAGGATATACTGCCAGTTTTCCACAGAGCAAGAACAGTTACAGTCTTACCAGCAGAGAATCAAAGTCCCTGACAACCATAGGTATTGCCCTTGACAGTACTAAGTATTGTCAGTACTTTTAATTTTCATCATTCTGGTAAGTGGTGCAGTGGTTTATAATTGTAGTTCAGTGATAACACAAATGGAATTGATTGCCTTTTAACACATATAATAGCAGTTTGGGTAGCCTCTCATAAATTGCATGTTTAAGTTTTATTCCCTTTTCTTAAAAGAGGAAAATCTTAGAGTTATATGAACACTGGTAGGGAAGAGGCTGTAGGAAAAAGTGCCAGATGGATGGTGAGACATAGAGATTTAGAGGGAAGTGTTAACCTGATGGAAAAGCATTCACTCTATTAGTAATCAGTCCACAGAGAGTTGAGTCCTACTATCTGGCCAGTGCTAGAAACAGCCGGGCTTGCTCTCTAATCCATTCCCTCTCATTAACCAGTGGGACCTTTCTAAAAGGTAAGTGTGATCTTGTCCATCCTCCAATTAAAAGAATTCAGTGGCTCCCTTTGCCCATAGAATGAAGCCCAAATTAGTTGAGGGACATACAAGGTCATATCCGATCGGATCCTCACCTCCCCCACCAGACTCCTGTTAACTTGACTCCCCTCTCTCTCTAGGTTACAGCTCAACCTGCCATCTCTTACTTCCCGTGCACCATGGTGCTTCCCATCTGGGCCCCTCCCCTAAGCACTTCATCTCTTCCTTCACATCCCAGCTAAATAAATTTGACTTCCCCAGGGAAGCCCTTCCAAACCCCACCCTCAGTCCAGCATCCACGTTCCCGGTATATATCTTCATGACGCGCTCTCCTTTTCTTTCATACTGTTCATTACACTATTCTTGGAGGGGCTGTTTGCATCATTACATGTTTCATGTAGCTCTTCTCCACTGCCAGAGGATGTGATCCCTGCCAACTTCCCTGCTCTATCCTTATTGTAGTCACTCCATATATGATTAATAAATGAAGACTGAAAGTATGAAAATGTAAATCGTCACATTACTGTTCTTAGAACCTTTAGTCTAGCCAGTATGACTCTTCAAAAGACTTATAGTGAATACTCTTAAGATTCAGAGGAGGGAAAAGGAAAGGAAGGCTTCCTGGAGGAGGGGGCCTGGAAGAGCCCAAAGAAAGGATAGGAAGAGACATGGTCCAGAGCAACAGAGGGAGGTGAGAGGAATGTGCCACTTGGCTGAAGCTGTTCTTTTTTTTTTTTTTTCCCCTTCCTCTGATGGATTCCCAGTGAACATAGTAAGTGCTCAACAAATACATGTTGACTTGAGACATTAATGAATATGCTTGGTGTGTTATGGGAACCTGGCTTCATGGAAAGATTTATGCAGGAGGTTAGAAGAGATTCAGATGGGAAGGGTGCATTAAGGTTTCAAGTTTCATTTAGTTTGGGTTTAATGGTCTGCATAACAAAGAGCTAACTAGGATTTTTACTTTTTCAAAATATTTAAAGAAAAAAATTTTTAAGTTAAAAAAAATCAAATAGAGCAGAATTCTATGAAACACGAAGTTGAAGCCTCTTCCTTCCCCAACCCATTTCCCCAAAGTAGCCATTGCTAACAGATGGGCCTATATTCTTCCAAATATGTTCAAATTATATATAAGTATATTGGATATATATTTATATATATAATACATATATCCAATATCCAGTTGGATATATTTATATTTTTATATATTTATATATATATTTAGAAATATATTTTCACAAATGGGATTCAGCCTGAGCCTACTGAGGCAAATCATATTTTTCATTTATCAGTGAAGGATCATTTCCATGTCTGCACATACAGATTTTCTGTATTACTTTTAATGGTTGTGCTATGTTTAAGGAGATTGTCTAATCAAAGAAGAAACAAGAGCAAAATAAGATAAACTAAAATTCCAGGAGGAAATCTAGGATGAATCAAAACATAATGGTGGAAATGAGCCATCTGTGGAAGTGACCCAAGAGACTGTCTGAAATGTGACTGAAGAATTTCTGAAACACCCCAAATTCAATCCCAGCCTAACTGCACTATACTATACTGATTTTTTTTTTTTTTTTTATTGTGTCTTGTCTCCTCGACAGACAGCCAACTGCTTGAGGTCAGGGACTCTACGTCTATTTGTGTGTGCCATTCAGGTGCCTGGAATATAGTAGGCATTCAGTAAATGTTGGTTGAATGGGAGAACATCAGAGAGGCATACTGGAGTATGATCATAACTAAGAAAGTGTAGACTGAATTTATTACAGTATCCTCTGTCTATAAAGAAAGAATTACAAAATAAAAAAAAGATGAAGAATCTCAACAGCCTTAGGAAAACCATCCACCTTGTCACTAAGATGACCCAAACTTCTGATGCACACAAGAATAGGCTGTCATAAATTTGGAGTTCTGTAAAAATTTCAGGAAATCAACCAGCCAGGGTTGTATCATTATTGTTTCAGCATAAATTTTAAGAAGTTCATTTTATTTAAATTTTTTAAAGCCAAAAGAAGTGTTCTTTGTGGCCAGTTTCCATCAGCACATGATTAACAAATCTGAACTGAAATCACATTATGCACAATTCTGCAATTCTGGGTAAACAAATTTTTAAAAATCAATATTCATCTTTTATTCAAGGTTGTTTTTTTTTATCCATCTAAATACTAAAATTATCATCTGTTTCCCTTCTTATGAAACTATGCATTTCATCTAAAGTTGTAAATCTGCCTTTGTGGTAACTAAGCAGAAAAGGGGAAAAGTACTGGCGGCACTGCCGCCAGCCAGCGGAGTCCTCTCTTCTGATGACAGGATACTGAAAAGGTCAAAGAAGAACACTCCACAGCCGTTTAATCACACTCACCAGCAAACAGAGGGATAAAATGATCACACTTAATACACTCGACTACAAATGAGAGGACTGCAAAGGCAACAAAAAGCCAAGAGCACCCCAATAAAAAATTTCCTTATTTCCTAAGAACTGATGATGTGATGGCAAAAAGGAATTGTAAACATGGGTAAGCTGGCATATTTCCCTCTGTCCATCAGAAACAAGTTGGCTTGTTTCCTGGGTAGAGAATACAACTGCAAAGAACAAACAAGGCTTTGCTTAAATCTCCAAGCAGGAAACATGATTGAAGATAGTACGGATTTCAGAGAAAGTGTTGGAAATTTTGGAATGCGTGTAAAACCAAAGGGAATATAAAAAGACAAATCCTGCCAGTATTTCATGCAAACAAAAGTACAGATTAGGTGGAAGGTATGACCAGGTCTCAAATTCTGATGTCACTATATGAATGGCCCTGAACTAGGCACCTCACTGAGTCTCCCCAGTCACCTCCCGGAATGGAACTTAGAGCACAATAAATTCCTCCACCGTGTTCTTTAGTGCAATTACTTTCATTTTAAATAAAAACCACCCTTCAAAAAAAACCAAACATCAAGATTATAGACTAAAAATTCCAGAGCATATGGAGAATACTGACATCGTAATGTATTTGGAAAGTTTGAACTCTTCAGAGGACGCTTTAATTAAACGACAGTCTCTGGTCTCGTGATACTATAAGTTGAACCCCTATGAAGTGATTTTTGGCAGGCAGGGGAGATGTCTTTCTCTCTGGAACTCAGGATATCTCTGATAAAATAATTTTGGAGAGATTAACCTAGACTAATGATCTCCCAACCAAGGAAATGGTTTCTTCTTACATTGAAAAGAAATAAAACCATCTCTGATCCATTTCTTCTCTAAGTGAAATCAATTCTTAACATTTCATTGATTCAAAGACAAACCTTTTTCTTTTCATTTTTAACATGTCTGAAATTGGAACTCATCCACTGCAAAAACAAGAATAAGCTCACACTGCATCTACCTCTGCCACCACACCACCTCTATAACAACACTGCTGTACACACAGGATTAATATTTCTTTGGGAAAATGCAAGGAAAAGGAGGTATCTATCCCAGGGGAATGCCTCCCACATAGTGAACTGAGGGCATGGGCAGAACTGGGAACTGGCTCAGGAATGGATGAGAAACAAGCACCCCTTTGCTCCCCGGATGTGAGATGATCCTTGAGATGGAGAGGGGCCCCAGATCCTGTCATTACAAAGGATAGGGGTTCAAACCACTCTACATAATGGTAAGTAAAGGTGAACGCAGGGGCTGCAGGATCTCTGGACCCTCGGGCGACTGTTACAGCACGAAGGAGTACCAGGTTGAGATCAAGAGCTCTGGAGTCAAACTCAGGCTCTGGAGTCAGGCTCACCTTGGTTCAGATTTCAGCCAGCCGGTGGGCATACCTACCATGTGACCGCAGGCAAATTACCTAATCTTTCCTAGGCTTCGGTTTTCTCCTGTGTAAAACAGAAATAACCAGAACAATACCCTAAGCATGACCTATTGTTACAGTGTGTTCATTAAAAGAAGGACCCCAAGGCACAGCAGCGTCAGACACCCTTCAGTGTGGCTGCTGGTTAGACCAGGGTGTTTCCAGCGACGAGGCATTTGCCAACAGCAGCCCAAGCAGAACTGTTCCGGGGCGCTCGTGTCTGTGCCTCACTTAACTTGTCCCTTGACTCCTGACTGAGCCTGGCTCCCCAGCCTTCAGTGGCTTCTCTGAGCTACTGCATCAGCTCCTTCTCTGTTCAGTTTCTGCTGCTGGCGGCCAAGAGCCCTGAGTAGGACGGGAGGGGTTCAGAAGAACCTGGTAGCAGTGTCTGCCTCTGGGAGAGGGGATGTATTTTTCAGTGCATACTGCTTTATGTTTGGCTCTTTTAACCAAATGCACTCAATACTCTTTCAAATTAAAAATAGTTTAAAGGAGTTTCATTTAAATAAATCTGCGGTTGACAGGGTCCCAGCAGAGCATCATCTGGACAAGAAAAATGTGGACTTGGACTGCAGTAGTAGTAGCAGGTGCAGGATGGAAGGCTGAGTTTTGCTCTCTAGCCTTTGCTCATGTCCTCTTGCAGGCGAGAGAGTCTGAACCTGGAGTGTTGGGCTAGAATTCAAGAGGTCTGTGAACTTGAAGAAGAAAGAATCAAAAAAGAGAGAGACAGCAAACCATAGTAGCATCTGTGACTTTGTCACCGAGAGAAATCAGAGATATTTTCATATCACATTACAGTTGTTGCAGTATCTCAAAAATATCATTTACACTCATCAGTACTTCTAAATTTCCTTAGTTATTACACCTGCCACCAGATCTTATTTAATGCATTGAAAAGGAAGCACGTATATCACTATGCCACACATTGATTTTTATCTGTGTATCAATGTGGTTGGTCTGCTTTGCAGTTATATCTACTTTATGCCTTTAAAAGCATTATGCTGAGAAGAGGTCCATAGTCTTACCAGACTGTCAGAGGTGTCTACTGTTTACGTACTGTACACACATAAACACACTCATACACACACATGCACATACACACGCACACACAGAGAAAAGTTGAAAATTTATGCCAAAGCTCTTCATCTTTTGCCTCCCCATCCCACTCCTTGCTTTATCCATTGTATTTCTTCCTAATTTCCTTGCCTATAAAATGGGAACTGTGTCTTTTCCTTTCTTATACAAACCATGTAAGCTGTAGAGTTTTATTTTTTTGAAAGAAATTCAAACCATCAAACTGGCAAAAACAGTTTGACAAATGATAGTCTACAGTTTACTGTTCGAGGATATCAGCAGGTCATAATTTTGTGTTTCTAGACAGGATGGTTAATGGCTAAGAACCACGGGTGTAGGATCCCATGCTGGCTAGCTCTGAGTGTTGCCTCTGCTTCTCACCTAAACATGTGGCCTTGTGGAACTTCCCTGGAGGTCCAGTGGTAAAAAAAGATCAGTGCTTCCACTGCAGGGGCATGGGTTCAATTCCTGGTCATAGATCCTCACAGTGCGAACACATCTGCACAGTGCAGCCAAAAATAACAAACACAAAACCAAAAACATGCAGCCTTAGGCTAATTACCAATAACCCCTGAGTCTCATTTACTTCATCTGAAGATGAAGATAGCCGGTCTACTTGCTTTACAAGTTCACACTATTTATGCAATAATAACAGTAACTGGTAATAATTATTAAGCTCACAGGACCTGGCACATAGTAAGAAACCGTAATAAGTAGTTGCCTCTGGGGAAAGAGGCCAGAGATTTAGGTGGGAGACTTGATTTTCATGGCATACATGTTACATTACTTGAATGCAGTAAGTGTTAGCAATTAAAGTCATTCAGTCTAGAAACACAAAACCTTGATCCACCAATAAGATCCTAGGTGATCGATATTAATTTACTTACTCCTTTATGTGTCCTAAGTGAAAAATTTAATCTGCGAGGAAATCGAAGGAGAATTCTTCCTACACTTGATTATGTTAAATAAGCATGTGCTCCAATTTAATTTAACAAGAGGGATAGAGACATCCTTGCTACGGCTCTTCTTTCATTCCTTAAGCAAGCCCTTATTTATAGAACGTTAAGTTTCCCCTCTTCAGAACTTCGTACCACCTCCACTGCCACCCCCAGGGGACCTATGGAGGTGTGGGTGGGAGAGAGCAGCAGCTCTAAAGGAAATCTTTATTCTGGAATTAAATATCTTCTCAATATCCAAGGAAAAGTCTGAGAGGGCTTCCTTTTTCAGTTAACAGCCAGATTCCCTGGTGGCTCAGATGGTAAAAGAATCTGCCTACAGTACAGGAGATGCGGGTTTGATCCCTGGGTCAGGAAGATGCCCTGGAGAAGGGCATGGCAACCCACTCCAGTATTCCTGCCTGGGGAATCCCGTGGACAGAGGAGCCTGGAGGGCTATAGTCCTTGGGGTCACAAAGGGTCGGACAAGACTGAGCGACTAACACTTTAAAATATAAGGAGAATGAAAGCACCAGTATACACTCCAGAACCGAAGAGGATGAAAAGTCAGTTGGCCTTTGAACTAGTCATAACTCAGAATCTTGATCTGTGTGGAGCATTCTTATAGGTGGCAGTAGAGAAAAGGTCTGTGTTTTTAAAAGCAGCATGAGGTCTCTCCTGTCCTTAGACACAAACCACACATGGGGAAAAAATACATGTAGTATAAAATGCAGGGCTGCAAGCCGAGTTCAGGGATGTACCCGGCAGAAATGTGATGAAAAGAACGTAATTCTTTCAGGCATTCGATTCATCCAGCCAACCAGATGTGCCTGCTGTCCAAGCGGTGAGTGCAAGTGGCTGCAGTGAGAAAACTGCACAAGAGATGGCCCTGCCCTCCAGGGGGACACAGACCTCAGGACTTAGCAAAGGTTTGCTCTCAAAGGAAGGTTCACGGAGTGGCAGTGAGGACCACATCTTAAGACGTGAGTTTTTAAAATTGCCAAAACTGTAGCTATTGTCAGCAAAATATAGACTGTGAAAGAAAACTCTATAGAAGAAAAACAACAACAACAACACAATCTGACTTTTCATTAGAGAAATAAATTGCAAGGGGAAAAAAGAGGTGGAGAGAAATCTATAAATTAAAAGAGACTTATAAGGCATAACAACCAACTGTAATATATGGATTTTTTTTGAATCATAATTTAAGCCAAAGATTACTGAAAATTCTAACATTTATTTAAAAATCAGAAATTGAAATGCTGGGCATCTGATGATGTTGAGAAATTATTGTTAATATCTTAGGTGATGGTACTGAAATTATTTATGGATGACGAAATAATATGTCTTGGACTTGTTTTAGAACGATGTGAGGGAATGAGTGGATGGAGACGTAAATGAGTCACGATTGGCCATGGATTGGTCTTACTGGGACTGTGTATGGATTCATTATATTCTTCGGTATTTGTTTTGTGTGTGTTGAAAACTTCTGTTAAGATTTGGTTAGTTTTTAATCACCAGGAAAGGTAGAGGGGTAATGAAAATCATCCAGCTCTCTGCCTGCAGAGAGGCTCAAGTTCAGCTCGAGAATCTCCTTACTTGTGTCGCATGTGCAGGACCATGCTTCTCATTTCATGTCATTTCCTTGGCCTGGAGATTCTGATTCTTTTTCTGGGCGTGGTGAGAGATTTTGAACTGGTCTAGCTGCCTTTGGGAGGGAGATAGACCACATTAGCCTCCTTAGCCCAGGACTCCCAGGGTTGGACCTTCAGCTACAGATTGGCACCCACCTGCAGGACCTAGGGGCAAGCCAGCCTGGGGAAGGGACAGATGGTCTAGAAGCAGTAGAAAGGCAGCAGCTCACTTTCTGCTGGGCGTGAGCAGGCTTCTCAGGAAACGCTCAAATCCTAAAGCAAGCTAGAACCATTTGGATGTCCCCAAAATATGTGACGCTGTCCCTCCCTGCTTTCTCTGGATGGTTCTCTCTCTGGGACATCCTTTCCCATATTTCTTGCTCTCTTCTGTCACCCCAGTCTGTACCAGCATTCCTACATTCCAAGTTCTTCATAATTTGGCACCTGAGTCTGCCCTGGGCAGGAACAGATAGGCAGAAATAGCAATGCAATAAATACCATATGGGGACTATCGGATTGGTCAGGGTTTTTTAGATGACAATGCCCAATGTTAGTGAAGACGCTGGGAAGGAGGCATTGTACCCCGTCTTGGAAGGGCAATTTGTCACTTGGTATCTGAAGCTTTAAAAATGTGCATATCTTTTGCCACAGTATTTCTCCTTCTGGGAATTTATCCTACAGGAATTAGCTATGCACAAAATTAATGTGTGAGAATGTTCCTGATGGAACTATTAGGGAAAAAAAATTTTTTTGTGAACAACCTACATATTGAACGACAAAGGACTGTCTAACTCCTGTTAAAGCCAGATAGTGGAGTGCCATGGAGACATTAAAATCATGACTCAGTTGCCTATTTAAGACCAGGGAAACATTCATACTATATTAAATAGAAAAGGAGATTATCAAACAGTATATATCCTATGATGGCAGCCATTCAAAAGCAAAGAAACAATGTATACCAAAGCATTGTCTGTGATTTCTGAATTATAGGATTAGGTACAATTTTAATATAATTTTAATATGCCTCTTTGTAATTCTCTGCTTTTTCCAATATTTTTTCCACTGCTTACTTTTTAAATCAGGGGAGGAAAAACCACCTCATTTTATTTACCAAAAGAAGTAAAACAAGTACAGAGCAAAGTAAAAGTTTGTGGCTGTCTTCTCCCATCTCACCACTCATCAGACTGAAGGACCACATCTACAAATAACAACACTTAAAATAATAATTATAGCAAATGTTCCCTGAAGGCTTTCCTTTGGCCAGTCAGGGGTGCTGAGCTGTCTCTGCATTTTCTCATTTAGTCCTCACCACCCTGAGACCAAATAGGTGTTCATCTCCTGCCCAAAGTGGGCAACTCAGACTTGAAAGATGTTTAGTAACCTGCCTGTAGATCCACAGCTCACAGACAAGCCAGGCTTCTAACCTGATCTGATTCTAGAACCATTCTCTGGTTCAAAGACACTCAGCCCTTACAAGCCCAGAAAGGAGTTTCATGCTATGTCCTAATATCCTAAGAAATGCCATGCTCCATCCAAACCAGAAAATTCTGTCTCTGGAAAAAAGCACCAGATGATAAATTGTCAGAGAGGGGTCTACCCACCCATCATGGAAATGCCTCTGGAGAACTGGTATTTATGAGTTCAGCCTGTGGCCTCTGCTGGAGTGAGAAGCTTTTAAATTTTTTAACTTCCCCGTCAGGGAGTTCTTTGGTTATGTTTTGGTTCTTTGGGTAGGCTTTTTATTTTTTCCCTCAAACTCTGCCCTCTTTGAGAATCTTGCACTACCCTAGCCATGCCCATTTTCTTTTCTCCATTTCTGAGCCCATAGCCTAGTTTATAGAAGGTACTGATGTAAGTGTATTGGTTGAATGAACAAATGTAGGAGGCATGATGGTGTGATCACTCACCAAGAGCCAGACATCCTGGAATGCGAAGTCAAGTGGGCCTTAGGAAGCATCATTACGAACAAAGCTTGTGGAGGTTATGGAATTCCAGTTGAGCTATTTCAAATCCTAAAAGATGATGCTGTGAAAGTGCTACACTCAGTATGCCAGCAAATTTGGAAAACTCAGCAGTGGCCACAGGACTAGAAAAGGTCAGTTTTCATTCCAATCCCAAAGAAAGGGAATGCCAAAAAATGGTCAAATTACCACACAATTGCACTCACCTCACACACTAGCAAAGTAGTGCTCAAAATTCTCCAAGCCAGGCTTCAACAATACTTGAACCATGAACTTCCAGATGTTCAAGCTGGATTTAGAAAAGGCAGATGAACCAGAGATCAAATTGCCAACATCCATTGGATCATTGAAAAAGCAAGAGAGTTCCAGAAAAACATCTACTTCTGCTTTATTGACTATGCCAAAGCCTTTGACTGTGTGCATCACAATAAACTGGAAAACTCTTAAAGAGATGGGAATACCAGACCACCTGACCTGCCTCCTGAGAAATGTGTATGCAGGTCAAGAAGCAACAGTTAGAACTGGACATGGAACAATAGACTGGTTCCAAATTGGGAAAGGAGTACATCAGAGCTGTATATTGTCACCCTGTTTATTTAACTTATATGCAGAGTATATCATGCAAAATGCTGGGATGGATTAAGCACAAGCTGGGATCAGGATTGCTAGGAGAAATATTAATAACCTCAGATATGCAGATGACACCACCCTTATGGCAGAAAGCAGAGAAGAACTAAAGAGCATATTGATGAAAGTGAAAGAGGAGAGTGAAAAAGTTGGCTTAAAACTCAGTATTCAGAAAACTAAGATCATGGCATCAGGTCCCATCACTTCATGGCAAATACATGGAGAAAGAAACAGTGAGAAACTTTTTTTTTTTTTTTTTGGGTGGGGGGGGTTCCAAAATCACCACAGATGGTGACTTCAGCCATGAAATTAAAAGATGCTTGCTCCTTGGAAGAAATTTATGACCAAACTGGACAGGATATTTAAAAGCAAAGACATTACTTTGCCAACAAAGGTCCATGTAGTCAAGGCTATGGTTTTTTCAGTAGTCATGTATGGATGTGAGAGTTGGACTATAAAGAAAGCTGAGTGCCCAAGAATTGATGTTTTTGAGCTGTGGTGTTGGAGAAGACTCTAGAGAGTCCCTTGGACTGCAAGGAGATCCAACCAGTCCATCCTAAAGAAAATCAGTCCTGAATATTCATTGGAAGGACTGATGCTGAAACTCCAATACTTTGGCCACCTGATGTGAAGAACTGACTCACTGGAAAAGACCCTGATGCTGGGAAAGATTGAAGGCAGGAGGAGAAGGGGACAATGGTTGGAGGGCATCACTGACTCGATGGACATGAGTTTGAGCAAGCTCCAGGAGATGCCTGGCATGCTGCAGTCCATGGGGTCACAAAGAGTCAGACACGACTGAGCAACCAAACTGACTTCAAGAGGCATGAGGGTATTGATTGTGTCTATCTTGGTAAGCACTATATCTCTGGCATGTAGCTTGTAAGTACCCAGTACAGAAAGTCTCAGATAGATAAGGCTAACTAAATTCATTCACTACATCACTTTTGGGTCTTATCTCATCTACTTGCTAGATAATTTTTATCTTTTTAGTCTGTCTTAATTATAGCTTACCTCCTTACCCTCTCTTTAATTGCTTTAGTTGTAGGTTCTTTAAGATTTCTTTCTTAAAGTGCTGAGATCAGATTTGCAACCATCACCCCTGGTAGAATTCACCTTGGCTTTACACAAAGGAATTGTCAAGTACTTGATTTCTGTGCCCCAAGGCTTTTTCCTGCTGAAATACACTTCCCCACCCTCTCCTAAAGCAGGGCTGCTCCTTCTGCTAACTGGGTCACTTTGCCAGGCAGCCAAGACTTTTTTCCCTCTGGACTCCTCTGGGCCAGGAACAGTGAGTTGAGCTCTAAGGATTTGCCAAGGCTTTCTATTAATGCTAGTCCCTACCAGCATCCCATATCCCATCCTGCCACCTTCAGCCAGATCTCCATCTCCCAGCGCAACCTGCCAGATTGTGTCTCTGGAAGATTTGAGGCAGTTCCTGGCCAAGGGTTCTTTACCTGCTTCACCTGCAGCAAAGGGTACAGGTCCAAGTTCAAAGCTGCCACCCCTATGCTAAGATCTTGGGTGAGCAGAATGCTTCAAATGAACTCCCCTGATTAAGCATTTTTGAGCCCATTGCAGGTTCCCTGGGAAGTTGGATCCACTGCCCAGGCTCCAAAGACAATTGTCTTAGAAGTCTGGAAGCTGCTTATTTTTAAGTCTTTATGAGAGCCCAATTAATTGATGTGGTTGTCTGGTCCAAAGGAAGAAATGCAAGGCACATTACTCAAGAGGCATGTAAGGAGCATTATCTTTGGGGGAAACTGGGGACAGGGAGTAAGTTAGATATATTCAGGCTGATAATCCACTTATTTAACAAATCAGAGATACTGGGTTTCCCCAGTGGCTCAGATGGTAAAAAATGTGCCTGCAGTGTGGGAGATCTAGGTTCAATCCCTGAGTCAGGAAGATCCCCTGGAGAAGGGAATGGCAGCCCACTCCAGTGTTCTTGCCTGGAGAATTCCATGGACAGAGGAGCCTGGCCAGCAACAGTCCATGGGGTTGCAAAGAGTCGGACGTGACTGAGTGAATAACACTTTGACTCTAAGAGATATTATAATAGATATATTAAAATGTGAACAGATTAGTGTATTTAACTGATATATTGAAGTATAACAAACATATACAAAACATTCACATAGTAAGTGTGCACAGTTCAAAAAATACTCACAAACCAAAATTCAGATCAGAAAACAAACCCTTACCAGCACCCCAGAAGCTCCCATTATGACCCCAAATTTTGCCTACTTTGAAGCTTAAGTGAAATCATGCAGTGTGTAGTATTTTGGATCTGGCTGCTTTGGTCAGTATTATGTTCATGAAACTCATTGACATGTTTAGTGTAGTAGTGGTTAGTTGATTCTTATTGATGTATATTATTTTATCTTGATTTATTTATGGGTGCCACACTTGATGGTTATTCAGGAAATTTCCAACATAGGACTATTACAAACAGTGCTGCTGTGAACATTCTGGGGCCTGTCTTTTGTGAACTTAAGTACATGCTTCTGCTGGGTATATACTTAGGAGTGGAATTGCTGGATTATAAGGAATGCACATATTCAAATTTAATTGTTACTGCCAACCAATTTTCCAAGTGTTTACACTCTACTCCAAATTTTCCCAGTTTACACTCCACCAGCCAACTCAGGCTAATTGTCTAGGTGGTGATTTTTGTGGTTTTTTTTTGGCACGGTCCTTAGTAGTATGGGTTCTCAAAACAGTCTCTTGCCAGTTATGTGACCTTGGACATGTTATCTGTATAATGGGCACATTGGCTGTAGGTACTGACTTTATAGGACAAAACTGAGAACTGACTAGAGTGGATATTTAGCTACTACTGGGTCTGGCATGTAAAAGGCCCTCAGTAATAAGCAGTCATCTACTGATGGCCACCCTAGCTGAACCCCCAAAGCGGGAGGGTCTGTATGTGAGAGGGAGACAGGGATGGAAGCAGAAAGAGATTTATTCATTCTTGGTGGAGTGCTACTTAGCACTTTTACAGTTCCTATTTTGTTACCTAAGCCCAACTGCAAACTCCAGAGGTGAGCACGCAGGCGGAAGTCTTTACCTAGGTGAGGAGAAGATGGGATTCGCGTGAACTAGTAAGAACTCAAGAAAACTGGGCAGGAAAGAACAACTCCGTTCTTATGCACACCTAGCAAAGCCAAACCAAACCAACCAAGCAAAGAAAACAGTACCGAGAGATTCGCTTGTAAAGCGATCACAGAGTTCGGGATTCTTATCCAACAGGCCATCCAACTCAGACCTACTCTGCCCGGCAGACTTCCAGAAGTTTGGGCGAAACTAGAATCAGTTCCTCTCACCCCTTTGGCCCCTCCGGTCCCTCCTTTTCACTGCCGGCTTAACTCCAGCTCTTAGCACTTAACGCTAATACCTTTGGGCAGGCTCCACCGCGGAGTTTAACTAGCTGCCAAGTTAAATAACGCGGAGGATCCTAAGCCGTCTTCCCAGGGAGTTAGAAATCCGACAGCATCCGCGCTACAGGGTCTGTTACTCCTCCAAAATGCCTTTTTATTTCATATATATGTATATATATAATGCACACTTATATGTATGTACATAGTGTGTAAAATATATATAAAATATAATCGTTCTTTGTAAACTATTGTTTCCTTTGAGTTGCACCTGGAAATCGCGTGGCAAGAAAAAAAGGCATTTACAAGATGACTACCTGCCCCCACTATTGGCTCAGGAAATGACAGGTCCGCTGGCAAACTGCGACATGCAGGTATTGGATTCAGAGTACTAATCAAAAGGCATTTTAAGTGAAGGGTTGTGGAGAGCAGTGAACATATATACATACACATACAATATACTTACATGTGCATATATATGCGTGAGTGTGGTTATATGTGCATCGAAAGCAGAGGGGACAGCACACCAAACTTGCGTGTAGGGGCTGCAGATCTGCTCTCTGGGGAGGTTCCCTCTGGCCAAAGAGTGCGCACACTGCCCCTGATTTCGGAAGAAGAGGTGGAAGTCCTCTGCAGCGATCGAGGTGGGGGTTGAGAGGGTCCTGGAAACTGTAATAGGTTCACAGCACCATCCCCCTCCCTCCTTGGCAGCAAAGCCGGCTGCCCTTGATGTATAGGCATCTCTCCTCTTGCAGGGTGAAAACCAGTCTGTGGGTGCGCTGAGATTTGCAAACCAGTCCCCGGATGCGAGGGGCGCTGTGAAACAGCCGGGTGCAGTGGGCCGGGCGCTTCGCCACCCTGGCGGTGGGCGCCGCAGCATCCCCGAGGACGCGGGCAGATGCAGACGGCTCTGGCCCATCTGTCCCTGGAGGCCCGGGCCCAAGACTGTGCTCGCGCGGTACGCGTTACCGGGACCGAGGCGCTCCGGGCCTTGCCTGGCCGGGGGATCAGGGCCTCTTTTGTCTCCCCGACGCACTAATCCAGCTCACTGCGGGCACTAAAGGCGGAGGCCCCTGGGCCTTGGACAAGCCCGCCGCTGGCAAGCCGGTTCGAATGTTTTCAATAAAATGCTTCCTAGGGGATTGGAAAAAAAAAAAAAAGGAGATCGCAGAAGAATTTCTCTGCAGAAGTTAATCTATTTTCAGCGATTAAACGCAGCACCGGGTAAATCCGATCCTAAATATCCCTTTAGAAAGAAGAAGAAAGAGAGGGAGACTCCTTAAACCATGAAGTTTGTTTGGTTTGGGTTTGTTTATTCGATTGATTTGGTTTCTGTTTGTTTGTTTGTTTCCAAATGAGTTTCAGGGCAGCGGTGAGAAAGAATATCAAATCTGCCCAGTGGGTGTTTCTCCAAACTCAGCAGCCTCCAGCCTGCCGTGGCCCCCAAGCGACTCAGCTCCCTGAGGAGAGGACACAGGACACTATATTATGTCTTGCAACCTAATAATAGGGTGAGGAAATAATTATAATCGTAATACTTAAGAAAAAAAAAAAAAAAAAAAAAAAACAGTGCCTCTTGCCATCTAGCACCAGGAGACACAAGCCACCAGGGCTGGAATTGCAACACTTCTGTGGAGCAGAAATGCTTGCCTTTTCCCTCTGCCATCTCAGAAGTAATGCAAACGTGTGAGCTTTTGCTCCAGAGGGGGGTTTTCCTCTGAGGTTGTCTACACCCTGGGAAGGCGTCTGCTAAGTAATTTATTCTAAAGTGAGGGCGATTTCTGGCATTAAGACATTTTTGAAAACAAAAGTCATCCTTAACAGTGTTCGGCTTAGTGACCATAAAAAGGCCCGAGGGAGGGGGTAGAGAGAGGAAGACTCTAGCCGTGCCAGTCATATTTAATATGCTTCCCACAAGAGAAGCCTCTGCAAAATCAATAGACAGCCGCCAGCTGTGCTTAAACCTGCGATTTCAATTAAAACATTGCGCTCCGGTCCCTGTTTGAGCCTAGATCCGCAGTCAGTGGTGTGCGAGCGGCTTGGCTCCAGGCGCGGCGTCCCACAGCCGCCGATCCCCGAGGTCGCGGTCCGGGTCAGGCCCAGCGGCGCTGCGGAGCACCGGGCCCTGGCACCCCGCTCTGCAGCGTGGGAAGAGCGCCGGCCGCCGAGAGGCGTCAGGCTTAACCCTGGCAGTGTTTCTCCATCGCGGCAGAGCTGTGGAGGCCCAAACGTGGGCCAGATGGGCCGAGACGAAAGCGTCTGGCTTTCGGCGGAGGCGCCCAGAAGGAGAAGGGCCTGAAGCTGAGGCCACAGGGCCCAACAGGACCCCACGGTGGGTCCAGGGCTCACAGGCCGACCTCGAAGGGCTGCAGCCCGCGCCGTCCAGCAAGGCCGTCAGCCCCTGGCCCGGGTGCTCCGGAACTGCGGGCAGGCAACCTGTCATTTGGCCCCTGGGGCAGAGCGGCGCGCTGAGTGAGGCCTAGTGGGCCTTGCTTGTGCCGCGGCCGCGGGCCTCCAGGTCAGGTGCCTTGTTTGGGGCTGAGACCAAGGCACCAGCACCTCAGAGCCACATGTATGCTAGTCTGGATTGGGAGAGAGCCTGGGATTTCTTCTATCTGGATAGTCACTGCTCACTCCTCTCCTAGAACCACTGCTTAAAAGGACAGGACTTGCTTAGAGAAGGAGGTTTTGGAAAACTTGTCATGAACGGATCCACATCCCTGAGATAGTTGCTCTCCAGCTAGCCTCCTATTGCCCTTACTGTCGAGTTACTCCAGATTTTTTTTTCCTTCGCTAAAAATGTGTGGGTGGAAAAAAGTTGTCCTTATTCTTGAAGAACCCCTCCAAGAACTCCCCCAAAATTGTCACATTTCCATACTGTCCCTCCCCACCCCCCCCTTTCTAAAAAGCATTTCAGCCTCAGGGGGAAAAAGATGCTGCGGTTGAGAATGAATTTAGAGGGCTGGGAGCAGCAAATCGAAATCTCAGCATTGCCTCCACCGAGTGCCACGTTTCCCCAGTCCTCTATTATTCTGCCTGAAATCATCTCGTTTACAGAAAATATTTGTTTGCACTATTAGTTGGTACTGGAGTTAATTACTCAATGTGTTAACGTGAAGTAATATGTATAAAAGTAGGATCACTGTTTATTGTGTGGGTGAGCTGTTGAGCGGTGCTTGAATAAACTGCAATTAGGGTTAGATAGAGATTAATTAACATGTGAGTGGCAAGGTGTAAAATAGTTTCCAACCCTCCACTTCAATATAATCTGCAGGCAGGGAAGGAGAAGTTTGTGGAAGCTAATTAAATACTTTCATAAAAGCCAGTGTATTCACCCAACATTTGGAAAGAGAGGCACATTAGGGGCAACTTGTTTTTACCCAAATGTTTTCTTTCTGTGGAGGTAGCACTCCTTTGTGATACTGGGGAGAGAGAGATGGCTTCTGCAGCTACAAAAAGCACTAGGGATGGCAAGGCAGGTTCATGGGAAGTCTTTGGAAGCCTTTCAGCCTGATGGAGCTTTCAGACCAGCAGATCTTTCGAGCTGCTGCCGAGATCAACAATTACCCAAACTGGAAAGGGGGTTGGGGTGCAAGTGCTGGTGGCTGAACAGGATCCACAGGAAAGTCGGGATAGAAATTCAGGTTGTGAGACCTTCGGGTGTTATTGATACTGTTTCAATGTCAGGGTGAGTTGTTGATTTAAATCGTTTCCTGTTTGGTGGTGGGGTGGGATAAGGGGTAGTTTATCTGTCTTGTTTTTACATTAAAATAGGGATGGGGGCATACTGAGTCTGGAATTCTGCCTCTCTGAACATCTAAATTAAATAGGCTATATGGAAATGTTCTCTTCCAGAGGAGTTAGCCTCTTTCTCGCTTTGAAATTTGGAAGTTGGGGGTGGGGGGGGCACAGAATGCTGGATAACAGATTGAAGACTGCTGTATTTAGGGGTAGTTTCCAGGCTTGGCAGGGTGGAAGAATTAAACCACGGCAGTGGCCATCCAGGACACTTTCCCCCGGAGACCGACCTCTCTTCTCCCTCTCCTAGCCTTCAAGGTACACTTTTCCTTCTTTCACCTGCCACATCCATATCATGTCTGCAGTTACACGTCAGAGGGGGAGTGGGTAGGAAAGAGAAATTCCAAAGGGGAGAAACGAGTGGTTTGCCTGAATTTAAAACTAGTCCTTTCCTGTCTTTTTCCCCTGCTGGTTTTCCTGGGATGTTTAGCAGGAGAGAGGCCTGGGATGGAGCACTCAGCCCCCTCAAGACGTGTTCTTGAGTGAGAAGGGAGAGGGTTTTTTTCCCACCAGCACTCTCTGGAGCGCCACAAGATCTTACACCTTTGGAGAGAGAATACAGCATCAAACCCTCAGCCCTGTTCGCTCATATTATACCAACCATAATCCTCTGAAACTGTAGTTGCTGCTACAAAGCTCCTGGTCTTGCAAAAGCCGGCAGGCAAGATATAATTGTCCAGCAAACAAAACCCTCCAAAAGTTTTTTTTTTTTTAACCCCAGAATCCCCCTTCTCCTCCTTTCCTAAACGTAATTCTTTCCCTCGCTCTCTTGCTAGCCGCTGTCCCCCTCCCCATAAGAACCCTCAACCTTGATCACTTTTGTTGTCGCCAAGAGCACCCGGCCTGTTAAAAGTGCTGGAGCGTCTTTGAGCAGTTTGTTGTGATACGCAGGTGGAATGGTCTGCAAACAGATGAATTCAGCCCCTCCAAACCAAGCGTGGAGCGCGCTGCTTTTGTGGAGAGGCACAAAACGCTGAATTCCTCCGAACTTACTTGGGGCCTGTCTAGAAAAGGGCCTTTTTCTTCCCTCTGCGTGTACCTCTGGCCACACTAAGTCTCTGCCCGCCCCCCTTCAGTCCTCCTCCCTCTCCCCTCTGATAATCCTTCTCTTTATTTTAGAAAAACACAAAACCCGGTTCCACGCGGTGCTTTAGTGGCTAAAAGTGAAAGAGCTGCCTTGGCAGAATTCAGCTCTATGAATCACTTCGGAAAATTGGTTCGACTGAATGGCCTTAGGAGGAAAAACGTTTTAATAGGATCCAGGGGAGGTTCTGCTGTTTCAATCTGCTCCTTAAACAGGTGGAGATTGGACCGTCTCAATTATACAAACAGTAAGTACCCATCAGCGGGGAGACCTGCCCTCGGAATCCTCCTTGCTCGCAGCCCTGAACCCGCAGCGGAGTCGGGCTTTGCCTCAGAAACCCGATCACAAATCAGCGATCCCGATCAATCAAGCTCTCAAACAGCCCTCCCGCTCGGGGTGCAGCCTCCCTCAGCCGCAGGCGGAGAGCGAGTCTGAGAGGGGGACGCGCACCCTCCAGGCGCCGAAGCCCCCAGGATCTGGGCGGGCGGCCTTGCTCCTACGGACGCTACGGGGTCGTCCTTTGGCTGCGGGAGCTCTCTCCCGACCTCCGACGCCAGCCAAGGCGAGCTGGTTGTTTTTGCATAAATTAATATTTCCCCATTAACAAGTTCCCCCCTCCAAACGCGGCGCCCGCGTCCCTGCGCCACATCCTAATGAGGTAATTATCATTTGCGCGTGTTCGGGGCTGGCGCCGGCTCCGTGGGTAAATGGCAGTTTATTAGCACGATGCCCAGCGCGGCTGCAGAGGGCTAAGGGATACTTCGGTGACTAGACGGACACCCAGGGTCCCTTTGAGGCGGCGCGCCCGGGAACCCCTGCCCTCTCCGTGTCCCCCAAACCTATAGGCCCCCAAAGTTGTGAATCACGCACGGAACTCTGCCTGGGTTTGGGCTCCCCCCCCCCCCCCGCCTCTTTTTTTTTCCACCGGCAAAACCATCACGATTCCTCCCCCTCCCCCTCCCGTCTCTCCCCTCCTTCCCGATTCGCGAACCGCTCGCACTTTCCCGAGGGGAGCGCGGGCGCCAGTTGCCTCCTTTTAAAGTTTGAGGGGCGGTGGCGGCAGCGGCCGGCAGGCGCGGTGGAACACAGGGGCCGCTACAGGAGCGCGCCGCCGCCCATGTCATTCCACTTCAAGTGACTTCATGTGATGTCAGCTGAATGTAAAAGACAGTGATCTCACGCGGAGGGGAAGATGTTTGCCATCAAAATGTGACAGAGGAGACAGGCTGCATGGCTCGGACCGCATCTCCTTGGCGGTGGGGGAACGAGGTAAATGCGAGGTGGCTCTCCCGGTCCTCTTTAACTTTGCCCCTTCACTATCTAGCTCCCAGCACGCGTGGCGGAGGCCGGGGTCCAGGGAGCGGCTCAGGGGGTTAATTTGAGGCTCTTTTCTTTCTTTCTTTTTCTCCCTCTCTCTCCTTCCTCTGTAAGCCCTCCCCCTTTCCCCCCTTTCAAAGTCCCGGGGCAGGGGCTGGTGGGCTCCTTCGCGGGCGGGTTAATGGGCGGTAATTTGGTACCCTTGGGTGCACTTTGTTCTGCCCCTGTTCATTTGAATGCAAATGGGTGACCTGGACCCGACAAGGTGCTTATTAAATTGCGGTTTCCCTCCCTGCCTTTTCCGGAATGCAGACTTAGAGGAGAGAGGCTGCGCCCTGGCCCAGTCCGGTACGACTCGGCTCGGCGCGCCATGGCAAGCTCGGCTTCCCTGGAGACCATGGTGCCCCCGGCCTGCCCGCGCGCTGGAGCGTCGCCGGCCACTTCCAAGACTCTGGCCTTTTCCATCGAGCGCATCATGGCCAAGACGTCGGAGCCCCGCGCGCCCTTTGAGCCCCGGCCGGGGGCACTGGAGGCGGAGGGCGGCCAGGGCAAGAAATTGCTCAACCTCTGCTCGCCGCTGCCCTGTATGATCCCCCTCCAGCCCCTAGGCTACGAGATGCCGTCCAAGACGCTGCTCAGTTACTCTGAGCTCTGGAAAAGCAGCCTCCGGGCGGGCGGCAGCGGCGGCGGCGGCGGAGGAGGAGGTGGAGGCGGCGGTGGGGGGGCCCCGGTGTGCGGCGCCAGCGGCTTGTGCAAAACCAACTGTGGCGTGTGCTGCAAGGCCGAGCTGGGCCTGGTACCGTCGGCGCTGCCCGCGGGCAGGGTCATCAAGCCGCAGGTCATCAACCAGGCGGTGGGGCTTCCGGCCAGCGGCTCGCTCTACTACTTCAACTACCTGGACTCCGCCACGTACCCGCCGTCTGAGCTCCTCGGCGGTCACCTCTTCCCGTCCGGTCTCCTCAACACACAGGCCCCCGCGGCCCTGGCTGCGCACCCCAAACTCTTTTTGCTGGAGAACGCCAAGTTGGCCGGCCTGACCGCGGACAAGTTTGCCCATCCAGCCGCCTACGCCCATAAGGAGCGCTTGCCTGCGCCGCTGGAGCAGGTGCTGAAGGAGAACTCGGCCCTGACTGCCGAGCGCGGCGGCGTCAAGGGCCACAGCAAGCTGCCTGGGGGCTCAGCGGACGGCAAGCCTAAAAACTTCACCTGTGAGGTGTGCGGAAAGGTGAGGCTCGGGGTCCTGGGGGGCTGGGAGGGGTGAGCAGCTGCTTCCCTGAGGGGCAGCCGGGACAGCCCCTTTCTCAAATTTGGGAGCTCCCTAGTAGCTGTCTACCCGAATTGAGGGCACAGTTGGGCCTCAGTTTCTTATTCTATAAAATGGGAATGCCTTTGTCAGCGGCCTCACAGGACTGGCACGAACAGTGGATTGGGAAGCTCTTTACAAAATGAAAAGGGTTGTGGTTTCTGAAGGGGGTTTTTGGTTGGGGGAGGTGGTCTCTGCGCGCCCGCCCCCCACGGCCCTGCCAGGCGGACTCTCAGACAGACAGCCACAAGGCCCCCGTGTGTGCTTCCATAGGTATTTAACGCTCACTATAACCTCACCCGCCACATGCCAGTCCACACCGGAGCCAGACCGTTCGTGTGCAAAGTCTGTGGCAAAGGCTTCCGCCAGGCCAGCACGCTCTGCAGACACAAAATTATCCACACCCAGGTACGTGGGCCCCGGGTCCAGCCCGACCCGTACCCAACACCCGGAACTAAGTGATGGGGTTGGGGAGAGAATGGCCAAGGGTTCCCCTTATAACCCCCACCAGAGGCCCCTGTCCCTTCGGCGTGCCCCTTCCAGATGCCCCCCAAGGTGGCTTCTCCCGGCCGGGGCCTCAGCCTCACGATGCGCACGCCCCTCTCCGCAGGAAAAGCCGCATAAATGCAACCAGTGCGGCAAAGCCTTCAACCGCAGCTCCACGCTCAACACACACATTCGCATCCACGCGGGCTACAAGCCCTTCGTCTGTGAATTTTGCGGCAAAGGCTTTCACCAAAAAGGTAACGTGCGGGCGAGGCCCTCTCCTCACCTCCCCTTGGGACTCGGCAGGTCATCGCTAGCGGGAAGGCAAAGAAGGATCTGGAGAGAGAGCGCGCGAGGGCCGCGGGCTCGGGCGCAGCATTTCTTTGGAATCGGGTTGTTCGGGGTTTCGGTGGAAGCTCTCCGGGTTGGATTAGTAGAGCTCGCTGGACTCAAGCTGATTGCACGGGGAGACTGTGAATTTGGGAGATGGGAAGGAAAGGGGTAGAGGGAAAGGAAGTTGGAGAAAGACAAGGTATCGCCCTGTGGAGGAAGCGTCCCTTTGTACCCGGGATTCTTTTGAAAATGGAAAAAAAAAAAAAAAAATTCGAGGCGTAACCCACCTCCTGGGAACAGTTTAGACTGGGGGAAACCGCTACTGTCTCCAGCACTCAGCTTGGATTTTTCCAGGCACGTTTGGATCTCCAAGTGGTAGTTAGGGGACCACAGGGAGTAACTTTAAAAATAAGAAGAAGAAAATAATAATAATAGGGGATGAAGCCGGGGTTCATGCGAATTTCTTCGAGCGAGGCGGCGGCCCGGACAAGGGCCCCATGCGTCTCTCTGGGCAGCACAAAAGTTTCCGGGCCGGCGGAGCTCAGCGGGAGGGATGCTGTTCGGGCCTCAGGCCCGGGTGGGGCTGGGACGCGGGGCGGCTACGCGGGACTCGGCCCTCCATCCTGTAGTGAGAGCCCGGGGCTTGACGCGTACGAAGTTTGACAACTTCTTCACTCGGAGAGGTCGCGCCTGCCTAGCCAAGCGTCGCCTTCTTTACGCGGGCACCTGAGCCAACCCCGGGACACCCGGCCCCTCCCCGTCCCACTTTATCCCCCCCCCCCCCTTTTTGTTTTTGGTCTCCTGTAGGGAACTACAAGAATCACAAGCTGACCCACAGCGGCGAGAAGCAGTACAAATGTACCATTTGCAACAAGGCCTTCCACCAGGTCTACAACCTGACCTTCCACATGCACACCCACAACGACAAGAAGCCTTTCACGTGCGCCACTTGCGGCAAAGGGTTTTGCAGAAACTTTGACTTAAAGAAACACGTGCGCAAACTCCACGACAGCGTGGGCCCCGCCGCCCCCTCCACAAAGGACCTGACTCGGACAGTGCAGAGCTGAGAGCTCCTGCCTCACCCTCCCTTCCAGTCCTATCCAACCCCCAAACAGATCACACGTATAAACTTATTTCTAAAATTAAGAGAAAGGAGAGAGAGAGAGAGAAAAAAAAAAAAAGCTATAGCAGAAAGGCTAAAATCTATTTATCGAAACCAGCATATTTTTGGAAAGCTAAACGTTTCCTCGATGACTGGCAGCAAACGCCTGGCTCCCCACCTTTGTATATTCGGGAAACTTATTTAAACCCAGCGCGCCGAAACGTATTTAATTCCAGGCCTCGGCTTCTGGCTTCTCCTCCGGCGGCGGTGGGTTTTAACCCCAGCCTGTCACGTGAACGTCCCGGAAGAGCGCGGCGCCCCCAGCCATCTTTATACAGCCATGTAAATTCTCCTGTACACACGAACACGGAATATATACATATATAACTCAATAAACAGAATCCTTAGTGCGTCTTTTCTTTCCCCCCTCTCCCCTCGCCGCAAGTCAGCTCAGCAACCCTAAAGAATGAAAAAGAAATAGGCATTTTTAGCATTTCTCGGCCGCCCACATGCGACGTCTTCTGGGGGCACTGGGACCAGGGTGAGGCCAGATCGGTCCTCCTGCCACGCTAACGTGTTCAGATCCCCCCAGGAACCAAGGATGCAACGGCCTGCAACGGCCCTCACGTTGTACCAAGTTTTTATTTGCTAACTGTTCTGACCAAGGGATTCTGGGTGTTGCCATATTTGGGTGCGTTTTTAAAAAAGAAGGGATTAAAAGTGGCTAGGTGTTGGAGAGCAGGTTTGAGGTGCGTGTCCTAGAGCAAAGAGCCGCACCACAGTGGGGTAAATGGCAGAGGCACTGCCCGCGCCGGGGCGCTTCTGGGCACACCCTCTTGTCTGGGTGATGTAAGGGGAGCCACTCTTCCATTCAATCACTCCTGGCGGCGAGAACTGGGGGCCAAGTGTCCCAGCCCATCCGGAGCTTTGGGGCTCCGCGGCCCGCGCTGTGGTCTGGCGCCGGCCTCCGGGTGCTGTGCGCCCTGCCGCGGGAGGGCGCACCCGCGCTCCCGCAGCTCGCAGCCGCCGCCACCGCCGCCCCGAGTTCTGATTACCGCGCAGTTAGCCCATTTCCTGAATAGCTATCTCCGCCGCCGAGCACGCTGATGAAATGATCTCACGCTTGCTTTCTAAGTAATGACCCAAATTAAGAGAGAAAACAGAGACCCTTCAAACAGCATTACATTAATCATCTAATCATTCCCAGGAGGGGGCCGGCCGCCGCCGCCCCGTTTGATCCGAATCTGGATAATCAAGAGCTCGGATTACTGGCTCGGCGCGCCGGGCCCTCTCCTCCCGCCCCTAATATTCGCGCCGCGATTCAGCCCACGTTTTCTGGAACAATGTTCCCCAGCACCGAAGGAAATGTGGCGCGGGGCCGGGGAGTGGGCTTCCAGGCAGCCTCGCCACTGCAAGGGCTAGGGCGGCGGCGTCTGGGCGCTGATCCCACGCGGATTCCCACTGCAGGTAGAGGGTATTTGGAGGGAAAGATGGTTGATGCAAAAGGAAACCCCCAAGTAAGTCTGAAAGTGACTTGAGTGGGGATTATGCCAGAGCCCGGTATACAGTAGGCGCTTAGCGCTGCTTGCGCCAGGGGCTCCCACAATCAAAGAAGCTCACATTGCCGGAGCACTTGCTCCACGCCACTCAAACCATATTCTTTCAAACGTTCACAACCCGCAAGCTGGGGGGGTGATTATTCTCACCCTGTGGAAGGATGGAGAAATTGAGGCAGAGATCAAAACCAAATGACCTGGGACCCAGGACTAGGTAGGGTCAGGAATCGGAGTCAAGGCTTTTAGAAAATCACAACTGCCTTCAGTCCTCGTTGGTGGGGGAGGAATGTCCCAGTTGAGACTCGGGAGAAGACGTTCGGCTGCTGGGTGCAAGCTCCGTACAGGTCACAGCCAAAGGTTGGGTCCTCACCCCAACCCCCGCCGGATTCGCAGACCCATTGCGCGGGGAAGGAGAATTGTCGATTTTGTTTGCACAGAGGACAGCGACAGCTTCCTCAGGCTGTCGCAAGGGTATTTTTAGTACCTCCGATTCAGAAATAGGAACGTGTACATTAGAATTCCATTTCCTGAAAGGAGAGCGTCCTCGTTTTTTTTTTGTATTCCTCTCCCCCTCCCAAGTCTGGGAAGACGCAGCCAGGGGAGGGGGGCGAGGAAGCGAGGAGGAATTTAAATGTTAGCTCGTTCTGGCTGCATTTCGCTGAGGGGAGATTGGGACCCAGAGGGATATGCAGATTTAACTCCGAAATCTCGGTGGATGCCACAAACCCCAGGAAACCCCACATTGGGCGAGGAGGACTTGGCGGCTAAAGATACGGAAATAGCGCCTTGCTCTTCCCAGACATCTATCCCCAGGGGGCTTGCGGGCTGCTTTGAGGAGTCCGATCCTATCCCAGTTTTATTTCCCGAGGTTTTATTAGCCCCGCCTCACAGATACACACCCCTCCCCCATTTCTGGGAGCTCTTGGGTGCCCTCCGACTGTCTCAATCAAAAATCCTTTGCTTCTTGCATCTCTGGAAGGATCCTTGGCAGAGGGGCTTCTTGGAGACCAGACACTGGCCAGGGCAAGCCCATCTTCTTCCTAAATAGTTCCAGAACTTTGGGCAAAGGGCAGACACCACAAAATTTAGTGCAGAAGCCTCCTCTTAGAGAATTCTTAGAGAATTGGGTTTAAAAAGTTGGCCTGCATTCAGGAAAGGTGATTCGGTTCTCCTCTTTCTTCTTAAGAAGAAAAGATAAATAAAAAATAGATGGGGCACTCCCATCCAGGGAAATAACTTTCTAACCATCAAATGAGAGAATGGTTCTCTGAAGAAATTCTTCTGTAATGTTTTCATAGGAGAAGGACTAAAAGGGTTGCCCATCTCATAAACTGGAGACATTTATTTCCAGGTGACGGTTCTGAAGAAGGTTGAAGATGCCCCATGTTTGCAAAGGACTGCAAATGAGATAATACTAATGCGTGGAACAGGAGGCATTTCTCTCTTGGACCGCTCATCTCTCTCTGCCGTCGGGGAGAGGTAAGGAATCAGAGCTCTGAGTGGAACCTGAGCAGAGTTACTTGACTACTCCAACCTCCTTGAGGTTTTTCCCTCATAACCTGATTGTTACTTAACCTTCACACCAGCGCCTGTCAATCGCTCTCTCCTGAGAAGGTGTTATTTCACATCTGGCGGTAATTGTAGATAAACAGAGTTCTTCCATATCTATAGGGCTTAGCGCTGCTTTGCCTGAAGTCCCTCCTCCTCAGTTTAAGATACCTGCTTCCTTCAGTTGGGGGGGATTCAAAAAAGGATTTCTTCACCTGGAAAGTAGTGTGAGGAGAAAAGGAACCTTCTCTATGTATGACTAAACACCTTTCACAGCCAGTGCAGGTTCTGACGCCAACGCTAAGCTGGTGTAAGTAACTGTCCTCACTGAGATCCTTCTAGGTTATTCCCCATGCATCGGAATTGATGGGTGAAAGGTTCTATTTTCTGGGGGTTTTGGTGGGTTTTTTTTTTTTTTTTTTGCCTCTTAATATTAAGCTGTTTGCATGACTTGTAGTTTGCATTATTAACAAATGACTTAAACAAGGTAGTCATCAGCCACATATTAATATTCTAACCTTGATTAAATTGAAGAGGCCGCCCTTAAAAAATATTTAAAAAAAATCAAATTGCGGGGGAGGGGAATCCTGTCACAGACACAAAAAAGACTCCAATTATCTTTTCCCCTACAAGATGTTTGTTCTGTCCATGACTGCTCACACTTCAGCAATCTTGCCAGCAAGACTCAAAAAAAAAAAAAAAAAAAAAAAAAACCCTCCTTCTTCCAAAGCCACAGCCTTGTACATAACAGATTGTACAGTCCTATTGCCTTAGGCGGGTAAGAGGTTCCTCTCTGCAAAGAGCGACACAGAGAAGTTGCCAGCATCCAGACGCATTTTGGGGGGCACTTGTGCTCACTCTTGCCTCGGCTGCAGAAGTGTGTCTGTAAGGTCCCCATTTTGCTGTTTGGCTCACAAGAGGATAGGGAGTCGCCTGTGCCAGGCCCGAGAATCACAGCAACAAGGCATCCAGGTGTGCTGGTGGTGAATGAGCTGGGGAGTGAATAACAGTGAGGGGTGGGGGGGGGGGGTTGCTGCCAGAGAGAGGACTGGAGTCTTGAGAAAACGCTGGGAAATAAACAACCTCAAGGCAGCTGCGTTGCCCTTTTCCCTGCACTTCCCTCTCAAACGTCTGAGCAACCAGTTTGCTCCTAGAAACATGTTAATTGCCAACGGAGCTCATTAAGGCATGCACATGCAAAACACAGCAAGAAAGATTAATGGACAAAAGCGCAATAATGAACTGTCAACAATCGGGCCCATCTACGCGACCAGGATCACTCAAGAATGAGGCATTTAGAGGCAACAAAGGATTGTCTGGGACAGGAAGAAAAGACGACCTAGACTTTTGTTTAGTCAACACAATTGATTACAAATGAGAGATTAACAGGATAGCTTCAGATTTTTTTAAAAAGAGGCAGAAAAGAAAAGTCCAATTAAGTCCACCGAATGTTAACTACATTGCGTTCCATGCCTAGCCCCAAAGAAATTCTCATTAAACCATCCCTGGCGATCCCTTTTGGAAAGTAATTTGTCTCCCTGATGGAGCAGAGAAAGAGAATCGTGTAAAAGAAAGCGTTAGTTCTTGGCACAATGAGCTTAGGAGACACACTAGAAAGAGCCAAAGGGGGAGTTAATGAGCATCTGACAAACTGCTTGGATTCAGGCCTAGAGAACAGCGATGAAAAGATGAAATTGGCCAACAACTATTCTTTATATCAAACATAAAAAGGCCAATCTGAAATGGGGCTGCTCGAAACTGGTTGAAAGTACAGAGCCCAAGAAAAGGGAGCCGCCGCCAGGCCCCTTGGTGGACACTGGACAGACAGAGGCAGGACTCAACCAGCCAAGAGCGAAGAGCTAGGCAGAAAGGTGGGCTTGCCAGCACAGAGCAAACTCCACCACGAGCCACACACCTTTGGTGGCGCTGATCTGAAGCTCTTGGTGCCCACCACCCACCCTCTGGATGTTTCTTTCATAAGTAAAAAATGTAGCAGGCTAGCCTTTGAGGACTCCCTACAAGTTCTGGTAATCTGGTTATTAGCTCCCAGCATTCTTCGAACTATACCTCTCTCTCTTCTAGAGCTATAGACCACCCCCACCCCACTCCCACCCACCGGGATGCCAGATGTCACTAATTCACATTCAGTTCTTCTACCCTCCCTCCTGGTTACCATTCAAAACTGTCACCCCCCAGGTGACTGCCTTCCTAATTCTACTCAGGGCACAGAAGTGGAGAGAAAGACACTCATCACCCACGGCTTTGTGGACCAGGTGATCAAGTATTTAAATTATTTCTCCTAGCTCATCTGGCATTAAGAGGCTGCGTCACTTTAATGTTTCCACTTCTTAACAAAGTAGGTCAACATATCTGTCTATTTCAGATGCATATTACATCCCAATTAAACATAAATGTCCAGACATTCCCAACAGCGGAAGTGTTTGGGGTTCTTTTACACTCAGTGTTCAGTAAAGCCAGGTAAAGAGAACCTAATGGTGTGTGACGGGGTTTTCCACTAAGGAGTGTGTTAAATGTCCAACTCTTTGCAACCCCATAGACTGTAGCCCGCCAGGCTCCTTTGTCCATGGAATTCTCCAGGCAAGAATACTGCAGGGGGCAGCTATTTCCTTCTCCAGGGGATCGTCTCTACTCAGGAATTGAACCCAGGTCTCCCGCATTGCAGGCAGATTCTGTAGTGTCTGCGCCACCAGGGAAGCCCAACTTCCAGCTAAGGAACCCAGAACAAATTGTGCGGTTGCTTAATGCCTTATTTATTCCATATTTGACGTGGGACCCGTGCCACCTCAGATACTAGAGTGCAGCATTGAAATCTTGATTCTAGGTTTTGTATTCTTACTCTCAAATCCTTGGTAACAGCGATCACATTTCTGAGGCCTTGGCTTGCACTTCAGGCTTTGCTCACGCTTCATGAAAAAAATGTATTGGTGCCTAGAAGTAAAGAATGGGGAAGAAAAAGTATACCAATTCAAAATAAAAAGAGTCATCTAGGATGAAAGACTAGTTCTGATTTTCAAAGCACAGAGGTGTTATACAATCTAGAAAGGTAGATTTCAGGAAACAGAGGAGAAAGTGAGACTTTTCTATTGTAGATCAATCAGAATCTGATATAATTTGTTTTTTATCAGGGCATCCTGTGAAGGCCATGTGACCTGACACATGATCTTTGTGGTTTCTCTCCTTTAGTGTTTTTCAGTCCTGGGTCATTTTTGGAGTTCTTTTTTTCCTCAAGGAGTTTCACTGTCCTCATTTTGCCCTGCCCCCACAAGGTGGGTGTTGATGAATTGCCTTGGAAGAGATAACTTCTTATTTATAAGGAGAAAATCCAGTGAGTGGTTAGGAGCCTGGGGTCTGGCATCAAAACAGCTGAGTTCAAATCCTAGCTCAGATACTCCTCAGGGAAGACTACCTTGTCTGTTTCTTCATTTGCAACATAGGAATAGTTTCTATCCTGCCTGAAACTAATATAACGTTCTGTGTCAATTGTACCTTAAAAAGAAAAAAAAAATTTTTTTCTCACAGGGCTGTTGTGAGGCTTAAATGAGTTAACACATATAATTAGAACTTAGAATAGCACCTGGCATGTACACAGGAAGAATTCCAGAAGTTAGCAGTAATTATTAGAAAAACTCAAGTAGCAAAACATGAAGGCAGAGCTTTCTAAAGAAATTTTACCTGTGTTATCTTGTTGACTTCTCATTACATACTCATTACGTAAGTTTTCTCAGCCCCATTTTAAAGAGAGGCAAACCTAGTTGCTGAGAAGGTATGATTTCTGTTAGTTCACATGACTGGAAAGCAATGGACTGGGGACTCATATTAAGATGATTCTGTCTAAACATGGGTCATGGTTTTAAAAGGAAGGTATACAAGAACCAAATTACATTTTTGTTTAAAATGCATCTGATGGGAACATAAATTGATGCAGTCACTGCAGAGAACAGTACAGAGGTTCCTTAAAAACTAAACACAGGGGACTTCCTTGGTGGTCCTATGGTTAGGAGTGTGCTTTGGGATAGTGGGGCACAAGTTCGATCCCTGGTCGGAGAACTATGATCCCACATGCTGCAGGGCAACTAAGCATGCATGCCACTATGAAAGAGCCCGTGTGATGCAATGAAGAGCCCATGTGCTGCAACTAAGACCAGATGGAACCAAAAAAAAAAAAAGACTAAACATAGAACTACCATATGATCCAGTAATCCCACTACTGGGCACATACTCTGAAAAAGCCATAATCCAAAAGGACACATGTACCCCAGTACTCATTTCAGCACCATTTATGATAGCCAGGACATGGGAACAACCTGGAAGTTGATTAAGAGATGAATGGACAAGGAATATGTAGTACATACACATGATGGAATATTACTCGGCCACCAACAGGAATGAAATAGGGTCATTTGTGGACATGTGGATGAACCTAGAGTCCGTCATACAGAGTGAAGTAAGTCAGAAAGAGAGCAATAAATACCATGATTAACACACATACATGAAATCTAGAAAAATGGTACAGATGAACCTATTTCCAAGGCATGAATAAAGATGCAGATGTAGAGAATGGACATGTGGACACAGAGTGGGAAAGGAGGGTAGGACGAATTGGGAGATTAGGGTTGACATATGTACACTACCATGTATTAATATAAAATAGATAGCTAGTAGGAACCTGCAATAAGGCACAGAAGCTGAGTTCATGCTCTGTGATGACCCAGATGGGTGGGATGGGGGGTGCAGGTGGGAGGGAGGTCCAAGAGGGAGGATATATATGTATGCATAAGGCTGATTCACTTCATCACACAGCAGAAACTAACACAACATTGTAAAGCAATTGCATTCAAATAAAAGAAACTTTTAAAAAAGAAAAAGGCACCTGAATTCAATTTACTGAGATGCTGGGTGGACAGTTCTGTTCTGTAGCCCAGGAATCTGCATTGTAACCTGAAGCAGTTGGTTCCTAACTACCCTTAAGAAACACTGATTTAGCACCTGTGTTCTTTCCACCTCACAATGATGCTGCCTTTAGAAGATAAAAGGACTGTGGCCCACTAGGCTCCTCTGTCCATTGAATTTTCCAGGCAAGAATACTCGAGTGGGTTGCCATTTCCTATTCCAGGGGATCTTCCCAACCCAGCGATCAAACCCGTGACTCCTGCATCTGCAGGTGGATTCTTTACCACTGTGCCACCTGGGAAGCCCCAATAACACCATTTGCTGCTGCTGCTGCTAAGTCGCTTCAGTCGTGTCCGACTCCGTGCGACCCCATAGACGGCAGCCCACCAGGCTCCCCCGTCCCTGGGATTCTCCAGGCAAGAACACTGGAGTGGGTTGCCATTGCCTTCTCCACTGCATGAAAGTGAAAAGTGAAAGTGAAGTCGCTCAGTCAAGTCCGACTCTTAGCGACCCCATGGGCTGCAGCCTACCAGGCTCCTCTGTCCATGGGATTTTCCAGGCAAGAGTACTGGAGTGGGCTGCCATTGCCTTCTCTGGAGGGCTTCATAAATTAATACACTCATTCATCCAACAAATATGATAAGAACACCTCCAATGTGTCAGACACAATGCTGGGCGCTAGAATTACAAGGAAGAGAAGAACATAGCCTCTGCCTCAGAGTTTATAATAGAGAAGTGTGAAAGTGAAAGTTAAGTCGCTCAGTCGTGTCCGACTCTTTGCGACCCTGTGGACTGTAGCCCATCAGGCTCCTCTGTCCATGGGATTCTCCAGGCAAGAATACTGGAGTAGGTTGCCATTTCCTTCTCCAGGGGATCTTCCCGACCCAGGGATTGAACCCTGGTCTGCCGCATTGCAGGCAGACGCTTTAACCTCTGAGTCACCAGGGAAGCCCTTTATAATAGAGTAGGGGTGGAAATCACATACAACAAAAATCCCCATATGATACCTGGTCATGAAGATGAAATTCGGCATTCAGTCCTGTCTGGGGTGGGGTGTGTAGTGGACATCTGTTACTTTTGCCTGCTGAGCATCATTCTCCCCTCTGGTAACAACATTCAACATTTCCTTCTGAGACACCACCTCCCCTCCACTCTGCATCTGTATGGTTAAGGTGGGTCCCGCCCCACAGTGGGCACGTGACCCAGGCCTGACCAATCAGAGTTCGGCGTCTCCCTGGCCACGGTGACTGGCTCAGGGCCGGTCACGTGACCCAATCAGAGCCTTGCAAGTTGCGTCCTGGTGTGGGTCAAGGTGGAAGCCGTTCTCCTGGGGTTCACGAGGGGACTCGGCCCAAGTCTGGGGACTTGTGTACACGTGTTTGTTACAGTGTTGTGGTTTATGCATGTTTGTTACGATATTCAGACCTTCCAGTACTGAAAGTATTAGAGGTGGAGTGGGAGAGGACTCGAAAGGCAGCCCGGAAAGACCCCGTTGGACTCTGGTATGATTGAAGTCCAAGGCACACAGGGACTTCATGGCTATTTGCTCTAAAATGGAGTCTCCCAGCTCTCACTTCTGCGACTCCTGATGGACATTGGGCAGAAAAAAGGGAAGTGTGAGATGCTTGGTTAGAGAAAGTCGTCCCTGCGTTGAGTCGTCGGCAGGCAGGAGGCATTACCAATGGAGAAATGGAAGAAGAGCCATCTCATGCAGCCCACGTGAAAGCCCGCAGGTGGAAGGACGGTGAGTTGATGCGTCTAGATGTGGTTGGGTGTGGCTGGGTTTAATATGGAGAAGTGTGACTTTGAAATTTAGTTGTGCCTCTGAGCAACTGTAAAACTGCGCTACAGTCTTACCTTCTCTGAACCTGAGATTTCTTCTCTGCAAAATGGGTGCAATAACGTGGGCCATAAGGATTCAATGCAGTGGGGCTAATCAAACACCTGATCCGTTACAGGTGTTTAGGTAAATGACTGTGATGATTATCACCGGAATGTGATTATCACCTTAACTCGTTATTGACCAGGTGATTCTTGCTGAAACTACTGCTTGTGGCTGGCAATTTTTATTTTGACAAACCAAAAATTAATCGTTATTTAATTAACACTTTGTGAAGTATTACACCCAATAAATTATACCTGACACACCTGTAAAGTCTTCTCATGTACCATGAGTTTCCTTTTCACTTCCCGTAACAGTCAATCACTAAGGTTTTTGTCTTTCTCTCGGTCTAATATTGAGGTCACCTGATTAGAACTATATTCTGAAGAACTGTCCTCTTCAGAGACACTAGTGTATGTGTCACTTGAACTATCAGAGAAAGTATCTCATGAAATTCACCGAAAAATTCTTCTTCACTCGAAGTTTCACCATGTGCCATTTTTGAAAATTTTTCAGTAATAAACTTGAGTTTATAATATACATGAGTTGGAAACAAACCTAACGGAGCAGAATGTGATAGTGATAGTAAGTTGTATAATGAACCTTTGATGAATTTAAGCTCTAACAAACATCACAGCTCTAGTGATGTTAATTGTATCACTGTCTAAAACAAATTGATATATCCCTGGTCAATAATGTTCAGATAACAAAAGACAAACCACATATCAATGATGTGGTTTAAGAGGGAGGGACTGTTGGCATTCTAATTTCCCACGTGGTCCAATGCAGTGTTCTGCTGGAGTTTGAGGTGTCTTAGGGCAAAGATTGGTACCTTAGCACCCTGTCAGCATCTGCCTGGCTGCTGAAGCCTGCCTATTTCTGAGTAAAGCAGGGAATATAGATCAAATATCATTGACTTTGTGGAGTACCCTAGACTAAGCTGCGTGACTAAGCTTCTGACATTGAGACCCAGTTGCCTCATCTTTAAATTCTTTGCCAATAGCAATGTTGTTAGAAGGACTTAAGTGAGATAATATGTGTAAAGTGGCTGGCACATAGTTGACATGCAGTAAATTATAGCTTTCTACTCTGACTACTACTTGCTAATACTACCGTTGTTACCCTTCAAATTTTGAGATACGTGATGCAATGTTTTGTTTTTTTGGTAACCTGATTTATTTTGGGCTGGGCTGGGTCTTCGTTGCTGCAGGGGCTGCTCTCTAGTTGCATTGCCCGGGCTTTTCATTGCGGCGGCTTCGCTTGTTTCGGAGCACAGGCACTAGGGCACATGGGCTTCAGCAGCTTCAGCACGTGGGCTCGGTAGTTGTGGCCCACGGGCATGTGGGGTTCTTTACCACTGAGCCCTGCAAGCCCTGGGAAGGCCCTGCAAGGTCTTTAGCAAAGTAAGCACTACAAGGGCAAGGCTGTCTGCCTTGTTCACTGCTGTGTGCCCAATGCTTGGCACATAGTAGGTACACGAAAATGAGCTGGCTAAGAACTTCCACGGAGGTTACCTGCTCCGTCTTCCGGGCAGCCACTGGCACCCTCATCTTGTAACAGTTCAGTCCTAAAACATTTATTTAAGGCTTACTATGTGCCAGCGGTCGTGGTGAGGATACAGCCATGAACATGGCAGACTCTGACCTTGTGGATCTTAACATCCTAATGGTGGACACAGGTGATGAAGAAACCAGGAAACAGGAGACAAATTCAGATGCTGGTAAACACCAGGAAGGAAATCAAAGAGGGTGACTTGATAGAACAAGTATGTGGGAGAAGGCTGCTTGAAATAAGTAGTCGGTACCAGTCATGATACCATTCAAGACCCTGTTGTATCCAGGCACCAGCTAAGAGAATCATCAACACAACTCAAGTTGGCCCCTGGAGTTAATCCACTTGGACTTAATCTCAATGCCTCTCCTCCCCCACAGCTCCTAATTATCCACTGGTTGGTACCGCTAAAATCTGCTTGGGACCTGGTAAAAGGGTTTTCCATGGTATGATACACAAAAGAAAAAGCACCCCTGGGCAGTGAGTGCTATAGGCCATTGACCCACATATCATTTTCCCACTGAATGACACGGTAATTGATCACAGTTAAAAAAAAAAATTTATAGAAAGAGATACTGCTGCCATGTTTTTAAAGCGCGCGTTTCTCAGCCAAGTCTCCAGATGGAATCACCGAAGCAACACATCCTTGACTTAAATGTGACTGTTTAACAGTTATATTGGGTAGGCCATATTTTTCCACAAGGAGGTGGTTGCTTGTCTTAGGAACTTGAGACTCTTAACAGACTTTTGGGTGAGAGCTTTCCAGGATACCAGTCTTTTTCTCTCACTTCCTGAAGTCACAGAAGTCAGAGACCTGGCCGTCGTGTCAGGAGAGCGGAGTGACAGAGCGAATTGTCACCCAGCTCACGGAATGATGAGGTTCGTAGGGTGTCCTCATGCCCGTGACTGCCGCTAATGATGCTTCATAAGCATAAGCACGGTTGCATTGTTTGTTTTCGCCTGAGCATTGTCTGCTTTCCCTCCTGGTTATCAGCCTTCTGGTTTTGTTTTGAGGGAGCTGCTGTTCTCTGCTGAGCACAGATCCTTGGTATTGTGAAGAAGTTCCCCCGGGACATGTCCACCAGCCAGGGGACAGGTGTGGAGTTTAAGTTGAATTATGCAGATGATTTATTTGGAATTCAACTCTTGAGCAGAGGGACAAGACTACAGATGACTGGACCTCATTCATTTCAAGGAGACCCGAGGGTCAGCCTGTTACATATCCTGAGTTGCCCTAATTCCTGCCCTTCCAAACCTTCTATTACAACCTTCCCTTTTGTTCTGCTAGCTCCATCATAACCTTCCAATGAATTAATTTTCCACATAAATTGGCCAGAATTCTCTTCTGTAGTTTATAACCAAAAATATTGACTAGTACAGTAATCTCACCCATGACTCACCTTCTCCTTGTAATCCTTAGAAAACAGAACTTTTGAAGTTCAAGATCGGTTTTCCATGTGCTTCATTTTTATAGTCTGCCTAAATCCCTTCTTCTGGTTGTGAGAATCTTTCAAGTAGACATGTCCTACTTTGCGACGTGAAAGAAGTTTGGAGGAAGAAAACTCTATAACCCTATCCACACATCATATTTATATACAGAATAAAAATGTCTTCAGAGGTGGGGCTGAGGCTCAGCCAAGGAACTCAGGGAAAAGTTAAAAATACAGCACCACCATGATGAGCTTTAGGAAAATTTCTCAGGGAGGGAAACGGGGAAATACTGATCAAAGGGTATAAACTTCCAGTTAGAAGTTTCATACGTTTTGGGGATCTGATAGCACTGTAAGTCTAGTTAACAATACTGCATTTTATACTTGAAAGTTGCTAAGAGAACAAATCTTCAATGTTCTCACCATAGAATATAAATGGTAATTGTGTGACGTGATGGAGGTGTTAGCTAACACTGTAGCGGTAATCGTTTCACAATATACGTGTATCAGATCAGCATGTCATGCATCTTATAATTGATATAACGTTGTGTCAGTTTATCTCAATAGAACTTTAGGAGAAACAATAAGATACCCCTCTTCCCCACCAAAACAATAAAGAAGAATGAGCTCTTAGGATATAATCTAGCTATTTTTTGCAGTACTCCCATGATGTAGGAACAACTTAAGTGTGGTTGACTGAAAAAGAGGACATCTCAATGTAGACTTTAGGAAGATACTGACTGAGGTCAAGCGGTACCATGGAAGAAGGCTGGATTCCCTTCCTGGGGTCTGAACCTAGAAGTCTGTGCCTTGTTTGTTGAAGGACATGGACCCTAAAACCTGGTGGACCTAAGAGCCAAAAACCATCATTTATCATTTGTCCCTTTCCAGAAGTAAATCAATCTAATTTCACTCAAAACCACTTTTTAATAAGGTAGTCAATAAAAATATTAAGTCAGGGTAACATATGGGAGGAAAATAGATGGGCTACTAGGTTACTGAGAGAAAGGGTTCCTGACAGAAAGAGTTACTGATGGTGACAGACACTAGGCTTCCTGGTAACCATAAGGAAGGACAGTGGGTTATATTCTGACATTGTCCAAGAGATGCCAGAAAACAGAACAGCTTCCTTGATCAGATTTGTCTTAATAGGTTTCAAGTTAGTGCTTCGGTCTTGAATATTGTGAAGTGTGCACCCAGAAACCCGCGTACAGGTTAACACCAGCTGGGTTGTATAGTAATAAGTAGAAGGTGCCAGCCGACTTCTGTCATGTCCAGAGCTCACAGAGGGAAAAAAATGTGGAAAGTCAAAATGCTCTGACTTGTGGCTAATTCATGAAAATGCATGACTTTTAGATAAATTGTCCTCTTGGCCTGAATTTTCTCTCACATAAATTTCTCACATACTACACGTCTGTGATAACATGTGCAGGTTCTCTCTGGGGAGGAGAGCAGAGCGGAGTTGGATGTCTTGAGTGAGTCAGAGTAAACGTGGGATTTAAAACTGTAGGCCGAAGATTAATTTGAAGAAGATGCGCGGTCTCGATGGCTTTCTCTCAAATCTTTAAAATTGACATAAGACCACTGACGATCTACTGCAAAGGAATATTGTGTTGGAAGAAGAATGCACTGCTGTTTGCAGTTGCGTCCCTCGAGGGCTGCTCCTCGGAACTCACAAGTGGAAGCTCTGTGCTTAAAGTACTCCTCACATCACTTCTGCTTGCATCATGGGAAATCAATAGCTTCAGAAGTCAGTGTTAGGTATTCCGTCCTCTGGGAAAATAGATGCCAGAGTGCCTGCAAGAGAGAAGAGATTTTCATTTCCCCATGAGTTTTTTGTTTTTTTTTTTTTAAATTGTGGCTGGTTTTGTTTGATTGAAGTCTTCCCCACATCTGATAGTTTGCACCTGTGCTTCTTGTTCTCAGCTATGAAGTGGCCTCCTCCTCTCCCTCACTGTTCTTGTGGCTGGCTCCTGCTCATCCTTTGAGCATAGCCTGCGTCACAAAGGTCTTTCTTGGAAAGGAAGGACGTACATAGCATAAACTTGATAGTGACATTGGGGGTGGGTCTGGTCTTTGTGATGTTTATCCTTGAAAAGAGCCCTGGCTCCCCTCACTCCACCTCCTCAATCCTAGGTGGGCTTGTATTAAGTCATGGTTAATTTTTCCTTTCTTGTTTTCACTGGGAGGACCACAGTGTGGGGTTGTCAGCCATGTATGTCCCGTGCCCAGTTCCACGCTCATCAAATCTAGGTCTGAATGAAGCTAGGTACTTCCTCCTTAAAAAAAAAAAAAAATCGAGTGTTGAAAAGGATATACAAAGTTCGGAAGATAACTGTTGCTGGTTCCCTCGTCTCTAATTAGGGGACGAGAACTTAAATCAGCAGCATTTATTTTCTATCATGCGAACTCATGGGCTTCCCTGGTGGCTCAGATGATAAAGAATCTGCCTGCCAGTGCAGGAGACTCGGGTTCAGTTCCTGGGTTGGGAAGATCCCCTGGAGAAGGGGGGGGGGTGGCTCCCCACTCCAATATTCTTGCCTGGACAATCCCATGGACAGAGGAACCTGGCAGGCTATAGTTCATGGGGTAGCCAAGAGTTGGACACGGCTGAATGACTAACACATGAGAATGAGTATTTGTTTGGCATTTACTATGCTCAGGAATTTTGTGAATAGTAGTTTTTATTTCTCTCAAAGCTTCTGGGCACATGCCCTTTTATTTAGGGGAAAAGGGAGTTCCCAAAGACTGCAGTGGGGCCCAGCTGTTTTGGGGCGAGTGCTGATGACAGGGTTCACTCCTTCTGTGCCCTTCCCGCCTTCACAGGGTCCTCTCCCTTGCTCGCGTGCCTCAATTCTCTGCCCCCTCAAAGCTCAGTTCAACATAACTTCCTTCCTCCACGTGCCTCATTGAAAACTCACAGCTTTTTGTCTGTAGCTCTTGGATGATGTCTGACATTTTTCTTCCTTGGATCACCAATGTCGTCTTCAGATCACATCCCCGGGGCTCAAGCACTTTCCGGTCTGCCTGCAGCCTGAGGCTACAATCCCATCCTGTGTCTGCTGTCCTTCATGCTTTGTGGACTAGCTGTCCTGGTGTCTTTCTGTCCTTGAAACAAGCCACACCTGTTCATATCTCGGGCTCTAGAGTATACAGTCCCCTCTTTTGATGTTGGAAAGATCTCCTGGAGCAGGACATGGCAACCCCCTCCAGTATTCTTGCATGGAGAATCCCATGGACAGAGGAGCCTGGCAGGCTACAGTCCATGGGGTCGCAAACAGTCAGACACGACCGAAGTGACTTAGCATGGACTGCCCGATGTACTCTGTTCCCCATCATTATATTTAGCTCCTCTGTCTCATTGAAGACTCACCTACCTCCAGTATCACCTCCTTGAAGATGTCTTCCTCAATGCCTAGACCCATTCTCTAACCTCATCTAGCATTATGCAGTGATGCAAGGACCTGGATTTTGTTTTCAGAATGATCACAGCTAGCCATTTCTGTCAGCTGGTTTTCTTGCTTGTGTTTCTGTCTTTCTCCAGTCTAAGCTTCACGAGGGCAGGGACCACGTCTTCCATGATGGTGGCACATCCCCTGCACCCACATGTCTGGACTAGCACAGCACCTGGCCCACAGGAGATGCCCAATAACTGTTTGCTGCAAGATATCAGATCACGTCACTCCTCTGCTTAAAGCCCTTGAATGGGTAAATATCATTTACCACTCAGAGTGAAAGCCTAATTCTGACTTTCAAGGTCCCGCACCCATCCCCTTAAATTGGCGTCTGAGCTCGTCAGCCTGTTCCCCCTCACTCACTCCAGGCCTGCTTGATATTGCTCACACATGCTGGGCAAGCCCCTGCCTCAGGACCTTGGCACTTGCCATGCCTTCCTCTGAAACTTTTTTTTCCCCATGGATTATCTCTCTCTCTAGGTCTTTACTCACTTCTTGCTCTCTGAGGAAGGCCTTCCCTGCCAGTCAGTTTGAAATGTGAAACTTTCCTTTCTGTGTCCACAGCGTTACACTCACTCCCACTTTTTCCTTCTTCTCTTTCCTTCTTTATTAGGGCAGGGATTTTTATGTATTTTCTTCATTGCTGTATTCCTTGGATCCCAGAATAGCACATAACACATAAGAGGTGTTTAGTAAATTTGGAATGAATGATTATCTTGGCCTTTCTTATCTGCCCCATTGTTCTTCATGGCCCTCAGGGTTCCAGCAAACATTCATTGAATATCACATCAAAGAATGAATTAATCTGTCCCTGGATAGTAAATGCAGCCCCTTCAAAGAGTGTGCCAGACATTTGAATAAACTACAGGCTTCCCAGGTGGCGCTAGTGGTAAAGAACCCACCTGCCAATGCAGGGGATGTAAGAGATGTGATTCTGATCCCTGGGTTGAGAAAATTCCCCTAGAGGAGAGCATAGCAACCCATTCCAGTATTCTTGCGTGGAGAATCCCATGGACAGAGGAGGTCTGGTGGGTTACAGTCCATAGGGTTGAAAGAGGCAAACATGACAGAAGTGACTTGGTGCGTGTGTGCGCGCACACACACACACACACACACACACACACACACACACACACCTTCAGCAAACACTTCATAGTCTTTGAGAGAAATAATATTGCAGTAATACTGCAAAGCCTTAACTTTCAGTTATCATTGGTGAGTCTGGCTAATCATGAATGAAACAAAATGTGTTGCTATCTTTTTTCTCCTCTCCTTGACATCTCTCCTGGCTTCCCCTCTGCGGACTCGCAGTTTCTTTTCATTGAAGACCATCTCTGGGCTGAGAAGCTGGCTTCTGAGGATGGAGCAGTTCTATCAATGAACTGGGGTGTATAAACTTTTGGTTTAACTTTATTCTTCAGAGAGAACAAAAAAATCAGAAATTGTTGAAGAGGGTGGATTTATGAAGCATTTTTCAACCTTATTTCTCCAAAACTAAAAGCTGTAATTCAAGAGTGACCTTAATTAGTATGGCTTTCTGGTCCCTGCAGGTCCCAAGGTGTGGACTGGCAGCTGCTTCTGTAGCAGCTGGGCTGTGTGGGTCATACGAACCATGTGAAGGGAAGTTGTCTGAGTTTGTTTTTGTTTATTTGCAGAAGTAGACCTTCCTTTCAGGGTATAAAACATTTTCCTTTCGTAGAGCTCTTGGGACGTGTTCCTGCTCACCTCGTTTTCTCCCGGGGTTCACTTTTGTCCTTGGGTTTGCTCTTTCTTCTCCGCCAGCATCTTGAGCTGCTCTCCACCCTAGCACTTGGCAACCTCTGCTGCTTTCACCGCCTTCCTCGCCCCTGCCCATCCTCATTTATAAGCTTCTTGAGCAGAGGGAGAGTAGGGGTTCCAAAAGAAAAAGAAAGCTCATGGAAGACATTAATAAAAAGAGTAGGGACTTCCCCGGAGGTCCAGTGGTTAAGGCTCTGCGCTTCCACTGCAGGGGGTGCAGGTTGCATCCCTGGCTAGGGAACTAAGTTCCCACACGCTGTGGGGTATGGCCAAAAAAGGAATTGAGGAGACATAGGCGTGACAGAAGCAAGGAGCTAACCAGAAAGGATGAAAGTTGCCATGCATCAATTCTCCCACCTGCAAAATAAATAAGGATTTTAAAAAGAATATAATTCATTCTCCTCTTTTCATTAGTCATTTGAGTTGCTAATTTACATTGCTAAATGTGAGTCACATTCTGAATACCCTTCTCAGATGAGGAATGAAGGAAAGAAAAGTCCCATTTTAACCTTTTAAGAAATTTAGGCAAAAATATTTGCAGAATCCTTATCTCATGACCTTGATTTAAAAAACAAAACAAAATAATTACATCTTAGCACAGTTTAAATGCTTCTGAGAGAGGCCTGTTAGAAATCCCTTCTTTAGAGTATTTTTACAAAGTATGAACATTCATGAAAAAATTGTAAGGGTTAAAAAGCCATGAATTTTCATAAAAACTCATCTTCTGTTAATAAAAAAATGCCCCTTAAGCCAAATAATTTCTAAATCTTACTTCAGAATTGCTTCTGTTCTGTAGCACTTAGACTGATCAATTTTCAGAAGTTGTAGGAGAGAAAATAAATTCTGTCTCCAAACGATGTTTATAATCTCAAATCTAAATTAAAACATGTCGATTCCACAGCAATAGTCACTATGGAAATAGAAACATATAGGCCTCGATTCTAAATCAAGAGAGTGTTTAGCTGGGTGGTATATATTTTCCATCATGTTTTTGAAAAATCTGTTACAGTGTATGCATTTTCAAAGGCTTGGATTTGATAAGCTTCTAAGAAATTGTACATGTGTGGGTCAGATTAGATTTAAATGTGCTTTGTACACTTTGCAAATGTGGTTTATAAAGTCTTGTCCCTATTAATGAAAATCCCTGTTGAACCATTAGATTTATTTTATGGGATTTTAAATAATAAACATATTTGAAATCCATGATAGCTTCTGTCACAGGCAGATATAGCTATACATTATCTCCATTCAAATTCTACTAAAAATCAAATGTTGTATTAATACTAACAAGTGTAGAATGGATTTTAAAGAGTTTAAATAGAATTGCCACTCACATCGCTACTTACACCTAATTATCAAGCTTTCTTTAGATTTAGAAACTGTTTAAAAATATATTTGCTAGTTTAAAAAACTGTCAGCTTAAAAAAAAAAACCCAGAAGTAATAATAGAAATAATTTATTCTAAAAGGTGTATTTTGCACACACAAAAAAAGGAAAAGATTTAAAATTTATTTAGAAGTTTTATATGTTAAGAAAGCTTTTGCCCCTATGTTTGGCTGAATAAATGTTCCACCTTTTCAACTTTTTCTAGTAAATACTCAAGAAATATTTCTTCAACCAGAATCTGCATGCCTACTATGTGTTGGGTGATGTTCTAACATTGAAAGTCACTTAAGTAACAAAAAACAAAACATATGCTGTGATCATTTTGCTTTAAATAGCATAAGCCAAGCATATAACTCCTTTACATAAAATACATAATTCCCATTTAGAAATGACGTCATTCCTTTCTTTCAAGGAGCTCAAGATGTTTTTTGAATCAAAACAGTTATCTTCACATTATCCTCCTGAACTTAATGAAAACCAAGTGCTACCTACTTTTTCCTGCACCTGGCATGCCTTTCTAAAAATTATAAAGAGTCCTTGGTGAAGACAGAGTGATACAGCACTTCTGCCCATTCCTTGCCTAGCTAATCGTTTCTCATCAGTTGCGAAATGAGGGTGGCCTAGCATCCCCTTTCCCACAAAAGGATCTCTTGTCAAAATTCAGTCATTTTCCTTCTCTCTCTCCAGCCCTTAGATTAGATCAGCATCTCTCCCTCTGTTGATACTTAACTTCAGAAGTCACCTGCTTTGATACACCACACAGTACCATGTAGTCTGAGATCATTAGCTGAGATCTTTCTCACTTGCAGCTGACACCTTATAGTCATGCCTCCAGACATTTTGAGATCCATGATATATGAAATTCAGACGTTTGAGTTTTTGCCCCCTTGTTCTAATAGAATTAACCTAGGCACCAATTTTTTTGTTGTTGATCTTTTCTTCTCTCTACTCAGCCTCACCCTGTTGGCTAGAGTACTCCTAAATTTCTTAGAGACTGGTACATTAGTGTTTTTCTTTGATCCCATCCCAACTTGTGTTTCGAGCTAAAATGATCAGCTGTTGTGGAGTCACACAGATCCACTCAGTTTAAGCTCACAGTTTACTTAATAAGTAATAGATAGGAAGTTTAGTTTAAAATACTAAAAAAGCTTATGTATCATTTAGGAACTCTTAGCTGCAAGTAACATGCAAGAGGCTTAAAGGGTAAGGAAACTGACCATTTCACATTGTAAGGTGGTCAGAGGTAGGAGCCTCAAGTCTTTTTATGTGTGGTTGTCTTAGATTGGTTCTCCTCTATGTGATGAAGTTCTCTTTGAGGCTGGTAGAAAGATGCTGCAGGGGACCCAGCCTCATGTGCAGCTCTGACAATGTCCAAGTGAATGATATTTTACCTCTTAGAGAAGCAGGAGAAACTTTCCCAGAACCACCCCCCCTCCCCAACTGGCTTACTCTCCCATTTTATTGGCCAGAATTTTATCACATGTTCATTCCTAAACCAATCAATGGCAGGGAGAAGGGGGTTGCCATAACTGGTTTAGATAAAAGGGTTTATGTAACCCAGCTTCCCTAAAATGCTTGAGGTTTGGGAAAAGGTGATATTTGAATAAAATAAAGTTGCAGTTAAGCAGGTGGAGGAAGCAGTGTTATAAATGTTAGATAGCCAGTCACATTCACAAAGTCACAGTGGCATTTTGGAACTGATGGGTGATTTCCCCCCGGGTGATCAAAAGGAAGGCCAAGTGTAATATATTTATCTTTGGGATTTTTCAATCCATATCTCAGTACAATAAAAACATTCGGTATATATAAATTTAATGTTGGAAATTCCCACATAAAAAAATAATAATTTGTCTTACATTTTAGCAGCATATACAATCACTGTGTTGTGTAAGTTAGCAATTATAACTAACAACAGAAATGATGCATTTGATAACCTATGCATCCAAAGTTCAAAATATTATCAATGGAGATAATTAATTAGCTGAAGTCATCTGAATACATTTTGTAATTTGTTTTCCTCTGAGTTGATTTGACATTTATATTAAACCCAGCTTTTGAAAAAAAAATGTTTTTGATGCTACTTGGCATATCCTTGTACTACATTATGTGTTGCTGTAGAATTTACAAGATCAACATTTAGATGTCACCAGAGAGACATGCATCCTTGTACTGTGATAGACATTATCAGGCACTCCCAAAGTAGCAGCAGCTATTTACATTGAACTTAAATAGACAACTATGGAAATGTCAGGAAGCATTACATTTTTGGAAGTTGGAAACATTGAATAGAATTAGGCTTTTTGTTTTTGATTTGGATTCAAGTGACCAAGATGTCTCTTTTGTGATAGAATGATTCCATATGGGCAGAGCAAAGACCAGGTAGCTAGAAATCTCAAACCATGTACCACAAACCTTTAGAGCATCATTAGATTAACTTAGAGGGTCACCACCACCATTCTTTCCCCCTTCTATTATTTAGTTAAAAAAAAACCAGAAATATGAAAGAGCATTATACATAGCTAGGGTAAGAGTAGATTCATTTCCTTTGAACTTAATTTTTTTATTATGAAAAAGTTCAAGCATATACAAAAGTAGAGAGAATAATATAATAAACTCACATATGTTCATCACCCAGATCCAACAGTTGTCAAGATTTGTGCCATACCAGTTTTATCTCTTTTTTGGCCAATTATATTTTAAAGTAAATCCCAGACATTACTTCATTTTACTCTCATATATTTCAGGATGTATATATATTTTTAAGTGTGTGCATTTTCTTACAAAACCACAATGTAATTGTTACCAAACCTAATCAAATTAACAGTTAATATGTAATAGCCAATCTCTAAAATACCCAAATATTCTAATTTCCCCAGTGAACTCTTTTTTAAAAACAATTAACTGGAGTATAATTAATTTATAATATTTATTAAAATAATGTTATTTAATACATTTGAGACATCATCCATACAAAGCTTTATTTTTAAAACTTTATTTATTTTTGACCACGTCATATAGCATGTGGGAATCTTAGTTCCCCAACCAGGGATCGAACCCCTGCTTCCTGCAGTGGAAGCACAGAATCTTAACCACTGGACCACCAGGGAAGTCCCTCATTTACAATTTGTGTTAGTTTCAGGTGTAGAGTGAATGAGTTCTACATTTGCATGTGTCTCCTCTTTTTCAGATTCTTTTCCCATGTGGGTCGTTACTGAGTATTGAGCTCCCTCTGCCCAGTAGGTCCTTGTGTGCGCTCGGTCATGTCTGAATCTTTGTGGCCCAGTGCATAGTAGCCTGCCACGCTCCTCTGCCCATGAAATTTTCCAGACAGGCATTTCCTGCTCAGGGGAATCTTCCTGACCCAGGGGTTGAACCCACGCCTCTTGCATCTCCTGTGTTGCCAGGTGGATTCTTTAGCACTTGTGCCACCTGGGCAGCCCTCAGTAGGTCCTTATTGGTTGTTTGTTTTATATAGAAGTGTGTGTGTATGTCCATCCCTACCTCCCAAGTTACCCGCCCCGCTTTCTCCCAGGAAACAGGAAGTTAGTTTTCTGCATCTGTGAGACTATTTCTGTTTTGTCAGTTCACTTGTACCATTTTGTTCCCCTAGATTCCATATATAAGCAATCATCATGATACTTGTCTTTCTCTGATTGACTTCACTCAGTATGACAGCGTCTAGGTCCATCCATGTTGCTGCAAAAGGCATTATTTTGTTGTTTGAATGTTCATAGCATTCCATTGTGTATATGTACCACATCTTATTCATCTGTTCCTCTGTCAGTGAACATTTATGTTGCTTCCATGTCCTGGCTGTTGTAAATAGTGCTGCAGTGAACACTGGGGTGCATGTGTCTTTTCAAGTTACGGTTTTCTTCAAACATACGCCCAAGAGTGGGATTGCTGGATCATATGGTAGCTCTGCTTTTAGCATTTAAAGTCACCTCTGTACTGTTCTCCATAATGGCTGCACCAATTTACATTCCCACCAATAGAATAGGAGGGTTCCCTTTTCACCACACCCTCTCCAACACTTATTGTTTGTATATATTTTTAAAAAATATTTTTGACATGTACACAGGCTACCACATTTATTTTTTATTTATTATATTTATTTTTGGCTGCTCTGGGTCTTCACTGCTGCGTGCAGACTTTCTCTAGTTGTGGTGCACCGGCTTCTCACTGAGGTGGCCTCTGTTGTGTGAAGCTTGGACTCCAGGGTGCACGGACTCCAGGAGTTGTGGCACATGGCTCAGCTGCTCCAAGGCACGTGGAATCTTTCCCCATCAGGCATGGAACCCATGTCCCCTACATTGGCAGGCAGATTCTTATGCACTGTGCTACCAGGGAACTCCTGCTTGTAGATTCTTTTTTTTTTTTTTTTTGATGATGCCCATTGTGATCAGTATGTAGTGATACCTCATTATAGTTTTGATTTGCATTCTCTTATAATTAGTGTTGATTAGATATTGAACATCTTTTCATGTACTTTTTGGTTATCTATATGTCATCTTTGGAGAAATATCTATTTAGATCTTCCACCCATTTTTGATTGGATTGTTTGTTTTGTTGATACTGAGTTGCTCTTTGTTTATTTTGGATGTTAATCCCTTGTCAGTGGCTTGGTTTGCAAATATGTTCTTGCATTCTGTAGGTTCTCTTCTGTTTGTTTTTGTTTTTCTTTTTATTACTCTCGGAGGTGGATCCAGAAAGATCTTGCTGTGATTTATGTCAGAGAGTCTTCTTCCTATATTTTCCTCTAAAATTTTATAGTATCCAGCCTTGTGTTTAGGTCTCTAATCCATTTCAAGTTTATTTTCGTGTGTGGCATTAGAGAGTATGCTAATTTCATTCTTTTACATCTGGCTGTCCAGTTTTCCCAGCACCACTTACCTTTTTAAAATTTATTTTTAATGGAAGAATAATCACGATATTGTGTAGGTTTCTGGCATGCATCAACATGGATCAGCCGTGAGCATATGTATGTCATCTCCTACCTCATCCCACCCCTCTAGGTTGTCACAGAGCCCTGGTTTGAGTTCTCTGAGTCATACAACAAATTCCCACTGGCTATCTGTTTTACATATGTTAGTGTATATATTTCCATGCTACTCTCTCCATTCATCCCACACGCTCCTTCCTACCCCTCCACGCCTGCTGTGTCCATAAGTCTGTTCCCTATCTGCATCTCCATCCAGCATCGCTTATTGAAGAGACTGTCTTTACTGCACTGTATATTCCTGCCTCCTTTGTCATAGATTAGTTGACCATAGGCCCCAATGAACTCTTTTTTAAAAAATCTTTTTGCAGTTGGCTTATTTGAAACATAAAACTTTTATTTATGTGTCTATATATCTGTGGGAAGTCTCAATGAGAAATAGCTTTCTTAATATGGGTTGTAGTCAAGAACATTCTGGAAAGTTACTCTTGAGGGCATTGACTGATGCTTGTTGGGAACTCAAGAACAAACTTTTCTTCTTGTTGACAGTCAGTTTCTGTAAATGCCAGGAGGCAGCCCAGAGTTAAAATTTCAGCCATCAATTGCTTGTGTCTTTTATATGGAGCTATAGAAATGCTTTGGCTCTCCACCCACCTGCCCCCACCATGAGGTATAAGATTTTTTCTTATATTATGAATATACAGGCTACTCATTCTAAGAGGTTATTGAACTGACTATTTGTGGAGCTTGATTAAGTAACTCAGACCAGAGAAGATGAAGCAGCCTCAGGTTTGTAGTCTCATTCTGAAGCAGTGGATTTAAAGCCTTGTTTGGCACTTAAAAAAAAAAAACAAACCATGATTCAGAGCAAGATGACAAGCTCAAGTATTTAGTTACATGATATATCAATTTTATATTCTCGTCATTTTTCTCCAGGTAAAGAAATTAGGAAACAGCAAAAATCAAACAAACAAAACCATTTTTTTTCAGCTATTGTGTCCTCAAAGGCCCTTTGAAATCTTAGCATTTTGCATGTGGGGCCACAGGGTGTTTACATATGCTGTTCCATTTATCAAGAGGAATTAACTGCCTTATCCACTGCTGCAGAACATAGTTTTTTTTTTTTTTTTTTTCTTTTCTTCTTTTAAATCGCAGTCTCTACTTCTCCAGAAAAACTTTGTGACCTTCTTAAGTCATATTCTCCCATTATGTGCTTAAAACACCACGGGTCATTCTTTTGTAGAACTTATTTATTGTTTTTGTTGTTCAGTCGCTTAATTCTGTCCGCCTCTTTGGGACCCCATGAACTGCAGCACACCAGGCTTCCCTGTCCTTCATCATCTCCCAGAGCTTGCTCACACTCATGTTCATTGAATCGGTGGTGCCATCCAACCATCTCATCCTCTGTCATCCCCTTCTTCTCCTGCCTTCAGTCTTTCCCAGCATCAGGGTCTTTTCCAGTGAGTTGGCTCTTTGCATCAGGTGGCCAGAGTCTTGGAACTTCAGCATCTGTCCTTAAATGAATATTCAGGGTTGATTTCCTTTAGGATTGACTGGTTTGATCTCCTTGCAGTCCAAGGGACTCTCAAGAGTCTTCTGAGGCACCACAGTTCTAAAGCATCAATTCTTCGGCGCTCAGCCTTATTTATGGTCCAACTTTCACATCCGTACATGACTACTGGAAAAACCATAGCTATAACCATGCAGACCTTTGTTAGAAAGTGATGTCTCTGCTTTTTTGATATGCTGTCTCGATTTGTCATAGCTTTTCTTCCAAGGAGCAAGTGAGTTTTAATTTCACGGCTGCTGTCATGGTCCGCAGTATCTTTGGAGCACAAGAGAATAAAGTCTGTTACTGTTTCCAGTCTTTCCCCATCTATTTGCCATGAAGTGAGGGGACTAGATGCCATTATCTTCATTTTTTGAACGTTGAGTTTTAACACAGCTTTTTCACTCTCCTCTTTCACCTTTATCAAGAGGCTCTTTAGTTCCTCATGGTTTTTTGCCAGAAGGGTGGGGTCATCTGCATATCTGAAGTTATTGATATTTCTCCCAGCAGTCTTGATTCCAGCTTGTGCTTCATCCCAGTCTGGCATTTCCCATGATGTATTCTGCATATATGTTAAATAAGCAGGGTGACAATATGCAACCTTGACATACTCTTTTCCCAGTTTGAAGCCAGTCCATTGTTCCATGTTCAGTTCTAACTGTTGCTTTTTGACTTGCATACAAGTTTCTCAAGAGGCAGGTACAGTGGTCTGGTATTCCCATCTCTTTAAGAATTTTCTACAGTTTGTTGTGATCCACACAGTCAAAGGCTTTGGCATAGTCAATAAAGCAGAAGTAGATGTTTTTCTGGAATTCCCTTGCTTTTTCTGTGACCTAACACATGTTGGCAATTTGATCTCTGGTTCCTCTGCCTTTTCTCAGTCCAGCTTGTACATCAGGAAGTTCTCCATTCACGTTACTAAGCCCACTTGACTTCACACTCCAGGATGTCTGACTCTAGGTAGAGTGATCACACCATCATGGTTATCTGGGTCATGAAGACCTTTTTTGTATAGTTCTCGTGTATATTCTTGCCACCTCGTCTTAATATCTTCTGTTTCTGTTAGGTCCATACCATTTCTGTCCTTTATTGTGCCCATCTTTGCATGAAATATTCCCTTGGTAGCTCCAGTTTTCTTGAAGAGATCTCTAGTCTTTCCCATTCTGTTGTTTTCCCCTATTTCTTTGCATTGATCACTAAGGAAGGCTTTTTTGTCTCTCCTTGCTATTCTTTGGAACTCTGTATTCGGATGGGTATATCTTTCCTTTTCTCCTTTGCCTTTTGCTCCTCTTCTTTTCTTAGCTATTTGGAAGGCCTGCTCAGACAGCCATTTTCCCTTCTTGCATCTCTTTTTCTTGTGATGGTTTTGATCACCACCTCCTCCTATACAGTGTTATGAACCTCCATCCGTAGTTCTTCAGGCACTCTGTCAGATCTAATCCCTTGAATCTGTTTGTCCCTTCCACTGTATAATCATAATGGATTTGATTTAGGTCATACCTGAATGGCCTAGTGGTTTGAATTTCAGCCTGAATTTTGCAATGAGTTCATTATCTGAGCCACAGTCAGCTCGTGTTGCAGTTTTACATTCTTTGTTGCAGTAATATATCTAATACCTTTCCCTTCCTAGTCTGTAAATTCCATGAGAGTGGGGATTGTCCTTGCTCATCAATGTAGTCTGAATACCTAATGCCATTGAGCTCAGCACAAGTTTGGGTGAATGACATGCTGACTAATAGACTGAATGCTGTCACTATAAAGCAGTTAATTAATTAAGCATCCTCATTTTTCTTTCAACTTCAGTTTTTTCCTGGAATTTCAGAGAGATAGGGAAGGGTAATTTAATAGGTGCCATATTCAGCCTCTGGTTTTTTTGTTTTTGTTTTTTTTTAATGACGTCTAAAAGAATATAATGCTTTTAGCAGGGCAACTTTTATACATCATAAAAGGGACTTTAGGCGTGATGGTTGTAGAAGGCTGCAATACAATGTAATCATTTCAAATACATTTTAAAAATGTGTAGGGTCAGTCCTAATTATTGAGAAATTTCTCTTGGTTGTCAAAGCTACAAATTAAACTGGAGAAATGGATGAATGGTGTAGAATCTTTGAATGAAGTCTGCAAGACTTAGCCTGGTACACTAGCCTGTTCAGTGCTTGCCCCAGGTAGCCGCCCTCGTCTCAATTACTGCTACACTTGCCTCAATCTTCCTGCTCCGGGAATATATACCTATGTATTCTTCTGTGCTTAGTTGCTCAGTCATGTCTGATTCTTTGTGACCCCACTGACTGTAGCCCACCAGGCTCCTCTGTCCATGGGGATTCTCCAGGCAAGAATACTGGAGTGGGTTGCCATGCCCTCCTCCAGAGGATCTTCCCAATCCAGAGATCAAACCCAGGTCTCCCACATTGCATGAAGATTCTTGAGCCACCAGGGAAGCCCATAGGTGTTCTTAAAATAATAAAATGTATATGTGGGCTTTCCTAGTGGCTCAGTGGTAAAGAATCTGCCTGCCAGTGCAGGAGACATAAGAGACGCAGGCTCAGTCCCTGGGTCAGGAAGATTCCCTGCAGAAGAAAACGGCAGCCCACTCTATGGATAGAGAAGCCTGGGGGGCTACAGTCCATGGGGTCGCAAAAGAGTCAGACACGTCTTAGCGACTAAACAACAACAACTGTTCTCTCTGTAAATTACCTGTAAGATATTAAGGTGTTACATATAAAGATGAGCTCCCCTTGGACAATTTACTTGGTTTTGTGTCCTCCAGCATACAAAAAAACATTATATCCTTGTGAGACATGTAGTAATCTTATGTGTATACGTTTTTTTTTAGAGTGCCTCTTAAATCCATTTTTCTGTATTTCATTTCTAAAATTTAAACAATATGGTATGTAGATAGGATTTGAAATTCTGTTTTTATCATTTACTATTATATTACAAGCGTGTCTCATAGAGTGTATTTACAAACATTACAAATATTTTAACTTTTGATTCTTATCCGCAAGCCTTTTTTATTTTATTTTTTATTTGCTTATTTTTAATTGAGGGATACTAGCTTTACAGTATTATGCTGGTTTCTATCAAATATCAGCATGAATCAACCCTAGGTTTAACCGTCCCCTTGCACTTGAACATCCCTCCCACTTCCTTCCCCACCCCACCCCTCTAGATTGTCACTGAGCTCCGGTTTGAATTCCCATTGGCTGTCTATTTGACATATGGTAATAATATGCGTTTCCATGTTACTCTCTCTATACATCCCACCTCTCCTTCCTCCCCCAGAGCTGTGTCCATACGTCTCTTCTCTACGTCTGTCTCTCTGTTGCTGCTCTGCAAATATGTTCATCAGTTGTATGTACACATTTTTAATAGAAGTGATATCGTGAATAATGGCTGCATATTCCCTTTTCCACTTAGAAATGTGTCTCAGAGTGGTATCCATGTTGTTATATGTAGATCGAGCTTGTGCCTTTTAACGACTGTATAATACCCCATTATATGAGTAGATAGCATGCTTGTCTCCATTCTTCTACCGAGGATGTCCAAGTTGGTCCTAACCTGTTAGATACTACAAACCAAGCTCCAGGCAGATTCCTGTATATGCCTCACTGTCGAGCTGTGTGAACAGCTCTAGCCTATAAATGAAAATATCGGATGATAGGCTGTATGAATTTGGGGATTTAATAGATACTGAAAAACTGCCCTGCAAAGGGGCAATACTGCCCCTCTTTACATTCATACCAGCAGCGTCCGAGAGGATGTTTTCCCCATGTTGTTACCACTTACTGATACCATTCTGTGTTACTTGCTCCCCTCTGATGAGTAAGAAATGGTATCTTGGTGTAGCTTATGTGTCCAGGATTATTCTCAAGACTTGGCATCATTTCCTACCTTGGGTGGCAGTTGCACTTTTCTCTCTGCACCTCTTTTGCCTCTGGCTCTCCGTGCTGGCTGCTGCTTGTTTGGACCCTGGTTCTCTGCTGTAGCTTCTCTGCTCTCTCTCTGTTTCTGGCTATTTGCCGATTTTTTCCTCCAGAGGTATACTTTGCTCAAGTATAACTTGAAGCAGAAGGAAGGTATTAACTTCTTTCTCCTTAAAGTCATTTAAAATAATATCCCTCAAGTGCCTGCTAGGTGCCAGGCCCTACAGCAGACAGCGCGGTGACAGTACAAGGGCCTCTGCCTCCCTGGGTTTGCATTTCAGTGGGAGACAGAGACAGGGTATTAATGGTATGAGGCGCAATGTCACGTCCTGTGGAGACGAGGTGAACGAAGTGATGAAGGTTGTGGGCATAAGGCAGGGAGAAGGTGGCCAGGAAAGCCCTTACTAAGAGGGGAGATCTGAGCAAAGACCTGAGCGCAGTGAGGGAAAGAAGAGCTGTCCCAGGAGATGCATCATCAAGTGTAGAAGCGCTGAAGGGAAAGTGAGGGCTCAGAGGGATGTTGGTGTGGCTGGAGCCCAGAGGCCAAGGGGCAGACTGCAGGAAATGATGTCACAGAGGTAGCCGGGATCCAAACCATGAAGGACATTGAGGTCCACGATCAGGGTGCTTTTATTTCCAGGGTATGGAGGTTTGCGGCTGGGACAGTGGTTTTTAGGTGACTCTGGTGGTGGGAAGAGGGCCGAGTGTGGCAGCATGGAGAACAGCCGAGCGCGTATTGCAGGAAGCACTGCAGACGCCCAGGCAAGCGTGTCTGGGGTCACGGCATTGGAGGTCGTGAGGAGGAGTGAGATACAGGATGCATTTTGTAGGTGGAGCTGGCGTGAGTGGCTGATGGATGGTATTGGATGATACATGTGTATGTATGGTACGAGGGGGAAAAGGCAGAGATGAGGGTGACTCCAAGAGTGATGTGAGCTACTTGAGGATACTGATGACACTTAGAATGTAGAGAAGACTTGTGAAGGGAGCAGGCTTGAGGGGACAAATCTAGAGCTCTAGGAAATATTCCATTTGACATGGCCACTATTAGGTTGGTACAAATTTAATTGCAGTTCTGGACCATGAATTTTAAATCACTATAACTAGGCTCAAACACATCTTCATTAATCAAAATAGGAACGATTACAGTCAACACATACTTGCCAACAAGAAATAACTTTATTACTGTAGTGTAAAAATCTGTGCTTGGGGATTTGATGAACTCTTGGAAAGCATTTTCTGCACCCTGTTGGTTTAGAACCATTTTTCCCTGCAAAAAAATTGTCCAGATGCTTAAAGAAGTGGTAGTCAGTTGGCGAGAGGTCACGTGAATATGGCAGATGAGGCAAAACTTTGTAGCCCAATTTGTTCAACTTTTGCAGTGTTGGTTGTGTGATGATGTGTGGTCAGGCGTTGTCATGGAAAAAAATTGGGCTGTTTCTGTTGACCAGTGTTGGGTGCAGGTGTTGCAGTTTTCAATGCGTCTTATCAATTTGCTGAGCATACTTTTCAGATGTAATGGTTTTCCCAGGACTCAGCTGTAGTGGATCAGACAGGCAGAAAACCACCAAACAGTGATCATGACCTTTTTTGGTGCAAGTTCAGATTTGGGAACTGCTTTGGAGCTGCTCCTTAGTCCAACCACTGAGCTGGTCATTGCTGGTTGCTGTATAAAATCCACTTTTCATCACATGACACAGTTTGGTAGATAAATGGTTCATTGTTGTTGCACAGAATAAGAGAGGATGACACTTCAAAGCAGTGATATTTTTTGATTTTCAGTGAGCTCATGAGGCGCCCACTTATCAAGCTTTTTCACCTTTCCAGTTTGCTTTGAATGCTGAGTGAGCGTAGAATGGCCGATGTTGAATTCTTTGGCAAGTTTCATGTAGTTGTAAGAGGATCAGCTTCAATGGTGGCTCTCAGTTGGTTATTGTCAATTTCCACTATGCTCCTCATCTTCAAGGGTCTCATCTCCTTTGCAAAACTTCTTCAACTACCATTGCACTGTACGTTCGTTAGCAGTTCCTGGGCCAAATGCATTGTCTCCGCTGCTTTGCAACCCATTTTGAACTCAAGAAAATTGCTAGAATTTGCTTTTTGTCTAACATCATTTCCATAGTCAAAAATAAATATAAAATAAACAGCAAGTAATAAGTTTTCAGCCAAAAAAAAACCCATAAAGCAAGAAATGTGCATTAAATGATGTGTAACATAACCACATTTATTTAAGAATGTATTCCAATCTCAAAGGCAAATTTCAACAGTGCAAAAACTGCACTTACTTTTGCAACAACCTAATAGCTGTAGGTGTTGAGTTGGTATTAAACTGAAAAAAAAAACCTGGGAATATATATTTGAGAGTAGTCCCCTTAATGGGCTTTCCTGGTGGCTCAGATGGTAAAGAATCTGCCTGTGATGTAGGAGATCTGGTTTAATTCCTGGACTGGGAAGATGCCCTGGAGAACGAAATGGCTACCCAGTCCAGTTTTCTTGCCTGGAGAATTCCATGAACAAAGGAGACCATGGGCTACTGTCCATGGTATCGCAAAGAGGCGGACACGACTGAGTGACTAACACTAGCTCTAGCCTTGAGGGAGCATGCTTAATCCCACAGACTGGGTGTTATCACTGGAGGAATAGAGAGAAGAATAGGGTCAGAGAAAGAGCTGAGGGCTCCTCCAATATCTGGAGGCAGAGACTGGGAAGGAGAAGACAGTAGACAGGATTGCCAGGGCTCTGGAAACCAGGAGAAGGAGTTCAGGAATGAGGGAGGGAATGTATCGTATGCTGTTAAAAGATTGAGGAAGATGCATACTTAGGACACACGTTGGACTTGGTGAGACAGAGGACAGTGATGACTTTACTTGAGAAGTCTCAGTGGAGAGAGCTGGGGAAAAAATCACGTGATGAAGTGGAGATTCCCCACGGTGATAAAGGTTGGGTACAGTGAGAGAGATGTGGCCTTTGCTTCTCTGCTCTCTGAAGGCTGGAAGGGCCTTGGCCGATTTCTGCTCTTCTGCTCAGAGCTGCTTAGAATGTAGCCCTGGCTTCCTCTCTGTCCCAGCTTCCAGCTCCCCACGCCTGCCATCCCCCTAATCCCCTGCCATTCCTCAGACTGCATTGGCAGTCCCACCTTGGTCTTGTTAGCACTCTCCACTTTCTCTCTCTCCCCAGGTGATCCCCCTAAAGACAGGAGGCTCCGGGGCAGCCGTGTTGTCGGTCTCCATCCGTAATCCTTAGGCTATTCTGGGTCTCAGTAATAATTATTTCTTGAACTGAATTTCACTCCGAATTCCATTTTAAAAGGGGGATGAGATAAAGGAGGCTTTGTTCTGGTGAGAGGAGAGTCTGAATTGGATGAGCATTGTAGGGGAGTGGTGAGGAAAATATGTTCCATTAGATGAGCGGGCAGGTACAGTTGATACAAAAACAGCACCATACTTCCTGACGTTGGTCTTGCCATACCAGCGGAGTAAGACACTTCAAGAACCTGGTGTATCTGCTTGTTTTAAACAAAGAGAATTTCAAATAAAGGTTAACACAAAGGGCTTTGCTTGGAGCCTTTCACTAGTGAGTGACAATGATGCTAATCCCATTTTGGACTCAGACTTTATTAGTTTATGAAGTTGAAACATGTGCTTTGTGAAAACAGTGTTTCCTTTCCACCTAATTTTAACTGGTAATTGCTTCTCTGTGGTTCCTCTGGAGAACCTGTAGGTGTGGGAATGGGAATATGGGAAAGAGAAACTAACAGTGCTGAGTACCCAGGTATAATAAGAGAACCCTTGACGTGACTTAGACTGTCACTTAATGTCACAGTCCTTCCATTTCACCATCTGCAAGGTGATGATTAATAGTAGTCAATAATGTACTTTTCCTATAAAAGATGCTGTTATCACCAAGTATTAATATTGCTTCCAATGATTACTAAGTTGTTCTGAGGAAAAATAGAGCTTTGATTTCAGTAGCCAACTTCTTTTTACCTTGCACCATAGGAAAATCAATGCAAAATTATTTTATCTGGGTTGAGGCTTCCTGCCATTTGATCTTTAATAATAATAATCTCATCAGATGTACCTTAATTAGGAGTCTGGTCAAAATGCAAGTCCTCGTTTTAATATTGATGCAACATATTTATTGAACATCTAGTATCTCTTAGCATTGCACTTGGACTTAAGATTCTAAAAATGAATGTGTCTAAATACAACTCTGAGGATAAAATAGTATTCTCCTCTGCTGTTAAAAAACTTTCACTTGTGAAATGTTGGAAGTATGAAATGTCCACTAACTATTTTAAATCCCCCCCCCCCAATTCAGTAATTATTGTCTTTGTTCTTAAATATTAGAGTGGACTTTAGAAACTGTTTATAAAGCTCCTGATTCAGGGAATTGCTGTGGCTCTGAGAAATTGTCTAGTTTAATCCTCTTCAGTAAAATATATTGTAAGACCCGTATGGAACTTTGAACTTTCTAGCAGTTACTTTAGACAAAATAAAAAGAAATAAGTGAAATTAATTTTAGTAATACATTTAACCCACTGTATTGAAAGTATCTCAATATGTCATCAATACAAAATTTATTAACAAGATAAAAACAATGCTTTGTTAATGCTGTCTTTGAAATCCAGTGTATAATTTTCATTGGAAATACCTGATTTCTATTCAGATTTCATAAAACAGTTAAAAGTTATTACAGACGTATTTAAAGATTTATTTCTACAAATTTAAACTTAAATACAAATTTAGCTTCTCAGGGGCATTAGCTCCATTCTAAATACTCAGTAGCCACGTGTGGTTAGTGGCTGTCACTTGGAACAGCACAGACACAGGACATTTGAACCATCGCGGAAAGCTCTAATTCAAACCCCGGAGGGAACGGAGTGGCAGCTAGTGGCAGGCTTAGGGCGAGAATGTTGTTTATAAGGAGTCTCATAGACACAAAACCACTGCTGGGAGCCACTCAGTTCTCTGTGACTTTGGTTACTCTACGTATCTTATGTAAGTAGAATCATGCAACATGTGTCCTTTTCAGCCTGGCTTACCTCAACTAATGTCTTCAGGGTTCCTCCATGTTGTAGAATGTGTCAGAATTTCTTTCCAAATAATATTCTATTTTATGGATAAGCCACATTTCAAAGTTAAGATATAATTGACCTGTAACATTGTATAAATTTAAGATGTACATGTTGAATTGATTTATTTATTGTCTTATGAGGGCCACTGTAGCTTTAGCTAACAACTTTAGTTCCTGTTATGTAACTATTGCTTCTTTTTGTGTGTGATGAGAGCATTTGAGATCTAGACTGTCACTAGTTTTGAAGTATTAGGTACTGTATTACAAACTGTAATCAATATGCTGCTGTGCATTGGATCTCCAGAACTCATTCATCTTTCACATCTTTCCAATTCCCCCAAACCCCAGCCACCATATTTTGCTGTCTGTTTCTATAAGTTTGCCTTTTTAAAGATTCTGAATAGGAATGATATCATACAATATTGTCTTTGTCTGTCTGACTTATCTCCCTTGGAATAACACTCTCAAGGTCCATTCATGTTGTCAAAAGTGACAGGACTTCCTTCCTTCTTAAGACCAAATATTCCAGTGTATACCAAATTTTCTTTTTTTTTAATTTTTATTGTATATTGGAATATAGTTGGTTAGCAGTGTTGTGTTAGCTTCAGATGTACAGCAAAATGAATCAGTTATACATATACATGTATTTATTCTTTTTCAGATTCTTTTCCAATTTACGTTATTACAAAGTACTGAGTAGAGTTGCTTATGCTACACAGTAGGTCCCTGTTGGTATCTATTTTTTTTTTTTATTGGCATATAGTTGTTTTGCAGTGTTTCACCAGTTTCAGGTATACAAAAAAGTGAATCAGTTATACATATAAATGTTTCTTATGCCATGTTTTCTTTATCTGTTTGTCTCTTGATGGGCACTTAGGCTGTTTCCTATCTAGATTACTGTAAATAATGCTTCAGTGAATAATGTAGATATCTTTTTGATATTCTATTTTCACTTCCTTTGGTTGTGTACCTGAAGTGGGATTTCTGGATCCTGTGGTAATTGTATTTTTAATTTGAGGAACCTCCAAACTATTTTTCATAGCGGCTGAACCAACTTACATTCCTGCCATTGGTCTACAAGGGTTCCTTTTTCTCCATAGTCTCCCTAACATTTGCGGCTTTTTTGTGTGTGTGTTTTTTCTTGATAGTAGCCCTTCTAACAGATACCTCATTTTTGGTTTTGATTCTCTGCTGACTAGTGATGTTGAGTACTTTTTCATGTACTTCTTGTCCATTTAGATACTTTCTTTGGAAAAATGTCATAAGTTCCTCTTTTTTTTTAAATAGCATTACTTATTTTTGGTGGTGTTACTATTGAGTTGTGTGAGTTCTTTATATATTTTGGATATTAACCCCTTATTCATTATATGGTCTGAAAATATTTTCTCCCGCAGTTTGCCTCATCATTTTGCTTATTATTTGTTTTTTTTGTGAAGAAGTTTTTTTTAGTTTGATGTAGTCATGCTTGTTTATTTGTTTTGCTTTTACTGCTTCTGCTTTTGGTGTTGTATCCAAAAAATCATTGCCAAGACCAATGTCAAGGAGTTTTGTTTTATCAGGTCTTATGTTTAGGTCTTTAACCCATTTTGAGTTAATTTTTGTGAGTGGTGTTAAAGTCCAATTTCATTTTTTCTCATATGGTTATGTAGTTTTCTTACCATATGTTGAAAAGACTATCCTTTCCCATGAGTGTTCGTGGCTCCTCTATGAAATATTAGTTGACTGTATATGTGAGGGTTTACCTCCAAACTCTTGATTCTGTTTCTTTGGTCCATGTATCTGTTATTATTTTCATTTTTTTTTTTTTTTACTATACTGTCTTAATTACTATAGAACTCCAAAATGCAGTACTTGGATATAATCTCAAAAAAGACACAATAATCCCTGTTCGTTTGCAAGGCAAACCATTCAATATCAAGTAATCCAAGCCTATGCCCCAACCAGTAATGCTGAAGAAGCTGAAGTTGAACGGTTCTATGAAGACCTACAAGAACTTCTAGAACTAACACCCAAAAAAGATGTCCTTTCCATTATAGGGGACTCGAACACAGAAGTAGGAACTCAGGAAATACCTGGAGTAATAGGCAAATTTGGCCTTGGAGTACAGAATGAAGCAGGGAAAAGGCTAATAGATTTTTGCCAAGAGAATGCACTGGTCATAGCAAACAGCCTCTTCCAACAACACAAGAGATGAGTCCACACGTGGACATCACCAGATGGTCAATACTGAAATCAGATTGATTATATTCTTTGCAGCCAAAGATGGAGAAGCTCTATACAGTCAGCAAAAACAAGACCAGGAGCTGACTGTGGCTCAGATCATCAACTCCTTATTGCCAAATTCAGATTAGATCTGATAGAGTGCCTGAAGAACTATGGACGGAGGTTCATGATGACATTGTGTGGGAAACAGGGATCAAGACCATCCCCAAGAAACAGAAATGCAAAAAGGCAAAATGGTTGTTTAAGGAGGCCTTACAAATAGCTGTGAAAGGAAGAGAAGTGAAAAGCAAAAGAGAAAAGGAAAGATATACCCATTTGAATGCAGAGTTCCAAAGAATAGCAAGGAGAGATAAGAAAGCCTTCCTCAGCAATCAATGTAAAGAAATAGAGGAAAACAATAGAATGGGAAAGACTAGAGATCTCTTCAAGAAAATTAGAGATACCAAGGGAACACTTCATGCAAGGATGGGCATAATAAAGGACAGAAATGGTAGGGACCTAACAGAAGTAGAAGATATTAAGAAGAGGTGGCAAGAAGACCCAGAAGAACTGTACAAAAAAGATCTTCACGACTCAGATAATCACAATAGTCTGATCATTGACCTAGAGCCAGACGTCCTGGAATGTGAAGTCAAGTGGGCCTTAGGAAGCATCACTACAAACAAAACTAGTGGAGGTGATGGAATTCCAGTTGAGCTATTTCAAATCCTAAAAGATGATGCTGTGAAAGTGCTGCACTCAATATGCCAGCAAATTTGGAAAACTCAGCAGTGGCCACAGGATTGGAAAAGGTCAGTTTACATGTCAGTCTCAAAGAAGGGCAATGCCAAAGAATGCTCGAACTACCGCACAATTGCACTCATCTCACACGCTAGAAAAGTAATGCTCAAAATTCTCCAAGCCATGCTTCAACAGTCTGTGAACCATGAACTTCCAGATGTTCAAGCTGGATTTAGAAAAGGCAGAGGAACCAGAGATCAAATTTCCAACATCTGTTGGATTATCGAAAAAGCAAGAGAGTTCCAAAAAAGCATCTACTTCTGCTTTATTGACTATGCCAAAGCCTTTGACTCTGTGGATCACAATAAACTGTGGAAAATTCTGGAAGAGACAGGAATACCAGACACCTGACCTGCCTCCTGAGAAATGTGTATGCAGGTCAAGAAGCAACAGTTAGAACTGGACATGGAACCACAGACTGGTTCCAAATCGGGAAAGGAGTTCGTCAAGGCTGTATATTGTCACCCTGTTTATTTAACTTATATGCAGAGTACATCATGAAAAATGCTGGGCTGGATGAAGCACAAGCTGGAATCAAGATTGCTGGGAGAAATATCAGTAACTTCAGATATGCAGAAGATACCACCCTTATGGCAGAAAGCGAAGAACTTAAGAGCCTCTTGATGAAAGTGAAAGAGGAGAGTGAAAAAGTTGGCTTAAAACTCAACATTCAGAAAACTAAGATCATGGCATCTAGTCCCATTACTTCATGGCAAATAGATGGGGAAACAATGGAAACAGTGAGAGACTTTATTTTTTTGGGCTCCAAAATCACTGCAGATGGTGACTGCAGCCATGAAATTAAAAGATGCTTGCTCCTTGGAAAAAAAGTAATGACCAACCTGGACAGTATATTAAAAAGCAGAGACATTGCTTTGCCAACAAATGTCCGTCTAGTCAAGGCTATGGTTTTCCCGGTAGTCATGTATGGTTGTGAGAGTTGGACTATAAAGAGAGCTGAGTGCCAAAGAGTTGATGGTTTTGAACTGTTGTGTTGGAGAAGATTCTTGAGAGTCCCTTGGACTGCAAGGAGATCCAACCAGTCCATCCTAAAGGAAATCAGTTCTGGGTGTTCATTGGAAGGACTGATACTGACGCTGAAACTCCAGTACTTTGGCCACCTGATACGAAGAGCTGACTCATTGGAAAAGACCCTGATGCTGGGAAAGATTGAAGGCAGGAGGAGAAGGGGATGACAGAGAAGGAGATGGTTGGATGGCATCACCGACTCAATAGACATGAGTTTGAGTAAACTCCGGGAGTTGGTGATGGATAGGGAGGCCTGGCATGCTGCAGTCCATGGGGTCGCAAAGAGTTGGACACAACTGAGCAACTGAACTGAACTGTGGGTCCATAAAAACTTTAGGGTTGTTTTCTCTATTTCTGTGAAAAATGGCATTTGAATTTTGATAGAGATTGCATCAAATTTATAGATGCCTTTGGGTGGTATGGACATTTTAAATAATTTTTCTGATGCATGAACATAGGATAACTCTCCATTTATTTGTATTTTCTTAAGGTTCTTTCAGCAAAATCTTATAGTTTTCATTGTTCAGTCTTTTATTGGTTAAATTTATTTCTGAGTATTTTATTATTTTTGATGCTGTTGCAAATTGGATAATTTTTATTTATTTTTCAGATCTTATGCTGTTCATGTGTAGAAATGCAATTAATTTCTGTATATGTGTATATCCTGCATTTACTGATTAATGAATTCATCAACTAATTCTAAGACTTTTTTAGTTGAGTCTTTAGAAATTGTGTGTGTGTGTGTATATATATATAGGCCATATCATATACTTATCATGTGCTTATTGCACAGTTTTACTTAATCCTTTCTGATTTGGATGCCTTTTTTTCTTTTGTCTTGCCTCATTGCTCTAGCTAGGAGTTTCAGTACTATGTTTAAATAGAGTGGTGAGAGTGAGCTTTCTTTTCTTGTTCCTGATCTTAGATGAAAAGCATTCAATCTTTCACCATTGAGTATGATGTTAGCTGTCAGTTTATCGTATATGGCCTTTATTATGTTGAGGTTTCTACCCAGTTTGTTGAGGATTTTTAATTATGAAAGGATTTTGTAGAATACTTTTGCTGCATCTATTGTGATGATCATATGTGTGTGTGTGTGTGTGTGTATATTTATCTTTCAGTCCGTTAATGTGATGTATTACATTTATTGGGGGCTTCCCAGGTGGTGTAGTGGTAAAGAATCTGCCTGCCAATGCAGGAAATGCAAGAGACGCAGGTTCAATTCCTGATTCAGGAGGATCCCCTGGAGTAGGAAATGGCAACCTACTCCAGCATTCTTGCCTGGAAAATTCCATGGACAGAGGAGTCTGATGGGCTACAGTCCACAGGGTTGCACAGAGTTGGGAAAGACTGACTGAGCATGAATACAAGATCACAGTTTTGATGTTTTTGTCGAACCATCCCTGTGTCACAGGGATAAATCCCACTTAGTCAGGGTGTATGATCCCTTTAATGTGTTGGTAAATTCAGTTTGCTAATATTTCATTGAAAATGTTTGTCTCTTGTGTTCATCAGGGATATTGGTCTAAGTTTTTTTTTTTTTCTTGTGGTGTCCTTATCTGGCTTTGATGTCAGGGTAATGCTGGGCTTGTAAAATGAGTTTTGGAATGTTTCCTCCTCTGATTTTTTTTTTTTTTTTTGAAGAGTTTGAGAGGGATTCACCTTAATTCTTATTTGAATACATGGTAGAATTCACCAGTGGAGCCATCTGGTCCTGGGCTTTTTTCTTTGTTGGGAGGTTTTGATTACTGATCAGTTTCCTTATCATTGGTTTGTTCAGGTTTTCTATTCATGATTCTGTCCTGGTAGATTGTATGTTTCAACAACTACTTCCCTATCCATTAAGATTACATCATTTCCAAATTAGTAGCAGTGGAAATGTTGCTTCACTGGACAGCCCTAACTCAAGATCTATGAATGGGAATGGGGGCAGTCTCTATTCCAGTCATATTTCCTGTGAAAAAATATGACATTTGCTTTCTTTTTTCCCATAGAGAAGACATTTTAGAAGTTCATACATTATTAGACATTATCGTCATCTATAAGATCATGTATTCTTTTTTGTTTCACTATCTTCAACTCCTTCCACCCATTGCCCATTCCAGAATGTAAATTCCATGACAGGTTTGTTGTTTTTTGGCTGTATTGTATATTGCTATATTCCTGGTGCTTAGAACTGTGCCTACTACACAGTAGGCATTCAGTAAGGTCTAGGGAATGCATGAATGATGCTCAAGCATTGTGTTTACTGGATATCATTTTAAAAGGCTCTAGATTTGGCTTCTTTTGAATAACTCAGTATTTGTTTTCCTGGAGTAAAACATTCTAGTACAAAAATATGCTTGTAAGTATTATAGACCTTGTAATTGTAAAAAGAGACAAGGTATAAAAAATACTTATTGGGAGATGAAAGAAGCCAGAGATAGACTAGACAAAATAAGTGTAAGTTTGCTTCCTTCTAATTTAATAGGATTGTCTCCAAAGTGGTATTATGTAAAACATCAGAAATTTTTCAACATTGATAGCTTAGACTTATCAAAGAGTAATTAAAAAAAAAACCTTTAACTATAAAGTTGGAGGTTAAATGATTCAGTTGGATCATAGTTGTCAAGATGAGAGCAACTATCATTCCTGCTTTCTAAAATAAGAACCCTTCATTGTTTCCTCTCTGCAACTTTTTATTGATTTGCACTGTGATGAGGCTACTACTTCAACAGTCTCAGACTCTGCCTGAGACACAAATTAAGAGTTTTTAAAATAGCAAGAACTTTAAAACATTATCACAGGTTGGAAACCCAGTCCTTTCTCTTGTAAGCAAGGAAACTTGATTCTGAGAGGTAAGATGATGTCCGGAAGCATTTTTTAGCCTCTTTTATGTTGGACTGGTTTTCCTTGTCTTGGATTTTACTAAGGATATAATCTCAGCTCCAGTTAGAAAGGGAGATCACAATGCCAGGTGTCAAATTCACCAATCAGTCCTCTCCACAATGGCTGAAGTTTGACATGTCTCCATGTTTGTCCCAGGAAACTCTTAACTGTTCTCTTATTAGCAGTAGGGAATTAAATTTCCTATGTAGACAAATTGACTTCTAAATTAGAAACAAAACCACCACCAAATGGAGAGGCACAGACACACTTTCTTGTTTCAATTTGAAGCTTTCTCAGAGTAATTTTTCTCCTCGTCCCCTTCTCCATATTTTCCACAGACTTTCTTTTACTGTTTGAATTCACCATCTAGTTACTACCTTCTCTGAAGAGGAGATTTTGGTCAGCAATTCTTAAAAATAAACTTAGTATCCTAATTAAAGTGGAAGAGTCAAAATAGACTACTGAAATGAAGACTGTTTTAAGTCGTGTAGGTATTATGTTTGGGCAGTTCTTGAAAAGCGGGGGAAAACTCTTCAGGGAGATTTAGAACTTTTTGTTCTAAACAAGAGGATTTCTTTAAAAAAAAATAAAAATAAAAGGATGTGAATTGGCTTAGAGTAAAAAGACAATAGACTTAGGAAGGAAAAGAATGTATTTTGTAGATAAGACAAATTCATGGCCTTGTGCATTAAATTTTACACAATATAACCCACTGTACTGTGGGTTTAATGCTAATATCTTCCTCCTGTCTAAAATTAATGACTGTGTACCCTCGTTTTTCACATAAATGTTCCCTCACTCTACCCTTAATCTGTCTCCAGTTGACTCAAAAGTGATAAAATAATCTCCAAATAAATTTAATTTTGAATCAAAAAATAAATATACCCACACACCTTTTTTCTTAATAGAAAAAGGAGAATGAAGCAGAGAATACAAAATGGTAAAGACTGTTAAAGATTATTTTAATTCTCATCTAAATCTTAAGCTAGCAAGTTAAAACACCTTGTATAGAAGGCAGAGAAAACCTGTCCTTTGACATCACTTTCACTCACACCGCTCCCTACGCATGGGAAAGAGCAGATGTCTGGTTTCCAGAGTATTAGGCTTTCCCCTGAGTACTTTAGTAAAACTAATATTTCGGAGAAAAGCTACAGCTCCTTCTGATCTTTAGCATTTTGTAGCTTAATAATATCATACACTAGAAGTGTTTCAGCTTTGAATGAGCTTTGAATATTTATGCATTTGCAGTAACCCAAGAAAGGCTATGAAAAATTCTTGGAACAAGCTTTATTTAGAAAACCCCATTATTCTGAAGATAAAAAAAAAAAGAAACTCATAGTTTTCATAAAGGCTAGTGGATATACAATATAGTATATGTAAGGGCACTGACTAGTGAGGAAGAAGACTCAATGGATGACATTTCTTTTTCTTTGTCTTTTTCCTACTAATTATGTACAAAATCTCTATTAGATATGGTATTTCTCCCCTCCTTACAGAAAAAATATACTTGGAAATTCCTATCTAAAGCTAATTTGACATGAAGACTATAGCGCCCTTTAATGGGGGTATCCAGGTCCCTTTGGGGATTTTTTTTTTTTTTAACATACACCATGTGGTGCAATCTGTTCCAGGCTACAAGGAGGGGCCTGGGGAAAAGCTCTATGGGGGCCAGGAATAAAGTCCTCTCTGGGAGTTGTTGAGGTACTAACTAGAAATGGGGGAAATGGAACAGTCAAAGCCCAGAAATCCCTTCCCCTCTGCCCTAAATCATAACCTGGGGAACATTAAACTTAGGTTTATTGAAAACACAATTTAGCAAGTTAATCAATTTGGGGGAGAAAAAACCTCAACCTTTTCTGAGATGGTTACATTGCTATTCATTTTGTATTTTAATCTAACCTACTGGTGATTTAATTTACAGAACTCAAAGGAAGCGTAATGCTCAAATATTTGAGGACGTTCACGTATCAACCACTGTTTAATTTTGGAATGTGCCTACTTGCTTGACACAATATTTTACCATCTCAACAAATGGTTAGCCTTTTTTTTTCACTTGACTAAAGAGAAATAAGTTTCACATTGCTTCATTCACCTTCTTATGTGCATATGCTGGGAAAGATTGGATGTTAAGAAAAAAAAAACTTCCTCATGTTCTCCCTACTACATCTAAATCTGTTTACCAATTCGAAGCTGCTAAAAAGCCCTGCATTCTCCTGCTAAATCAACTGGATGGCTAGAAACCAAACTGTAATGTAACAGGAAAAAAAATATATATCAATTTATTTTCGTGACAGAACATTCTTGAGAAGGTATAAAATTGTTCTGGTCTCTATGCCAGTTTTCTTTTTTCTTCCTTTCTCTGTCTTGCTTTTTAAAGGGCTTTCGGCTTTTAAGCCGATCCTTTTTATAGTTATGTAACAGTTCTAATATTTTGTGACATTTTGTATTGTGACACTATAGATGAAATTGTCATCGGACTGACACTCTGTGCTGTTTATTCCTTAATTACAACTGTTAGCACTGGAGAGAAGTGTGCTCATCTGCCAGCACATATTATGAAAACAACATTATTGTTACCCACACCAACACCCACTCAGCAGGATATTTCCAAGATGGTAGTTTAGAGGACCTATCAGCACAATGGATTTTTTTTTTTTCCAGCTTGTCCTATTGTCATCTTATAAAACTACAAACCAGTTTGAAATGGAAAGTCTTTCATTGTAATGTGGACTCCCTTTACTAAGCAGGGGCTGCTTTTATAATTAGAAAAATTAGAATTTTTTTTTTGTTTGAGCTCTCCAGCAGTGGTGGATTGAACAGTCTCAGGGTTGTTCAGGGTTGTGACCCAAAGCTTTCTGACTGACAGTTGTTTGAGAAATAACAAAAATAGAAGGGAGAGGGAAGGGCAGATTTAAAGATGAAAAGATAAGAGAGGAGTTTACTTGTATTCACAGGTTGGTGCTCTTTAAATAATCAACTCAAAATCCAGTGACCATTCTCAGCTCTACTAGTTCTTTTTCAGAACCCAGTCTGAGCCCTGCTGAAACTAGCTGCTTATTGAACACTTAACAGTTTACTTCTTTCTTCCAGAATTTTTACAGGATCAGTTATCTATGAGGGACGGACGAAATCCTATGACTCATTTCCTAATCAGTGTTACTATACTAAAGCAGTTGTCATTGTCTTTTCACCTGTTAAAAAACTAAAATGTAAGCAAACCTCTTGGATCTTGTGCCTTATCCTCTTAATAAAACAACTGAAAAGTAAGATTCTAGAAAATGTATAATCTGGTATTCACTCTTTAGATGAGAATCATGGAAATGATTAGAAAAAAAACAAAACAGCACACAACACTCAGCAGCTTATTTAATCAACAGCCCATTTTCCAATATCAGCTTTTAACACTTCCATGAGTTTGGTAGAAGACAAGTTTATGACACTGAAATGGCAGTAGATCTTCCAGTGATAACCTGGAAGTTGCCGGCAGATTCTCAAACCTTCATTGTCGCAGAGGACGTAATGAGGCAATCTCTCTTACTCCTAAAGTCCCCGCAGTGACCTGAATACTCTTTAATATACAGCTTTACTAGATAGGTTTCTGAAATACTATGTGGAGAAGCTATTGCTGCGCCCTCTTTTGAATGGTATCTTCTGCTTCATTTCCATTTTCACTAGTAGCAGGATACGGTGCTCTTCCTAAAAGAAACTGTTCCCATTTGGGAATATATTCTTCTACTGATGCCCAGTAAAGAGTCTGGGGGAGAAAAAAAAAACATCCAAAAGTGAAAAAGCATATCAAGCAATTGAACTTGGCTCTTCATAATAGTCTAAATGTTTATTCCCTTAAGTGTGCGTGTGTGCGTGTACACACACACTCACACACACTCACACACATACGTAGAATGCACTTCCTCTGCAGAATATTTTATGTTAATTTTAGAAAAAAAAATCTGGCTACTTACTAGTGTTAATTTTCAAATTTCTCAGTAAAACCAGAGCCTGGCAGAATTACAGGTTTTACAATTTTATTGTGATTTTACACGCCCTCTTGTGGCCAATCATGTGATTATTCCCAGTAGTATCATTTATGGCCACAAAAATCATTAAAAGTTCTTGTTTAATGTTTCTAATCCCGTACCAAATGACTCTTCATACTATAATTATCACAATGAAATGATTCACTGTGAACAACTGCCTTAGAATTAACAGGAAAAGAAGTGACCTGGGATGAGATCAGGAACTGAAATATAAAGAGGATGCTAACAGGATTCGGGTGAATTAACCCCTTGACTGTATGAGGGAGAAACATTAAAAATACGTATCCACTCTATCTTTTAGAACAGCACTTGATGTGGCAAATTGTAGCTTCTTCCCACACTTTTTTGGATAATGACAAAATAATACCAACATCACCTAGCTATTTTTAATTCAAATAACTTGGAAATTGAGGTGCTGTGTTTCTGCCTTGGTTGGAGCAGTCCTTAAGCTACAGAAGCTCCAACTGCATCACTGGATAGCTGTCCATGAGCTGGGTGGTCTCTTGGTTGACTGTCCTAAGTAAGCTGCCAAAAACTCTGTGTCATAGGAGGGCATTTTATATGAGATCATCACTATCAGTCTCATCTTGGGAAATTCAAAGAGTTAGATAGCACTGGGGACACACTCTGAGCAATAAAAAGGCATGGGGTGGGAGGAATTTCCTAGTGGTCCAGTGGTTAGGATGCGGCGCTTCCACAGTAGGGGGCTTGGGTTCGACCTGTGGTCAGAGAACTAAGATTCCATGTGCTGCATGACCAAAAAAATAAAATACTGTCATTTGAAAAAAAAAGATAACGGGAGTTCTGCAAACTGAAGATGGTATGGGCCTCCATTTATCTAGGCGTCTATGCATGTGGTCTGAGAAGTAGCCTGACGTACTTAAAACAGGGGCCATCCTGCTGTGCGAGACTAGCTAAGAAAAATACCAGCCGAGGCCTGTGGTTGGGTGTTTCTCCGCCATTCACGGCTGGATTAACCCCCATTGTTTGGCCCTGTCCAGGCCAGGGTAAGGTATTGGAAAATTCAACAAAGAAAAAGACATGCCCAGGGCACAACTTTGAACAGGAGTTTTTTCTGTCCTTGATCACTGCCTTTTCTTATTGCCCTAGATGACACAGAAGATTGCGGGGCAAATTCTCAGCCTTTCATTTTTGAGTCTGTTCACCTCCTTGGTTAGGCAGCAAGCAAAACTGCACTTAGAAAAAGGTCATTAAGAATATAGTGAAACTATTTTATATGTAGCAAATTCCCTTTCGGCACACATACATGCATATACCAACTATGGTTTATTTTTGCCAGCCATCTTCTCAATCTGTTCTTGAACAGAGCAAAATCAAACAGACAAAAGCCACGCTGTGCTGCATGATAATATGCATTTAAATAGCGCTGGTTGCATTTTTCGGTGAAGAGACTGAGCTGCTACTTGTAACATCAGCCAACAGGAAAAGCATTTTGGTGAGGCTGTCATCTTAAGATTTAGTGCATATTGTCTGTTAGGATTTAACAAGAGAGTAGTTTCTAAGTGACTTGGTGAAAAGACACAAGGTCTTGATAAAATTTTCACTTGACGTAAAAATTTTTTAAAACCAAAATACTTACAGACTACTACATCATACAAGGTATGGCACTGTGGACAGAGAGATCAATCGGGTACATTTTGTGTATTTTATTGGATGCAGAAAGCTGGGAAATACACAGAGCCACTTAAAATGCACCACTGACAGAATAGGAGTCTCTTGTTGGACATTTGTTCCTTAAGATTCTCACCTCAAGAGCAGCCACCTCAGCTGGTAGAACTGGATGAATCCGGGTCTGTAGAGACTTTTCTGCTGCTTCTATATCCTGAAACAGATAGAAGCATTTTTCAAAACATTCACAGACACACACAGCACCTCTAATAGCAATAGCTATGTATTTCTAATCTCTTGCTTCAACTCTTCTCTGCATACACAGTTTAAACTCATGGAGATGATGCTGACACAGAACTGATCACTGCTTAATTAACCAGTGGCAAATAGAGAAGCAAGTGTTTCTTATTTTAAAATAAAAGGCAGGGGATGGGAGTGGTACATCTAAGTTCTGCCTTTTTCATTTTAAGTAGTTAGTAAATGCCAATAATTCTTGGAAAAAGAACTTCCTCTAAAACTGCTCAGAGGACTAACTTAGCTTTAAAATCCTTTAAAAACAGCCAGATGGATAAAATAGTCAAATATTCCGATACTAAAAACAATCAGATCCTCAGACCCACACTAGGCTAATCTTCAAAGTGGAAGAGTTCTAGTCTGTCTAGATCATGCACATGGTATATTAATGACACACCTTTCATTTATGCAGGACTTCATATTTGAATTTTATACATAGGCAAATAGTCCCTATATTTAAAAGGTCCATGAGGTACCTGAGTACTCTGCAATAAGAACCTTTCGCTACGCTGTTTAGACTTTTAGTACCAGATTTCTAAGCTAATCTCAAAGGCAAATTTTATTGCGAGGTAGTATATCCTTCAGCTCATGGCATTCAAGCACTGTGTGTTACTAAGTACTTAAACATGTAGATACTTATGTTTTCTCTTATGGATGTAGAAACACAAGAGTATTTAAGCTTGATTCATACTTCAGGAACGATTTTATCTAGATCTGTACATAAAGTTCATGCCCAGAAATGTAAGACTTTACAAGTTGTTAGAGAGATACTCCAGCCCCGTGTAGTAAATTCTCCCCAAATCAGCACCTCTCTTGTCTCATGCTTGCTCAGGTCTGTCCAGTTCACAGGGCCACCGGTGGGAAGGCTGTGTAAATTCTGTCTCTCAGCTTAATAAGTTGATAGAAAAGAAAAAGTTCTCTGCTCCATGTAGAAGCACAGGAGCGATCTGAGTACAGGGCTGTTGGACAGAAGGAGAGCGATGGAAAAGGGCGTGGGAGTGGGGTGTGAAGAAGCCAACGCTGAACAGGAGAAAAGAGATAGCAGATGGCAGCGGCGGGAGCAAGGGATGGGTGTGAAATGGAAAAGGGAAAAACAGGAAATTCCCTAAAGGGACTCCCCAAAGTTGCACAGCCATTAGTGCACCTGCTGTCTGGAGGAAGGTGATTTGAAGGGGAAAGAAAATGATTTAGGGATAAAAAGCTCATCTATTAGCATCTCTATCCCATATCAGCAGTTCACGACCAACATGCAGGTTAGAGGGCTTTTGATGTCAATGATACAACAGACACGGGATACCAACTCTTCTGTTTACACTGAGATTCAACAGGGTTCTGGAAAAACCGCTTTATACATCTAGGAATCAAACAAAACTCACAATCCCAATGTTACCATTATTCTAAGAACAGTTACAAAGTTACCTGAACTGGGAGATCTAGGTGCTGCTAGCACCTGTCAGTTCAGTTCAGTTCAGTCGCTCAGTCGTGTCTGACTCTTTGCGACCTATAGGCAAGATTAAATATTTTTCTTAAAGATCAGGAAATAAGAATACTGAGTATCTTGTAGAGAAGAGCAGATTTGCAGTGGAAAGAGCAGACAGGAGGAGAGGGACGCATGGCCTGGAAAAGCAGGCCCAAGTCCGCCAAACCCGGCTGTCATCTCTGCAGCATTTGGACAAGGGATTATCACCCCTCGAGAGAACTTCTTCCGTAGCTCAAGTCATATTTCACTTCTTTCAATGTTTTGCTTACCTCTCGGACTCCTCCTCCCCCTCTGCTCCTTGGCTGGCTCTTTTTTTCTCTCATTAATCCTCAGTGTGGGCTTTCTTAAGATTTGAGACATCTGGCCCCAGCTTTTCACTTTTTCTGCCTCCAAGATTGTCTCTGATTCAGTATCAATTATTATTATAGAAGGATGGCTAGTTTCTCTTCCTGGCCCTTAATTCTAAACCTGATAAAACTAAACTCATCTTTTTCCACTGACTGTATTAAACGTGTACTAGTGGGAATTCTATCCACTCAGATACCTATGCTGTATCGTGTAATTCCAAATCTTATTCCTGCCATTTAAAAATTCAGCGCTCCCTATATTGTTCTTTCAGGATGTCTCCTCTGGCCTTTTCATGTGATTGTTAATGCTGTGGCCTTCTGATTACACTTATTCATTCAACAAATACTTAATGCTTACTTGTACTCATGCCTAGACCATATTGTACTTTAATACATACTTGGAATTGATTAGTTCTGCTAAAAGCTACTTTACATATGTCCTCCCCTAGATTTAAAAAAAGATAAATTGGTACCCACAACACAGAGGATCAAGCAGGCATTCCTTAGCCTGACTCAGAATCTCAGCAATTTGACAGCATCCTTCTGTAGCAAGTTGTATCTTAATCCTTCGACATAAGAACCTTCTTTTTCACTATATGCTGCCTAAAGGAAAGGACTATGTCTTATATAACCTTTAAGCATCTGAGAATCTAATAAGTGCAGGGTATGTACTAGGTACTGAAATATTCATTAAGTAAATACAGGCTGAAGGGTCAAAGAATCCTGAGTATAAATCAGAAACTTTAAAGAAAAAGAAAAAAGTACCCAAGGGGGTAGGGGAAGAAAAGGAAGAAAGAGGAAAACAGGGGCTTGCTGGCCAGCTTTACCTGACTCCCTTGTTGTCTTGTTGTATAGACTTGTCACTAGATCATTTAAAATTGTTAGAAAACAGCTGACAAAGCAGTCCCTACAGCTTGAAGATAAACAGATCTAACTGCTATCTAGTAGGTGGCATAGCTACACAGAGAATAAATATATCAAGTGACCTTAGAACACAATATTTTGAGTGAGCAACCCTAGTGAGATACACTCTAAGGACAAAAAGAATCTTAGTAAAAGCATCTTACTGAAAACGATTCTTTATAATCACATGGACAGTGACAGTGCTGTCTGGATCATAGGATATAAGGTACAGAAGTACTTGTGCTGGTGTTGGAAACTTCTTTGGGAACAGATTTTGGATTTCAGAAAAAGAAGTTAGAGGTATAAAATCTATGATTTTAAGTTAAAAGCCTTGCAAACTGGAATCCTGGAATTTCTGATAGGAGCTCTTATCTTTTAAAAAACAAAAAAACAAAAAAACAAAGGTCAAAATAAACACCACCATTGCCCAGAGAGAGGGCTCTGAACATATTTCCTACCAAAAGGATCCAGGGCTCCTTGGAACAGTGGCTGTTCCAGGTCTCAGCAACAAATGCACATGATGAGCCTGGAATGTTTCATCAGAACAGAAAGGAAACTGTCATGCTGCTGAGATCTCAGCAGAGGCATTCAGGAGCTAATCTGAAGAGGTTCCCACTTGTTTAAAATGGGACAAGTTGACAATAAACGGGAATAAATACTGAAATGGATTGAAACATTTCCAACCCAGGACACCTCAAAAAACAACAGCAACAAAACACAAAACAATATAAAAAACCAACCAAAACCAACAACACCTAATTGGTCACTTTTGCAGGACAGTAGAGAGCCAACTTATTATTCTGAAAACTAAATAGAATCAAGCATTCGTCATGCTTATTCCTCTATGAAATATACCTCAGTGTAATCAAATAATTGATGAGGACAAGTGTCTCTTAATATAACTAATCAGCAGTTGAATGAGAAGGAATAAAAGAATTTGAATATTGCTTTTCATAACCCCTAATGAGTATACTTAGGCAGTGATCATCAATGCCTAACATTCCAAAAAAAGAGAGACAGCTGGCATTATGGAAGTGTTCTTCCCAAAAACATAGAATCTGAATCTGCTCAGGCCTCTCTATAATCTGTACTGCTAATGAAGTATTTCTTAGCCTCAAGTAGCTGCTGAGCACTTGAAATATACAAGTCTGAATTAAGATGTGTTGTGATGTACAATACACACTGAATTTTGAGAGTCTAGTAAGAAAATAGAATATAAAATATTTACTAACTTTTTATAGCAATTAAATTTGAAATATGTTTGAAGTCTTAACATTTTACTTAGTCTGTTCAGGTTGACATTATTAAAATTAGTTCCTTGGAAATTTAAAATTACATATGTGGCTTGCACCACATTTCTGTTACACAACACAATTTAGATCTGTCAATTATATTAAAAGGAATGAGGGGAAACAGAGCAACATGTTAAATGAGTACCTCAGTGATGGAAGTAGTGATACCCAGAAACTCAACGGGACAAATGACCCAATTCCTTTAACAAATATATTAAAAGCAGGGATAAAAGAGCAGGGAGAACTGTGAGAAATTTAGGAAACCTCTATCAATTACAAGTTGAATTTTATGTGGAACCTGATTAGCTATTTGAGGGTTTATTGTTAATTTCTTAGGTTGATACTGACATTTTGATTTTGGTTAAAACAGTCCTTATCTTTTAGTGACAGACACTGAAATAAAGGGATGTACAGAAATATTTACAGGTGAAACAATGCAGTGTCTGAAGGTTAGCTTCAAAGTGATGTGAGGGGGTAGAGGTGAAGAGTATAGACAAAACAAGCTGGCTGTGTTCTGACAATGATTGAATGTGGGTGATAAGTGCATGGAAATATTCTTCTATCCCTTCTTTTGCATAGTTGTGAGATTTTTCATAGCAATTAAAAAACAAGCTTCCAGTGGGTGAAAGTATAACTGTTACTCTGTGGCATGACTCGGGAGCCTGTATAAACAAATTGACTCCTGAAAAGGAAAAGGAAGGAGCACAAAGCATCATGTACCAAGATCTGTCTTTGCTCCTCCCTGCCTACATCCCTCCCTCCCCATCGAGCTGCGGCTGGGCTGGGTTTAATCTTTTAAGCTGCTGGAGTGGCAATTTCTGGGATACAAAAAATAAGATATTAAAGACATGAAGTGTAAGGGTCATTGGTACAAAGAACGCAGAGACATGTGTTAAACATACGCATTGGGGAAAGTGAGAAATGTGAGAGGAAAGAGCAGAGACCTGGGCCGCCAAGTACTGGCCATCCTGGGTGGCAGTTGTGACTGCCAGCTGCCCCGTGGAGGCTTCCAGGACGTCCCTGAAGGAGAGCACCGGCTGTGTGTCTGACCTGCTGGAGGACACTCTCGTTCTTCCTCACTCTGTCCTATTGGTCCATCTCACAAGAGATGGACCTGTTGCCAAAAAAGCATCTTTTGGGGTTTAAACTAAATTTTGTGGAGGAAAAGGTGGGAGAGAGGGCGGTTTTTATCATGGAAATATTTGTAGAATAAAATATTTTCAGGCTTCTAAGTCCATTTATGTTTGATTTTTAAAGGCAGATAGAGTTCATTGTATTAACGGTAACAGAAAAAAAAAAAATCACTGAGCCAGTTTTCAAAATCCACTGTCTTCCATGACATTTACTGACTAAACCCTTACTATGAATTTTCTTCACTACTTACATTCATATACATTTTTTACTAAGTTTGAATCTTTGATGGGATTACTCTCATTCCCCTTTTAAAATCAGTCTTTGATATTTGTGCTAATTTATTTATCCAAATGCAATTAAAGACACTTTTTGTTGGGATTTTACTAAATCTAAAAATAATTTTGTGACAGATGACTTAGAAAAAATAAGTTTCCCCAGTCAGGATTAAGGCTTATGTCTTCATTTAAGTTTTCCCTTAAAACTGCCACTGAAGTGTAATAATTATCTTCATAGCAGTCATACAGATCCTTTGTTAAGAGCATTCCCAAGTATGTATTTTATAATTTTATTGCTAACGTGAATGTGATCTCTATTTTCCACCTGTATACATAGGATTGCTATTGATTTTTATATGTTTATGTTTTACCCCTTAATTTTACTCAAATCATACTAGTTTTGAAACAACCTTGGCTTCTCTTAAGTATAAAGACATGTCATTGAAAGATGCTAGTGTTATAGCTTTCTTTCTTAAAGTTAAAGCTCATGCCCTTTTAGTGTTCATGATACTGTTCAGAACATGGGAATAAGGTCAGATAATGGACAGTATACAGTCATCCTTACTTTGTTTACTATATTATAGGAGTGCTACCAGGTTTTAAGGGCACCATTTTCAATTGCACTTGGTACTTAAGTACCTATTCTGCTCTAACTTAATCTGTGTGTGTGTGTGTGTTCAGGAGAATCTTATTCCTTGATTGTGGATCAAATCTGTGCCCCCTACACTGGGAGCACAGAGTCTTAACCACTGAACTGCCCAGGAAATCCTATTTAATCTGTTCTTGCAAAGGGATGTTAGGAGTGATACATTATGGTTTTCTCATCTCTATAAATTAAGGGATTCGCCCAGATCAGTGGTTTTCCCAGTTCTCTAGAGACCCAGCAGTACAGTCAAGGAAGGGACTGTAGGACTTTGGGCCAAAGCAGGACCACTTTTCTCTGCTGTGTGTGCTCAGTCCTGTCTGAATCTTTGTGACCCTGTGGACTGTTGCCCGCCAGGCCCTCTGTCCATAGTGTTTCCCAGGCAAGAGTACTGGAGTAGATGGCCATTCCCTCCTTCAGGGGGTCTTCCCAACCCAGGGGTTGAACTTGCATCTCCTGCATTGGCAAGTGGGTTGTTTACCACTAAGCATCGGGGAGGACCTTTATTTTACATCTGTGGGAAAAGTTTTTATGCTAAAAAACAAAAAAGCAAAACAAAAAAGACTTTAGATAAGAATCTAAAGCTATATGCTTTTTACAGTCTTTCCCAGCTCAAATTCTGTAATCAAGTCCTATTTATCTTAACAATAACGTCTGTGGGAGAGTCACTAAAATTATATCCCTCGTATATAAAAATTATATATGAGGGAAAGAAGGACAAAAAAAGGTTGCATATCCAATTATTCAAAGTGACTAAGCACACATGTTAAAAACTAGGGGGAAACTGCATCTGTAACTTTACCTGGGATGTAAGAGAGTTAAAAAAATGTTTATAAAAAGCTGAAAGGAAATATAGAAAAATATACTAATTTCTGGACAGGCAGATGATATAGAAGGTTTTCCATCTTGGCTCTTTCAAGTTTTTTTATAATAAGAGTATATTATTTTGATAATTAAGGGAAAAAACACCATACCAAACTGGTTTCTCAAGACTATGAAACTAGGTTCATTACCTTCCTTTTAGATGACAGTGATTTCTTAGCTACCTCCTTAAATCTTTCCATTTTTGAAATTACTTTGCTAAATAGCAAATGAATGAATCTTTCTTAAAAACTCTTTCATGTGTTTACGTCTTGCTTTTTTTTTCCTTTTTTTTTTTTGCTCACAACACTATATTATCTCTACATACCAAGTCTCAACTTCATTTCATCTCACAATTCAGCCTGTTTCCTGGGGCCTTCCAAGCCAGTTAGCTTAGGATCCCGTGAACATTAATAGGCCGTTCATTCTTCTGGTCTTGGCTCGTCCTTGAGAACTCAATAGAATGTCTTCCCGCTTAGCTTAGCTTCTTCTCTGAGACCTCATAGAATATTCTAGCTCTCCAAGAGTTTTTAACACTTCTAAAGTGCTAAGTACTTTAACACTCCTAAAGTGCTGAGTACCCTGGAGGAGGGCGTGGCAACCCACTCCAGTATTCTTGCCTGGAAAATCTCCATGGACAGAGGGCCTGGCGGGCTACAGTCCACGGGGTCACAAAGAGTAGGACACTACTGAGCGACTGAGCACACAGCAAAGTGCTGAGTATTCCACAGCGTGTAATTAATGTTTGATCATACAGGGTCTCTGTTTTGCATATATTTTAGGTCATGAACAGAGCCTGTAAGCTACTTGATGTAAAGGACCTAACTTGTAGTTACTTTGTTACTCTCACTTTCGGCTCAAAACTAGCTCAAGAGTAAAGAGCTGGGCATTCATCAAATACTTGGGCATTAAAAGGAAGACAATATCACCTGCACTCGCCGATATTACCTGCACTCACCGTAACAAGTAGCAAGCAAGCCGTGAAGACTTCCAATTTGGATTTTCTGACTTTTCAGAGCAACTTCTAGATTACCCTATATATTTCCATTTAAAAATAAATATTGCAAATACCATTGGGCAAGTAAGACATATGGCAATATAGAATGCTTTGGTAGCACTATGGCTGTGACTTAAATTACTGTGGATCAAACTGCCAGAAGCTGAGAAGATAACTGAATTTTCCTCTTCCTTTATCCTCTAGTGAGGACAGAAGAGAACTACATCATGCCTATCGATGAAAATATTTAACAATAAAAAACTGAAAACACTGCTTTATAACTTAAATAATATAGCCTTACTACCAAATGTTTTAGTCATAGGATCTCTTGGAAGCTCGAATGGAAGCAAACTTTAGGGTTTTAATTATGGATGAAGCCATACAATTCTGGAAGCAAAGTACAGCAAGCAGCCAAAAATGTTACACATATGATTTTACTCCAAATGGGCACACTGGCCAAATGGTGAGGCCCTGCGCAGTCACATACTTTGACCACCTCCTCCATCACCATCAAAGAAGATCCTGGGAAATCTGTTACCTCAGATACGAAATCTGTATATTGACTGTGGCCCCAGGAGGGCAAAATCAAATTGTTTCGAGCATATGATAGGTACTTTATCGTGTTTCAGAATCTCCCTACAAATCAAAGAAGATGGAAGATAGAAGCTATGTCTTTTTTTTTCTTTTTTTGGTTGTGTTAGGTCTTAGTTGCGATATGAGCATGAGGAATCTTAGTTCCCTGACCAGGGATCCAACTCATGTCCCCTGCATCCGAAGACAGATTCTTAACGACTGGGCTGCCAGGGAAGTCCCCAGAAGCTATGTCTTGTATTTGTTACTTCTTGTACAAAGATGGCTTTAAAGTTCTAAAGTTATTGATTTTTCATTAGCCTAAGCAAACGTCAAGGCTCTCATTTTAATAAGTGAAAATCCATGCTTCTTGTCTAGTTAACATGAATTTAAATAGTAGTGTATCATTAATTCTATTTGTTACTCAAAGGAATTACATAAATCAAAGTAATGGAATTGAATTAAAACCTTTTTGCAAAAGTGGGGAAAATAGGTTTCATTCATTCAGAGAATCTTACCTTTAAAAGACTAACATTCCTTTGTAAAGCGGCGTTAGCTGCTTGTGTCTGAGAGGCCTTTCCCTTGTTTTGATCTTCAGGTTTATTCTCCATTCGTTGAAGTAACATTAATCTCTGTGATACTCTACAAAAAAATGAAGATTATGTAACGATTTTAAAAAGAAACATTTTATTGCTTGGCCAATATAAATCATTTCTTAATTGCACCTCACTTCCAGTTCAACCTACTTTTAAAGCCAGTTACTATATGTCAGTTAATAAGACAGTGAACAACTTAGGTAGTTCAGGAAGTCTTCAGTCTCAGTGAAATTATTTTTATTTTCATATTTACACTGTAAGTACACACTTGTGTTTTTTTAACCTCTCTAGTCTTGAAAGTATTTTAAAGTGTTGGAAAATATTTAGTGCAAATGCAAACTGTAATCCATACCCCTTTGTACACACACTTAAATATACCTCCCCACACAGACATTGGTATGACTTGCTATACAAAACCTTCTGCTTAACACTTCAGTACCCCTGAATCTTATGTTACACATTTAGAATTGTGCTAAACTTCCATATGTTTGAAGCAGCAATAAAAATATTTTTTTCCTCTTTTTCCAAGAGAAAGATGATAGTTCCATATATGAGTGAGAGGCTGTGTGTACACATGCATACTCACAACATGGTAAAACTAATTGAAGATGTAGAAAGTTGTAAATAAATTATCAAACCACTTGGTTATATATAACGGACTTCAAAAGTTTCTCCATGGTTAAATGCTACTTTTGTAAGTGTTGAGTCTTATTAAGTGATCAAATGAGAAAACATACACAAATGGTACAGTAGCAGTCTCACTGTTTCTCAAAGAGTTGAGGAGATTCTCAGGAAACAGTATGTTGCACAGGGTTGTTCTTGAGAGTAGAAATAAAAAGCCAGGTCTTTGAAAAGTCATTTTCATAAGAAAAATACCTTAGAAGGCCAAGGCAGAGAGGCTGGTAAGTATTTAAAGAAAAGCAATACATGCGAGCCCACAAACAGCGGTTAGAGAAGGGTTAATACTAAAGAACAGTGCCGGACTGGCCATAGAATTTGCAGAGCCCAGTGCAAAATGAAAATGTGGCTCCTAGGCTAAATCTAGTGCAGGGCCTGTGACTATACAGGTCACACACTCATGAAAGCTGGTCTTGGTAAAAGGCTTAGAGAAGTTCACTGAAGTGCAGTGTAGAGCATAGAGCGGCTAAGGGGGAGAGTGAATTTATCTAGATACTAGTAACAAGAAATGAAAGACATAAAACATAATCAGACCTTTTAATCTTTGTTGTTCTTGAGGGGTAATGACACTCCTTAAAACCAAAATCTCTCAAGTGTCACAAAAATTGACACACTTACAGATTTTTAAGTTTTCCTGTGCACACAGTGTCACTAATAAAGCCAGTACAGTGCATACATTGAGATTAGCCTTTTTAAAACAACAACAACAACTTACATTTCTTCATGTCTTTTAGAAAGGCGAATTTCTTGAGTGAGCAGAGACGTCATCTTTAATCAAAGCTGCCTTGATAAGCTTTCTGCTAAATAGTAAGGACATTTAAAGTTATTTCTACCCCATGGCCTTAGCTTTGCAACATTTTGATCATTCAGCATCTCAATCTATTGGTTCTGTCTCAGAAGGGAAAAATACAGCTTGGGCTGTGATGATGTTTTTAAATGCATTCTTTCATTTTACATATGTTTACTCACAATGCATAGTTTTCCAGATGCCATATGCAATCCAGAACACTGACACAGGTAAACACAGCATACTTCCCCTGTCCCCCACCCCCAACCACACACACACTTTAACCTTAATCAGAATTCAAAACAAGCAGCTGGTACCAAGACTAGTAAACATTTTACTGAATCAACAAAACAAAACAAAAATCCACTGTGTATAATTCAGAGAAATACCATCCCTCAGACACACAGACAAACAAGTATGAAAACCAACTGGAAACTCATGGTTTTTCCTTTATTGGAAGACTGCCCAGTTCTACTATCTCTCTTCCAGATGGGGAAGTATTTTTCATGCCTAACTGTGGAGAAAAGTATCTTAAAGTGGTTTCACCTTACCCTGGCTGCTCTGGACTCTTCATTAGCGGAGTTTGGGAAAACCCATTTTCACAAAACACTGTACACCATTAGCAAGCTCACCTTGGTAGAAGTGCCTGGGCCAATACAGACAGAGGTCTAGTGAACTACTTGGATGGCTGTGAGTCTGAAAGCAAATCATCTGGTTGGGTGCAAGGACCGAAGTTTCCTGACTGCACAAAGGGAGAATGCAGCTAAGCCAAAATAATATAATTAAAAAAAAAAAAAAAAGAATGAAAATTCAGTCTTAGAATGAAGCACTGGCTTTCCTAAATTTTATGAAACTAATACTGGTTGTCTGCTCGTCGCCTGCGTTTCCAGCACTGATTAAAAAAAAAAATGAGCTCTTCCTTCAGCACACACACAGAGCGTAGGTCTCTGAGCAAAGTCGAGGAAAATGGAAATATACTGCCCTGCCCTCAGCGGGTTTCTTCCTGAAGATACCGCTGTTTTCAGCACCGCGGACAGCAATCGCGCGCAGGCTAGCCAGGAAGGGGTCGAATTACAGATACTCCGACGAAATCACCTCAGGCCTTTCTCCCAGTATCGAATGCAGTGTCAAGGAAATCGCTGGAAGTGAGTCCATGGTAACTTCTTTTCTGTGGCGACCAGCATCAACACTTCAGAAAAAGTCTGCCTTCTGAGCCGAAGATCTGCAGCTTTTCGGAGTCATCAGCTCACCAACCACTGCAACTCTCGCTTACTCTGGAAGGGCTCGGGAACTTTCCTCGTCACCCTACCTCTTCCCCTTTAACAGCATCCTTGCCACCAGCGCACAGCTGTCCTTCGGACACTCGGGGCACTCACCCGCCGGCCGTCCTACTGTTGGACCTCACTCACCGAGCCCCGTACTGACTTCTTCCGGGAAGGCGCGCCACAGATTGTGCGGACGTTAGGTCTCCGCGCAGGCGTGGGCGTGGCCACGCCACCAAGCTGCGCAAGCGCGATGCGAAGTGATGTCATCACGTACTTATAAAAGGAGCGCGTCTAGCACCAAACGCTGGTGAAGTAAGGCGGCTCCGAAGAAGGGCTGTGAAGACGTCACAAACTGGGTGGAAAATCACTTTGGTGGTAGCTTAATTTCGAGCTTCTTTTAAGCGTACCTGCATGTATTGAAAAGACTTTAGAGAATGAAAATGGTTTCTTACAAGCCAGAACATCACAGTAGAATGTGGAGGAGAGAAACACACTTAGTGAGTCCTGCAAAGTGTTTAAACAGACTTTACAATCAGGGCTTCCCAGGTGGCGCTAGAGGTAAGAACTCGCCTGCCAAAGCAGGAGACTAGGGGAGGCGCTTTGATCCGTGGGTTGGGAAGATCCCCTGGAGGTGGAAGTGGTGGCCCACTCCAGTATTCTTGCCTGGAGAGTCCCATGGACAGAGGAGCCTGGTGGGCTACAGTCCATGGGATCGCAGAGTCAGACACGACTGAAGTGACTAACCACGTAAGCCCAATCAGGTCCACACTTGCCCAAGGAATAGCTTCAGAACGCTTCACCCTGGGCGTCTGATGCTGAGCCGGACAGCAGAGCTCTTCCTGCTTGTAGGGCAGCCCCCATAGAGATAATAATGCTGATCTTTCACTTGTTGAGAAATATGCGTATCAGTTCCTGTATTTCTGTGGATGATCTCATTAACTCAGTCCCCACAAGGCCTGGTGAGATAGATGCCATTCTCCGCATTTGACAAACAAGGAAGCAAACTTGATCATTGATTTAAGTTGTAGCTGGAAGCTATCAGAGCCTCCATTAGATTTCCCACAGCCCTCGGGACAAAAACATTTGGTAATAATCCTTTGGTGTTGTAAAGTACATTCTTAAATATTCCCATTGAAAGAACTTTGTATGTTACATGGTAGTATCCTTAATTACAGAGTAAAATATTGAGATTCAGGAGGGGTAATGTTTTCCTTCTGAAGGTTACTGAGTTGGTGAAGGGCAAAGAGCTAGGACTCCATTCTAGGTGTTTAAATTTTGTTTTTTCTTCCAGAATACCTACGTTAAATTTATCTCCTGCTTGAGGACTACAGTACTTGTGTGTTTTCATTGTTTGGAAAGCCCTTTCCCCAGATACTGACATAGACTCACTTCTCATCTTTCAGTGCTGCTTCCTCAGTGAAGAAGTCCCTGAACCTCCAGTGGAGGATCACAAGTCTGTCTCTTCACCCTTCTCCTTCTCCTGCTTTACTTCTCTCCAGAACATAGTATCATTCCACGTATTTTCTAATCACTTGTTCGTTTGTTTACTAGGCACCTCCAACTAGAATTTGAACTTCCTTTTAATTGTCTCTTTTTATTTACTGAGCTGTTGAAACTACCTGACTATAGGTGCTCAGTAAATATTTTTGAATGAATGGATTAAATAACTCCCCCTGTTGAAATTTCATCATAATGTAAGATAGCTGTATCTTCAGTTGCTAGGACTTTAGCTTTACTTCAGTTCAGTTGCTTAGTCATGTCTGACTCTTTGGGACTCCATGGACTGCAGCATGCCAGGCTTTCCTGTCCATCACCAACTCCCAGAGCTTGCTCAAATTCATGTCCATCAAGTCAGTGATGCCATCCAACCATCTCATCTTCTGTCGTCCCCTTCTCTTCCTGCCTTCAATCTTTCCAGCATCAGGGTCTTTTCCAATGAGTCAGCTCTTCACATCAGGTGGCCAAAGTATTGGAGCTTCAGCATCAGTCCTTCCAACGAATATTCAGGATTGATTTCCTTTAGGATTGACTGGTTTGATCTCCTTGCAGTCCAAGGGAGTCTCAAGAGTCTTCTCCAACACCACAGTTTGTAAGTATCAATTCTTTGGTGCTCACCTTCTTTATGGTCCAACTCTCACATTCATACATGACTACTGGAAAAACCATAGCTTTGACTAGATGGACCTTTGTCGGGAAGGTAATGCCTCTGCTTTTTAGTATGCTGTCTAGGTTGGTCATAGCTTTTCTTCCAAGGAGGAAGCTTCTTTTAATTTCATGGCTGCAGTTGCCATCTGCAGTGATTTTGGAGCCCAAGAAAATAGGCTGTCTCTGCTTCCATTATTTCCCCATCTATTCTCCTTGAAGTGATGGGACCAGATACCATGATCTTAGTTTTTTGAATGTTGAGTTTTAAGCTAGCTTATTCACTCTTCTCTTTCACTTTCATCAAGAGGCTCTTTAGTTCTTCACTTTCTACCATAAGGGTGGTGTCATCTGCATATCTGAGGTTATTGATTTTTCTCCTGGAAGTCTTGATTCCAGCTTGTGCTTCATCCAGCTTGGCATTTCACATGATGCACTCTGCATATAACTTAAATAAGCAGGATGACAGTATATACCTTTAGCTTTACTTAGTAAAGATTAAAAAATAGACCTCTAAATGGTCTTGTGTTGTAGAAATATAATGGAGTTATTGCATGGTTAGAAGGCATTCTTGTTTATCTTTTATTGAAGTTAAAAAATAAGAATTTTTCTTAAATTGGTAATGCGTTGCATGAAGTAGGGAGCTGAGAGACAGCACATTAAAGCTTTGGTATGTTGCTGAAAACAAACTTCTCACCTCTCTCCTTTATGTAAACTTGCATAGTGCTTGCGTACTGTTACAACTGGGTCAAATCCAGGTCTCTGACCTTTGAATCCAGTTTCTTCCAGTCATATCCTGCCTTGGCATTGAACTATGGAATGCTTTAGAAATTTTCTTGCAATTTTTAGGAGAATATAAGTAGGGCTACCTCACAGACACTTAGAGAGAATTTATTTTCCAGTCTTTACTCTCTGCCTAAAGATCTGCTATGATAGGTCCCCTCCTCCTGATATAATCCATGGTTGATCCTGTGAGATGCCTGGCTGGGGAGAAGAATCTCTGGCAATTCACAGGCTAGCTATTAACATACAGCTTCTGTGTTTGCTGTGTAAGTTTAGGTACTTTCTGGAGTGAGGTATTCATGGCATGCCATGAAAATTATCATAACCTACTAAGTATCACTTGGTCCATAATGAGGCCTTCTCTAAATATGTGGTGGTTATTGCTTCCTAGCTGTAGACTAGTTCTGTGCATTAGTATGCCATAATTATCCCCTTAGCCTTTCATGTCCGTGGGGAATTCCATGGAGCAAGCAGCCTGCTGGGTTTACAGTCAATGGGGTCGGAAAGAGTTGCATGCAGCTGAGTGACTAACACGTGTGATTTAGTTATAAAGATGCATTTGTTAAGCATGTGTAAAATGCAGTCTCTGCCCTCAAGGGCCTAGAGTCTGGCTGGGCTGTTAAGGCATATGCGAAGCTAGAGGATGATGATTGACAGCATAAAAATGGCTAATACCTATTGACTGCATGTTCTGTAGTAGGCTCTTTGCATGAATTACTCTTCTAATCCTCGTAACTACACCATCAGCAACAGTGCCAAACTCTTACTATCCCCGAGTTCATAGTTGAGAAAACCGAGACTTAGTTTTGACTAACTTAAATGACTTTAGAGCCCACTGCTAATAAATGGATTCCAGCTTGTTTGATGTTAGTATTCGAAGTAGTTATGTATATTGTCTTGAGAATGTGTAATTAAAATATATCATTCGGATATTGAGAGAGCTAGAAAAGGCAGGAGAGATGAGTTTGACTTGGGATAGTCTCGATGGCATTTTGGGAGACTGTGGTGGAGTTTGAAAAGTGGGTGGGATTTGGAGACTTTGCAAATGGACGGAGTTTGGAGGTCTGTCTTTGTGATTGGGTGTATGGGGTGTGAAGTGTTCTGTATGAAGGATTCAGTGGGCACAGGAGTGTGTGCTTGAGAACACACCTGGAATGAGGGCCAATAGAAAGGAAGCATTGAGAAGAGTGTTTTCCCCTCTTCCCCCCCTATTTTAAAGGTTTCATTTCTGGTACCAGAGAATATGAAAATAGAGGATTGACAGTAATAAAGAGAGGGAGTGTTTTTGTAGATGAGACTGATGAGTGGAGAACAGAAATGACAACAAAAGAGGAAGGCTTGATGATGAAAAAGGCAGGACATGCTGTTGAGTAAGAAATAATTGAAAGAATTTCAGAATCCTTGACAACTTCAAAGACTCCAAGTTACTAACAGTAAATCCTGTTACGCGTTGTACAAAGGCCGTCATTTTAGACTTCATTTGGGCTTATTCTGTGTGTCAGTGTTAGTCGCTCAGCCGTGTCCGACTCTTTTCACCCCATAGACTGCAGCCTGCCAGGCTCCTCTGTCCATGGGATTCTCCAGTCAAGAATACTGGAGTGGGTTGCCATTCCCTTCTCCAGGGTATGTTTCTGACCTGGGGATTGAATCTGAGTCTCCCGCATCGCAGGCAGGTTCTTTACCTTTTGAGCCATGAGGGAAGCCAAATATTAAAAAAAAAAATAGAGACCTCATGCCTGAAGTGGAGTTGGTTTTTCTTCCTATTTCATGAAGTCCCAGGTGAAATTTGAAAAGTGGGTCTGCTTACCTGTATTTCTGCTTTTGTTCACTTTGAATGAGAATCATAAGAATCTTTTTCCATAAATGCAGACTGTCCATTTTACTATGGAAAAATTTTATACAGTCCAAGTACATCTGAAATGCTTCAAATTGTTTCCTGGTGGGTTTTGTCCAGAGAGAATTTACAACTAGATACCTCTTTGGGATCTTTGGTCAATGAGTAAGCTGTCAGTCTTTGTCCAAGCAGATAAAACTATCAGTTAGCTATCAGATAGATCCAGTCTGTCCATCGCAGGAAAAGAGTTTTGCAGTGAGAAACCATTATCGCAGTTGGTGCCAACATTGTAGATGGGAGGACAAGGCCATGCTGACAGAGCTCTGCTCAGTCCTAGAGAGTTCCACTGAATATTTGCATATGCCTTTTCCTTGGGTTCATTTCAGTTCAGTTCAGTCGCTCAGTTGTGTCCGACTCTTTGCGACCCCATGAATCGCAGCACGCCAGGTCTCCCTGTCCATCACCAACTCCCTGAGTCTACTCAGACTCATGTCCATCGAGTCGGTGATGCCATCCAGCCATCTCATCCTCTGTCATCCCCTTCTCCTCCTGCCCCCAGTCCCTCCCAGCATCAGGGTCTTTTCCAATGAGTCAACTCTTCGCATGAGGTGGCCAAAGTATTGGAGTTTCAGCTTCAGCGTCAGTCCTTCCAATGAACACCCAGGACTGATCTCCTTTAGGATGGACTGGTTGGATCTCCTTGCAGTCCAAGGGACTCTCAAGAGTCTTCTCCAACACCACAGTTCAAAAGCATCAATTCTTCAGCACTCAGCTTTCTTCACAGTCCAACTCTCACATCCATACGTGACCACTGGAAAAACCATAGCCTTGACCAGACGGACCTTTGTTGACAAAGTAATATCTCTACTTTTTAATATGCTGTCTCTGTTGGTCATAACTTTCCTTCCAAGGAGTAAGCGTCTTTTAATTTCATGGCTGCAGTCACCATCTGCAGTGATTTTGGAGCCCCCAAAAATAAAGTCTGACACTGTTTCCACCATTTCCCCATCTATTTGCCATGAAGTGATGGGACCAGATGCCATGATCTTAGTTTTCTGAATGTTGAGCTTTAAGTCAACGTTTTCACTCTCCTCTTTCACTTTCATCAAGAGGCTTTTTAGTTCCTCTTCACTTTCTGCCATAAGGGTGGTGTCACCTGCATATATGAGGTTATTGATATTTCTCCTGGCAATCTTGATTCCAGCTTGTGCTTCTTCCAGCCCAGTGTTTCTCATGATGTACTCTGCATATAAAAGGGAACATTTCATGCAAAGATGAGTTTGGTAAAGGACAGAAATGGCATGGACCTAACAGAAGCCAAAGATATTAAGAAGAGGTGGCAAGAGCACACAGAAGAACTGTATAAAAAAGATCTTCACGACCCAGATAATCACGATGGTGTGATCACTCACCTAGAGCCAGACATCCTGGAATGTGAAGTCAAGTGGGCCTTAGAAAGCATCACTATGAACAAAGCTAGTGGATGTGATGGAATTCCAGTTGAGCTATTTCAAATCCTGAAAGATGATGCTGTGAAAGTGCTGCACTCAATATGCCAGCAAATTTGGAAAACTCAGCAGTGGCCACAGGACTGGAAAAGGTTGTTTTCATTCCAATCCCAAAGAAAGGCAATCCCAAAGAATGCTCAAACTACTGCATAATTGCACTCATCTCACACGCTAGTAAAGTAATGCTCAAAATTCTCCAAGCCAGGCTTAAGCAATACGTGAACCGAGAACTTCCAGATGTTCAAGCTGGTTTTAGAAAAGGCAGAGGAACCAGAGATCAAATTGCCAACATCTGCTGGAACATCAAAAAAGCAAGAGAGTTCCAGAAAAAATATCTATTTCTGCTTTATTGACTATGCCAAAGCCTTTGACTGTGTGGATCACAATAAACTGTGGAAAATTCTGAAAGGGATGGGAATACCAGACCACCTGACCTGCCTCTTGAGAAACCTGCATGCAGGTCAGGAAGCAACAGTTAGAACTGGACATGGAACAACAGACTGGTTCCAAATAGGAAAAGGAGTACGTCAAGGCTGTATATTATCACCCTGCTTATTCCTTGGGTTGGGGGATATCAAATAAAAAAACCTCACTAGTTCAAAAATTCACTTGAAGCAGTATTAGAATTTTAAAGTTGACAGCATACATGATAATTTGCAGCAAATTATTTGTATATTGTGTACCTAGAAATGTATACTTGTTACTTCCCAAGTTTTAGTGATTCAAAGCTCATGTGATTCTTCTGCCTCAAAGCAACGTGCTCATAGCTGTGAATAATTTATAAAGGCCTTTTTAATCCCCTCGCTTCAGTCCTGTCTCCTTGATTTCATAGTGGCTTTTAATTCATTCACAAGTTTCACTATAACTGTTTAACTCGAATTTTTGTTGAAGTAAGAATTTTCTCTTTCAGAGCCTGCCTGTTATTTTCTCCATCTCCACCTCCCCCCACCCCCACCATTTTGCTCTTATAAATTCTGTAACAGCTTTATAATTAGTCCAGTATTGATTAAGCAGTTGAAAACTTTCTTAAATGCGTGCTTGACTACTTGGTGAGGTAGTCCACCTTTTTGTAATGCAGTGCCGTTGTGTTAATCCAGACCTTTCAAGGTTATTTGCTCCAGCTGGTTTTTCATCATTATTGTTTGGTATATGTATCTATTTGAAAACTTTATGTACTTTCCTTTTGAAAGAACAAAGCTGGCATTTTTACTTCATTGGAACTTCTTAGTTTCAGGACCTAATGATTTGTAAAAATATTGTCAAAGAAGTTATTGTGGTTTAATGTGTTTGGTACAGATTGAAAAAAAGAAAACACCCATATCACATTGATTTGCATATTTGAAGAATCCTTACATCCCTGGGATAAATCCCACTTGATCATGGTGTATGATCCTTTTAATATATTGTTGTGTTTGGTTTGCTAGTGTTTTGTTGAGGATTTTGCATCTATATTCATCAGTGATATTGGCCTGTAATTTTCTTGTTTTGTGTGTGGTATCTTTGTCTGGTTTTGGTATCAGGGTGATGGTGTCCTCATAGAATGAGCTTGGCAGTGTTCCTTCCTCTGGAAAGTTTTAGAAGACTTTCAGAAGGATAGGTGTTAACTCTTCCTTAAATGTTCAGTAGGATTCTTCTGTGATGCCCTCTGGCCCTAGACTTCTGTTAGTTGGAAGTTTTTAAACTAGTTTCAACTTGAGTACTTGTGATTGATCTGTTCACAGTTTCTATTTCTTCCTAGTTCAGTTTTGGAAGATTGTACCTTTCTAAGAATCTGTTCATTTCTTCCATGTTGTCCATTTTATTGGCATATGGTTGCTTGAAGTAGTCTCTTATGATCCTTTGTATTTCTGTGGCATCAGTTGCAACTTCTTTTTCATTTCTAATTTTATTGATTTGAGCCCCTCTCCTGCTTTTTTTTCCTGCTGAGTTCGGCTAAAGGTTTATCAATTCTTATCATTTCAGAGAACCAGCTTTTAGTTTTATTGGTCTTTTCCATTTTTTCCTTCATTCCTCTTTCATTGATTTTTGCTCTGATCTTTATGATCTCTTTCATTCTACTAACTTTAGGTTTTGTTTGTTCTTTATCTACTTGCTTAGGTGTCAGGTTAGGTGGTACTGCTTTTCAATCATGTTTTTCTTAAGCTGAAAGCTGAGCAATTTACTGACAATTTATTCTTGCAAACCTTCTCCTCAGATTTGAATACAAACCCCGCTTTTATTTATTTATTTATTTTTTTCTGTGTTATGCAGCCTGTGAGATCTTAGTTCCCTGACCAGGGATCAAATCTGCACCCCTGCCTTGGAAGCGAGAAGTCTTAACCACTGGACCACCAGGGAAGTCCCTGGATGCCACTTTTAACATAAGAATATAAAAAATGTTAATTAGATAAATATACACTTGGAATTTGGCTGATTTTCATAATCAGATTTTTCAGATATAAAAATGGAATAATTCTATAATATCTTTATATATGAGTGCTTTTTTCAGACTCTGAAAAAAATACAGATAGGCTATGTATATAGAAATAGAAAGTTAAAGTTTTTATTGTATTTCCCCAAGTCTAAATGTGTATTAGTTGCTCATTGATTTGTTTATCCATTCAGAAATAATGTTTTAATTAGATTAAATGTGAGCCTCATTTTTTACTTAAAATATTTGCAGCCAGTAGAAATTTAATAGTGCTTCGAAAAGTTGAATAGTTATCCTTTTACAGTTTTGTTGTTTGAAGAATATTTGTTATGATGAAGGGGTTAAACATGTTGGCTCATATGCCTAAAATTTTGAAGAGTAGTAGAGGGGAAAGGAAATGGATTCATTTTAACTCTAGATGGCAGTTAAACACAACTAACATAGACCAACTTGTTTGAAATACAGAAATACAAAAACAGTAAAACACACACACATTCTGTTCTACCGTCCAGTTAATTATATTTCTCAAAATGATGTCTTGGATCGATATTACTAAACAAACATGTATAAAATGTAATTGCACACAAATGAAATAAATAGTGGAAGCCTGTAATTGCAAGATTTTTTCAGCTGGTAATATGGCATACACCTGTGCAGTAGTATAGAGCCTGTATTTTATTTTGCCATTTTTGCTAACATTTAATTCAGTGTAGTTTTATTTTATGTACAGTTATTTACCAATATCAATTCAAGCCATCTGCCACTGGGAAAACTGTTACATATTTAACGTCTTGGAAATTTTTAATACAAGCAAAGCTTATTTTCATAAACAAGGTGTTCCATAAAAGTCCACTCCAAAACCTGGCACAGATATCCCAGCGTATTCATTTGGGATCATTTTTGCTTTGCTTTGTCTTTGAAAATAGGCTTTTTTACATAACAGAGCAGGCCAGCCAGCCAGGAGATCCGTGCCCATGGCAGGTTGATCCCAGGCAGGGGCGGCCCCTTCCCAAGTTCCCAGCAGCTGCCAGAGTTCATTTTGCTCCAGGGAACCAGGAAGGACTCTCCCTGACAGGCGCCGGGCCACCCCAAGGCAGGAGACTCTTTGGAGCTGAGAAAGGTCCAGAGCTGTGGTCCACGTTTGGTGTCAATCAGGCTTGTGAGGGCTAGGAATTTTGTCAACTCCATTTGGGCTGCTTCCCTTGCAGGAAGTGAGTCCCTTCTGTTCTGAGAGCTGGGCCTCTCTGCTTGGAGGCCTCTGTCGAGGAGGGAAGTGGGGTTTAGACTCCTCCTCCTGTGATTTCCTGTCTCTGTGACTGTAGGTTATGTGGTGTTGGTGTTTGTGTGTGGGTCGCTTTGGGGTGAGCCTCCAGTTTGTCCTTCTGTGTGTGGGACCATGTGTGTTGTTTGTCTTTTGTATGTGTGTGAATCAGTATTTGTGCTGGCTGACTGAGATGTCTTTGAATAATGGAGCTTGCATGTGACAACACCACGTATCCTTCCCTACGGCTTTGGGTTTTGCCTGTGGTGGAACATTGATTGGCATTTTCCCTTGACAGTGTGTGGGTATCTCCCTTTCTGGTTCTAGGGAACTGTGATCCTGAGAGACTGTTTTGGTGAAAGTTGCTCAGTCATGTCTGACTCTTTGCAAGCCCATGGACTACACAGTCCATGGAATTCTCTAGGCCAGAATACTGGCATGGGTAGCCTGTCCCTTCTCCAGCGGATCTTCCCAATCCAGGAATCAAACCCGGGTCTCCTGCATTGCAGGTGGTTTCTTTATCAACGGAGCTATCAAGGAGACTATTTTGCCTTGCATTTGTTGTTGTTGTTATTTGATAACACCTGCTGTGATAATCAGGGCTCTATTTCATCTTATAGTTCCCTTAGGGTATAAGAAAAAAGATTTCTTTACACTGTGTGGCCACTGTTTAGACTCTGGAGGAGGGGAGATGGACTTTGGTTAAGATGAAACTTCTGAAATTCCAAAACTGGTTCTTTTTGCATATGCAGTTTGAGAAAGCTGGCTTGATGAAATACTTTTTTCAGAATTCTGATACCGAGAAAATAAAAATATTTCTAGAAGAAAGCATGAAGTCAACTCAGTAAATTTAACTTATTCCAGCTGTTATTTCTGGTTTTGTTTTTGTCAGGTGAATTGCCAAGACACATGTGGTCATGATTTCCTGTCTTTCCATTTGCACGTTGTTTATTATTACTAAGAGGAATCTTTGAAAAAATTGAGGAAGTTGTTGATCTTCACCCTTTTGTTTTTGTCCTGCAGGAATTAGATTTTGTTCTTTGTGTGTTTGTATTGTCTTGTGTGTTAATGTGCATGCTATGGAAACTCAAATTTGTTTCCTGAATGCAGTCCCTTGAGGTACATTCTCCAGAAATGGATCATTTTTGGTTATAATACTTTTGAGTTAATTTGCAAATGAGCTCTATTAACTGACTCAAAAGTAAGCACTTACAAATTAAATACTTGATAATATTTAGAAAATAGGCCAAAATGAATTTCCAGTCCTCATGATGTGAGAAATATTGAGTACTGAATTGATATCTCATATTGAAGCTAGCTTGAGTTTGTTGTTTTGCTAAATGTAGCGGTACTGTTGTACCTAGGTTTGTTAGAGATGAAGTAAGACCTTATATCTGTTGCAAACTTGTCAGCAAGAAAATATCAGTAACTTGATATAATGAAACGTTAAGTCTGTCACAAAGAGCCTCTCCAGATTTTGGTAAATTGAAACTGAATTAAGTTAAATGGCAAGAATTCATTGACTATCTGGGTCATTTCAAATAGGGTAAAATATTAGAACATTGGTTACTGGGCAAATCTGAGTGTACTAACCTTTGCCTTCTTAGGAGAGGAAATCTAAAGCATAAGTTTACAATCAGAAAATACTGGTATGACAGACAATTCGCAATCACTTGCTTCTTGGTTTTCACTAAAAATTAAGATGTTTTAGAATTGAGGATTCTAAGTTAAATATGTAGTTAAAGCTACTGAAAAGAAAGGGGAAAGTTTTCAGTATATAGTAGGATTGTAGGATATACGTTTTGAGTAAAAAGGAGTTTTATGTAGATCAGGCAGAGTTTAGATTAAAATTAGATAAATTGATTTTGTTGATATATGTGGACAATTTGCAGAAAATATGAAGAAATGCTATATCATCATGTTAAATTGGAAAAAATCAGAATGTAAAATCTTTCCAGGTAATACACAAACATAATTATGCTAAAATACACATAGAAAAATGACAGGTGAGAAATACTCCAGATTTTAATGCTGACTTTCTTTGAATGGTGAGTGATTTTGTTTTCTTCTTTCAAGTTTTCTGCATTTATAAAGTTTATAATAGAAAAAAAAAGGCAAACATTGGATTAGGAATCAATCTTGTAGTGACTCATAGCATGGGATGTTGGGATTGCAAACTATGTCAGATGTTGGTCTTTTTACTTCAAAAGGGCAGTCGTTCCTAAGGCTGAGACCAATTTCCTAAGGAGATCACCATCAGCTTTAGCGTTGCAGTTCAGTAATATCCTCCTGACATACAGGTTTGAAATGTTCCTCCTTGTCAGAAAATAGTTGTCTGTGTTCTACCAATTAAGGACTTCTCCTTTGTTGCCAGCATAAGAACTGCTTCAGAAACTTTAACTTCTGGGAAGTTTCCATGCAGTCAGCACTGCGTTAAAATGCTGTGACTTGAAGGAGGTTTCGTTTCCCAAGAGGAGATAATATCAATATGTATTTTCAGAGGAGGTTTGAACCTATAGTTATGAGCATTTCAGGTTTCCTCCAAAATCTTCAACCACTAAACAAAGATCCACATTGGGAGGAGCAACTTGGCGAAATTTGGGCTCCATTATTTTTACAAGAGTCCCTTGGACAGCACGGAGATCAAACCAGTCAATCCTAAAGGAAATCAGTGCTGAAAATTCATTGAAAGGATTGGTGCTGAAGCTGAAGCTCCAGTACTTGGACCACCTGATGCAAAGAGCTGACTCTGATGCTGGGAAAGATTGAGGGCAAGAGGAGAAGGGGGCAACAGAGGATGAGATGGTTGGATGGCATCACTGACTCAATGGATATGAGTTTGAGCAAACTTTTCGAGATAGTGAAGGACAGGGAAGCCTGGTGTGCTGCTGTCCATGGGGTTGCAAAGAGTCAGACCTGACTTAGTGACAGAACAGCAACATCAAATTTTACAAGATTGCTAATGAAGACATAGGCGATAGCAGTATTAACCAATCTCACCACATTTATTTACCCTTTAGTCATCCATTTATTAAGTATTAATTGAGTACTAGATCTTGTGCCATATGTACATTAACTTTAGACTGTATTGAAATACAGTCACCAATGGTCTTATTTGACCAAGTATTTTGAAACTTTTGACAAACTTCCCAAATATCAAATTTTAATTAAATTTCTTTTGAGTTCCAGCTAACTTTGAGGTTCATTAGAGAGCCCTTAAGGCACCTCAAGGAGGAATATATAATTAATTTTATTCGGTATGTTGAGTTACATGGGAAGTGTTTTCTAAGGAATGATAAGCCTTCTAAGATTATACTCTATGGGTAAATGTTACTATATGTCCTGGTATAATCTGTCAGCCATAATTCTGGTTGTATCACAGCAATTTGATTGAACTTCTTTGTTAACATGTGATGAGATCATTAATTTTGTGTTTTAAGTCTTTAATAGACAGTTAAGCTGGTGGTTTGCAAAAGTGCTTAATCTTCAAAAAGATTCATAGAAAGGACTTCTAAACAAACATAGGTCAGGTATATTGCTGAATTTGGTATGAAATTTCTATCAAACTGGTGGAAAGCAAATCTTCCCTTTTGCTGGCAGCCCCAGTGGGCCCTAAGGCTCTCTGCAGCAGAGTGAGTTAGCAGTGACAAGACAGTCTTACAGTGACACTCACCCTTGAAGGGAAAGGGATTTTGACTGTGCTGTATGCTAGTATTCAGCAATAAACACTGAAAGAGGAATTGTCAGCTGCTTAATTAAGAGAGTTATGACATACTAGCTTTGAAAAAAATCCGGTTTTCGTAAAACATAAGGAAAGCGTAAGCTGAGGATTGCTTCCTTTGCCCCCTGAAACAGCACAGCTCTATTGAGACAACCCTTGGCAGCACAAAGGTCAAGGGAGAAAAAGCAACCAACTCAGGGCGAACCGTGACTCCTTTAGAGCAAAACAGGAGCAGCCCTCTGCGTGTTTCTTATGTCTCCTGCATTGGCAGGAGGAAACTTCACCACCAGCACCACCTGGAAAGCCCCGGACACGAAGATTCAGAGGTTCAAAGTAGCCTCGAACAGCTCAGGTCCTGGAATTAGCACTTTGCCTAGAGAATCCCATGGACAGAGGAGCCTGCAGGGCTACAATCCACAGGGTCACAAAGAGTCAGACACGACTGAGGCACCTGAGCGTGAACGTGAGCACCTGAGTTGGTAGGATACACGTGAAGCCGACTTTGTAATAAGAGATGTGATCCCGCTGTAGAGTCCCCAGTGCTGTTGGAGTTATTTCCCCAGACTGCACACTACTAATAACAGGTGTTGGTTTATAATAGTTTCTTGATGAATGCTTGTTGAATATAACTTGGCAGCATGATAAATGCTTTGTTTCTTTTCCTCTTTTTAAGCAACATAAAAACAGTCTTATGTTACCCCCAAAATTTTATCCATTTATTATACAGAAGTTTCCGTTAGAATTTTATAATGATTGATGCAGTTGCTGCTCATGTTTCCTTGCTTGAATATAAATTAGCGGAGCTTCTATTTTTTTTTTTTTAAGTGAAGACAGAAATTTGAATTTTAATGTGAAATTTTTCAATATTTAAGCATTAGCAACTAATTCGAATAAAAAACAAAACACACACACACATGCACCCACATACCAGTGGTCTGATGGCTCAGTATGTACCACTCACTTTGTAAGCCCATTTTTCAAATAACATGTTGGATCTTTTAGTTATGGTTGTCATCTAACCATACTTTCTTGAGATTGCTCTTCAATTCTCTTAAAATTAGGTTTGGGGAGCTTTCTAAAAGTCTTAAATTTCACCTTCACTATCATTCTCTTGAGTAATAGCTACAGATATCTACCCCATCCTTTGCAGTTTGATTCTTCCTAACTTCACTTTCAGAGAATAACCTTAAATTAGGTTTTGGAAGTAATTTGTTGCGGGTAGCACATGCTACCTACATTGGGTCCAAATACGCAAGTACTAAAGACTAGTGCATGAAAACCTCCTCGTTAGTTTTTCTTTCTACTTTTTTTCCTTTCTTCAATCTTCTCTCCAGTCACAGTGGGATTTTTTTTTTCTTTTTCAAAACATGAATCAGAACTTGTAACTCTCATCCTCAAACCCTGAGGTGATCTTTCGTTGCCCTTCAAGGACGATCCATGCTCCTTCCCCCGGCCCTGCTCTGTCAGGCCTGGTTACCTGTGTTTTGATCTTTGACCAGATCAGCCCTCATTTACTGTGATCTTGCTGATGCCAGCCAACCCAATCCTACCTCAAGAACCTTTGCCCTCAGAGTTCTCACTGCCAGGAACATCTTCCACAGTTTTTCATGGTCTTCATATGTCACTCCCTGAGAAGGTCCCTTCTTGCCCACCTTGTTAAAAATAATCCCTTCACCATCATCTTCTATTCTATAGTTTTTATAGCACTTACCTCTCCCTGATGTATATTTGCGGACATGTGTGTGTGAACATATAGACATAAACACACAAAGCTGCTATATTGACTGACTTGTTTGTTGTCTGTCTTGCCCACTAGAATATAAATTTGATGAGAGCAGGAAGTTTGTCTTACTGACCGCTGATTCCTCAGTACCTAGAACAGCCGCTAGCCCTACACCACATAACAGTATTGTCAAATAAATGAATAAAGAAGATCTAGGCAGCCACTTTGATATTGAGTGCTAGAAGAGACGCCTCAAGTTTGGAAAACGGTGCAGAAGCGAAGTTCTGACTCAAGTGCCTCAGTGCTGTGCATTCGATGTAGTTGCCCATCATTGTAGCCACTGACCCCAGTGGTTGTTGTTTTTTTTTTAATTTGTATTATATGCTACTATTTAAAAATGATATGTTAAACATGCTTTGCACAACTACACTCACCTAAGTGACTTACTAAATTCATGGTGTGATTTTATATGTGGAATAGTTATGATATAAAATCTATTAGAAAGTTATCCTTTCTGAAATTACACTCTCGTGTTAATATTTGATGTTCACGATAAAATCCTGGAGATGTGTCATAGTAATACTTTGCATTGATGTCAAATAATTAAGGATTTAGAGAAATAAGAGTAAATAATTACTTATATAATTTTTTTGTTTCACATATTAGTATATAAGTTCTTGGTAGAGAAATAATTCTCAGTAGACATACCACAGAAGATATGTTAAATTGTTAAAGTACTTCAGCATTGTTGAAATCAAGATATTCCCTTGTAGTTTTTGTTGTAATCTAGTTTTGCATTTGAACTTTTTATCGGTTTGTGTAAGACAAGTTTTTTTCTGACATCTGGGAATGTTTTTCAGTTTTTTTAAGCCTATCATTTTCTTTTCGTTGATGGTTTAAACATAATCTATTGATAGCACTTATGAGATTTTACAGAAAATTCTGTGAAGAAAAAAATGTAATTTATATTAATTTATGTCAGTGTCAACTTTGCTATACGTAACTATATCCTTATAAAATTTCTACCTTGACTCACAGTAGGTCAACCTTAAACATGACACATACAGAAGAAGTTTAAAAATAGCTCATTTTCCTACCACAGACCTTGTACAAATGTTAACCCAGTTTATGTTGTGAATAAAACTAAAGGGTTTGACCTTTATAACAGAAATATTGAGGAACCGGGCACTGATATTTGCCAGAGAGGCAGTGTGGTAAAACAGCCAGGTCACCAAATCAGAAAACACGGCTTCTAGCTCCAGATTTCCTGCCTAAGAACTGTTTCTTCATTGACCAGACAGAGAAAACATTACCATCTCTCTCAACTTCAGCGGATACTCGTGAGGGCCCAAGTATATAAAAAATGCATATGAATGCGCGTTCAGAATTGAGAGACACCACGGCATGCAAGATTTTCTTTTTTGAGTGGGTGTCGTGGTAAAGCAGATCTATTTTATTACACTGTCTCCCACATAGTCTTGTTCCATGTGGTAAAAAAATAAACAGAAATTGTGTAATTTAGAACATAGTTGGATCTCATGGACTAAAGTTTCCTTCACAGCAAGGCTGTAGTATATTTTAATTACCACATATAAGGCTCAGGTATATTTTAGTTTTGATTTATTCTTTGAATTTCTGATTCATGTCTTTTCAAAGATAGTATTTTCTCTCATCTCTGAATAACGACCTGAAAGGATGGATAAACTAGTATGTGGGGGAAAAATATATATATATATTTATTAAGCATGCAAATAAAGGTACAGTTTTGACAATAAATCTTTAAATAGTATCCTGAGCTTTTTATTAGGCTTTGTGAACTAATTTTCTCATGCTTTATAGACTCAAAAGAACTGAGTATCCACTTTTCATTTTGAAACTTACAAAATTTAATTCTCAAAAGTGACTGATAAAGTGAGTAGTCTAAACTTAATTTTAAAAAGTTTTTAAATGCACATTGTAAGGATTTCCAAGAGAGTTAACAAGTCTGTTGGAGTTTGAGGTATCGCTTGGAAGCACAAACGTGTAACACTTTTTAATCCCTAGATGGCTGAAAAGAAATTCACTTATTTCTGGCGTAATTGTTTAAAAGAGGGAGATAGTGAAGGACAGGAAAGCCTGGCATGTTGCAGTCCATGGGGTTGCAAAGAGTCAGACATGACCTAGTGACCTAACAACAAGTATTTGTATTTAGATTTTGAAGTCATTCCTAGGGACAGTTTTAAGTAGAGTGAGCCTTATCCAAAGATGTTCAGGAAAATCCTGTCTTTCAAAAGGGGAATGTTTTCATGGGGAAAAAAAAAAATGGAGAAAACTGACTTGACTGAGAAAAATACTCTGACTTCCCTGGTGGCCCAGCGCTTCAGACTTGGTGCTTCCATTACAGGGGTGATCCGTTCCAACCCTGGTCGGGGACCTGAGATCTCTCATACCCCCTGGTACTGCAAAAAAAACAGACAGACAGAAAAACGGTGGTTTCATGGTCTTTCTTGGCATCGTTTTTGTTTTCTTTTTATTACTTAAGAAAATACTGAAGTATAGTTGATTTACGATGTTGTGTTTCTTCCAAGTGAACAGTGCAGTGATTCAGTTATACACATATAGATCCCCATCTTTCTGATAACCCTATGCTTATAGGTTATTGAAGAATATTGAGTAGATCTCCTGCTGCTGCAGAAGTAGGTCCTTGGTGATTATCTAGCCCATATTGACTAGTGAGAGGATCTTGATTCCAAGCTCTTAATTTATCCCCACACCCACCCACACTGTGCCTCCAAAACCATTTCCCCTTTGGAACCAGAAGTTTGTTTTCCATATGTGTGAACCCCTCTGTTTTGTACATTAGTTCATTTGTATCATTTTTAAACTTAGAAATCACATATGACTGATGTCATAAGATATTTGCCATCCTCTGACTCACATCAGTTAGTGCGATAATCTCCGGGTCCAGCTATGTTACTGGGAGAGGCATTCTGTCATTTTTTTCATGACTGAGTCACATCTCAAGCTATATGTGTGTGTGCATATAAATATATATTTATATATAGAAAGGTATACACATACACACCTATATATACACACACACACAGATGATAGCTTACCGTGAACAATGTCGGATTCTTGATCTCCAAAGAAGATTTAGCTTTGGAACCAGGGTCCAGGAAGTACAGAGACAAAAAGTCGGGGTGTGTTAAAGTTTACTCCTTGAGACGGCCTCTTAGAGCTAGCCCTGTTTTCAGTTGCTTTTTTGTTACAAGCCTGGGACATTGCCTGAGGGCAGGTGTCCTTTCCAGCCCCCCAGGCCTTATGAATTTGAATTGCCCAGAGGGTGAGATGGTTGGATGGCGTCATCGACTCAGTGGACATGAGTGTGGGCAAACTCTGGGAGACAGTGAAGGACAGGGAAGCCTGGCATGCTGCAGTCCGTGGGGTTGCAGAGAGTCAGACATGACTTAAGTGACTGAACAGCACCCTGGTATTTAAGTTGTAGTTATGGAAACAGCCCACAAGCCTGCAGCACTTCTTCATGCCCCGCCTTGGGTTCCTCAGGCAACGGGAGCCCTAGAGAGAAACTCCCCTACAGGGCTGTAGGTTAGATGGAATGTCACAGGCCTCATGTCTCATGACTTCTTCCCCTTCCCCTGCAACCCCTAGAGAAATCCCAAGGTCTGTCCACACTGCTCCCGAGGGTGCTGTGAGCTTAGGTGGGGTGACTCGGTGGAAGGAAGCTGCTGGTGGGAACCCCACCACTGGGAGATTTGGAGACCAGGTACCGTTTCACAGCTCTTCATGCGCAGAAGGTCCACCATTTTTTAGGTGCTCGTAGGCCTACCTGGATCTGGAGATTGGGGTCCCATCCACAGAGGACCAGTCACTCCAGGCCCAGGGGGCACTCCATGGTTGGCACATCCTGCCCAGCTCCCTCAGGCTAGCACACTCCCGCCTTGGGACCCGAGGCTGCTCAGGCTCCAGGGATGGGACTGGATCCCAGGTCACCCAGAATGAGGGAAATAACTGTTGACACTTTTAACATTTTGCATGTTAGTTTTTATTGTATAGGGGAATCCAGTGAATTCACAGTGTCTTTTAAAACCCCTGATTCAGTCATAAATATGTGTATATATATTCTTCTTTGGTTTCCTTTTCATGTAGGTGATTACAAAGTGTGAGTTCCATGTGCTGTACAGGAGAGCTCAGTGATTATGTTCTAACGTACGCCACTGTGCGTACGGCCATCTTCACCCCCTAAGCTATGCCTCCCTCCACCACATCATTCCTTTTAGGTAACCAGAGGTTTGTTTTCTATGACTCTGAGGCTGTTTCTGGTCCATAAAAAGGTTGTTGGTACCGATTTTTAGATTCTACCCAGAAGTGATATCATAGGGTACCCGGCCTCTTCTCTCTATCTTCCTTCACCTAGTATGGTCATCACCTGGTGTATCCCTGTTGCTGCAAAAGGCATTATTTCATTCTTTTCTATGGATTACATGTTATATATATTATATCTGTGTGCCACATCTTCTGTATCCATCAGTCTGTCGGCGGACATTCTGGTTGCTTATCTATCTCATCTAGTGTAAATACTTCTACTTGAACCTTGTGGAACATGTGTGGATTCATATCATGTTTATGTTTACTATCCAAGTGGAGGCCGAGGAGTGAGAATGCCAGGTCCTGTGGTAGCCCAATTTAAAGTATTTTAAGGAACCTCCATCATATCCTTTATCTGGGCTGTTATCAGTTTACATTCCCCCAAAACAGGGTAGGAGCCTTCCCTCTTCTTCAAGCCCTCTCCCCCTGATTGTCCTGGTCGTTTTGAGGGTGACTATTTGCAGATGACATCACCCTTATTAAAGAAAGTGAAGAGGAACTGAACAGCCTCTTGATGAAAGTGAAAGAGGAGAGTGAAAAAGTTGGCTTAAAGCTTAACATTCAGAAAGCTAAGATCATGGCATCTGGTCCCATCACTTCATGGCAAATAGATGGGGAAACAGTGGAAACAGTGTCAGACTTTATTTTTTGGGGCTCCAAAATCACTGCAGATGGTGACTGCAGCCATAAAATTAATAGACACTTACTCCTTGGAAGGAAAGTTATGACCAACCTAGACAGCATATCACAAAGCAGAGATATTACTTTGCCAACAAAGGTCCATCTAGTCAAGGCTATGGTTTTTCCAGTGGTCATGTATGGATGTGAGAGTTGGATTATGAAGAAAGCTGAGCACCGAAAAATTGATGCTTTTGAACTGTGATGTTGGATAAGACTCTTGAGAGTCCCTTGGAGTGCAAGGAGATCCAACCAGTCCATCCTAAAGGAGGTCAGTCCTGGTGTTCATTTGAAGGACTGATGCTGAAGCTGAAACTGCAGTACTTTGGCCACCTCATGCGAAGAGTTGACTCATTGGAAAAGACCCTGATGCTGGGAGGGATTGGGGGCAGGAGGAGAAGGGGATGACAGAGGATGAAATGGCTCGATGGCATTACCGACTCAATGGACATGGGTTTGGGTAAACTCCGGGAGTTGGTGATGGACAGGGAGGCCTGGCGTGCTGCGTTTCATGGGGTCACAAAGAGTTGGACACGACTGAGCAACTGAACTGATTCTGACCAGTGAGAGATGGTACTTCATGATAGTTTTGATTTGCCATTCTCTAATAATGAGGAATTTAGAGCATCCTTTGCTTCGTTGATTTGGTTTTTTTCTTCTTTTAAAGAGAGAGAAAGAGGGCAGTGGGGACAGAGGCAAAGATCAATGTGTGTTAAAGTTGACCCCTTGAGATTGATCTCTTAAGGTTACCCTGATTTGAATTGCCTTTTTTTTTTTTTTTAAGCAAACCCAGGACATTGCCTGAGAGCAGTGACCTTTCCAGCCCCAAAGGCCGTGTGAGTTTGTATTTCTCACAGGCACCTATGTTCAAGTTGTAGTTACAGGACATGTCCAAAAGGCGGCAGCACTTCTTCATACCCCACTTGAATTCCTTCTGCAACTGGAGCCCAAGAGAAAGTCCCCTTGCTAAATTGTAGATTAGAGTGGAAAGGGCCAGGGCTGAGGAGACTTGGAGACCAGGTGACATTTCACAGCTCTTCCTTCCCAGTGGATGCATCTTTTTTTCGGTGCCCTCCACATGACTGTGCTTCTGGAAGTCCCACCTGAATCTGAAGATTGGGGTCCCATCCACAGGGGACCAGTCACTCCAGGTCCAAGAGGAGTTTCTTTGCTGGCACATCCTCCTCAGCTCCCTCAGGCCAACCTAGTCTTGGGGTCCTTGGGACTCAAGGTCGCTCAGGTTCCAGGGATGTGAAAAAGTCCAGGTCACCAAGGCCTGAGAGGAATGCTGGTGGCATTTTTAAAAAATGTGCGTGTTAGTTTTTTATTGAATAGTGAATTCAAGCCCCTGGTTCAGGTATACAAGTGCATATATGTATTCCTCTTCCGTTTCTTTTTGCATATAGGTCATCACAGAGTGTTGAGGAGAGTTCTCTGTGCTCCACAGTGGGTCCTGTTGATTGTGTCCTGTATGTATGTTACTGTGTCTGTGTCCATCTGCACCCCGTCAGGTATGCCTCTCTCTGCCCCATCTTTCCCCTTTGGTGACCAGAGGTTTGTTTTCTAAGACTGTGAGGCTGTTTCTGGTCCATAAATGACTTTTAGATCCTACGTGTTAGTGATGTCATAGGCTACCCGGACTTTTTTTCTGTCTTCCTTCATTTAGTGTGATCATCACCCGGTGTATTCATGTTACTGCAGAAGACGTTCTTGCATTCTGTTCGTGGCATATTCCATGTTACATAGATTATATGTATGTGCCACATTTTCTGTTTCCCTCAGTCTCTTGGTGAACAGTTTGATTGTTCCATGTCTCATGCAGGGTAAGTAGTGCTACAGTGAACCACAGGGAACGTGTGTGGATTCATGTGATGGAATCTCATCACGTGGGGGCCCACCAGTGAGAATGCCGGGTCCTGAGGTAGCCCAGTATAAAGTACTTTAAGGAATGTCCATAGTGTCCTTTTTCCTGACTCTTACCAATTTATATTCTTAGAAGCAGGGTAGGAGGGTTCTCCTTGGAAAAGACCCTGATGCTGGGCAATTGAAGGCGGGAGGAGAAGGGGACGACAGAGGATGCGATAGTTGGATGGCATCATGGACTCAATGCACATGAGCTTGAGTAAACTCTGGGAGTTGGTGATGGATAGGGAAGCCTAGCGTGCTGCAGTCTGTGGGGTCGCGAAGAGTCGGACACAACCGAGCGACTGAACTGAACTGAGGAGGGTTCCGTTTTCCATGCCTTCTCCCACCTTGGCTGCCTGCAGGCATTTTGAGGATGCCCATTCTGAGCAGTGGCAAGTGATAACTCATGGTAGTTTTGATTTGCCGTTCTCTAATAATGATCTGGAGCATCCTTTCCTGTGTCAATTTATTTAACTTATTTTTATTTTTTAGAGAAAAAGAGAGGGCAAGGGAAATGGAGGCAAAAGACAGTGTGCATTGAAGTTTTCTCCTGGAGATTGGTCTCTTAAGGCTCTCCCTGTTTTGAGTTGCCTTTTTGTTAGTGTCTGCCTGCAATGCGGGAGACCTGGGTTCGATCCCTGGGTTGAGAAGATCCCCTGGAGAAGGAAATGGCAACCCACTCCAGTATTCTTGCCTGGAGAATCCCATGGATGGAGGAGCCTGGTAGGCTGCAGTCCATGGGGTCGCAAAGAGTCGGACATGACTGAGTGACCTCACTTTGTTAGCACACCCAGGGCTCTGCCTGAGGGCCCACCGTGTGAATTTGAATTGCCTGCAGGCTCTGTTATTTAAGTTGTACTTACAGGAAATGACCACACGGCGGCAGCACCTTTTCCTGTCCGACTAGGGTAACGAGCTGACCCCAGAGAATGTCCCTGTTGCAGGGTTGTAGGTGGGAGTGGGATGTGCTGAGGCTTGGGCTTCCCTGGTAGCTTAACTGGTAAAGAATCTGTGCCAAGGCTGGTGACTCATGGCTTCTTCCCCCTCCCGCTACCCCCAGAGAAATCGCAAGGTCTCCCTGAACTGCACTAAGAGGGTGCTGTGGTACTTAGATGGGGCAACTCCAAGGAAGGAAGCTGCTGGTGGGAACCCACCGCTGGGAGGCTTGGAGACCAGGTGCCATTTGAAGGTTCTTTTTGCCCAGTGGACCCACCATTTTGGGGGTGCCCTAAGCATGGATGAACTCTAGGAGGGACCGCCTAGATCTGGAGATTGGGGTCTCATCCACAGGCCACAAGGGGCTCCTCCTCCAAAGGGCAGTCCTTTGCTGATCTGTCCTCCCTAACACCCTCTGATTCAGTGCCATCCAGCCTAGGAACCCACCGCTGCTCAGGGTCTAGGGATATGCAAGAGGTCAGTCACCGAGGCTTCAGGGCTATACCATTGGCAGTTTGTAGTAATTCATCATTTTTTAGGTTTTCCAGGTGTGGATGAGCTCTAGGAAGGCCCGACTGGATCTGGAGATTGGGGTCCCATCCACTGGGACCAATCAGTCAAGGTCCAAGGAGGGGCTCCTTTCCTGGTGATCCTCCTGAGCTACCTCAGGCCAACCCACTCCCATCTGGGGACCTGAGGCAGCTCAGGTTCCAGGGATGTGCAAGCAGCCCAGGTCACTCGGGCCTGAGAGGGATACCATTGCCAATTCTTTAAATTTTGCATGTTAATTTGTATTGTATAATAGAGTCCGGTGGATTTAGAGTATCTTGTGAAAGCCCTGGTCAGTTACGTGTGTTCATATACGTATTATTCTTCGGTCTTGTGTCCCATACAGGTGGTCACAGCGTGTAGAGTTCCCTGTGCCCTAGAGTAGGTCTTGTCGATTGTGTTCTTTATGTATACTAATGTGTATATGGTCATCTTCCCCCATAAGATATGCCTACCTCTGGCCCACCTTTCCATCTTTGGTAATCAGAGGATTGTTTTTTAGGACTATAAGGCTGTTTCTGGTCCATAAGTGAGTTGTTGGCATTGATTTTGTAGATTCTCCCCAGAAGTGATATCATCGGCTACCCAGCCTTTTCTCTCTGGCTTCCTTCACACTTTGTGGTCATCACCCGGTGAATCCATGTTGCTGCAAAAGGCATTCTTTCGTTCTTTTCAACGGCCGAGTCATAGTCCATGGTATATACAGTGTATGTATGTGCCATATCTTCTGTATCCATCAGTCTGTCAGTGGATGTTCTGGTTGCTCGCCTGTCTCATTCATTGGAAGTCCCCCTACTTGAACCTTGTGGCGCGTGTGTCAGTTCATGTGTTTACTGTCCAAGGGGTGGCTGCGGGGTGAGGGCGCCAGGTTCTGTGGTAGGCCAGTGTAAAGTGTTCTCAGGAACCTCCAGTTAGAGACCCCAGGGGAACGTTTCATGCAGAGATGGGCACAATAAAGGACAGAAGCAGTGTGAACCTAAAAGAAACAGAAGATATTAGGAAGAGGTGGCAAGAATACACAGAAGAACTGTACAAAGAAGATCTTCATGACCCAGATAACCACGATGGTGTGATCACTCACCTACAGCCAGACATCCTGGAATGCAAAGTCAAGTGGGCCTTAGGAAGCATCACTATGAACAAAGCTAGTGGAGGTGATAGAATTCCAGTTGAGCTACTTCTGATCCCAGAAGATAATGCTGTGAAAGTGCTGCACTCAATATGCCAGCAAACTTGGAAAACTCAGCAGTGGCCACAGGACTGGAAGAGGTCTGTTTTCATTCCAGTCCCAACAAAGGGCAGTGCAAAGAGTGTTCAAACTACTGCACTGTTGCACTCATTTCACACACTAGCAAAGTAATGCTTAAAATTCTCCAAGCCAGGCTTCAACAGTACATGAACCAAGAACTTCCAGATTTTCAGGCTGGATTCAGAAAAAACAGAGAATCCAGAGATCAACTTGCCAACATGTGTTGGATCACAGAAAAAGCAAGGGAATTCTAGAAAAACATATCCACTGCTTCATTGACTATGCTAAAGCCCTTGACTGTGTGGATCACAACAAACTGGAAAATTCTGAAAGAGATGAGAATACCAGACCACTTTACCTGCCTCCTGTGAAACCTTTATGCAAATCAAGAAGCTACAGTTAGAATCGGACATGGAACAACCTACTAGGTCAGACTTGGAAAATGAGTACGTCAAGGCTGTATGTTGCCACCCTGCCTATTTAGCTTGTATGCAGAGTGCATCATGTGAGATGCCAGGCTGAATGAAGCACAAGCTGGAATCTGTTGCAGGGAGAAATATCAATAACCTCAGATATGCAGTGATACCACCCTTATGGCAGAAAGCAAATTGGAACTAAACAGCCTCTTGATGAAGGTGAAAGAGGAGAGTGAAAAAGCTGTCTTAAAACTCAACATTCAGAAAACTAAGATCATGACATCTGGTCCCATCACTTCATGGCAAGTAGATAGGGAAACAAGTGAAACAGTGAGAGACTATTTTTTTTTGGGCTCCAAAATCATTGCAGATGGTGACTGAAGCCAAGAATTTGAAAGATGCTCGCTCCTTGGGGGAAAAGCTATGACCAACCTAGACAGCATATTAAAAAGCAGAGACATTACTTTGCCAACAAAGGTCTATCTAGGGAAAGCTGTGGTTTTTCCAGTAGTTACATACGAATGTGAAAGTTGGATCATAAAGAAGGCTGAGTGCCGAAGAACTGATGCTTTTGAACTGTGGTGTTGGAGAAGACTCTTGAGAGTCCCTTGGACTTCAAGGAGATCAAACCAGTCCATCCTAAAGGAAAGTAACCCTGAATAGTCATTGGAAGGACTAATGCTGAAGCTCCAGTACTTTGGCCACCTGATGTGAAGAGCTGACTCATCGGAGAAGTCCCTATACTTGGAGAGACTGAAGGCAGGAGGAGAAGGGGACGACAGAGGATGAGATGGTTGGATGGCATCACCAACTCAATGGACATGAGTTTGAGCAAGCTCTGGGAGATGGTGAAGGACAGGGAAGCCTGGTATGCTGCAGTCCATGGGGTCTCAAAGAGTCAGACACAACTGAGTGAGTGAACAGCAACAATAGTGTTCTTTATCCTGGCTTTTAACAATTTACAATCCCCAAAACAGTGTAGGAGCCTTCCATCTTCCTCAAGCCTTCTCCACTCTTCCTGTCCAAAGTCATTTTGAGAATGGCCATCTGAACAGTGAGAGGTAACACCTTGTGATAATTTTGATTTGCCATTCTCTAATAGTGAGTGATGTAGAACATTCTTATGCTGATTTCTTTTTTTTTTTTTTTTTTAAGAGAGGGCAGTAAGAACTGAGACAAAAGTCAGTGTATGTTAAAGTTGACCACTTCTGATCAGTCTCTTAAGGTTGCCCTGGTTTGATTTGGTTTTTTATTAGTAATGCTAGGACATTGCCTGAGGGAAAGTGTCCTTTCCAGTCCCTCACGCCTTGTGAATTTGAACTGCCTGTTGTTCAGTCCCTCAGTCGTGTCTGACTGTTTGCAACCCCGTGGACTGCAGCACTCCAGGCTTCCCTGTCCTTCACCATCTCCCAGAGTTGGCTCAAGCTCATGTCCATTGAGTCAGTGATGCCATCCAACCATCTTGTCCTCTGTCGTCCCCTTCCCCTCCTGCCCTCAATTTTTCCCAGAGTCAGGGTCTTTTCTAGTGAGTCAGCTCTTTGTATCAGGTGCCAAAATACTGGAGCTTCAGCATCAGTCCTTCCAATGACTATTCAGGGTTACTTTCCTTTAGGATGGACTGGTTTGATCTCCTTGCAGTCTAAGGGACTCTCGAGTCTGCTCCAACACCACAGTTCAAAAGTGTCAATTCTTCGGCACTCAGCTTTCTTTATGATCCAACACTCACATCTGTACATGACTACTGGGAAAACCATAACTTTGACTAGACGGACCTTTGTTGGCAAAGTAATATCTCTGCTTTTTAATACACTCTCTAGGTTTGTCATAGCTTTTCTTGCCAGGGGCAAGTGTCTTTTAGTTTCACGGCTGCACCATTAAATTTAATTTCAGTGGCTGCACTGACCACAGTTATTTTGGAGCCCACTAAAATAGTCTGTCACTGGTTCCCCATGTATTTGCCCTGAAGTGATGGGACTGGATGCCATGATCATAGCTTTTTGAATGTTGAGTTTTAAGCCAGTTTTTTCACTCTCCTTTTTCACTGTCATCAAGAGCCTCTTCAGTTCCTCTTGCTTTCTGCTATAAGGGTGATGTCATCTGTGTATCTGAGGTTATTGATATTTCTCCCAGCAGTCTTGATTCCAGCTTGAGCTTCATCCGCCCAGCATTTCACATGATATACTATGCTTATAAGTTAAATAAGCAGGTGACAATATACAGCCTTGACATACTCCTTTCCCAATTTGAAACCACTCCATTGTTCCATGTCTGATTCTAACTGTTGCTTCTTGGGCTGCATACAGATTTCTCAGAAGGCAGTTAAGGTGGTCTGGTATTGCCATCTCTTTAAGAATTTTCCAGTTTGTTTTCATCCACACAGTTAAAGATTTAGCATAGTCAATGAAGCAGAAGTAGCTGTTTTTCTGGAATTCATTTGCTTTTTCCGTGATCCATTGGATGTTGGCAATTTGATCTCTGGTTCCTCTGCCTTTTCTATATCCAGCTTTAACCTCTGGAACTTCTTAGTTCATGTACTGTTGAAGACTGGCGTGGGGGATTTTGAGCATTACCTTGCTAGTGTGTGAAATGAGTAAAATTGTGGGGTAGTTTGAACATTCTTTGGCACTGCCCTTTTTTGGGATTGGAATGAAAGCTGACGTTTTCCAGTTCTGTGGCCTCTGCTGAGTTTTCAAAATTCACTGGCATATTGAATTGACCTTCAGTTCAGTTCAGTCGCTCAGTCGTGTCCAACTCCTTGGGACCCCATGAATTGCAGCACGCCAGGCCTCCCTGTCCGTCACCAACTCCTGAAGTCCACCCAAACCCATGTCCATTGAGTTGGTGATGCCCTCCAGCCATCTCATCCTCTGTCGTCCCCTTCTCCTCCTGCCCCCAATCCCTCCCAGCATCAGGGTCTTTTCCAATGAGTCAGTCTTCGCATGAGGTGGCCAAAGTATTGGAGTTTCAACTTCAGCATGAGTCCTTCCAATGAACACCCAGGACTGATCTCCTTAGGCACCTGTATTCACGTTGCAGTTACAGGACATTTCCACAAGGAGATAGCACTTCCTGCTCCACTTGCATTCCTCCTTCAATGGGAGCCCTAGAGAAAGTCCCATTGCAAGGTTGTAGATGAGTGTGCAGTTTGCCAGGGCTCGCATCTCATGACTTCATCCCTTTTCCCTGCACTGCTCAGAGAAATCCCAAGCACTCCCCACACTGCCCTGCTGAAGGTGCTGTGGTACTTATGTGGGGTGACTCTGGGGAAGGACGCTACTGGTGGGAGCCCTACCACCAGGAGGCTTGGAGACCAGATGGCATTTCAAAGCTGTTCCTGCCCAGCGGGACCACCGTTTGTTGGCCTGGGAGCGGTTGGGGCTCCGCTGGTGGATCAGACAGTAAAGAACCTGCCTGCAATGTGGGAGACCCGGGTTTAATCCCTGGGTCAGGAAGATCCCCTGAGGAAGGGAATGGCAATGTACTCCATTATTCTTGTCTGGAGAATCCCATGGACAGAGGAGCCTGGCAGGCTACAGTCCATGGAGTCGCAAGCCATAGATGAGCTCTTGGAGGGCCTGCCTGGATCTGGAGATTGGGGGTCCCATCCACAAGGGATCAATCACTCCAGGTCCAAGCGTGGGCTCCTTTGCTGGCACATCCTCCCAGCTCCCCAAGTCCAACCCAGTCTTGCCTTGAGACCCAAGGCTGCTCAGGCTCCTGGGATCTCAGCACATCACCCAGGCCTGAGGGGAATACCACTGGTACTTTAAAATTCTTGCATGTTATTTTTTATTTTACAATGGAATCCAGTGGTCTTACAGTGGCCTGGAAAACCGCTGATTCAGTTGACATAAGCACGTATGTGTTCTCCTTCATTTTCCCATCCCATGTAGATCATCACAGAGTCTTGAGCAGAGTTGCCTGTGCTCTATAATCGGTCTTGCTGATTATGTTCTCTATGCAGCTTACTGTGCGTTCGTTCATCTTCACCCCCAAGATGTGCCTCCCTCTCACCTCACCTTTCTCCTTTGGTGGCCAGAGGTGTGTTTTCGATGACTGTGAGGCTGTGTCTGTTTTGTAAATGAGTTGTTTGTTATCGATTTTTAGATTGTACCAAAAGTGGTATCATAGGCTACCCGGACTTTTCTCTCTGGCTTCCTTCTTTAGGATGATCGTCACCAGGTGTATCCCTGTTGCTGCAAAAGGCATTCTTTCATACTTTCCTGTGGCTGAGGCGTGTGCTATGCTGAGTCACTTCATTTGCCTCTGACTCTGTGACCTTGTGGACTGTAGCCCGCCAGGCTCCTCTGTCCGTGGGATTCTCCGCGCAGGAATACTGGAGAGGGTTGCCATGATTTCCTCCAGGGGATCTTCCCAACCCAGGGTTCAAACTCTTATGTTTTCTGCACCAGCAGGTAGGTTCTTTACCACCAGCGGCACCTGGGAAGTCCTGGTGTGTGTGTATACCATGTCTGCTGTCCTGTCTGCTGTGGCCAGCGGTCTGTCAGAGGACGTTTGGGTTGCTTACCGTCTTGCACAGTGTACACAGTTCTGCTTGAACCTCGGGGAGCATGTGTCGATTCATACTATTGTGTTCACTGTCTGAGTGGCGGCCCAGGCGTAAGAGTGCAAGATCCTGGGCTCAGTCCATTGGCCTCAGAGAGTCAGACGTGACCGAGCGCCTGAACAGTAAGAATAGCCCAATTTAAAGTAGTATAGGGAACCTCCATAGTGTCCTTTATCCGGGACATGTAAATTACCAATTTACCTTCCCCCAAACAGGGTAGGAGCCTCTGTCTCCTTCAAGCCCTCTCCCACGGTTACTGTCTGTAGTCTTTTGAGGATGACCATTCTGACCAGTGAGGGGGATACCTCGTGATAGTTTTGATTCCCCATTCCCTAATAATGAGCAGTGTAGAGCTCCTTTCTTGTGTTGATTTGGTGTTTTTTCTTCTTTTAAAGAGAAAGGACAGGAGGGAAGGAGGCAGAAATCAGTGTGTGTTAAAGTTGATCCCTGAGATTGATCTCTTAAGGTGGTCCAGGTTTGAATTGCTTTATTTATTACTTCTTTTTTTTGTGCAGTGAAGTTTTATTAAAGTATCAAGGAGATAGAGAAAGCTTCTGACATAGACATCAGAAGGGGCTAGAAAGAGTACCCCCTTGCTAGTGTTAGCAACAGAGTTATATTCTCTCCAATGAATCCAAAGAATATCTGGAGGTTGTAAAGACCTCACCAGACCTACTCCCATAATTTACATTTTAAGATAACAGAGTTGGCCAGAAGGTTTAATCCAAAGACTGTCCTCAGGCAGGATACATCCTTGTGAAGACCAGACCTACTCCCATAATTTATGTTTTAAGATAACAGAATTAGCCAGAGGGTTTAATCCAAAGACTGTCCTCAGGCAGGATACATTATTGTTATATAATCCTAAGGAATGTAGAGGAAAAAAAGTAAAAAGTTTGTCCTTTCTTCCTCCTTGAATATTCCAGACCTCTGTCTCCTTGGGGACCCCTTGACTTCTTATCAACCTGCCTAGGAAATGACTCTCTCATTCCCCTCTTTTCTTTTAGGAGAATTATGTTGCCAAGGGAAAGGGGCGTTGTTTTCATTCCATAACTACTTCCTGCTGTTTAGGGGCGTAGTCCCTAAATTGTTGCAGCAACACATTCTCCTAGGACATTGCCTGAAGGCTGCTGTCCTTTCCAGCCCCACAGGCCTTCTGAGTTTGTTACCCACGGGCACCTGTATTCAACTTGTAGTTACAGGACATGTCCACAAGGCGGCAGCACTTCTTCATGCCCCGCTTGAATTCCTCCTGCAACTGGAGCCCTACAGAAAGTACCCTTGCAAGGTCGTGGATTAGAGTGGAAAGTGCCAGGGCTGGGGAGACTTAGAGACCAGGTGCCATTTCAAAGTTCTTCTTTCCCAGCGGATACATCTTTTTCTTTTGGTGCCCTATGCATGAATGTGCTCCTGGAAGGCCCACCTGAATCTGAAGATTGGGATCGCATCCACCGGGGACCAATCACTCCAGGTCCAAGAGGACCTGGCACATCCTCCCCAGCTGGCCTCCTTTGCTGGCACATCCTCCCCAGCTCGCTCAGGCCAACCCAGACCCACCTTGGGATCAGAGGCTGCTTAGGCTTCCAGGGATGTGTGTGCAGCCCACGTCACCCAGGCGCGAGAATACTGCTGGCAGTTTAAAAATTTTGCATGTTAATTTTTATTGTATAATGGAACCATTGGATTTACAGTATCCTGGAAAACCCCTGATTCAGTCATGCATATATATATATGTCTTCTTCTTTGGTTTCCATATCAGTGCAGGTAATCACAAAATCTTGAGTAGAGCTCCCCGTGCTCTATAGTAGGTCTTGTTGATTGTGTTCTATATGTATATTTCTGCACATATGGTCATCTTCACCCCATAAGATGTCTCCCTCTACACCAGCTTTCACCTTTGGAAACCAGAGGTTTGTTTTCTGACTCTGAGACTGTTTCTGGTCTGTAAATGCATTGTTTGGTATCAATTTTTAGATTCTACCTAGAAGTGACATCATAGGCTACCTGGCATTTTCTTTCTGGCTTTTTTCACTAAGTGTGATCACCCCATGGTATATCTGTGTTGCTGCAAAAGGCATTCTTTCATTCTTTTCTGTGGCTGCGGCATATTCCATGGTGTACACATCCATGTGCCACATCTTCTGTATCTATCAGTCTGTTGGTGAACAGTTTGATTCTTCCGTGTCTCATGCAGGATAAATAGTGCTACAATGAACCGTGGGGAGCATGTGTCCATACATATTACAGTTTCTCATCACGTGGAAGCCCAGGAGTGAGAATGCCAGGTCCTGAGATAGCCCAATTTAAAGTATTTTAAGGAACCTCCATAGTGTTGTTTTTCCTGGCTTTTACCAATTTACATTCCTAAAAATAGGTTAGGAGGGTTCAGTTTTCTCCATTCCTTCTCCCACTTTTACTGCCTGTAGACATTCCGAGGATGCCCATTCTGAGCAGTGGGAGGTGATAGCCTCATGTTAGTTCTGATTTGCCCTTCTTTAATAATTAGCGATTAGAGCATCCTCTCCTATGGGTTTTTTGTTTGTTTCTTTTTTAAAGAGAGAGAGGGACACAGGGGTAATGGAGGCAAAGACAGGGTGTGTTACAGTTGACCCCTTGAGATTGGTCTCTTAAGTCTCGCCCTGTTTTGAGTTGCTTTTTGGTTAGCAAAGCCAGGCCATTGCCTGAGGGAGGTGTCCTTTCCAGTCAGCCCCACAGGCCTTGTGCGTTTGGATTGCCCACAGGCTGCTGTACTCAAGTTGTAGTTACAGGAAATGTCCACAAGGCGGCAGCACTTCATGCCCCTCTTGGGTTCCTCCTGCACCTGGAGCCCTTGAGAAAGTCCCCTTGCAGGGCTGTGGATGCGAGCAATGTGCCAGGCCTGGGGAGGCTTGGAGACCAGGTGACATTTCAGAGCTCTTCCTGCCTATGGGGTCCATCATTTTTTAAAGTGCCCTAGGCATGGATTTGCTCCCGGAGGGCTCACCTGAATCTAAAGATGGGGGTCCCATCACAGGAACCCATCACTCCAGATCCAAGGGGGCTCCTTTGCTGGCACGTCCTCTGCAGCTCCCTCGGGCCAACCCAGTACCACCTTGAGACCCGAGGCTGCTCAGGTTCCCGGGATGTGCAAGCAGTCCAGGTCACCCAGGCCTGAGGAGAGTACTGCTGGCCTTTTAAATTTTTACATGTTACTTTTTTATCGTATGATGGAATCCAGTGGATTGGCAGTGTCCTCTAAAACCCCTGGTTCAGTCATACCTATGCATATATGTATCCTTCTTTAGTTTCCTTTTCAAGGTAGGTTATCACAGTGTTAAGTAGAGTTCCCTGTGCTTTACCATAGGTCTTGTTCCACATGTATATTATTGTGCATATATATGGTCATCTTCACCCCCTAAGGTATGCCTCCATCCACCCCACCTTTCCCCTTTCCTAACAGAGTTTTCTTTTCTGCGACTCTGAAGCTGTTTCAGGATGTAAATGAGTTGTTTGGTATCAGTATTTAGATTCTACCTGGCAGTTATATCATAGGCTACCCAGCCTTTTCTCTCTGGCTTCCTTCAGTTAGTACAATCCTTACCTGGTGTATCTGTGTTGCTGCAAAAGGCATTCTTTCATTCTTTCTGTGGCAGGCTTGTACTCCATGGTGTGTGTGCGTGTGTGTGTGTGTGGACGCCACATCTTCTGTATCCTTCAGTCTGTTGGTGGACATTTTGGTTTTGATTGGTTACCTATGTTGTCCAGTTTAAATAGGTTTACTGGAAACTTGGGGAGCCTGTATGGATTCATGCTATGTTTGCTATTCAAGTGTAGGCTGAGGAGTGAGAATGCCCGGTCCCGTGGTAGCCCAATGTAAAGTATTTAATGCACCTGTATAGTGTCATTTATCCTGGGTGTTACCAATTACATTCCCCAAAACAGGGTAGGAGCCTTCCATCTTCTTCAGGCTGTCTCCCTCTTTCACTGTCTGTAGTCCTTTGAGGATGACCATTCTGACCAGGGAGAGATGATACCTCATGGTAATTTTGACTTGCTGTTTTCTAATAATTAGCAATGTAGAGCATCCTTCCATTTTTTTTTTCTTTTTTTGGGGGGCAGGGTAAGGATGGAGACAAAAATCACAGTGTGTTAATGTTGATCGCTGTGATTGGTCTCTTAAGGCTGGCCTTATTTTGAGTTGCTTTTTTGTTTGCAACCCCAGGGAAGGTGTCCTTTCCAGCCCCGCAGGCCTTGTGAATTTGAATCGCTGCAGGCACCAGTGTTCAGGTTGTAATGACTGAAAATATCCACAAGGCGGCAGCACTTCTCCCTGCCCCACTCGGGTCCTCTGGTGATGGGAGTCCTGCAGAAAGTCAGGATGCAGGGTTAGTTGAGAGTGGAACGTGCCAGGGCTCCTGTCTCATGACTTGCTTCCCTTCCCCTGCAGCATTCAGAGAAATCCCAAGCCTTCCCCAAACTGTGCCGTTGAGGGTGCTTTGGTACTTAGGTATGGAGACTTTGTGGATGGAGGTTATTGGTCAGAACACCACCACCAGACTTGGAGACCAAGTGACATTGCAGAGCTCTTCCTGCCCACTGGGTCCATCGGTTTTTGGCAAAAGTGAGCTCTAGGAGGTCAGCCTGGATCTGGAGATTGGGGTCCCAACCACAGGGGAGCAGTTATTCCAGGTCCGAGGGGAGCTCCTTTCCTGGCACCTCCTCCCCAGCTCCCTCAGGCCAACCCGGTCCCACCTGGGACTCAAGGCTGCTCATACTCCAGGGATGAGCAGGAGGCAGGTCACTCAGGCCTGAGGGGTATCCTGCTGGCATTTGTAAAAATTTTGCACATTAATTTTTTATTTTATAATGGAGTCCGGTGGATTTATTCGGGTGTCTTTTAAATCCCCTGATGCAGTTATCCATACGCATCTATGTATTCTTTGGTTTCATGTTCCATGTAGGTGATCACAGAGCAGTGAGTAGCGTTCACTGTGCTCTACAGTTGTTGGTGATGAGGTTGTTTGGTCGGTAATTCATGTCCGACTCTTTGCAACACTGTGGACTGCAGCATGCCAGACTTTGCTGTCCTTCAGTATCTCCAGGAATTTGCTCAAACTCATGTCCATTGAGTCAGTGATGCCATCCAACCATCTCATCCTCTGCCACCCCCTTCTCCTCCTGTCCTCAATCTTTCCCAGCATCAGGGTCTTTTCCAATGAATCAGGTCTTAGCATCACGTGGCCAACGTGTTGGAGCTTCAGCTTCAGTCCTTCCAGTGAGCATTCAGGGTTGATATTCTTTAAGATTGACTAGTTTGATCCCCTTCCTGTCCAAGGGACACTGAAGTCTTCTCAAGCAGACAGTAGGTCTTGTTGATGGTGTTCTGTATGTATGTTACTGTGCGTATATTCATCTTTACCTCCTAATGTATGCCTCCCTCCGTCCCACCTTTCCCTTTGGTAACCAGAGGTTTGTTTTCTAGGACTGTGAGACTGTTTCTGGATTGTAAATGAGTTGTTGATACCAATTTTTAGATTCTACCCGGAAGTGATAGCATAGGCTACCCGGCCTTTCTCTCTGGCTTCCTTCACTTAGCGTGATCATCTCTCAGTGTATCCGTGTGTCCTTCCTTTCGTGTGAACAAAAGAAAGGCATTCTTCCGTTCTTCCCTATGGCTGAGGCGTATTCCATGGTATGTGTATTATATGCATGTGCCACGTCTTCTGTACCCATCAGTCTATTGGTGAACGTTTTGGTTCCTCCATGTCTCGTCCAGTGTAAATAGTGCTCCAGTGACCACGGGGAGGCTGTGTCGATTCATGTTATGGTTTCTCATCAAGTGGAGGCTGAGGAGTGAGAATTCCAGGTCCTGTGGTAGCCCAACTTAACGTATTTAACGAACCTCCATACTGTCCTTTATCCTGGCTGTTACCAATTTCTGTTCCCCAAATCAGGGCAGGATGGTTCTCTTTTCCCCATGCCATCTCCCACTTTTACTGTCTGTATTGCCTGTCTGGATTGCCGTCTGTATTTACTGTCTGTATTTACTGTCTGGATTGCCGTTCTGACCAGTGCAAGGTGATACCTGTGGTAGTTATGATTTGCAGTTCCGTAATAGATAATGATGTCGGTCAAAATTTCCTGTGTGTTTTTTCTTTCTCTTTTTTAGAGTGACACGGAGGGAGGGAGGGAAAAGACAGTTTTCATTCATGTTCACCCCTTGAGGTTGGTCTATTGAAGGTTTGACCTGTACTGAGTGATTTTGGGTTACCTACCACAGGACATTTCTTGATTTATATCTGATGCATGTTCTGCTGTATATATGTACCACCTCTTTATGCATTCTTTTGTTGGTGCTTTGTTTTGCTTCAACATCCTGGCTATTGTGAACAGTGCTGCAAGGAAAATTGGTGGTGCGTGTATTTTTTTTGTGGGTTTCCCAAGTGGTGCTAGTGGTAAAGAACCTGCCTGCCAATGCAGGTGACATAAGAGATGTGGGTGCAGTTCCTGGGTTCGGAAGATCCCCTGGAGGAGGGCATGGCAGTCCACTCCAGTAGCTTGCCTGGAGAACCCCATGGGCAGAGGATCCTGGCGGGCTACAGTCCACGGGTCACAACGAGTCGGACATGACCGCAGAGACTAGCAGGCAGCATGTATTTTTTGTGTTTTCTTTGAATATCTGCCCCCAGGTGGTATGATAGAGTCAAGTGATAGGTCAGTTTTCAATTTTTTTAAGGAATATCCATAGTGTTCTGTGTTTTGGCTGTTCCCAGAACTTTGTAGGGTCTGTTTCTTTCTCCAGACGTTCTATAGCATTTATTGTTCATAGAATTTCTGATGATGGCCATTCTGATCCTTGTTAGGCGAATACATCAGTGCAGTTTCATGTGTGTTTTTGTAGTGATTAGTGATACTGAGCATTTTTTCATATGCTTCTTGGTCATTATGTCTTCTTTGGACGAATGTGTTTGGGTCTTCTGCCTATATTTTTTTAGGATTATTTATTTTTTTGGTGTTGAGCTGTATGATCACTTTGTGAATTTTCAAGATTAACCCCACTTTCATTGCTCGTTTGCAAATATTTTCTCTTATTCTGAGGCTTGTCTTTTTGTCTTGATGATGGTTTCCTTTGCTGTGCCGCAGGTTTTAGGTTTCATTAGGTCCCATTTGTTTATGTTTATTTTTATTTTCTTTACTGTGGGAGGTGTTAAAAAAATATATCTTTTGTCCATTAAAATTCCTGGGATAATTCTTGAAAGTCAGGGGATGGTTTTAGAAAAACATGGCCTGGGTGATCTCATGTCTGCACCCACAGAAAGTATTGAAAAAGTGAAACCGCTAATAGCACATGCTTTTTCTAGTAGGAAACAGTTGATTATTGGTTTGGTTAAAACTTAGAAGAATCCTACGCAACTTGTTGCAATAGCCCAACAAAAAATACAGTTCAAATATTCCTTTTTTTAAAAAAAAAACAGTTCCAATATTCTTAGGCAATGTTGAGAGTTATGTCCCACCAAAAGGTGTCTTGAGAAATAATCAATCCTACTTGTAAGTTCATTTAATTTTACATTGTTATTATGCATCTTTCTATGAAAAATGGTGTTTCATACCTAATATCCTATTGTAACAGCTCATATTATTTTTAGAAGATAAATTTTGAGACATTTACAGGATTCATGAATCATGAAAATATTAAGTATTAGGATATGTGTTTTTAATTCTCTTTTTCATGGAATTAAAGTGTATTTAATACTGAAATAAGATTTTAAATGTTATGAATAAAATTATAAACTCTCAAGACTTTTAAAATTAAAGCATGAAGCATCAATATTTTTTAAATTTCTTAGAATTATTTCCCAGACTGTTTTCCCTCCAGGGGGTTATATTCATATAAGAGAACTTAGGTTGAACAGTATGAGATGTTCTGTTCAGTGAGATAGAAAGTAATATTTTTTTCCCTGATAACCTTTTCGTGAAGTTCTAAAGTTGCAGAAAAATACAGAGATTAAAATATCTTCTCTGAATTATCAGATAGTAACAATTCCAGTTTCTATTCATATATGTGTGTTTGTGCATATATATATGGAGATATATATATAAACATGTGAACAGAAAGAGGTAAAGGTGTACATTTAAAACAATTACAGTGAAATATAGCAAGAGTTCAACTATAAATATTCATTATGTATTCTAATTATTTATTCCTATTTATTCAATAAAGCCTTGGCAGAGGGACAGATTATCTGGCATATATAATCAGATACTCTGAAATAATGTGATTTATAGGCTTTAAGAATCTGGTAAAGAAAAAGGAAAGGTCTCTAATTTATGGTCACTTCTTCACAGTAGGATCATCAGAGGCCGCATAGGTCTGGGGTGAGGAAACACGATGGTTGATGATGACAGTGATAAACTGAAAGCAGTGGGAACTAAAGAGGATAAAAGTCAATGAGGAAAAAGGAATTATCACTGGTATACTAGTGTGTAGGCCTTGAGGGTTGAGGTAGGGTACTGTCACCAGAGGGGGAAACAGCATTCAATTTTAAAATAGGGCCACACAATATTCTGCCCTTGGTGTTGGATGTTAACAAATACGAAGCTTTTGGCTTCACTCTTCTGAAATCATGAAGCTTGTTCTTAAGAAAACAATAAACTTCCTTGGAATGGAGATTTCAGCCATTAGAAGCTTAGACACTCAGGCTCGGGCACCGTGACCATCTGTTCTGCCACTCCCGTTTCTGGACAGGAATCTGTCTGGGTCACACTCACCATCCGGTTTTGTCCCATGATTCCTTGATCCGGTTTGAAGTGCTCAGCTTCCTTACCAGTGAAGGAAATTCCTCACCACTACTGTTAGTTGAGTAAGTGAAGGTAGTTGACTTTGTATTTCGTGGTTGAAGAAAGGTCTGCTAAGCAATTTTTTTAAAACTAAAGCAAACTTTTTAGGTTAGGTATGTAAGTTAGTATTCACTGACTTTCTCAAGAACTTCTCATTCACTCCTTGCAGCAGTCCTGCGAGGAAAACACCCGTTTCTCTTTTTCAGTTCAGTTTAGTTGCTCAGTCATGTCTGACTCTTTGCAACCCCAAGGACTGCAGCACGCCAGGCTTCCCTGTCCATCACCAGCTCCCAGAGTTTACTCAAACTCATGTCCAGTGAATCAGTGATGCTATCCAACCATCTCATCCTCTGTCGTCCCCTTTTCCTCCTGCCTTAATCTTTGCCAGCATCAGGGTCTTTTCAAATCTTTGCCAGCATCAGGGTCTTTTCAAATGAGTCAGTTCTTCACATCAGGTGGCCAAAGTATTGGAGTTTCAGCTTCAACATCAGTCCTTCCAATGAATATTCGGGACTGATTTCCTTTAGGATGGACTCGTTGGCTCTCCTTGCAGTCCAAGGGACTCTCAAGAGTCTTCTCCAACACCACAGTTCAAATACAGTTGTTAGATCCTAATAAACTGTGGGCCTGTCCTTGTGGCCAAACTGCATGATCACAAAAGTCAGTTTTACCTTGTTGGTTCTTTATTTCTATTTCCTGTCATTTTCTAGTACCTTTGTGTTATTTCACCAAAACAGGCAGAAATATAAAAACAGTGCTTTCAATTCTGTCTCTGAATCTAGGCTTGGTTAGTAGTGACTTGTTTCTAAATATTCATGTGCTCAACAGTCTAACGTAACTGTTTGAAAATGGGGTTTTGGACCAGTGGCTTTTGGCCCTCGTTTCTTTGCCCCATTCTTTGTAACAAAAGTGAAGTTTTCTTGTCTTGGTTTATTTCCTTTAAAAGCCATGGAGTAGAGAATAGATTTGTTAATTATTTTGAGCAGTCATACCTCCTGCCTCTTAAAACACCTCTTTGCCCCTTGCTGGCTTCCTATTATTTTAATGATGGAAGACCAGTATAAATCCTTCACTGCTCCTTTTGGTTGACGATTTACCAGCCTGAAGCAGATGATGGTCTGAAAATTCATGTGCAGCTGCTCGGAGGATCCAGGCAAGGTAGACTGGTGGTGGGCAGATTGATGTAGTGGGACAGGCATAGGCGCTGGTGAACTGGAGAGAACATGCATCACCTAAAAGGGGCAACAGCGCCGCCTCTACGGCTCATGACGCCCCAGTGAGAACAGGGAGAACGAAAACCACGTGTGTTTTCGAAAAGAGCTTGAAATCTGAATCTTACTGTAAAAAGTCTTCACTTTTTAGATGTTGGACACTAATAACTGTGATAAAGATGATGGCCTCAATATATCTGTAGAGTGAATATGATCTACAGGTCAACAGTGTGTGACCACTGGTATACTCTGTGACAGAGAGGATTGAGTCCCTGTGGGTGTTTGAGGAAGACCCGGCTTCCCAGGTGGCGCTAGTGGTAAAGAATCCACCTGCCAGTGCTGGAGATGCAGGAGATGGGGGTTCGATCCCTTGGCCGGGAAGAGCCCCTGGGGAAGGAAGTGGCGACCCACTTTGGTATTCTTGCCTGGAGAATCCCACGGACTGGCAGGCTACAGTCCATAGGGTCACGAAGAGTCAGACATGACGGGGCAACTGAGCGCACACTCAAAGGGTTACATCAGTAGAGAGTTTCATTCTTCTGTGCAGATTGTTGTAGGTACCACAAGAGGGATTAATATGCTGCTTGTTAAATTCCCAGTTACTTTTGGAGAGTGAACCATCAGTTTTTATCCTGCTGGAAAGGAAAATTGGAGCCACAGTGAGGAGCTGAATTCCTGATGTAGTGCTGCTCAAAGTTCAGACAATGGTGGACCCAAGCTGCCCAGCTGGGGACTCGTGTTTGGAGATGGCAAAATTTCTGCTCATTAGGAGTTACAGGATCTTACGTATGTATTTCATAGATCCTCCTGCAGTCTTGCCGACAAATGTCTCTCATTCTACAAAGTAAATGTTTAGAGGGAGGAGTTGCTCCAAATCTTGTTGATACCTTGGATAAGACAATAATTCTACTTATAATTTAGCAGCAGGTTCATAAAGTGAGCAAAGTTTCATTTGACATGCAGGTAAAATATTACTGTTTACTCTTTAAAGGAGGAAGAACTCAGAAAAGACATTTCTGTGGTTTTCTGTCTGTGTGAAGATGACTTCTAATAATGATTTACTACCATGAAAACTAAGACCAAGGGTCTATGGGTATAAATGTGACCTATTAAAAGAAACGAGTAATCTGATATTATTGGATGTTGGTATTTTCTTAGAAATGCTCAGCACTAATGAATACATCAAAAACCATACTTTATTTTATGTATAGCAATACAATTTACATATTAAATAACACTATAATAGAATGATTTGATATACTTTTAAACAGAAGAAAAAAGGGAAAAATTTCAGGTTACAAAACCCCTCCCCCCGAACAAATTAAAAAAAAACAAAAACAGCACTTTATCCAAATGGGTCAATGCAACAAATGTATTCAGTGTGACTAATTATGTCTAATTCCTATTGCACAAATGGTCAATGAAATTAAAAAAGAAAACCCAACTGTCACAATCACTGCCTCAAAGAAATAACACATGTTGGATTCTTTTGGAATGCAAAGATGGTTCTTGCTACTTCAATACACAGAAAGTTGAATTCACATATCCACCACAAAGGAAAAAAAAAAACTATGACAGAATTGAAACTAGAAAAAAATTAGCTTTATATGAAAATATAAAATTCTATGATTATATACCATAGATACAAAGTTCCCAGAAGATGCTTATCCAAGCAACAAAATATTTACAGTTTTAATGATTTTCGCTATTTCAAAATGAAGTGAAAGAAACATGAATCCACACAAAGGCTGAATTTTTTTTTTCTTTTTTTAAGAAACAATGGCTACTTGCTAGTTTCAAATGTCCTAACAAAAAAGGAGTCACCACCCCAAATGTTGGAGAGTTGCGACATTTTATAAAATCGTTTGTCTCCTTTTCTGGAGATGTTTTATTACTTAAAACTCAAGATTATTTTTCTTGAAATTAATTATCCTCTGTAGAAAATGCTTCCCTTTGCAAATATTTAACAAAAATACTAAAAACAGTTTAACAGCTAAGACAAAGTAGAGGCCAAATACCATTCTTACAACTCCTTCTGATTTGTTGCATGCCTTCTTTCTAGAGATAAGTGAAGCCAGTATTGTATGTTAGATGGCAGCTATGGGCAAGCGCAAAGGGGCAAGTGAGATTACAGCTGTTTTTTAAAAAAAAAAAAAAAAAGCAGGCATTTTCCCTTCATATAAAAATTCACTGGCACCATTTGAACATAAACTTTAGGACTTAGGAGTTGGAAATGCATTTTCCAATATAACTTGCTAGATTCTTAAGACAAACTACGTTTTGATTATTATTTCCTAAATTATGATGAGTTTGGGCTTCTTTCTTAAAATTTTTTGCTTACAATTAGTATGTGTCTTTGGTAAATTGGTTATCTATATTTTAAGTTTTAAATACAGTATATATGTGTTTAAGAAAATTCATAACAAGGCAGTTGTGCTGTGTCATTATAAAATAATTAAGGTTATCTGTTGATTTCAGTACGTCACTCCGGGCTAAAACCACCAGCCACCAGACCCTAAATGCCATAAACATCTCTGACCTTGCTGGACTTTCCAGCTTGAAATTGACTCTGAAAGCTCCAAGGCATAAAAATTAGGAAAAGCAATTCACCTCACCTTAATCATCCTGAATTTCAGAAGGAAACCTTTTTTTAAAATATGAAAGGATTTTAACTTTTAGATGCAGGTAAGGTTCTTGGTGGCGATAAGGTGTGTTTTCTCTGATGTCCAGCATGGCCGCTTGTCTTGATCTTTAATTCATTTTGAATGTGTGCCTTCTGCTTACCTAGAACTCATACACTCTAAAGGCTCATTTTTCTAACATGGCACACAGTAATTTGCAATAGCTATTTCCTTGCCTCCTGAGTGCATGGGCTAATAACCTTGTTCTTTAGTTAAGCCATGTGCTTCTGTCTCAAAGAAAACACCATCTCTGAAACTCTTTGCCTCTGGAAAGATACAAGCATATATTTGCCAGTGCCATATGAAGAATAGTAGGATACACTTATAGTCAAAAGTGAGGAGCTGTTGACTATAATCACCCTCCGCAAAGTGTGTTTGGGCCATTTTGGCAAGATGGGCAAACAGCAGTTGCTTGTGGTTCAGTGGGTTAGGGTTTGTAGACTTTGGTTCAGGCCCACTATAGACACTCGAATGCTCACAGAGAAATTCTCAGCCATCCTTGTGATGTTTCTGCTTTATCTCCGACCTCTCTCTTTTACCATGATTCTGATACCCATGGAAGAGATGGTCACAGAATTGGAGGGTAGGAATTTCCATGAATTGGACCCTCTGTAATAGCACAGACGGTGAAGGACAGGGAAGCCTGGCGGGCTGCAGTCCATGGGGTTGCGAAGGGGCGGACACGAGTGAGTGACTGAAAACAAAAATAGCCCAGAAGGGAATACTTGCCATGTGTCTGAAAAAATTACAGGGACCACAAACCCCAACTTGAATGTTACTTCTGAAAGTCAGGTCCCCCCCGTGCCATCTACTGAGAAGAGTCAGCTCACGTCAGCGCTCCGTACAGCAGAAGCGACCTCCGTAATGGACGGCGGTGGCCTAGCTCTTGCGGTGCTGAGGTGAAACCAGGCTGAAACCTTCCCCTTCCTCATCTCCCTCAGCCAGCCAGTCGTGGTAGTGTTCGGGAGGTCAGGGTTTTTCCCTCAGGTGTTAGGCAGAGGTTCCGCACTTCACCTCTGGCAGGAGCGGAGGGACGGTGAGTGTGTCTGTGTCCTCCGCCACATAAAGCTGAGGAGACTGGGCTCACCTGTCCACACTCTCTCCAGCAAGCCCTCACAGTTCGTGAATGGTGGACTACCCCGTGTGGCTGAGTCTGCGCGATGGGAAGATGAGAGGAATCCTGGCAAGTTATGTCGTTTAGGAAAACGTGGTTGACCTGGCCCGTGTGCTAGAAATCCCGGGCCAGGAGGCCTCAGCAGCTTTGGTCCTTTCAGCTCCGCTTTGACAAACTTCATAGAAAACCAACTCAGGATAAACAGAGTCTCAGTGCCGCTTATCACGGATGTTTTAATGCCTAGCCAGACAGTATGGTCATAGCCAGTGTGACCTGTTGGTTGATGTTTATTGACATAAAAAAATAAAAATAACCAAAACCCTTTTCCTCTTCACAGGCTCAGTCCTGGTGATGGCTTAACTTCTGACAGAAGTCACCCCTCAAAAGCAAATGTGCAGCAGAAGAAATGGATCTCAGTAAGTAGCTTATCTTTCTAACTTGCTGAACTGAAATTTCTTGTGAGTGCTCCTGATTTTCCCATGATAGACGGCAGGGTGAATGTGGCTCTGGGAGATTGCCACCTTCGGCTCTGTGTTCCTATGAGCAGTCTCTTTTACTTAAGTGAACCTGTTTTTGAAGCTAGAATACATAAAAGCATACAAAGCTGTCTCCTGCTGCTAAGAACTCTTTGAAAATGTCACTGTTACCTTTCACTCAAAATTCTAATTGTCTCTCTTCAAGTCAGATTTCTCCATGTGGAGGAACCTAGATAGTCCCAAGACTTTTTGCTAATTAATACAAAATTTTCAGTTTAAATAGAAGAATGCATGGAATTAATGAACTTTATCATGAAATATTTGGCAAAAAAAAAGGAAAGAAAAGAATGTAAGAATATTAACTCTATAGGTAGTTTTTTTATTAGATTGCTATATGAGTAATAGGAATATTTTCTATGACTACTTTCAAAGTTACACACCTGCCAAGATTTGCATTATTCCACCTGCCAAGAGGTATGAAATTATAAACCATGAGGCATTAATGAAGACTCACTGAAGGGCTTCATAACTGGAGTTTCGTAAAATATTGCCATCTCTTGTAAAAGATGGCCCTGATTTGGGGGGCAGTGATGTAACTATTTGAGAGAATCAAAATGGAAATAACACACACTGTCCACATAGCTACTGTGAAAACTGTAATACAGAGATATCCTTTATTTTGACACAGTTGGGCATTTTTTAAAGCTAGGAATATAACTTTGAAACTAGGATGATGTTCACATCAGATGACTCTTAAACCTTCTTGTTTCTTAATGGACACCTTCACCATCACAAATGGGACTCTCTCAAGGCCGTGACATTGACAGACCTTCAGAGTAGCCCCCCCACCCCACTATTCTTTAAAAGAAAACAGTGCTCATCCACTCCATTAAAACACAGAAGGCATACAGAAATATTGAACAGTGCCTTAAAAAATAGGAGAGGACTGAGGAAAAGGACAGCATTGCCTGCTAGGAGGATGCAGCTGCTTTAGAAAGAGTAATAATAATTAAAAAAAAAAAAAAAAAAGAGTCACTGTCCTAACAAAGACCTTCACTATACTGAATTAAAAAGTAGCATGTATGGTGTCGTGGAATGTCACGTCAGGGTTTGCTTTAGTATCAGATTATAGGCAGTAACACTGATCAGATAGTGCAAACTAGGTAAAACCGCGTTTCACTGTGGGAAATGAACAGAGGTGCATATGCTCAGTAGGATACCATTAAGACATAAAATGGCAAAAAATAAATATCAAAACTTTTATCAGTGTAAAAAAGTAACTGGGTTATCATATAACCTAGACCTAGAGTCTGGCAAAAAAAAGGCCTCAAAAAAGTTCTCAGTCTTCAGAAGGTTTACAAATGAAGCACTCTTTCACGATTCCAGTCACACCAGCGACTCCATGCTCTCGGCAGGGTCCGACTCGTCCGCGGTGAGGGCAGCGCCGTTCCTGTCCACTGTCATGGGGCCGTTCCCATTCTCTTTCGTGCTGACCAAGCTGAGCATCGCTTTGTAGACAAACTGGTACTGTTCCTGGAAAACGAGAGGAAGATGGTTTTGGAGCCGAAGAACAGCTTCATCTCATTTCACTGCAGGTAAAAATACTGATTAAAAATGTAACTGTGAAAAATACACTAGAGACACGGGAATATGTCTACGCTCTTTAAGAAACTTACAGAATCATCTGTGGAATCCTTTACGATCAAAACCTACAGCTGCTTCGTGTCCTTTTCATCTCTCTTACCTTGGAATGAGTTCAGTGTTGATGGTCCACTAAGATAATATGAAATCTGTACTTTATCGTCAGAAAACACTATATACTCTAGAAAGCAGAGTTTGTCAAGCTCAGCACTTTTGACATGTGGGCCAGAGAATCGTTTATTGTAGAGGGCCATCTTAGGTGTTGTGGTATGTTTAGCAGTGTCCCTGGGCTCCACTCACCTAACTCCATCCCCAGTGGTGATCATTAAAAAAGGGTCTCCAACATTGCCCAACATCTCCTGGGGGCAAAATTACTCCACCCCCACCCCCATTGAGAACTACTGTTGTACAGGGTGAGGCTGAGTTTCAACTGATGTTGTACAGGTTTTGCAAATAAACACAGGACTTACAATGTCTGTAAATACTCCAGGCCTCATCAGATTGATCATTTTTGCAACCTGGAAAACATCCACGGCATTTTCATTCTCCAGTTGCTGGGACAAGGTGGTAAGAGCACACAGCATTCCTGCTGAAACTGCGCCATACCTTGGGGAGGCAAAAAAAAGAAAAAGCTATTTCAGAATCGCTAAAAGACTGAATATATTGGAATGAAGTCACCATCACGTATTTCTATAGAAGCTAGGGAGACTGTATTGATACCTATTCTAGAACACAGAAATGAATGAAATGCTGACAAGAGGAGAGATTAAAGGTTAGCATGAAGATGACACTTGTTCTTTACCACTGAGCCACCAGGAAAGCCCAGTTTTCTGTATAGTTTTTGCCAATGTCATTTTAGGGTGATTCCTAGATAGGTTCTGTTGCTCCAAAGAATGGCCTCTCTTTAGGACATCAGTGTTTGGTTTCAGTGGATATATAGGGAAGTTACTGATTTCACATGGTGCATTTGTATTCAGCCATGTAGAACTTTTTTTAAGTTCTAATAATCTGTGGCTTCTCTAGGTTAGTTGGCTGCACCATCATCTGCCAATAATGCCAATTATGTCTTTCTTTTATACCTCTTACATCTTTTGCTTTTACTGCATTGGATAGGATATCAATATCTTCCATTCTGACACTGTAAAGAGGTACCATGTTGTGTTAATGGTAAAACTTCTACTTTCTTAATATTAAGTAAAAGTATTTCTATAGGCGTCTGAGAAGTGACATTTAACAAGTTAGAGAATGCTTTTGGCTTTCAGTTTGCTAACAGCGTTTTCTTTTGGGGATGGGGATTATGAATGGGTGTCATTTTATTGTATGTTTTCAAACATCTATAAGTTTAAAAAAGTTCCTAAAATCCTGAATTCACTGAGAGCAGGTTTTGGTACCAAATTTAACTAGCTCTGTATTTCTGGGAGGAATCTTTTTAAATGATGTATGTAATTCTTTCAGTATAACACACTGGGTTTTATTTGACAGCATTTTCTTCAGATCTTTGTACCCATATTCAAGTAAGTAACAATGGCTTATACTGTTCCATTCTGGTGTTAGCTTTGTCTGTTTTCTTAATCAAGGTTACATTACATGTTTTCTCCGTATGCTCCTGGTTCAGGCGTAGCCTGGTCAAAACGTAGCGGGCCTTGACAGGTTGAAAACTCTGTGTACCAGGCTTATAAGTACTTTATATGTGCCAATGATTTTAATCCTCAGAAAAATCCAGGTACTATTAATAGCCCCATTTTGAGGTTGAATAAACAATGCACATCCAGGTAAAGTAATTGGGGTCATAGCTTGGGAGACGAGGGTTTTTTTTTAACTGGAGCTGATACACATCAGGGGCTCAGAACAGAGACTGGTAAGTGCCATATGTTCACTAAGTATCGTTTATTATGATTAGGTAGGCTTAACAATTTATTGGTATAGTAGTATAAATAGTTTAAAATGTTAAAAAAATGTTTATTTCATTTCCTTTAAAACATTTGTATTTTACTAATAGGTTAAAAATCATATAAAGTACAGTAACCCTCATGGCTCTGTCACTAAACTAAAACAATCACCAGCTTGCAGCTGGTCTTGTTTCATGTCTGTTTCTGCCACATGTGTTTTGAAGCAAACCCCAGATTTCTTATTCGTTAATAAATCAGTATAAAATTTCAAAAGATAAGGACTTTAAAAATAAACATCATCTTTATCACACTTAAATAACAATTTTTAAAACATTTGAGGACTACAGTTAAGTGGTAGATTTTTTTTCTTCCCCAATGATAAATTATGCCTTTTCTGCTTTTTTCACCATTTTCCAAAGTTGTATCTCTTGTTAACAAAATTCAAGCAATGAAGCTGATCTCATCCTTACTTCCATTTCATTACTATTTGCTTTTCTTAGTACATTTTGTGGATATATTTGGTTCTTTTTCTGGCTTCTCCAATTGAAAGCTTAGTTTTTTTGTTTTTTTCTAAAATATTTTCTCCAATATATGCAACCTAGGCTATACATTTTTTTCCCCCTCTGAGCATGTGTCCTGTTAGGTTTTTAAATGTAGTGCCTTCAGCATCATTTAGTTCTAGGAATCCGTAATTTCTATTTTCACTACCTCTTTAACCTATGAGTTATCTCTAATAGCAGATGTAAGGACTTCAGGGTCTGGGTGTAACAATTCGGGGTCTCATTTCTTTGTTGGTTTCTAAATAATGCATTATAATCAATGAATGTTGCCTTGTGTAATTTACCAGTTTTTTTTTTAAACAATATAGTCAAGTTCCATTTATGGTGAGTAATTATAAATAAACCATCTGTGTCTGAAGAAACTCTTGTAACGATCAAAGCCTTCGTATTAAAAATTGGTCACTAATTTGACTCCATGATCAAAGTGAGGCAGTACTGATTCTGAGTAATGGACTGTAGCCTGGATGCTTATTCCAGCTTAAATTAACATCTATTCTAAGTTCAAAATCCAGTAACGTTTAAATATGAATCACCATCTTAAGAGATTCTCAGTGATGGTCAAGGTGTTGAAGCAGTCTTTACTGCCCCCATTTGAACTACTAGTAGTTCCTTCACTATACACTGTGTTTCTTCCACTGTCCCTGCTTTTGTCTTTCTCGCCCCTGTACTTGGAATGTCCTTCCTTCTCTTGGGTACAGACTTTAACATTTATGTATTTAATTTAGAAATGTTTAAATTAAAAAGTAGAACTTTAGAAACAAAGTATAGTTGACTTATAATGTTGTGCCAACCTCTGCGGTATAGCAGAGTGACTCAGTTAAACACATGTATACATTCTTTTTTTTTTTTTTCAACTCTTCTCCATGAGAGTTTATGCCAGAAAGTTCCCTGTGGTATATACGATCTGACCTTGTTGTTTATCTGTCCTCTGTATAACAGGTTGCATCTGCAGACCCCAAACTCTCCACCTACCCCTCCCACTCCCCTTCTCCTGCTTTGCAAGCACAAGTCTGACCTCTCTATGTGTGAGTCTTTTTCTGGTTTGCAGGTAGGTGCATCTCTGCCATATTTTAAATTGCACAAATAAGCGAAACCACATGGCATTTGTCTCTCTCTCTCTGACTTACTTCCCTTAGTATGATGCTCTCTAGGTCCATCCATGTTGCTGCAGATGGCATTGTTTCATTCTCTTTAATGCAAGTGTAGTGTTCCAGTGTGTGTGTGTGTGTGTACCCCTTCTTTATCCATTCCTCTGCTGATGGGGTACATGCTGTTGCAGGTCACTACTGGATCAGCCTTGTTAGTTACGGTTTTCAGATCTTTCCTCTGAATGTTACTATTCATTGTATCCTGATAATGCATTTTAATATCTCACCCCTTTATTCAGTGGTTAGAGAATCTTCAGCCATGATTTTTTATCAGCGTTTTCCCTTCCTCTTTCATCTGTCTCTCCATAGATCATCCCTTAGCCTGATGTCAGAACTTCTGTATCTGACTTCCATATCTGAGTCTTAATTGCAGCTTTGTCCATTCTACTATAGCCCATCTCTTAACCTTTCCATTTATTAGCCTCTAATTTGTTCCAATTTCATAATAAGTGTTTTTGATTCATTTCATTAACTCTTTAGATCTCTGTGTATATTATTTTATAACAATTATGACTGCTCTTTTAACTCGGATTCAGTGTATTTTTTCTTCTTGTTCATCATGTTGTCTTTCTTCAGATTCTAAAATGAACTGGGTTTACCTTCTCATCGTAGCATAGCTGGGATTCCCCACCTCCTCCACCCCAATCATTTGTATTAATTTTTTTCAATATTTAACCTTTTAATCTCTGCTTCATCTATTCTAATGAACTGTAAGGATCTTTCTTCCTTCTCCTCTTCAAGCTAACCACAGCCATTAGTTAGGAAAGTCAGGTATTATGTGTTTTATTATGCAGTGCACACTCCATGTGGGATTATTCTGCCCTTTGCCTGGGTTGTCTTTCCTTAATACTTAGCCACTCTTAAATAAGTACCTAAATAAAAGGAAATTCCTACAAAATGAGACTTTAAACACGACTAGAAACTAGGTCAAATCAATCAAATGCACAGATACTTTAAAGTATCAGTCTTGAAAGACTGAAAAAGGCCATCCTTTTTCAGAAGTTAGGGAATTCAGTAGGATTAAAGGGTGTTTGTCAAGTCTCACGCATTTGCACTTCACTTTACAAAGACTTGGTGAGAAAGTGACACAGGTAATTTATAACTTAGCTAATATAAGAATAGTATATAAATTCACTGGTTTGGTAGTTTACCACTTTCTTAAAGGGCCCCTTGAGAGCAACAGTTCTTTAACTCTTAGCTGTTAAAATGTATTCTCATCTTCCTCTGTCAATGCCTCAAAGAAATGAAAGCAAGGTCCCAATGTAGAGGAATGTTTTCAAGTAGCTCTGTCTATATTCATTTGAAGAGACACTGGGGTTCCTTGTATCATCAGGGTGTATAATACCTATGGCCTCTTGCCATTTAATTACACTGTTTACTACTTCATATAATTATTGTTGAAAGCAACTAGTTCGTATAATTGCAATTATTGTTGTTTTGCTTATACGATGTTTTAAAAATCATAACCAAGATGACAATGCAGGGGTAAAAACCCTGTCACTATGAAGGAAGTGAGGCTTCCTTTCAAAATCATTACGGCAGGAAGGAAAACAGAGTTAAAGCTTGAATATAAATTAATCTTGGAATAATGGCAATGCAAGCTTGTAAGACTGTTGGAAGTAGATGAGAAAATAAAGGCAAGTTACTCTGACTGGTGTGAGACCTACCTAACTGTAACTTTGATTTGCGTTTCTCTAATAATGAGCAGTGCTGAGCATCTTCTCATGTGCCTGTCGGTCATCCGTATGTCTCCTTTGAGAAATGTCTACTTAGGTCTTCTGCCCACTTTTTGTTTGTTTGGTTTAGGATATTGAGCTGCATGAGCTGTTTGTATATTTTGGAGACTAATCCCTAGTTGGTTACAGAGTTTGCAAGTATTTTCTCCCATTCTGGGGGCTGTCTTTTTGTTGTCTGTGGTTTCCTTTATTCGTGCAAAAGCTTTTGAGTTTAATTAGGTCTCATGTGTTTCTTATTTCCATTATACAGGACATGGATCAAAACAGATACTGCTGTGACTCACGTCAAAGAATGTTCTATGTTTTCTTCTAAGAACTTTATAGTGTCTGGTCTTGCCTGTAGGTTTTTAATTCGTTTAGAATTATTTTTTGTATGGTGTTAGCTGTTGTGGTTCAGTTGCTTAGTCATGTCCGCCACTTTGTGACCCCATGGACTGGAGCAGCCAGGCTTCCCTGTCCCATCACCATCTCCCAGAGTGTGTTCAGACTCATATCCATTGAGTCAGTGATGCCGTCCAATGGTCTCGTCCTCTTCTTCTCCTGCCTTCAATCTTTCCCAGCATCAGAGTCTTTTCCAATGAATTGGCTCTTCACATCAGGTGGCCAAAGTATGGGAGCTTCAGCATCAGTCCTTATAAAGAATATTCAGGGTTGATTTCCTCTAGGACGGACTGGTTGGATCTGCTTGCAGTCCAAGGGACTCTCAAGAGTCTTCTCCAACACCACAGTTCAAAAGCATCAATTCTTTGGTGCTCAGCCTTCTTTATGGTCCAGCTGTCACATTCATACATGATTACTGGAAAAACCGTAGTTTTGACTAGACGGACCATTGTCGGCAAAGTAACATTTCTGCCGTTTAATGTGCTGTGCAGGTTTGTCACAGCTTTCCTTCCAAGGAGCAAGCATCTTTTAATTTCATGGCTGCAGTCACCATCTGCAGTGATTTTGGAGCCCCCAGAAATAAAGTCTGTCACTGTTTCCATTGTTTTCCCATCTATTTGCCATGAAGTGATGGGACCAGATGCCATGATACTAGTTTTTTGAATGTTGTGTATTAAGCTAGCTCTTTCACTCTCCTCTTCCACTTTCATCAAGAGGCTCTTTAGTTCTTCACTTTCTGCCATAAGGGTGGTGTCATCTGCATATCTGAGGTTACTGATATTTCTCCCGACAATCTTGATTCTAGCTTGTGCTTCTTCCAGCCCAGCGTTTCTCATGATGTACTCTGCATGTAAGTTAAATGAGCAGGGTGACAATATAGAGCCTTGACATACTCCTTTCCCAATTTGGAACCAGTCTGTTGTTCCATGTCTGGTTCTAACTATTGCTTCTTGACCTGCATACAGATTTCTCAGGAGGAAGGTACCATGGTCTGGTATTCCCATCTCTTGAAGAATTTTCCACAGTGTGTTGTGATCCACACAGTCAGTCTTTTGCATAGTCATTGAAGCAGAAGTAGATGTTTTTCTGGAATTCTCTTGCTTTTTCCGTGATCCAATGCATGTTGGCAATTTAATCTCAGGTTCCTCTGCCTTTTCTAAATCCAGCTTGTACATCTGGACATTCTCGGTTCATGTACTATTGAAACCTAGCTTGGAGCATTTTGAGCATTATATACCTTACTATCATGTGAAATGAGTGCAGTTGTGCAGTAGTTTATTCCTAGGTATTTTATTCTTGTTGATGTGATGGTAAATAGGATTGTTTCTTTAACTGGAAATTCTTTACTGGTAATAATTTTTGAGCAAGGGTGTCCTATGTTTTCACTTTAGTCTGGACCTTACACATTAGTAGCTGGTGCTGGCTCTGACCCTTACTAACCAGATACCTTTGCAGCCTTCATTTCCTCACACAAGAAGAGTGGATCCTAAAATTACTCCGCTCGTAGGGTGATTTTGAAGATTAAAAGAAGGACTCAATTAGTTCTAACTTGAGAGGGGGTGTCTTTACAGCAGCTGGTACAGAAAGTAGTCCATATATTTCAGCATTTGCTACAGACCGTCTCGGGTCAAAATTAACAATTATTGAAAACCCCCTAAAAGAGCTTTTGCTTATTTGGGCTTTAGCTGTCAGTCTTTACTGTATCAGACATCAGAGCTGAGAAAACATTGAAACACACAACCATGCAAGTACACATTCCCTTCGCTGTCAGAGTGGGGATGTCATCTGGGTCAGGTTGCTTTGAAAAACTCCACTGTACACTCAAGACAGAATAAGAGTGAAGAAGGCAACCAGTACCTTTGTATTGTTCTGAAAACTGTTGTGTCTGCTTAGATCACCTGGAAGGGTCTTAAGAAACCACCCCACCACCCTTCCCAATCAGGGACCCTCAGATCCCACTCTGAGAACTGCTGAATGAAATCAGCCCACTCTAGCATCCAACAGGGTGGGTAGTATTCACACAAGAAACTAGCTTTTCGTTATGTAAGTGAAGGTCTAATCTACCACTGTCTCATAAGACGGTGTTTCTTACACCATGACTGTGTTCCACACTCTTCTTAGGGAAATAGGCCCTGTGTTTAACATTTGCCAGTAATGATACAGATCAGTCTCTGGATAGAACTGTCTTGAGCAGATGAACATAGGAAGCTGAGAACAAAGGAGTTTGCCTTTAACCTGTGCTCAAACAGAATGAGCTTACTTTTCATTGAGGAAGTTTTACCCTTAGAGATAGTTTTATCTAGAAACTCCATTCATCTGGCACACAGCTGTGAGGACCAGGCAGATATCACAGAGTTTGTGCGCTAAAAATTTAACTCTGTCAGTGGAAGCACCCAGGCCTTCTTTCCAAGCCTGCCCCCATCTATTTTTTGACAGAGGTTTAAAAACTTTGTAAATTAGCTTTATAGTCCACAGATGAATGTAGGCAGGTAAAATAACAATAATCAAAACAAAAACAAGGCTCTCCGGGGAAAGTTCATATATAAGCACATATCCTGAATAATGGGTAAGTCATCCTAGCTTGAAGCACAGTACCAACTCATACCAGTATTTATCTACTACCTACTGTGTGTCAGGCATGGGACTTCACTCTGTGCAGAATGGGACAAATGAGTTAGCACTGCTGGCCTCTGCAGTGTGGGGCTGCCAGTCATGTAAACAAGCAGTGAGAAGCAGATATGATGAACAGGAATGGCACTGGTAAAGATGTGTTGTCTGTGAAGGATCACCTCTGGGATGAATGAGAGACAGTTTCACAGAGAGTGCCTTTTGAGGTGTGTGTTGAATGAGAGGACAGGAAGACTGGGATGATAGCTGGGGCAGTAAACTTCAACCAGATTGCAGAAGGATTTGGAAAGTGTCCTGGGGGCCAATGGTATGTGGAGGTGAGGGGCACAAGGAAGAACTTTGATGTGTTTCTGGTTTGTACAACCAAGTGGATGGGAGCAGGCTGGGAGGGTGAGTTTGGACTTACAGATACTAGACTTGAGGTGTCTGTAGGCTAGCAGGAAGGGATATTTAGGGGTGCAAAAGGCAAGTAAGATGGAAACTGAAAGGTAACTGGCATTCAGAGTGGTGTACTAGAGCTAGCAACTACTTAAAAACTTCAAATTTGATCAAGTCATGTAGAAAAATATTTTTAATGGACTCACTTCTGTCTTAAAGATGGTGGATAAATGAATGAACACTTGATCTTCAGGGGCTTTTCATCCAGTTCACCTATATAACATGTGAAGATGCACTAGTACAGGATTAACTTGCTCTTTTCTTATTTAAATCAGATATAGCTTGCTCTTAGGTCTAAGTCCAGAGGGAACATATGCAGCATGTAGTGTAAAATGAAAATCACTGCATAAGACAATCCACCCCAAAGCTGTATATAGATAAATGAATCAAACAGTTTTGTTAAAGTTGTACTTTTTTCCCCCTTTCTCCGTTCTGTAATATAAGATCAGCTGCATTCCTGACTAAGGGCAGATCCTTGGAGTACTATTAGTACCGCAAAATCCATCACAAAACTGGGCAGCAACATTAGAATTCGGTCTGAATTGCTAAAAGCTGGTAAAATCCAGAAGGTATTTGAAAAGCTAACCCAGATTGGGGGCGGGGGGGCACTCTAGAAGCAGTCCTCACTTTCTGCTATATCCTACAGCTGCATAGACTAGGCGCAAGTACCTAGTTATTTTGAGGCTGTCTGTGTCATTTAAACAGTACTGCTGGTTGTCACATTTCCAGGGATCTTTCTTACTGGTGGTGGTTTAGTTACTAACTTGTGTCTAACTCTTGGGACACCATAGACTGTAGCCTCTTAATTCTTCTTAATCTAATTAAGAGGCAGGCTAACATTTTGAAATAGTCACTATTTTAAAAAGACCATCAGATTCCTTGGAAGGAGCCAATCGTGTGGCTTGCTTCAAACTGGTGACAGTACTGGCCTCAGCCAGAAGTCTCTGTTCACTTCCTGTGACAGCATCAGGTCAAGGCAAAGGCTTATTTTATAAGCTTTACTGTGAAATATATTAATATTGACACTAGCAGAGAGGGTGGTAATTTAATTTACATAGTAAATGCTTAACAACTTGCTGACTAAGGAAGCTACCTACCTTGGAACTTGGGCTAGAGGCTTGTGAGATTTGAAACCATCTGCCACTGTCTTGCAAGTCAAGTCCCATCTATGAAGTTTGACTGCAGATATTCATACACCATTAGGTATATCTAGGACCCTGTCCCTCTCATTAAAGTGAGAGTGCGCTGGGTTTGAACTCCATTCAGACACTTAGCAGCTTTGAGCTAGAAGCAAATCATGCTTTGCCTTTAAACCTCCAGAGACAGTAAACTTCAAAACACATTGTAAACTATAAATATTATTATAACTTTTTGATTGCTAAACATATTTTAAAAGGTTTTCTACCTAGTGTTTGTTGAAAATCAGTGTAAGGATTTAAAGATAATATAAACTATGACATGTAAATTAATATAAATGTAAGCATGTAAATTATTGTCTAGTTTGCATTTCTGAAACAGAAAACCTAGGAAAGCATGCAGATGTATTGTGGTAGGCTAATAAACAGTCCTATCTAGAAAGATGAACCTACACTCTAGGAGAACCTGAAGCCTTTGACAAACTAAAAGCATAACATTTTCCACAGGTGCACTAGAAACCACAACGTGCACATTAGAAATACCCTGGAATTGTCACACACAGAGAGAGGGTTTGTAAAGTCTCTCTTTCCTCCCTCCTTCTATCACAGTGCAACAGGAAAATGAAAAAACTGGTACATACTCATCATGCACAATGGTGGGGCCATCCCTTGTCAAGGCCTCTTCCTTGATGACGTTGATAAGCTCAAAAGTACTGCTGATGGGGGCATCCGGGTTAGGCCATTTGGGACACTGGAAATGTCGAACTTCGAGGACATAGTCATCCTGCAACCAGTATGACACGAGTCACAGGTCATCCTTCACCTCATCCTATCTATAGTCTTTTAACAGAACTTGCTCCTGGGAAGTACATGGTCTAGATAACTGAAGAATGCCATCATTGCCAGGAGACCCAAACTGCTCTGAGGAGGAAAGACTAGGGAGGTCTGCCTGACAGTTAGCGAATGAGGCTGGTGGTGTGGAAGTTTAGTTGCTACAGTTGTGTCCGAATCCTTTCTGATGCCATGAACTCTGGTCGTGCTCCCCTGTCCATGAGATTTCCCAGGCAAGAATACTGGAGAGGGTTGCCATTTCCTTCTCCAGGGGAGCTTCCTGTCCCAGTGACGGAACCTGTGTCTCCTGGACTGCAGGCAGATTCTTTACTGCTAGGCCCCCAGGGAAGCAACAAATGAGGTTATCATAGTGAAATAGAATCCTGTTCGGGCAAACGTTTTAAGGGACAACAAACTATAGAAGACTTTATATCCTATTCTATCTTATCTATAAAAATAAAAACAAGGAAGGGGTAAGGACATCAGTATTTAATTTACTGAATAAGATAGCTCCCCTCTTAACCACTCCATAGGAAGGTAGTTAATTACTCATCAAAATGTTGTGTATTTTCTTTTTTTAATGTATAGTCTTAATACTATCCCCTCTGCAACATATTGTAAGGCTTACATTTCTGATGGCAAAGTAACTACAGAGCTCTAGTATCTTGTTTTTATAATTAGGTCAACAAGCCCATTTGTATGCACGCTCAATCAGAGGAACTGCTACATTTCATCCTTCCACCTGGAAAAAGAAAATACTTGAAGGAAGCAAAAAAGGAAGTGTGCACATTTAAAATTGGGTCATACGCAAGATGCCTGCCTGGGCCTGTAATCAGGGTCATAGATTACTTCATTGTGACTTAGAATCACCCAGGATCCAGGTACAGCTGTTACCAAGGACCTGAGGTTGAGGTTACCTGTGTAGCTTCAAGGATAAAGTCATGGATGATAATTTGCTCTTCATTGGAGAGGCACAGTCTGTCTTTGCTGATAAGGGTGACGGTAAAGGCCTCACAGTTCATGGATTCTTCTCGACTGGGCCAGTACACAAACTCATCTTCAGCCTACAGGCACCGAAGAAAAAAATTAATTGCAGGGCTGTCAACCATTTGTTCTTGAATCTTCTTACCAATTTCTTAATGTTTGCAATTTTCCATAATTCCCAGATCATCTTGTAAGTTGGGTTCATAGAATTATTGATATACCCATATTGCATCATGCTGCAGTCAGTGGTTATTGTATTTTATTGTAAAACACAATCACTATTTTTTGACACCTCTCATCTATGTTACTCTAACAACCAAAAAGGCTCCTTCTGTAGGGGATGTCTAACCCCTAGCTGAGAAATGCTGTGTAATGGTAAGTGTGAAAATAAAAAAGGAGATATGATCTCCTATCCTATCAATTTTATTATTTCACAGTGGCTTAATGCAACTAAGATACACTAATTGTTGTTCTATGGATTATGTTACTAAGAGTTGTACAGTTGACTAGCATTTTCCAAAAGACTTTTTGTAAACATTATCTTATGTACTTTTCTTAATATACTAGTGAGGGAAGGCAGTTTTTATCTTCTGTCTTTGTAGATGAAAACACCAAGGCTCGGGTCCATAAATAAGCATGCTGGCTCTAAGTATAAGGTGCTTTGTAAAAGGGAAGTTAAGCTGTCAATGTTAAGACTTCAAGTCTTTCAGTCTTGAATCAGGCAAGCTTTAAATGTTTATCTATTTTAAGAGCAAACATAAATATTCAGTAACAGAAACTACAGTACATAAAATAGATAAGCAATAATAATTTACAGCTCAGAGCAATATTCAAGTATCTTGTAATAACCTGTAATGGAAAAGAATCAGAAAAAATAACTGAATCACTTAGCTATACATCTGAAACTAATACAATATTCAGGCTTGATACTTGAATTCTCTCCCTGAAAACTATGAATGCCTAAGAAAAAGATAACCGTTGCCTAGGTTGGAGACTGAGAAATACAATCATTATGATGAGGCTTGTCTCCTTTTTCTCATCAGTTCAAATGGCAAATTACAGTTTGCTTGTAATATATAGATTTATTTCTATGGGCATTTTCCTGAAAAAGCCTAGACACTATACTAGTGAAGTCAGAAATAATTCTGAATAATGTTCAAAGCAAGGTTTTGTTTAATCTTACATTGTTGCATTAGAAATGAGCCAACAGTCCAATAAGACTTATCACCCTTTCAAGTTTCAATATAGCTTATTGCCAAGTACATTTTTATTTTTAAAGCTCAGCATAAGGGGAAACAGATTAGCAATCGGGTTTAGTCTATACAAAAGAAGTCTGTAACTGTCTTGGATTTTAATACACTGTGCCCTAGGATGTGGAATTAAGACCCGTTTACCAGATATTCTGGTGGATCAGCAGTAAAGAATACACTTGCAATGCAGGAGACGTGGGTTTGATCCCTGAGTCGGGAAGGTCCCCTGGAGGAGGGCATAGGAACCCACTCCAGTATTCTTGCCTGGGAAATCCCATGGACAGAGGAGCCTGGCTGGCTACATAGGGTTACAAAGTCAAACACCACTTAGCAACTAAAACAACAACAAAGACATAATGATGAACAAGGCCTCTAAATTTGACCAAATACACAGATTAAGCATAGGACTGGATATGATCCTGAATAATCTAACTAAGCCTTAATTTCCATATTGGAAAAGTGGGAATAATAAAACTATATAACTCAAATAACTATTATGATGATATGTGAATTAGAAATTCTCTAATTGGCCTAACAACTGCCAAAAGGAGTTAGTAATGGTGGAGGAAATGGCAACCCAGTCGAGTCTTCTTGCCTGAAGAACCCCTTGGACAGAGGAGCCTGGTGGGCTACAGTCCATGGGGTCACAAACCCCACAACCGAGCAACTGACAAAAAGGTGAAAGAAAGGCAGAAAACCAGTTTTGGACACATCACAGTAAACTAGGGAATAATGGCTCCACTTGACAGACTATTACAAAGAAACAGTGCCACTGAGTTCAGCATTTTGCTTATGGATAAGGCAAAGATGCCTTGGCCACAGTGACTTTTGGACCATCCACAGAATCATGGTCTTGTAAAGTTACAGTAGTGATAAATAACAAAGCACACAAAAAATGCAGAGCCATCATCATGTCTGACTCTTTGCGACCCCATGGGCTATAGTCCGCCAGGCTCCTCTGTCCATGGGATTCTCCAGGCAAGAATACTGGAGTGGGTTGCCATGTCCTCCTCCAGGGGATCTTCCTGACCCAGGGATCAAACCCAGGTCTTATACGCTGCAGGAAGATTCTTTATCGACTCAGCCAGCAGGAAAGCCCTTAGAAAATGCTACTCGGTACTGAATCTGACTTTCCACCTCTGAGCTATGAGCGCAGACGTGCCGGACTCCAGCATCGCCTCCCTGGGCCGGAGAGAGACCCGGCAGTGACGGGCCAGGCCCTGCAGCCCCCTGCCCGCACAGCACACTCACCGGACCCAGGCCCCCACTCGCCTGCCCATGCAAATGAGCCTGTGGGTAGCGACGCTCTCAGTGACTGTCCTCTGTTCCGTGAGGATAACAAAAAACACTGACTCATCCAACAAATGCACGTTTTAACAACCCTAAATGCCTCCAATTTCCATATGCCAAACAGAATAGACCCCTATTGCCAGCTAATTTGAAAATTTACACTCCAGTTTTTAGCTTAAGATTCTCAACTCTGTTGCCATTCTATCACACAGAAGCAGTCTTGGTATTCTGAAGCTGGAGCAGAAAGCGACGAAGTGAAGTTCCTACTGACTGGGCACATAGTCAAACGCATGTCATCAAGACTAGGGGTTCAGTCACATGCTGTTCTTTCTGATTAAAAAACTCACTACTCCTGACACTCAAGGAAGCAGATCATTTTTGTTTTTGTTTTTACTCTGTGTGCTTCCATGTCCTCGTAGTAACTTCTGAAGACCCAACTGACTGAAAACTTGAGGCAACGAGAGTGCAGTGGTATCACTTAAAACTTATTTTCATAAACGTGCTCACCCTTCTCCTCTAGGGTCTTAGAGACCTCAATTGTTGTTTAGTTGCTAAGTCGTGTCTGACTCTTTGTGACTCTCTGGACTGTAGCCTGCCAGGCTCCTCTGTGCATGGGATTTCCCAGGCAAGACTACTGGAGTGGGTTGCCATTGCCTTCTCCAGGGGATCTTCCCAACCCAGGGATCGAACCCAGGTCTCCTGCATTGGCAGGTGGATTCTTTACCTCTGATCCACCTGGAAAGTCTGGAGACCTCAATAGGGAAGGACTAAAGGGAGGAGAAAGAACTAGTAGCTTAGTTGAGGTCTTTAAAAAGCACTGTTAATTTCCAACCAAAAAAGTTTCTCCTTTTCTCCTTCCCTGTAACAGATCTGGCTTGCCTATGGAGTGGGGGGAAATGATGATACATTATTAGTACTTTTGATACTGATTTTTTTTGTGGGGGGCTGGGAAACATTTCTATGATGTGGGGTTGGACATATACAATAACAAAATAAGACAAGTGACTCAAATCATGGCTGTAATTATTTGTATATGCCCCTAGGCAAACTAGTTCCCTCAGTTTTCTGAGCTCCTAAAGGAGGTGAAGACAGTACCTATGTCATCAAGTTGTAGAAATGATTTAATGAGTTAATACATGTAAAAACAAGGTCATATATAATCAATACATGTTGACTGCTATTATTACTCGTTTGTTTTTCAACAGTGACGTATAGCAACGAAGAGATCAGTGTCAGTTCATAGACTAGTGAGGTTGGAAAAAGAACTTTTTTTCAAAACCTTCTGTCACCTACAGTGTACAGTAGAGTTGAGGGGTTCTACCACCAGGAATCAGGAATCAAGGACTGGAGCAGACCTATGAAATGAGCAGTCTACATTCCCTCCCCAGCTCATGCAGACACTACCGCCCTGTCGTAAGGTCATGAATGCTCGCGGCCTCACAAATGCAGAGCAGGTGTGCCTCACTTACCAAGCTCTGGTTGTCTGGCAGCATGACGATGATCTGCGCGTTGTGATCCCAAATCATCCTCCAGAAATCCTTGGTGGTGTGCGGCAGAGGGTGCTGGGTTATAATAAACTCATTGCTCCTGTAATAGCCCTTTAGTTAGGAAGATGAAAAACCAGCGATTATGAGTGTCTTATTCTAACTCCCCGGTAGTAAAACACATTCATGAAATAAGACCAGCATGGTGCTAACCACACTGAAACAATCCAAAGAGGCTTTCAGTGCACTTGGCTAATTTTTATACATACTTCTGCTAACATGTAGAGACAGTTTTCTCTCTGTGTTCTATTCACTTCTTATTCCCCCTGCTGTTTTTACTTAACAGTAATTTCAACATTTACTCCAAGACTAGATGGGTGAAATCAGTAAGACGATGACTTCCTTAACAAGCTTGTTTCTTAAGCATTTTTGTGTCCTCATGGATTAGGTATCCTTTGTTAAAGGTTTCCAGATGCAGAAATCTCTCCAATTTTGATATTACACACCAAGAAAGTATTTGAAAAATCAAAGCTGCATAGGTGGTGTCTGCTCTTTAGCACCATTCAATGTAAGCGACTTTACTTATAACCAACTGTTGACTCTCACCATGATATAAGAAGCATTAATGTAGTCAGTTCCTTTCATTCCAGGCAACGGTGCAAGACCCACTCGAGCACGTTCAGCTATGACAGAAAAAACAAAAACACATTTGCCGTGGTTACCCACACACCAGCCAGCTCCTTCTCAGAGTTACCTGATGAGCCATAGAGTCCCTTGGCTCCTATTTCTTTTTGGGTCCTGTTTCTTTTTAAGACTAAACCTATGTTGTTAACCAAGCTAAAGCATTATCAGCTAAGACTGAATGTAAAAGAAAACTTTACCCGTCCATCTGCATGTGCCCAGAAGGACACAGGCATTATGGGAGTAACATGCAACTGTGGGAGACATTTTCTCAGGAGGTCACAAAGAAGCTAGAGACGAAAGAGGAGTTGAGGTCACTGCTGACCCTGGTCTGATGTTCCTACAATTAGGCCAACATATTGCACTCTGCCCTTCTGCATCCCCTTACCTTTATCTTTCTGTTCAGGAAGCACTTAGAAAATCTTGGCCTTTGTCGATCAAGAGAATCTCTCCACCGATTCCCTATGTCTGTTTCTATAGCATACGTACAGTATCCTCTGCTGAGTCCCAAGTTACTTACACAGTGGTCACCACCTATCAAGTGTCTTGGTCTCAGTTGACAAGATAATTTAATAATTGTAGTTCCAGTTGGACAGATTAAACCAGGACTCTCTTTTTTAAGAGAGTATTCATGCCACAGTGATAATGACTTTACCTTTCTTTTTAGGGTTTAAAGCTAAGACATGGTAGAAATAGCCTAACTCTTCAGTCTCGAGGGGAACCTGAAGCTAGATTTCTTGTCCCGTAGACACAGCAACTTCCTGGTGCTGACAGCTACCCCTCCCATCTGTTCAATTTGTGCTAAGCATAACTTTTCCCCGTGGTGGTGGTTGCCTCTTTACCTAACACATAAAATCTCAAGAAGAAACAAACACAGTCAAGTTGAACCGATGTTAAGATCTTACATGGCACGACTGAAGAGTTCCGGTTCTTTTCTTTGTTGCACTCTTTCTGAGCACTGAAGCATTCCACATATTTTGCATTGCATTGTGTGACCAGCTGAAAGAAAAGCAACATTTTCGTCCTCATTCAAAGGACTATATTTGTGCATGTGTTAACTTACTGTGGCAAACATTTTTTGGTATGTACATAAACATCAAATCATACCTTGTGTCCCCTAAACTTAGAATTCTATCTCAATAAAGCTGGGAAAGACAACAGAACAAAAACAAAGCCATAGTTGATAGCATCTGCTTGATGATCTGGCAGAAACGCCAATAATCAGATAACTAATGACTTTTAAACATTTTTGCACTCTAAGAACACTTTGTGTCTCACTAGTAGTACTTCCCTCAGCTGGCTCGGTGGATTGCATCTTGTTTTACTCACTTTTAGGCCTTAAGGCTTCTTGATGGCAGGCTCTGTGTAAGGAGTATTTATTGAATTAATGTGGATTTACTGAATTCATGTGGACTTTCCCCATACGCTCTCTACTAGAGTGTATGGGAATGGTCTCCTGCTCTACACTGTCCAGGGCCCTGGAGGCAGCCTGAGTTTCTGTTTCTTGTGTTTTCTTTCTAGGTAAGTTCTATACCTGTAAAAGAATAAACAACCCCTTCTCCTTTGATGAATTTTTTAAAACAAGGTATAAACAAATGTTTCAGAAACAAAAGGCAGAATTTAAAAAATATTGGTACTCAACACTGCTATATTTAAAATAGACAACTAACAAGGAGTTACCGTATAGCCCAGGGAACTCTGCTCAATGTTATGTGGCAGCCCGGATGGGAGGGGCGTCTGGGGGAGCATGGATACGTGTCTGTAGATGGCTGAGTCCCTTTGCTGTCCCCCTTAAACTATCACAACATTGTTAACTGGCTCTGCCCCAATAAAAAATGATTTTTTTAAAAAAAGAAATAATAATTTTTTAAGAATGCATTTTCAACATTCGAAATAAGACACTATGTCCTCACTATTAATTAACTGAATGGTTTTTAGAGTGGGTAGGACATTATAAAAGGAGACCTGGAAATGTAAAGTTGTTATGACTGAACCTGGTGAAATTAATCTATTTTTCATTTCATGTCACTTGTTATCATTTGCTTGACAGTCTCATTTCTTCAGCTGAGATTCAAAGGAAGGTTTCAGTGTCTATGGAAAGTTTTACCATGAAAATGAAAACTGCAGCGATTCATCTCCTTCTTTTTATCTTGACACAAAATGAGAAATAGAACAATGTACAAAAAAGACAGATTTTAAAGTCTAATGAGAGACTACTAAGTAGGAGGCATTCAGTACTTTTGAGATGGCTGAGCTGCTCTGAACTTAATTACTTTAATAGTTCTTACAGTCTCTCTCTTCACCTTATTTCATTCAATTCCGTATAACCCTAACTGTCTTCCCACCTTGTGCCCCTATCAAAGATATAAAACCCCATTTAGGAAAAATTAACCTTTTCTCTAGTATTGCTTAGTAAGTCTTTTTTTAGTTTTTAAATCATCCACTGGGATAGTCTTTCAAAGAGCTCAGCTTTTAAGATAATGTCAACAAATAGCCGTTCTTCATAAGGGTAAGATAAATTAGGTCAGAAAAAATACAGGGGATTTTTTTTTTTTTTGATTGAAACAACTAACAACATATTATGTCACTGTGGCCAGGGGCAAGTGTTTACGTTCAAGTAAGTTGTAAACTTCACAGAAGAAAATGCAGCGCAGCACTCTGTACTCAGACAGCTACAAACAAGCCGCAGCTTGATTTTCCCTGATTTTCCCGTGTATTACATCTCAGGAGGACACCAAGTCATCCATCTCAGTCTAAACATTCATGCCGAAAAGACACGACCCCTCAACTCAAGGCATTTCTTTGCCTCCTTGATTTTTGCCCAGAGAAATGCATTCAAAGCACTACCTTGAACTGTTTCTCCAGCCGTGTCTTGCCCCCGACTCCTGGGATGAGGATGCTGTTAACGTAACTATGCAGCTGACTGGAAGACACTTCAGTCTCCTTCCCGAGAATGGCTTCCAACAAGGCATCGTGGATGAAGATGTACTGCTCCTGAAAGGCAGAGGGCGAGACGGCCACCGAGGTGAGCTATACCACCTGTTTCCTGCAGGAACTCTGCCTTCAGGGAGCTCTTCCCGGGCAGGGACCTCTCTGTGAATTCCCTCAGTGCTCACTTCCTAATCCGCCAGAGGCGACTTGAGGGCAGGGACTGCATTAGCTTGGTTCTGTACTCCACACCACGCCCCGAACACGCAGCGGGGAAATGCGTGTTCCCTGGAGGGCTTTAGAACCATCCTCTGGGGCCAGAGAGTTTAACTCCCAGAGCAGCAAACACACAGCACTAGGTACAGTGTCCCGGCTTCATTTCACATCCGCACAGAAGTGGGGAACGACCAGATATCCTCGTCAGGACAGCTTCCCATCCCAACCCCTGTGGGTTCCTCCCGGCCCTGTCTGCTGACGCTCCCTCACCCTTCCGCTCCAGCTCACGGGAAGCCCACGGGGGCAGCCGTCTCTCCTCACCTCAGTCTGGACGAGGTAGTTGCGCTGAGTCCTGATATGCTTCAGGAATCCCAGGACGTTGACTGTGCTTTTGTCTTTTATCTGTTGCAGCATGCTGTCAATGACGATGTAGGTACCTGTCCTGCCCACACCAGCGCTGGAAGAGAGGCAGATGCTCAGCTAGCACCCCTGCTGCTCGGGCCCGGCACACGGACTGCAGAGACAGCCTCCGGGCCTCTGAGGCCCTGAGAAGTAACCCCATTGTTTGGGGGACCTGGCGCAGGTTACGATGTATGGAGGGTATCCACAAACCACAAGAGGGTCCTTCCTCCCTCTTGAGTCTTGATGTGGAGGGAAGACTACCTTCATACCTTGTATGAAAATAGAGACTATGTATACTTAAAAAAAAAAATATATATATATATGTAAGTTACATACGAGCTTTCTTGGCCTTCCTTGTAGCTCAAGCAAAAGGATCTAAGTCCATGATGCCAGGGAGCCCAAGGCATCCCTCCTGGCAGCCGCATGCCCACACCAGAACCACTCCCACGGAGGCATCACTTGGGTCTCCCGCTCCCCCAGCGATCCTGGGGGAGCCCATCGTCCTTTCAACACACCCGCTTTCTGCTCTCCAGACTCCCCAGTGGGCTCAGTATTGGCAAGTTCCTGCTGAAAAGGATACTTTCCTTTCATAATCCAGAGGTGGACTAGGAGAGACCCCCAGGGAGACCCGAGTTCTGCCATATTGAACAACAAACTTCTTTTTGGCAGAATCTCTGCCCCTATCCCTCTAGCAGGTTCCCCGTCTGACACAACTCTGCTGATACACAAGCTCTCTGGTAGACTCTCTTCTATTTTAGCGATTGTAAATGGATTAGCAAAAATGGAGCGTTCTCATGGCACTCTGAACAGAAGACAGGTTCGACCCCTGCTGCTCTGTGGGCACCTGTTAGGGGAGCTGCCTCAAAGACGTGCCAGGGAAGCTGTGCGGCCGTGTAACATACATCACAGAAGCAGCAACATCTGTCTGAACGCCAGAGCCAAGCCATCCAGCACAGCTCAGGAAACCCAAACGGGCTCTGTATGAACCTAGAGGGGTGGGATGGGGAGGGAGACGGGAGGGAGGCTCAGAAGGGAGGGGATGTATGTATACCTGTGGCTGATTCATGTTGAGGTTTGACAGAAAACAACAAGATTCTGTAAAGCAATTATCCTTCAATAAAAAAATTTTAAAAATACAATAAAAGCATTTTTAAACAACCAGCTGAGGTTGATTTCCAGATGGCTCAGCGTAAAGAATCCACCTGCCAATGCAGGAGACACAAGAGACATGGGTTCAATCCCTGGGTTGGGGAGATTCCCCTGGAGAAGGAAATGGCAACCCACTCCAGTATTCTTGCTTGAGAAATGCCACGGGCAGAGGAGCCTGGAGGGTATGGGGTCGCAGAGTCGGACACAACTGAGCATTAATGTTACTATTTACTAAGGTTGTTTAAGGTAGTTTAGAAGGGAAAACAAGCTTTATACGTGCTTTACAAAGGTATTTTATATAGTACCGATAAGCTCAAAGCCTTCTACCCAGAAAATAAATACTATTCTTTGAAGGAACCCTACAGAAAAGCCACATTCAAAAACTCAAAAGCTCTTCAATGCTCTGTGGTGACCTAAATGGAAAGGAAATGCAAAAAACAGGGGATAAATGTATACATACAGCTGATTCACTTTGATGTTACAGCAGAAACTAACAAACACTCTAAAGCAACTATACTTCAGTAAAAATTAAACACCAAACAACAACAACAAAAAGCCACAAAGTTTCTAGTGTGGGGAGTTCTAATCTTGTGTTTATGGTTTTTATATATTAGTTAGTTAGTTAAGTCGCTCAGTCGTGTCCGACTCTTTGCGACCCCGTGGACTGTAGCCCACCAGGCTCCTCCGTCCATGGGATTCTCCAGGCAAGAGTACTGGAGTGGGTTGCCATTTCCTTATATATTAGGAGCTACCAACAACTGCCTTATAAAATAACACTGGATTTTATCAATAATGAGATGGTATTATAAAAACTGGAGACTTACCCTCTAAGAGTTCATTCTGTTTTACCCTCACAAACAGCAGCTGCTTTCTTACTGTTCGAGGACTATAGTGACCTCCTTTAACCCTGACAAGTCTCGCCGGTCCCAGTTTTGGGTGGAAGACTCTATTTCTGTGTCAAACAAAGCAGCGGCAGGCCCACAGTGGCCCCGGTTCCCAAGGCCCACAGCCCCTGCTCTTCCCAGTCCGCCGGCTCCTCACCTGCAATGCACCAGCGCAGGGCCCATCTCCGGCGTGCGGGCGGCTGAGGACCTCCGCACGAAGGTCAGGACCGGGAGGGCGTACTCCGGAACCCCCATGTCGGGCCACTGCGTGTAGTGGTACTGGATCACTGTGCGTTCATTCTGCCGCCCCTTGGGATTTCCCTTCTGACCCTGAGAGAAAGGCAAGAAAGGATGTCTTTAAGCCGAGAGCGGGCATTCTAGATGAAGATGCTGTAAGGACGGCAGGAATCGCCACCTCTGTTCCCATTTGCCCTAATGCTGACATCCTCTCTGTGGTCCTCTCAGGCCACAGATGAGGACATGACCCAGCGGGATGAGAAGGCTCAGATACCTCATAGAAGAGAATATGGTTTCAGTCTGCACCAAGAATGAATGCTTCGTATTTCGTTTTTCTGGATCTGCACCTATCCAAAGAGCTCAGTAATTTGCCTACAAGGTTTCTATTTGCTAGGTGCTTCCCTGATGGCTCAGCGGTACCACCTGCCAGTGCAGGAGACACGGGGTTCTGTCTCTGGGTCAGGAAGATCCCCTGGAGAAGGGAATGGCAACCCACTCCAGTCTTCTTGCCTAGAAAATTCCATGGACAGAGGAGGCTGGCGGGCTGCAGTCCATGGGGTCGCAGAGAGTCTGACACGACTCAGCAACTAAACAACTTCCATCTCCTGACTTCCTGCCCCAGCTCCTCTGACTGTGTGCCAGGACTCCCATTCCTTCTCCGCTGTCTAGGCCGATCCTTTAGGAGCCTCAGGGCGGGTGCTGTGCAACCTCCGGGAAGTGTGGGGAAGATCCTTCTCAACCTCTAGAGTCCAGGGCAACAGTCAATTTATCTGTCCCTTTCAAGATGAATTTTTTAGAGTTGTTTTCCTTTAAGTGGCTGAACGTTTTACATTTCAACCACTTTGGTTGACCATCTTCCTCAAACAGATCAGTTGCTGTGACGTGTTTTATTATTATTATTATCATCAATACCTGTAAAATTTAAAAATGTTTTTGATGATTCAGGGACATTAACCCATCGACATTGAACATTGTAGAGTGCTTGGCCCCGTGCTACAGGGCTTGGATGTCCTTGATTATTAATTCTCCAGTCGCCTCTCCTTTTTCTTTTTCTTCCTCATTTTCAGTTACTACTGTCAGTGTGCAAAACACCTGACATTCCTATTTGATATCCTCCTCTGACCTAAGCTATTTCTAAAATAAGAGCAAGTGGGCCATATTTAAATACCTGAGGTGTTTGCATGACTAATGGATGTTATACTTCATGAGTATAAACTGGTTATTGGTTAGCTTGAACCAACTCACAACTCTGGTAGAGAGAACACAGATAAAGACAGTGCTACTGATCTTTATAATACTTCGGCCGTTCTTGGGAAGAAAACTATACATGCAAAGGACTGTTAACCTTGGACCATGAATGGGCTTCAGAGCCACTGAAATTGTATATGAAAACCTGAGTAAATGTGAATTCTTCTGGGGCAGACAGTTTTATCACATTCCCAAAGATGCCCAAGCCTAGAAAAATAAATGAGGAGCCATTGCTACCAACAGCTGCCTACCGAAGCCTCCACAGAGTAAGTGACACTCCACATTGTCCTAATGAGCATCTGTCCTGAGTTCCTAGTACTGCTACAGTGATCTATGAGTCTCAATGGGACAGTGGATTTTCAACAAGAGAAACTGAGAAAACTTGAAAGTGGCATTTCCATAAGTGTGATTCTCAGGATGGTAATGGTACTTTTATTGTTAAATCACATTAGGAAACACGACAAAGTTACATCGATTTCCTTACTCTGGCACTCTGGGTACTTGTTTTCCTTGTAAATTTTTAAGGGAGAATTCAGGCTCATGTAGTACTCATTTTCCACACTTACTGAATCACAGAATTTGAGTTTTGCAAGCATATTGCAGGGCTAGTATTCCTTGGGATACACTTTGGGAAACAATGCTTTAAAGCTGTCAGAAAAGTATATTTAAAAAGCTAAATTACCAAACAGATGCTGTCATATTTGCTGGTTACCAAAACCTCAGAGGACCTTTGGTCCCTCCCCCACCCCAAATGAAGCCTCCTTCATGAAGAGATTGAAGAACTCAATCAGGCCAGTTAAATTCTATTATGTGCTTTGCCAATATCTTTCACACCATACACTGATGTCAATCAAGAGAGTTGTGAGAAAACGTTTCAAAAATACTTTTTTTAAAAAACCAAGTTGGTTATGAGAGTTGGCCTTGGTCGCACCGTGATTTTCATACTAGTTTAAAAAGAGACGCCCTGGCAGCCCACCCAACCCCTTCAGTACCTTTTTCACTTTTGTATTTCTGACTGAGAAACGACGAACAGTATAGCAGGCGTGTACTTTTGTGCTCTTCAGGGTGACAATAATGTTTCCATACTCCTCACTGTTCTCTGTGGGCCAATACTGATCACATTTTCGCTGCAAAAAAAGATTAATAAAGTTGTAAATTATAACTGCAATCGATACCACAATTCCACTGTTGGTAATGTGATTTCAAACGGCAGTGTTGAAACACAGGTACTATCACTATGTGGCTGACTAAATCAGGAATGAATGGGCTTAAGTCCTGGGAGGCAGCTGTGACCCCTGCAGAGGTTAATCTTGGGACACATGTGGGCTAGATCATTTGAGGAATGCAGGAATACCATCCTGCATCTCATGATGTACCTTAAAGAGGGTCTAAGAAAAGTCCTATATATTCGACCCATACAAAATGTAGGTATGATATGTTGCCAAGGAAGTTTAAGTGTCATTTGGGAGGTTGGCCTGCATTTACAGGTAAAAGAAAGTCTCTTGTGGAACTTCTGGTGGCCCAGTGGTTAACATTCTGCACTTGGAATGCAGGGGGTGCAGGCAGGATCCCTCATTGGGGAACTAAGATCTGATATGCCATACCATATGTGGCTAAATACACTAAGGGGGGAAAAAAGGAAATCTCTTATAACTGTGACAGCCTTTGTGTTAAAAACTGGTCACCAATTTTGACTCCACGAAGTGAGGCAGTAGTGATTCTGAGTAAGGGACTAGAGCCTGGAACCTTATTCTATTCCATCCCATTAATTAATTAATATCTAATGTAAGTTCAAAATCCGATAAGTTAAAATATGACTCATCATCTTAAAAAAAGATTCTCTTAGTGATGGTCGAGGTGTTGAAGCAGTCTTTACTCCCCTGGATTTGAACTACTAGTAGTTCCTTGACTATATACTGTTTCTTCCACCGTCCCTACTTTTTCCTTTCTATCCACTGTACTTAGAATGTCCTGCCTTCTCTTTCATTGCTTAAATCTCACCTCAAACATTAGCTCTTTAAAAAGATATCTGTACTATAGAATACATCCATGCATTTTGCAGCATCCTCCTAATTAATACCTTATTCATCTTTTTTTTAAAAGCCTTTTATAAATGTATTGTTAATCTATTTCAGAAAGACAGATTAACACCTAAAGATACCCTGTTCACCTTGATCATCATGTTTAATCCACTCTGGTAAGAGCCCACCTTCCTGGCATGGAGGACACTTCTCATTTCTCTAACTCTTTTGGCCTTACCAAGTTTCTGCCCCACAGCAGACGCTCCCCAAGTAATTTTTTGAATGAAGGTACATGAGTAAAAGTTCTTACTCTTCCTTTCTCCACGAGGTTTGTAATCATGACAATGATTCCAGTGTTTTGTTCCCAAATCATCCTCCAGAAGTCTTCAAACGTGGACTTTAACGGTCCCTGGGTGGCGATGTAGGCCTTCGCTTTGTTGTAACCCTTCAAAGAAGACACAGCGCACAGTAAGATGAGAGCAACACGACAGAGCGGGTAAACAATTCAAGTGCCTTCCACACTGAGTAGGCTGCGTTTTCCATGAACGCTCCGTGCAGTACGAAAACACATTCAACCGTCTCAGCAGCACTCTTCATTTATCAGAAACAGGTTTAGGAAAACATTTCCGACTTACGTCGACATAGTTTGCATTAATGTAGTCGCTGTGCTTAGAGTCTTTTCCTGGTAAAGGTCTTAACTTCACCCTACTGTGATCATCTATAGAGGGTAAGAAAGAAAAAAAAAGCGAAAACAAAATGTATGATTCAGAAACTAGCAGCATTCTAAAGCACACAACAAAGCAGAGAGGCAACGTGGCATCTCCCAGGGCGCCCCGAGAAACCTTTGGGCAGAAGAACAAACTAAAACGTCAAAGCTACAGCATTCGAACCCATCTCCATATCACGGGGACACTCCCACCGCATGCTCTGACCTGTGAGGGCTGATATGCAAGAAATGAAATGTTGGTCCTTATTAATTCATGTAAAATGATTTAAGATGCAACCCTCTGAAACTCCCATATCCTACATTTTAAAAGAAATTTCCAAGATTTTTGAATACCTATGTTCCATCCCCTCTGTCCATTGATACAGATATAAAAAGGTGCTTCTTATATCAAATCCAGAACATCAATTTTTGGGTGATGCCACTCAGCTGGACTCCCCAGCACCCTGAGTAACTGAGGGAACTGGAGCTTGCTTCTCAGAGTAATCTCATCACGGGCATCTGAAGTCCATGATCAGATTCAAGACCCACTTAACCTTTGCCTGTGAACAAAAGGTGAGTGCTGATACGTGCCTCTGGTTGTCCAACAGAAGGAGCTTGTATTTATAAGGTAACAAACAGAAGCAAGCTGAGGTCATACTTTTTTTTTCCCCCCTAGCTAGAAAGAGAATGGGCAAAAGCTGATTTACATTCCTGTTTATAATCATGATCATAAAAGGCTAGCTTGAAAAGAAGTCCAATGAGTGGATTAGCGTGGACATTACTGACCTCAGACTACATCATGCACTTCTGGGAAGCCCTCCACATTCTTGAACTGTGAACTGCTTTTGTGCTGAGAAATGCACAGACTGCAGTGAATCTAAACAGGGGCTGCCTGTTGAATCTAAACAGGGGCCCCACACGAAAATATTCTCCTAAGGCATCTGGATTCAAACTCTTTGTAGCCTTATATTGTTGTTTCACAGAAAGACAAATAAGAACACATACTCAAGGTGCATCCTTCATAGTCAATCAAAAAGGTAAAAGACTGGCTAAAAAAGATAAAAGACTGGAGGTGGCATACACGTCTGCTTTGAAAGGTGTGATGGTTCCATGAGAAAAGGCTCTTCCTATATTGTGTATCCAGCACATTCATGGACTAATTCTACTTGTTCCATGACACTTCCATGCTATTCTCTGCTATATGAAAGCATTAGTATAGGGGAAGGCCAAAGTGATGGGTGATGTGCCCAGAATCTGACCAAGTAGCCAAGATAGTACCAAAATCTAACTCTCTGAACTTGTGAAAATAAAACATCTAATTTGAATTTGTGAAAATTATACCTCAAGTAAACTTGTGAAAGTACAAACACATCTAACCAGAAATGGTGGTTTTCTGGCAAAGTATGATGACCCTTGAGCACATCACACAGAGTTGCTCTGACTTCCTCCCTCTTTGCCACATACTTTTAGCTAAGGCAGTGAGGTCACTAGAAGTAGAGGTTGCCATGGTGGAGAGAGTGATGTGGACATATGTGAGGCATATATATGTGTATATCTCTGCCTGACTTCTGTGGTCAGATATGAGGTCTGTAGATGCACAATTCCTCACAATCTCAGAGAGGTGAGCCTTGACTGAGTTGGTCAACAAACGCTTCCCAAGTCAATCCATCCAAAGACTGATGAGAAAAGTAAAGCTTGACTCTTCTTCCTTGTTCTCTTTTTCTCCTCTTCATTCTCTCAGATAACTGAAACAAATACTCTTATTAAAAGATGACTTTCAGTTCTTTTAAACCTTTTTCTAGAAGTAAAACTATACTCACAGATGACATAAGGTTGTACACAGAAACCCTAAGGTCATATAAGACAAGTCCACAGCTAACATACTCAACGATGAAAAGCTGAAAGTTTTCCCTCTAAGAATGGGGACAAGACAAGGATGTCCATTCTTGCCATTTGTATTTGTCATGGTGTTGGAAGTCCTAGCCAGAGCATTTAGGCAAGAAAAAGAAATGAAAAACATCCAAACTGAAAGGAAGGAGTGAAACTGTCACCATTTGCGGATGACATGACATTATATATAGAAGACTACGAAGACTCCATGAAAAAACTGTTAGAACTAATAAAGGAATTTGGTAAAGTTGCAACACACAAAATCAACACACAGAAATCTACTGAATTTCTATACACTAAGAATGAATTATCAGAAAGTTAAATTGAGAAAAAAATCCCATTTATTATTGTCTCAAAAAGAAGAAAATACCTAGGAATAAACTTATCTAATGAGGTGAAAGACCTGTATGTTGAAAACTCTAAAACACTAAAAGGAAACTGAAGACACAAATAAATGGAAAGATAGGCTGTGCTCATGGATGGACTAGAAGAACTACTATTGTTAACATGTCCATATTACCCAAATCAATCTACAGATTCAGAGCAACCCCTATCAAAATTCCAATGCCACTTTCCACAGAAACAGAACAAACAATCCTAAAATGTGTATGGAACCAAAAAGGACTCAAACAGCCAAAGCAATCTTGAGAAAGAAGGCTGGAGGAATCACACCCCTGGTTTCAAATTATATTACAAAGCTATAATAATTTGAAAAGTACTTGCATAAAGACAGACACATATATCAATGAAATAGATTAGAGAGTCCAGAAATAAACCCACACATACACAATCAATCTATTTGTGGCAAAGAAGCCAAGAACACACAATGGGGAAAGGACAGTCTCTTCAATAAGTGGGGCTGGGAAAAATGGGCAGTCATATGCAAAAGAATGAAACTGGATTACTATAGTACAACATACATAAAAACTAAGTCAAAATGGATTGAAACTGAATTTAAGGCCTGAAATCATAAAACTCCTAGGGGAGAACAGAAGAGAAAGCTCCTTGACATAGGTCTTGGCAGTGATTATTTTTAGTCTGACACCAAAAGCAACAAAAGCAAAAATAAGCAGGTGGGACCACATCAAACTAAAAGCTTCTGTACAGCAAAAGGAAGCATCAACAAAAGAAAAAGCAGCTTTACTGAATGGGGGAGAGTATTTGCAAATCATATGTCTGACAAGGGGTTGATGACCAAAATATAAAAAGAACTCATACAAATCAATAGCTGGCAAAACCAGCAATCGATGAAAACATAGACAGAGAACCTAAATATATATGTTCCCAAAGAAGACATATAGATGGCCAATGGGCACATGAAAAGGAGCTCAACCATCACCAATCTTCAGGGAAATGTGCATCTCACACCTCTTAGAATGGCTATGACCAAAAAGATAAGAAATAAGTGTTAAACAACTGTTAGAACTAATAAATAAGCTCAGTCAAGTTGGTAAGATACAAGGTCAACATACAGAAATCACATTTCTACCCACAGTCTGAAAACACGAAGGAAACAATTCCATGCAAAAAAAAATAATATACTTAGAAATAGATTCAATGAAAGCTTAATACTTGTAACACACAGATTATAAGGCATGGCTGAAAGAAATAAAAGATGACTTACATAAATGGAGAGATGCCCTATCTTCATAAATTGGCAGAGCTAATTCTATTAATATGGCAGTGTTCCCCATATCAGTCTACAGAATGAACATAATCTGTATTAAAATTCCAGCTACACTTTCTGCAGTAACAGGGAGATCCTGAAATTCATATGAAAAACAAAGGATCCAAAATAGCCAAAAGAATCTTGACAATGAAGACTAAAGTTGAAGGATTCAGTTTCCAATTTCAAAACTTATTACAAAGCCATGGTCAGTAAGTAATCAAGACAGTGTGACACTCACATAAAGATCAGTGGAAAAGAAATGCAAGTATGGTAATAAACCCTCACACTTATGGTCAATTGATTTTCTGTGGAGTGCTTAAGACAATTCAATGGGGAGAAAGAAGAAACTTTTAAAAAAATGGTGCTGAGACAAATGGATATTAACATACAGAAGAATGAAGCTGGACCCCTACCTCACACTGTATACAAAAATTAACTCAAACGGGTCAAAGACCTAAATGTAAGAGCTAAGACCAGAAGATGCTGACCGAAAAAACCCAGGTATATATTTACGATCTTGGATTAGGCACTGGTTCATTACATATGACAACAAGAGCATAGGAAACAAAAGAAAAAAACAAAACAAAACTGGGTTTCACCAAGGTTTTAAAAGTTGGTACTTTAAAGGATATTTATCAAGGAAGTGAAAAGACGACACATAGAATGTAAGAAAATATTTCCAAATTATATATATAAGATAGTTGTATCTAGAATTTATCAAGAATTCAATAGAAAGATGAGTAAACATATATAAAAATGAGCAAAGGATCTAAATAGACATTTCTCTAAAAAAGACAGAAAGGTGGCCGATAGACACATGAAAAAATGTTCAACATCACTAATCATTGGGAAATGCCAAGCAAAACTAAAACTACAGTGAGATACCACTTCACGCTCATTAGGATGGCTATTATCGGGGAAAAAAACAAAGTAGCAAGTGTTGGCAAGGATGTGGAAACACTAGAACCTGCATATATTGCTGCTGAGAATGTAAAATGGTGCAGCCACTTTGGTAAACAGCTGGGCAGTCCCTCAAAATATTAAACATAAAGTTACCACATGACCTAGGTATTCTAATCCTAAGTATGTACCCCAGAGAACTGAAAACAGATGTCTATATAAAACCTTATACACAGATGTTCATCGCAGCATTATTAATGACAGAAAGTAGCAACAACTCGAATGTCCACCAAATGAGAAATGAATAAACACAACATGGTGTATCTACACTATGAAGCATTATTCAGGCATAAAAGCAACTCCATGTGTCTATTTTAACAACATCATGCGGAGGAGAAGCAGCCAGACACAAGGGCACGTATCGTCCGATTCCATTCATATGAAATACTCAGAATAGGCAAATACACTGAGAAAGAAAGGAGGTGTGGTTTCCAGGGACTTGGGAGCAGGAGGAGTTAGGAGTGACTGCTCATGGATAAGGGGTTTCATGTTGGGGCGATTAAAATATTCTAAAATTAGACAGTGGTGATGATTGTACAACTCTTTATACTAAAAACCACTGAAATTAAATTTAAAACCAAATTATCTTTAAAATGGATGAATTTTGTATGTTATATAAATTATATCTCACTAAGTAGTATTAAAAATCCATCTACAGTAATGTGTAACTTTAAATGCACTATTACATGAAATTGTATGTACTGCGTTCCTTATCATAGTATATGTTAACCATAAACATCTGTGCTCCTGCCCTTAATATCGAAGTGTGTATTTTCGACCAGTGAGTCAAGTCTTGGTGTCTGTGAAAAGTGGCCTTCCAGTCACAGAAGTGGCCTGTCCTCCTAGCATCCTTGAGGCTCTGTAAGAAGAACTCTTATTTATTTGCTCCTGAACTTCCAGGGTACTCATGGCCCTGGAAATGTTTTAGACAGGACTAAACACATAGGCCACAAGGACTGGAATAAACCAGTTACCTAATCTTTGAAAGACTGCTCTGAAATTCAACTTCCTCGATTCAGCTGTCAGTATTTCCATTTGCATCAAAAGGCTTGGCTCTCACTGGTTAAAAACAATGTTAGGATAACTACATGACATTAAAGTTTGGTTCCCAACCCTGGATATGAAATCACTTCATGTAAAAACAGTAAAGCTCAGAACATTTTCTTCGATCGCCTGATTATGGCAGCAGAGATCTGACAGCTTCATGAAACACTAAGGGGGCAGAGGATGTCCCCACTTCTTCTTATACATTGTTGAAGAAGACAGGCCAATGAGGGGTAAACTTGCAAGTGTAATGAGTCAGCAGGAAGATTTCATTTCCTTGCAGCTGAGGATAGTTTAAAGTTTATTACTCACATGCTAAAATATTGATGTATCTGTTTTTGTGCTTGTTATCTGGATGGTTGGAATGTTCTACAGTGATATTCATATCAGCCGTGCAGCGCTGGACTTCCTAGAGAAGGAAATAAACAGGAAGATTACCAAGATTTTTAGACATGCTTTTAGATGCTGAACAACAGCCAAAAGAAAGAATCTATAGACACCCAAAAGCCCAGAGCCTTTACTCACTCCCCAGTCACCGGCCACCATCACCTCCCCAAACTCAACTTCAGAAATGAATACTAACATATTCATAACAGATGTATGAAGGATGAAAACAAAATAAGAGGATTTCATTCTTTACTAATTCATCAACCATTCATTTTGCTCCAGATCTGACGTAGGCATGGGGATTACAGAAATAGTGTCTCTTTTTGAATATGTTGCAGTCAAATGGGTGAGAAAAACATAAAAACATGATGATAGTCAAATGTGATTAGAAGAAGAGAGGCCTGAAGAAATGGATAGGAACACAGAAGGTTTAGGTGGGACATAATTCACCTGGGTCTTAAAAAGATGAACAGGAATATTCCAGACAGAAGAATAATCTCTACCGTGATTTGCAATATGCTTATATTATGGTCAGCACAGCCTTGTTTTATAACAAAGTGACTATCCTCAGCCCTGAAAAGACAGTGTGTGTGTGCACGCGCTAAGTTGCCTCAGTCGTATCTGACTCTTTGTGACCCCGTGGATTGTAGCCCACCAGGCTCCTCTGTCTGTGGGATTCTCCACGCCAAAAATACTGGAAAGCGTTGCCATGCTCTCCTCCAGGGAATCTTTCTGACCCATGGATTGAACCTGTGTCTCTTATGTCTCCTGCACTGGCAAGCAGGTTCTTCATCACCAGTGATACCCGGGAAGCCCTAAAATGACACTAATAGAACCTAAAAACTGTCATATCTGACTTAACCACATATGGCTCTGATGCACTAATTTTATTTTCATTTATTTTTATTAGTTGGAGGCTAATTACTTTACAATATTGTAGTGGTTTTTGCCATACACTGACATGAATCAGCCATGGATTTACATGTGTTCCCCATCCCGATCCCCCCTCCCGCCTCCCTCTCCATCCCATCCCTCTGGGTCTTCCCAGTGCACCAGCCCTGATCACTTGTCTCAAGCATTCAACCTGGGCTGGTGATCTGTTTCACCCTTGATAGTATACTTGTTTCAATGCTATTCTCTCAGAACATCCCACCCTCGCCTTCTCCCACAGAGTCCAAAAGTCTGTTCTGTACATCTGTGTCTCTTTTTCTGTTTTCTGATGCACTGATTTTTAACTCTAATTTTATTTACATGATCCTTCTTTAGAAAAACAGTCATGGGAGAAGCAACTCTCTTCTTCTATTACCTTTGCCATGGATAGAAACATTATCCATTAGCCTAATAAAAGGTTGCTAAAAAAGCTAAATTTTTCTACACCATATGCTTCAAATCCCAAGAAGCCACTGGCACTAACTAATAAAGGAAGTCATCTGCAGCGCACAGCTGCGACAAAGAGCAGGGCAGAGCGACACGAGGGGACCGGGGAAACCTTTGACATGTGACAGATGCAACGGAGTTCACGAGTGTGCAGACTTTTCTTCACAGAGGAGCTGCACGGCAGGTAGGGATGATGCCCAGAGCACGTTCACCATGCAAGGGAAACCGATAAGGGACCGGCTGTCTTATATTCACAAAGTACGTACGAGGGGCTCACCATGATCAAAGAACGGAGGCAAAAAACAACAGGTCACTACGTATTCAACACCATATTCACAGACACCTGATTCCTGGAGGGTGTACACTCAGTTTTTCAGGATCGGAGGCACCCCCAGTGGAAGGAAGAATGAGAAAGAACGAAAGGAAGAAAAAGAGGGGGCTTCCCAGGTGGCTCTGCGGTAAAGAGTCTGCCTGCAAATGCAGGAGACGTGGCTTTGATCCCTGGTCTGGGAGGACCCCACATGCCACGGAGCAACTAAGCCCATGCACACAGTTCCCGGGCTCTAGAGCCCAGGAGCCACACCAGGAAAGCCAGAGCACTGCAACGAAGGGCAGCCCTGGCTCCCCCCAACCACAGAAAAGGCCGTGCGGCAGCGAAGACCCAGCACAGCCAAAAATAAATACACAAAATTATGTATTAAAAAAAAAAAAAGGGAGAGAGAGAAGGAAGGAAGGAAAGAGAGAGAGAGAAAGAAAGAAAAGCCACATCCATTAATTCAATACATCTCTCTGGAGAAAGTGTGTATTTCATGACAGTGCGTTATCTTTTTTTACTTTGACTAAATGTGATAAACTGTGATACCTGCTATTCTATCTAAAATGGTTTATAACCTACAGTTTGGCAAATGCTGGTTTAAAAGGCCTGAAGGCTGCCTTTGGCTGTTTTCTCTAAAACAGACATAAAATGTGAGCGTAATTTAATGAGTCTGCTGTTTTAACATCTCCAGGAACAGGAGCAATGCTAGCCGCACTCAGAATATCTGCCATTCAGGACTGCCTTGAAAGCCCCAGGCGTGCTCTTCTGAATAGTTTCGGGGGCAGAAAACCTTTGAAAATGGATTTGTATTCCGGAAGACATTAATTCAGCCTGTACACAAATCTCTGAAATA